>NC_138759.1:87790247-89284553 GCF_965113315.1 Podarcis vaucheri | reverse complement strand
CTTATTGCAAAAAGAAACATTAAACATTGCAGATCAAGGTAGGTACCCTCCTCTCCTTGCAAGCAATTCAGGGCAGAGGTGCTCCCCGAGAGTTTGCAATAAGAACTTCCAGACCTGGTGGGAACCTGGCAAATTTCACCTTGAGGAACAATCACAGCATTTTCTTTTACAAAAAAAGATAAACAAAGTACAGAAGCAGGAGGGCGAGAGAAAGAGAAAGAGAAAGAAGGAGAGGGAAAAGGAGAGCAACAGAAGTTCCCTGTTCCTCATCCAAATGACTTTTCAAAGAAGATTCACATCAGACAGAAGGAAAAGGTAGCACAAACCGCAATGTTGTTGTAAGACAATGAGAGTAGGAACAAGGCTCTCTCTTACCTTGGCTTCACATTTCTTGTGACAGGAGAGCTTGCAACCTGTACGGGAAACAGAAAAGGAGCGGGGAGGGGAGGGGAGGGGTGGAAGAAGAGAGAAATGAAAAACAAGAAATCTTACGTTTCAAACCGAAACATTCAAGAAACTGGGGAAGAAAAGGGGCCTCACCCAGGGAAAAAAAACGGAAGCAAGGCAAGAAAGAACAGATGAGCAAATCCCCCCCTCCAAAAAAAAAAAAAAAGAGGGAGGGGAAATCACAAAAAAAAAAACTCCACCCAACCCTAGACTGTGCTACAAAAGGAGCCGCTTCCAGGCTTTCTGAACAACTCCTGCGAGAAGGGGGAGAAAGGCTACACACCACACGCAGGAGGGAGGGAAGGCAGAGGGAGGGGGGAAGTAACCCTCTCCGCACGCTGGCACCTAGCCAAAGATAGCCCAGGCTGCACAGGTACGCGCCAGCCTGCTCCGACAGCTCCAGTCCTGGGGATAATACTAAGCACATTGTTTGGGAGCTGCCTGCCAGCCCACTGCGCTGTCAGAGGCTGCCCTGAGGCTCTGCATTTTTTTCCTATTTCCACCCCTCCTTTCGTGACTAAACTTCACACACACACACACACACACACACACACACCCCACACACAAATGGGCCGAGCCCTCCCTCTTTTGGGGAGTCATGTTTCTAAGTCGTTAACTCCAGCAAGAATGTTGAAAATGTACAGGCTATGCTCCCCTCCTTAGGAGGCAGCATCACTTTACGGTTGTATGGATTTGGAACAGGACCAGGAAAAGAAAAGAAGGGGGGGATTGTTCCTCCCTCCTCCCACTGTCCCAAAAAAAACCAGCTTAGGAAACAAAAGGATGAGCGTTCTTGGCCCAATTTTCTCATCTCACCTTGCTTTGCTTTGTTCAAATTCTTGTTGCAAAAGCTCACTGGACAGCAAGGCAGCAAAGTCATTATTTTATTATATCGGCTGTTCAGGCTGGGGAAAGTCCTTACAATCCATTTCCTCCTAAGAGCCCATTTTGTTCCCATTTTGCAGAAGAAGAACTGAGGACATTGAAGTAGGATTGCCTCAGGCCAACCACTAAAGTCCTAGTCTGCTCAACTAACCAATAAGACAAGCCAATTCACAAGGAACTATGTTTTAAAATGTTACATTTGAAAGTACAGTGGTACCTCAGGTTACATATGCTTCAGGTTACATATGCTTCGGGTTACAGACTCTGCTAACCCAGAAATAGTGCTTCAGGTTAAGAACTTTGCTTCAGGATGAGAACAGAAATCATGCTCTGGCGGTGCAGCAGCAGCAGGAGGCCCCATTAGCTAAAATGGTGCTTCAGGTTAAGAACAGTTTCATGTTAAGAACGGACCTCCAGAACGAATTAAGTACTTAACCCGAGGTACCACTGTACCATGATTCAGCAAAGGGCCTCTCATCCCACTCTACTTTTGAACTGTGGCTTCTTTGGCATCCGCATCTAATGTGGAGCTCACTGCCCTCTGCAGCCAACCCCAGCAGTCTCCACTCAGGTAAGACCAGCAACAAGTGAAGGAGGAAGACTATGGGCTCATTCATGCTGTTACTTAATATGGATAGCAAGCTTCCTGTGCCTCCATTCATTCTCTGCTGTCCATATGACATTCTCTCTCAAAATCACTGCTTCCAACACTTCCCCCTCCCACAATCCAGATTTCCTCATACCGTCACCTTTTCAGAATGTCCCTGGTGTAAGAAAATCTAGATTGACAGAGGGGAAAGTGTGGGAAGGCAGTGATTTGGAGGAGAACATAAAATGGACAATGGACGCTTAATGGAGCTACGGAAAGCTTACTATCCACATTGAATACAAGTGTGAAGAAGCCCCTTGTTCCAAAGACTGCTCTAGTTGGCATCATGATAACAAGCTCTTCCCAATCAACTCATACCATAAAATGAGCAGAAAGGTGAGTACTTTATTATGCCTCCTATCCCTTCTAATAAGAGCTGTGGTTGAGAGTTGAAGCTGAACACATTTTAATTAGAAATCTGCCACCACTGCTTAGCTGTGCAGACATGGGCAGGCTTTGCAGCCAGGTAAGCCAGGTAAGGATTCAAACCACTACCATCTCTGGTCCAAGTCCAGCTTTCTATCTCCTACAAAAGGTGTGGGGAACCTGGTGCCCTCCAGATGTTGCTGGACCTCAGCACCCATTATCCCAAACCCCTGGATACAGACCGCTGTCTTATACTGATTCGGCCCATTGGGTCCATTGAGTTCAGTAGCGTCTGCTCTGACTGGCAGCAGCTTTCCAGGATTTCAGGCAGAAGTATCCCACCTAAAGATGTGGGGAAATGAACCTGGGACCTTCTGCATATTAGGCAAACAGTCTATCACTAAGTTGCATCCCTTCCACATGGGCTCGATGGAAACAGGAGTTCAAAAGTATATCGAGAGCCATCATCATCCCCCAGCCCAGCCCTACAAAACACCAGCTCATCTTAGCCAAAAGCCGAGGAGAATGTAATAACAAACTGTTCACCTAGATGATAAAGGTAAAGGGACCCCTGACCGTTAGGTCCAGTCACGGACGACTCTGGGGTTGCTCATCTCACTTTACAGGCCGAGGGAGCCGGTGTTGGTCTGCAGACAGTTTTTCCGGGTCATGTGGCCAGCATGACTAAGCCACTTCTGGCAAACCAGAGCAGCGCATGGAAACGCCATTTACCTTCCCGCCAGAGCGGTACTTATTTATCTACTTGCACTTTGACGCGCTTTCAAACTGCTAGGTGGGCAGGAGCAGGGACCGAGCAATGGGAGCTCATCCCATGGCACCGACCTTCTGATTGGCAAGCCCTAGGCTCTGTGTGATCAAAATCCTCACAAGCTTGAGGACGAAGTGAAGGTGGGGGGGGACTGGGGAGAAGATTATTTTTTCATGCTTAAACTGCCTTGAGGCTTTAAAAAATATTTTATGTTAAAAAAGAAAAGCCCGAGATAGAGCAAAGCCAGATGCATTGCTTTTGCTCCTCTCTAAGGTTTTGAAGTTGTGTGAGCACAGAGCAGTTACAGAAAGCACTGCAAGGAGGCTTTGTGCATTTCAAAGTACCTTCTATAAAACATTCCATGTGGGACGGGGAGCATGGTAGACTCCTGAACAATAAATGCATACATGGAATGTCATGGGAATGCCTTAATTCCACAAGCACATGTTCTCTCTGCCTCCCTAACCCACCACATTGGTATAGCTCTTGAGCTCCTGATAAAAATCACTTCCCAGTGCCATCCAATTTTGTCTGGGAAAGAAAGCTCCCAACCCAACTTGCAAGGCCAACTTAGTACCATGCATGGAGGTGCATTAGCCCCTACATAGAAATGCTCTGTGTATGCTCCCATGTTACAAGGACAAACAGAAAAGGCACAGAATGTGATACTGAGTGCAGGCTTCAGAGTGCTTTAAAGAAATCCCAGATTTCATTTTACATTACTGCTCTTAGAAATGTGTGGCCAATGCCTACTCGAATGGTGGCTGAATAAGATTTCTAGGGGGTGGGCATGAAACATCAGAACCTTCAATAATTGCTTTTTCCTCCTCATGATTAACAAAATCAAATTCTGCAAAAAAAAAGGGGGAGAGCCTGAAAATTATGCAAAATAAAGAGAAGTAATGCACGCTTGTACTACCTGGGGTTTGTTCACATTGGAGTTCACCATCTGTGTGCAGCTCTTTGCATTCCCATGTAAATGCCCCAGTAATTTCAGGTTTACCCAATATGGGTAAATTGTGGGAAATCAGATTTGTTCAAACTGCTCCATTTGGGGTTGCAGGTTATTTGTTTTGTGCTTTGGGGTGGGTGAATCAATTGTCACTTTCTGCTGCTCCCCTTTTCATGTCCACTACTTCTTCAATGCTTTCACTTCATAACTGGTATGCTCCTGAATAGAGGTTCTTTTTTCCCCCCTCAATCCCTCAGATTTGCACAAAAACAGAAAACTGCACAAGCAAACCACATTAAAAAAATTCTGTACCAGATATCCTGGGCAGCAATCTGAAAAGTCGGTGCTGAGAATGTACATTTGCTTTCATTTCTTTTTTTCAACAGAAAAGCGTGAAAGGAGCATAGCCATATATCAGATTTGCACAAAAACCAAAAGCTTCACAAGCAAATCTACAAGTGCCTGGCTGTGTGCTTTTGCACAATTCTTGGGCAGGGAAATACTAAAAGGAATGCCTATGGGTATGAGCAAGAAGGACTGAAGCTGTTCCTCCTATACAAATTCAAATACATGCAGTTGTGGTCTATTCTGGTCTAAACTGAATGGAGGGAAAGTGGATAAACAGCTTAAAATGCCCAAAGGTGGACAAGCCTAACCATAAATTATTTAGGTTGTAGAATTCAGTATTTCTTGGCACACAATCTGAATTGTCTGGGTGCATAATTTATTTTATTCCATACTGAACATATCCAAGTGATAAACTTAGTGGAGGCAAATAACAGCTTGCTTTCACACCAGCCCTTTTTCTTTCAAATTTGCATCATTCATTCATTGATATTACAAAGAATTGAAACAACATCACTGCCAAACTGTTGCAATCCAATACTTCTCCTGTTGTTGTTCTTCTATCCTTCTTTGGTTCATAGCACTTTCTAAAAAAATGCAGTACATTTCCTATCCATCAGGAAGTGGCAAAGCTTTATTACAGCAGCTAAGAGGAGCTATTGTGGGTGGAGATGTACCAACATTTCCTGGTTGCACTGCCTTCCATGAGTGCCAGGCTACTCTTTTATTTTATTTATTTATTTGCTAAATCTGTGTTCCAGCTTTCTGCCAAATGGTGCTCAAAGCAGCTATGGGTCCTGCAGTGTGGTTCCTCCCACCATTGCTTTAAAAGGCAAATGCTGAAATTAAAATAATTTTTTAAAATTCCTTTGACGCATTCCGTCACACTTTTTAATATAGCGTTTTCTTTTCCTATCAGTGCACAACAGCACAAGCATGTTTAATATAAAGAGGATGAGGAGGAAGTGAAGAAGTGAAGAAAGAGAAGGAAGAGAGGCAGCCAGCCAACCGTTGCCGCCACTGGGGAAGAATAACTGCATTGCCAGAACTGGACTCCTTACCCCAGTTGAGATCAAGCACTGGAGAGACCGTCCAAACTAGCCACTGTCAAAACAACAGAGGGCAAAGGAACCCCAAGGCAAGCAGAGAAGACAGGGAATGGAACACACACAGAGAGAGAGAGGGCTCACCCACACTTGTCCCATGTTTTCTTCTGCTTGTTCCTGCTTTCTAGACATGGGTCCAAAGGGTTTTTCTTTCATCCTGCCGCTTTCCCCAGGAAAACCCACTGTTTACTTCTGAATCGGAACAAACACCAATTCACAGAAAACCCAGTTCAGGTTTGTAAACAGCGATCCACCAGTAAACAACAGGTTTTCCCAGGGAAAGTGGTCTGCAAAAGAAAAAACTGTGCCTAGAAAGCACAGCACAAGCAGTAGCAGGGACAAGCCCACAATTACCAAAGGAAAGGGCCAGCCAGGAATGGAATGCACCCGACTACTGTCCTGGTACAAAGAACATGCCAATAACCACACCACGCTTGCGTTATATTCTAGGAAATGTCCGGCTGAAGCAAACAGAGATTCCTTCTGATTAAACATATCCAGGATCTTGCTTCAAGGCGTAAGTCAGCCATACCCATCCTCTTCTGCCTTTGCTGTGGGAACAGTCTCAGTGAAGATAGCAAAGGGGAATATGTTGCTCTAGATTATGTGCCGTGCGGTACCATCGTTTGAATATTATTTGTAGCTTACTGCCGAAGAACCATAGTATGGCTTGCAGACCAACAGTGACCATCTGCTGGCCAGGTGTAGTTACAGGGCCACCAGTTGCTGGACCAGTCATAGGAATCTGGAGTAGGGAGGCAAGGGAATGCCTGCCTCCCCTGGTTGAACCAAAAAAGTAAGGCCTCAGCTGCACTATAGATTTAAAGCAGTTTCATGGCTTCCTCCCGAGAATGCTGTGCCAGTGCCAGATTTACGTATAAGCTAAACAAGCTATAGCTTAGGGCCCCACTCTCTTGGGGCCCCCCCAAATTTTTTTAAAGGGAAATAAATTGTATTTCACTATTAATATACTACTTCTTAATTGTATTTCAGTTCAACAATTACTTTGATAAAATACATATTTTGTTATTTGCAAATGGCTAAAGATACCTATTAGGTCCATAAATTACCATATAGCATACATTCAACACAAAAAACAGTGACAATTTGTTGTTGACAGAGGACAGCTGGACATATAAAGGGCCCCATTACCTTCAGTAGCTTAGGGCCTCATCAAACCTAAATCCGGCCCTGCTGGGAACTGTAGTTTGTTAAGAGTGTTGAAAGTTGTTAGAGTTGTAGAACTGGAAGGGCCAAGAGGGTCATCTAGTTCAACCCCCTGTGACGCAGGAATCTTTTGCCCTACATGGGGCTCGAACCCACAACCATGAGATTAAGAGCCTCATTCTCTACCAACTGAGCTATCATTATTAGGAGACCCCTATTCCCTTCACAGAGCTAAAATCCCCAGAACTCCCTGGGAAGAAGGGTTGATTGTAGCAGTGGCGTAGCGTGGGGGGTGCAGGGGGGGCCAGCTGCACCGGGCGCAACATCTGGGGGTTAGGGTTAGGGGGCGCAAATCCACGGGTTAGGGGGTGCAAATTACTTGCCTTGCCCCGGGTGCTGACAACCCACGCTATGCCACTGGATTGTAGCACTGTGAGGGGAAGTGAATGAAGTCGTAGCAATGACTGGAATTTATGAAGTCAGTCTAGACAATTAAATAAAGAGAAGGGTAGAACACGACACAACTATTGTCTGGAGAAAGAACCTCTTGGTCCATTTATCACAGGGGCAAGGGGGGCTGTGGCTGAGAGCATGATTTAAGCCAGTCTTGCAAAGTAACTGTTATATCCATTTTGCTGGGAGTTCTGTATGGCATTCTGGCAGCACAGTCCAGTGCTGTTTGTTATCCTGTCATGTTGGGTTTTTGTTTTGTTTTTTAAGGAGAAATGCATGGAATTGTGAAGTTGATTGCAGCAGCAGTGCAATTAATTAAAATCAGGAAAAGAATGGAGTATTTCATTTGCAGATGGAAGGATATCATCAAGATTATTTGGAAACTTACCGTAAACAAATTAAAAAGTTAACACTAAAAGATGAAATTCAGCAGTAAGAAATAGTGAGATATTGGGCCTTCTCGGTAGTGGCACTCACCCTGTGGAACACCCTCCCATCAGATGTCAACGAAATAAGTACGTATCCTATTTTAAAAAGACATCTGAAGGCAGCCCTGTTTAGGGAAGTTTTTAATATTTAATGCTGTATTGTTTTTAACACTCGATTGGGAGCCATCCAGAGTGGCTGGGGAAACTCAGCCAGATGGGCGGGGTATAAATAATAAATTATTATTATTAAATTATCATTATAAAACTGACAAAAAATAAGATATGGGGAAAATTAGAATATTTAGTGGAAAAGAAATTAACAAAATCAACCATGGCAGAGGTGGGAGTCAATACCAATTCTGCTTTTTGTATTTGAAGTATTGTTATTGTTTCAAAATGATTAATTTTTTAAAAGAGAAGGAGGACATCATCAAAACACCAAGTGTGCCCAATGAATGAGAGGTCTACCAATGGAGAAACCATGGAGAGGGAGAGCTGGTGTAAGGCCAGGTCTACTAAGCCTCACCACTCAGGAACCAGATGTACCAAAAATGGAAGATCTGTTACCTGATAGTAGTTATATGTATAGATACTTGATGTGCCCTATTCCCACCCACCCATCTTCACCCCATGTACACCCAACATGCCCAAATACTACCCCTTTCTGTTTACAAATAATCAATTAGTCCTGTTTCCATGGGGCTCAGAAATCACAGGACAAACAACAAACATGCTTTTCGATGATATAGCATCTTGTGATTTTGCATGATTTTGAGGGTTTAGTTCCTAATTTTGCTCTGACAAAGAAGCAGCCCTGCATCTCCACCCAACTGTGGCCTGGTAACTAACAACATACACAAGCACAATTCTTCAGATTTTTGTGGCTGAGTTACTTTGACAATATACAAGTGACATATCATCATTTGGCCCATGGTGAATTTCCTGGGTGGCCTTCATTGCTAAACAAGATGTTCACCCTCACAGTGGGGGAAGGTATGCATTTAAGGTTTATTGCTCTGTTAATATTTAATGTGTCACTAGCTGATCTCGAGCTCCATTGGATGAGCACTTAGCAAAGAGGCGATTCTAATGCACGTAACTACATCCAACACAAACTTTGCCTTCGCTAAAGAGATCTTGCGGTGTATACACACCAGTCTGGCTATAGTGCATTTCAAAGCACATTGTGAACATTTTCTCATAAATCCATATAATGGTCCTATAAGGTACTCCAGAACTGTTGTTCTTACTTTGAAGGTAGGTGTCTGCGTGTGTTGGGGCTTTAAAGGGGAGAAGAGATTTCCCTAAAGCCATCTCCCTGCACAGCTGAGGGGAGACTTGAGTTTACAGCAGTAGTACTAGACCAGCCATTTAAAAAAATAAATCAAAATATAGCTTCATCTTTGGTAAAGAGCCTGTTGTTTATTCATGGTACAGATGATAAGAAAGGGGATGCTTGGTTCTCTACACTATTCCTAATAAATCTTATGGCTATGTACAGTTTAAAAAGACTCTCTTGCTGTGTAATTCTTTCCGGGGAATATGGTTTAATACGGAAGCACTGACTTTTATTATAATGGGAATGAATATAGCTGGGTGTCAAGTCGAACTAGCACCTACTTTAACCCGGATAAAGTGCTGCACACCAGCACAGAATTCACTCTAGATGGGGACGTCGCCCTGTCAAGGGGCAACATTTCCAGATTTATGCACTGCAAAGTCCCACTCCATTCCCCTTTCCTCCCCAGCCACCCCTGTGAAGCCCAAAACTTTGGTATGTTGCCAGCAAAGCCTTGGGTTGGGTCAAGTTCAATCACCCCAGAGCGGTTTACATTGGCGGCTGCAGCCCTTGCCAGAAACAGCATCTGTTACTTTGATACACAAGACAGCCATTGTTCTTAGCAAGGAAAGGTTACAGGAGCAGGGGATTGCTATACAGGATATGTTACCTTTGCATTTTTAGGCCAAGATTTGAACAGTAGAGAAAACCTGGCCTAGCAGTGAGCAGAAGAGGAGCAGGAGCCAGGGCACTTGGTCTCTCCTCATCCCTCTCTGTCCTTCTCTTAAAAAAAAATAATAAGAGAGAGAGACTTGGGACAAGTATGCAGCCAAGTCCAGACTTGTTAACTGTACTTTTCTGGGAAGTGGGCTATCAGTATCTGGGCTGATCTACCCCTCCCAACAGTTTTTGAATCTTATCCATGAAACTCTCTTTGTTCTGCTTAGCCTTATCTAAAGTGGACTTATTATACTTTAGCTTGTTCTGCAATGCCTCCCCAATGTTACCACATTATTGCAATAGCACAACAACAATAAACCAGAACAATTATGTGATATGCACTGACTGAAAATGAAGCAGTGTGATCGCCCCATGCGGAATAAAAGGGACACCTGGAGGGACTTCAAAAGAAACAAGATTTGCAGCAGGTAGCAAAAGTGACAAAAGGGAAGACTCCCAAGGAAGTGAGCCTATGCTGGCAGCCTTAGCTCTGTTGTTCAGAAGAACTCACTGCTGCTTAACGTCCAAGTCCAATTTAAAGTGCCGACTCTGACCTTTAAAACCCTAAATGATTAGGGGTCAAGTTACTTGCATCCATATGAGCCTTGCAGGTGCACCACTGGGTACCATCAGGCTTGAGGGAATGCAGGAAAGGGAAGGACCTTTTCAGCAGTGATCCCTCACCTGTGGAACCTTCTCCCAGGAGTTATGTTTGGCTCCTTTCCAGTTTTATTTTAGGTAGACCCTAAATATATATTTTTTTCAATCCACCTTTGGTTAGGTAGCCAGTAGGGTTTAAAACCTGGTTTTATTATTGCTACTGGAATGGTATCTGATGTTAGAGGCTGTCATGTTATCACATATGCTGTTTTTGCTTTGTGCTGCTCTGTTGGTTTTTAAATTTTTAAAAAGTTCTAATCTATAGGTGGTTTTAATTATTTTGTTACATTTTTTTATTGAAAGTGGGTTTGAAAGGACCTTGGTCCTGAAAAGGGGCCCCACAGTCACTCAAATGAAGAAGATATATAAAAATTTAAAACAATATCAGATATCTTTTGACAGCTTTGTTTTCAACAAAAATGTATGGACGCAATCCAAACATATGTAAATATTAAAATATCTCTTCCAGGGTTCTTGCCTTTGCTTGCAAAATGAGTCAAAGGGTGGGGGACTTCAGGGTCAGGACACTGAATGTGACAGCCAGCAAATGATTCCAGAGCAATACATATTCACCCAAATGTCATATCTTGACCATAGCATGCATACTTAATCTTGAAAAGCTGAACAGGCCTAGAAAGGGGCACTTCAGTTCCCTGCTCTATACGCAATCTCTCTGTGTATAGGTTCCTATATGAACTATCTAGTCATCCTGAGCCTTCCTACCAACCTTTTCAGCTGATCAGAAGTGGACAGAGGCCGGTGGATTCCAGTCAATTTCTTTCTCTCTCTCTCTCTCTCTCTCTCTCTCTCTCTCTCTCTCTCTCTGTGTGTGTGTGTGTGTCACACACACACATACACACACCTATCCCCACAAGAATTGAGGAATTTTCACTGAATTCCTTTGTAAAGGCTTATAGCCAAGCCCCCAGCATTCAATTTTTCTTAAATACCTCAGTTGTCAACACAGCCAACTTAATATTTCCAAGTTTCATGACAGAGTAATATGACCATCATGACTAGAATTATGCAAACCATCAAGCTTCTTTCTTCTTCTGGACTGTTATGGTCTTCAGGCCTGCATAATTCAAAGGAGTTTTTTTTGTTTGTTTGTTTGAGAGGCATGTTAATAGGTGTATAATTCTGTTTTGATTAATCAATAGGTGCATAATGGCCAGTTGCAACTAGAAATGAACAGGAAGGTTAAAAACCCAAAGCTATTTAGTTTTAACATTTTTATACGGTCTTTCTGAAATAGGTCACCCAAGGCAATCTACAAATATGCCAAAACCAAATGACACCAAGACAGCCCACCAGCCAAGCAGCATGCAGGATCTCAGGGCTACTCATAAAGCTGTAACACAATGCACTGTGGGGACAATGAAGCCCAGAGCCTGTGCTTAGTTTCTGCTGGTGCTGGTGCTGGTGCTGGTGCTGGTGCTGTGCACCAACCTATTGCCTAAAAAGTGCAGCAGTGCTGAAGGGTTACATGCACTACATCACTCAGGGTAGGATGGAGGTGGATCTGCCAAGCACATCATCGTGTGCCTGCCTATAGAACATCTGGCTGCTAACAGCTGCTGCAAGACCAGCAGTTATTCATCACAAGAAGATTGCCGTTACACAATTGCATGCAAACTACTCCAACTCAAAAATATCAGGTTGGAAAAAAGGTGCTTAATTGAGTGAGGGCTCAGTGAATGATATCTGGGGAAATAAAAATAAGACACCTTAGTGCTGTGTTTGATCATATCTGGATTTTCCAACTGCAAGCAGTAGGGTTGATTTTATGACTGCCATTATTAAGCATTTGCTACTATTTGTACTGCTTTGTTTTTACTGCAATTAATTATAAGTTTGCAGATTTAATTGTTGTTGCTGTATGCATTATTGGGCACCCGAGTATCCCTAGTGGTTGAAGGTGCAGGATATACATTATGCAAGCAAACAAATACAATTGTGTCAAGTGCTGGCTTATGAACTAGATGACTTTTGGGTCCTTTCCAGCCATACAGTTTAGTGGAGCATGGCAATGGCATGATAATAACTGGAACTGTGTTATGATAAGATGCAACCATGGCACCACCTCTAGCCTGGCACACACTAGCATGCAGTGTTTGGGTGGCCGCTTAAAATGGCACTGCATTGTGGGTGGGGGCAGAGAGCTGTTCCATATGTCCTGTTCTTCATGTACCACTGGTCATCCTGAGAATCTGGCCATTATCTCCAGATTCTCCTAACTTTGGTTAGGAGCAGGAGGAGGGAACAGACTCCATTTAGCAGCTGCCAGTGGCACTGCAGAAAGAGTCAGATAAAGGCTATCCTGTTTCCACTGCAATATTATAGCTTTTTTCTTTCTCCAAGCTACCCAAGAGCCACTTAAAGGGAAGCACATTGAAAGGTTCAGAGAACCCAAATCGCTGAAGAACTGCCAAGAGGTACGGTAATCCAAATTCCCACTGGTGCCAAGTCCTTAAAGCCAGAGGAGAAGCAGCTCCGTTCCTCTTGAATTCATTTATTCTTGTTTAATTTTAATTGTTTTTCTACAGCATTTTTAGCTGGCATAAAGCTTTACCATTCTTATCTGGAAATGGACAGTAATGGCCTCCTGGGAGTAAAGAAAAGCACTCTGGAATTACAAGAATCTGAGAACTTCTCCAGAAACAGTTGCATTTGTTAATATTTTACCCAAATTAAGCTCTCATTTCTGATACAGTCCAGTCGCTTGTAATGCAACTAATGACCAAGAAATGTTTGCAAATAAAACCAGCAGCTATTAGCTCTCCAGCAGAACAGGAAGCAGCAAGTGCTGTTTCGGGTCATATGAGATGCTGACGCATAAATAGGCAAGTTACAGGAAATCAGTGTTGTTTAGCAGGCAAAATACTGGGTTTCAGCTTTTAGAAGAATTCAGTTCCTATATCCATGTTCCTAATTTAATCGCTGCACCATCAAGTGATGACTAGCAAGTCTCAGTGAGTCAGCTCACATCCAAGACCGCAAATGGAACTTCCAAACTACCTCAAACTATCTCAAGACACTCATCTTTTGAAAACCATGGGATCCATTTATACATTCACCCACATGTTGAGAAATATGAGTGGGGCACGCTCATGTATGAGCCAATCCTCGGTGGGACAAGTCATCGCCCTTCAGCTTCCCCCTTTGTTAAATGTGAGCTCAGGTAACGTTGCAAGCAAAGGTGGAGGGCAAGCAACATTAAAGGTTGTCACACACTTTGCGCAAACCAAAACAAACCAAAAAGTGGCACAGCACAGAGAAAAAGATGGGAAGGGCAACACTTGTGCCTAGCTTCAGTAAACAATGGCTTATAAAGTCGAAAACATACACATCAATGCTACACAAATATAATAGGACTTCTGAGCAATCCAGTTACTTAAAAAGTGAGGCAGACTAGCCACCTTCGCCATCAGTGTCTTCAGATTGGTTGCTTCTGGAGAGTTATCAAAAGCTGGAGAAGACAACCTCTTTAAGTTTTGTGTGCCTGCTTCTGGAGCTTTCTCTTAAACTTCCAGCTGCTGGACTAAGATGGACTTCTCCTGAAAGCTCCCATCATCTTCCACCTCCTCCTCCTCTCCCAACTTCTGCCACCTTCTCTGCCCCTCTGGAGCAGCAGAACTGTCAGATGCTTTATTTATCTCAGGCGGTAAAGGCTTCCTAGTGCTCATGCTCAGAAAAGAAGCACCAACAGAAGCTCACAAAGTAGCAAGTGGGGACCCCTGGTGGAGCCCACTTATGCTCTCCCAAATATTTCTAATTTAATGGATGTGCCACTGAAATTTTGGTTTGCAGAACAAGCCAGACTACATGTACGTGCACACATGCATGGTAAGAAGATACAATTTCAGCTAGACTTTCTGCAGCAAACATGCCATTAGGTTAAAACATTGAAGTGCCTTCTTTGGGGCTTCCTGTTTAGATGCAAGAGGGGCTGTGGCTGCTCCCTTCCACACTGCAGCCAGGGTAGGACGTGCAAGCGCCATGCAACGGAGGGAGAGAAGCCTGAATCAGCCCAGATTTCCAAGCAAAGACTGGTGGCTTAATCAGCCCTCAGGCATTCTCTGCTGCTGCACTTGTTTCCTGCCTGAGGGAACACAGGAAGCGGGCATTGTTGAAGTCTCAATAAGCATTTCCTCCTTGTCTGAGACATCGGAAAGAGAACTGTGCACCTGACCAGGTCCGATAAAAAGAACTTGGCTGAACATATGAACACAACTCGCTGCCCAGTGACTTCCACCTGATCTGTATCAGCTGTGTCAGACTGACAGCGTGAGCTGCTGGGGTCTGCAGTGGGCCATCCCATTCCTTCCGGCACATGTGCGCTCTTCTGAGTCACATGCAAGACGGGAAGGTAATGACCTCCCATTCCTGCAGTAACCTCCTGCTCAACTTTACTCATCCATGTTATTTGTGCAGAAGAATCCTTCTCCTCCCAGAGACCATCCTTCTACCAGCGACAAAACCCATTCTGGCTGAGAGTGCAGGAGTTTCTAAACTTACAGAGCAATGCACTACGCAAATATGAAACAATCAGAGCTACCTTCAGCTAAAACTGTAATTTGTGATGGTTTGAATGAATGCCTCCAAGTTTCTTTCTCTTTTCCACCTTAGACTCTGGTTATTTTTTTAAGAGTTACTAAACTGAAATGCACTGCTTCCTCTGCCCTCCACAGAGACCACCAAGGGGCAGTTCACACAACCATCCTGTGTTCAAAACATGGACAAGTTGCGGAAGTGATTCATCACAAAGTGGCAGCCATTATTTTGCATGCTATCGCTCAACTCAACTTTCAGAAGTTTTGGAGAGGATGCAAAGTCAAAGGCTATGCGATGATGAACCACTCGCAAGTTGACTGCAACATGAATGTTGTGAGCCCTAAACTATATATAAACCAGTAAAATAAATAAACAAGTTAAAACTATAAAAAGCAGACTCTTCTGCTAAAGCCAAAGGGTTGCAGGGCCTCAGCTGTGAGTTAACTCTTATCCCACCTAACGTTTTAAGTTATGTGTTATGTGCAGGAATGTAACAAAAAGTGGGAGGGCAAGCAGAGGCCTTCTAACAGAGGAGGGAACTGTTCCATCCTAAGCAGGTGGGCTATTTCCCTTAACATTTTCTCCCAAACCTTTATAATAATAAACCCCAGGTGCCCATCTCAGCTCTTTCCAAGCTTGCAGGAAAAGCTCTCCTTGTCTTATTGGGTGAAAGGAAGCTTTTTATTTTTCAAAATGGACCTGGGTCGGGGTTTTGACAGAGCCAGGGGTAGGGCTTTGGTGTTAAGGAGTCGTGCCTCCAATATGAAGCATGGACTGCAGCTGTGAGCCGAGATACTTTGCATTTTGCGTCTTTTCACGCATGGAGCAAAAACAGGGAGGCTAAGAGAATACATTTAGCTGGAAAGCTCTCTTTGTGGGGCGCACACGGATCCTGATTTAGGCTAAAAATCAGTCAAGAGCAGATTTCAAAGGCGCCAGAAGGGGGGGAGGGGGGAGAAGAATTGTGTGCTGTCAGTGTTCACTCAATTAGCATTTCAAACATGGCAGCAACATCCTAAGCAAATATAATTAAAGTGTGCTCTGGAAGGGATGTTTATTTTAAGGGGCTACTAAATACGATGGTATATATGTGCGTGTGTGTGTGTGTGTGTGTGTGTGTGTGTGTGTGTATTTGATGAAACACAGTAGGTCAATTCACATCCCAGCTCTTTCCTAGAAAGTGCTGCCAGATCTTTAACATTCATTGCTTCTATTTTAAATGTGTGTGATATGTTCCAACTTGTATAGCTAGCCGGGACTGTATGAGCGCCCAGATGAAGGCTAGGGGGTATCACATACTTGTTCTTGAAAGAGTGTTAAAAACAGAAGCAGCAAATGTTGAAAGAGCTGTAGTGAATTATTAAGAGTGGGAATTGGCCTATGACAGGGATGGGAAACCCCAGGTTCTAGAGGCAGATATGGCCCTCCAGGCCTTTCTGTCTGGTCCTTTGAACTCTCCCCAAGCCACATCTCTAGCAGGTCTTGCTTCCTGCCCAAAATGTTCTGCCTGACTAGAATGTGTCCCTGAAATCTGATAATGCCTCTTGTTTTCCTGGATGGAGGACAGAAAGGGATATGTGAGAGAAAACAGCTTATTATACAAAGGAAGGAGTGTATTGAGTGTTAGGGGAGGGATAGTACCTCTGGTGGGGGACACACTGTGTTACTTCTGGGGTAGTTTGTCCACCTTTCGTCCCCACCCTGTGACTCCTAGAAGCTATCAGCGTGTGACAGCAGCCACACCCCAGGAACTTCAACTGGCTGGCTAAACCAGGTGAAGAAGAAGAGTTTGGATTTGATATCCCGCTTTATCGCTACCCGAAGGAGTCTCAAAGTGGCTAACATTCTCCTTTCCCTTCCTCCCCCACAACAAACACTCTGTGAGGTGAGCGGGGCTGAGAGACTTCAGAGAAGTGTGACTGGCCCAAGATCACCCAGCAGCTGCATGTGGAGGAACGGAGACACGAACCCGGTTCCCCAGATTATGAGTCTACCGCTCTTAACCACTTTTTTGCAATAGGTAACATGGCTCTGAAGGAAATACCCTACCAGCAAACTGTGACTTTGTATAGGGATATCTTCACCACTGTCTGTACTAAGCTGCAAAACTCTCAAGGAACAGCCTGGAGTACAAACAGGCTACAAGTGCTTAAACCTGCAGCTACAGGAATTGCCTGCAATAATTCTTTTTGGGGTCATGACTGCAGAATTCCAAAGCATGTTCTTCTATCTATTGGGCATGATAAAAGCTGAAGTCGCTACCAGCAGATGAGGATCTAATACCAAATCATTATAAATGCAACACTGAAACATGAAAATCTATTACTTACAAATGCAACCCATCACATTTTTAAGTGCTTACCCTATTTACCAAGCCCATACTCCATGTCATACCAGTTCAGCAATTCCTGGGGTTCACATGAACACACGGCACATGTGTGGGCTAGCAAAGGGGTTAGGGATCTTTTCAAAATATGTTAGCGGTCACACAGAACACCTAGATGAGTAAATGCTTTGTGAATAGCAGTATTATAGTTAAATATATAGGTATCAGGGAAGCACACATTTCTAAACTTTTTGCTAAAGATTGCACCCCCACCCTCTTCAAAAGTGTCCAAATCTGGTCTAGACATTACATCTACCACATGTTTAAGCCCACTGTGTGTTGTTTATGTTCATTTGTAATTTCTACCATGTGCAGCTAGCATGCTGGATCACTTCCACCTCAGAAACCCATTTCCCACATTCCGTGATTGCTTGGCATGGCAAAGTTTTCCTATGGGGTTCAGAAAGTTCATATGGGAGCAACATCATGGGAGGGGTGTTTCCAGGACTAAGGTGAAACTGTAAAGCTCCCTTGTTATTTTTGCTACTGGATGCTACATGTTGTTTAAGTAATCTTGTTATATTTATAGTACTGAAATGTAGGAGCGTTGTATGTTATTGTATTTTGGTTTTACTATGTTATTATGCAATTGTCACTATGGTATTGTTTTGTTATGTTATTATGAAATTGTTACTGTTACTATTTTGCTATGTTATTATGGAATTGTTTCTATAGTGTTCATTTGAAATGCAACTCTGTTTCTTTGTTGCAGGCTGCTATTTGCTGGGGGGGGGGTTGTGGCAAACAAATAAAATGAATGAATGAATGAATGAATGAATGAACTGCTGAGTCTCATCATGTATCCGTCCAATCAATTGGTGTAAGTGCCAAAACACCTGAATGTCTGAAGATGATTCTGCACCCATTTTTCTATGGTTGTGCTTGTGCTATTCACAGACCTGAAAGCATATGGTCCCCTGGACTTTGCTTTTTGATTCCTAGCTGTGTCTTTCAGGTTAATTTGCCAGTTACCAGAAGTGAATTATGCACCACATTCACACCATATCCAAACTTTCCTGGTAAGGAAATTGAATGGAATGCTATGAAAATCACCAAAATACCCCTTCTGGCACCTTTCCTGCCACAACTGAATGTGGGTAATTAACTGCACCAAGCAATGGTTCCATTTCATTCACACAAAGCTACCATGGAACGAAAAGGTAGTAGATGCTAAGTGTGACATCCTGTGGCCAACTGCAAAACTACAGTCACTGAAATACCATTGAGAAGACCTAGGAAGCCTTGGAAACACCATGAAGCGTTATGGTAAAAAGCGTTATCTGCATCATTTCACCTCTGCTCCCGCCTCCTAACTGGCTTCAAAATTACCCACAGGGGCTACAAAATGACTACAGTGATACCTCGGGTTACATACGCTTCATGTTACATATGCTTCATGTTACAGACTCCGCTAACCCAGAAATAGTGCTTCAGGTTAAGAACTTTGCTTCAGGATGAGAACTGAAATCGTGCTCTGGCACGCAGGAGGAGGCCCCATTAGCTAAAGTGGTGCTTCAGGTTAAGAACAGTTTCAGGTTAAGAACGGACCTCCAGAACAAATTAAGTACTTAACCCAAGATACCACTGTATTTGCTTCACAATCACCCCGTGTCAACTTACCGCAGTATTGCCATATGGATGCAGGACACTTCTAATGTTTAGCCACATAGTGAATTTCAGGGTGCCTATGCTCTCCCATATATCTACGAGTGTCTGCTCTGTTACATGGTCAGATACTATAGACAGACAGAATGTGTAATGGACATGGTTACACAAACATGGTAGTAAGTTAGAAGCTCATCACTGATTGAGCAGTCATCTGTACACATCTACTGGAGCTCTATAACCTCCACATGGTCCCTCCTCCCCACACTTGTAAAATGGGAACATCACTGTTCCTTGCTATAGCTTATATCTCCTTATCTCAGATTTATATCCCATCTTTTTCCCAGGAAACATGGACCTAGATCTAGATGTGCTTCATTTCAGCAAGCTGGCAGCCTCATATGTGTTCATTTGGCTGAGGATGGCGAAGATTGTCCAGGGTGCTACATATTTTGGCCAGTACCATTATACAGTTTGTTCACCAAACTGAATCAGCTCTCCTTCCCCACCCAACGAACGAGCTATATTTCACATTCCAACCTTTCCATGCCCAGCCTCACTCACCTCGACAGGTGCTACCCTCCCGGGTAATAGCCTGACGACATATCCCGCATGGTTTCACTTTCTTGAAGCTCTTCACTTTGAAGGTGTGGGATGTGGATGCTTCAAGGTCCTCAGGCTGCAGGGAGGAAAGGAAAGAGCAACAGCGCTGTTAAAAGAAGTAAAAGAGTTCTCCATTTCGAAACCAGTGAATGGATTAAGAAATTACTAAGCAGAGTTTGTGGAGTCCCTGCTTTTATCACCAAGGCGAGCCCATCCACCTCATCTAATGCATGTTGTTACTCTTGCAGCACACTACCCAAGCAGTGACAAAACCTCTTCGGAGAAAGTGAAGCGGTTCTGCCAAGACACTATTGAAAGATCTACATTGGCTCCCAGTATGTTTCCAAGCACAATTCAAAGTGTTGGTGCTGACTTTTAAAGCCCTAAACGGCCTTGGTCCTGTATACCTGAAGGAGCATCTCCACCCCCATCGTTCAATCCGGACACTGAGGTCCAGCGCTGAGGGCCTTCTGGCAGTTCCCTCACTGCGATAAGTGAGGTTACAGGGAACCAGGCAGAGGGCCTTCTCGGTAGTGGCGCCCACCCTGTGGAATGCCCTCCCACTAGATGTCAAAGAAATAAACAATTATACGACATTTAGAAGACCTCTGAAGGCAGCCCTGTTTAGGGAAGTTTTTTAATGACTGATGTTTTAATGTATTTTTGACCTTCTGTTGGAAGCCTCCCAGAGTGGCTTGGGAAACCCAGCCAGATGGGCAGGGTAGAAATAATAAATTTATTGTTATTGTTATTACTATGCTACCTAAGCCCAGAAAGGGAGTGATGAAGACAATATGGAAGCTCCTTGATAATAAAAGGAATGCTCCGCATGTCCAGGGACAAACTCCTTTCTGCCGGCCAAGAAATCCACAGAAATTACAGTTCTAGAAACTGAATGACATGGGAGATCCAACAGCATGTCACACATCTCAATTTGCACCAAGAAACACACTGTCCACACATGAAGGAAGCAAAGGACCCCAAGTATGTAATGATAGTTTTTACCCTATGTGTGAGGCCCAATAAGCATTTTCATCCCCTAGCTACTGTATTGGCCCGAATATAAGCCACACCTTTTTTTTCCAAATTCCGACCCGGAAAAGTTAAAGTGCGGCTTATATTCGCAACCTTACAAAAACTGGCTTTTTGATCGGCTGTGAGGTGGTGCACTGTTGCAGGGAGCCAATCAGCTGGTCTGTGATAGTGGCGGTGTTGGAATTGGCAGAGCTTGGCTGCAGCACTCGGGACCACGCAGGCTCCAGATGTGCCGCAGAAGCCTATCAGCTGTGAGGTGGTGTTCCCCCAAGCTGAGCAGTGGCTGCTGCCCACGCAAAGTTTTTCCTACACAGCAGCAGTGTCCTATGCACTGCAATCTCCAATCAGCTGTGAGGCAGTTCCTTTACAACTGGGCAGCAGGCGTCTTCCAGTTACTGTATTCAGCAGCGGATGACCACGTGGGCTTCAGTGGTGAGAGTGTGCTTGTTTGGGACAGGTGCTTGGGGGGGGGGTTGGTTTAATGGTATTTTTTATTAAGTTTTCAACAAAAGTAACAACAGAAAAATAAAAAAGACAGTAACAAATGCAATAACATCCATAAACAAAGAAAACTATACATAAAGCAGTATCAAATCTATAAAATGGGATTCTCCAAATCCCGTGACTCCCCCCACACACACACACACACCTTCCTCTGGTTCCTTAGTTTTCTTTTTCAACTGTATATCATTTCTACTCCAAATTATTTTTCTACCTCAAATGGGACGGGTGCTTGTTAATCCCCATTTGATTCCCACCCCCAACCCTCCCTGGGCAAGCCTCGTGTGTGTGTGTGTGTGTGTGTGTGTGTGTGTGTGTGTGTGTTTTCCCCCTTTGTGTCATTGCACTTCATTGGGTGAGTGCCTTTTGGAATTCTGCCCCCCCCTCCAATTTTAAGGGAGCGGCTTATATCTGGGTGCAGCTTATATTCGGGCCAATACGGTAGTATGCATTTTGCACTCTTGAGCTCAATTTAAAAAACAAAAACAAATGACACTATGAATTTGTGTTTTATATCTGGGAGTGCAAAATGCGACATATGGAACAGCTCCAAGGTGCCAGCTGGTTTTGAAACATTATGCCATGTAATGTTTTGCTGCTCTTTGGTTTTATTGAAGGCTTTTAATTATCATGTCTTCTTATGGTTCGATGTACGCTGCTCTGGGTACTTCAGCTGAAAGGGTACTCATAAATACCATTCAAAAACAAATAAATGAGATAGTTTTTAAGGACTTCTTGGATCCAACATCAGCAGGCACCAGCCGATATATAATGCATATCCTTAAAGTGCAGCAAAATTGCTTCCCTATGACTGGAGAGAAGTTGGGGGGTGGCAAACTAGATGGGGTGAGGTGGCTGGTTCTTCACATGCCTCCCCCATTCACAAATAAAATGCAGGTGAGACAAATGCTAACATCAAAAGGGGCACACAAGTGTGGATAGCTGATTGCTCCCTCCTACACACACACACACACACACACACACACACACACACACACACTTACCACCACCCCCCACTCTGCTGCTCTCAGGCACTTTTCTCCCAGTCCAGCTTCAGCACTTGAAAAGGGGCACACTCAAAGCCACAAAGTGAGGAGAAGTATAGTAGGGGAAGGTTCAGCTCCCTTCACCATTACGGGTCACATTTTATTGTGAAAAACCAGATCTGCCCCCATATGTGAATAAGGAAGGTACATAAAAATGAACACGGATCTCCCTCCTGCATCAACTTTGGGATCCTCCAGGCAAGCTGTTCATTGAGCATTCATCCTGATTTGTTTCCACTTTGTCCTGTCTTTCTTGAGCATTCTTTTTTTGCTTGTGTGAAGGTTACACATCTCCCCATTTGTTGTTTATTCAACCCACACTTTCCAGTGCATTTGCCCATCGCTTTCCAAACTGCAAAATCCATAAAAAAGTGTGTTTGCTGCACCATTGCACAAACCTAAATTTCTCACATGTGCTTGAATTTCTGCTGCAAAATACTGATCCCCTGGAGGCAGCCTTTGGTTCTTGGACCACATCTTCACCACATGTTTAAAGCACTATTATACCACTTTAACAAATAATTCTGGGAAGTGTAGTTTGTTAAGGATATGGAGAGTTGTTAAAAGACACCTATTTCCTTCACTGGGATACCATCCCGAAAGTTCCCTGGGAACAGGGATTGATTGGTAAACCATTCAGGTATCTGTACCTCTGTTAGGGGAACAGGGGTTTCCTACAACTCTCAGTACCCTCAACAAACTACAGTTCCCAAGATTCTTTGGGAAAAGCAGTGACCGTTAAAGTAGTATTACACTGCTTTAAATGTATACTGCAGATGGGGCCTCAGACTAAGGATTATTATTTTAAAGGTTCATTTCTTCACTGCACCACTGGGTGACAGTCTCCGTTGCTAATCCACCAGCAAAGCAAGTTCTGGGTCAGATGTTGCCTCAAACATCCTAGGGACAGCCACTGAAGGAAGAACCTTGCTAGCTTTTCTTGCAGACACTTAGATTGCAGCAACATTCTACCTACTAGCAAGTGGGCTCTGGGTTACTCTAAAAGCATCTGTCAGACAGCGAGCCATTTTAGTGAGATGCCTGGATATAGTTAGAAGTGAAGCAATGCAGGGGGAAGGGGAAGAAGAGGGGGACATTCTCCTGTTAATTTCTCCAAGCTCAAATTAATTTGCCAACATTCACATTTATATTTTTCTAGCTTTTCTCACCATGATGCTACTTGAATTAAGGATTGGGGACAAACTGTACAAGTACAGTGGTACCTCGGGTTAAGTACTTAATTCGTTCCAGAGGACCGTTCTTAACCTGAAACTGTTCTTAACCTGAAGCACCACTTTAGCTAATGGGGAAGAAGAAGAAGAGTTTGGATTTGATATCCCGCTTTATCACTACCCGAAGGAGTCTCAAAGCGGCTAACATTCTCCTTTCCCTTCCTCCCCTACAACAAACACTCTGTGAGGTGAGTGGGGCTGAGAGACTTCAAAGAAGTGTGACTAGCCCAAGGTCACCCAGCAGCTGCAGGCGCAGGAGTGGAGACGCGAACCCGGTTCACCAGACTACAACTCTACCACTCTTAACCACTACACCACACTGGCTCTCACCACACTGTATTTCATTGGGGGGGGGTTGGGGGGGAGTATGTGTGAGTCACATTTTTAAGAAGAAGAAAAAATGAAAGAGTAGATATTCAACATGCATATACAGTGGTACCTCGGGTTACATATGCTTCAGGTTACATACGCTTCAGGTTACAGACTCCGCTAACCCAGAAATATTACCTTGGGTTAAGAAGGATGAGAACAGAAATCAGGCTCCGGTGGCGTGGCGGCAGCAGCAGGAGGCCCCATTAGCTAAAGTGGTGCTTCAGGTTAAGAACAGTTTCAGGTTAAGAACAGAACTACAGAACGAATTAAGGTCTTAACCCGAGGTACCACTGTAAATTTTGAAATGTTCTGAATTTTTGAAAAAAAAATAAAAAATTCATCTGTGCAAAATTTCAACATTAGTTACAATGGCACAGGGTAAAGGTGGGAAATCCCACTATGTGTATTAAGAGGAAAAGGGCACACAGACATCCCATCAGTGCTGTTCCTATTTGGATATCATCCCTTACTCCAGTGCAGCCTTCCGTGTGCACTGCAGACACATCTAGATGCACAATCCCATCTGCAATACTACTGCATACATATCCCAGTTGCCCTACTGAACTGGTTAGGCACAACTTTTAATGTGACTAGTAGTGCCCATCTGCATCTAGGGGGCCCCTGTTATGTGTGACTAGTTGCCTGCAATGACTGGTGGACTGAGGCTCCTCTCAGCATCTTTTGATTCAGCCAAAGCATGAGACTTTGTTTTTATACTTGAGAGACAAAAGCAAACTATTTGTAGAGCTGGGTGGGCCCGAGTGTAAAGACCATGTTGGCTCAAAGAGACCAGCCCTTGCTTCCACAACAGAACACAAAGTCCCTTCTTTCCTCCTAACCACAGGTTTCCAAACGATGCTGTGGACAAACTACCACAAATGGAAAACAAATGTAGCCAAGGGTATATCTTGGTAAGTGTATGCTAAAGGAATTGTTATTAAAATTTACTTTTTGTGTCTTGTTAGAAAAGGCTTCAATACATGCATCTCGGATGCTGAAAGATCTGACTCACAGTCTCAGCCAGGCAGAACCCCCTTGGTAGTGTTGCCTAATGTGGACTTTCACAGGCACACCAAAATATAGTTTCACAGCATCTGTATCATGATCCTTTAGGAGCCAAGTGTTGCAAATGGCTATAGCTCAGTGGCAGAGCATCCTGCTTTGAACAGAAAGAGCCAAGATTCAATCTGCAGCATCTTTGGACAGGGCTGTGACAGGACCCCCCCCCAAAAAAAAAATAAATCCCAGAGACCTGTTGCCCATGGGTGTAGCCAAGGGGGACCCCCCCCCCCAGATCATTGTAAAACAATAGAAATACTTAACTGACCAATCATGTCAGTTCTGCCCCACCTAACAAAAATCCTGGCTACGCCCATGCTGCTGCCTGTAGTGTAAGCAGTAAGGAGCTAGCTGAACCAGTCCTGGCTCTGAATAATTTCAAGATGAAGGGGTATGTTGGTCTCACCACACCACAGCCACACCAAATCCCACCACTCACAAGTCATTTACTTCTTGTCTCCTTCATTCATTGAACTGCACTAATCCTCATCATCCCACACTTTCTTAGCTCCCAGAACTACCGGAACAGAAGGGAACCATTAACACTCTTCCTCTTTCAAGTACCCCCTCAAGCAATCCTTTCCCCAGTGTACCAACCCAGAGAACTCTGCACATCAAAAGTTCTTCTGATGCCGGTCTGCTTTGACTGTCGCACACCCAAGCTCATTCTCCATACAGGCCAAGTTACAAATTTTTGTAGGCTCCTACAAAATTGCATATTTATGGTAGCATCCTCCTGTGCCATGGTAATTTATGTCGGTGATTTCAGAGTTCTTAACTTGGACTTCTCCCACAATCGATAATTTTGAAGTGAATCACCACTTCACTCTGGAGGCACTTCTTTGGAAGCGCAGAAGAAATACATCCTTTTAAACTGCTTTTTGATCATCCTGAGTATGTGAACACAAAGGGAGGAGGCTTAAATTGCATTAAATATGTTCATTTCATGTAGTGCTTTGATTATGCTAAGTGATAAAGTCAAACTACACACCAATTTTCTCCGCATCGTTCAAGCTTTAATAAAACCTCAAGGGGTGGGGGAGGTTGCGCACCCAACACTTTCCACTATTAGCACTAAATCCTAGTCCGAATCTCCCTGCTAAAAGAAAGTTACTTGATCATGAGTTCCCTCTACTCAGATGACCTCCGTTCCTTCCTTCCCCAACCAACTCTCACTCTCAGCCTCAAGGGAGAGTTGAGTGGGGGAGGGATGGCTGTTTATTTAATTTGCACATGAAGAATGAAGTATTGTCAGGCTGATAAACTCTATGTCTGGATACCAGACTGCAGATACATTCCCCCTTTCAGAAGTGTCTCTCTCTCTCCCTCCCTCCCTCTCTCTCACACACAACACTGCTACTTCCACCAGATGCTGCCACTACTCTGTATTACTATTACCACTTCTGCTGATGCTATTTTAATGTTTAATGTGTTGTTTTTTTAAGAAAAACTATTCAGAAACACCCAGAACTGAACAAAGAGCTTCAGCATGGGACTTGCATAGGGTTAGAAGGCTAAAACTTGGAGACTGGAGTCATAGGTTTAAAACCAACAAGGAAGCAGCAGAGGAAGCAGCCACAACTTTTGCTGAAATGCTCCAGGCCTTTTCATCTGCCCCCTCACCTCATCCTACTGAAGCATTGCAAGACTCCTGGTATGTTGCACAGCAAGCAGGGGAAGGGTAGAGAGAATGGACAAAAGGACCATGTAGGCACCAGTGGGACCACTGAAGGCTGGTCTATTAGGACAAATCAAGTACTGCCCCACTAATCTCAGTCTGTCCAAGCAAGCTCTCACTAGCCTACCTTCTTACATATGACCAGTCCAGGAAGTGGCACAATCAGCTTCCTCCTCCTCAGTCTCTTGTAGAACTCATCAGATGATGGAGACTAAACTAGAATTCGTCATCTCTGTTTGTCCTTATCTCTGGCTCCACCTACTGTTGGTCCTCCTGCCTACCTCTCCACCAAACCCAATGGGATTCCTAATGGGCACAAGCTCTAATATATAGAGTGATCTCATTAAGCACTGGGTGGAAGGAACATTGAATGAGAAAGGGCACAGGTAATGAGCCATAAGCAGGCATCACAGTGCAATTTTTTCTGCCAGAGAGTGGCTGGGAGGTCATGTGGTGTTTCTTGGCAATCAGAAAGTACAACCAGCTGACTGAGCTGCCCCTCATAAGGAAAGATGGAGACATTTCATATGAAATGTAACTTTTGACTTAATTCAGATACCTGTAGAAGATGTTTTCTGGAGTCTGCCTTAATATTGCTTTCCTTGAGTTACGTAACAACTGAAAGAGAGTGTCTACTTGCAGTAGTTATGGGGAAGGTTCTGGGGACTTAATTCAGATTATGCCCTTGCATTATCTGGAAAGCTCACTGTGCACATCTGATATTAAGGGGAATTTTTCCATGCAGCAACTACTGGGGTGAGGGCATTTGGCTGGAACCACTAGGACTTCCCCTGATAAAAGACTTAGCTTGAACTACTGTATCCTTCTCTGATTCCTTGCAATAACCCCAGGCTCGTTAATCAGAACCAAACCAAAATAAGCATCTAACTCCAGGCCATGTGCAAAGTGTCAGCTGCACTGAGCTTCTCAGAAGAAGGGACCATCATGTCATGTTTTCTCACATCCCACTAGAAGCAGCTACTGTGGAAGACCATGCTCAACATAACAGTGTTGCATCAAAGGCATATATGAAGTCACACATTATGAGGAAATAGGGGAGAACATGACTTTCAGCAGCCATCTCATGGCTGCTGTCATACGTAGCTTGGCCCAGAACTAAAAGTGATAGACATCTTGTTTTCAAGGATGCCTTATTTTAGAAGGGCTGCTTCTCCAGAGCCTGTGGGAGGGTAGGAATAGCAGTAGTGATTCCCAGAGGCAGCCCTTCCAGATTGCCTAGTCTAGCCATCAGCAGCAGGACAATGAAGCAATTCCATTTGCTAAATTTGGACAGAGAGCAGCCAGTCAGCAGACAGAAATAGTGCAGCCTTTCTTTCCTCTGTTCAGAACTAACCACAAGTGGCCATAAGCAACGTCTCTCCCATTGAGAGATGGGCAGGTCAGCCTATCACCAGCCTGTGTCAGTTTTGCATGCTTTCAATCATAGCTCACTCCTGTTTTCCATCTCTTTTGAAAAACACGGCAAAAAAACTTCATCTTAATTGCACCCATTTCCTTTTAAAATATGCATTTTTGTATGCATTTTTCTTCAAGGCACACATTTGTATATGCATTGTCTTGTGCTTTTTGGGTTTTTTAGCTGAGAACTGCACTGCAAAATCCGAAGACCAAGTGCAGATACCTCAACTTAGCCCTGAAATGGTGAAGATTAGACCAATTTGCTTAAAAATGTGGACCAAACAGAACTCTCCGGCATTCCTATACTTCGAGAATCCAAAACCTCTCAATATACCCAACGACAGTTCCTCATCCAAAGTCATTGCAACTCCATGTAGAAGTTGTGGGGAGGAGACTTAATTTCTGCTCTTACAACTTCTTCTTTTTAAAAAAATAATGATAATGATAATGATAAAAGATTAGATCTGGAAGCACTGCTGGGAATGACAAAAGAAAACAAGGAAGGTAAGAGGAGACCTGGGCTCCCTTCCTTCCTTCCTTCCTTTCCACCAAACATTTAGAATAAGATTATGTTGCTGCATTATCAGTCAGCAGACAGTCGAACTGACTGGAGTCTGACCCCATACATAAAGGATGAAGGAGGCACCGTTTATGTGTTGTTTTCTTATGCCACAAACCTGGATGTTTTATGATACAGGTCCCACGAGAGTCCAGCCTACAGGCTTCCCACACCCCAGCCCCCTAAATGGCTTTGGGGCCTTTTATATTTGATGGTCCCCATGGAGAAATTAGGGCACTGTTGCTGAGTTAAAGACAATCAGGCCAGTCTGCTCCCCCTCCCCTGCCCGCCTCATCGCTCCACACCTCATGCCTTAACGATACCCAGCTGTTTGCACAAGCTGGGCTGGCAAGGAAGTTCCCAGACCTTGACCCTCAACCTCCTGGGTTCATGTTGGCTCCAA
Organism: Podarcis vaucheri; assembly: GCF_965113315.1. NCBI lineage: Eukaryota > Metazoa > Chordata > Lepidosauria > Squamata > Lacertidae > Podarcis > Podarcis vaucheri. The sequence continues at coordinate 89,255,875 of NC_138759.1, read as the reverse complement.
AGGGGCTGTGGCAGAAAAGAGCCCCCTCTCTTTCCCCAATTCCCTCCCCTCCCCCTGCCAGGGGAAGGGGGGAGGCAGCAACTCATGAGCCAGGTCACATGAGCCTCATGGGGTTGCAAGGGGGCAGCCGGTGGCGAAGGAAGGATTCAGAGATACATAGGGGAGGGGAGATTAAACTTGGACTTTTTCCCAAATATGAAGTTGTCAGTGTAAAACTAAATCTCCCCTCTTCCATGGTGACTCAAGACCTAATTAGATTAGCATCTTTGTTGAGCGGCACTCAGGCACTCAATGAGGCCACTGCATGGCTCTTGAGAGGAAACAGCGCAGCTGCTTCAGACAAGGGGATGTTTTGCTTGGGGATGCAAACATTATTTAGGGTGTCACGAACACTTCATCATCTGCATTCCCCCCCTGCCCCAACCCCCGCTTTTAGAAAATAAAATAACCCCCCTCAAGAAAACCCTCATCTACTGTTGTTTCTTAATGTGTCTCAGAACTACAGATACGGTCACAAACATGTGAATTGAAATTGTGCGTGCGTGCAAAAATGTATAAATAAATATAGACACATAAAGAGAGAAAGGCCTGTATTGAGTCGTCAAGCGAGTTAAGCAGAGGTTTTCAGGCGTCGTCATCGTGAGCCCCCCTAAGTCAAGAAAAGAATCCTCAGCAAATGGAAACAAGGCCTTAGCGGACCACTCGCCTGACAGTGTTCTCCTTCAGAACAGAAATGGCTGAAAACCCCACACAGACACACACCCCACACAGACTCACACAGACACAGCACTGCTAAGACAGAAGGCATGGGAAAGAAAAAGACAGAGGAAAAAGATGCTCTGTACTCTATCCCAACACTAAATTTCACACGCACACAGCCTTCTGGGTGGGATGGGAGTAAGAGGTACATCTGGAACTTTGCCTTTTGGCCACATAATGACAAATGCTGGGTGTGACGAAGGGATCCCTCAACTCCCAAACAGTCTCAGTCCCTACATCCATAAGGACTATGGAAGCTGCTCTCAGTCAGATGATGGGAGAGGGTAGATATTCTAAAATGGATGCTGTCTACCTGAGAAACCTGGGCGATTCTTCCACCTTGACTTTGAAAGGGACCAAAAGGCAATCTAATTCAGTATCATGCAAGAAAGATAGAGCTGTGCAGTAATGACCTGATCCAGCACTTTACCTGAGTGCGCTAATTCCCAAGAAGGATTGTGACTTAAGTGAATTCATTCTATATAATAATATACTGTAATGGAAGATGGCCAGGGTAATGTTCAGACAAAATTAGTTAAACTACTGAGGTATAGCATGAGCCTTGAAAAGGATGAGAGCTATTCAGTTTAAGAGAAGCTTAGAGTGGGAAAAGGAGCCAGTTGCACTCTAGATGTGCTACATGACAAATAAATGTGCAAAGGTGGACGTCATTAAGCCCCATCATTGTATTTGCCTTTTATGCTGCTGTTTCTCTGCCAACAAAATGGGTTAAAGGACCATGTTCCAGTTCCTCCACTACTGGATAAAGCACTGTTAGCTAAATGAAAATCTTCATGGGTACTGTGAGCCTAGATAAAGACTCATCCTATAACTGGAGAGTTTAGTGCTGCAGATAGGATACCTAGTCTGGTGGAATCCTCCTGGCAAAGACACACACAGAAAAAGATTCAGATAAGGGTTGGACCACTTACCAGAACACATCTCTGAACCCTTCCCAAGAAGAACAAGACCAATCCCCTTTTCTTCTTCCCTCAGTGGGGCAGAGAAGTGCCCACAGGGCCTCTCTCCAGCTTGCCGATGCTCTGCTATTTTATTCCAGGTCAGCCACTCCCAAGATCTGCCCAAAACCATGGACTTTGCACTGCTTTAGTATAAACAACAGGATTGCAATCAGACAGCTTAGAGGCCCAACAAGACTGGGAACCTAGCAGTTATCCTGAGATTACCCAGAGACATGCTATTTTCCCCTGACAAGAAAAGGGTGGAGACCCACCATGCTGTTTGCAGTATCCAAGCTCTCCCCTCAGAATCCCGCAGCTTCCTTTTAGGAACCAGGGGCCATTCAAAGGGGATACTGAGAATAGGTTTAGCTGGAGCACACAGGCCAAAGGCTTTAGACACAAGGAAAGGACTAGAACTGAGATTTAGGGCTGACTCTTCACTGGAAACCTAAACTGCAGGAAAGATTCCAACACAAATATTTGAGAAACCAAAGCTGGGCTGGGGGGTTGAGGGGGAGAGCATATATTGGCTACACATCCACACTGCGTCCAGCTGCGGACGAAGTTCCTGGCAACCACATTTACGGATTCAATCACCGCTTGGTGATTTAACCCTGTTTTATAGCTACACAGAGAGTTCAAAGCCAGAGGGAGTTAACAGAATGAGAAGTCACAGGAAAAAAATACGAACCCAAATGAAATCCTGATTGTGAACACACACACACATACACACACATGCTACAATGCAATGTAAGATTAAGGCCCTTCCCAAACAACACCCCTGTCCCCTTTAATTGCTTATTATTTTGGGCATTAAAACAGCAAATCATCCAATATTAGTGAGACTATATCCCAGTCTGGAAGTTGTGTGGATAGCTGGATAATACTTGGAAGGGGATTTCACTGGGGGAAGGAAATGCACCTCAGTGCTGAAGAGCCAGAGTGGAATTAATATAAAGGGGGGAAGGGACAGAAGAAAGGAATACAAGGTCATTCATTTATAACAGTTTTAAATGGTATGGAAGGCAGAAGAGGTACCTATGCTGCTGCCACAATTATGACATCACACTCCGCACATCCACAATTTGGACAGCCACAATTTCCCTTATAGGTGGAACTCCCAGGGAGCAAGCAGTAACTGGTTTGCTACTGAGAATGCAATTCCTTGTGCAAAATGTGATTCCTGGGAATGGATGCACTAACTGGGAAGACTGCCATCTGTGTCCTGTGCCAGGAATGGAGAAATGCCTCTGCATTCCCTGTGCAAAACCAACACTGTCTTGAATACCTCTGAAAAGATATTCCACCCTGGATAGCAACATTGGGAAGATAGCCCTTAGAAAAGGCCCTCTCGTCTCCCAGATATGCCCATTTCCCCCAGGGCATTTTGTTCCCATACAGAGCAGAGAAGGACGCACACAGTACACAGCTGCACAAATCTTGGGAGGACAGTCAAATGTGAGTTGCTTTCTAATCAGAATCTCGGGCAAAAAGAGGAGGGGACCCCAGTGTATGTGTGCCCTTGTCCTCCCCAGACCCCTTTGCTTCCAAGTCAAGGCAAAACAATCCCTGAGACCCCAAAGCAAGTCTGCATTCCCGCACTCCACCCTCACCCCACCTCACGGCAATTATAGGCAATGGGGGTGGGTGGAGGGAGGAGGGATTAGCCTGTTTTGTTTCCAGACCGTTTCCTCTATTCCTCCAGAGTTGGCCCCAGACATCACATTACATCAGAGCAAATAAAGATAGAGACTGCTCCTTTCAGGCTAAGTTGGAGGGGGGCGGGTGAGTCGAGAGAAACCAGATTGAGCGCTTACATGCAAGATCCCCTCCACCACCACTCCCCACATTTGTAACCTCAGAATGGGGGGGGGAATGGGGTACAAATGAACTCAATCAGGAAAGTTTAATAGGATACAGGAAGAAGAACATATGATGTTGCCTTATATTAGCTGAGACCACTGGTGCTTCCAGTTCAGCTTTGTCTAGACCAAGCATCCCCAAATTCGGCCCTCCAGCTGTTTGGGACTACAACTCCCATCATCCCTAGCTACCAGGACCAGTGGTCAGGGATGATGGGAATTGTAGTCCCGAAACAGCTGGAGGGCCGAGTTTAGGTAATGCCTGGTCTAGACTGACTGCCAGTGGCTCTCCAGGGTTTCAGACAAGGAACATTCCCAGCCCTACTGTGAGATGCTGGGGATTTAACCCAGGACCTTTTGGGTGCAAAGCGGATTCTCTAACCACTGGGATTTGGCTCTTCCCATAGGTGGGAGAAAGGTGCTGTTAGCAGCCCTGGCATTTCACTGTTTTGTCACAAGGCTCTTCACCCAACTGCAGACAGCAATCAAGGAATCAGAGGGGGAACCCTCTTGCAAGGCCACCAACACGGTACATCGCAGAGGTTGCGTGCAGTACAGGCAAGGACCTTTTCCCCAAAACTGCCAAGAGGGAAAGAGCAAACATAGTGAACTGAATGCCATCAACTAGAGAAGCAGCTGAAGGCAGGAGGGGCAAGAGGCCTTCTCCAGTGACCTGTATGATTCAATCAGGAAAAGATCCTAGGGGAGAACATATTCTGAATTGCCTGTCTTCTCTCTTTCTATCCACAGAAACGTTAAAAGGAAGGAGAAATCAAATTTAAATATTTGCATACAAGCTAGCACTAGAAGATTTTTCTTCAAAACTTCCCATCCCATCCCAACTTATTTATATAGTCTAGCCAATCAATAAGAACACAGAAGAGGACTTTGCTGCTTTGCTGTGTAAGTTTGATAACATGACTGCAGTCCAAACCAGAGGTTCAGACCAAATATGCACAGTCAATTTGATCCCCCAAAATGGTTCAATTTGAATACATTTGCAGCAGCTGATCGTGAAAATGCATCCCTATGTGCTACTATGCTTTAAAAATTATTATTATAAGAAAGAAAGAAAGAAAGAAAGAAAGAAAGAAAGAAAGAAAGAAAGAAAGAAACTTGGTAGGGGAGCAGCTATCGGTGGCATTTTAACATCTAGCTAAAAACTGTTTCCATCTCAGCCAGTTGTTGTAAGAACTGAAACTTTGAGAACTGGTATCTGAGCTTGCCTTTGTCCTCCTTTCCCCAACCCTGTACTCCTTGCCTGTCATAGCTTTTAGATTGTAAGCCTGTGACTGTGTTACTATCTTCATAAGCCACTCTGGGAACCTTCTCAGCAAAGTGCGGGGGTGGCAATAAAATGCTGTAAATCACAAAATAAATAGTATGAATAAATAAATGTGGAAGTATAAAAACTGCTGCTTTACCTCTAAACGATGGTCCCTGTGCCACCATGAAATCTAGCCATGCACCCCATTGCCAGTCGCATGCTGTCATTGTAAGAAACAATGTAGGACACATCACATAATGATAATGATGGTTTTTTTGTTTATACCCCGCCCATCTGGCTGGGTTTCCCCACCCACTCTGGGCAGCTTACAGCATAACTAAAACCATAATAAAAAGCATCAGTCCTTAAACACTTCTCTAAACAGGGCTGCCTTCAGATGTCTTCTAGATTCTAGAAGTCAGATAGTTGTTTATTTCCTTGACATCTGAAGGGAGGGCGTTCCACAAGGAGGGTGCCACTACCGAGAAGGTTCTCTGTAACTTCACTTCTCACAGTGAGGAAACCAGCAGAAGATCCTCAGAGGAGGACCTCAGTGTCTGGGCTGAGCAATGGGGGTGGAGACGTGCCTTCAGGTATACTTGGCTGAGGTTATTTAGGGCTTTAAAGGTCAGCACCAACAATTTGAATCGATGCTCAGAAACGTACTGGGAACCAATGAAGATCTTTCAGGACTGGTGTTATATGGTCCCGGCGGCCGCTCCCAGTCATCAGCCTAGCTGCCACATTCTGGATTAGTTGTAATTTCTGAGACACCTTCAAAGGTAGCTCCACATAGAACACATTGCAGTAGTTCAAGCGGGAGATAACCAGGGCATGCACCCTGACGAGACAGTCTGTGGTCAGGTAGGGTCTCAGCCGGTGTACCAGATGCAGCTGGTAAACAGTTGCCCTGGATACAGAATTGACGTCCATGGAGAGCTGTGAGTCCAAAATGACTCCCAGGCTGCACACTCAGTCTTTCAGGGGCACGGTTACCCCATTTAGCACCAGGGAGTGCCCCACACCCACCCGCCCCCTGTCCCCCAAGAACAGTACTTCTGTCTTGTCAGGATTCAACCTCAATCTGTTAGCCACCATCCATCCGTCAACCACATCCAGACACTCACACAGGACTTTCACTGCCCTCACTGGTTCTAATTTGAAGGAGAGATAGTGCTGGGTATCATCTGCATACTGGTGGACATCCAGCCCAAACCCCCTGATGATCTCTCCCAGCACCTTCATATAGATGTTAAAAAGCATGGGGGAGAGGACAGAGCCCTGAGGCACTCCACAAGTGAGAGCCATGGGGTCCAAACACTCTTCCTCCAACACCACTTTTTGAACACGGACCAGGAGGAAGGAGCAGAACCACTGCATCAGTGCCCCCAGCTCCCAACTCCTCTAGATGGTCCATTAGCTTTGGCATGCTGAAAAACATATGACAACTCATCCAGATAACCAACACTATTTTCCCCCTCTCCTTTCCCTCATGCCTGAAGAGGGAAGTGTGGAAATGTAAAAGTAAATCAATCCTTCCAAAAATGGAAGACTTCATGTGACGTCCACTCAATGCCTCTGCATATACTTTTAAACATTAATAGTGTACAATGATGCTGCCATACCAGAGCTTTCCAACTCAGTTTTAAACCAGCCCTCCTCCTCCTCCTTTTTTGGTGTACCCTCAATGTCAGCAGATATCTAATTTGTATCTCTTAAAACAAATTAGCAAATTGGATATTGCTGGGAATAGACACTGAGCAGCAATAGCTGCTTGTATCTTGTAACATCTAGCCAGACCCTCACTTTTCTTCTTCCAGAGTTCGGGGAGCAGGGTTGAGAATGCAATGTGAGGTTACAGAGGGTGAAATGCAGATGCGAGACATCAGAAGTGGAAAGAGGGAGGGGAGGAAGAAAATATCTGCAAGGAATTGCATCATTTTGCTGAATATATCAAGCAGGTGAAACTTGGGGTGACAGAGAGAACACATCCATCCTTGAGACAGTATTATGTTGAAGTTGCTGGGTAACTGGGAGGGGGAAATGAGTTTAAGGTAAACATTTATGAAGAAAATACAACATTTTGACTACAGGTCAATGGTTCTCTCATACGATATATATATACATAAACACACTGCTATAAATCCTTAATCTGCCAAACAGGTTTCTACAAAGTCTTCCACAGTGACATATTAATAACATATTACAATCCAAGGGAAAATAAATAAAACAAAGTAAACACAAAATTGAGATTTTTTTGTTGTTTTTATTTATTTTTGCAGAATTGCAAAAATATGGCCCTGAGGAAGACTCTGTTGAAATACATTTGGCATATTAAAGATTTATAGCAGTTTATTTATATGGGGGGATTGATTGAACTGCAATTTTTAAAAATGAACTCTTTATACATTTTCACCTTCACTCCATCCCCCCCACCCCCCAGTTATCTGAGTCTTGTTAAGGACAGTATTAATCCCGGTTTGTTTTTACATTGAAGTTACTGAGACTTTAGCTGAGCTGGGGGGAAAGTAGGGCAACAAAGCTAAATTGGTGGCATCCAAAAGGTTAGCAGGCAGGGGTTCAGAAAATACCCTAAGAATATTTGTGCAGGACAGGAAGAGCAATGAAACCTCCGTCAGACGGTCTGAGGGACATGGGTGTATGGTACCCAAGCACCTGGGCGAAACTGCCACACTACCATCATCATTCAAAACAAACTCTGCCAACCTGGTGCTCACAACTCACATCAGCCCCAGGATGGCAGAGACTGATCTGAAAGATGGAAGAAACCCACATTTTTTACAATCAGTGGGAGCCATGGGAATGTTGCTCACGGCATCGCCTGCCTCAGATGGCCTGGCAAGCAATTGTAACTGGAAGCTTGCCTCTCATCTAACACTTATCCTCATCCCTATATCCTCATGCCACATGCCTGGAAAGGCACTAAGTCACCCCTCAGAGAAAGTGACAGGAGCCCATGGGGCTCTTTGACATCCCCCACCCCACCCCACACACTCAATATCCAAAGCATCTTCTCCAGCACTTTAGCCTGTTGACCTTGTCAATTATTCCCTTGGCCTCGTGACCTCCAGCCCCCTAGGGAAAAGGTATCTAAGCCAAAGAGCTTTCCATGGGGAAATTCAATCACAAAAGTAGGAATGGAGGGGGGGGAATATAACTGCTACGGCCTTGAACAGGCCCATCCAAAATTGTTCCAAGTCTCAGGTTGGGTACAGGCCTGGGCTTGAGTGCTGACAAGCAGCGCCAGAATATCGTAAGTGAAAGACAGCAAAATTCTTGAAGAGGATTAGATAAGGGCTCAGCCATACTTTTATTTACCCCACTGCTTTCCCCTTGGAAAACCAGCAACTTAGCACTGAATTAGAGCAAATGGCATCTGCAGATGGCCATTTGCTCCAATTTAGCACTTAAGAGTGGTTTTTCCAGGGGGAAGAGGCAGGACAAAGGCAAAACCACTTGGACCCATGCCTGGAAAGCGTGGGACAAGTGGAAAACTGCTTGGACCTGTGCTTTCTAGGCATGGGACCAGTGGAAGTGTGGACAAGACCTCAGTGCAGACAGAGACACAACAAAGCTGCTTCCTGACCCACGGCTAATAAGATGAACTCCAATCCATCCAGCAAACTGATATATAACTGACCAGCCAAGTCCTACATCAAGAGAGGAAGGGCCACAAGCTCAGTGGTAGAGCACATGCTTTGAATGCAGAAGGTCCAAGGTTCAATCATTTGCCTCTCCAGGTAGGACTGGGTGAGATCCTTCTTTGAAACCCTGAAGAGCCACCATCAATCGGTGTGGACAACATGGGCCTAAATGAACCAATGATCTGATAAGTGAACCTTTGAAGTAAAGGCAGTCCTGTTGTTAGTGCATGGAGGACAAAAGGATACTAGTGTCTATGCAGCATAAAGACAATGCAGTGTTAGGGCAATCCTCCAAAGGCCTAGACTGCCCCCTAAGGCCCATCGTAGAGAGGTAACATTGCAATTTGGTGGTAGAACCCATAAGGCACATATAGTAGCCCATTATTTGCCAACTGTTGCTGGTTTTACCACTGGGATGTGTGGTACTACAAAGCATAGCCTGAACCAAGTACCCACAGCATCACACTTGTATAAAATAAACTCAACCTGCAGGTGGTTTTTCTGAATGAAACCCACTATCATCTTAGGCAGAGAGGCATCTGCAAAAGCAAGACCCAAACTGGGTGAAAATAAGTCCTTCATTACCACAAGACCAAGAGCTGGGACCTTAAATTGTGCTCCCCGCACCCAATACAGCTGTTAAGGACAAAGGTACCACATAAGTTCACCATCCCCACCTGCAAATAGAAGACATGACCCTTGTCACCAGTTGTGGTCAGAATGAAAGATGCCTTCTCCACAGTAGCAGATGACATTGGTGGGGTGGAGGCACTTACCTGACCTCCCGGCAGGCAAGTCACTGCTGCTTATGGGGGGAGGCGAGACTGATGGAATGAGGTCATCACAGTACAAACGTACCTGCTGAGCCAATCTGGCACTCCTAATAGTGCATCTGGCTCATTCCACCCCCTCTTCCTTGCCCCTTCCAGTAAGCAGCAATGACTTACTTACCAAGAGATCAGGTAAGCCCCATTATGCCATCTGCTACTGCTTCTCTAATGCTGCCCTATGTGGCTGACACTGGGGAAAGAAACAGTTTCGCTTTCTTATGCCTTTGATTTCCCCCATAGTCTTGTTATAAAGTTGCTCAACGGTTTGCTTTTCATTCTGTAGCAATAAACAAACAACCTTCTTGAACCCTCATTTAACTCTCCCTTCCCTTTATCCCAATGCAGTTCTCCCCTTGAGCCACACCCTCCCCTCCATCTGCCACACTCACATAACATGTTTTTACTGCAGGGCTCCCCAATCAAGAGCTCAACTGCTGCCTTTTAAATTGCTGTCTAATTAAGAGTGATTATTCTCATTAAGTTTACAGGCCACGGGTGCCACTGAAAGGCAAGAGAGGTTTACTAAAGCACAAGGACTGTGTCCTCCCTGAGCTACATGAATAGGAAATCAATCTTGCCTGGGGCTAACCACGGGGACAAGAACTAGTTTGTTCATTTATTAAGAAAATTTATACCCCAAACCTATCAGCTTTGCACTCAAGGGCAGCTGAGTTTACTTGCTGAAGCAAAGAGTCCTCAAATGTGCTGTTAGTAAGAGCATGGACTTAGGGCATGGACTTTGAAATCCATGTGTTCTGCCTTCTCTGAGAGCCAGGAACTATATTGGAAGAAAGACCTTACTGGTGCTTCAGAGTAAACCATCAGCAGTCAGGACAGATGATTATTTTAACCTTGAACACAAATTCCAACAGTAACACAATCTTCCCCATGTTTACTTAGCAGTAAGCTCCAGTGTGTTGAAGTGGGGCAAGGATTGCATCCCCAGGCCCATTTGACTTTTGTCAAGCTGTTTAATATTTTGAGGGATAGCAGAATGAGGCCCAGCCAGCATGAACCAGAGCAGTAATAATGATCCACCCAGTTCAGCACCTGCCTCTAACTGCGGCCAATACTGGACAGATCAGAGAAGTGCTCCCTTGTTTGTTGCCTTAGTGCAAAAAAGTCTAGTGAAGTCCTGAGCATCAACATTTCACTCCAGAAATCTTTTGATTTCTAATCCTCCCAAAATTTGATTAGTATTGTTTTAATATTTCCCCATTTCCCACCAAAATCACACCACTGATTGCAGCTTGGAAATGAAGTACCCTGCTCATTAAAATGTCTTGAAAAACTCAAATCTAACCACTGTCAAAAGACACAGGATTGAATGGCCTACTGCCCGAACCAAACATGGCTGCTCTTGTGTTCTTTTCCCAAGTTGCACTGCACTTACCACAGCACTCAAGGAGAAGAACTCTAATCCAGTTCTTTCTTTACCATTTCCCATGCAAGTTTGGGAGGAGGCCATGGTTGCCAGGCAACCTTAGCTGCCTGCCTAGCACACAAGGAATCCATATGAAGAACTGTAAGCATCTAGCATTTTTTTTGAAAGCAGACAAATAAAGCCAGGGCTGTAGCCACAGCCAATTTTTTAACTGAATAACTATGTTTCAGGGTTGAAGGACAGCAAAAGAGCTTTGACAAGACTGAACACATACAATGAGGTGATATTGCTCAAATCACTCACCTGCACACACATCAACCCAAGCAAATTTTTGTCTCCCAGAGGAAATGATGAACACATCTGATCGTAATGGGAAATTATAATTGGTGGCGCAGGGAAGCAGGCAACCCAAGGATATTGAGAGAGTTGCTAACTTAGGACTTGCAGATATTTTCTGTTTATGTGAAGTAGTAGCCATTTAAATTGCTTCACTTTAGAGGTAATTCAAATTAAAATTATGGAAAAGAGCTCCAATATTATGAAATGCTCAGCGCAGCTAATGCCGTAGAAGACAGAATTGGGATTCAAGGTGAATTTAACAGATTGGAGAACTGGGCCCAAACTAACAGAATGAATTTCAATAGGGATGAATCTAAGGTTCTGCACTTAGGCAGGAAGAACCAGATGCACAAATATAGGATGGATGGGGGACACCTAGCTTACTAGCAGTATGTGTGAAAAGGATCTAGAGGTTTTTGTGGACCACAAGCTTAACATGAGTCAACAGTGTGATGCAGCAGCCAAAAAAGCTAATGCTATTCCAGGCTGCATCAACAGAAGGATAGTGTCCAGATCAAGGGAAGTAATAGTACCACTCTATACCACCTTATAGAGAACACACCAGGAATACTGGGACCACAATTAAAGAAAGCTATTGGCAAGCTGGAATGTGTGCCGAGGAGGGTAACCAAGATGATCAAGAGTCTGGAAACCAAACCTTATGAAGAACGGCTGAGGGAGCTGGGTATGTTTAACCTGGAAAAGAGGAGACTGAGCGGAGATATGATAGCCGTCTTCAGATATCTAAAGGGTTGTCCTATGGAAGATGGAGCAAGCTTGTTTTCTCCCGCTCTGGATATTCAGTTTATTCAAGTTACAAGCAAGGAGATTCCAACCAAACTTTCTGACAGAAAAAGCTGTTTGACAGTGTAACAAGCTCCCTCAGGAGGTTGTGGACTCTCCTTCCTTGGAGGTTTCTAAGCAGAGGTTGGATGGCCCTCTGTCTTGGGTGCTTTAGCTGAGAGTCCCGCATTGAAAGGGGGTTGGACTAGATGACCCTCAGGGTCCCTTCCAACTCTACAATTCTATGATTCTAAGCTGCCTAACCGCACAGTCCTCTAGCTTGTATCTGAAGGCAGTTCATGTACTAGCTTTTCTTACACAGCTATAACCTCCCCAAAGAAAAGACATGGATAGTCAAATGCCCTTTTCTCCAAGGGTACCCAGAGGATTGAATATCTGACATCCAGTCAATGTTCCAAGAGAATAAAACCATTTGAACACATATACACACCCTTTCCATACATTGTAATATTCAGTTTCCTATCAGGAAATTACTGTATCTCCATGAAGGGAAAATTACCGTAACCTATGGTTAATTTGCAATTATGCATGGAACATGCAAAATTGTTTGTTTTATTAAATTTATAAAGTTCGAACCAAGGCAATTTAAATAAAATCAGGAATGTTTAATCTGCAGTTTAATTCACCAAGAAAAAGGTTTTGCACATCTTGCTACCTGGTTGGTAGAATATAACGGTTTTCATTTAAAGAGGGCATTTATATAGGAGCATATGACAGAACCTTTGGTCAAAGCCATAACGTGCCTTTTGAACTGCAAAATTATATACATTTGGTTATATACCAACTGTTTAACATGGGTGGGGAGCCTGAGGTCCAAAGGGTAAATGCGGCCATCAAGACTTCCTATGTCTGGCTGTAGCAACCAGCAAGGAGGGGCACTGCCACACAAATGACCTCCCAGCAGCAGAGTAGCTGCCACTTAGAAGAAGGGTTGAAGGGCAGGGGCCCTGGTACTGCTCCCACACAGTGCCAACATCCCCACCACCTTGCTTGCCCTTACCTCTCCTAGTAAGCAGTAGTGCTTCTGTTGCCTGGAAGTCAGATGCACAGTGGCAGACCATTACTAGTCACTATTGCTCTCTGGTCCCCATGCCTCTTACCAGGTCACACTCTCCCCAAAGCCGCACCCCCTTTTCCCAGGTGACACCCCTCACCTGTCCTGCTCCAAACCTTACTCTGGTTCATTTGTCTGCCTAGAATGTCTCCCATCAACTCTTGCTTGCCTGAATGGAGGGTGGAGAGTTGTGGGCGCATGTCAATAGCTGTAGAAATCTCCCACTTATTTGGGCTTGCTGTGTTGTGCAAACAACACCTTTAATGCAGCGTTTGATTTTGGGCTGCAGATTTATTGACATAGAGCCTTCCTTGTAGATGGCACAGTATAAAGAACAGGTATGATGGGTCCCTTTCCTAAAAGGATTACAATCTAAAACAGACACAGAGAATTATGGAGGCATAATTAGAGAAGAATATGTGATCACCCTGTTTTGCTATCTATAAAAAAGGATCAAATATTTTAAGTCTAAGTGGTTTCTTTTCTTAATTCAGATTTGTTGCAAACTACATTTTTAAACAAAAGACCATTAATGTAATTGAGCTTTTTAAATTGCACAAATCCTTTTTTATATTCAAAAATCTGATATTTTAAACATAATTGAATTTCCATCCTTTTATTTTCTTTCATTGCATAAAGCTGGCACAATTTCTGATTCCAGCTGCTACAAATATGACTGGCACCTTGGAGTTACAAATAGTTTCCAGATTTCCCAAGTAACCCTATTAAAATGTCACTGATTATCATTCATGATTCTTAATCAGAAAGGGGTGCTATAAATACTTAGTGTCTAGACTTGAACTAATATCTAGTCACTGGATAGTATCCCCCCACCCCTCCCCACCCCAAAAAGCTGGCTCTGGTCTTTCACCTCCCTCTATTGTTGCTTTTGGAAAAGCAGGCAAGCTCCTGGGAACTCGTATGTTCTTCTCCCAAAAACATCAGCTTCCAACAGGCTGGAAGTGATCAACAGAGACTGGAGTTCCCGGTTAGTACCCCATGCTGTTAAAACATTTCCTCAAAAGCATCTGGAACTGGCCATTATCAGAGAAAGGATGCTAGGCGCAATGAACTCTCTGACCTGGCAAAGCTACTCCTCCCCTGTTCTTGTCCAGGATGATAAATCACAACACGTGTCATCCCCCATCATTTAAATCATTGCAATAAAATCCTCCCACAGCAAAAAAATAAAAAAGGAAAAGATAAAACTCTGCATGAACACGTTGTGATCTTACATCACTGGAGAGCTTCGTTAGCTTATTAAGCAGCCAGCAATCAGGAAGCAGAGGGAAGCACGGTCTGAAAACATACACAAACACGCTTCTTATTTTGTGGAGGCCACACTCTGCTTCCATTTAAATGTTTCCCTGCATTGTTTTTCATCTCTGGTACTGGGGCGGGGGGGGGGGGAATCCAACAAGCTCATGAACCCTATGGCTGGGCCTGCTGATCAGAAGGTTGGCAGTTCGAATCCCCGCGATGGGGTGAGCTCCCCTTGCTCTGTCCCATCTCCTGTCAACTTAGCAGTTCAAAAGAATGCCAGTGCAAGTAGATAAATAGGTACCACTGTGGTGGGAAGGTAAACGGTGTTTCCGTGTGCTCTGGTTTCCGCCACGGTGTTCTGTTGTGCCAGAAGCGGTTTAGTCCTGCTGACCACATCATCATCACCATCATCGTCATCGTCATCATCATCAATTTTATTTATACCCCACCCTCCCCAGCCAAGACCAGGTTCAGGGCAGCTAACAGCCAATAATAAAAACAAGTTGATTGAAATACAAATTAAAAAACAAGATTAAAATACAACATTAAAACAATTAAAACATTAAAATGCAGCCTCATCACAGGAAGAGAAAGGAAAAAAAGAAAGGGGGGGAGGGAATCAAACTGATTCTAAGCCAAAGGCCAGGAGGAACAACTCTGTCCTACAGGCCCTGCGGAAAGAAATCAGATCCCGCAAGGCCCTGGTCTCATGAGACATAGCCGGAGCCAGTGCTGAAAAGGCCCTGGCTCTGGTTGAGGCTAATCTAACTTCCTTAGGGCCCGGGACCTCTAGAGTGTTGCTATTTATGGACCTTAAGGTCCTCCATGAAATGACATGGAAAGCTGTCTGCAGACAAACGCTGGCTCCCTTGGGCTGAAACGAGATGAGCACCACAACCCCATAGTCGCCTTTGACTGGTCTTAACCATCCAGGGGTCCTTTACCTTTGCCTTTTTACTTATTCTTTGAATACAGGGTTCGGCTTCCTCTGTACACATGCAAGGAGACTAAGCAAACCATCAAAGGAGTAAGGAACTTTCCCCATGAGTCCAAGGGGACTCTGGGCCTGTAAGTCTCATGAAGGCTGAAACTGTTTAGGTCTCTTGTTCATATATTCAGATTACTCTCCATTTTGACCATAACCAGGAATAGATGGGACAGTGGGGAAAGGCTCCTGCGCAAGACAGATCATGGGCCAATTCATGCACAGAGATCTCGACTCAGTGCCCATATTTCAAACGGTTTTCAGGAACCGGAGGGTTCTGAAATTAAAAAAATACATTGCTGACTACGCACAACGCCGGTCAATACAGCAAAGAGAGGGCTCATCTACATTTGCATGCATCCCATGCCTAGAAAGCATGGCTCCAATCAGTTTTCCCCTTGCCCAACTCGTTTCCCAAGGAAAACTCACTCTTTAGTGCTAGATCGGCGCAAATGGCAGTCCAGAGAAAACCTGAATTGCTGTTTGCTCTGATTTAACACTAAGGAGCAGTTTTCCTCAAGGGAGAAAGCAGCGGCACAATGGGATGTGTGGATAAGCATAGCTTGTAAGAAATGCTTTTGTGAATCGGCACTCGTGAGTCTATCCCTCTGCTTGCTTCTGTTTCTTTAGGGAGACATCTAAAACTTAACAAAAAATCTGCCACTGTTTCTCCATGGTTTACCACCTCACTTTGCAAGAATAGCAAGAGCAAGAATAGCTCACATCTTTATTACTGTGGAGTAACTAATATGAGGTAGTGTTGGAAACAGACCCCAACAACACTGGCTCTTCCACCCAGATTTGAGAACCTGATGATCCATCGCCACTCTCTCCCCCTGAAAGGCCACTTCAGAACCGAGGCCAATTTTGGCAGTTGCAGAGTCCCCCCACTCCCACTTCTTCTTGGCTTCTTTCTGTCCTCCAACTACCCACCTCCCCCCCCCACGCCTTTGGGACCACCCAAAGCATCGCTATGGCAACAAAGCGATGTCACAAACAGCGGGTTGTAACTGTAGGGACCAGGCAGACAGGCTCCGCTCTGGAGAAGCGGAGTTCTCTTTTCATGCAAATGTTTGTCCGATTAGTTATGTCCCAAAGCCCATTCCCGCCCCCCTTCCAGGCTGAGCAGCTACGGAGCAAATCCTGCCTTGTTACAAATGGGTCTCAGGGTGGCCTTCCAAGTCACTGGGCCCAACTGTATCAGGATCTGGCCAGCAGGATTACTAGATGAAGTATTGGAAGGAAGCACAAATAATGCTCTTTAAAAACAGAATTATTTTTGGCATCTCTGTTTTCCTGCCTGTGGAAGCACCTAACCTGTGATATTTTCCCACTGGCTGCTTCTCTCCCATGACAATGGTACCTCGGGTTACAGACACTTCAGGTTAAATACGCTTCAGGTTACACACTCCGCTAACCCAGAAATAGTGCTTCAGGTTAAGAACTTTGCTTCAGGATGAGAACAGAAATCGTGCGGCGGCAGCGGGAGGCCCATTAGCTAAAGTGGTACCTCAGGTTAAGAACAGTTTCAGGTTAAGAACGGACCTACAGAACAAATTAAGTTCTTAACCCGAGGTACCACTGTAAATCAGAAATCTTGCTGATTCTCACACAAGCCACGTGCAGCAGGTTACCTGACCTACAGGACATGGAAAAGAAATAGGTGGCCAGAGATTATCCTAGCTTCGACACTCACTCGTGTACAGCAGGTCACATGCACGTCTCCAGTATGATCGGTCATGATGCCTGGAAGGGGCTTAGAACAGCCAGATCCACTTCTAGATATTGGTGCCACCGTCATGCGTCCCAAGATGCAACTGCAAAACACCTTTCTAGCCTAGTGGGTGGTCTCCAATATGTCATGCTCAGGTTTCCACAGTTCCAAATACCCATCCACTATCTGCATTAATAGATCGCCAACAAATGACCATAGAGGCTCTCTCAGTGAGCGCAGTTCGTTTTGCCCTCCCTTTCGCTGCAAAACCGGTAAAGAAGGGGGCGAGCGATCTGGTTCTCACAAGCGCCGGGAAAACAGTGAAAAGTTAATTTCCCCCTCACGTGAAAACTAATGGCATTTTAAACAGGGGAGAAAGGAAGAAAATGCTTCTAAGCCCGACATCCCCGGCTTCCCTGCAGTGTTCGCCAGTGGCGCAGCGAGCCGGATAGCTGGACATCTGCTTCACAGCAAGCATCAAAGGCTTTCCTTGCAAAGTCACATCCAGATGGAATCCTTTAGGAGGGTTTTCCTCTCCTTTTCCCGATCCTCGTCTCCCTTTCCAATCCCTGAGAGGCAGTCTTTGAAATCCATCCATCAACTGGCATTAACACATGGATGCACACACGCACACACACACACACGAAGAAACAAACACAAAGCTCTCCCACGACATCCCCTCCTTCCTCCTCTACAGTTGCCCTGTTTGGAAATGCGGTCAAAAGTGGAAGGAAACACTCCAGCCCAGTAACTGCAACCCCTCGACCAGAAGCCCGGCTTCGCTTTGCAACACAACCAAAAGCAAGCACCTTGGGAGTAAGGCGAGGGAGGAAAATGATGCTGCGGGATGTCGTCGAAAGACATCTACGTACCCAAAGCATGCAAGACAGGCAAACCCAGGTCATCCTGTCACCAGATCGGCCCTTTGGGAGACTCAGTGACACCGACAGCATAACAGCATCAGCTCAGCACATCCTCCGCGCCAAGGGGTAGGAGGACTAAGCAGAGGCAAGGAGAAAGTGCGAGGCTTTCCAGCCAACAGCAACGTCTGGGCATGTGCCTCTCAGCCGCTGCTGCCTCTTCGCCTTCCCTTGCCTGGTGTCACCGTGGATTCCTCTCCTTGCTTCTTCTTGGGTCAGCTCCTTCACCTCCAAAGGAAAGGGGGAGGGGCGGTGCCTCTGGAGAAACCCTCTCTTTATGGCTGCAGACCCCTCCCCTCCAGGCCCCTCCTCGATGGGCAGCTGCATAACTTTGCCGCGCTTTTATATAGTTTAATGGTTGAAAGGCTGCCGAGTTTCAGCTGCAGCCCCATCCCCACAAGAGAAGCAAAGGGAGGAGGAGGAGGAGGAGGAGGAGGAGGAGGAGGAGGAGGGAAGGAGAAATGAAACACACTGCTATGCTCCTCCGGGGGAAGCTGGGGCTGGCTAAGCACGAAAGGACACTGAAGTCGTGTTCAGGAGAGTCTAGCAGATTTAGACCCACAACCCATGAACACTAAAATCCTTATTGTGGGAAGCCTGTCTCCGAACCAGCGGCAGGCTATCTGAGCATTAAATATCTCCAGGACTGAATTCTTCTGGATGGTGGTGGGAGTGTCGCACCATCTCTAAATACGAACAGCACCTAGCATCATTTTGGTGTTAAATGAAGACTAACTTGCAGCAGCAGATATTCATGCCAGAGGCTTTGATTGTTTACTCTTTTAAGTCATGGAATTTGGTTTCTGGCCAGTCGCTATTTATGCCAAAATTTGGCATTTGAGTTAAGTTCCACTGCAAAAGCAACCAATTTGCCATGAATTCACTTGTAGGGCTTGGGTTTGAGGGATGAAAAGAGGTCTGGATCTTTTGGCTGCATTTCTTTTAACTTCTTTTAACTTAACAAGCACAATCATTGCAGTCTAAATATCAACATCAGATATCTGAATTAGGATTTTGATAAAAAAAATTATGACAGAAATCATTATGGCGAAGTTTGCCTTTTGAAGGTAGGGATTAGCATAGCCCTATGCTATGTGGAAATGCAAAAAGGAAGAAAGTGCTTGAAAAAGAGATAAATACATATTCTCTTAATTGGTTTTGGAAGCTTGCCAAATGCATTCTGCTTCTGGAAAATAAGGTGTGTGCATTAACTTTCCTGCATTTTTTGCAAGCACCTTAAGACAGGTGGACACATTCATACTTCCCACCCCGCTCAAAAAGCAAGTCTAATTGGCTCTTGGTTTCAGCCTTAGATATCTCTTAATTCCAATTCCTGCCATACACAATACCCAACATAAAGAAACAGCTGTCAAACCACGTTGCCCCAGGTTAATGTGCCTCTAGGCCCTAGGCCAGAGGCTTTCAACCTTTCTGGAGTCCACAGCTCCATTAACCAACTACATTCTTTCTACGGCACCCCTGTGGGGATCAGGAGCCCAGTTATGTCACCTCTTGCCTGCAGAGCTGGCAGTCTCTCCCTCTTTTTTGAACACCCTCCCTTGTGGAGTGTTCCCCCAGCCTCCTTTCCTCTCCACTCTCCTTGTGAGTCCTCCAGGCAGCCGCTGCTGTTGCCCCTGGTCTCTGAGCTGCCTACCCGTCCCCTACCACCCCAAAGAGAGATTCCTTCTGGAAGCACCATTCACCTATGGAGCTTATAGTCAGGGCTGCTACAATAAACAGCTGTGCAAGGCTTGGAGAGGCGGAGATGTAAGAGAGCATCAGGGGAGGGAGGTAAGGAAAAAGAGACAGAGGCCAGTGATGCCCATGGCACCCTTAACCATCATTCAAGGCTCCCCAGGGTACCATGGCACACTGGTTGAAATCCACTGCCTCAATATGCAGCAGAGAGGCAACTCCTCCTATTCACACTCCACTTGCTAAAACTAGACAGCAGCATGAGACGGAAAGAAGAATATAACCTTGCTACAAATAGGCGAGTTGGCACACACATAGGCACACACAAACCAAGGACATCTAGCTGGTGCAAGAAGAAGAAGCCTTAATTTGGCAAATCTGGAGCAGCTGAATTGACCACATGGGTCCTCCTCACTCTCCTACTAGCTCAGTGCTGACTGTTCTTTTTTCTTGGGCTTCCTTGAGCCTGCTGCCTTGGCGTTGCCGGGTCCTGCCAATTGAGATCCCTTATTAAAAACAGCTTGGGCCTGGAAGTGTGTTTCCCCCTGAACGGCCATGCTTACATTTGGTTCATATTTCCTTCCAGCAACACACAGAATTCGGTTCACGTTCGATTTCCAGATTAGACAAGCCTTGGAAACGCAGCAGGGGGTGGACCAGTGATTGGCAGCTTTGAAAGAAAGGAGTAAATGTGGGGGAGAAAAGAGAAAAGCTTTGAGAGAGAGAGGGACAAAGACTTAGGTGGGTTGGCTGATGTGCTGTACAATCTTAACTGAGCTAAAAGACCTAGACCTATGAGCCCTGAAATTGATATGGGGAGGGTCTGTAGCTCACTGGCAGAACACATTATTTGCATCCAAAAGGTCCCAGATTCAATCACCACCATCTCCAGTTTAAAAAGTTTAGCAGGGCTGCAGAAGAAAATGTCTGAGTCCCTGAGAGCTGCTACCAGTCAGAGTAGACCATGCTGAGCTAGATAAACTAATGATCTGGCTCCGTATAAGGCAGTTTTATATGTCCAATTATTGGCCAATAAATGCAGCCTTGCAAATATGCCTACAGACATTCCTAGCCTGCCTGTCTATATATATCTACACCTGTGGCAAATGGGCAGCCCAAAGGCAGGGAGGGGACTTTCAGTTTACAAAAACTTCTTTGCTTGGGCACCTGAAAGAACAACTTGCTGTCCTAAGTGAACAGTCTGGGGACAAAGTCTGAAACTACAGGACACTGATATCACTGTCTCTGTGGGATCCATATGAATTTCCTACAGCCCACATCAAGCAGATGGTTGCATGAGGGAGCTCCTTGAAGAATGCTGCCCAGTAAGTCATTCACCTGTGCCAGTGGTTCTCAAAGGGTGTGGTGCACCACACTGGTGAGCCAGGAGAGGATGGCAATTGTAGCAGGAAGATTCAAGGACAATCATAGAAACTTTTAAACATTTCAGAGTATTATAGTATACTAATAAAACAAAAAAAAATCTTATTTACATAATATGGATACAGTACATATCAAAATGAGAGCATCAAGTATGTGGGAATGATTCATGTTCGTAGCTGCATTGATTTATAGTTTCTGGGTGTCCCATGATCATATTATAAAGTAGCTGTGTTCTGTGTTGTTTCTTTTTGTTTTCCAATGTATTTCTTATCAATAAAAAAAAATGTTGTGGTGAAAGCAAATTTTTATTCTGAAAGTAGGGCCCAGAGAAACAAGTTTGAGAACCACAAGCCTATGCCATCAGTTGCCTCTGGCCCAGTGGCTTTGGCCTTTGGCTACTGCAGAATTGACATTGGCTTAGGTCTGTCATGGCCATTCAACATTCATCTTCATCTGATAGAACCAAACCCACAACTGGGTCATGTCCCAATGTAATGTAGCTCGTATATCAGCAGCACCATTTCCTTCCTCTGGTGGTATTGCTTTTTAAAGAGGAGAATGAGATTAGGGAGGGTTGAAGAAGGAAAGTGAAGTGGGGAGGGACAGAGAGAAAATGAGAAAGATAGCTGGCTTGCAAACAAGATGGTCCCAAGCCTTGGGCTGGGACAAAATGGTGAGCCCCAGACAACAGTGAAGTAAAGTACCACTATAAACAACTCACTAGAGCTTACCACATCAGGACAAAGCCCAATAGGCCCAGTTTATCCCTGGGTTTAAGGATTTCTTCCAGAATATGTCAGTGTTTCCTGTGCACCAATGGAGCAAGCTCAACTTACAGTTCAATGAATAAATGCTGCCACACACACAAAACGGCAGCCACACAGTTAGCTCTCCATCTCCTTCCGGAACATTCTAAAAGAATTTACCTATCTCAATGTCACTGCCATCACTTACTTCCCTGAAGCCCTATTGCCAGCAGCCATTGATGGGAACTGTGGTGGTAGGAAAACTCAGAAATGTCATACCATGGGTTAAGTTCTACTAGACATTATGAACCAGGAGCTAAACACTGATATGATCATAGCACAGCTACCACTGGATGGGCCTATGGACATTTTCCCTGCTGCTGATTTCTCCAGGTACAGGACTCTAAAGGAATTTAAAGGCAGCATTGAAGACATCTCAAACATTTGATCCATTTAACAGGAGATTATACTTTTGCCATGTATGTCTCAGGTTCTGTTGTGCTACTGACACAAAACAGGAAGTCCACACCAGAGATAGGTAGAGTACATATCTATTAATATAGGCTACATTCACACCATCTATTTAAATTGTTGTTGTTGTTGCTAAAGCACTATGACACCACTTTAAACAGCCATGGCTTTCTCCAGAGAATTCTGGGAGCTATAGTTTGTTTAAAGATGCTGAGAGTTTTTAGGAGACCCCTACTCCCCCTCACAGAGCTATGATTCCCAGAGTTCCTGTGAAGAGGGATTTGGTTGTTAAAAGCCATGCTGGGAACTGTAGCTCTAAAATGGGAATAGGGGTCTCAGGGCCCTTAACAAACTATAGCTCCTCGAATTCTTTAGGGGAAGCCATGACTGCTTAAAGTGCTGCTGTAATGCTTTAAATAGATGGGGTGAATGTGGCCATAATCACACAACTGGGATTCCTGCAAAGTTGCAGCATGAAAATCCTAGGTGCCTACAGGGCCATCTCTTAAAATAAAGTACATCTGGCGCTTCTATTAATTACTTCATTTATACAGTTGCCCCACTCTTTCTCACAACATTTTCAAGACCAGGTTAGGGCAAGAGACATGTCGTGCCAGAGTCCGCTCCATTTTGCTGTGCTGCCTGATGCAATGAGACCTTACAATAAAACCAGAGCAGGCAGCAGGCCTGGAGGACGAGGGACCTCACTCGCCAAGCCCTGTCTGTAAAACCACAACAATGCCGCCTTTTATCCAGTACCACAGCAGGGGAGAGAGGAACCACCACAGCTCTGCCTTTCCTTTCCCTCTGCTCCTTCCAAACCGCAACCCCAGTCACGCCAAGCCCCAGCATGGAGATATCAGTCAATGAAATGGCTTTGCAGATTCTGGTGGATAAAACCTAGATTTTGGCATCTTTAGGGAATTTAATGGTCTGTCATCCAAATTAAAGAAATCTTAGTCAATTAATTGCAGGGGTTTCATTTGTTTAATTGACTAATCAATTGTTTGGGTTGAATATGCCATTGTTATCATCCTGGCATCAAGTTGGGGCTTAATTCATTTGCCCAGGCTTTCCAAGTTTTGTAAGCTGATTAGGGCTTAATCTGCTCTGTTGTTTTCAGCTGCTTTATTTGTTTCATGGTGCATTTCAGTATGGATCATTATTATTTCATTATTTGATTTAGTTGTTTTACTCTGTGTTCTGTATATTGCCCTGCTATCTGTACTGACGAATGTCAGATTCTACACATGTTAAATAAAACAAATTAGATACTTATTTTTTATTTGTTTAGCGGGGGAAATTCTCAATCTTTTTATAATCAAAAGAAGTTAAAACTGATTTCTAAAATATTGTAGTAATAAAGTACAATACAATATAGTAATAATAAAATAAAATCAATGTGAGTAAACAGTGAAACCACTAGAATTTGTGTGGCACTATATTGTGCATTTCTTTTCATTGAACACTCTTTCTGTTTATTCTCTTTAAATAAAAAAAAATTCTGTATGCCTTAATTACAATTATGAAATGTATCAGCTCCTTCTTTCTATCTTTTCGTTCTCTTCTCCTTTTCTCACCTTTCTTGTCCTTTACCCTCTTTTTCTTCTCTTTTGTTCTCCCATTATCTTAAATACATGCTGTATCTTTTTTGATGGACCTTACACATGGGTGTAACCAAGGGTGGGCAGGGGGCAGCTCCCTACCCCCACCCCGATCAAGTAAAACAACAGAAATACTTAACTAACTGACCAGTCACATCGGTTCTGCCTCCCCTAACAAAAATCTACACCAATGACCTTACATGACTTTTACTTTTTGATGACCTGTTGCCATCTATGTCTTTTCTTAGTGTGTGTGTGTGTGTGTGTGTGTGTGTGTGTGGTTTTTTAAAGGAGGAAACATAAAAATCTTGAAGCAAACATATTTTGATGTTCTTTTGGTGGAGACATAAATGTGTGGGAGCAGACATGTCTTAGAAACATTTGCTTCTGTTTGACGGAGAAGAAGAAATATCTCTTCTGATACTGTGTTTCTATTTTAATTATTTAAAAAATCAAAACAAAATCTGCTGTCCACTTAACTGGGATACCTTATCAATCCATCAAGAGTGATTTTTTATTAACTCTAACTGGTTAAATGTTGGAACTCCAACCTATGGGCACCGGGAGCATATCTAGACTCACAAAAGGCATATATATCCCATCATGCCCAGTGCAAAATGAATTTGGAAAGTTAAGGGGAAATCCCTTTAAACTAGCCTTTGCCTGAATGGGACTGATAAGAGTTACAGGCCAAAGCATCTGGAAGGCACCAGATGGTTGAAGGCTGCCTTAAGCAGGGCTACTCTGTAAGTAAGAAAGGTACCCTGGAGAACTCAGCAGCCCATTCAAGGTATGTGAGGTTCCCAGGTTCTCTCAAGAAAGAGAAGGTGGTGTTTCAATATCCCTCTACACGTGTGTCTTGAAGAATGCATGGCAAAAGAGGAGAAAGGGCAAGGGAAACCAAATAAAAGCACTTTTTGTGTATTCTCTCCCACCTATATCAATGTCCCTTTAAGTCATTCCGAAAATGAAAGCTGGTAAAACAAGATTCAATATTTTGCATTTTGCATTCAAGGCGCTTATCACTGCCAAGTTTTAGGGCTAAACAGTAGGTTTCATTCAGCTCTGTTCAGAAGTTCTGATTGTAATTGACTTGCAGCTGACATCTTGGCAAGCTTATCCTGCTAATTAACTTGCAAGGGAGCTCTAGTCTTGGGTAGCACTTGCAACTCAGCTCATGAAAAGGGCACTTGCTGTGCTCTTCCTAATTGCCAGTAGCATCATCAACTCAGATGGGACTGGAGAACCTGCTTATCATTGCACCTAGGTGAAAACAACTATTTGCATTTTTCTGATCCATTATAGCACCCAATTGCACCTAGCCTAGATTTCTAGTTAGAGATGGCAACCCCAGAGTAGGTTCCTGCTATCATAAAGGAGCCATTTTTACTGACGCCATCCCTAAAGGAAGTTCTTGCTAAGGAAAACAGAGGCATGCTTCAGATTTCCTCCATGCAAAATGTACACATTCTAAAGATCCTGGCCAAACATATGACTGAATTATTATCCTTGGATTATCCTTCCCTTTTCCCAGATAGTTTCTCCACAACCTGTCCAAAATGAAACTGCAGTAGATCTGTCCTGAACAGGTTCAGAAACCTACACTAGCTATCCAAGGTCCTCAAGCTCATTCTATGTCAGAATTTCCTAGAATTCAAAGTATCCCCAACAGATGCCTCACAGGCTGTGCACACACCACACATTTTAAGCATATTTAAAGCACATTACTACCCAACAAGGAATCCTGGGAACTGTAGTTTGTTATGGGTGCTGGGAACTAGAACTATGTGAGGAATAAACTACAGTTCCCAAGATTCTTTGGGGAAGTCATGTGTTTTAAATGTTTGCTATGGATGCAGCCACAGTCCCACTCAATGATTTTGAGAGAGTCCACAAAGTCTCTAACAGAGTCACAATTCAGGGTGATCACATTGCATTGATATGCCTTTGTCCTGGGGAATGGGAAAATGCAGAGAAAATCTTGATTTAGAGCCTTGAAACAAACAGTGCTGGAGGCCATAAGGTAGATCCTGAGTGCTCTCTCCCATCCACTTTTTTTTTTTTTTTTTGTTCCCTGCCTCCCTCTCGGTTTACAGCTGTGCTATCAAAGAGCCAGCTCATTAAAGCCCTTTATCACCTCATAAGTGCTTTTACTGCTGTTTCCCCTCCTATTAAAAAAAAACTTTACAAAGTGATAGTTGTAGCCCAGTTCATTGCCCAGCTGATCTCATTACATGATGGGACAGCCTCCTCCCACATCCCTGCCCCAAAGCACAGGGAAGATAGGAAAGAAGGCTACAGGCAACAGTTGCCAAACTGGAGACTTGAAGACCATACTAATATCTTGGGAAGAGGACTCAAATGCTGTGCCTCCCCAGTAGCCTGTTCATTCCCTCCATCTCCTACCTTCTTTTGCATGCTGCCTTATAACAGTCGTACAGCTCAGTCGGTAGAGCATGAGACTCTCAATCTCAGGGTCGTGGGTTTGAGTTCCACTTTGGGTGAAAGATTCCTGAATTGCAGGGGTTTGGACTATATGACCCTCCGTTGTCCCTTCCAACTCCACAAATCGGTGATTCTGTGTTTTGTCCATGTTGCAGATAGGGGAATGCAGTCCGAGATATATCAGCTTCCTTAAAACCACAGCATCTCATCTCCTACACTAGGGATGGAGAACCTTTCTCAGTATGACAGAGCCACATTCCCTCATGGGCGACCTTTCAGGGACCACATGCCAGTGCTTGCCAGGACCAGAAGGAAAGGTGGGTGGAGCAACAGGTGAGACTCTTGACAGTCCAAGTCAGAGGCTTCTACATGCACCCAGTAAGAGGCATTGTCATAGTTCAAAGGCACATTCCAGACAGGCAAAAGGTGGGCATGGAGAAGGACTGTTGAGGGGCATAGCGTGGGGTTAGGAATGTGGACTGGGAAGTGGAGAAGGACTGGGAAGACTCCTAAGGGCCAAGTAGAGAGGTCCGGAGGGCAATATTCAGCTGCTGGGTGCAAGGTTCCCCACCCGTGTCTTACACCAACACACAATGCAAATGCAGAAAGGTCAAAATAAAGAGTGCAAATGGTGGGTGGTTACGTGCAAAGCAAGTGTTGCATGCAAACAGCAAACAGAAGAAAAAACTATGGCAATATATGCCAAGAACAAAATAGAACAACAGCTTGAGGAAGATGGGAGGCAATGCATACAACAGGCCATCAAGAATGCACTTTCCATCACTCCCAGTATCAGAAAAGCTGGTATTACACCTATTGGTTTCCTGCTTCTACCAAAGGCCTGTGGAACAAGGCTTCCCATCCATCTGCAAGTACAGAAGGAAGGAGGATTCAGTGCCACATCCAGAGACTCCAAAATAAACCAGTGCTGGTCCCACTCAACTCTTTGGCTGCAAGATATTTGTTTTTAAAATAACATAATTGCAATTTTACAATGGATTAACTATCAGAATTTTCATAACACAATTGGGCATTGATAGAACATTAAGTCACTTGAAGGTGGGAAAGACTTACTGTCTAAAACCCTGGCGGTCTCATGCAACAAACCCACCTTTTGCTGTAAGGAAAGCAAGGGGGTGCACCAAAAAGTGTGGGGTAATACTTGCTTTGATGCAACATCATCTACTCTCCCCACAAATAAATCGGGCTGAATGATAATTCATTAGCAAACACTGTCTATTGCCTAGGCAAACAAATCAGGCTAAATGCTCAATAAATAGATCATCTGGAAGTGGCCACAGAGGTACCAAAATATCTAGGGCATTAACTAACAGCAGCAATGGTCAATTGGTATTCATATGGACCAGACCAGACCTGGCCCCCAAAGTAACTTCACATAACCCCAGTGGTCATTCTATTCTATAGAATAGAAACTTGAAAGTATGGCAGGAAAAAAAGTGCTCAAGTTATTGCATCAATAACTCTTGTGCAAAGACGAACAACTACTATCCATCTGCCTCTTGAAAAGATTGTGCAGGAAGCACATTAGCTACTTCCTAGCTCTGCCACCCCCACCCCCCAAATCATGATCTACAATCCACGTGCATGTGTTCCACTGCTGTGGAGTTCTTACTACTAGTGCCAACTTTTAGAACCTGACCATCCACAAAGAGCTGAGATTGTATGTCAAAATACCCATTACCAGACTATTGCCTGAAGAATAGTGTGATTCCCAAGAAACTGGCCATCCTCCAGCTTACAATGAACAAAGGAAAATATTGAATAAATTACAGAGCACTCAGAACCAGATGAAATTCAAAATGGCAGCTGAAATCAGGCTCACAAGACACTGGAACTGTTGGGCGGAATTCTTCCTACGACTTTTGCATGAGCTCCAGGAGAAGAGTAGCATGCAAAAATAATAAACAAATGTGAAAGGGGTCCCCTTCCCCCTCACCACCACCTCTTTCTCTCTTGAGAGATACTCCAACCCTATAAGGAGGGAGATGAATACACTCAGGCAATATTTCATCAAAGGGGCAGGAGGATAAAATTTTCAGGCCTATTTGGCTCAACACATAAATGTATCATCTTTGTTTTTTTAAAAAAATTAAAGAGGTCCACCCTGCTCCCCAACCCAGATCCTTTAAGAAGACCCTAATGAAGGTTTCAAATGGGAGACTTCATTACACTCTGAGCATCAAAAGGAGCTGATCCAACCAACAAGACCCCCTTGCTGGGCCAAGAGGCTATTTGGACCCCTCATCAATCAGCACTGGCTCACTAATTACCTCTAATGACAGCCCAGGTGTCCTGTTGTAAGGGCCAAGGAGCCAGCTAGACCACTTCGTCGCTCCCGCCTGCTCTATAAATCTTAGCCCCGGCGCATTCACCAGCATAATGGATCCAGGCTGCCCTTTGGTGCTCTTCTGAGGGGAAGGGTCAAGAGGCAGGGGGGTGAGGGTGCAGTTCATTAGCATGATTTAGGGAATCATTAAGAGGTGTAATGGGGAGAACTGCAGATTAGCCATTATTGCATTCCCCCTCCGCCAGGAATGACTCCGGCCACCTAGCAACCAAGAGGCTGGGGGGGGGGGGAGAAACTGGAGACACAGGCAATCCCAATTCGCAGTTGCATCGGGCACTCCACTTTTCACCCCTTCTTGCGCAAACTGGCTGTGCATGCGTGCGCTTCGTCATTTTGCCATGTCTCAAAATAGCATGGGGAGCAGCATTTGGGGGACTTCCCTCAGATTAGTAATCTGTCCCAGTGTCAAGGGAGACCATGCAGTCATTGCAAGGGAAGTCATCCAACTTAGTTTATCTGCAGCTGCTGTAGAAGAGGGGTGAAAGAATGTTTTGCAGCTCAAAGGTCACATTTCCCTCTGAGGGTCCCATGCTGGTGGGGGGGCTGGGCCAAAAGCAAGAATGGGTAGAACTACAAATGCTAATGTTACCTTTCTGCAGGCATTCCCATACCCTTTCTAGGCAAGCAAGGGGCATTCTGGGCATTCATGTTCCAGCCAGGCAAAAAATATTCAAGGTGCATAGCAGGACCAGTGAGGGGTGTGTCCTGGGAAGAGTTCTGAGGGCCAGAATGAAAGGCCAGGAGGGTCTGAGGCTCCCCATCCATGTTGTAGCATGTTCCCTGTGAGATGGGTTGTTAACATCAGTCCCAGAAAAGGTTTATTTGCTTTTAAGGCAAATACCATAACCATAACCAAAGGATCCACCAGGTTTGGCTTACAATACCCCCACAACATTTAAAGACAGAGAAAAATGATCCATGCCAATCTCATTCTAAGGGGGGCGGCATATCTTCGAGATCCTAGCCAGTCTTTCCCAACCTGATGCTTTCAAGCTGTTTTGGACTGCAACTCCCATAATCCCTGAAAATTGGCCGCCCTGGGCTGGAGCTGATGGGAGTTGTGGTCCAAAACGTTTTGAGGGCACCAGGTTTGGGGAATCTGGTCAAACCTAGACCAAGGGACAAGCATTAGAAGAAGAAGAGTTTGGATTTGATATCCCGCCTTTCACTCCCTTTAAGGAGTCTCAAAGCGGCTAACATTCTCCTTTCCCTTCCTCCCCCACAACAAACACTGTGAGGTGAGTGGGGCTGAGAGACTTCAAAGAAGTGTGACTGGCCCAAGGTCACCCTGCAGCTGCATGTGGAGGAGCGGAGACTCAAACCCAGTTCTCCAGATTACAAGACTACTGCTCTTAACCACTACACCACACTGGCTCTCCATTACACCATTACAAGGGCTCTGAGCCATCTCTGCGCAAAGGAAACTAAAATGCTACCCTATTAATTATGCAAATTAAATTTGAATGTGTATTTACTTAGCCTAGATTATTCTGCCTCTAGAGGCCTAACTAGATGTTACAGAGGACGCATGGCTGACACCAAGCTACATCTCCCTTGTAAAATCTAGCAGAAGCAACAAGCAACGTGTGGAGATTTCCCCTGTTTTGGTCTTGTTCAGTTGGTTCGCTCCACCCTGTTCCACTCCATCTGCCAGCTGGTTAAACTTAGAGAACATCTAAAATTAATTAAAAATTGATTTTGCAATTGGTGCATTAGTTTGCTGCAGTTTTCAGGTTGCATCTTCCATTCCCCACCCCCACTTACAAGCTACAATGCACACCTGAGCAATTTGCATGATGGTTTAAATCACAAGCACTTAAGAGAATCCTAGTGAGACTCCTGCAAACTGCATGTATACAGCACAGTGATCTGAACAAAAGTCTGAAAACCAAAAACCTGAAGGATGGCAGATAGCTCAGGTGTTGCTACAGCTCCAGGAACTAGTTCAGGTGATGCATGTGCATGCGCCCCACAGAGGAACTTACAGTCTTCAAATAAAGACATCTTGAAGGTCCCAGGCCACAGAGCGGTTAGGCTGGCCTCAACTAGAGCCAGGGCTTTTTAGGCTGTGGCTCCAATCTGGTGGAACGCTCAGTCACAAGAGACTAGGGCCCTGGGGGACTTGACATCTTTCCGCAGGGCCTGCAAGACAGAGCTGTTCTGCCAGGCCTTTGGTCGGGGTTCAGTCTGACTCCCTCTCCTCTTTCATAAGAACTTGCATGAAAGTGGCCTCCCAATTTTTCTCACAGGCCCATATAAGTTCAGCACAAACAGTTGGGCCTGGTGAGCATTTAAGGTCCCCAACCCTAATCTGCGGATTGCCATCCGATTGGATTTTATTCTGATCCTGATCTGATTTGAGGATGTATTTTAATTGATTGTCTGATTTTATGTTAATGTATTATACATTTGATGTTAGCCGCTCTGAGCCCGGCTTCAACTGGGGAGGGCGGGGTATAAATAAATATTATTATTATTATTATTATTATTATTATTATTATTATTATGCAGAATCCCAAAATTCCAGCCTTGCACCACTCACTGCAACTAGCTACTAATGGATTGCAGCTGGAAAATGCTGTCCACAGTGAAGTCTTTCTTTAAAAACAAAGCAAAACATGTATATTGCCGAAAAGATGTGTGGGAGAAAGGCAAGTCAGCAGCAACTATTCAGCCCCCACTAACAGCTAGCTAGGCCCTAAGATTAAGGTGTGTGTTTTTTAAAGTATGGGGCGCGGGTGGTACTGTGGGTTAAACCACAGAGCCTAGGGCTTGCCGATCAGAAGGTGAGCTCCCGTTGCTCAGTCCCTGCTCCTGCCAACCTAGCAGTTCGAAAGAACATCAAAGTGCAAGTAGATAAGTAGGTACGGCTCTGGCGTTTCCATGCGCTGTTCTGGTTCACCAGAAGTGGCTTAGTCATGCTGGCCACATGACCCAGAAGCTGTACACCAGATCCCTCGGCCAATAAAGCGAGATGAGTGCTCCAACCCCAGAGTTGTCTGCGACTGGACCTAATGGTCAAGGGTCCCTTTACCCTTTACCTTTATTAAGTACAGGGAATAAGAACACAGAAAGCTGAATCAGACCACTGGTCCTTTAGTCCACCTAGCTCAGTATTTATCTACACTGACTGGCAGTGTGGCTCTCCAGGATTTCATTCTCCCAGGGGAGGTGGTGGGTGCCCCAGGCATACCTGGGGGAAACTGGGTTCCGTTTTGCTTTTCATCCCAGGGAAACAAAGGAAATTTGAGAGCGGGGTGGAATTGAAATATAAGCATGGTTAACTTTCTAAGACTTTCGACTTTAAGAACATAAAATGCACTCACTGTGTATTGGCACACAAAATTATAGTGTTTAATATGTTTATAAAACTTAAACATATAACTGCTTTTATGTACCATTCAGACTATAATTTAGCTTTACTGAAATTTTTACTCTACACATCCAGTGACTGAGATGAAGCAACATGCCATTGCAACCAAAAGTATCTAAACGTACCTTACATTTTATCAATTTTAGCAAGGGAGAGGGTAAAATAATAGTTGAAAATAGAAAGTATCAACCTTCGCAAACAAAAGGAAGTTTTCAACATTCAGACTCAGAAACAGTATTCCGCTCATAATGGATAATGCTAATAAGCCTGCAACAGGGGCAAAGTAGGTGACATTTTAAATACTTGTTTTTATGAAACTGTCATGGTGGGGTGGGAAGTCTCAGGATTGAGATTACACCACACACAAAGGTTTTGTTTAACCCTTTTCCCTATATGAGAATCCCATCACACACACACACACACACACACACACACACACACACACCACTTTTCTATTCTTTTTTCTCTTCTCCTAGGTCTTTACGTCTAGCGTAGGAGCCAGATACCACCAGCCAAGATTAGGAGTCCCATCTCCTGACTCTTTCAATTTTATTTATGAACTTGCAGTTGACTCATCCAACCAATATTCAATTTTTTTAATAACACAGACGTGCCTAGGCTCCCATGCGCCTGTGGCAAGGAGCTGTATCATTGCCACCGCCACCTCCCCCCCCCCCCATCTCCAGTCCCTTGCACTCTTGGAAAGGAGATGTTGGGCACCCAGAACAGTGGAGGAGGAGCCTGGGGAGAGCAGAGGGGATTTCTGCAGGCCCTAGCCCAGGCCCTGCGTCCTTGGCAGAGGCCAACCCAGCCAACCCATAGCTACACCCCTGTTTTCTAAGTGACCATAAGAACTAAAAACACAACTTATTTAAATACAAAATCAAAGATCTTCTGGCTGCCAAACTCTACTGCAGATTGCGTAGTAATGCAGTAAAACTTCAACAATAACAAAAGCCCATCCTGCTTATGGAATACTTCTGCTCCATTTTCACTATCTATGTGTCCTGCAGTCTTAAGGCAGACACTGAGAACAGCATGGCCAATACTGCCTTTGTCCAGTATTGCATCTCCATCCCCATCATTCTACCTGGACACTGAGGTCCTTCTGTCAGTTCCCTCACTGAAAGAAGCCAAGTTACAGGGAACCAGGCTTCTTGGTAGTGCCTTCTCGGCAGTGGCACCCGCCCTGTGGAACGCCCTCCCACCAGATGTCAAAAGGAACAACAACTTCTGTGTTCTTCCAACCCACTGTTCCCTTTACCAAAGGAGGCAACTGGAACTGTGCACAAGATTCAAGAGAGAACCACTGCTATTAATATTGCTCTATAGGTACCGCTCCGGTGGGAAGGTAAACAGTGTTTCCATGCGCTGCTCTGGTTCGCCAAAAGCAGCTTAGTCATGCTGGCCACATGACCCGGAAGCTGTACGCCGGTTCCCTCGGCCAGTAAAGCGAGATGAGTGCCGCAACCCCAGAGTCGTCTGTGACTGGACCTAACAGTCAGGGGTCCCTTTACCTTTATCTGCAGAGAGGCTCTGAGATGCCCCCACCGTACCCTGTTATTCTCTTTCCTAATTGTCCCTAAAATTCTGTTTTACATTTTTGAAAGCAGCAATTTATCACTGCAGTATTTTGTTCCCCCACCCCCAGCCTATGCAGTCCACAGAAATTCCAAGGTCTCTCCTTGCAGCTCCACCCTGATGCAGGCTTGCTTCAGGAGAGAAAAAAACTGACCACAACACCCTGCTAAGACCTGCCATTTCCTTGCTTCTCCTTCCGCTTACCAAGAGGCTGGTTCACTGTGCTCACCACCTAACTGACACCTTTTGACTCTTCCATCTCCTGATAATCTTACCTTGGTATCCTTGCCTGGGGATTGGCCCTCTTCTCTGTGAGGCCTTGAGATGAGGTGGAATGGAAGAGGCAGGATTTTTGAAGGCTTCTGCTTGGCTTTCCCACACGTCATTATGAAGCAACTCCCCTTTGAGGAAAGCTTACAGCATTTGGGGCTTCCAAGTTTAGAGAAAAAGTAGGTCAAGAGACAAAATGGAGCGAGATGTCCCCCCGAGCCCATAACACTAAAACATAGGGACATCCAATGCAGCCAAATGTTGGAAGATAGAAAAGAAAGTACACCACAAAGTTGAAAGATATAGAAAGAGAGGACCGCAAACTTTTTCAGTATGCGGCAACGGCCGCAAGAATTGTGCTAGCACAGAGATGGAAGCAGGAGGAAATTCCAACGGTGGAAGAGTGGAGAGAAAAATTGATAGAATATGTAGAATTGGATAAATTAACAGGGAAAATTAGATACACGAAAGACCAAAAGTTTATTCAAGACTGGGGGAAATTTGTGGGGTATCTGGAAAACAACTGTGATGTAAATACAACGCTGGTGGGTTTAAAAGAGGCACTGTAAAGAATTAATAAGTATTGTCGAATAGAAATAATGAAGGAAGGGAGGGAAAACGGCAATATGTAAGAACGGAATGCGTATGAAAGGGAAAACTACGAATGATTGTCAGTAACGTTGAAGGAAGTCCAAAATGGATAAGAATGTTATGATATGGATAAAAATGTATAACTGGTTGGAAACCAATAAAATTTTAAAATGCAAAAAAAAAAAAAAAAAGTACACCACAAAGTTAAACTATCAATTTTGCACCCACAAGAGCAGGGCTGTGTGATATCTGTCTTTCAACATTGTGATATATCAGCAGCTAGACATCACAATACAGTGGTACCTCGGGTTAAGTACTTAATTCGTTCCGGAGGTCCATTCTTAACCTGAAACTGTTCTTAACCTGAAGCACCACTTTAGCTAATGGCGCCTCCTGCTGCCGCCACGCCACCACCACGTGATTTCTGTTCTCATCCTGAAGCAAAGTTCTTAACCCGAAGTACCATTTCTGGGTTAGCGGAGTCTGTAACCTGAAGCGTATGTAACCTGAAGTGTATGTAACCCAAGGTACCACTGTATACTGATGTATCACAATGTCTGAAATAAGGGTGGAGCTATGTAGAGGCATTGGCTGGCTTCATGGTTTTTCCCACATTGTGATTTTTGCATAACACACACACACACACACATCATGATTTGTGATATATTGCCAGATCAAAAATTATGAAATCAATATCACAATATGGACTTCAAAACAGTTTTCGATGATATATCAATATATTTCCCAGCCCTACACACAAGAGGAAGTGATGGCCACCAACTTGGCTGGCTTTAAAAGAGGGATTAGGCAAATTCATGGAGCAAAAGACTATGAGTGGCGAACAAAACATGATGGCCATGGTCTACCTCCATTGTCAGAGGCCCTATGCCTCTGAATATCAATTGCTGGGAAACACAAATGGGGAGAGTGCTGCTGCACTTGG
The DNA here is from genome assembly GCF_965113315.1 of Podarcis vaucheri. Lineage (NCBI taxonomy): Eukaryota > Metazoa > Chordata > Lepidosauria > Squamata > Lacertidae > Podarcis > Podarcis vaucheri. The sequence continues at coordinate 89,220,597 of NC_138759.1, read as the reverse complement.
GTTCTGTTTGTGGGCTTCCCATAGGCATCTGGTTAGCCACTAGGATGCTGGACTAAATGGGCCACTGATGTGATACAGCAGGGCTCTTCTGTTCTTATTATGGGGCTCATGTAAGAGACATTCCGGTTGGACTTAGGTGCACCCAAGCGACACAAGCACACGGAAGCCCAACTGCACTGAAACAGCGAACTCTCAGGCATGGCTGAAGAAGATGGAGGCAATACAAGGACCAAGCACCTGTGTTTGTAACTCAAAGAACTGTTACAGAAATAAACAAGATCATACATTGCCATTAGCCATTAAGATTTCAGAGCTGGGTTTATTTCCCAATGCCGCTGAATGTCCATCTGTCCCTACCCCCACGTTCTTTCTTAGTTCTTTGATCTTCTAGAGCCCAACCCCTCATCCCTTTTGAAAATGAAATAAACCAGAGTAAATCAATGTCTGCCTTAACAAAGAGCATTCCTCTCCACCCCACATCTTATTTAATCAGAAGAAAAGTGAGACCAGGAGAAATGGCAGATAGCATCTCGGGAAAACTATTAAGCTGCCAATAGCCAAAAGATTAATGTCCAGCCTTTTTCTTTTCTTTCTTTTTTTAAAAAGGCTTGCTAAGATCTCATTTAGTGGGAAAATACATCTCCCAGTCCAACAGCCACAGAGACACACAGTTTCCTGCCTTAATTAAAAGGTTTGAGTATGGCGGGGGGCAGTGGCAGGAGAGAGGAAAACAGAAGGAAAGTGACATAATGCTTTCACAAGAGGATGGTGGTCTAGGAAGGCCCAGCGTGTTGCCCATGGGGCCAGACAATGGCTAGTCACCATGAGTCCTTGCCACCTTCGACATAATGTCCAGAATGGCAGGCTCTTCTGCTTGGAGCCACTTCCAAGAGTATATGGTTAATTATACCCTCTTATGTCGAGAATGGATAGTCTCTCGTTTGCAGTAATTTTCTCTTCAGGTTTTATGAGCATAAAGTGGTAATTCACAGGGTACGACTACTGAATATTCATGAACATCAATATCCTGTAGCTTCCTTACAACTGAACATGCTGCCATAAATGTGAGAAATGTTATTTAATACCACAAGAGACCTTGCCTATGAATCCAATGAATCCATGGCAGACTAGAGTGTGCTTCAAACATACGCACACTGAACTACATTCAGGAATAGCGCACATATATCTTACAGCAAGAAAACTTCAGTTCTATCCTCAAAACCAGCAGGTTCTCCATGGCCCAAGATCACCAAATCCAATGCTGATTTCCAGACCCCCGGCTTGCCAATAACCCTCTCCCTTCCCCATCCGGTGCCTTATTCTTACACTGTGTCTCATTACCGCAAGTCATCTATAAAAATATTATTCCCATCTCTTGGCCTCTTCCACTCAGATGGTGACCATCCAGGTTGCTTTAATTTACTCTCCACCCCGTACTTTTTTCCGCCAGAGCTCAGTAATTTATACCATACACCTCCTGCCGTCTTGCAGAGCCAGCCCATAAAGTAGGCCTCCTCAAAGGCAGCTGGCATGAAAGCTGCTCTGCAGAGAAAACTTGCCCTGCACAGGATTTCTGGAATGTCCCCCAATGTTTTACATCTTTGGACAATTACACAGATATATATATACACCCACATGCTATTCCCCATCAAGGGGCTTTTTGGTAGGGTTTTTTAAAAAGCTTTTGCCGAGAGCTGAACAAGATTTCTTCCAGATGAATCCAAGACATTAATGAGCATGAGTCAGAAACAGGAATTCCAGATACTAACATATTTCACCTTCATGCTTTTCATACAAGTGACCCGTGCAACAGGAATTTCCATCCTCTCTCCCCGCTCTCCCAAACAATGGCCCAGTTTGAATGATCATATATCAGCTTAACAAGCTGAGATTTGAGCCAGCTTTTTGTCTACACAGCACTTTTGAACAAGCCATAAAGTCTCTGATTAACCACAGTTTCCCATTTTGTCCAAGCCAGGAAACTATGGTTGCTTCCAGGCAATCTGTTTATTGAGCATTCAGCCTGATTTGTTCCTGGGGAGGTTTGATAATGTTGCATCAAAGCAAGCCTTATCCCACATTTACCCCTCACTTCCTTTATCAGAAAAAGTCAAAACTTTTGAGGAAGCAGGTTCTTTTCACAAGAGCTTCAAACCAGCTCTAAGAGTGCAGCCTGAATTGGCCAGGATGAAAATCTGGAAGTGTCCCAAGGACACAGCTTCAGAATAAAGCAGGATATTGAACAACAGTTTAAAGTTGGTTTAATATCTTGGGTTGTTTCAAGACTAGTAGCCACAGGTTCATGGTTCAAACAAAACAAGAACTTATGGTAAATTAGAGACTTCTTATACAAAGCAACTGGTTGCATGGGCAAAGGCTTGTTCATATATTAGCTTCTTATTGAGATGAGATATAATCCACCCATAAACCCCATCTCCAACTCCTCGAAAGATTCCATCAAAGGTGTCTCCCCCCAAAAATTACACATCACATGGGAAGACAGGCAAAAAAATGTCAGTGTACTGGAAGAAGCAAAGATCACCAGTGTCGAAGCAATGATTCTTCAACATCAGCTTTGTTGGACTAGTCTTGTTGTTTGGATGCCTGATTAGCGTCTTCCAAAGCAACTACTGTATTCCCAGCTTAAGAATGGAAAGTGAAATATTGGTGGACAACAAAAGAGGTTTAAAGACGCTCTCAAGGCAAATCTTTAAAAATGCAGTATAAGCACTGATAACTGGGAAACACTGACCTACGAGCACTCCAATTGGAGAACAGCCTTTACCAAAGGTGTCATGGACTTTGAAGAAGCACGAACTCAAGGCAAAAAAGAGAAATGGGCTAAGAGGAAGGCACGTTTGGCAAACCCTCACCACAATCATCTCCTGCCTGGAAACCTACGGTATGTCCCCAATGTGGAAAGGTGTGTGGATCCAGAATTGGCCTCCACAGTCACAGACTCACAGTTAAGACCAGGTACATGGAAGACAATTTTACTTGGCTACGAGTGATCACCAAAGAAGAGGAGTAGATATCATTGTCCAAACACAGCCACTGTGTCTGCAAAGGATTGTTGTTATTTAAAAGAATTTAAGTGCTCTGAAACAGGGATATGAAGTTTTTTTCGCCCACTCTAATCCAGCAAGCCTTTTAACACAAAATTCCTTTAACCAGGAAAAATAAAAATCCCCCTGTGTCATGCACATGTGTCACGTCTGCTACATAGTGGTTGGTTTTCCATTGTGCATAAATGAAAGAATTTTTACCAGCTGATCCTTCCCTGTATTAGCCAACAGCAAACCTACAGCCATACATTGAAAGATGCAATCCTTCTACACAAGAGAGCTGTTAAAAGTCGTGATCTGGACATCTGGCATAGTCTAGACTGACCTCAAGAATTACTCATCAAAAAAAAGCTGGAGAGGTTTTTGCATACATGAAGCATTCCTTCACACAAAACACAGCACAGCACAATCACACTAATGTACAAAGGATGGACATAGGAAGCTGCCTCCTTGTCTATCTAGCACAGTTTTGTCTACTCCAAGGTAACCAGAAAAGGTCTTTCCCATCATCTACTGCCTATATCTTAGGGTTTTTCTTCATAGCTCTTCAGATGTTTGAAGACAGCTATCATGTCTCCCCATAACCTTCTCTTCTTCCAGCTAAACATACTCAGCTTTTTGGACCATTCCACTTGAAGTCCTCATGTCCGGGTCACCCTTCTCTGGGAACGTTCCAGCTTATTAATCTCATTCTTAAAATGTGGAGCCCAAAATGGAGCATAGTAGTTCAGATGGGCCCAGCCAGTGTAGAACACAATGGTTATGGTTCTATCTCTAATGTCAGAGGCAATATGCCTCTGAATAGCAGTTGCTATCTTCTCGTGGTGCTGGAGGAGACTCTTGAGAGTCCCATGGACTGCAAGATCAAACCTATCCATTCTTAAGGAAATCAGCCCTGAGTGCTCACTGGAAGGACGGATCCTGAAGCTGAGCCACCTCATGAGAAGAGAAGACTCCCTGGAAAAGACCCTGATGTTGGGAAAGATGGAGGGCACAAGGAGAAGGGGACGACAGAGGATGAGATGGTTGGATGGTGTTCTTGAAGATACCAGCATGAGTTTGATCAAACTGTGGGAGGCAGTGGAAGACAGAAGTGCCTGGCGTGCTCTGGTCTATGGGGTCACAAAGAGTCGGACACGACTAAACAACAACAACAATCTTCTCGTGGGCATCTGGTTGGCCACTGTGAGAATTGGATGGTCGGCTAGAAGGTTCACGGGCCTGATCCAGCTCTCAGTATATCCTAATGTTAACTATAGCTCTGCTTGTGTGAAAGCAGGTAAGTCGGGAAAAGTGACTGCTGGGACAGCTCAGCCAGTAGAGCATGGCACTCTTAACCTCAAGGTTGTGGGTTCAAGCCCTGCGTTGGGCAAAAGATTGCAGGGGGTGGACTAGAAGACCCTCAGGGTTCCTTCCAACTCTACAACTGTATGTTTCTAAGTGCACTAACCTTCTGTGTCGAATTTCATCTTGTTGGCTTCAGTCTAGCATTCCAGCCTATCTGTGTGACAGGCAGAAATCCAGCAGGTGATGCTTTCCACATCACTGTGCCACCATGCCTGGAAAAACTGCACTCACTGTGTTTCTATCTCTCATGCAACTGTTTAAAGCACGGCAGGACTGCTAAGATGGGTGAGGGGAGTAATAGCCTCACCTGGGAGTGAGGCCGACAGGCTTGCAACCTACATATGAAAATGGGTAGAAAGAAACAGAGCTAATTCAGTGAAGGTGCTCCCCAGGAGGAGAAGCCTGCACACCTGCATGGGGCTTGACAGAGCTGAGCCAAATTGCTTTCCCAGCCCTCACACTGCTCTTGACAGCTGCAGCTGTTTCTGAGCAATCTTGGTTATTTCTCAAACACAACCACATGGGCCTCTGTTAATATTTTACACTTCCCATTGTGTGGGAAGAGAGCTGCAGTTTTGCACATTTATTTGCCTTCCAGTTTCTAGCTAGGAATTCACATGAGAATGAAGAGGTGACCAAATGACAAGGGGCAGACCAACTCTTGGGCTTCCAGGTTGATGAGGATGGGGATGCACCTCTGTTGGCTCACCTTGACCACTCAGTGGCATCTGACACTATGACGGGAGTATATTGTCTGCCATTTGTACTGGCTAACCGCAAGCTTCTGGCTCCAGTTTAAGGTACTTGATCTAGGCTTTAAAGTCCTTCGATATACAGTGGTACCTCAGGTTAAGTACTTAATTCATTCTGGAGGTCCGTTCTTAACCTGAAACTGATCTTAACCTGAAGCACCACTTTAGCTAATGGGGCCTCCTGCTGCTGCTGCACCGCCAGAGCATGATTTCTGTTCTCATCCTGAAGCAAAGTTTTTAACCCGAGGTACTATTTCTGGGTTAGCGGAGTCTGTAACCTGAAGTGTATGTAACTTGAAACGTATGTAACCTGGGGTACCACTGTAATTTTGAGAGCATCTCTCTCCCTATCAGCAAACTCGCCTTTTAAGAGCTTCACAGAGCCTGCCTCAAAGTACTCTCTTTTCATTAAGTTAGATTGTCAATACTTAAGGGGCAGGGCTTTCTCAGTGGTTGCCCCAATTTCATGGGAAGATCTCTGCCCAAGTTGACCAATGCTCTTCCCTCCTGGTCTTCAGACACATTTGTTAAGGGCTTTAGTCAGAGAGAGGAGTGTGCTTTTGTTTTAGAGGTGCTGCTATTTTTAAGTTTTAATGTTCCCATGTTTGGTGTTTACTCGTGTCTATTGTATTGTTTAGTATTTGAAACTGAGGCTGTGAGCCAGCTTGAGCACCTCTGATAAAGCAGGAAATAAATGTTCTAAACAATCAATCATATTTAAACCAGAATTTCTGCCTAATTCTCTACATAAACAATAAAAACGATCAGTCTGGGGTTTATCAATCAATATACTAATTAAGTGTACTTAAAAGACGTAGTTAGATGACTCAAGCATCCCTAAAGCTCCAATCTTCACCCCACTTAGCTAGGAGTAAACCTTACTGAATTCACTGGAACTTCCTTCCAAGTAGACTTGGTTAGGATTGCTGCCTAAGTTTGGATCCAACCCATTGTTTCCAATGAAATTATTATTTTAGTAGGATAGATGTGCGAATCTAAATTCCAATTCTACATACACACACACACACACACACACTCCTTGGCAGCAGCTTAAGATTCAGAAAGTGCTTCCAGACTCTCACTGTTTTGGGGTGAGATTCACTCACATAAGAGCAAATTCAGGTTGTGTGTTTACAATTAATTGGGAGGTTTTGCACAACAAACCTGCTTCCTCAAAAGGTTGGACTTTTTGCAGAAGGCAAACTGAAAGCAAAATGCAGTGGAAAGCATGGGTTAACATTTATTTTGAGGCATCCTCATCTAGTCTCCCCACAAACAAATTAAAATGAATGTTCATTACTAACATCCTCTAATCTCCCTGCCAACAAATTGGAATGGATGCTCGATATACAGGCTGTCTGGAACTGCCTGGAGGCAAATGCAAAAGACATACTGTTAAAATTAAAGAACCCAAAGATGTGCTCACAGACGTGGACTGAGCTCACAGTCATTTTATACAAAAGGTCCACTCCTAGTTACCTTTCTTCGTTTCAGGAGTCTGTGAGGCGGGGGAAGTTATTTTGCTGTTGTGATCATTAAACAACGGGAAATCGACAGCCCTCGCTGATCTACTGTAAATCACCCAGATATCTACCACCAAATCCCAATCTACTTTCTGCCCACTCCTGATGCAGACTGCTCTGGAGCACATCAACCCACGGTTTTCTCAGTGCAAACATGACTTGGGTCAGAATCAAGTTTTCCCTGGCAAAGATTTCGTTTTTCTTCTTTTCTTTACAGCAGAGTTACACACAGTTATTCTACCAGTTTGCCTCCATCTCACCCACTCCACATTTGCACGTCATGGTTAAGGCAGAAACCATGGCTTGCTGTGCATTTATTTAAATAGCCTTACATGAATAAGCCAGTCATGTCTCCATTACTCCACTCTATACATGCTGAGAAGAAACAAACCATGATCACTGGCTTAGTGTTCTGTCCCAACTAGGAATCACGGCTTGTTTTACTGAAATAAACTGTAAATCCAGGAACAAACCATTGGTTAATCATCTTGGTTGGTTTGGAGCAAAGCAAATCACAGTCCCTGCTTCAGACATAACCAGGATTTGGGCCCGGCTTTTCTCCCCAGTACAAGCAGGGAGCAGTGAAATGGTTGTGATCGGCTCATGCCAAGGTTTATGGCTTACAGTGACGTGCAAATGTGGCCACTGAGTAGATCACCTAATTGCATTCGTTACGGCCTGAGCTATGTTCCATTTCCGGCTGGAGTTTGCATGGAGGAGGTCCCAGGTTCACTCCTTAGAATCTCCAGTCATGGGAGGATTTGGGGGGGCAAGCTTTTTGTTAGGGGTGGCAGAACCTCAGTTAGCTATGTATTTTTATTGATTTAGGGGGCAGCTGTCTCCAGTTAAAAGGATCAGATAGCAGGTAAAGGGAAGGGCCCTTTACCTGAGTTCCTGGGGTGTTTCTGCCAGGCAGAAGAGGTAATACTGGACTAAACTGACCCAATGGTCTGACTTGGTATAAGGTGGCAAGTTGTGTTAGATTAGCTATATAAGTTCCTATGCTTCCTACAGCTCTGAAGCTTTGAAAATAGTAGTGGTAATGGCATAGAGTGGCCATGTGTCCTAACTTACAGAGGACAGTCCTCTATTTGAAGGGTTCATATCCAATTAAATTATTAAGGACTCCCACTAGCGCAACGGAGCTTTCCACCCCATGTGCCTCTTATGCCTCCCCCAAATCTACTCTGGGGTGTCAGGAGAACCCCCAGAACAAGGCCACAAAATTGTTCCATCTGGCAAGCAGTACTGCTTGCTTGCACAATGTTGAATTCCACACTAAGAATCGTACGAAGGGAGATCAGGGCTCTGAAGTTGCCCATCAACATTTAGCTCCTGGACAGCAGACTGAGAAGGTCACCATATTTGATGCTGAGATGCATTACATTTCTATTTGAATTATAGTGCTCATTTCTATATTTGCATCTGAACAAATAATTTACATTCACACCTGTCCTCTTTTGACCTCTTTTTTGGGGGGGCACAGTTGGCATTTCCCAAATGGCCCACACTGAACTTTTTCCACCAATCCTGACCCTCCCCACAGAAATAAGCAGCAGCTACAATGGAACAGACAGAGAAAAATCTCCCAGGCTCTGTTAAGAAGAACAGCCCAAGCACTGGGCATGGGCCTCCAAATGGCAGGGGGGAGAGGCAGGGCTCCAGGCAGAGCTGCCTCTTCTCCATGCAGCCGGGTCTGATTCTGGGCTGTGAAGAAACCAGGGCTAATGAGAGCACATGGAATCCATGTGAAAGGTCCTGAGACCTGCAGTGGTCATTTCCTGTCCTTGGCATTCCTTCATTGGAAATGAACCAGATGTGGAAGCAGGAGGCAATTAACTGCTGAGACTGCAATGGGACCTGGCTTCAGAGAGAGGTGAAAGTGGTCATGGAAGGCTTGATGTTCTCAGAGACATGGAGGTAACTATTCATATGTGTGTGAAAGAGACTACTCCCCAGGCTTACCTAGTTTGGGTTAAAGCTGAAAGCATCATTCAGTTATCCAAAATGATTAATGGAGGAATGCATATATTAAAAAACAATAATCATGAGGAATTCATTTGATCAGTCCTCTGTGGAAGGTCTCAGTCCAGATGTCCTTATATCAAACTATATACACATTTGAGAGACAAGCAGAGCATTTCAAAATTGTTTTCTAATCACGTCCTAGCTCAAACTCAAAGACATTTGCGTGTAATATGGTGTAATTAAAAACTGCACACATGTGGCAAAATAAAGTAGGATTTGCATCCCAGCCTGCAATGCAAGATGGAGGTGAAGGTACAGCCCTTGCCTGGCCTCATGTGCACTGTGTCCTAATGATGGAGATTGAATTGACTGGGCCATTAGAATAAACACTTTCCGTGTGCATCTGGAGCCAAAAGGCACGTGTAGAAGTTAGGCGTCCACATCCATCATTCAAGCAGTAGGATCCTTTTCTGATTTGTGAGTAGAGACCAGCTTCTATGCTGACAAGCTTCCTTGTGATGAACATAGGAAGAGCCAGCTGGATCAAGCCAATGGCCCCATCTAGATTGGCATTCTGTTCTCACATTGGCCAACCAGATGCCTGCAAGCTGGACGTGAGCACAACAGCACTCTGCCCACCTGAGATTCCCAGCAACTGGTATCCAGAGACATAATGCAGGACAGTGGAGGTAGAACATAGCCAGCATGGCTAGTAGCCTTGTTCTCCATGAATTTGTCTAATCCTCTTTTAAAGTCACCCATGTCAGGACCCACCACTGCCTCCTATGTTGGACCAAGAGGCCATCTATTGTTTTTTTGAAAATGGAAGCCCACTCTTTTATAAGCTCTTTAATCTCCCTGATTGTTTGTTCTTAGGATCAAATACTTAAAAGGAACCCAAACAGCTGCCTAATCCAATCTCTTCCCACAGGGCACAATCACCTGCATGCATTGGCCCACCACACACCAGACCATGGGTAGGCAAACTAAGGTCTGGGGGCTGGATCCAGTCCAATCACCTTCTAAATCAGGCCCAAATCAGCGTGTTTTTACATGAGTAGAATGTGCCCTTTAATTTAAAATGCATCTCTGGGTTATTTGTGGGGCATAGGAATTCATTCTTCTTCTTTTCTTCAAATATAGTCTGGCCCCTCACAAGGTCTGAAGGACAGTGGACCAGCCCCCTGCTGAAAAAGTTTGCTGACCCCCGCACCAGACCAATTCCTGGTCATGGTGTGCCACAATTAGGAAGCAGATGTGTACACTACATAGCAACACCCTCCAAGCAAAAAATTCCCAGGTGACTCAAGAAAGTGAGCCAAGCCACATATTACAGACAAAGGCAGAAGAGGGAACAAAGGCAAAGAAAAGCTAAGTGAATTTCCCAAAATCAAATGCACACCAGAGCAGTGTTATTTAGCCAACAAAAAGTAATTGCTTCACACCACCGCCCCCCTGGCTAACGCACTCTTTCCCCCTAGTTGTTGGGGCGGCCAGGTAGGTCACTTGCTGATCTGTTTGCTTTGTCTGCCGTATGTATGACATTTGTCATCCAGCAGTAAGAAGAATGGTTTCGTCATCATACTGCTCAGGTTTCAAGGTGTAAGCAGGCAGCCTTGGGCTCCAGGGGGAATATCTCACCCTCTTAGGTCACCATATGTGCGATGCCCTTTACCTCTTCCTGGGACACCAGAGATCACGACCTTGGAGAAAAAAGTAGGAATGGGACTCAGGGGTGAAGGGGGTGGGGGCAGGAAATGCAGAGTGAGAGGAGAAACTTATGCAGCTCTGCTCCGCTTGAAGCAGAACCGTTCAGGAGCAGACAGCCCTACACTGCTGTAGAGAAGCCACTGGACAAAATCTTGTGAGGCCATCTATGTGCTGATGGGAGACAGACAGGCAGTGTCACTTATGCAAATCCACTCTGCTCTGATTCTTAATTAAAAGCCAATAAAAGTGACAAGGTAAACATTGTCCCTCCCCTTCCCCCTCCCCACCCCGCATACATTCCTCTGCCACCCCCTCAAGGAGATCGCAGGCAGGCAGCCAAATGAGTGCCCAATTATCGACTCTCAGGCGCATGGGGATCACATAAAGCAAAGATACCTGTTCCAAGCAGGATGCCTAAGCCAAGTTCTGATGCTAATCCCCCTTGGCAGCAGATTCACAAAGGAAAACAAAACCAAATGGCTTCAGGGACAGTAGCTGAAAGTGCTTGGGAGGAGGGAATATGTGTCAAAATCAAAGGGGATGGGCATGAGCAAATGGGCCACAGCTTGGTTCAAACCCCCACCTAACACAGAGCTGGCCCAAGACAATCTAGCACCTGAGGCAAACTACAAGATGGTGCCCCCCAACCTCCACCAGGGAAGAAGGGGTGAGTGAAGATCTACATCAGGAACAAGGGGGAAATAAAGATCTACATCAGGAACAGGGGTAGGAATAGAACAGCAGCACCTCCTCTTCACCAAGAGGCCACTACAGTGGTACCTTGGTTTGCAACCGCTTTGGATTACAACTGCTTTGGATTACAACCACGTCAAACCCAGAAGTGTGTGTCCCTTTTTTTTATTACAACCCATTTTTTTTGGATTACAACCAATTTTGGGGGGAGGCCCCATTGGCAAAGGTGCGCCTTGGGTTACAACATGTTTTGGTTTACAACCGGACCTCTGGAGCGGATTATGGTTGTAAACCAAGGTACCACTGTATAGATAAGTCCTGACAGAAGACTTGCAAGGTGTAACAAAACTTGGGTGTGCCAAGCCCATTTTCTCCTCTTTGTCCTTAGCATGAAGACAACCATGCTAAGGACCAATCATGTCCCTACCACTTTCCATTCTGGGTTTGTTCCCATCAGTTACATCTAGCACCACTACCTGTGTGCCAGCATGCTGGGTGCACATCACCTCAATGAAAGTTTTGCTGCATTTGTTCCTCCATAATGCGGTCTTAGATAATGCTGTCTGCAATTAGCGCATGCAAGAGAAGCATTGCAGTTGCTAAGCTGACAAATCCAAACTCCTTGCAAGAGCTCATATCTCCTGCAGGGAAATTTACACACCTTGTCAAAACAACCTTTTCACATTTCTTGGGACTTGTACAAACAGGCATAATATCAGTCATGGTGGGAATTATTTGGGTCCCTCCAGACATCATTTTTATTATGCATTCGTGATTCATGTTCGTGATGGCATCAGGGCAGTTACACATGATCCTGCTTTCTATATTGTTTGACCTGCAAAAGTTTCCAGGTGGACAAACTGCTTTGTTTCCAATCAGTATATGTTCCATAAGTTCCTGCTGAAAGCTTTTATCTGCAATTATTCCATAAACGTTCTGGTTTATTATCATTTTATCTCACTTTTGCTGCACTACAGTACAAGACTGCACTCATCCCCCTCGGCAGAAGGATATAATGTGATAACATTGGGGAAGCATTGCAGAACAACTCACAAAATGGAATGCCCAATATGAACCCACCACTAATTAACTATTAATGGGGTAATGACATGTTGCAAAATACACCCACCAAAAAACAACAACCACCAACACCAGTCTGGAGATGCACTCGCATTCAACGAAACTCTCTCCTCCCTTGTATCAAGCTCAGGGAAAGCCAATTCTGCCAGCTTCCAGCAGAAATTGACTGTGCACAGTCCCTACTGGTTTGTATCTATTCTGTCACAGATCATCTTGTCATCTCTTCCCACAGCAGTTTTTAACTTCTCTCTCTCTAAGATTAAAAAACAACAACAAATAAGCTAATGAATAAATATTCAGTTGAACAAGGGTATGCCTTGCATTGGGCCATCTCTGGGCTTGATGGGGCCTTCAGCAAAGTGCTCTCCACTGGAAACCCCTAAACGCTTACACACATACACAAAAAGAACAAATACTCCAAGGCGTGTCTGAGAGAGCCACCATTTTAATTTCCTACAATGCCAAAAAAGCAATACTATGTTGGTTGGATTGTGGGGAATTTTAAGAGTGGCTCCCCTAACCCCAGCCTTCCAGGATTTATTGTAGCACAAGGAGGGGGGAATTAAGGTGTCAGGAGTGGGTCCTGTTCAGATGCTCAGACTCTGTCAGCTCTGTGCTGACAACAGCCCTGATGCTGCACGTTTAAAAGAATGAGGAGGTGGACAGTCTGCCCGGTGTACATGAGGAAGAACAATGGCAGTCTGTCATTTGCAGTGAAAAGGCAGGGAGGCACTGCCGGGGGGTGGGGGGGACGTGGAATATGTGGTTTTCCAGGTACATTTGTATGTGCCCTTAAAAACAAGAGCCACTTCACACAACGCCCTCAGAAGCCATGCATCTTCCAATGCAAGTGCATTTGACACTGAGCTGCAGCCAGCAGAGAGTTCCTGCAATCCATATCAAATCTGTGTTTTTAAATGCTACAGATAATGTCGGGGAGGGGGGAGAGAACCCACTTGAATCTACTGTGACAGGGTACAGTCATACACACCTCCGTAAAAGTGCTCTGCTTATCTCTGGTCAGCGGAGGACACGCTGATGCCGGGATGCGCTCATTTCACCAGGGACGTTGCTGATGTAGCAAAACCCAATTCCTCCTGAGTTATGTGAAATCACACAGGCAATATGAACAGTCAAACGGAGAAAGGAGGGAGGAGGGAATGGCACAGACTGGCACAGTCAAGGGTACTCCACCATCATCACCACTCCTGTCTCAGAGAGGCTGGCATGATGGCTGCATCTTGGTATAAATACCCACATTGCTTGCTTTGCTGTGAGTTGCAGAAGCACTTCTATGCATGAAAATCAGGACAGTGGAAATTATCCCAAAACCTCTGCAGCCAAAGGGCTTTTATTCTGGTGAGATCATCTAAGATACCTTCCACATCAGACCACACGCTCTGGGTGTTGGTGGGCTACAGCTCCCAGCACCCCTGATTGTCAGCCATGCTGGCTGGGGCTGACAGGAGCTGGAATCTCAATAACATCCAGAGTGCACCAGGTTGGGGAAGACTGATCAAAAGTGACAGAAAGAGCATTTAAGCAAGTTACTACCCATTAAGATAAGCTTGTAAAGGGTGAGCTCACATCACACCTGTACAGATCACAATAAACTTTTTAATGCACTCTTCAGCTGAAATACCTTAAGTTTTCACTTTTTGACACACACTTGGCGTCCTTGCAGACTTGTTGCTATTTTGGGGTGGGATTCAATCAAATACCAGCAAATTCAGGATGCATAATCTCAGTTTATTTGGCACTCCTGCACAACAAATCCCACCCTCCCAAATCAGATTTTTGGTAATAAGGAAAGGGATGGGAAAATGCGCTGGAAACCATGGGTCAAGGCTTGTTTTGATGCCACATCATTTAACCTCCCCACAATGATGTCAGGATGAATGCTAATTAAATAGCCAGCGTCATCTAGCCTGCAAACAAATCAGGCTGAATGCTCAATAAACAGGTCATCCGGAAGCAACCTTTGAAATACAATCCAAATGAAAGCATATATTAAAATATGTGACCTATTTTTCTTCTCTTTCTTTTTGCTACAAGGCAAAAGGTCACTGGGGTTAGTGAAACAAGGAAAGGGATTTGTAGGTCAAGTTCCATCTCCTTATCATCCTACACTCTGGATTTTCCCTACACATTCATTTGGTCAATTTCTGTGCCGGTTATTTGCAGCCTGGGAAGCTGTGAGTAATAAATGCACTTCCCAGCACATGTGAATGCAGTACACATAAACATAAAAGCAACAACAGCAGCAAGACCTGTGCTCATAGCCAGTGCATACCTGTGAAACTGAAGGAGTCACCTAAGCTTGCAATCCCATGCACCACTGGGCCAGAAATATACCCACTGGGTGCCCTGTTGTGCAGCATCACAAACAATAGTTTCAGAAGGGGAATCTGAAGCAGAGGAGTGAAGGGGTGCTTAATGCTTTCCCCATCCACAACTTCACTCCATATCACCCTCTTCCCAAAAGCTGTCCCTCTCTCTCACCCACCCTGGTCCCAAATATAAGGACACCCAACCCTGCCCACAGCCAAGGCATGCCTGTGAGATGGGAAGGCATTTAGGTAGAGAAACCATGGGTGATGACAGGGTTAAGCACCCACCACAGTATAGCTTTTCCCCTCCAAATGCTTCTTTTCCATTTTAAAAAGGCTTGCGTTAAACATTTTTGGATGCAAGATTGTGGCCTGTAGGCTTTTCTCCCCATACAGATATAGAAGGCAAAAGACTGGATAATATGTTACCAACAATTGCACTGTCTAACTACTGTTTCTTTGTTTAGTGAGCTGCCCTTATTGCCTAAAGAGTGGGATATAAATCATATGAATGAATGAATGAATGAATGAATAAATGAATGAATGAATGAATGAATGAAAACCTAGCTAGCTTCTTCTTCTAGGGAACAATAACTGCAGAAGCAGGCAATTTTGAACTGACTACTGTTTTTCTACCACAGCTACAGCCAGCAGCTTTCCAGGTCTGCAATACTCTTACAGTGGTGTCTCTGGAATACCACAGGGGGAAAGTGACTCGAGAGGAAGATGTAGTGGAAGGGAAAAGGATAAAGCACCCCCTCCTACCTTGTTACTTTTCCATTCCAAATCCCACACTGAAGCTGGTTTCTACACACAAGTTGGTTCTTAAATCAGTTCTTACTTCATTCACATTTGTAGCCACCTTCAGCCATGTGAAAGCAAGTCCAAGACTGGCCACAATGCTCATTCACATCACAACTGCCCCTCCTCTCTTCTTTCTCCCACGTGTTCAACATCCAGGCTTTATTAACACAGAAGCTCCCAGGGGTCTACTGAAGCTTCACATTGGAAAAAACACTCAGCACGACTTCCTCTGGTGGCCCCTGCCCTGCAGATACAAGGAGCCAAAATTGCCTCCCTTGCTCCCAGTTTTGGCTCAGGCCTGCTGTAAGGAATGTGATGCTTCTGTGCCACTCAGGGTGAGAGCTTGGATGGGATGAAGAGTTGGAGGCGGGTGAAAGATCTTAAATTGCTCAAAAGCCACTGAGTGAGTCTGTTGACACAGAGTGGGGCCCTCTTTGTGTGAGAGAGACAGAGGGGGAGTGAGTGGGCTCCCATAAGTGAAAAATAGGGTGGGGATTCTTGCTAAGACCAATGGTTGTTTAATCTGTTTGAATGTCTTGTGTTTGTTTTTTACCTAGGTATTTGGTTAAACTGGAATGCTTACAATTTTTGTCATAGTTTTTCACATCTACCTCATGGCGGAACGGCAAATCTGTTGTTTATCTGACCTGTTTATATTATTTTGTAATCTGCGAATACTATTGTTTTTTCTCTGTTTATTTTTATTACATTGTTTCCCCACTCCGGGATTGAAAAAAAAATTCAATGAAGAGCAGGTTATAAATACTGTCAACAAATGATAAAAGAAATCAATTATGCAAGCCAAATCCCTTGAGTTAAGCCAGGGGGAGCCCGAGGCATCAGAGACCTGCAGTCGTCACCAAGAATTTAGTGGACATTCACTGTTGCCCCCAAACAGGGGTATGGGAGGGGAAACCTGGTGGCTGCCAGCTATCATTAGACAACAACCAGCCCTGGCCAGCATGGCCAATGGTCAGGGCTGATGGGGGCTGCAGTTCGGCAGTATCTGGAAGGTCAGAGGTTCCCCACCCTTGCCCCAGAATAATGGGATGAAAACAACTCCTGAGCCCCCTGCAACACAAGTGTCACTGCACAGCACAGCACCCCCTTCAGGGCCTCAGAAGTACAGCAAGCACAAAGGGCTCTGGGGTGGAGAGAGAAGGCATGAGCTAAATGCCCTGGCCCCTCACTGCTGTCTGCTAGCAAGCCTGTGTGGTCCCACTGCACTGGAACCAATTTGGCCTTTGCTATACACCCTACAGCTAAGCAATTTTGCTCAAAGCACTTCTTGCACCAAAGACAACAGCTGCCTTCTCTCTCTCCCCTCCCCAATCCACCCCCCATCTCCGGAGGCATTGCTTTGGCTGCAGCAGAAGCCCAGGAAAGCTACTGCAGCGTGGTGGTGAGGATGGCAGAAGCTTCTCAGCAGCAGCAGCAGCAGCAATACAACTTGGCCCCTAAACTCCCTGCTAAGCAAGCAGAGAGGGGAGAGCTAATCATCATGACAAAAGAGGCAGCGCAGGGAAGCTGGGCTGCAAAGTGCCCGTGGTGCAAGGCAACAGCTTCACTCAGTCGGAACAAGCCACTTTGCTAAAGGACCCTGCAAGGGCAAAGGGAAGAAGAAAAGCCCGTTGCCTCCTTCTCCTCTTCCCGCTGCTGCTGCTGGGGACTCTTGCCACACAGCACTGCTCTGTGAAGGAAACTGCAGCTACCACTGGGTCTCAGACAACTGGGATTGAAAAGGGGGGGGTGCTCTCTCTTTAGCATTCTGCTCTCCTAGTTCCTCCCACCTCCAGCTCTGATGGTGCACCTCAATTTGGGCTGGATAACCCGAGCTTTTAGAGCTCTTTACAGGCCATTCAGACCAGTATCCTGTTTCCACCGGTGGGCAGATATGGCTGCTTATACCAGCATGAAGATTAAACTCTCCATTTCCCCTTTCCCACTCCAACCTACACTGCTCACTCTAATTGTGGGTCCCACGTGCTCTTTCCCTTCTCCCAGCATCTTATGGCACTATCCTAACATCTGCTTTCTCCTATTGAAGTCAATGGGGCTTACTCCCAGGTTTTGATTGCATTTGGTGCTATAATTGCTGATCCCTAGAATACACAGATGATAGCTATGATGCAGGAGGGATAGCTTTCCCCTGGCTCATTTTAAAATACCACAAGCAGGAGGGATTAAAAGTTATATGGTACATAATCAGCGCTGTGGGTAAAAGCCTCAGTGCCTAGGGCTTGCCGATCGTAAGGTCGGCGGTTCGAATCCCCGCGGCGGGGTGCGCTCCCGCTGCTCGGTCCCAGTGCCTGCCAACCTAGCAGTTCGAAAGCACCCCTGGGTGCAAGTAGATAAATAGGGACCGCTTACTGGCAGGAAGATAAACGGCGTTTCCGTGTGCTGTGCTGGCTCGCCAGAGCAGCTTTGTCACGCTGGCCACGTGACCCAGAAGTGTCTCCGGACAGCGCTGGCCCCCGGCCTATAGATGTGAGATGGGCGCACAAACCCCAGAGTCTGTCAAGACTGGCCCGTTCGGGCAGGGGTACCTTTACCTTTACTTACATAATCAGAGATGGCATGGGCACTAGCCAATAGGTATTTATGACACTGATTCAACCATTATCTCTGCACAGCATTCATCAATACAACAGGAACATTAGCTAAGAAACAAAATACTGTTGTCTTGGTTGTTGGAAAAGTGTGATTCTTCAGCAACAAATGTGATAGCTGTAAGAAATATACTGTGATCCCTCAGAATAAATGAGAAATGCCTGCATGTTTATTGCAGTCAATGGCCTTTTGCAAGCATGGTTTTGTGTATTGTGTGATTCTACAACTGCACTGCATTGTAAGGAAGGAATCCGGTATTCCACATTAAATTTTGTCTCTTACAAAACTCAGGTTTCATTACAAATAAAGTTTCTGGGCCTTAGGACTGCAATGATAGACTTGAAAGTACATTGGCAAAATGTCAGGAAGCTGAGAGCCAGTGCTGCTGCAACTATGGCTTCCACAATACTGGCTACTGATACTTCAGCTGAGGTTGACTGCATGCTTAGTCCACACAGCAAACTCCTCTCTTCTGCTTTAGCCCTGGTTAAGGAACTGGCCATCACTGACATGAACCCTGGTTAAGGTGAACCTCTCTCTCTTTTTAATGAGAACTTGAAACCAGAGTCTGAATCTGATTAACAAAATTCTTTAAAAGGGAACCATAGTGGCCTTAACCCTGGTTACCATGGGAGTGGGGAGAACTGACATATTCTGTAACTGTGGTTATGACAAAAGAATGTAATTTGTTTCTGGGGAAGGGACCTGCTGGGGAGGAACACATAACTAAGCAGGATTTTAAGTCATTGAAGGCGAAGGCTTCATGTGTTTTTTCCCCTTTTTATGAGCACAAATTATGCAAAATAAGCAAATACATGCACATCTGCTCAATTTATTCAATTCACAGAATTCAGATCTTCACAGGCCAGAATATGGGTTTCACTGGTGCAGAACTTTCATCTTATTTTAGTTTACTGCAGAGTATGGACAGCCCTAGTAACAGATTCATGATGCCATGTTCCCCTGTTGTGTTTCACATCTACAGTCTTGGCAAAGCTTCCTCCCCCACCCTCCACCCACAAGAATATCCCTAATCCCTCCTGGCTCCTGCACACTCAGCACGGGGGCCTTGAAACATTGGGGTGCGGGAGAGACATAGGGGTCACCAGTGCTGGGAAGGTATCTTCCTCTAGCCTCAATACCAGGAACTGCAGTCATTTGGGGCAACACACAGAACATGATTCAGATGGCTGCAAAGGCAAGCCAATTCCACTTCAAAAGCAGAAGATGTTCAGGGCCCAAAACATCCTTAAGGCTCATCCAAATGCACACCCAAACTTCACCAGAAACCCTTCCCAGGAGAGCTTCTGCAGAAGATGCCAGGCCACCGACTCCCTTCCCCCTCAGATCAAAGACAGCAGAATGGGTTGCAAATCTGCTCCATGAGGAGCTTGTGAGCTGGAGGGTCCTAAAAGGTGCTGCTGGTCACCCATGCTGCTTTCCCATTGCCCTGGTGATGACATGACTGAGAAACCGGAAAGAACATTTTAAAAAATCAAGGGAGGGGGACAAGGAAGGAAAAGAGGCTGGGAGAAAAAAATAGTTTAGAAGAACTTGGTCTTATTTTACTTTATTATTGCATTCCACAGAGCTTGCAGAAGGGGGAGGCATTCCAAAGGAATTCTTTTTTTCCCCCTGCACTCTTTCAATTCATCCTCCTGCTGAGATGGATGTGAAAACCTTAGCCATCATTTCCCCAGGACAGACACACTTCTGACATTCCATCACTGACTGTTCTCCAGACAGACAGATCCTTTACTTGTACCACGGTCACCATGCTCTCCTTCAAGATATATGGTGAGATTTTACAAAGAGAAAAGAAAAGCCTGGCTTCTTACAGATGCAGAAACCAGGATCTGTCTCTGGGATACCCAAGTAACAAGTGGTATGTTGCTGTGATGTGTCACCCCCTGCTGGCTTAGGGAGGACACAAGACACTTGGCCAGGCAGGTCCGAAGCAGGATCACTGCAGGGCCCTATATATGCCTACATTTGATTTGAGTGTGGTCTTTAGTGTGCAGTTTGATATTGGAATACAGCCACCTGGAACCTGCTTTGCAATCCTGCCTGCCTCACCCCACCTGTTATATATATCTGGGTAGCTTTCACTGTTGTTTCACCAGCAGCAGCCCTTTTGTTCAGAACCTTCCCAACAATGCAGCAGCAGCAAACTGATGGCAGCTCCCGACAGCATCATCTCTCCTGGTCCCCTGCTGGTGACATTCCCAAAGGGAGCCAGGAAAGAAAGAGCCACAGAAGCAATAGGATAAGCGAGGTGTGTGGAGAGGGTGAGACAGGCCCTTGGAGCAGCCGGCAGAAGCATCTCTCTGACTCTATAACCAATGTGCAAATCAGGCAGGAGGAGACTGGTCAGTAGCCCCCCACCCCCAGCACCTATGTGCTGCGCTTAGACTGTGTGCGCTCTGCACCTGGCTCCAGTGGAATCGCTGAATTCAGGAGCAAGTTGCCTCCCCCCCCCCCTTTCTGCTGTAGGAACCTGTGTGAATTTGTCAGGCGCCAAAGAGAGGTGCATTATGTGGGTGAGCTGGTGGGTGTGCAGAGATCCAAGTGCATGGTAGAGAGTGCGTGTGTGCTAAAGGGTACATAAGCCTTAAGTGGCTTGAGACGTGTGTATGTGCAGTGCTCCATGTTACAGCGACTATGTCCCGCTCAGCAGCTGATGAGCACGAGGGCGCTTCTGCAGTCTGCGAGCCAGCGAACATGTCACGGTTGTGTGCGTGTGCATGCATCCAAGGGAGAGTTGGACAGAGCACGCTCGGGCAGCGGTTGCAGGGGACTTGGTGGCCCCGAGGCAAGCACGCCTGGTGGGCAGACGACTAAGCCTGTGCAGAAGAGGGGGGGGCGGTGAACTGAACAATCAAGGCGCGAGCCAGTTTTATGCAGCGCGCGCGGGGAAAGGACTGGGGAAAACTCGATTGGGGAGGGGGGATCCGATGTGTCTTCATGATCGCGCTGCTGCGGGTGGCGTGGCGGGCTCTTCTCGCCAGTTAACTCGGAACTCCCTCACACTACGCAGCTTTTTCGAGGTGACGCCGCCATCTCTCCCCCCCCCACCCCCCGCCAATGCAGCCCCGCTTACCTCCCGGTGCAGGCAGAATCGCAGGGGCAGGAAGCAAGAGAAGAAGTATTTTCCCCAGCGGATCAGGGAAGCGAAGCACCAGCTCAGGCGCGTCATCGTTGCTGCTGCTGCTGCCGGGCGAGGGATCCCGCTTCGCCCCGAAGTGGGAATCCCCGTTCACACTCCAGCCCCCACCCGGAGGCGACCGAGGAGCGGGACGGGGAGTGAGGGGGGTGTCCTTCCCAGCCGGAGGAAAATGGAGAGGGGAGAGAGGGACGCGGGCAGGCGGGCGACAGCCGAGGTTGGTGCAGGCGCGTCGCGTCCCCCTTGCTTCGTCGATCGCAGCCTCTGCAGAGCCCTGCGCGCCGCGGCGCCGGCGGCGGGAGGCAAAAAGAGGGGCGAGGACCCTGCGGGGCGGCGGTGCCGGCCGGATGGATTCCCCTCGTAGCACTGACCCGCCGCACGCGGCTTCCCGACCTGCTGAGCGCTGGCGGCGGCGACACCGCCCCCCTCCTCCTCCTCCTCTCCCTCCTCCTTCTCACCTCCCGCCCCCCCGCGCCCGCCAGCTCGCGCGCCTCTCCGGCAGCGGCAAACGGTAGCGCGGACTCTCCAGCCCCGCAGTGCGCGTAGGGGCGCAGGGCGACGCGGCGCTGCCTCGACCAGCTCGCTCCAAGCCGCCGGGGAGCGCTTCGAGTTCGGGCCGCGCGCTGCTGGGGGCTGGCGACGGGGGGAGGGCGGAGACGCACGTGCCGCAGCCGCGACCCGAACCTGCCCTCACGCCCAAGCGGACCGCGAAGGACAGCGCTGCCCTGGCCTGCGTCGAGGGCTGGCCAGCGGTCCCTCCCCCTCCCCGCGGCGTTAACCCTAATCGATCCTGCGAGTCGCTCAGCCTTCACCTCTTGCTCCCAATCGATAATCGACGCCTTCCCCTTCGCCGTGGGAGCCTCAACGACAGAGGGTTTTTTAAGGGAGGGGAACACCAGCCCTGGGTCTCGCTCCCATCCCCAAATGTTCTGCTCGTGGATGATTAAAGCGCAGCGTCTTCCCTCTCTTCTCCCCCCCCCCTCCGCGCGCATCAAACAATCTCCATCGATGGCTGATCGACACCTCCCGCCCCCTTAGTAATGTGCCCCTCTTCGATGGGTACGTGATTTGCTTCTCCTGACCTCCCCAGTTCGTTGCCACAATCCAGTCTCTAGGTTTGCCATGCTTAATTAACCAGTTAGCAACACATCACTCTGAAGAGCTGCGTAAATGGCACTCGTGATCCCGTATCAATTAGAAGTAAGTGGGTTCTGTGCATGCACATAGATGCACGCGTTTAGCCTTGATATCTGAGGAGCGTGGTTGAGGGGCGCTGGGAAAGGGAGGGGGGAACGGCTTGTCAGTTCAACCCGTCGAGTCCTGGCTTTGTGGGCCATCAGAGTTGTAGGCGTGTGCTTGAAGAGGCAAGGACGCAGGAGCAGGTGGAACTCTACAAAGTCAGTGCTGTAAGGCTTTAAAAAAACGAAGTAAAATGCGGGACATCTCATTTGAGAAATTTGGAGGAGAGGGCCAATAAGAGTGGCTGCCTTCCTAAAGCTGCACACTTACGCCAAGGCAGCAGGCTCAAGGCAGTGTGCAAATGCACACATACAACCAGGGTACATCAAATCAGGCTGCATCAACACAAAGCATGCTCTGTGACAACAGTGCTATAGAAGGGTATAGCAGAACAGGAATGCAGGGACTCTACACCCAACATTGTTCCTTCTCCTGGGTCCCACCCAGATGGGCAGGGCAAAGGATCCACAAAAGTTGAGAGTCAGCAGCACACACTGGACAGCACAAGTCAAGTCCACATTGGATATCTGAAAATGGCTTAAAGCCTCAAACTACACAAGGATGTTGCAGGTTAAACACTGGTCATCACAAGGAGATTTCAAGCAACTTGTTGCTAATGCAGGCACAGATGCAGCCTGCTCCCTATTGGCTACATCCAGTTCTTTTTTCAAGAACCACGCCGCCTCATTCTGAACCAATAATGTATCTGAATTTTCAATGAACCACCAAACGGGCTGTATAAGCTTTCAGCCCAGCATTCCTCATGCACTCACGCTCTAACCAAGGATGAGAAACAATGCTGGCTTTTGGGCACATGTTGATTTGCTGCTAGCTGGAAGCTTATCTGAATCCAACTGGCTCCCTTCTCCCAGTTTGGAAGCATCCCAAAAAGGAGGCCCCTGCTAATCTCGGTTGGTTCTGAGACACGTCTGGGCAGCAGAAAAGCCATGCAGACAAGAAATAGATGGTGAGGGGAAGAGTTGGGGAAAAGAGAGACAAGGCTACAGAAGTAAGGCACAGACTTGGTAGTGCAGGTAAGTGATGAGAGACTGTGATTGGATTCAGTGATCATACATGGGTCCCCTTTTTGACAGTACTGTGTATTACTTCACTTACATCAAAATGTGGCAAGTCAGTCCTGTTGCATTTGGGAGCCCCTCCTGCTCTTTCTGCCAAGTGAGGCCCTGGACTTCTGCCCCAAAGTCCTGCCCTGGCAGCATCACAGGGCACAGACTCAATTAAGAGGACCTGATGTCATCAAATACTTGCTGTGATGGTGTTTGGCACAAAAACCAGGGCACCTCAGCAGGAATAGGACATGCATCAGTTAGGATGTACCGTTCCAGAAAAAAAAGAGCTATTTTGCACCATGATGGACAAGGTCAGTGATAGCCCGTGACAAGGTTCCTTCAGTAGATGCTAATTTAAGTCTTCACTGCCAACAAAGGAAAATATGGTATGGATTTGACCAAAGACACAGAAGTAAAACAACAACAACCTCAGTTAAATGAAGGCCAAGTCCCAACTGTGTCCCCTCAACAAGAAACAAGAAAAGGGGACTTGTGTTCTGTCAATGTCTTTGCCGAGACCAAAACTACCAGATTCAGTAGATTTGCCTCTTGATCCAACCCACATTCCAAACAGCCCTCCAGTTGGAAGCCATATAACCTATCAAGACTAAACTTCTGTCAGCAGGATTCCCAAAAGTCAAGTTGCTTTTAAGAGTCACCCAGTCATCCTTTAAAATTAAACTAATGTTGGAAGTCCCTGTTGGATGCCATGAAAATGTTGGCTGATGAAACATAGGAAGCTTCCTTATATGGTTTCAAACAACTGGTCCATCTGCACTGTCTGGCAATGGCCCTCTCAAGTTTTATGCAGGAATCTTTCCCAACCTATTCAAAAATGCCAGGTATCAAACCTGGGATGCTGTACATGCAAAGCAGATGCTCTACCAGGGCTGCAATACCTCAAGGACCGCCTCTTTCCATATGAACCTACCTGGACCCTGAGATCATCTTCTGAGGCCCTTCTTCATGTGTCTCCTTGAGAGGTCTGGAGGGTGGCAGCATGAGAACGGGCCTTCTCTGCAGTGGCTCCCTGTCTGTGGAATGCTCTCCCCAGGGAAGTTCACCTGGTGCCTTCATTATACCTTTAGGTGCCAGGCAAAAACATTCCTTTTTAGCCAGGCCTTTGGTTGATTTAATTGACATCCTATACCCTTTTAAAATGGGGGGGGGGGTTTACTGGGTTGTTGCTTTTATTTTGATTATGTATTTTGTGGTTTTATACTTTGATTTTATTCTGTGAACCACCCTGAGACCTCCAGGTATAAGGTGGTATATAAATTTATTATTATTATTATTATTATTATTATTATTATTATTATTATTATTTTCACTGTAATGATCTCTAGGTCCCAGGCAGCATGCTGCAATACTGGCTTATAAACCTCACCAGAACCTAATGCCTATTAACAGCAGTGCAAGGTGAACTGTTGGCTCACAGCTGCAAGTTAACCTTGCAGCAAAACACAGGACTGACAGACTCTGCTGGTTATAGGGAAAGAGAACTGTGAGGAATTCACTGGTGTACAGTCCTTGGAAGCACCAATCTCCTACCAGTCACAGAAGAATGGATGGGACAACCGGTAAAAATAGGACCCACCAAGCTTTGCTAACTAGACTGTTCCAGAGGAGAGTCAACAAGTGTTAATGCCAACTTGTCTAAGAAGAGTCTACACCAGTGCCCCATCTAGTCCAGCATCCTGTTCTCACAATGGCCGACCACATGCCTATGGAAAACCTGCAAGCAAGGAACCTGTTTATTAGGTTCAAAACAAACAAACTTAGTTGAATGGACTACTATTTTATTCACCATGGCCTCGTATTTTTTGTTTTAGTCCAAATGTGGGCAAAGATTAGACGACATTTTGGAATTTTGTTCCTGTTTTTCTCTTGTCTCAGGAATCTCCATGTTGGATGACCACCAAAAGCTGCATCTGAGTTTGTATATAAATCTGCATTCCCCAGTAGTCTTTTTTTTCCCCTGGCCTAGCTTGTCTCATGCAAATTGCCCATTTCCTGTCTGGTCACGTCCCTTGTTGTACAAAGGCCTGCTTGGTTTACTGTTTCTTCCTGGCCAAAGAAAACAATAGTCTAATTACTGGACTGTTTCTTCTCACTAAATAGTTCATAGCTTTCCCCATATGTGAGCCCTGGCAGACCTACTCTGCTGATGTTATGTACTCCATTGCCTTAGGTCATTCTGTGATACCTACCTAAATGTGAAAAGTAAGATCTGTCTCTAAGGAATTAAAAACACAATCTTATAAGGGCTACTCAGAATTAACCCCCATTGAGTTCAAATGGGCTTATTCCCAGGTAAGTGATGATAGGATTGCAGTCTAAGTTTGAAAATTACTTGATCCTGGCAATCTCAGTTAAGAAAGATTAGGATTGGCTGGTTCAATTGTGATGTCACTTAGTCTCTGCAAGGAGTTGTTTAAAATAGGAATCATTTCCAAAAGAGTAGTTGTGTTAATCTGTTGCAGCAAAAACTACCGAGAGTCTCATGGCCCCTTAAAGCAGTAGAACCTGTGGTCTTCCAGATGCTGGACTCCAACTCTCACCTGCCCTATAAGCTGCTTTTGCCAATTTGGAGGAAGAGCAGGGGTAAAAGCATTCAGTTATGAGTGGGAAGGATCGCATCCCAGCAACCTAGCAGAGAATGGGGTGCATTTCTTGCCTGAAACTATTTTCCTAGCAGCTCTGGGCCAAGGTGTAGAGACACAATTTTTGCACTCCTCTGGGCCTGCGCCTTTGCCAGGAGCCAACCTACCCAACCCCTAAGTATGTCCCTGCCTGTTCTGAACCATGGAGTACATGGCGGCAAGTCCCACTGGAGTGCACAATCCCACAGCAGTGGCTAGCACACATTCCAGCAGCCTAACAACTCCAAAGCCCAATCTGGCCAGGTTCCTACCTTTGCAGCCAATCTGGGGGTCAGGGCACCTGGAGGTCAGTCCCACACAAGCATAGCCCCAAAGAGCTCCCTGGGCCATCCAAGCCATGGTCCAATCAATGTTGGAAGCTAAGCAGACACAGCAGCTCAGCTCTGCTTCCCTGTGACCCTCACCTGTTCTGAGTCTACTCCAGCTGAGGAATCACCAGAGCTAGTGAGCCCCACCTGGGCAGCTAATAAGCTGGGCTGTGGGCCCTCGCCTGCCTCAGCCTCCTACAGCATACCTCCTGCTGCTCCTTACACCTCAGAGCCTGCCATGTTTGGGAAGTCAGGAGCCCCTCTGGCTCTGGTGATGGATCCTGCTGCTCTGGTTCCTGTACACTGACCTCCATCTCCTCAGCATCCTCCATCACCCCATGAGTACTTTCTACACCAATCTCTCCTTCTCCATCCCCAGCCTGCCCCGGTGTGCCCCAGTCATGGCTAAACCCCTCACCAGGATCCTCTTCCTCCTCCCTGCCATCCTGCCAGTTCATGACACTGTCCAATCAGAATGCAGTTAGGCTAAGGGCAGCAGGTTACCCCTCCCGCTCCTGCTTAAAGGTAGGCTTGCAACTGCCCATTGCATTTTGCACTTTCAGATGCTTAGCATTTGTGTAGCACTTTAGAGAGTTCAATCTATTTTGTGTGCATTATCTCAGTCATTGCCTTACAACAGCTTTGCAAGATAGGTCAGCAATATTATTGCCATCTCCCACCTTGAGGATGCTGGGTGAGTGGGCTGAAGGAATATTGGCCGCTTTGGGCAGGTTCAACATAGAGATGAGGAGCAGACTAGGGGATTTACATCTAGTCTACTGTCCTCTCCTCACAGTGGCCAACTAGACGCCTATGGCAGTGTTTCCCAAACGTTTTTGGGCAACGGCACACCTGTTTACTGAAAAAAAATCTCGCGGCACACCACCATTAAAGCCCCGCCCCGTGACGTCAGCGCGCAGCGTCACGCCGGGAGGGACGCACAAAAGTGAAAGTTTTTTCCCTCGGCAGCTCCTCTCAGCTGCGCTCAATCCGCCTCGGAGCGCAGGAGCGATGCCTCTCTCTGGCTCTCCCTCCGCGCAGGCTGAGGGAGGGAGGGAGGGGCGCGTGTGACCCGTCTCTGCTGGGAGACCAAACCCAGCGAGGCAGAGTCGCGCAGAGGCGCCCAGGCAGCGCTGCCGGCTGCGAGGAGGAGCGCCAGGCAGCAGCAGGAGGCGCGACCTCTCCTCGCCGCCGCCGCCCCGCCTCTCGCCGCCCGACTCACCCGCCTCCCTCCAGGTATCTCGCGGCACACCAGCCGATGTCTCACGGCACACTCGTGTGCCGCGGAACACCGGTTGGGAAACACTGGCCTATGGGAAGCCTGCAACCAAGACTGAAGCACAACAGCAGTCTCCCCACTTGTGCTCCCCAGCAACTAGTATTCAGATGCATACTGCTTCTGACATGACCATCATGGCTAGTAACTATTGATAGCCTTGATAATCCACTGATTGCCTGAATAATTTACTAGTTCACTGTTCAGCCTCTTAGCCACTGTGTTCCACCAGATGTATTCAGCACAGCATAACAACAAAGGATAGGGCAGCTCTCATAAAGGAGCTCCTGGGCTAGGCCAGCCTCAAGTCTAATTCTCTCTTGTCAATAGCCTATTTCTTGCAGATGAACAGAGACAGGGGTCCACGTTTAGCTAATTCATTTGTATGGCCCCTATAAAACTCACACACTGCTCGCATCCCTTAAGCAATTCAGTGCTAGGTGTTAAGCTGAGCTGTTGCGATCAGCTCTACTGATCAGCTCTACTCATTGCCAGGGAATGCAAGCACAGCACAAAAACCCACAGGCCACCTACTGGCACAGAGAGGAGCTTTGGCGCTGCACTGCTACTGGGTCTGACCTGGATCTTTCCCTCCAAGCCAAAGTGTGCAGAATACTAAGCTTCTGTCTACAGACACCCATGACCTCTGCCTGCAGCGGCAGGCACTGACCTACTCAGGTTTTTTATCCGGGTGGAATGGCATCTTATAGGAAGAAGCATAGGCCTGTTCCCCAAAATAGCAACTCAGTATCCAGTTCCTCAATTCCCTCTTTAACATATAGTAAAGCTATACCCACATCCTGCCTCATTACTATGTGCATTTTCCCTACCCTACATACTACAGAGCACAATGGATAAGTGTAGGTGGTGCAGCATTGGCATAACATGTCGCTCTGATTCTTGCAACCATGTTCTGAACTAACACTGGTTTCTGAACAATCTTCAAATGCAGCTCTGTATATAATGCATTGCAGTAGTCTAACCCAGAGGTTATTAGAGCATAGATAACTGAGGCCAGGTCAGGATATAATCAGGTATTACTGTCTGTATTAGTTTCTTCTCACTACCATCTGCTAGATCACCTGGTCATAGTCTTCCCTGCTGTGGTGAGATGCATTGTATTTCAATTCAAATTATATAAATTATTTGCAAAATGGCATCTATATGTATAAATTAGCACCTGCAGATTTATGCAGAACTATGTCCTCTTTTGTCTTCTTTCTGTTTCTTTTTATGTGATTCATCTCCTCCTTTGGGGCAATGTGTTATTTGCTATTCCATAGCCACCTGAAGTCCAATTGCACAATACGCCTTGCAACTACCACAATGCCTGAGTCCTAGGCTATGCTTCATGTTGGATTCAGCATTTGCTCCTCTTCCGAGTGATGTATCTTGAACAGCTGTTCAAGTCAAAGCTCTAGTGGCACCAACTAGAAACATTCAAGATGTTTCCAGTAAAGAAACTGGTCATTGGCTGCTGCCTAGAACACTTCAGCTTAGCATTGTGGTGAACTCCCAAGATGCAGCAGCCTAAGAAGCTGAAGTGGAGCCACAATGCTCTCAAATGCCTCTTGTCACTCAGAGCAGGGTATCCTTATGATGGCCAATAGTGTCCAGAGGGCCCAGATTATGTTGAGACTGCCACGAATCCGGATGCTAGCCCATCCCTGCATCTTCTGAATGACCCTGCTACCAAAGACCTCATCACCATCACTCTCCTCACAGATGTTAAGTTGCCAAACCCCTCGCAGAGTGAATGAATGGTGAATAAAATCTGCCTGGGAACCAAACAAGAGGGAGGGAGGAAGATAAACTATAGCCTGGTTTGAAACATGCCAGATGGCAGTCCAGCTTGACCTCAATGCCAGGCAATGGACAACTTCACTTTCTGCATTCATTTCAATGCAACAACATATACAGGTGACAAGCTTGCCTCTTATTTCCTTCAGAGAAGTGCCAGTTCTCCCTGACTATTTATTGCGCCAGTGCCTTTCCAGAACTATTAAACCAAGCGGGTTAGGAGGAGGTCCTGTTCCTCTCCCATCTGCTGCAGCCTGGTGCATTGGAACTAGGAACGCAGAAGCTGACATTGCTCTTGACAGAGTTGTGGCCTAGGCCTGGCCTCGCCTCAGGAACACTTGGCTAATTACTCTGCCAGGCACTTTAATCAGGGAATTGCCAGCAAGGCCTCACACAGCCCTTGCTCAATAACCCCTCCCCCTCTTCTTCCAGCACTGGCCCATTTGCTTTATTGTCTCCAGAGAGCACAGGCCCAACTAATTTAATTTTGCGCTCTGACCAAGGACGCACAGCCGTCCTCTGCCTTCAACTGGGAATGGGGAGGAGGGGAACAGCTCCTTTAAGCTTTCCCCCATGTCCTGTGCATACGCATGAGGGCAACCATAGGCCGAGATCTCCCCTGCACCCACCAATAAGGGGGCTTAACACAGCTGCCAGGCCATTAAATCATCTTATTTAAAGATGTGTCCTGTTTCTGATGAGGAAAGAAGGAAGCAAGTCTGCAGTGCCCAGTGCCCATTGGGACTGGTAGGGTGGAAGACAGGGAGCCTGACAGTAGGGGGCAACAGAGCCAATGACAGGCAGAGCAAACTGATTCTAGTTTTGTCTCCTCTGTCTTCTCTTCTGAGTTATATAAGGGCAGCACAGAGACTAAGGTGAGGAAACTGACAGGCAGGACTGCTTACTGGACTGGCTGTGAGGAAGAAAGCAGACGGGGGGGGGGTCTGGCTGAGGGCAGATTGAGACTGATGGGTCATTGAGATCGAAGCAGCCTCCACTGGTAAAAGAAGCAAGGCCAGCTGCAGGACCAGTCCAATATGTTCTGCTGCCTGAGGAGGAACAGCTAATGGCACCCCTCTCCCCTACTCAAGGCCATTAAGGTTGGCTGCATTCTTCTGACACAGGTGACCATAAATCCCACAAGTGTCTCAGCAAATACAACAGTGAAATTAAATTGCTATCAATTTGCTGCCCTTTCACAAGACCCCAGACTCAACTGCTTGAGGCAGCCACCTCGCTGGGCTCTGGCCAGTGCCAGATTTTAGAGGGCCCTGGGCAATGTGCCCTTTGGCAAGCCCACCCTTTGGTAGGCTGTGGCAGGCTTACCAGAATCAGTCAGCTGCCTCTCTAACATTGCCAAGCAGCTTGGCCCAAACGCCATTTTAATTTCTCGCAGTGTCCTGGAGCTACACTACACTATGACAGAGACAGTCTGGGGGATTTAAGTTGTGCCTGTATACATCTGGCTGGGCCTATGTGGTGTGCCTGGTTGGGTGTTTAGGGTTTTTAATAAGAGGTCTCAGAGCAGGCACCAGTGGTGGGTCCCTTTTGTGGCCCTGGCAGCTACTAAAGGATGCCAGGTGCTGACCCTGACCCTGGCAAAGAGAGACAGGGCCAAATTAGAAGTAGCCATGCAGCTTGAAGACAGCCTTCCATGTTCATGAGCCAAGTTGCCATGCATGGACCATTTTCACAGACCATATCCGGTTTGCAAATCAGTGGTTCCTCCTCGCTGCCCTAAGGGGAGCTACTGCTAACCATGGTTGACAATACTAAGCTAGAAAGACAAATAATCTGACTTGGTAGAAGAAAGTGTTTTATGTTTCTAGCTTAGTCTCTGAAAAAAATGCATTGCCTGATATCCAGTGGCACTCACACAAATGCACACATGTGCACACATTTGTCTACACTGAGGGAATTCTTGGAGGCCCACCCCCAAGTGCCCCTGCCATTAGAGGTGGTGACTGAGAGAGAAGGTTGTCCTTGTTGCTGCAACTACAAATTTCTTTTCAGCACCAGGCAAATATTTCTCCCTCTCCAGGCCTTTTAAACTCTGATGGCAATGGTTTTATGCTTCAAACATTTCTGCTCTTTTATTCTTTTATTTGTGTTAAGATGTTGTTGTCTAATCAGAATTCAGTCCCATTGAGTTTAATGGTACTTCCAGGTAAAAGTGTACAGGATTGTAGCCAAAGTCTTCCATAAGTAAGGACAACTTACACACTGGGCCTTTTTGGATGTAAATGCTAAACTATGGTTTAGCATTATGTGCCCCACCCTACACAGTCCTCAAGCTTGCACACCACACCCTCTGCCTCCTTCTCTGGCATGGGCACAAGGAGGAAACCTGAAGATTATGCTTTTAAACTAATCATAATTCCCTGTGACATCTGAACTCAGAGAAACTATGGTTAATTTAAACTAAGGGTGGGGGACCTGTGCTCTTCCATCATCTTTGACCATTAGCTATGCTGGCTTTAGCTTGATGGGAGTTGAAGTCTCAACAACATCTGGAGGATCACGGGATCCCAATCCCTGGTTTAAACTATCTTCAAACAAGTCTGTATCAGTCCTTAGTTTATGAGCCTAACATATTTGATAACCAGAGTTTAACCTAACCAGAGTTTCCCCAAGTTCAGATGTAACCGGAAACTTTAGACACTTCCACTTTTAAACTGAAAAAAGTGGGGGGAAGCAGACCTTGCAAGCCTGAGACTCATGAACGGAGGAGCCAAACTGGGCCAGTGTGCTTTTGATGTGCTTTTAAAATCATATACTTCCAAAAATGTAGAAATATGAATGAGACAAATAGGTCTTTGCAGAAACATGCACCACACAATTTCCTGCATCATAGAAGAATATTACCGAGAAAGCTGGGACTGGCTGCTACACATTCTATCCATACAGGTAGAGTGTTGCAGTTTTTTGTGTGTTTTTTGCCCCATTTCCATTGCTTCTCCCCCCCAAAGAAATCCTGATTTTCTACTGTATCTTCCTAGGGGTAGTTGGATAACATGGATGCCTAAGAGAGCAGCGTGTCCCAATCATTCACTTTACAATATCATCACTGTCATTTGGGATCCCAGTCCTGACACAGCAGAAACCGTTTTGCAGATGAGGCTTCAGACAAGCTGTTGGCAATGATTCCAAAGTCTTTTTTTGACTGGGAGCCCAGCAATTTTGTTATTTAAGTAATTAACTCGCACAATGGTCTAAGAGAGCAAAGGCTTAATCATAAGGGAGGCCTGGGGAAGTGGCAGTGGTGCAGGGATCCGGTGGGGGGTGGGAGGAGAGAGGGAGAGAGCTAGACAACGCAGATTTCAAATTTAGTCAAAGGATGGCAAAACAGATACCAGGGTCTGATTTGGCCACTGGAGGCTGATTCCTGTAATAACAACAACAACAACAAAAACCCAGCATCCTCGAAATTGAATTTCAGGCTGGGGGAAATCCAATGTCACCATGAGACACACAAGCAAAGAAACTGAGCTCTGCAGCTAGGAAAGGAGAGGGATAACAGGAGTATTCAAAGAATGCCGAGAATTCTCAGTCCTGAATTCATAAAGCCAGCATCACCACATGCATTAGTTGATTCTGGACTAAGAGGCCTCTTCGTTTTGCAGTGGAGGGTTGAGGACAGAAGCTACATCACTGATGGATGACCAGCCAGGGCAGTAGCTCCCCTGAGCAGGGCTTTCACTACTGTATACTCTTGCAGCAAGAGAGACCTCCTCACAAAGTATAGTACTAGGTGGTCATGTGACCTCCTTTAGGGAAGGGTTGTAGATCAGTGGTAGCACATCTGCAAACATCTACCTTCTTTTGTCCTTTTTACTTATAACAAATTTCTTCTCCT
This sequence comes from Podarcis vaucheri, assembly GCF_965113315.1. Classification (NCBI taxonomy): domain Eukaryota; kingdom Metazoa; phylum Chordata; class Lepidosauria; order Squamata; family Lacertidae; genus Podarcis; species Podarcis vaucheri. The sequence continues at coordinate 89,187,340 of NC_138759.1, read as the reverse complement.
CCCACCCCATGAGTGGTCAGTCTATATTGTACAGAGTATAGTTCCAGGATAGCAGTCCTGTACATCATTAGCTGTGTGCAAGTCCCATTCATTCCCAGTAGGTCTTATTCACAGGCAGCTGTGTGAATGACTGGTGCCAGAGTCACCATGTCCTTTTTATTTTATTAAAAAACTCTTTTTACATTAAGGGCCTTCTTGCACAATCACTTTTATTGTACAAAAAGTAATTATTTCTCTCACGCATGCATGCATCTTTTACAGGGACTCTGCATTCTCTAGTCTTTTAGAAGTGCATTATTTTCTACCTAAGAAGGCAGAAGACTTCCTTCCTGAGCGGAATGTGGTCATGTGAATATTGTGAGCACCGTGAGACTTTTAATGTGTGATGTGACTGATGATCAGCAGCACAACTCCTCAATATGTGTGGTCCTGTTTTATGTTTTGTTTTTTAATTAAATTAAAAATTTAATGTTGTTGTTTTTTCAGGCCATTCACTCTTTACCTGGGGAGTTATACACATCTGGACAGATTCAAGGATGGGCTGTGCCTGGTGACCAGATGCAAAGGACTCTTGATTGTTCCTCTAATATTCAGGTACAAGAAGGGATTTGAGCAGGAACATCATGCCGTGTAGGGATGAGAAAAGCAACCCCATCTTCTGTTCAGCTCTTAAGGTTACAGGGGCCTTATGCTCCTTTGTATCCTATACCCATCCCTCAACCAGATTGGCCTTGGCTCTTGGAATGAGTACATCACACCTTGCAGGTAACTAAAGATGCATTTTGAATTGATGCAAGGGCACACGCTCATCTCAAACTTCTCTACTATCTAAGCAACCACTAGAGGGCAACAGTAGCCCTCCCTAACTGTGCATGCTCATAGGTAGGCTCTTTCTCTATATATATATCAACCCTCCACCTCTGAGTCAAGTTCTTTCATTTCAGTGAAATAAGGGGGGGGGATAAGAACTTATATCAGCTTAACACTACTGTCATATTAAACACACACACACACACTCAAAAGAGAATAATAGTAATAATAATAATAATGATAATAATGATAATAATAATACTGTAACAACAACAACAACAACAACAGCAACTTATTTATACCCTGCCCATCTGGCTGGGTTTCCCCAGCCACTCTGGGCGGCTTCCAACAAAATATTAAAATATTTTTATATTAAAAACTTCCCTAAACAGGGCTGCCTTCAGATGTCTTCTAAAAGTCTGGTACTGTAGTTGTTTTTTCCTTTGACATCTGGTGGGAGGGCATTCTACAGGGTGGGTGCCACTACCAACAAGGCCCTCTGCCTGGTTTCCTGTAACTTCGCTTCTCGCATTGAGGGAACTGCCAGAAGGCCCTCAGTGCTGGACCTCAGTGTACAAAAGTTCTGTCAAAGAAGCAACCCCATCTCTTTTGCCAGGTCCTTTGCTGAACCTTTTTCTTTTTTAATGTTCACACTGGCAACTCATGACCACTGGGTCTGGTGGGGCAGGAGGCAGGGAGGCCAACAGTAGGTGGCACCAGAGTCAGTAACAGGTGGAGCCAAAGCCAATGACAGGCAGAGCCAACACAGGACTCAGCTCGCAACCCCAGAGTTGGCCACGACTGGACCTAATGGCCAGGGGTCCCTTTACCTTTACTTTATACAGCTGCAAATAAAACGTTTTAAATGTGTTGTAAAGTGCAATATACAAATGTGACACTAGATGGCGACAGTGAACTATGCCAAATTCAATGTGTTTTTCAAAATGTTTTTTAAAAAAGCATTTTCACAGCGTTTTTTATATGTGTGTAGATTCCACCTAGGGACGCGGGTGGCGCTGTGGGTTAAACCACAGAGCCTAGGACTTGCCGATCAGAAGGTCGCGGTTCGAATCCCCGCGATGGGGTGAGTTCCCATTGCTTGGTCCCTGCTCCTGCCAACCTAGCAGTTCGAAAGCACGTCAAAGTGCAAGTAGATAAATAGGTACCGCTCTGGCAGGAAGGTAAATGGCGTTTCCGTGTGATCCTCTGGTTCGCCAGAAGCGGCTTAGTCATGCTGGCCGCATGTACACCGGCTCCCTCGGCCAATAAAGCAAGATGAGCACCGCAACCCCAGAGTCAGCCACGACTGGACCTAATGGTCAGGGGTCTCTTTACCTTTACCTAGATTCCACCTAAGTCTAGCACTGTCCCCCATCCTCCTCCCTGCTGGATTTTATAAGGGCTACACCAAGACTAAGGAGGATGAGGAAGCTGATAACCAAGACTATCAAAAGAACCCAAAAAACCAGATGAATTAATTTTTATATGCAACAACTAAGGCAAGAATACTATATGCACAAAAATGGTGAGATGTGGGGGCACCTACTAAAGAGGACTAGTGGCTGAAATTGATAGACTATTGATAGATAAGGATAAGACAGACTTTAAGGAAGACTGAGAAACGTTCATAGATTACTTTAAAAACTATTTTAAACATATTAAAACACAAGTAGGCTTTGAACAAGAACAGCAGTAAAATTGTACCTGAGAAAACTGTGGTGGAGATAAGGAATAGAATAACTATAATATGCAGCAATATTTGAAACTTCGGGGAAACCACGGAGGGGTGAAGGGAAATCCCAGTGTTAATTGATTGTTAATTGTGAAATGCTGTATTGATTTGTTGTTGTTGTTTTAAATTTATAAAAATAAAAAGATAACCAGGACTACCCACTAGACTGGTTGCAGGTAAGAAGGTAGCAGTTGGGGTGGTGGTGGCTGAGAGCAGGCTGAAGCTGATGGGGTAATGTCCCACTTGCCCAAATACAGCAGCCCCCACTGCTGTACAGGAGAAGGCACATAGATTATTGCAAACAGTCACACGGTGTTGCTATTAGTAAAGGTAAAGGGACCCTTGACCATTAGCAGACGACTCTGGGGTTGCACGCTCATCTCGCTTTACTGGCCAAGGGAGCCGGCATACAGCTTCCAGGTCATGTGGCCAGCATGACTAAGCCGCTTCTGGCGAACCAGAACAGCGCACGGAAACACCGTTTACCTTCCCGCTGGAGTGGTACCTATTTATCTACTTGCACTTTGACGTGCTTTCGAACTGCTAGGTTGGCAGGAGTAGGGACTGAGCAACGGGAGCTCACCCCGTCACGGGTATTTGAACTGCCAACCTTCTGATCGGCAAGTCCTAGGCTCTGAGGTTTAACCCACAGCGCCACCCACGTCCCGTTGCTATTAGTGGTAACAAACAAAAAATCCATCTACAGTAGGTCAGGATACCGTCTTTATGAAATCTCTCTACCAAAGAGAAGAGGCAGGAGGTGCAGGCTGTCCAGGTGAGCAGTTTCCCAGCCACCAAGGTCCAACACATTTGCTGCTACCTGGTCCTGATTACACCAAGGTAGTTCATAACTGACTTTTTGAAGCTACAGAACTTTAGGTCTAGCCAGAGCTTTAGGCTGCATCCAAGACCACATATAAGTGGCTTAAAATTTGACAATCCTTATATGGTTGAATTTAAGCTGTCTCAAGTCTTCAGGACACTCAGTTTCTTAGCACTGGGCTTCCCTAGCCCTTCTGTGACATGGAAGTGGCTAAAGTCAATGGCAGGCAGAGATTGTGACAACTCTGTCGGTCCTGGTCCACTGTTACATCAGAGCATATCAGCCCAAAGAGCCAGGGAAGGCAGAGAGATTGGAGGTCCACAAGGTGATTGCAACTGAAGAGGTCAGAGGTCAAGGACAGGCATGCAGGCCCACCAAGACCTGTGCTTTCTCTTATTTGTTACTATGAGATGTGCATATGATCCCACATGACCTGTGTGCACAAAATGTACTCATGGCCCAGTCATACTGATTCTCTGGTGTCGGTTGGTGTCCACTGTAGGAGACAGGACAGAGGGTGAGTTTTCTCATTGCTCTATAACCCAGTCTGGCATAAGCATGTTTCTTAACTCCACTGACCTTCTGACAAGAAGAAACCCTGTTTATTGACCGTGCTAATTTTTCCCCAGCTGCATTTTTTAAACAGTAAATGGGCAGCATGTTGTAGAAAGTGTTTTCAGCTAAAATGCTTACACCTACACACGTACACCACCTCGAGGGGTGTCAGAACTTGACTCTGATGTGGATTATAAAGCCAGGGAATGTTGGCAGGAAGGACCGAAAAGGCTTTCCCAAAAGCATCTTGTGGACTTTTATCTCTCTCTTAGAGACCTACCAGACAGCCCAGTTTGGGGAAGGGAGAAGCATTGGCTTTATCGGAGCCAAGGTGCTAATGACAGGGAACAGCAGGCCTTTTTCTACAAAGTGACAAGGCTTTCCACAGCTAAAACCTCCATTTTAGTGAGAACCCACCAGTGTCCTGCCTCAGCTGAGAGAGCCCTGCCCATGTTTCATTCCTTTCAAGGTATGCTGGAACTCTCAGCATGGAGTTAGGGGTTACAAGTACACACCCCACCTTGGAGACTTGAAGTTTACATCTAAAGCAGGGGTGGGGAACCTCCCTTTATGGTTGGACCACCACTCCCATCGGCCCCATCCTCCACAGCCAACAGTCTGGGATGATAGAGTCCAGCAACATCAGGTGAACCACATCTTAGCCATCCCACTCCTGAAGGCCTGATGACATCATGGCCAGCTCTGCTATGTAGTAAGATGGCATGATCTGCTTCAGGTGGCACAGTGGTGGCAGCGGCAGGGATACATGGAGGCAGGGATTGGTATTTAAGGCTGCAATCCTGTTCCCTGGGAGTAAGCTCCATAGACCTATCTCTGAGCTGACATGCCTAGGGTTGTGCTGTGAATGATGCAACAAGATTTTTCAAAGTACAGTGGTACCTCAGGTTTAGAACTTAATTCGTTCTGGAGGTCCGTTCTTAACCTGAAACTGTTCTTAACGTGAGGTATCACTTTAGCTAATGGGGCCTCCCGCTGCCGCTGCGCCATCACAGTGCAATTTCTGATCTCATCCTGAAGCAAAGTTCTTAACCTGAGGTACTATTTCTGGGTTAGTGGAGCCTGTAACCTGAAGCGTTTGTAACCTGAAGCATCTGTAACCCGAGCTACCACTGTACTGCTTCTATGGGGAAGGGGAACACACACATCCTTTGGCTAAATGCTTTGGGCCAAAAATGCCTGACTTAATCTAATCCTCTCACTGCATCCACTCCCAGCTTGGGCCTAGGCTCAATAAACAAAGGGCAAGGTGGCCCCTACCTGGGATGTTCACAGGGCCAGGGACTTGTATTTTTAAACACACCCAAATACCTCAAGGTCAGGCTACTGATGACACGAGGAGACCTACTGAAATGAATAGACCTAATTTAGTTATCTTCATTCATTTCAGTGGGTCTGCTCTGAGTAAACAATACTTGAATATAAGCACACACACACATATATATATTCATATGTGCAAGCTATTCAGATCCCTTCTTACCAGATGTTTTTCATGGCTGTATCCTACTGTAATTCATCATAGCAGAGTTAGCTGAAAAGTGCCCAACTTGCAATATAGCCATTCCCCTCCCCCCCCTTTTTTTTTCCTCCAGAGACTTTGACAGCTGCTGGACAGGCAGACATTCAACAAGCAACTTTCCCTAGCCTTTAGATGGAGTGACAGGGAAATGCTACACCTGTTGAATGTCTTCCTGTCCCACCGCTATTAAAAGCATACAGCCTCTGTCACCTGGGGGGAGGTGGGCAATGATTGTGCCAAACCTAAGTCCAGTTGCCTACTCTTTATCCCCCTGCCCATAACATCTTCACCAGATGCCATACAGTGGGGTGGGTGTTCCTTATTCCAGGCATCAAAACGTTCCTAAAAGATGGGACATTTTAATCTTGCGATCCTAGTACCCTAGGAGAATTGCACTGGCATGGGAAGGGCGAATGAGGGAGGGAGTCACCTGCAAATAACGGGGCCGAGGTAGGCAGAGTTTAGCAGTGGGAACCGGACAGGGTCACCTCTAGGGCCTGGGAAAGGAAGAAAATGCCCGCCTCCCCAAACAGGCCTTCGATTCAGGCAGCCGCCCTCCATTCGAGCCAAAGGCTCCTCTGTGCTTCTCCCTTCCAAGTGCGATAGGCAGGCAAGAGGCCTTGTTTGTCTCGCTCTTGGATGGGGTCCAGCTGAGAGGGAGACATCAAAGAGGGACTGGGAACAAAACCCAAGGAAGGCACAGCCCTGGGAGTGGGGAGAGCTAGAGCTCCCGGGCGGCACATAAAGGAGTTTTGCAGAGGGCCCATCAGCAGGGGATTGTCTGTAAGCCCCCAAGAGAGCAATGCTTGGAGATAAGGGAGGGAAACGACAGCCAGCTACCTAATTGTGATTACAAGGGCCTTTTCAATGACACGATGAGTCACTTGGAAACATGGGACACAGCAAGGGCAATGTGGAAGGGGGCCATGTTGGCCCATAGGGAGACCAAGGTGGATCGGAGACAGGCTGGAGCTGAGAATTTAGTGGGAAAGGCCAAATGGAAAAAATGACGGAGGGAAGCCACTTTGCAAGCAGAAGAAGGGAAAGGAGAGCAGTCCCCAACTACAGATGCCATCCTTTTTCCTGGTCAAGACTCCTGTGTGTTAACAGCCAGAAATCCAACAGGCGAAGTAACTTCTAGTTTTAGTGCTATTCAATAGCTCAGGCAGGAAACAAGGCAGCGATTCTAACTGCAGTTTCTGAACAACAAATTGGCTGCTGAGCTTGAGGGCCTTTCCCTCGAAAGACTCCTCTGTGATTAAATTCCAACAATGCTAGACTAGATCCCAGGGGCATATCACTTTGAATTGATCCTGGCAATGTCCCGAGGGTGTGAATATAACATATGTTTTAGCACGAGCATTTTGCTGTTCAGCAACGTGTGGAAACAAAGGTTATATGTGTGTGCGCGCACATCTACTACTCCAAGGGTATACAAGGTGGTGCCCTTCAGATGTTGTTGGTCTAAATTTCCCATCATCTCTCTCCATTGGCCATGCTGGCTGGGGCGGATGGAAGTTGCAGCCCAACAATGTATAGAGGCTACTCCTGTGCTATCTATGTTGACTGCACCAGGTCAATTTCTTCATTTCTATCTCGGGTGCATCCCAACCAAGATGCCATCATTACACATGTTAAGACTCTTGCACAAATTATATACTCTATTAATGCAGTAATTTTTAACCCACCTTAACCAGCTTTTTCAGCCCAAACGCAAATGAATTTAACTAGAAAAGTCACTGCAAGTCACTTTTGCTCCATGATCCATGCCCCATGGATACCAGAAAGGGAATAGTAGGTTTTAATACCAGAGGTTTCTAGTTACCGGTAGTTTATTTAGCAAAAAATATATATACTGTTTTATTGTAAAACAAAAACAAAACCTCTAAGTTGTTTGCAACAATATAAATTAGTTGCAACTTGTAGTAGTAACACTTTGCACTTCAGGCTGCAATCCAATACTGTATACACTTACGTACCTGGAAATAAGCCCCAGTGAACACTATGAGATTTAATTCTGAGTAGATATAGATAGGATTGCTTAGTTAGCATGTTTGAAGGGCTTCGCATATACCTGGGGTGGGCAGACATTAGGCTTGCAGGTGCCACTTTGGTTTTTTTACGGAAACAAGAGGCTAGAACAAAAGTCATACACTTACAGTCAAAGTTTGTGACCTGATTCGCATGTAAGGCTAAGTCAAACCATGTCTTAGCCCCACTGTGTAGTGCTGCAGCAAAAGCAGGACAGGGGGAGAAGCACAGTGGCTGTGATCTTCTCTCCAGGAACATGCATGTCTGTTTCTTCATGCTAAATCGTGGTTTGGATTAGTATTATGTGTGAACTGGGCCAGTGCCTTGCCCAAGGTCACCCAATGAGTTTCATGGCTGGTTGGGGGTTTGAACCTGGGTCTCCCCAGCCCAAGTCCTGTGCTGTAACCCAGGGATGTAGAACCTCCAGCCCGTGGGCAAAATCTGTCCCACCAGTCCTCTCCATATGGCCTGAGAGGCCGTTTCAGGCAACCCATGCACTCCTGCCATACGTCAGGTGTGAGGCAGGTAAAGGCTAGACTTGGCAGGCACTGCCAAAGTCAGCCAAATACCGCTACTAGAAAACACTGGCATTTATGATGAGACAATAAGCACTGTGCATAACTAGCTTCTGCTGCAAATTGGCAGAGCTGGTCTTCCCTGAGTTTGATCCTAAATTAAAAAATTGTTCATTGATGAGTGCACTTCTACGGTGGATCAGGTGTTCAACATAACAGGTTTGCATGTGGCCCTGAGAGGCTCGTTTTCACCCGAACTAGCCTTCCCCATCCCAAAGTAATCCTGGTTTTCAGAAAGGGACTAGACACGCACCTTCAAGTTTGTCCAGCCTGACTGAAAATCCAGCCAAAGATGACACAACAGAAACTGCTGGAGTGGATCCATTTTGTGTGCTTTTGAAAACCTTCCCTTTCTCTTAGTGCCTAATTGGAGTCCGGCTCTTTTTTCCAATAACAAATCTGGCCCAGGTTTTGGGAATGAAGCCCTTGGAAAACACAGTTAGGTTAGGTGTGACCTATGAGTCATTTGCAAAGATAATGGATCTCACTTTAGGATTTGTTTCCCCAGTAGAGCTGCTTAAGCCAAAACAGAATCCAGAACTTTCACAGCAAGCTCACCTACACTCATGATCCTGCAGCAGGATGCATTTGAGAAGAGATAACTCTCACTTTGGCTCCATGATCTGGTGCAACACCTTATTCCAGATGTCAAGATGACACAGGTGGGATCAGGTTTATTTTTATTTTAAAAAAAGAAGTATGAGATTTTAAAAGATGGCATGCTAGTCTTCTTGGACTGGTGATATAGGAAAAAAGCAGCCTGGACAATCATCCATGATTTTACAGGCCCAGCTGCAATTTCATTCTTTAGGCCAGGTGCCAGAATTGGAGGATAGAAAAGTAGAACAAAATTCCAGCAGAAACGTGATTGCTTTGTATGGGGGGTTCTTCTGACCACACTCTTTCAGCTTGCAAACACTGCTGTTCCTGCACTACCAATGTGCTCTGTGGTATTTAGGAGTGGTTTGAGGAACTGGGTGGAATCTGGGTTCACAGAGCTAGAGGCAGAGATCTAAACCTAATCCTGAGTGATTGCTTCTTTTGGGTAACTGAGGTAGCTGCACTGGCCTTGGACTGGACTGTTTTAAAAATGGGGAACCTGTGACAATTAGGAGTGGGGCCTAGAAGCTGAATTAATTTACCTATTCCTGCTTCACTTTGTTGCTGGTGCCCACTGAAAGTCCAAGCCTGAAGAAAGATGAGAGGAAGGACTCACTCACCAAGATATGTCACATGACAGTGTTTGCTCTTATATAGCAAGGATGGGTGAGAGCACTGCAGTTTCATTCTGTTCAGACTCTGGAGCGGAATATGGAATTCAGAGAGGATCCAGGGGGCTTTGGAGCACAAGCAAAATGATCCAAAATTGGCCCTCCAGTCCTAGAATGCTGAACTTTCTGGAATTCAGTGGCATTACTATCACAAATAAATATGGTCCAGGATACCTCTAGGCCCTTCTGTCCAGCTTGACCATTGAGATCATCCAGAGGAGTGCTGCTAGTTGTCCCCTGTGTTACAGAGGCCTAGCTGGCCTCATCCAGGAGCCAAGCGCCAGTGTCACTTGTCCCATGCTGTGAAAGACTCTTCCAGGACAGGCTCAGCAGGCATCCTCACTTGTGACTTTCAGGCACCCATGGAAGACTTTGTAGTGCCTAGAGGCCTGTGCAGCTTTGAATTAGCCAGTCTTTTTAATGATTAAGTTGCTCTGTTTTAAATGGTTTTTATATGTTATTGTATACCTGACCTGTTGTTGTAAACCACCCTGATATCTTATGTGAGGGCAGTGTGCAAATATTTTTAAGAGAGAGAGAGAGAGAGAGAAAGAAAGAAAGAAAGAAAGAAAGAAAGAAAGAAAGAAAGATGCAGCAGAAGATGGAAGGTGATGCTCACGCCAGCTACCAGCTCCATCAGGCAATTCCTACTCCTGAACTAGGCAAGCTGGTCATTGTAAGAACAACTGTTTACAAATCTGTGCCCCGACCCTGCCGGCAGGGCTAGCCTTGTCTCAGTTGACTGTACATAAGCCACTCTGGGAGCCCTTTTGGCTGAAGAGCTGTGTACAAAAGCAGCCGTGTAACGGCCAGACATTTAAAGGGACAAGTCTTCCCAAAAAGAATTCCGAGAACCCTTGTTAAAGGTGCTGGGAACTGTTGCTCTGTGAGATGTGGGGTAGCGTCTCTGTGGGAAAGTGACAAATGGGTGCATGGCGGTGGGTTGCTGTACCCATCAAATCAGAAGCAATTTTGCAGAGCAGAAACTCCAACGGGAAGTGAACAATCAGTTCCCACGACACAAAGCGGGAACCTCTTCCTCCTCCTCCTCCTCCAGAAAGGAGATGGTTGTGGTCCCTTCATCACCTTGGGGAGAGAACACATGGCTTCATAGAGTGCCTTCATTAAAGAGACTTTCTCTTTAATTTATATTAATTTAATTTGATGAAAGAGTCTCTCTGTGGAAAAGGGACAGCCTGGTCCCAGACACCGTGGTTAGCCAGAGGGCCAGCAGCTCCTGAGAGCTTCTTTCCCCCTCCCTCCTTCCTTCCTTCCCTCCCTCCCAAAGAGAATTCAGCTAGAACAGCCATTTGGCCCATGGCCACAGAAGCACAGCAGGCGCCATTAGCCTGGCACCAGAGGATGAAGAGCTGCTACCGGGGTGTCTGTGCATCATTTCTGCCCAGGAAGGCCAATATCACACACCCCATCCATTTAAGCCACATTTAAAGTGCATCACTTCCCCCAAATAATCCTGGGTACTGTAGTTTCACCCCACAGAGCTACAATTCCCAGCACCCTTAACAAACTACAGTTCCCAGGATTCTTTGGGATAGGTCATATGCTTTAGAGATACGGTGTATATGCAGCCACAGTAGCAAGCTTCTCTTTGGCTTAATGCCCAAAGGGGCTGCCTATAGGGAGGGAGGGAGGGAGGGTGGGTGTATTGGAACAACGTTTGTTAAAATTGTATTTCCAGGGGTGTTCCCCCCACCCCCGCAACAGCCGCTGCCGTTAAAATAAAAATAAAATTGAAAATATGGGAACTGCCCAGATCTTGCAGGATATAAATCAAAGAAGTAGAAAAGCAACCCAGGTCACAATGCACACGATAAATGTTTTTAAAGTATTTATTTATTCAGCCCAGGCTGGGATGAAAAGTCAAAAGATTTTCAATTTCCCAGGGAAACGGGATGGGAAAGGGAAAGTGATTAGTGTTGCCTGCAGTCAGACGGCCATGAGGAGGAGGAGGAAGCGGCAGTGAGTTTGGGCTGTGAAATGCAGTGGACTTGGCCAGGAGCCAGCTCATAAGGGATTTGTCAATGACAGTTTATTTGAGATGAGCAAGGGGCAGAGATCATCTTGATCTGACATCATTTTTCATCATGGCCAATGCTCTCGGTGCAAGGAGGAAATGCTGGTTAGCAAAATAGCAGGTCAGAGCTTGAAACCTCAAAGGTCTGGCACAGAATCTGGACGGGAACTGAGAGACCATCCCAGAGGGAGGATTGAAGTGGTTCCACTCCGCCCAGCAGTCCTTGCACCAAGAGGCATTTAGTAAAAACAATCTTATACGCAAAACACTTGGGATTGTACAATGTCATACTACCACCTTTTCGCCCCTCCGTTTTAAAAGCATCCATTATTTTGAAAGGTTGCCCCATTTCCCAGAAGGTCAACATAGTCCTAGAGAGCACACTGAGTACCCTGTTTTTCTGTGGTTCAAATGGCCATAGAGCACAATGCTGTACTTAATTGTCCGCACCATGGCTACAAAATGGATCAAGAAATGTGGGTAAAATACAACATTTAATGGTTTTCTTTCTTTCTTTGCTATAAGGCCCACCTGTTCTCCAAGAAGCTCAAGGCACCATACATAGTTCCCTCCCCACACACAGTTTATCCGCTCAACAACCCTGTGAGGTACGTTAGACTGAGAGACAATGACTGGTCGGTGCTCTAACCACCACATCACACTGGGCACAGCATCACTTCCAGTAGGCTTTCTGATATATCTCCCACTGTAGGTTATATACCATCACCCAGGCATCACCAGGAGAGCTTTAGTGTGAAGTCTTTTTCAGACTGGGATGACTTGATGCTGGGGGCAGGGGAGTGTCTTCAATTCAGATTGAAGTTTCCTCTAGTAGAGTAGATCATATAAGTGCTTCCCCACAATTGAAGAGATGCAGCCAGCCCTACAATCTCTCCTCCTGTGTTTGTATTGCAGGGGGCAATGCCATGTGCTGCATGCTCAGTGTTAATTGGGCAGCATCTGAACTGAACCACATGGCTCAAAACTGCTTCCCCTCCTCTGCTCCTGTGTTGGAGGAAAGCTCTGACATTTCCAGAAAAGGAGAGAGAGGAAGTTAAAACAAAACAAAACAAAGCAAAAAGCCCACCCCATAGATGTTTATAGTACTCTCTTTCTAGGAAAAATAAGGAAGCGGTGCCACTGACAGCTTGAAGCCACACATCATGCGCACACCCTGTGCAGAAAACTATGTTAGCTGAAGAATATCTATGCCCCTATACTGCTGAGTAAAGCAGGTTCCTCTGTGCATTGTCTGCTGCTGCACCCCAAATGTCTCCTATCCTCGGGGTGTTTGGTGCAGTTTCTCTGGCTGGAATTCAGCCCAGCCCACACCCCAAAAAAGGATATAGGTTGAGAACATTGTAGATGCAGTTAGGCCAAAGTCACAAGGTGAATGTGTGCAGGGCCAGGAGTTAACTCCAGAGAGCCAGTCTGGTCCATTCTCAAACTCATTGCTTCCTATTTATTAATCTGCCAGCATAGCTGCCCTGTCATTCAGACCTCCCGATTTCTCTGTTCCTTTTCCACTGGGTTTCAAGCCTTTGTGTTGTGCTGACACAGGTTTATTTTATTACCCCTCCCCCATTTAATTCCATCTGTTTAAGAACGATAAGGGATAACATAGAAGCCAATGGGAAAACCAAGAAAAGGAAAGGAAAGGGGGAGGACTCCTGGCTGCTTCTCAATAGGCTCCTTCTGTAAGGCATGCAGCAAAGCGGTTGCAGCTGCTGCACCACCAGAGCTCTGAGTTACACAAGGCTGCAGCGAAAGCGCCTGAGCCACTGCAGCTGGGGCCCTGCTGCAGTGCTGAACTGTGAGGGAGCAGGGGCACTCATGCAGCAAGGCAGAGGCGACAGAGAATGAGTGCATGTGTACCAAGGAGCATGAGGGCCACTTTAACCGCAACAGATCTCTTGTGTGGAACGTCCTCTCTTGCACATGAAACTGCATGCGGATCATTTTGCTGAGTGACGATTGCACGTATGTCCTGCTGGGAAAGAAGGTATGAAGTGTACTTGTGGGCAGTAAAGAGACACTGTGGGCAGTCAGTGGCACAGACATTTCCGCACAAAGTGGAAAGCTGGGATGGCGTCTGCGCTGTCCTCACCGCACCACCTGCTTGGTAAAATGATGCGCAGACACGGAAGCAAGGAAATGCTTCCCATAGCCACCGCCAGCCTGCAAAACCCACTGTCTCAAGCATCACTTGGAAGCATGAATGAGAAGTATTGATTTGACACAGGCTGCCAGTGACAGAGACTAGTTAGGCAGCCTGGCCCAGTAGCAAGTTCCCTTTCTGGTTTGAATGACAGACCTTTTGCCTGATTGCAGATTTGTCTCTCCTTATCGCTTTGATGCTTTTTTAGCATTCTCCTGTCTAAATCAAAAAAGCTTTACAACATACTCAGAGGTTATTTATATGATTGTGATCACAATGTATTCTATATAACATCAAAGAAAATGGAAGTGTGTGTGTGTGTGTGTGTGTGAGAGAGAGAGAGAGAGAGAGAGAGAGAGAGAGAGATCAGGATTGCAGAGGCAGGTTCTGTAAAAGTAGAGTTTTCTATATGTCAAGAGATTGAACTTCTAACCCCTATCTACACTACAGCTTTATCATGGTTTTACACCACTTTAGCCCTGATTACCTTCAAAGATGATGTAGATGACGATGATGATGATGATTTTATATGCCACCCTATACCCGCAGGTCTCGGGGCGATTCACGGGGTAATATCACAACATAAGTTTTATGAAGTGTTGAGAATTGTGTTAAACCCTAGTCCTTCCCTTACTTAAAATTCTGGAGTTTACTGAAGTATGAATATTCTAAAGTGGTTGTCAGTAACTGCCATGTAATACAGATTGACACCATAAACAGACATTTTGCAGCATTTGTTAGAAGTGTCAATGACATCTGATGAAGAAGCTGCAACCATCTTGACAACTGTCACGTGTGCCTTTGTAAACACGCTTTTTCTAGTGCAGCTTTACCCTCAGGCACACAGCCCATGCCTTATCTCTATGAAATGTTTTAAAAATATGATCCTATAAATATAATATACCTTGCACCCTTGAAGGGCGTAATTAAATCATGGTATCCCAAAGGACGTTGCTTCTTCCCAAGCCAGCCATCAACCCTTTTATGTGTGGTATGAGGGGCTCAGAAGAATGGGGGGGCCAAATGTAGCCTTGTTAGTTAGAGGACATGCCCATAGGACCATAGCTTTGACTCCAACTAGGGCTTTGTTTCATTGCTGTATAATATATGGCCATGGTAATTTGTGCCTTAGTGACAAACCAGTGACAAACCTTTAAACTACTCTAATGCATTCTGCATGCAGCTAGAGCAGGGGTCAGTAAACTTTTTCAGCAGGGGGCCACTCCACTCTCCCTCAGACCTTGTGGGGGGCTAGACTATATTTTGGGGAAAAAATATGAATGAATTGTTATGCCCCACAAATACCCCAGAGATACATTTTAAATAAAAGGACACATTCTACTCATGTAAAAACACGCTGATTCCCAGACCATCCGCAGGCCGGATTTAGAAGGTAATTGGGCTGGATCTGGCCCCCAGACCTTAGTTTGCCTACCCATGAGCTAGAGCATCCCAAATATTTTCATGCAGACTAACCTGTTGCATTCATAAGGGATTCATGTGGCACATTCCACAATTTCTATTTTCTGCTGTCTGGTGAGGATGGTTTTATTTGGGTGAGCTTTTAAATTAACCTAGATAGTTAACCCATATTTCACACTGTTTCTTTTATGCACCTTTTTTATTTTGTCTTGTTGAGGGTTGTTTTGTTTTTGTTTTGTTATTTGTTTTTAGCCACCTTAAATGCACATATATATAGGAAATGTGAGATAAAATAGTCTCAAAGAAACAAGTACAATTTATTTAAAGCATCAATCGTTGCCTTTTTCTTGTCTTTTTAAAAAGTGAAATCAATTGAAAAAGAATTTGCAAAGTTGTTCTGAAGCGGGGGGGGGGGATGATATTATAGGTATGAGCCAATCAGTGCTATTCATAGTGGGCTTCTTCAGCACACTCACTTAATCAGTTTGTCCTGAGCTTGACCCTGGAGAGAAATGGTTCACTATAATAGATCTCAGTCAGTTCACTTCCACAGCAGTCCTGCCACTTAATAATGTTATAACTCTGTATACATACTGTGTGGAGTCCTAGGGAAGGAACCTCTCTCTCTCTCTCTCTCTCTCTCTCTCTCTCCACACTATACCTGTAGAGCACACTCAAAGCACATATCCCCTCTCAAAGAATTCTGGGCAATGTTTGCTTGTTAAGGGTTGCTGGAAATTATAACTCTGTGAGGGGTAAACTATAGCGGCCAGAATTCTTTGTGCTTTAAAGGCACAGTGTGTGCACAGTTTATGTGTGTGTTTGTGTGTGAAGGGGAGAGAGATTGTTCTGCTTTATATAGCTGTATATTTAAACTTGAGTGGGCTTGGCCAAGCAGTTTTTTTAAAAGAACAACAACAACAGAATAGTTTTTCATCATAAAAAGGGTGGTTTTGATTTTGTTGTGGTTTTCAGGTCTGTTCAGGCAAAGTAAGACAGTTGGCAATTGTGTTCAGGGCTGTACTCATGCACTCATCTTTTTGCTCTTGTGGAAAAGAAGCTAAAATGGTATCCCATGGGCTAAACCTGGAATGCTTCCCTCCTTGACAACCCTGAGAGAGGTGTATAGTACAAATAAATGCAAGAAAAAGACACATACACACCACAAAACTATTTTTCTCTTTTGGAATGAAAAAGACACAACAGTGTTTTGCATCTACACTACATTTTAGGGCAGAAGAGAAAGAAGTTCTGTCTGAAACGGGAATCTGAGCAGGTAGACTGACATAGCATTCTTTGGCCTGAAGGCTAAGATTCAAGGCACTTTGAAATGGAGCCATTTTACTGACTTTGGTTTCATTTTATCCCGCTACCTGGAAACAGGCCCTATACTGTGAGTGCAGCACGGCATTGAGTACCAAACAAGGGTGTTGGTTGAAGTTGGTAGGGTAGAAAGCAGGGAGGCCAACAGTAGGTGGTGCCAGATGATGGGCAGGTCCAGCTAATTCTAGTTTTGTTCCCATCTCCCTCCCTGCTGAGTTCTAAAAGTGGCTGCACTGAGACTAAGAAAGAGGAAACTGACATCTGCCACCCGAGCTAGTTGTAAGTAGGAAGGCACTCAGGGTAGGGATAGGCTGAAAGCAGACTGAGGTTGGTGGGGCCCTGCTCTAAAGTGGTACCTCGGGCTAAGAACTTAATTCGTTCCGGAGGTCCGTTCTTAACCTGAAACTGTTCTTAACCTGAAGCACCACTTTAGCTAATGGGGCCTCCTGCTGCCGCTGCGCTGCCACCGCACGATTTCTGTTCTCATCCTGAAGCAAAGTTCTTAACCTGGGATAATATTTCTGGGTTAGCGGAGTCTGTAACCTGAAGCGTATGTAATCTGAAGTGTATGTAACCTGAGGTACCACTGTATTTGCCTTAGCAGGCCAGCCCCCACTGTATCTGCAGACTCAATATATGTCTCTCCACCCGCTTCTCTTTCAGCCTTTTCTAGAGCTCCTCTCCCATTAGTGAAAGGGGATCCTAATGATTTCCACGGCAACTGAACAGATGTCACAAACAAAAGATTATCTTCAGGCTGAGATTAATCAGAAGCCAGTGAAATTAATCTCATAACAAGCCAGAGACGCCTCCTGGAAAAAAATGTGGCAGACAGACAAGTTGGCATTCCCCGCTAGGATAACTATTTGGTGCATAATTTCTAAAATGAAAAGATAAGAGTTGGTGAGACTGAAGGTTGCTATGCTATCTGCCCTGGGGGCACCTGACTCCTGAATTCTATTATTGTGTGGACAGGCTGTGGGTCCTGAGCGTTGTGTACGGACAAGAACCTCTCTTTCCCACAGACAACCCAAGACATTATGCTGCCTGGCACGGAATAGCAAATCTCCCCATCCCCTGCTAAGGTGCCAGTATCCAAGGTTAACTACGGTAAAGGTAAAGGACCCCTAGACAGTTATGTTCAGTCGAAGGTGACTATAGGGTGTGGTGCTCATCTTGCTTTCAGGCTGCGGGAGCTGGTGTTTGTCAACAGACAGCTTTCTTGGTCGTGTGGCCAGCATGACTAAACAGCTTCTGGTGCAACGGAACACCGTGATGGAAACCAGAGCACACAGAAACGCCATTTACCTTTCTGCTGCAGCGGTACCTATGTATCTACTTGCACTGGTGTGCTTTCAAACTGCTATGTTGGCAGGAGCTGGGATAGAGCAATGGGAGCTCACCCCGTCGCGGGGATTCGAACCGCTGACCTTTTGATCGGCAAGTGAGCCCAATAGGCTCAGTGGTTTAGACCACAGCACCACCCACGTCTTAGGCTGACTAAGTTATGTTGCCACCTGAGTCAGGAAGCCCCACAAGCTCTCTTCCCCCCAGGAGGAAAAATATAACTAAAAACAATAATAATTAAAAAGTAACAATTACTGACCTTTCATGACATCCCAGATCAGCTGCCTGGGACAGTGGAAGGCCTGGCCTTGTGCTCTGCATACGCTCAGAGATATTCTTGCTTTGCATATTCCATGGCTCAGCTATGATATTCAAATTAGTTTTGTATTGTTTTTAGTTTGGCACTAATAAATTAAGGTTATCACTTTCCAGTTCTGGTTTTTCCTGGTCCAGAATAAAAATTCAGAGTTGTTTCCGAGCTTAGCTGCTTTCGATAAGAATGAGACTTCTTATCAGTTAATGCTTTCAGCTGTAATGTAAATACCTTGGCTAATCGGACTGCACACAAAAGCTTCCTTATAATCTGAAAATAGGCTGTTCTGTGAGTAAAGAGTGGGGACTGCGCTCCAAGAAGGATCTTGTCCCTCACATGAACTGAAGGCTCATTGGAACTGGAGCATTTGAACCAACTGGGGGAGTTTTCATGTGGGCGACTTAACTCGGTTTGGGCTGTAAACACCACACAGGTCAGAAAGTGCTTCCAAATGACAAACCTCTTGCTATTCCACATTAACAGCATTCATCTGTGGCATGAGTAGTGAAAGATGCCCTGAGGCCAATGGGCCATACAAATTAATTACAACTCAGGACTTCAATGCAAATGATGTCCCAGGTTTAAAGAGGGTGATTTCTAATCAGCACATTTTCTGTAAGTTCCTGCTGAAATCCTGTAACTTTCCATACCACAAATGTCCTGGGCTGCTTTTCCCCCCTGGCCCACTCTTGTTGCGCTCTAGCGCAAGGGTGTTCCTTGAGATTTCAATAATGCAGTGTCATTAGGGAACCACTGCAGGACAACTAATAAAGCAGAATGGTATTTGGATGCTGCACCCCATAGTCAAGTTTGACTGGACTTAACTGTTCAGGGGTCCTATACCTTACCCATTATAAATCCACCACTAATGCACTATTGTTGCATCAATGTCACTCACAAAAACCCACTAGTCTAGAGACTGTTGATATGAGGCGACAGTTAATAAAGCAGCCCTGGGGACCACAGCCTGCACAAAAATCATCTCTCAGAGGCTGATACTTGCATCCATTGGAGAGCATCCATTGGAGCCAATAGACAGAGGCAAATAGTAACTTTCTCTGCCTGCTGCACAATAACTTATCAGAAGCTGTTGTATCACCTGGTGAAAAACCCTGACCTTTCCCTTTATTAAAGCAACCCGTAGGAGAGGATTAAGAGGCAGAGGATTACGTCAATAAATTTGCAGGTGGTCGAAGCCAGATGAATGCCACATCGTGTTTGCTGTTGGAAATCAAAAATGGCCAGAGTGAAATGATATCAGAAGGAACTGAAAGGGGGAGCATCTTTGGCTCCCTTGCAGGTTTTGCAAGTTAGCCCAGTTCTCTACAGTCCTCTGGAGAAGGGCCCAACAGCAGCAGTGAACATGGACTGGGCAGAGATAGCCCAATGCCATTTAGTGGAATGCAAACTAGTGCTGGCTACAGCATGAGGGAGTGCTCAAGAGGACAGAACCTAGGCACAATAGTGTTTCAGCCACAGTGCAAGCTTGTCTGTATGGGATGGCATGTTAGTTGGCAGTCTGAAGAAGAAGACATGAAGAGTGGCTGCCTGCTCGTCCCCCCCCCCACTGGGCATATCTGAGAGGGCAACAGGCCAATGGCACACAGGCTTCCACCCACACAGAGAGAGGTCTGCTTATTATATGGTGACAAGTGAAGTGATGAGTGCATAGGCACATGTTTGCCTGCTAATGTCTCCTCTTTTGTTTTCCCCAGGTGATCTTGCTTTCTCCCTCTTCCCTACCACTGTGGGTGGCTTAATAAGGGAGGACGACAAGACAGCAAAGGTTACCAGGAATACATGGCTTCCGTTTTCCCCAAGCCAATGCTCCATGGATGTTTGGGCTACAGCTCTCATCAGCCCCAGCCAGCACAGCTGAAAAGCAGGAAATGTGAATCTCTTTCCCGAAGCAAAAGAAAAGGCAACATTGTCTCCAAATAGCCTGGCCTCAGCTTAAGTATAGACCTTGGGGCTCTAAAAATAGAGAGCTGGTGCATGTTGGCTAAGCTGTTCTGGGCAATGCAGGTTTGCCAACACTTTAGGTGTATGAGGCATGACCACACTCTGGCACTGTGCTCATATTTAAAACTGAGAAGCATAAAACAGAGTCTAGGGGTGTGTTTTTCCTTTCTTTCTATTCTGGGCCCTTCCTTCTTTCCTTCCTTCCTCCTAAATGCAGGTTGCAGGGAGAAGAACAGTGACTGCTACTCTCATTTTGAGTGAGAATGAAACTGGCAGAGAATCATTCCTGGAAGACACCCATCCAAACATTTGTCCTGAGATTGGATCGTTGTGTGCTAAAACATCTTTGATGGATACCTGTACAGCTTCTCTTCAAAGACCTCTGAGCTATGATATGCCACAACTTCCTTAGGCAAGCTGACTGCTGCAATAGCTGGGACATTTCTCCAGATATTTAACTTCCATATACCTCTCTATGGTTTAACCCTGTTGTTCAGATCATCAACAAACAGGCCAAACAATTATCCCCCCCCTTCTTTCTAACATGTTCCATGTTGTACCATGAACATCAGGATCAATCTCTCAGAAATGACTTAAATTTGATGGGGTGCCCCATCTTTCAGATGCCTAAGCCAAGTTCATGGTGAATGAGACTTTCCGTCTTAATAGCTATATTACCTCTGATACAGCAGTTGCTGGGGATCAGTTGTGAGAGAGGGCTATTACGCTCATGTTTTGCTTGTGGACTTCCCTTTGGAAGCCATATGTGGCCAAGCTTGGCAACCATGAGAATGAAATACTTGGGGGGGGGGATACACAAAGAAAAGAAACACAAAAGTAGCAGATCCAAAGCCATGGTCATTCAGCTATCAAAGGTAAATGGGAAAATAAAAGTCTTCAGTTGTCCAAAGTTTCATAGGTTCCATAAGGTCGTGTGAGCTCTGAATTGGAGAACAGGACTGACAGCCTCAACCCTGAGCATTTCTTAATTGATTGCAGACCCCCAATAACACACTTCCTTTCCCCCCAGTGATGCCTCTTTTCTTCTGTTAAAAACCACAGGCTTCAGTCTCTTTCTCACCACACCACAGAAAATGAAGGCAAGTTCACATGATCATGCTACACATAGCCAGCAGAAACCCTCCCTGCCTCTCCAACCAAGGCTGTGCTAAGCACGTAGCAAGTAAGTTGCCCAAACAGCTGTGTGTGGCAGCACAGCACTGCTTAAACCGCACAAGCCACGTGTCAGTGGGCCCTTGTGACAAATCCTGAGGATGATCCACTTG
This sequence comes from Podarcis vaucheri, assembly GCF_965113315.1. NCBI lineage: Eukaryota > Metazoa > Chordata > Lepidosauria > Squamata > Lacertidae > Podarcis > Podarcis vaucheri. Next base: position 89,166,160 of record NC_138759.1, on the reverse strand, counting down.
ACTGAGTTCGCTTTGACTGACCCACCTCTCCTTCCCTTTATCTCCGTTCCTTCCAGTGGTGGCTGGGGCCCACTGGGACTAGGAGGGCAGAAGCCAAGGAGCCCAACGGGAGCTGGGGGCCAAGCCAAGGCCAGGCAGAGCCAATAAAAGCCAGTCTCCTTCCTATCCGCCCTCTCTCTGCAACACTCCTCCTGTGAATGTAGTTGACAGGCCTGGGCACCCTTTGGCACAAGCAGTTTGGGGTCTGTCAGGCAGTAGACTGAGCAGGGTGGGACAGAGACCCCTTCACCCTAACGGGCCAGCTCCTGAAATGGCTGCCCTTGTCCCCTCAGAGTCCTGCACACCTGCCACCACCCAGCTCCTTCTAAGCCCCCTTCCTCTCCCTGCTTCCCTTTTATTCCTCCCCTCCCTTTAAAAAAAAGTTTCTGACTCTTCTTGGGTGCCTCTCTCCCTTCCCACTTCCCTGCTTTTCCCCTCAGGGACTCATTACTCACCCTTGGCAGCTGCTTCCTTCTCTGAGGCGCCGCCGCCGCTGTCCCTCGGTGCCTCAGTGGCCCGGGCAGGGGAACGGGCCGAGGGCTCCCCTCACAGCACACCAGGCTCACGGTACATCCCATTCAACCCGGTTCCCGCGCAAAGCCTGCCAGGGGAAGGGGAGGGGACTGAGGCAGCGAAGAAGCCCCTGCGCTCCAGGCTTCCAGAGCTCCAGCTGCCCGGAGAAGGGGGCAGCTCAGGGCAACCCAAAGCTGCAGGTGCGTCGAGGGGAGAGTTGCCTGAGTGTGGAAAGGGCTGCCTGGCTCAACCCGCTGGGCTGCTGCTGCTCCTCCTCCTCCCCTTCTCCTCCCTGAGGTTGGGTCAAGGTACCTTCCCCCCCCTACTTCATACACACACGCGCGCGCTCGAACGAACTTCTCCCCACTTCAGCGCCTCTCTCCGAAAGGGACGCGGGAGAGGAGGATTCAAGGGCGAAGCCTCCCCCCTCCACAAGCACACACCTCGCTTGGGGGGCGGAGGGAGGGAAAGCTCACCCGGCCCGAGGAATTTCTCAGAATCAGGTGGCACCCTGCCTAGAGAGAGGGGAGCGACTGGGGTGTGTGGGTGTCGCCTATGGAGGCAGACGGACCCATTTGCTAGCGCAGGGACGGTGTCCCAGAAAGAGGGGAGAGAGGAAGCTCGGGGAAAGCTGGCACAGGCACGCACACACGATCCTCTCTCCTCAGGAAAGAACAAAGGGGAAACTGTGCAGGGCTCTGAAAGAAAGAGAGCGAGGGAGAGGGAGATGGCACAGTGGGGCAGGGCACCCTGACACTGGAGCGGGCAGGCAGGAGAAGGAAGGGCGCAGGGGCAGGGGGAGAAAGAGCAGTAAACTCCCCCCAAGGCGCCCTGGCTGGCTCCCTCACAGCCTGTCACAGAGACCCACAGAACTGGCACCTATGTTATGCCTGCCTGCACAAGTTGCGTCCCATGGGATATATGCCCGTGCAGAGTGCCCAAAATGTTCACTTCACGGCCTTCATAGGAATGGGGATCCCTCTATGTACCGATTAGATCCGTGATGTACTGAGCTGCCGCTTCCTCTGGATGGAAACTGCAGTCCCTTCCTAGACTGAGCACAGGGCAGATGGCATTGTCCACCTCTTTGGAATCAGGAGCTGGGGCGCTTTTTCAGCCCTAGGGGCTACATTCCTCAGGCCAAAGGCAAAAGAGGCGGGGCAATGGGTGCAGCTCTTACTCTTGCACTGTAGGCTAGGCTACATACCAGCAGCACAAAAGTCAGAGGTTTCTAGGCTCAGACTCCCATCTCTCCATCTTCTAGCTAGACAACCAAGAGGTATGACCTTTGCTCAAGGAAGAACACCTTCCAGCTGGGTAAATGCATTTGAGGATGTGGAGCAGAGCCAGTGAGGGGTGTGACCTGGGGAGAATCCTGAGGGTCAAACAGAGAGGCATGGAGGGCTGCATTTGGCCCCCAAGGCTAAGGTTCCTTGCCCCTGTTGTAAACCATAAAGCACTATCATAGATGCAGTGTTGCTATGGTAGTTGATCTAGGTCCCTTGGGCTCGGCAGGGACTACAATTTGGGGGCAAGCATGTGGGTAGACGTCAGGGGCGCCGACTTATAAAAAATATTGGGGGAGCCCATGAATAATAAATAATGAATAATAAATGAAAGCTCATGAATAATAAATAAACTCATGAATATGCAAATAAAGTGGCGCCGCCTCCTCGCGAGCGAATAGGGGAGAGCGTGCTGCGCCTATTAATCAGCTCCGAAGGAAATTGGGTGGAGCTTTTGCTCAGGAGGGAGGGCAGGAGGCATGCAGCCCGACCCTGTGCAATTTGGGCTGGGGGAGGGGCACTCTGCTGGAGGGGCGACCGAGATTATTGGGGGGGCGGAGCCCCCCAAAATGAATTTTTGAGGGGGCTCGGGCCCCCTCAGGCCCCATGGAGTCGGCGCCTATGGTAGACGTATCAGACAAAGGTAGTTATGTAAGTCCTCATTACACACTTTGGGGGAAATATATCTATAAATGCCAAACATATAGGATTGATTGCAATATAAAACTTAACCATGTTAGCAACAATCTTCTTTAAAACTTGGAGAGAGCTGCTTCACTTCTAAGAGAATGGCATGCAAGTTTTGTTATGTACAGTGAAACTTCATGGAAAACACAACTTAAGCCACCCTGTATGAAATTACTGCAGCACTCTAAACCGTTTGCCCTGTGTGTGCACAAAAAAGAGTAGATTCAGCTGAGAGGCAGCACATGGAGATCTGCACTGACTGCTGCATTGCATTTTAATTATTATTGTTGTATAATTATAAGATTATTGCATAATTTTAGAAGTTTGCGTAATCTTAGAAGGGGCATGGCTGTGAGCAGGCATGGCTGTGACTGTCATTTCTGCTTTTCTGAACCAACCACTGCTGCAAATGATCCCAGTAGCTAATAGTATACCTGAAGGAGCATCTCCACCCCCATTGTTCTGCCCGGACGCTGAGGTCCAGCGCCGAGGGCCTTCTGGCGGTTCCCTCATTGCGAGAAGCAAAGCTACAGGGAACCAGGCAGAGGGCCTTCTCGGTAGTGACGCCCGCCCTGTGGAACGCCCTTCCAGCAGATGTCAAAGCGATAAACAACTACCTGACATTCAGAAGACATCTTAAGGGAAGTTTTTAATGTATGACATTTTAGTGTATTTTTGGTCTCTGTAGAAGCCACCCAGAGTGGCTGGGGAAACCCAGCCAGATGGGCGGGGTACAAATAATAAATTATTATTATTATTATTATTATTATTATTATTATTATTATTACTATTATTACTAAAGGCTCTCGTTCAAGACACCAAAGAGCTCTCACCAGCCAGTGGACCAACCCAATATAAGGTAGTCTTCCCTCCCACCCACCCTCCTTCCTTCCTTCCCTCCTTCCTTCCCTTCCTTCCCTTCCTTCCTTCCTTTTACATTTGCAAATAGCCAGGTTTAGGGTTGGGGGTTGGTTTTATTTCTATTACACTGTGTGAAACAGCACTGCTCCTTTAGAGAATTCCCCATGGTCTCCATGGTGAGAAATAACATAGGAAATAAAAAGAGACATGTTTACAAGCAGGCATAATTTCTGCTTGCGTGGGCGTGCAATTTCACAATTCTCACCAGAGATTTTGAAAAGGGATGTCTGTCCAGTTGTTGGTTGTGTTAAGCAAAGGGAAGAGACCTCTGCTTTTCTGAACACTGCCTGCTCCAGCTCTAACCTGTCCCCACACACACACACACACACTCCCAAATAGGTCCCAAAACATAACTGGAAACAGCTGGGGCAGCCTGACCCTTATTTGTGCACAGTGGCATAGCGTGGGTTGTCAGCACCCGGGGCAAGGCAAGTAATTTGCGCCCCCTAACCCGTGGATTTTAGCACTCGAGTCTCTTCCACTAGATTAGTTAAAGAAACCCTTACCCCCTAAGCACATGTATTGTTTGTTATGAAAATACTGTCTTGTCACTGTTGAACCAACCAAACTTCAATCCATCTGGTCAGCTCAACATGCAGAATGACCAGCGTGCCCCCTTTCAGTGCAGAGAGACTTACCTGCAGCGGCGGCTTCTACTCAGTTCCCCGCGTATCCTCGAGTCCTCCCGCCTCCTGCTCGGCAGCTCAGCCAATTGCATGCATTCGCCTTTTGGCCAATGAGGAAGTGGATCCCACTTCCTGATTGGCTAGGAGGAGGATCCGTGTGACAATAGCAAAATTTTTGCAAAATCTGTGACAGCGCTGAGAGAGAGTGAGTGAGCCAGGTAGGGGCAGAGAGCTGCGAGTGCGAGCGTGCCCCCCCCCCAGATGTTGTGCCCGGTGCAGCCGGCCCCCCCTGCACCCCCCACGCCACTGTTTGTGTATGATTATAGTTCCGGTTCTACATTTTGCACTGGGAAAATAGGTGCCTCTTTAAAGAGGTTCTAATTCCCTCCCCATAAAGTCCCTCCCCACTACATCAGAACAGACATCAGGAGGGATACTGACCAGCTTTAAGCTTGTCCTTGAAATTATAGGCAGGTGTCTATATATACTCACTACAAATTCTGTTTGTGATAAGGTAGCTGGGCCCGCTATTTCAAGCAAAAGGCCGGCGTGTTTACTGTAATGGGTTTGAGTTACTCGTGCGTAAACTGTCCCCGTTAGGGAGCTTAATTGCCTGGGTTAAACCGTCCTGACTGCGCAGCCCATCTCAGCGTGGCTGCCTCAGTCGCTAGCAGAATCTGTCTGTGGGCGTTTCTTAAACCTTTTCCAGCATAAAAGCTGTTTGACTCCCAGTCGTCTCTGCCTCTCACTGCGCGGGAGTCTTCTGCGCAGGGAGGGCGTGGGTAGTGGAGGACCAGTGCTCTCCTCACTGATGTCCAGGGAAGAATCCCGGAGCTCTTCCCCCGCTTCCCCCCTTTGCCCTCCTGGATCCTTGGTGTTACGCCGATTTCCTTCCCCTTCTACCAAGCTGCGTCTCCCCCTGGTGCTGGTACCTTCTCCTGCAGAATCGGGGAGCCTCTCCTTCTCCTTTCGCTCTCATGTCAGTTCCCTGACATTTACCATCAGTAAATGCTCTTGCAATTTGAAACAGCATCCTTGGGCAGTGACCTAAACATACTTGAACCATACATCCCAGTTCCAGCTCAGTATCTGGTAAAGTAAGATGGTCACTTATGAAGATAAAAGCCTCTAAAAAAAGTTAGTCTCAATGTGTCACTGAACACATTTCTTTCTCTCTGCGTTATGAAAGGCCAGCATGGCTCTTCTGTTGTTTACACTTGGAAGAGGCCATCCATCCTGTCAGTTCAAGTGGATGCTTCCAGGTGGATTTATTTGGAAGTAAATCCACCTGGCTTAACACGTCACATTTGTCCCTTGTTGCGCCACACCCCTCATTGTTTCTCTTCTCTTTACACAGATATATTGAACAAATGCAAAAAGCATTACACAACAGGGGGTGGGGGGAGCAGCAAAACAGGCTGGGTGTAGACCTAGCTTCCCCCCCCCCCCGCCCCGTGCAGTCTTTCTATCCTGCATTCATGGTGGTATCTGGCTGGGTATACCCGATCCTGTTTGCAAAAGTAATTTTACCTACAAAAGTTTTGTGGAGGGCATGCTGCTTTGCTTCCAGTTAGTACATACACCTTAACTTCCTGCTGAAATCCTCTTTTTATACCACAAATGTTCTGGTATACCTTTTGGTCTACTTCTCTTCTGTTGCACTATATAGCACAAGTGTGCCTCTAAAGGCAGCAATAATACAATAATATTGGGGAAGCATTGCAGAACAATTCATAAAGCAGAATGAGGTATGAACAGACAGACCAGTATAAAGCCACTAGTAATACACTGCTATTGCATGGAGAACACACCCACAAAATACAAGCAACACACCAGTTTGAAGGGGTATCTAGTCTTAAATGAGAGAGGCTCAATTTTGGCATCTAATTACACAAGCATATGCCCCACTGTAAGGCTTCACCAAACTCTGTCGGTCACCACAGAATTAATACTGCTCTTGAATTTCATGTGGGGTATGGCAGAGTGGGGAGGAATCTCCATCCTTAAGATCTAGTCATGGACGTATGCCCACACTCTTTTGTCCTGTGCCCAGATCTCACTTGTTGCTAGGCAAATCCCAGGCAAATGTTGATTAGCTTTTAAAAATAAATCTCTGTTTGAAAATTACAACTGGAAGTTCAGGGCCTGCAGTTCTTAGGAGTTATTTTTGGTGTAGCTGGAAGAACTGCAACTGAGGCAAGAGGACTGGGTCAGCAACAGCAGCGAAAAACAGATGAAAGTCTAGAAGAGGAACAAGATGGGATTTCAACTGCGTTAAGTCCATGATTGTCTTCTTTTTGGACTGTGTGTGGGGACAGAGGCTGTGACCCTGATCACTGACAAAGCAGAGGGGAAGATGACTGCTGTGTCACTCTCTCATGAGTGGAGAACAACTTGGAACTCAGCCTCTTTCAGGCTTCAATCCTTCAAGTGCAGCTACTTCAAATATCACAGCATCTGCCCCACAGACCTCTGTCTGTGTCCCCCACAGCTAGTGATAGCAATGATTAAATCAGGCACCTCCCAGAGCCAAAGGCTCATAGCAGACCTGCATATCCTATGTAGGTAAATCATAGTGAAAGAAGTAGAACAACCAAAAGCACTCAGGCAAAATCTCACTATTTAGATCAGGGATGGGGAGCCTGCAGCTCTCCTGATATTACTGGGCCACAATTCCCATTATCCCTGGTTATCAGTCATGCTGACAGGGACAGATGAATGTTGAAGTCCAGAAGCACCTGGAGGCTTGCAGGCCGCCCCCGCCCCCCGCTTCAGATAAAGACCTGTCAGATTTTTGATGAGGTTTCGAATGAATAGCAATGCATAAGATGATGTATATGGTCTCCAGCTCTTCCTGCAATAGCTTTGAATGGCAAAGACTTACACCATCAGGAAGTATGTGGACTTCTTGGACTTCACCTAGACTCAGCCCTATTACCTGAGCTACAAATACAAGGCTACTTGACGGCAGACTAGACCTGTTTTGTCAGTTTGTGCAGATGGGATGGAGTGCGCAGACAGGAGTGCAGGATACTGGGGGATCAAGGGGCAGGGGAGGGCTCAGAGTCTATGGACGCAATCCCAACCTCCACTTCATGTGTATTGTGTAAGGATAGGACCTAAGTGGTTGCTCTGCTGATTTCTTCCCCAAGCTGCCCCAGATGGAAATGAAAACTGCCAAATAAAACAATAAAGTCCTGATCCGCTGATCCAACCTTAATGGCCTTCAAATGTCAAGAGGCAAGAATGCAGCCAGGGGAGGGGGTTAGTCTAACTCAGACAGAGTCTGACCTCGTGCCTTCCCTCCACAGCAGCGTTCACCATTACACCATCAATTTCCTTCATAGAGTGAAAGCCCAGGTCAGTCCCTGCTTGGGGGGGGGGGTTACATTCCTGCCATATCTCAACTAATTGAAATCAGGAGTTGACAGTCACCACAGGGCATGGGAATGGAGCTGGGGCGGGTGGGGTTTGCTGGAGAGATCCAACTCTTTGAATTCAAGTTGTGCCTAAGAGTGCACATCTAGCATAACCGTGTGTGACAAAGGAACTTCACAATTCTCCTGAAGGTCTTGCATGGAACCAACAGGAGGTGCTGCAGTTCATGATTTTCTCCTAAATATTCGACACTCCACCACTACTTTTTAGCTGGTGTGTTTCCCAATCCATGAGACTATTGACTTGAGCCTGCCTGCCTCTCCCTCCTTGTGTGACTGTGCTGTACCATTCAAACAGAGAAGAAAGGGAGAGGGCAATGGCTGAGCAAAGCAGAGGCATGGTGAATATTACCTGCAAATTATATTAATCAGATGAGACAAGAAGGAGCACAGCTGGGACCATGAATCATAGGCTGCCTACACACCATACATTTAAAGCACATTGCTTCCCCAAATAACTGCTGGAGCTGTAGTTTGCCCCTCACAGAACTACACTTCCCAGAACCTGTAACAAACTATAGTTCCCAAGATTCTTTGGAGGGCAAGTCACGTGCTTTAAATGTAGGGGATGTGTATGCAGCCATAGATGGATGGGAGGGAATGTTCTGATTGCATAGGGCATCTGGCCCACTCTCTGCCCTGTGTAAGGAGCATTCAGAACTAAGCAAAGCTCTGGATGTGTACACTGAGCTTGTTTTCTCTATGATCATGCAGATGGCCATGAATGAATGCATTTTCTATGTCTAGAAAATAGGCATAATTCTACCTCTGCTTATGTTAACACACCTCTCTGCAAAGCTCACCAGTGGGAAGCAATCACTTTGGGAAGAGCTCTGAAAATCTCTCTTTTGACCTCTGCACCAGAAACTGTAAGATTTACAGAGGGAGTTCTTAGTCAGCACCCCCTTACTCATGTATATATTCTGCTACATTGTTGTGTGTGTGTGTGTGTGTGTGTGTGTGTACGCACACATGTGAATACACATTAGCATGAAAGCGAGAGATGATGTCAGAGTTACCATAGGAAACAAATTGCCTTGAAGAATGGTGAGCTTTCCTGAGATGCCTCCCCCCACATTTAAACATTGACAGGGACAGTTAATTAAATGCAATGTTCTCATCTGGAGTTTATTACATCTGACTTTTCTCTGCACTAATCCTAACATTGGCAAGCTGTGTGCATTTGTGCATTTGAAAGTGTCTGCACTTATGTAAATCTGCATGAGTGTAAATCTGGGCATGGTGTTTTTGTACATATCATCCATGCATTTCTGATTGGAAGGTGATCTGAGGAGATTGAAGTTGATCAATAAGGGGTGATCCAAGCGCTGGTCACTACTTTGGGGGAAATGCAGCTTGAAATCTACAAAACCTAATAGTGGACAGATTGTTGCACTCAGACCTATAATCCGGTCCACCATGAAGCTCACTTGCTTGCTTTGGGCAAGTCACCATTTCCCATCCTACCTAATGGGATTGTTGACAAGAGATATGGAATAACCTCGTGGAACTTGGAGGAAGAAGTTTTCTGTTGCAGACTTTGTAAGCAGGAGACAAGAGTGTTCCTTAAAGAAACTTTCATTTGATCCGTGCTAACATGTACAGTGATAATAGAACCTAGACTGTGTCTTATGTGGTGTTCCCAAGAAATATGTCCCTCCTGTCCAACCACACAGAATAATTTGGTTCCTACTAATGATCCTATGATTGAAGGTGGGTTTCAGAAGTGAGAAATCAATTATAATCCAAACTAGATCATTCCCCACTCTGTGCCAAAAAGATATGCAAAACTATTATTTTATTTTTATTTAGTGCCATTACACATTTCTTGTATCATGGAATTCAAGATGGCATACATGGGGTTCCCAGGCAATTTCCATTCCAGGCACCGACCAAATCCAGATCTGTTTGGCTTTAGTAAGGTGGCTGCGCCAGCTGCACCACCCTCAGAAAACAAGTCTCAAAAGTATTGTTGTTCTGTTGACACACCCCATAATGGTCCAGCTGCATTTTGCAGAATGAATTATTGGCATTAAGATTTTTATTGAAGTTTTTCATAATACAGTAAGATATAGAAACCTAATGCATTTTTTTTTAAAAAAAAAAAGACAAAAGCAGCCACATTTCCCTTTTCTCCTTTCACTACTTACTCCCATTTTGCAGAATGAACTATTCATGACTCTTGAAGATGGACAACTTTAGGTGGTATGTTTGGTTGCCAGCGTTAAAGTACTCCTAGAGAAGAGGTTGTGATTATATACCTATAAGCAGGCAATTAAAAAGAAAGTGGATTTAGTTTCTTACACAAGCCAAGCTCCCTAGAGAACTCGCACTAGCTTCAAGTTTCTAAAGGAGTAGAACAGGGGTCAGCAAATTTTTCAGCAGAGGGCCGGTCCACTGTCCCTCAGACCTTGTGGGGGGCCGGAATATATTTTGAAAAAGAAAATGAATGAATTCCTATGCCCCACAAATAACCCAGAGGTGCATTTTAAATAAAAGGACACATTCTACTCATGTAAAAACACGCTGATTCCCGGACCATTTGCGGGCTGGATTTAGAAGGTGATTGGGCCGCATCCGGCCCCTGGGCCTTAGTTTGCCTACCCATGGAGAAGATTTACCTCTGACTTGTGAGATTGGATCAAATGGTTTGAATCTAGAATCTCTCTCTCCCAGCCCTTCAGGCAGTTTGGTTTCAGCAACATTCCATAGCTGGACAGCTCCATATGGAAAAGCAGCAACAGGGTATGCTCCATACATTTAAAACACTCCTCCCACAAGAATCCTGGGAATTGTAGTTTGTTAAGGGTGCTGGGAATTTTAACTCTGTGAGGGGTAGACTACAGTTCCCAGGATTCTTTGTAGGGAGACGTACTTTAAATGTATTGTGTCTGTGCTGCCTGAGTCTCAAACCAGAGTCTGATCCAAGACACACTCACAATATCTCCAATTTGTAGGTAAAATGGGGGCAGGAGGAGGAGGAGACACAATTTCCCCAAGGAAAGTAGAAATCCTTGCAAGCTTCCCTTTAGCTGATGACTTTGCTCCCCTAGATATGGTTGGTGTCTGTCCAATAAGACAGAATTACGTAAGGCAAAGTCCCTTGGTGGATTTTTAATTAAAATGTTGAGCATTAAGGGAAATTGAAAAAGGCATCCTAATTCAGGGCTCTTTGGAGGATGGAAACAAGAAATCTCCCTATCTTAATTGGCAAGGAAGTTGCCCACCTGGCCAAACACAGAAAACGCTCCTTCCCCAAAGAAATAGAGTCATTCACCAGCCCAATATTGTACGCGACTGTCAGCCCCTTATCGGTCCATCATTGCACACATCGCAACCTATAATTCACAACACCACCTGGCCAATATAAAAAAGAATTGCAACATTTAGAGGGTCCCTTTATTGCCAAGGAGAATGACCATCTGCTAGAGAGGCCTGCGCTAACCATGCAATTAACAGTCCCAGAAATGAGGAGAGGAAACCAATGTGGGCATTTTGTAACAACAACAACAACAACAACAACAACAACCACACCTCCCCTCCTGTCCTTTAAGCCTATTCTGCAATGTCACGTGGAAGGGCTGCAGCTCAATGATAGAGCCTCTGCTCTGCATGCAGAAGGGCATTGGTCCAATCCCTGGACTGCCTCCAAGTAAGACTAGGGAAGGCCCCTACCTGACATCATGGAATCAGTATAGGCAGTACTGAGCTGTATGGACCCATGGCCTGACTCAGTACAACACAGCTTCCCATATGTGTGAGAGGAGAGTCCCATTATTTTCACCTTTGGTTCTGGCACCTCCTTCACTTTTTGTGGGCAGAGCCTGCCAGACCATTAAAAATGGATGGGCAATTGAAAGCCTTGTGTCAAGAGGCAATGTCATCTTTGATTGAGAAAGATACTAATGGCTACCCAGGTATCCGAGCTCGGAGGATCAATGCCTTTTAAGAAGCACTTGTCACTAATTAAATCATTCACAGTGTTTGCGTGAAAGGGAGGCAGGCATGTTATCGGTTGTTTAATTCTGTTACAGCTAACACTTTTTGGCAGTTCTAGGAGTCCTACAGTGCCTGCGGGCTGCATGCAGAGACTTGAAGCACTTGCTTTTGGCCTCCTGATGGCATGTGAGAAACTTGGACACGACCATCTTTCCTGCAGTAAATCTTCTCCTTCTCATCATTATGAAAAGTTTGAGTCTGAGATAGAGAAGGATCTTTCCCACCACCTGGCTTGCTGCCTGATCCTTTTGTCCAGAGACCTTGACACAAGGTCATTGTGGGGGTGTTAGGGACTGGACCTTCTGCAAAGAAAGTGTGCTCTCCATCTGCCTGGAGAGCAGCCACATTCTTGCTGCAACACACAGTGTGAAGATACGGGGTATTTTAAGTGTTGCTCGTGCCAACCAGCAAACAAACAAACTTTCTCTTTGCCCCACAGCCCTGCTGCACTGGCAACAGGAAGTCACTCCAGCAATGGGGTCTGCTGAGACTTGGAAATATTTGTCTGAAAGAAGGATTGGCACAAAAGAACCATCTTAGTCTGGTCAATTATTAATAAGCATTCCTAGCTGCAGCCAGACTGGGCCGGAAGCACATTTATCGGGCAACAAACACAACGTGGGAGAGTGGGGCTGGTAGATTCAGGGTTGCCACCTGCCCCCTTGGTACTGTAAAAGCACTGCTTCCCCCCTAGACAATTGCCTTCAAAGGCTCCCTGGGATGTTCAATGGAGCTCTTGTCTTGGCAAAATACCTCTGGCTTCTCAGCAATCAAGCACTGTCCCGTCTCTGATATGCGCTGGCAGCCTCTGCTGGGTGACACGTTTTCACTTGTCAAGGCACAAAGGGATTGTGCAATGAAGCCAGAGCAGTGGGAGTGTTTTAGGCACTGTCCTGCAAACAACCATTACACAAACACACTGGCCAAGTCGTAAAAGGCAACTTGGCTGCAGCAATGATTTGGGAGGCCAGGAGGGGAGCGATCTGTAGGGCAGTGTTTCCCAACCGGTGTTCCGCGGCACACTAGTGTGCCGCGAGACGTTGCCTGGTGTGCCGTGGGAGGGAGGCGGGTGAGTCGGGCGGCGAGAGGCGAGGCGGCGGCGGCGAGGAGAGGCCGCCCAGCGCGGGGCTCTCGCCGTCTGCCTGCCTGGCTGCCTGCCTGCGTGGCGCTGACGTCACGGGGCTGTAACGTGCCCCACATAGGCACACGCGGGGCGGCGAGCGAGCTCCCTCCCACATCCCATTGCCGCTCGCTTCGGCCGGCCTACTGGGCTGTCGCGGGCAGAAGGCCTGCGCATGCGCGAGGTTTTCGCGCCTTCGGGATTCCCTTCACGCCTTCCTCCTCCCGGGTCCTTGAGAGCGCGGGAAGCGGCAGCGCGAGACCGGCGTTGAGCCTGGTAGGTATTGCGCTTGCCAAGGCAGTCATTTGGGAAATGAAAACTTGCAAAGCAAGCAACCAGTTCAATCTGAAGTACGTGTATGCTTAATATCCTGTATCTGAAACCTGTTCTGCCCCCTCCCCCACACTTGGTGCCATTTTCATCTACACATGCAGCAGAGTAAGTTGACCCAGAATAGTACCAATTCAGATGGCAGATGGGAGAATGACAGTGCTGAATGCTTTCCCATGTAGAACAGTCCCTGCAAATAAAAACCTAGCATATTTGGAAGAGGGATGCTAGCCTAACCATTACCTTCTATGCTGTTACTATTTTTTTAATTTTTTTTACATAAGTAAAAAGTGACCTTTCCCCATCTGGCATGGTGGTGTGCCTCGAGATTTTTTTCATGAAACAAGTGTGCCTTTGACCAAAAAAGGTTGGGAAACACTGCTGTAGGGAGCAACTCAGCTGTCTGGCGGGCCGGCCTGAAAGAGGAGTTGCTTGCTACTTTAGGAAAACAGGCAGGCAAGGACCCACAGCCCAGGTGGGGCTTGCTAGCTTGGGAAGGAGTGTGGGTTCCTCAGCTGGAGTAGGCTCAGGACAGGTGAGGGTCACATGCCTCACCAAGCCCAGAAAGTATAAAAGAAAGCCAGCCTACTGGGCAAAGGCTAACATAGGTTGCTTCACCCATCTTTGTCCCTTACCCTGTTCCACAATGGCATATGATCCCTGGAAGTTGTCCAGAAGTGAAAGCAGTGCTTGGTTCAAAAACAGGTTTTCCAAGGTACCCAGAGAGTTTCCTGGCCAAATGGGATTGTATCCAGATCTCTTTAGTCCTAGTCTGATGCTCTAACCACATGGTGTCCAACATAGCACCCCCAGAGACCCCCTTGGGTGCCCACAAAAACTAACTACCCTTTTCAATTTTATTTTATTTTTGTATGGGGTGTGTGTGTCTGTTTGTTTGGTTTTTGTCTACGTTTTGTTTGTTTTGAGAAGTCTAGGTGATTTGTCTGGATTTCCATGTGTGTTTCTGAATACCCTCAATTCTTCTTTTGTATTTTGTGGTGGCCGCAACAGTTTCTTAGATTGCCAAATGGGCCCTGGGGCTCACTTGCTCTTAATGTACTAAGTGGCATAATCACCCTTCACCTCTGTAATATTTAAAACTCCCCTCTATTGAGGCCTGGACTTTTATTTTCTTTGTAAGAGGAGTCTAGCCAGAGGGGTTACCTCCCTCTTTTTCATTGGCTCTGAACTAAGCAGATTCCAGGCTTGTCTTTTTGAAAGATAATCTTCTGTTTTTCCCTCTATGCCCAGAAGATGGTGCTACCATACCATGCACAAATAACTCACTTTAATGTGCAGTACAAGCAATAAAGAACATAGAAAGAGCCATGACAGATTAGGTCAATAGCACATCTAGTCCAGCATCCTATTCTCACAGTGTCCAACCCTGCCTACCTGCCAATCATTTTGCCAACCCCCTTCTTTTACACCTGGGCAACCCTCTCAGCTTACACAGACTACCCTTCTCCTCCTCACAGCTTGCCCCGCCTCTACTCCCTCACAGCTCGTCCCAAACCACCCCCTTCCCTCACAACCTGCCCCTACCCTAGGCTGCCTGCCACTCACATTGTTTGCTTGCTCCTATGCCTGCTAGTCTCTCGTCACACTGGAGTTGCTGCCACACAAATTGCAGCATGATGACAGCCTTGTAATGTTATAATATAGTCAGATAAGCTTTTTGTGGATGACAGTCCTCTTCATCAGATGTGTGAGCATGCTTGCATAGAGTCCGCTTTTATGCTCTGGCATGCTCTTTAAAAGGCAGCCTTTAAACAGCAACATTGTTAGGAGTTTAAGGTTTTAGGCCAATATTAGGAAACCAGCTGCCCTTGAAATATTGTTGGTACTCCAATTCCCACCAGCCTGAGCCAGCAGGGACAATAAACAGGGATGATGGGAACTGTAGTTGACTGTGCTTTCCTCCTGGAGGAAACACTGGGGTGCTACCATACCATGCACAAATAACTCACTTTAATGTGCAGTACAAGCAATAAAGAACATAGAAAGAGCCATGACAGATTAGGTCAATAGCACATCTAGTCCAGCATCCTATTCTCACAGTGTCCAACCCTGCCTACCCTGCCATCTTGCAGAGGACACTTTTCTGGATGGGAAAGTGCATGATTTATTGTGCCCCAAAGCATATCTTGGGGTAGGCTTCCCCCAGTCCTCTGGTGTATTTTTGGTACATTTCTTGGCAAATTTTGGTGTACATAGATGTGCTTGACCATGCCTTGTGCCCAGAGGAAGCTCTGGGCTTGGCAGAATTGAACACCATTACAAAGAGGAGTCTCTCTAAGATGCAGGTGTGTATGATCTGTAGCAGCCTGAAGCATATTTTGGGATGGGAATTCCAGTTTTTACTTTTTTATTGTGATGTCACCACACATTCATGAGTGTTGCAGAAGCAGAATTTGGAATGAAGAGCATTATTGCTGGGCTTGAACATGAGCTTTCTAAAGGAAATCAAGTTGTTGAGCTTTTCTTGGGAAATCACGGGTGAAAATACCCCGTAAATAGGACATTGCAGGGGGCAGGCTTCTGCGGGGGAGGTGGGGCGCAGAACCTCAGATGTTTGAGTACTTTCAATGCTTTTCAATAATAATGGGGGGGGCAGGGCCGGATTTAGGTTTGATGAGGCCCTAAGCTACTGAAGGTAACGGGGCCCTTTATATGTCCAGTTGTCCTTTGTCAACAACAAATGGTCGCTTTTTTGTGTTGAACATTTGCTATATGGTAATTTATGGACCTAAAAGGTATCTAAAGCCATTTACACATAACAAAATATGTATTTTATCAAAGTTCTAGATTCAGGTAGGTGGCTGTGTTGGTCTGACGCAGTCAAAATATATAAAAAATAAAAAAATTGCCCAGTAGCACCTTAGAGGCCAACTAAGTTTGTTCTTGGTATAAGCTTTTGTGTGCATGCATGTATCTGAAGAAGTGTGCATGCACACGAAAGCTTATACAAAGAACAAACTGAGTTGGTCTCTAAGGTGCTACTGGACATTTTTTTTTTTTTAATCAAAGTAGTTGTTGAACTGAAATACAATTAAGAAGAAGTATCCAGTTTTTCTTTCCTTTGGTTTTTTTTTATGGGCCCCCAAGAGAGTGCGGCCCTAAACTATAGCTTGTTAGCTTATACATAAATCTGGACAGCTGCCCGCCGCCCCCCCCCCATCACATGGCTACCCCCATGGGCTTGAAGTCGAGAGTCCCCCTGTTATGTACTGAGTGAATAGGATCCAAAATGCAGCAGTCTGACTGGTCCTAGAACAATAGGATCCAAAATGCAGCAGTCTGATTGGTCCTAGAACAATAGGATTCAGAATATAGCAGTCTGATTGGTCCTAGAACAATGCAGCAGTATGACTGGTCTGCAGGAGCCACCGAATCCGGCTCCAGATGGAAGTGAATCCACAACCTGATTGGCCTACAGGAGAATTCCGGAATTAGCCATTCACGTGCAACCCATTGTGTAAATAATGTATATAAAGCAGATACTTTGAGGGGACATTCATTCCTCCTCACCACTATAAGCTGAATAAAGAGCATGAAATCCACTCTTGACTCAAAGTATATTTCACCCCCAGTCCTAGAGATATATGATGTGGGGGAACCCCAAAGCTGATTTTGGAGTTCAATGTGACGTAATGAACTTTTCCTTCTTCTTTTAGATTTGGAGCAAATGAGGAATTGGGAACTTGTAACCAGCTTCGGCATCGTCGAGAGCCTCAGTTTTGCCAGCTCAGGCGCGCGCACACACACACACACTCACACACACACACACACACACACGGCTCTTTGACTTGGCCCTTCCTCTTAGGGGAAGCCTTGGTGGCTGCGCGCCCGCAGCGCCAGATGCGGAAAAGGCGCTGGCTGGAACGCCTTGCACCAAGGTGGGCGTTGCTTCCTGGTTTCCGTCCTCAGGTACAGATCGGGAGAGGCGGAGTCTGCTTTTTCCTCTCCTGTGCCAAGGATCGGAGAGCGAAGGCAGGAGGGTGAGTCTCGCAGCGCTTTGCCCTACGAGGGACACTCGCACAACAAGCCGTTGCGAAGTGCTGGCCCCATATTGTGACCCTAACGCCTGCGCTCGGGAGAGTGTTTACACGGGAGAGTGGAGCCCCCTGTCGCTTTCACACAACCCGTTCGCCCCGCAAATAATCTTCCACTGTTCGGACTCCTTCATTGAAAGTTGCAAGAGGCTTGTCTGAAGTTTGTATCTCCGGTGTAGTCAGTTTCGGTTCCTGTGCAATTTTGAGCACCGGATAAATGCTCCCCCTCTTTGGCACAAGGGCACAAGTCATCCGGCTTTGAGAGAGAAAGAGAAAGCGTGTGTGTGAACAGAGAGAGAAAGAGAAAGACCAGCAGGGCTTTGCCCTTCTTTCGGTCCTGGCGTCTTGCTCCCTTTCCTCTCTGCGAGGCTGCCCGTCAGGGGGCTGAATGCCGCGCTGTGGCATTTGAATCGGGGCTTGCAAGCGGGGCCGGATTTAGGTTTGATGAGGCCCTAAGCTACTGAAGGTAATGGGGCACTTTATATGTCCAGCTGTCCTTTGTCAACTACAAATTGTCGCTGGTTTTTTTGTGTTGAATATATGCTATATGGTAATTTATGGACCTAATAGGTATCTAAGGCCATTTGCACATAACAAAATATGCCTTTTATCAAAGTAATTGTTGAACAGAAATACAATTAAGAAGAAGTACAGTCATACCTCATGTTACGTTTGCTTCATGTTACGTTTTTTCAGGTTGCATCCTGCGGCGACCCGGAAGTACCAGAAAGGATTACTTCTGGGTTTCGCCGCTTGCGCATGCACAGACGTGCAAAATGACATCACGCGCATGCGCAGAAGTGGCAAATCACAACCCGCATGTGCGCAGACGTGCCGCTGCGGGTTGCATTCTTTTCATGTTAAGAAGTATATTAATAGTGAAATAATTATTAAGCTATTAAGGAGTCTATGCAACACAAAACACTGTTGATGTATGTAGGTTTTATTTTATTTGTTTTTTATCTTAGATTTTGGAAATGTACATCCAGTTCCCCCCCTTAAATTTTTTGGGGGGGCCAAGAGAGTGGCGCCCTAAGCTATAGATCAGGCTTCCTCAACTTCAGCCCTCCAGATGTTTTGAGACTACAGTTCCCATCATCCCTGACCACTGGTCCTTCCGAAAACATCTGTGGGGCTGAGGTTGAGGAAGCCTGCTATAGATTGTTTAGCTTATACGTAAATATGGCACTGCTTGTAAAGCTAAACTCCAGAAACAGTAGCTTGTGGGCAGGGCGCTGCTGGATGAGGCCTCCTCCCCTGCTGCCTTGCCTGGAATCCAGGGGGATTTCCTCATATGCTTTGCCTTTGGGAAGCAATGACTTGCAGAGGAAAGAGGAAGCTGCCAGCAGATGCCCCTGGGCTCAAACAGATGAGTCCTGAGGCACCAGGACAGAGGCCAGCGCTTAATGCAGTGCTCAGCTGAGATCCAGTCTCTCAGACCAGGTATGTGTGGGAGCTCCAGTCCTCTGGCTACACAGAAGGACATAGGTAGCCATGCTCAGTGGTGGGATTTTGTCCAAGGAGGGCAGAGAAATCAGAGAAAGGGCCAAGGGGTTCCAGGAGGCAGGCTTCATCTGCATAAAACTCGCAAATCTGCCCTGATATCTCAAGCTGAAGATCTCATGCAGACACCGTGGCTAGTTCTCAAGTTTCTTGAAGCATTCTATTTTCAATTCGTTGCAGGAAAAAAAACAAGTCAAAGAGGTGTCTGTGAGGCAGGGCCCACCACGTCACAGTGTAGACCCACACCCCACGGATTCAGGAATATTCAGGGAATATTCAGCTTAGATGTAAGAGAATCTTTAGAACTGGGACCTATTCAACTTTTGCATGAGAGCATATGGAAATTCATGTATCTGCACACAAGACTCGTTTTAGTACCAACTGTTTTGGCAAAGGAGAGAAACAGGTAGCAGTTGCTATTGTGTGGCCAGCATTTCTCAGGCAAAGCTATGAGTAGAAAAGTGTGCTAGATGGCTGGAGAGGAATGGCATGTTTGTTTGGCTTTCTAGAGCAATTTTGGGAGTGGTGTTCTTGTTTTTCTCCTCCCACTCCAGAGTTGGTCCTGAGAATAGATGTGACTCTCTTTGTCTCTCCCTCTCTCTCTCTCTCAGACATTAAAAGCTGTGTAAAAACGATTACACAAAATGCATTTACAGTCCCTCTCTCTCTCTCTCTCTCTCTCTCTCTCACTCACACACACACACACACACACACACACACAATTTCCTTCCCCATTCCATTCAATTATTAACATGTGCAAGGGTGAGTGATTGGGTTTCACCAGCAGTCTGCTTTGTCATAGTATTCTTAGCTGTCCTGTAAGCAATGTTGAAAAAATAATAATTTTCAAAAGTGTGGGCAGGAGGCAGGAGGCAGGAGGTCTGGGCCCCAGCACAAAAGACCCAAGGCTCAGGTTCCCTAGTCGACCTCTTCACCACAGCCCTGGGGGGGTGGGCTTTATGGGTGAACTGTATGGAAAAAGTCACAGAGATGCCTTAGAAAAGTGTATGCCTACATTTAAAGTATGTTTAAAACACTTCTCTCTCTCTCTCCCCTCCCCAGAATCCTGGGAAATGTAGCTATGTGAGTATTAAACTAAAGCTCACATGATTCTTAGGGGGGTGCTTTAAATGTATGGAGCATACACAGCCTGGGAAATGGGGGCAATGTGTGGAGAAAGAAGCAGAAGCAGTGTTAGCTGTAAGCAAATGGCTGTATTGTGGGCTGGGTAAGGCTACAAAAAATACCACGACAGTTGCAGATGACATCCTTGTGAAAGGCCTAGCCTGGGTCAATTCTGGCCACTTGAAACTAGTTGCTTTAGTTCCTTGTGTATTTAGGGAAGGAATGATTGCTCAGAATCTTGGGTCCTTTCTGGATGCAGGGAAAACGCACACCAGGTTTTTCCTTTAGCATTGCAGTAGTGCTAGTCACCATCAAATGTCATTAGCATGATATATTGCCTTCCCATGAGCATGGTGGAGCATTGCTGCAAGTAATAGCCAACCATGTGCTTATTTCCCCCTGTTTGTTTTTTGTTTGTTTGTTGCCCAGGGTGCCGCTGTGGTATAAACCACTGAGCCTCTTGGGCTTGCCGATCGAAAGGCCAGCAGTTCGAATCCCCGCAACGGGCTGAGCTTCCGTTGCTCTGTCCCTGCTCCTGCCAACCTAGCAGTTCGAAAGCACACCAGTGCAAGTAGATAAATAGGTACCGCTCCAGCGGGAAGGTAAACGGCATTTCCGTGCACTCTGGTTTCCATCACGGTGTTCCGTTGCACCAGAAGTGGTTTAGTCATGCTGCCCACATGACCCGGAAAGCTGTCTGTGGACAAATGCCAGCTCATTCAGCCTGAAAGCAAAATGAGCGCCGCAACCCCATAGTCTCCTCTGACTGGACTTAACTGTCCAGGGGTCCTTTACCTTTAACCTTGCTACACTTGGGCTCAGGGGACAAAAAAGGCTCTCCACCCCTCTCCTCATGAATGGTTGTTTGCTTTGTAGCCAAGCTGAGGCAGAGTTATGGCCAGCGACAAAGAGATTCTTCGTGTGGTCAAGGACTTAAAAAGTAAGTGCACATGATTTTCTTATGTGCTTCTTCCCTTTCCTCCGTGTGAGCGCATGCATACAAAGCATGATTTGGGGGTGTTTCCCCTCTTGTGTTCCAGTTATCATGTGCACTATCATGTGCACCTCCAAATCTCTGGGTTCCCCAATGCTTGCAGATAACTGGAACGTGTCCAGAGGAGGGCAACCAAAATGGTCAAAGGCCTGGAAACGATGCCTTATGAGGAACGGCTAAGGGAGCTGCGCATGTTTAGCCTGGAGAAGAGGAGGTTAAGGGGTGATATGATAGCCATGTTCAAATATATAAAAGGATGTCACATAGAGGAGGGAGAAAGGTTGTTTTCTGCTGCTCCAGAGAAGCGGACACGGAGCAATGGATCCAAAGAAGATTCCGCCTAAACATTAGGAAGAACTTCCTGACAGTAAGAGCTGTTTGACAGTGGAATTTGCTGCCAAGGAGTGTGGTGGAGTCTCCTTCTTTGGAGGTCTTTAAGCAGAGGCTTGACAACCATATGTCAGGAGTGCTCTAATGGTGTTTCCTGCTTGGCAGGGGGTTGGACTCGATGGCCCTTATGCTCTCTTCCAACTCTATGATTCTATGATCTCCCTCTTGTTTCCCGGAGATGCTATTTTGGCTATAAACCTATTGTCCTGCCCTTCATTACAGGGCGTAGTAGGGTAGCAGGGCTGGAACATTTAATGCTTTGGAATGTGGCTTAATTGTACCCCTTTCTTTATCTAGATACCGTGACTGAGTTAAACAAAAACTACCAGGAGCAGGGACTACCGGTGACAGACGGGAGTCGGGAGCTGCAACAATTCTGTGCCCAGCTGGAGTTCCTGTTGCAGGTAAGGCACCTCTAACAGACTTGGGTTGATGATGTGATAGAAGCAGACATTGTGTGAACTGCAGCTTAAGTTGGTGCACCCCCAAAGTCTGCAGCATGTGACTCATGCTGCCCTGCTCTGGTGCTGCTCTTCCCATGAACCTTTGCTGCATCCTGTAGCAAAGTGTGGGTGATCCTCGAGGTTGTATCATCTTAAGCTGTGTGATGAGCATCCGAGAGGGCAGGTTTTTTGTTCGTTTCTATTTTTTCTGTGCTGCAACTGTAGCCCATTAATACGAACCCAAAGGGCCTAACTTAGTTAGCTATTATTGTTCTTTCAAAAGCAAATGCATGCCCTGCCCACACAGTGCAGTCACAACGCTCGGAGCAGCTTACAAGAAGGTCAGAGCACAAGGCAAGCCCTGCTGGAGCAGGGCAAAGGTCCATCCAGTCCAGCAACTTCTTCTGACCATAGGCAACCTGATGGCCATGGAAAACCTGCAGGCGGGACCGGTACGCAGCAGCAGTCACCCTGCTTGCAATTCCCAGCAACTGGTATCCAGAGGCAAGCCAACAATTTAAAGCAATAAAACATCCACATGAACAAACCTGGACCCTAAAATCTTGGGAGGCTTGAAAGTGTGATGGGCGGCTACTGTGAAAAGGGCCTTTTTGGTGGATGCCCCTCCCTAGAGAGACTGGCCTTGAGCCTATCTTAGCCTCTTTCCAGTGGCAGGTGAAGACTTCTTCATTTTCTCAGGCTTCTTGGATCCATACACTTTTAATCCATGGAACCTTACAGTGGTGTTACTGTGTATCCTCTTCTGTTGTTTTACTGGTGGCAATTGAAACATTTGTGTAACTTCTTGTTGCTTTATTGATTGGTGTTGCATTTTAATAGGGTTTTTTTTTTAATATACAGTGGTATCTTGGTTCTCAAACTTAATCCATTCTGGCAGTCCGTTCCAAAACCAAAGTGTTCCAAAACCAAGGTGCGCTTTCCCAAAGAAAGTAATGCAAAATGAATTAATCCGTCCCAGACTTTTAAAAGCAACCCATAAAACAGCAATTTAACATGAATTTTGCTATCTAATGAAACAATTGATCCATAAAATGAAAGCATAAACAATGGACTGCAATCACACTGTCAGGGAACTGACATCAGAGGAAAGGGAGGTGGTAGGGCTCCCAGAGGCTGGGAGGGAGTCAGCAGCTAAAGCAGGGACCAGCAGGGGGAGCGAGGGGTCTCTGGAGGAGGATCTCAGGAATGCTGAGAGAGACGCAGCAGCCAAGGCAGGAACTAGCAGGGGAGAGGAAGGGGTGAGAGACACGTCCAGCGAAAACAGCGGGGAGGTGTCAGAAGCAACCATAGGGAGACCCATGCTTCGCCGGAAACTGCCACGTCGTGAGTCCAGGAGACGCGTTTCCGTTAAGGAGCTTCTTTGCTGGAAGCGCTTCCGCAGGCAGCCACTGTCAGACTCTACGAGTGACTAGAGCAGACATGTCTGAGGAGCTCTGTCACACACAGAGGTTTGTGGAGCCGCACAAACTCTGAGGGAGCACAATTTTAAGCACAAGCAGCTAATCATCCCCTGACAGCAGTCTGACAGTCTCTGTACGCTGCCTGTGCAGGAGAAAGCATCATGAGCAACCCAGCCGGAACCGGAGGGGCAGGGGTTGGAGCTGGTCCAAGCTTGGAAGAAAGGTATCAAGCTTTGGAGGTCCAACTTGCGCTGCAGACGGCGAGGCTCGAGGAGAGAAGGGCTCAGGATGCAGACAAGAAGGGGAGAACCACTCAGTTCCCCAGAAAGGTACCAGGATTGGTGCAGAAGTTTGGGGGGGACCCCAAGGATTACCATGCCTTTAGGACAGAGATGCAATATGCCCTTAACGTGCAGTTTGATGAGTTCCCTGATGAGGAATCGCGAGTTGCTTTCGTAATTGGGCATCTTGAGAAGGGGGCGCGAGACTGGGTTCGACCCCTGATGGCAACGCACAATGATATCCTAAAGGACACTATGAATTTCTTTCGTGCAATGGATATCATGTTTTCCAGCGATATTGAGGAAGGGGTGGTGCGCAGACAGCTAATGGCTTGCAAGCAGGGAAGCCGATCTGTCCGTGAGTACTGGACTGAATTTACCATGCTGATTCACAGATTGGGGTGGGATTTATCGGCGGCACCCATTCAGATGCTATTTGAAGAAGGTCTTTCTTCGGCTGTGAAAGACGAGCTGTCCCGGAGCCCCACGGCGGTGTCTATGGATCAGCTAACCAAATCTGCGCTGACCATTGGAGCGCGCCAGGAGGCAAGAGCCTTGGAGAGGCGGGAAGGGAGAGGGGAACGTTGGAAGGAGTTCCGCATTCCAGACATTCCTGAGCCAGCTTTCCCGCCGGCAGAGCCGATGGAAGTCGGAACAGCCCGCGCGCGCGCAGTTTCAAAGCCCAGTGAGGGGGCTAAGAAGGAGGGAAAAGGGGCCCGGAAATGCTATCTCTGCCAACAGCCAGGCCACTTTGCCAGAGTCTGCCCACAGAGGAAGGAATGGCAAGGGATGGTGGGAGCTGTTGAGGGGGGAGAGCAGGGAGAAACGGAGCAGGTAAAAGCCAACGCCTGGTTGCCACAGTCGGGGCACTGCAGCCAGGCCAAAGAGCAGTGAAAGTGCCCGTGCCAGAAGCTCCTCGACCTGCTCTAGTGATTGAAGTGTCGCTAGAGCTGCAAAATGGACACCCCCTAAAAATAAAGGCGCTGTTGGACTCAGGCAGCTCCTGCAATTTTATGAGCAAGGAGTTTGCTGCTGAACACCAGATACAGACGGTCCCTTTAAGCAACCCCCTGCAGGTGACCACGATCGATGGCAGGGAACTGTTGGGAGGAGGAGTCAGCTTGCAGACCGTCCCAATGATAATGAGGGTGGCAAGGCACACAGAACTGATAGCGTTTAATGTGGCCACCTTGGGAGGTGCTCCCATTATTTTGGGAATGAGCTGGCTAGCCCTACATGATCCGCTGGTGGGCTGGCATCAAAGAGTGGTTTCCTTCGGTTCAGCACATTGCTTAGAACACTGCAGGGGGGAAAAGGGTTCAGCAGGGGCCCAAGCCACCCTAGCAGGGACTGAAGTAATGGAGAAGGTGAAGGTGCCACCACAGTATGCAGATCTCAGCGACGTGTTCAGCGAGAAGGAAGCTGACCAACTACCCCCACATAGGCCCTTTGATTGCCAGATCAATTTACTCCCTGGAGCACAGCTTCCTGTAGGCAAGTTGTATGCCATGTCAGACAGGGAAATGCAGGAGTTGCGAGAGTTCATTGACAAGAACCTGAAGAGAGGCTTCATCAGAGAGTCCAAGGCAGCGGGGGGTAGCCCAGTGTTTTTTGTGGATAAAAAGCACACGGACAAGCCGAGACTTGTATGTGATTTCAGGCGGTTAAATGCAGTGACAGAGCCGGCGGCTTTTCCTATGCCCAGGATTGATGATATTTTGACCAGGGTGCGGAAGGGAAAGATTTTTACAAAGCTGGACCTAAGGGGGGCGTACAACCTGATACGTATAAGGAAAGGGGATGAATGGAAAACCACCATGTTCACCCCTTTGGGGGCATTTGAATATCTCGTGATGCCTTTTGGATTACAAACAGGCTCCGCGTGTTTTCAATCGTTCATGAACCACGTACTGGGGCCTTTGCTCTACAAGAATTGCGTGGCCTTCCTAGATGATGTGTTGGTGTATTCGGAGAATGAGGAGCAACATGTGAGAGACGTCAGAGAAGTGTTGAGCAGGCTGCAAGCCAACAGGCTGTGGGTGAAACTGGAGAAGTGTCAGTTTCATACCAAGGAGGTGGAATTCCTGGGGTACCGCCTGTCAGACAAGGGGTTGGCCATGGACCCCGGCAAGGTTCAAGCAGTGCTGGAATGGAAAACACCCAAAACCAAGAAGGATGTGCAGAGGTTCCTAGGGTTTGGAAACTTTTATCGTAAGTTCATCCGAAACTTCGCCCACCTGACGGCGCCCATCACGGACTGTCTCAGCAGTAAAAAGAAGTTTGTTTGGACGGCGGAGGCGGAGCGAGCGTTTGAGGAACTGAAAAGGGCCTTCGCCTCTGAAGAACAACTTCTGCATGTGGATTTACAAAAAAAAGCTGAGGGTCGAAACAGACGCATCTGACAGAGCCATAGGGGCGGTGCTTCTTCTGCAGCCGGGGAAGGAGGAGTCAGAGTGGCGACCGTGTGCCTTCTTTTCGCGAAAGCTGAACAAATCCGAGAGGAACTACACGGTGTACGACCGGGAACTTCTTGCTATTCATGAGGCTTTCCGGAGATGGAGGCACCTGCTAATTGGTGCACAACATAAGGTGCAAGTGTGCACGGACCATAAGAATCTAGAGTATTGGAGAACTGCGCGAGTGCTCAACCAACGGCAGTTGAGATGGGCCCAGGAGTTCTCCAAATTTAACTTTGAGATTTGTTACGTGCCAGGCCCAGAGAACGTTAGGGCGGACGCTCTCTCACGCAAACCTGAATATTTGGAGGGGGAGGGAGCACCCGAAGAGACCCATGTCATTCCAGAGGACCGCTGGGTGTGTGGGGCGGCATTGGTGGGGCAAAGGGAACTGGTAGAGGGAACGGTGCAGGATGAATACGCCCAGGACAAACTCAGGGGTCTCAGGAGGGAGGGAGACAAACCCGGGGGTTTTGAGGAGAGAAACGGGGCGTTGTACTACAAGGGAGCGTTATATATACCTGAAGGGGAATTGAGGGAAAAGGTACTCAAGCAACTGCACGATAGCCCCACAGCAGGGCATTTTGGGCAACACAAAACCATGTGGCTGGTTACCAGGGAATTCTGGTGGCCCAAGGTCAGGGAAGATGTGCGGGAGTATGTGAGAGGGTGTGACCAATGCCAACGAGCCAAGGGGGAGAGGCGGGCACCGGCAGGTTTATTAGAACCACTACCCACGCCTGAAAGACCATGGGAAGCAGTGGCAATAGATTTCATGACTGATCTGCCAAGGTCCAGAGGGAAAACAGCCATCATGGTTGTGGTAGACCTGTTAACCAAGATGGCCCACTTTATAGCCTGCTCACATGCGGTCACAGCAGAAGAAACCGCTAAATTGTTTGTAGAAAATGTGTTTAGGCTGCATGGCGCCCCCTTGAGGGTGGTTTCTGACCGAGGGAAACAATTTACTTCCAGGTTCTGGAGGAAGCTCATGAGCTTACTGCATGTAGAGGTTAATTTCTCAACTGCCCGTCATCCAGAAACCAACGGGCAGGCGGAAAGAGCTAATGGTGTCCTCCAGCAATATTTGAGGTGTTATGTGAATGACAGAGAGAATGATTGGGTGGAGAAGCTGGCGTTGGCAGAATTTGCCTACAACAATGCAGAGAACGTGTCCACGGGGATGAGCCCCTTTTTGGCTAATCACGGGTGCCATCCCCGAGCCTTCCCAGGGGGGGAAGGGGAGAACTGGAGCGTTCCAGCTGCAGAACAGTTCGTTGAAGAAATGGAAGCGATCCATCGCCAGCTCCAACTTAACTTAAACAGGGCTAAGGAGGAATATAAGAGGCAGGCAGACAAAAACAGAAGGGAAGGTGAAAGCATTAGGGTGGGGGACCAGGTGTGGCTGTCCACCCAAGGGTTACCATTCAAAGGGGGTTGTAAGAAGTTAAGACCCAAAAGGCTGGGCCCATTTGAAGTCACGCAGCAGGTCAACCCAGTGGCTTTCAGACTCCGGTTACCGAACCACATGAAGCTGCACCCAGTGTTCCACAGGTCGTTGCTGTCACCATATAAAGGGGACAGAGAAGGGAGGGTCAATAGGGGACCAGCTATGGAGGAAAAGGAACACAGCTACCATGTAGCGGAGATTCTCGATTCCAGGTGGAAGGGAGATCAAGTAGAGTATTTGGTAATGTGGGAAGGGGAGCCGGAGTCGGAAAACACCTGGGTCATGGCAGAGGATGTAGATGACGAGGTTTTGATAGAAACTTTTCATCAGAGATTCCCTCGTAAACCTCAGCCAGTGGCGAGGTTCCGGAGGGAATACTTTGCCACCACCGACGAAGAAGAAGAGTTGGAGGGGTTCTCTGATTCCGAGGCGGAGGAGGATTCAGCGAGCCGGAACGAAGACCGATGGAGGGAAATGTTCGAGACGTCTGAAGATGAAGAGGATTCTTTTCGGGGTTTTAGCTCCTCACCGCCCAGAGGAGAGAGTAGGGGCGGGGGGGAAGGGGGCCCTGGAGGGGAGGTGGATGTCAGGGAACTGACATCAGAGGAAAGGGAGGTGGTAGGGCTCCCAGAGGCTGGGAGGGAGTCAGCAGCTAAAGCAGGGACCAGCAGGGGGAGCGAGGGGTCTCTGGAGGAGGATCTCAGGAATGCTGAGAGAGACGCAGCAGCCAAGGCAGGAACTAGCAGGGGAGAGGAAGGGGTGAGAGACACGTCCAGCGAAAACAGCGGGGAGGTGTCAGAAGCAACCATAGGGAGACCCATGCTTCGCCGGAAACTGCCACGTCGTGAGTCCAGGAGACGCGTTTCCGTTAAGGAGCTTCTTTGCTGGAAGCGCTTCCGCAGGCAGCCACTGTCAGACTCTACGAGTGACTAGAGCAGACATGTCTGAGGAGCTCTGTCACACACAGAGGTTTGTGGAGCCGCACAAACTCTGAGGGAGCACAATTTTAAGCACAAGCAGCTAATCATCCCCTGACACACACAATCAATCAGTAGCTGAAATGGGTTCCACACAGCCACAAAAACACAAAAGAACCATAAAAACACAAATAAGAGGAGGAGAAGAAGAGTTTGGATTTGATATCCCACTTTATCACTACCCGAAGGAGTCTCAAAGTGGCTAACATTCTCCTTTCCCTTTCTCCCCCACAACAAACACTCTGTGGGGCTGGGAGACTTCAAAGAAGTGTGACTAGCCCAAGGTCACCCAGCAGCTGCATGTGGAGGAGCGGAGACAAGAACCCGGTTCACCAGATTACAAGTCTACCACTCTTAACCACTACACCATACTGGCAGACCTCAGCGTAACACTCAAAATGGAAGTGTGGCACTCAAAACAGAAGTGTAGCACTCAAAACTGAGCACGTTCGGCTCCTGATAAAAGTTCGCAACCTGGAAGACTTACTTCCGGGTTTGAGTGTTTGGGTTCCAGGTTGTTTGAGTACCAAGGCATTTGAGAACCAAGGTACCAAGGTACCAATATAATTTTATTAAGTTTTCTGTTTTACAATTTAAAATTCTCATTTTACATCCTTAAGATATTAGTGACTTCCCTTCTTTTCTTTCCATGGTTCATTTTACATATCATAAATCCCTTCATATTTAACAAAAAATATACAGTGGTACCTCGGGTTACAGACGCTTCAGGTTACAGACTCCACTAACCCAGAAATAGTACCTCGGGTTAAGAACTTTGCTTCAGGATGAGAACAGAAATTGTGCAGCAGCAGTGGGTGGCCCCATTAGCTAAGGTTAAGAACAGTTTCAGGTTAAGAACGGACCTCCAGAACGAATTAAGTGCTTAACCCGAGGTACCACTATACCATTCAGTATTTTATTATCGCATCCATCAAAACTTGTTTACACTGTTGAATGTATCTTAATGCTGCCAACGTTTTCAGCATTTTTAATTGTTGGGTGTGGGATAGAAATAATGCAGATGTGTAAATAAAAATTAACAATGCCATTATCATTCCTCCCTCCCCGCCTCTGCTTGGTCATTATAGTATGATCTGAAAGAAAAGAGAAACCTCTTTGGGCAAAGGAAAGATTACTGGGACTTCCTGAGCCGAGTTCTGACCAGACTGCACAGTGGTGTTCATGCAGGGGTGCAACATGTCACCTCCCTCGACAAAGTAAGATTGGCTGATGCTATTAATGGTATCGCCACTATTATTTATTCGATTTCTTACTCACCCTTCACTATGTGGTTCCATGGTAGGTTACAACCATTTTAAAATACAATGCGAAAAATAAAATAAAAAAATTCCTTCCAGTAGCACCTTAAAGACCAACTAAGTTAGTTCTTGGTATGAGCTTTTGTGTGCATGCACACTTCTTCAGATACAAAACTGTTAAAACAGTCCAGAGAATTGGGTGGATCCTCGAATTTGCATCTTGCGTTGTCAGAGGCCAGAGCTGCACCTTCAGTGTATGACAAAAACTACACAATAAATGTTCCAGATACACCTCTGTGGGGATAAATTTCCACAATTTGTGAGCATTGGGGACAGGAATGGGTACATGTGAAGGATTGGGGAAGGAGAAAGGGAGACATGGGCATAGCCAGGGGGGCAGCTCCCCCCCCCCAATCAAGTAAATAAAGAAAAATACTTATCAAACTGACCAACTGCATCACCGATAACTTGGTTCTGCCCCCCTAATATAAAGCCTGCCCCCCCCCAGCTACGCCCATGCCTCCCTTTCTCCTTCCCCAGTTCTTCACATGTACCCATTCCTGGCTACGCTCCCCACCCAGAGGTACAATGTGATGGCACTGTCTCTTGTCAACAGGGTCTGCCTCAGGCAGTGCTTCTCATTGGAAGGAGATCCTGCAGAGCAGGGACCAGGAATCAGGGAGATGCTGCACATCATTTGTTCTAGTGATCAAAAGGATGATCATATTAACAAGGGCAAACAGCCCTTAGGGGTTATTTGATAAGGGAGCCTCCCCTAAATCTGGTGCCTTGGGCTGGGTGTGGCTGATGGGAGTTGTAGTGCAAAACATTTGGAGGGCACCAGGTTGGGGAAGGCTCGAGTGTGCCTTACACCTGGGATGTTCACATATTCTTTCACATCTTACTGTGCTTTATGCAAAACTAATTTAATAATACAGCACTGTTTTTCAATGTTAAGAACCATACACCCATAACAGGATAGCTCAGTTGATACTGGGATAGCTCAGTTGGCAGAGCTTTAGACTCTTAATCACAGAGTCATGGGTCTGAGCCCCACATTGGGCAAAAGATTCTTGCATTGCAAGGGGTTGGATTGAATGACCCTTGCTGTCCCTTCCAACTCTACAGCTCTGTGATTCTATGATTCTTTGTTTTTTATCTACAATTAAGCACATGGACATGTATTTCTTAGTGGGCTGTTTTTAATGAACCACTAAGGATTGCATAGGAGCATAGATATTAGTATAAATAGTATATAAAAGAACTGCTGAATAATCACAGGGAAATCATGCCATATTTTCAGGGCCAGCCCTAGCATTGGGCAGTGTGTGGTGACTGCCTCAGGCAGCAAATGCAGAGGGGCAGTGGGCATAGCCCTTTGGTTGTTCCTCTTGAACCCCAAAACCCAGAATTTATGCCAGGCCAGATGAGGTAGCGATGGTGTCAATAAAGAATCACCTAATGAATAAGGCAACTCTTGAAGGCTTTCCCACCTTTGAATGTGAATCTGTTTCCCTTGGTAGCTGAAAACAGCTGTGGGGAAGGGCCGTGCTTTCATTCGTTATTGCCTGGTCCATCGGCAGCTGGCGGAGACCTTGCAGCTTTGTTTCATGGAGCCAGAAGTCATCAGGTAAGAGCTTGAAGGTGAAAGTGGCATGGCAGTGGGAGAGGAAGCTTGCGATGCAGGAAAACAAGGTTGCACACTATCCTCATAGCGCAAAAGAAAAGGGCAAAATGATGGGGAAGTTGGGATAGCACAGGGATCTCCAAGGTGACACCTGTGGGCACCACAGTGCCCTGAGATGCACACACACACTCCTGGTAGCTGCCAAGGCTCTCTGTCCCTCCCAGTTTTTTATTCTTCAAAATAGTAAGACTTCTATGGCTTAGAGAAAGTTGGCAGGTGGTGGTTGTTATTATTTTCCATTCATTCATTCATTTAAGGATTTATAAACCACCTCCCAATAAATGTTTCTGAAACAGCATGCAACATTTCTTAGTAAAAATGGAATATATAAAACATTTTTAAAAACAAACTTTAAGATAACTGCATTACAAAATTACGTATGCATTTATATGGGCCAGCTGCTTTTCTATCTCTGCGTTATTTGTTTTGAGGTTCATGTAGGTATTTTTCCCATTGTTGCTGTCATTGTTTGGTTTGGGGTGGGGGGAGGTTTGAGCATCGCCAGTTTTCCTCTGTGAGATGAGCATTTTTTGGCACCCAGGACATTTTCTTAGATTTCCAAATGTGCACCTGGGCCCCAAAAGGTTAGAGATCCCCAACACAATGAGTTTGCTTAAAGTCTCTGCTATGTATGTATTTATGCTTTACTCTTTGCAGTGAGTGGTACTACGCACGCAGCCCTTTCTTGGATCGAAAGCTGTGGACAGACATCTTGGGCTTCCTCTATGAGCTGGATGGCATGGCCTTTCACCTGGCCCTGCGCAGAGGAGACCTGGATGCTGCGTGGCCCGTGGTCTCTGAGTGAGTAGCAGGCGCTGCGTATTTTCCATGGATGCAGATACAGCCTCCCCACTCTGAGCTTTCTGAGTAAGACAGTCAAAGGAAACGGGCGAGAGGAAGGGCTTTGTTGCATGTTGTCACCAGCAGAAGGTGCTCTTCTCTCCTCTAAATTTTTCACACCAGAGCATTTGGTTCAGGTCTTGTTCTGCTACTGCTAAGCTTCTGTTATTTTGCAGGCGGCTTCACAGCATAAAGCCACGGAAGTGGTAAACCTCGTAGAAACAGAAAAAAGTACTGAGATGCAAGGTCTGCACTAATAGAATCAGTTCAGCAAACTAAAACAGTGAAAACATCCATACAAATGCTAAAAATAACAAAACAATTTCATAATATTGGCCTTCCATAAATGACTGGGCTACACCTCTGGGAAAGCCTTCCTAAACAAAAATGTCTTCATTTATGCACCTAAATATCATCATGGGAGACACCTGTCTGATTTTGGTTAGTAATTGATCCCAGAGAGCTGGAGCTGCCAAAAGCCCACTTTCTAGTACAGGCTAAGTGTATCTCTAGACACTAATACTGATATCATCAGCATCCTTGCAAATCCGCTGCTTTGATCTCTTCCAGGGTTTTGCCACGATGTTCCAACCCAGCTGCTATGCACTCCCAGCAGAAGGAAGCATCCTCTGAGGTACATATTCCCCACTTCCTTGCCTATCCCGTTGCAAAATACTTCCTGCCCTAAGACCCCAGCAATGATTTTGGATCACTGGTGTACCTTGAGAGCTTTTCCTTTCCCTGTCATGAAAATGGATCTAGAACCTGCAACCCCTTCCCAGCCCAAACACAGGAGGGCTGTGGTGGTCACTCGTTCCCCATTCCTGGATTAGGGAAACATGTCTTGGTGGTGGCATGGGCTGTAGCCAATCAACACTCTCCACAGCTGGCTTTTCCTCACCTCAGATGTGCAGAGCCAGTTTTGTGGAGCTCACACTAAGAGAGGAAAGGGTACATTTGTATTAAACACTCTGGGGGCACTTCAAGACCTGTCCTCATTACTTTACAAATGCTGTGTCTCTCTTTATCTTACCTCGCATTAAAAAGGGAGGGGGCTCCTAACTTTGCAAACCTTAGATTGTTGTTCAGCCTCTTGTTCACTTTTTTAATTCACAGTCGTTTAGAGGCCTTTATTCCTGGCTGTGAACCAACTTTTGAATCTAGCACCCATTGATAATACTCTAATTTCCTAGGATCCAGCCTGATCCCATCACTCTGTACCAAACAATTTATGTGTTTGTTGACCATAGGCTGGGAACTCAAACAGAGACTGCGGGAACCACCAAGGGGCCACCAAAGTTCATGAGAGCTCGCCAAGAACCACTAGTGACCAACATGCTGTTGAGCCAACTGCTGATGATCGACTCACTGCTGGGCTGGAAAACTCAATGGAGAAATGGGTTGGGATCTGGAGAAGCAGGAAGAACAGTCTGCTGCAGATGGGTGCTCTCTTGAAGCTGAGTCATTTTATGGAAGCAGATCCAGCTGCTGGCAAGGAGGTGCAAAAGGGAAATGGTGAGCTGCAGGCCCAAGTGGAGAAGCTGAGCAAAGAGCAGCCAGGAAGCATCTCTTCCATCGAGGAACGGTGTTCTCTGCTTCATCAGGCAGATCACTGCCTGTGTGGAAAGATGGAGAGGCCACCTACTGAAGGTGACACCAAGTGGAAGCAGGACTTCAAAACACTGATGTGGGAGCTTGCTGCTTTGCGGCAAAAATTGGCCCAGCAACAAGAGGAGAATGCATCTCTGAGACTAGCCCTTTTGGAGGAAAACCAGCTTCTGAAAGAGGAGCGGGCAAAACATGAGCAGCAACACAAGGAGAAGATGGATGAGCAGGAAAAACAGCAGCAGGAGTTGGCCAAAACCATCAAGGCCCTCAGGGAGGCAGAGGACAAGGTTGCCAACCTGACTAGCAAATGCCAGGAGGCCTGGTCCAAGAGAGATGCCGCCGAGAGGTCTCTAGAGGAGGCAGAGCAAAGGCTGAGTTCTCAGGAGGCAGAGAGGAGGAAGCACTTGGCAGACATTGAGGCCCAAGAGTTAAGGCGCCAGCAGCTGGTCTCTCGGTGTCAGGGCCTACAGGAGAAGCTGAAGGCATGCGAAGAGAGCTTGGAGAAGTGGGAAGCCCAAGCGGTAGCTTGGAAAAGCCAAGGTGGCCAGCTGGGAATGAATGAGGAGCAGCCAGAAGGCATGAGCTGCAGGCCAGCAGAAAGGGAAGAACATCCAGCCATGTTGGAATGGGGTCCTCTAAAGGGGAAACTGGAGAGGAGCCTTGCTGAGATACAGGTACTAGAGAGGGAGAAGGAGACTCTTATGGAAACTCTGGTGTCCCAGGAGAAAAGTCTGGTGTTTTCAAAACTAGAGGTTCAGGACCTTCAGAAGGAGCTGTCGGCATGTCAGGAGCATGTTGCCACTCTCCGGACATCTCTGGAGGAGCAGGAGAAGGCCCTAAGGGTCAAGGAAGAAGCAGCTCAGGGTTTGCAAAGAGAGTTGAATAGCCAGTTGGCCCAGCTACAGGACGCCCTGGGGAAAAACACTACGCTGGAGGCTCATTTAGAGGAAGCGGCCAGCAAGAAGTCTCAGCTGGAAGCTCAAGCTGTTGAGGAGCAGGCCAGGCATGAAAGGACTTTGCAGGAATTAGGGAACCAGCTGGGAACTTTTGAAAAGGAGGTGGCCACACTGCAAGAGGAGAGGCAGCAGCTGCGGGCCACCTTGCAGCAAGCCCTCAAAGAAAGAGAGGCCTTGGTAATGCAAGCTGAGAGCATGGCTTCTGCTCTGGACAGACGGGCGCAGGAGGCTACACAGCTTCGGAACAAGCTGGAGGAGCTCAAGGCCACCAGCAAAGCACAACAGACATCCTTGCAGGAGACAAATGAAGTAGTGGCCTCAGCCCTCAGGGGAGAGTGCCTACAGCTGAGAAATCAAGTGGAGCAACTGGAGCAGGAGAAGATGTGGGCCACAAACATTGCGGAGCAACTGAGTGAAGACTTGGAGCAGGGCTGGGAATGGCCCAGGGAGGAAGGTGCTCTACAGAGGACATGGCCTCCTTCTGTCACTGTGCTGGACTCGGCCTGTGGGGCCAGAGATGAAAAAGGCAGGGACCTGGTCAGGAAGAGGGGCATCGCTGAGGAAAACAGCCATGGAGGAGCAGGGCCATGGCCAATGAACACAGAGTTTCTTCAGGTCGATGGGCTGCAAGATGCGGCAAGTCCTGTCAAGAAAGGGGCCGGTGCTAAGCCTAGTGCAGAAGCCCATGGGAAGGTAAGGGACTCATGTTCCATGTACAATGTGAAGATACATGATAGTTGAGAAATGGTGTGCTACTGATCCTGACCATATGGAGGCACTGCCTGCAACTGGCATCCCTCTTCTCCAGTGAGAGAAAGTCTCAATGTGGTGGCCTCCAGAAGTTGTTGGACTCCAACTCCCATCAGCCCCAGCCAGTGTAGCCAATGGCCAGAGATGCTGGAAGTTGGAGTCCAGCCACATATGGTGGGCACCATGTTGACTAGCCCACATGTATGGCAAGTCAAAATAACTATGAAGTTTGAGTTTTATATGTCATGTGCTGAACTTTTAAATTTGGGGTGAATCTAGAGTTTCATCTAGGACTCAGATTTTAGGCAATCCTCAAATTTATGTGACAAAACTTGAATTTCAATACTCAAATCTGGAAATTGAAACTAAACATTTGGTCTCTAAAAACCAATCCCCTAATTCTGATTTATTTTTTCAAAAATAAAATCAAACCGTTAACTTAAAAGCAACGTTTTTCTGTAGCATTATTTCAAGGGGGGGAACATTGGAGACAGGAACAAACAGTGTGTGTATCAGAAAAAAAGTAAAACCATTTCTTCTATGCAAAGTCCTGGTGTGCTGGTGAAGCTCCAGGCCAGAAAGTATTGTGAGCAAAAATATAGGCTCATTTAGAGTGCTGGGCAAAAAAAAAGCAGCTAAGTAAGTTCTGGAGTTTAGCAGTCCATTACCAATGGCATTTTCTGAAGGAGTGCTGCCCCCAGCAACTTCATTTTGCAGGTGCTGCTACAGCCTTGAAAATGCAGCTGTCAAATTTGAAGCCTTGGCAATACCCCCACAGTTGCAAGCTCCTGGGTCTGTGTGATCTCTCTAACTGGGACCCACTGATTTTCTATTGTGCTCCCCCCCCCCTTATCTGATTCCCCTCAGTGTCTAACTGACCATCTGAAGAAAATGAAGGCTGATGTGCAGCAAGCAAAGCAAATGTTTGCTGCCAAGGAACAAACAATGATGCAGCTGATGGAGCAGCTGAGCCGGTGAGAGCATGAGCCTATTTCATTGGATGGTAGGTTTAAGGAAAGGACTGTAGCTCAGGGAGGGAGGAGGTGCTTTGCATGGAGAAGAGTTCATATCCCATCTCTGGTAGGACTGGGAAGACCCCTGCCTCAAACCCTGCAGAACTGCTACCGGTCACTGCACTGAGATAGATGGACCATTGGTTTGACTTGGTGTAAGTCAGTTTCCTGTGCTTCTATAAAGCAGGGATAGGGAACTAGATCTGGCCAGTCACCTGTCAATCACCTGATGTCATAAAATGTCAGGTGATTCAGCTGCAAAGAAAGAATTGTGAGTGCCCTTCGTGTGCTCCTGGTCCTGTGTTAAGGAAATGCTGAAGAAATCATATATTATCAAACTCCAGGATTCTTTGAAACAGGCCATTGCAATTAAAGTGGTTTGAAACAACAGATGTTCACAGTGTGTATGTATTCAGTAGTTTCCTTTCCTCCTGCTTAGGTCTCAGCAGGAAAAAGAACAGTTGCTGCTTTTGCTGGAGAAAAGCCGACAGGAATCGGAAGAGAAGGAGAAGAGGTACAAAGGGGAGCTGTCAGAACAGGGGGAGACCATTTGCAACATGAAAGGAAAACTGCTGGAGTTACTACGGTGAGTAAACTGAGTCCATGAGGAGCAGAGGAGAAGGGAGCCGCACTCCCTTCATGCTGCTGGCTTTGGAAATGCAGACTGGGGGGAGGGGACCCCACAAAGATCAAAACACACTAGATAAGCTAGAGACCAGCCAGAGTCTCATCTTCCCAGCTGGAATCCTCAGCTGCAGCTCAGTGATAAAGAGCAACACACATCCAAGTACCACAGAATAGCAATACAAAGCGTAGTATTCATTTTATTAAGATCAATACAACTGCAATCTTATGTATAGGTTCCTGGGAGTGAGCTGCATTGGTACTCACTTCAAACTGCAGAGGGTCAGCTTGTAAAACACATTGAGTGCATTTCTTGAATTGACAATGGGCTACAAGAGATGATCTATAATTCTTAAAAGGCTCCATCTTTTGTCATGGGCTGGTGGCGGTCATTAGCTGCCTATAGAGCTAGAAAAGGTAAATTTCTCTGTCCTCCCTTTTCTTCTTCAGGGAAAAAGATGCCCTGTGGCAAAAGACAGAAGGCATTGCCTCCACAACTCCAGCTCCTCAGAACCCAGGGGTGTGTGTTCAATGCAAAAAGGATTTCAGGCTCATGTCGCGCCGATACCAGTGCAGGTAACATCTGTGCTATTATTGTTGTTGTTATTATTAATTAAATTTATATGCTGCCCATCATCTGAAGATCACAGGGCAGTTCATAACATAAAAATACAAAATGAAAACACAAAATACATGATAAGAACAAGAACAAACCAATAGCCCCTCTCCCACAAATACATTTAAAATGACATAGGCTGTTTAATTAGCCAAAGGCCTGGGAGAAGAAGTGTGTTTTTGCCTGGTTCAATGTAATGAAGGCGCCAGGCGAGCCTTCTCAGGGAGAACATTCTACAAATGGGGAGCCACTGCATAAAAGAAATAACTTGCGTTCTGTGAGGAGGACCAAGTGTGCAGGGCCGGATTTAGGTTTGATGAGGCCCTAAGCTACTGAAGGTAATGGGGCCCTTTATATGTCCAGCTGTCCTTTGTCAACAACAAATTGTCACTGTTTTTTGTGTTGAATATATACTACATGGTAATTTATGGACCATTTATTTACCACTGTTGCTGTGTGTAGGTTTTATTTGTTTTTTTATCTTATATTCTGGAAATAGTTTTTTTTTCTTTAAAAAATTTTGGGAGCCCCAAGAGAGTGGGGCCTTAAGCTATAGCTTGTTTAGCTTATATGTAAATCCAGCACTGCAAGTGTGTCAAGGATAAACAGAACTTTAGCCAGGAATTATGCTTTTTCCTCCCCCTGTTCTGTTTTTCTGCCCTACTAGATCCCACAGCATGTGGGAAAAGGGGGGTGAACCAGAGAATGGCCCTCCCCAGTGAAGAATACCCCTACAGATGGGTACAGATGGGTCTCTTTGGTCTAGGTGAGAATGTGACACCATCAAGTGACGGAACATCCCAGTGTGTCCTTTTGCATGCAGGGACCTCTGGACCGTTGGTAATATTAGATACATTAAGCATATCGTTGAAGGGCACTCAGATGCAAAAAAGGGCTGATCATTTTTTGAGATTTAGGCACCATGCTTCTGTTACTACAGCCTCAATTTGCATTAGTTTTTTAGGCAGCTGCACCACAGCTCATATTCAGTTTCTGATCAACTCGGACTTTTCACCTGAAACAAGTGAACAAGCACATCATAAATTAAGTGGCAATACCCTAAAGCCACACTCTCATATCCTCTCCATCTCAAAAGCCTCTTTTTGTATCTTTTTCCTTGTACCATCATCCCATAGTGTGAGAAAGCTAGCTGTCAACAATTTCAGGTGCCCAGGCTGTGTCTCACGTGATGTTTCCCATTTCTCGTCAGTTCTTCCCATGCTCACTTGTTTCTAAAAACCACAATGTCTTGTTTTGGATCACAACTTCTCCTTTCTGCAGCTGCTGTTTACTAATGAAGGGTCTCCAGCTCCCTAGCAGTAGAAGAGGGGTGATGGAGTGGCAGGGCCTAACTTGATGGGACACATCCCCAATCAGATCTATCATCTCTCTACTTTTTAAATCTCCTGCCCTTGCCTTTAAAAACTTGTATAAACTCTTTGTTTACAGGACATCTAGATGCTCTGCAAGTTCAGTGCTGGTGACATGCCAGCCACCTGCCATCTTATTGTGTCTAGAGGCATCTATAGACAGGTCCTGTCAATGATCCAAGAGGACCAGGCCACTTTCAGCTTTTGAGACCCCTAGCCATAATGCGTGTAGTGCATTATCATGACTATTCAGAGCAGGTCTGGATTTTTAGCCCTGCCCTTTATGTCAGGTTGTTCCAGTTTGGGGATAAAACTGGATAGTGAACTTTAAATAACAGCTTTGCTCTGCTTGCCAAAATTGATCAGGCCTGAAATGCACAGCATAGGATGCTTTCTTCGGAAAAAGGAATACAATGATATAAAGATAAACAACCAGACCAAAACCTGAGGTCTTCCTTTGCAAGGGAATATATGGACAAAGAACCAGACCAAAAATGAAAGTCCAAAACTTTGTTGCCTAACAAAATGTTACACAGCTTTGGATGTTCTCACCCTTGTGGAAAAAAAACACTGAAAAGGAGAAATAGAGATTAAAGTGAAGGAATTACTCAACCTAGCACACTAACCCTAATACACACACACACACACACACACACACACACACCAAGGAGTGAGGAAGTACATACAGAAAAGAGTGTCCTGGCAAAGGAGCCTGATAAAATTAGGAAAAAGAAGTAAGGCGGGAGAAAGAAGTGCCATAGTCACATCTTGCCAGAGGTGACGCAAGGTAGGTACAGCGGTTGCAGCGTGCTCCAGGTGCCATCTTGACGGGTGTGACATTCTGCCCCACCCCCCGTGACTCCCAAGCCTACAGTGAGCCGGGGAAAGGGGGGAGCTGCAAAGTGGCGCACAAGGCAAACCTACCTGCTAGCCCATCGGCTACCCGCGGCTTTGCAGCTCCAGCACTCTCAGAGCTACAGCCACAAGCAGAGGATCCCACCGCCGTCCATACGGCACTCAAGCACCACTGTCGGCAAATCGCCTGCCGGTGCATGCGCAGCACGTAGTGGCGCCACGCATGCACCGTACATATGGCACATGTGCATGTGCTGTACATATGGTGCATGTACCGCCAGGCGGCTTGCCACCCCCCCCGCCCTGCACCGAGTGCCAGTTAGCCTTCCTTTGCCCCTACATCTCACCTTTTGAAATCTCTGTTGTGCAATTCTTTTCCAAATTTGCAATCCACTTTGTGAATTGGTGCTTCTCCAAATTGGCATTAAGAGGGATCTGTTTTTATAGTCACATAGCCTGGCGAACAAAAGTTCTTTCCCATAGAATCCATAAAGCCAACTGACTTGTGAAAACAGCCTTCTTCTCTGTCAAGATCCAGATTTAACTTGTCTTGAAATTGTTCTCTCCACTTGCATGGGAATGTCCTCCATTTGCATAGGCCCACAGCTTCTGCATTTTAAAAGTAGCAGAATGCAGATTGTTTGCATCACAGTTCACACGCACAGCAAATCTTGTTTGCTTCTTAGCCCACTGTAAGGGAACTCTCTCTCATGCAGGCACATACAGAAAGGTAACTGTTCCATTCGGGTTGCCCTGCTGTCACTAGGACTAGAACTATTTCTTATCAAATTTTGCTCTTTAAAGCTCACGACTTACATTTTCAGTCCAACTGGGTTAAAAACACTACTTACTTAATTTCAAAAATAAAAGGACAGAACAGAATTGGAGAGATATGATACATATTTTTAAGAAGCATTATATAAAGCATAAGCATACATGTCGTTAATAAACATTAACAAAGTGGCTTCCTGTGCGCCCTCTCTCCTTCGCTTTCTCAGGTTGTGCCGGAGCATGGTGTGTCATGCCTGCTCGGTGAGCAGCGGGCACAAGGAGCGCTGCTGCCGTCCCTGCTACCAGAAGAGAAATGGCCAAGGCACCTGACCAGACTCAGAGGGCTCAGCAAGGCAGCCCATTCCACCCAGTGGTACAGACACTGCAAGTCCAGAAAATGGCTCCCTCCCTGAGTGTCATGTGGGAATGGATGTGACTTCTGTTTGGGCATTGGTTGCAGGCTCCTCCAAATGAAGAGGAGCATATGGTGGCAGTCAGGGACATTGTCATGATAAACGGCTTAGAAATTAAATTTGTATCAGGGATGACTCTAAATATTCAGCGGGTTCCAGTGGTGTAGGAGCATCTCTCATTCTTTCCAGATCCAACACTATTAGTTAGAAGTCTGTTTTTATCTGGCGTTTCTGTGAGGCATGCAGCCAGGCACTCAGATTCAGCCATTTGCCTTCAGCCCCTGCAGCTGAATATTTCCCAAACTTCTCCTTTGCGGGATACCATGTGTTGACCCAACAAACAGTTGCTGTGGTTGGTTGGAGGTGCTGGGGACAGGAAGTATATGAAGCATGGGTAAGGGCATTGTCCCAATGAACTTGAGTCCATCGTTAAAGTTGAGCATATGGAAGCTGGCAAACATGGGATCTGAAAGTGAGCGACTTCATGAGCAGTTGCCCTGTTCTCTCTCAGCAGCATCACAGGAGGAGAAATTTTGTGGGATAATGCTGTGGCTACGCCGAATTCCCAAGCTAGTCCAGGGAAGCATTTTGCTTCCTACTGTACTGTTTCCTACTGCAGGTGGTGGGAACTCCTAAGGCAGCTGGGAAGATCAGGAAGAATTATGGGAGGGGAGGAGTCCCCATCACCACCATGGATGGCAGGTGTCATGTCCC
The DNA here is from genome assembly GCF_965113315.1 of Podarcis vaucheri. Lineage (NCBI taxonomy): Eukaryota > Metazoa > Chordata > Lepidosauria > Squamata > Lacertidae > Podarcis > Podarcis vaucheri. Next base: position 89,124,631 of record NC_138759.1, on the reverse strand, counting down.
CAGTTCACTGTACTTTATTCTTACTCTGAAGATCACTATTGGAAACTGGAATCCATAATTGAATCATGTAATTGCTGTGGAAGAAATGATTATTTATGGGGTGGAGCATTCAGAAATTAAATTTCAAAGAAAATCATTTGGGTGGGTTTTGTGCTAGTTCTTTCCCTTCCTTTTTTGTGCAATAAAATATATTTTGTAGTGTTTTGTTTCTCTATATTAGCAAAGGAATCCATATCAACAACAAAAGTGTCAATATGTGTCAGCTGCTGCAGAAACGGTGACATTAAAATGTAGTCTTTCTCTCTCCCCATGCCTTACTTTAGCAAACAAGGTGGCTGGGGGAAGAAGCTGGTGGATCAAGCTACCTGTGGCATTTGAAATGCACTATTATATTCTCTGTGTGAATGTCAGGAGGGACGTGGGTGGCGCTGTGGTTTAAACCACTGTGCCGCTTGGGCTTGCCGATCGGAAGGTCGGCAGTTCGAATCCCTGCAACGGGGTGAGCTCCTGTTGTTCAATCCCAGCTCCTGCCAACCTAGCAGTTTGAAAGCATGCAGTGCAAGTAGATAAATAGGTACCGCTCCAGTGGGAAGGTAAACAGCGTTTCTATGCGCTGCTGTGGCTCCGCCAGAAGCGGCTTAGTCATGCAGGCCACATGACCCGGAAAAACTGTCTGCGGAAGCAGACAAACACCGGCTCCCTCAGCCTGTAAAGCGAGATGAGCACCACAACCCCAGAGTTGTTCACGACTGGACTTAAATGTCAGGGGTCCTTTACCTATGTGAATGTCAAGTTTTATTGTTCACTCTTAAAGAAGAAAGAAGCTGCAAGAGTCACATGCCTAACCAGGGCTTCAATTTGATCAACCCAATAAACTGGAGTGGAGGCGCACAAATCTTTCTCCTGCTGACCACTTGAAACGGGCCGTTTACATGACTTGGTTACCATCCCACTTTGCCCAAGTGATCCTTCCCTAAAGTTGTCAAGTCAGCAGCACCCAAACTCTAAAACTCACAGGGCAGGGTCTAGTGACATCACAAATTCCCAAGATTCTTTGGGGGAAGCGGTGGCTGATTCTGCTTTAAATGCATTGTGCAGAAGGAGCCTGATTAGCCTTGCCTTATGAGAAATAAGAACTATGTCCATGACACTTTCTCAGATTTCAAAATGGACCCATTGTCCTGAAAAGGTTGGCAACCCCTGTAAGCTTTTCCCTGCCCTATTTTTTTAAAATAGTGCCAGTCTAAGGTTGTATTCTTCCCATAAAATGGAGCAGCTACCCCAGTTTATTTATATTCTGCAATATTTCTATACTGCCTTTCACATAGTTCAAACCAGGATGGAGAACCACCTTTCTTCCTCTGTGCTTTTAACAGCAGCTGGATCTGCAAAGCTTTCCATGGCATAAAGACCAGCACGATCAAAAGGCATGGGAGGAGCTGGGGGAAAGAAAGATATGGCAATCTTAGCTGAAACAGATTGCCTAAAAGCACTTGGCCCTAGAGAGCTGATGAATAAGAAAATGTGCATTCAGCACATCCTCCATCCTGCTCTTTCTCTCTTGTCTGCAATTGTGAGGCAAGAGGGTGCAACAGTGGACAAGGGAGATGCCTCTTAGCCAACCATTTGTTCCCCTCTGCAGGCTTCCTGCTGTTCTTGCAAAAGGCTGCTTCAATGAAATCTCTTAAGCAAGAGGTTTCCCAGTGGCAGCTGCAGAGGAAATGCAGAGCCTGTGAAGGAAGCATAGTCTGTACCTGTAAACATATTAGGCCAGTCAGGTGATTAAATAAATATAAAGGCAGGGACCGTGTCTACGCTGACTTAGAATGTGTGGATAGGGTTGCAGCCTTGTTTGCTTAACTGCCGAAGTGATTAAAACTACAGGCATTTGCAAATGATTAAAATAATAGCTCTGAAGAATGAGACAAAGCATGATTTATTTGCTTAAATGATGCACAGACAGCAGGCACCATCTCAGAAGAGGTGTCCTGTCCTGGGTGAGAGAAAAAGCAGGATGCCTCTACAAGGGTGATCAGATGCAGTATTAGAAACAGAGATACGAAAGCTAGGAGCTAAATGACACCTTAAGCCTAGGTTATGGGTGCAACAACAGAATGTCTAGGCGCCCTTTTTATAACAAGAATACAAAGCTGGAAATGAATGAACTGCAGCTGAAAACTTGTGTTCATTTTTTGAGGCCACCGAGAGTGAAACGCTGCCTTCGTGTAAGGCCGGCTGAGAGGCGGAACCTATCAGCTTGCCTGACGCTGCAGTGATCTCTTGGAAGTTGAGTGGGGAGGAATTTCTCCTCCCACACCTTCAGGGCCAGAAGTGGCAGTTTTAATCTGAAATCTTAGACGCAGTACTTGCAGTCCGGAGCTCAGAGACTGCTCGTGTTTATGAAATTCCCTGTCACAAAACACGCCTGGAACAATGGGAATTTCGAACACTGGTTGGATGCAACTGAGGTTGGAACCCCTGCACTTTTAATAGCTGTGTAGAAGAAAGATTTTCAGCAGCCAACTCTCTTCATGAAAGCAACATCTGCTAAAATTCCCTCTTTTATATAGCTATGAAAGGTCTGGGAGCCCTGTCCTTTCTTTCGCTTGGGTGGGCACCATGGCTCCTTGGCCATGAAAAGTGTCTCTACCAGCAGAGTTGAATGGTGAAGCTCAGAAGCCCTCCCAAATGTGCCTGTTGAGGAGATCTGAAATGTAGCATCACCCTCCCAGGATGCATCTCTCAGCAGTGATGGGTGAGGATGATGTCAGCTGTTTACAGTAGGTGAGGAGGATGTGGGGGCTTTTCTCAAAAACCAGTTGGGTAACAGCTGCTCTGGCATCCCGGAAATGACATCTGCCAGCAATCTCATAAGTACCAGTCTTGAGTACAAAGGTGGGAAATCCCTTTACAACCTTGGATTGCAACTGTCTCTGGGGCAGAGAACAGCCACTACTAGCTAGAATACCATCATCACAAAAAGGTCATAAATTGGTCAAGAAAACATCTAGTTTTGTTCAAAGTAGCTAGGGAACACAATTCTCTAAACCCAATGGACTCTATAATGCTTAAGATAGTATCATCTGGAATTTGAGGACAGGCAAAGAACGACTCAAAAAATCATCACAAACAAGCTGTAAATGGGTCAGAAAAATATTGTGTTTTGTCCAAAGCCTCTAATTTGTCCCTAATTTTAGAGACTGGGCAGCTCCTGCTTTGCTTATAAGTCCAGCACTGAAAATGCAGACATGATCCTACTGAATATACACATTGATTACATTGAATATGCACTACAGTGGTGCCTCGCTAGACAAAAATAATTCGTTCCGCGAGTCTTTTCTTCTTGCGATGTTTTTCGTCTTGCGAAGCACGGTCCGTCGCAACTGCGCCTCTTCAAGCGGCTTTAAGAAAAAAGCGCAAGACGTTTTCGTCTTGCTAAGCAAGCCCATAGGGAAATTCGTCTAGCGAAGCAACACAAAACCGAAAAACCCTTTCGTCTAGCGAGTTTTTCGTCTTGCGAGGCATTTGTCTTGCGGGGCACCACTGTAGTTCATTATTTTATTGGATTCTAGAACAGCTGTACACTTGTGCATGAAAGGAAATTTGTGGTCTCTGTTGCATCAAAAGATTCCAGTCAATATAGCAACATAATTTGTTGCAAAATACAGTCATTGGACATCATGTCCATCTGAACATTGACTAAACAAAAAAAAAAATCTGTTTCTGGAAAGGTCTGTAGAAACATTCCCCACATCTAAAATATCTCCATCCAAAGACTGACTGACTTCTAAAGTTAAAAGACATCTAATCTGCTCATCAAGCTTTCTTCTTTCTAATGCAGTACGGAGAAATATGTTAACATTTAACCTCAGTGTGCACAGCTTGTGAAGACTCCATAGCAAGCACTTTCCTATAGAAGCACATGAGGTTTCCTAAATACTCCTTCTACACTGTTCCATCATGGTGATAAGTCCCACTAAGTTCAATGGGGCTTTCTTCTGAGTAGGATGTATTGGGTTGTGCTATAAATGATTCAGGACTGCTTACTTGTATGGAAAGCAATTCCATGGACAAAATAGTGGGAAACCCATACACAGATTGTCATATGTTACATGCACAAATGCATATTATCCATTGGATGTTCATGCGCCTGGAAGCTTCAGTTGATGTATTTTTGTGTATACACACAAACACACATACACATGCACAGACGTACACACATAAACACACACAAAAAAAAACACACACCTATTGGGAAGTGCCTGATGCTACTTGGGATTTTTTAGAAACAAAAAATATTGTGATTTTTAAATGGATAGTGTAATCTGCAAGTTTGGATCCATCACATGAAACAATAGGTGAAGTCACCTCAGTATTCAAATGGTGATGAAGTCTGCTGCCCCTACCTCAGGAACCCTTGTACTCAATTTAGTGATGAAATCTTGAGAGACAACCAAACCTATGCCAAAAAATGGGCATAGGTATCAAGTATTCTTCCACAGCAGGCACTTCTAAATGAGTGACCTATAAGACATGCAACTTAAGGTATCAGAGTATAATCTTGTAAAAGTCTTTGTTGTTAGTGTTTTAATAACAACTTGATCAGGTGCTGTACATGTAGAAAATATAAGAGAAATGGAATAGTTAAACCAGGATTCTTTATTGGGCCAACATCTTATATAATAAGGGAAAGTAACATGCCATCTGTTTAGAATTTGTTGGAATACATATCTACATAACATCAGCCAGACCTTCTTATTGCATACAGCTAGCTACAACACTGGCAGTATAGGCAGAGGCAGAGGGCTGATACTTTATCCCTGAGATATCCTGCATCAACAGCCATGTAGACTGTTTGAAGCTCACACTAGGTCATCAGTTCTCCATTTCTGGCTGTCAGGGTGCAGTCAGCAGCTCTCGGCTGGTTGCCCAGGAAACTATAAACACAAGGAAAGGTTTCTTGCAGTCCTTTTTTATTTCAAACTTTACAGAGAGAGGCTACAGAATCCAGCCTCTTGGATAATGACATTGTCCAATGGAGTGAATCTCCATTCGTCGTCATCATCTCCTCTATGGGTGCCCTCTGTCTTTGAGTTCTTTGCTCTCCTACTTTTAAGGCTCGCCAGGTTCTGGGAGATGGTGGGTCTGGAATGCTTTCTAGTGACAACGTGTCAGCCAGCTGCTGCTCCAGCTCTGCCTGCTCCTCCTCTCCCATTATTTCTCAACTTTTCCTCCTCATCTGCCTCTGAGCTGTGACCTCCCGCAAACCACTGTTGTGAATCTATACAGTCTTCCTCCTCCCTGGAAGGGTCAGGATGGGGAGGGAGTCTCCACCACTCCTCCTCCTCTGCCCAGTCCCTGACACTGGCTCTAGATGTGCACAATGAACCTACCTACCTAGACACAAGTGAATTATGGCAATCAGATCAATGCATCCTGTTCCTTAATTCATTGTATGTTCGCATTAGCAGCTTAAAACACAGCAAATGTTTTGAGAGAACTGCAGCAAACAGCAGTATGTCAAGAAACTACAGGATTAATATTAATTGTAAGTAACGTGTGAATGCAGCTTCAAAAACTAGCAGTGGAAACACTGGATTTGGATTAAGCAGTAATGGGAACATACCCTAACTATTAGGGAAACATGTGACCTCAGGTGAAAGTTATGGAGACGGGCCTTTTCCCTAAAGGCCATTGTGTGCATTATTCCTTATTACCACCATTGCTTTGACTTAATCATAGCTCCACAGGCAAATTTACAGCAAAATCATATTTCTATCAAGATGTATTAACAAATTCATTTTAAAGTAAACAAAAGATCTATAAAAGAATAATTAAAAATGAATTCGAGATAGAGTTAGAATTAAGTTTGTTTTCTCTCCATATATCTTATTTTTTGTTAAGCATATAAATCCACCCAGAATTTTGTCACAGGATTCTACTTTAGACAGATTGGCTATGGAAGAACAGGATATTGTCTGGCTATCATTTATCAAAGAACTGTATATTATCTGCACTGGACATAAATTAGTAGCCATCTTGGTTTTAATGCACAGAATTCCATTTGAGAACATTATACATGTTTCTGGGTGAACAATACCTGATGTGCAATGTTCAGATTATTTGAATCACAAAAACTTTCTGGGAGGAAAATAGAAATATTTGCTTTTCTGACAAGCATGTGGGGATGTTTTGTGTCATCAATAATCGTTGCTGAATCTAAGCCAATACTGGCAGATTATTTTTATTTTATTTATTTTATTATTGCTACACCGCCCTATACCCAAAGGTATACAGGTGTTTTTTTAAAGCATCTCAGTGGTATCACTTTAGTGAGTCTGACTCTTGAAGCCTCCTTACAAGCATGGCTATTACAGAGTTGTAGATGTGATGCCAGAGGTGGATGAGAAGGAGGAACCCCTTCTAAACCGAGTCAAGGCTTCTTTGCTGATGATGCCTCTTGTGACCAGGATCTTGAGGAAGTTGTTCCGGAACTTCTGCCCTATGAAGGCATATATGATGGGGTTTATGCAGCTGTGAGCAAATCCCAGGATTTCAGTACCCGAAAGGGCTGCATCAATGCTGTTGCGAAGGTCACAGGTTTCACCAATAGCTCCAGACCTCATTAACGTATCAAGAAGCAGAGAGATATTGTAGGGCAGCCAACAGACCAGGAAGACCAGCACCACAGCCAAGATGACTTTCATGGCCTTCTTTCTTTGACTGTTATTAGTCTGGTAGAGTCTGTGTACTGTCACACCATAGCAGAAGAGCATGATGATCAAGGGAAGAAAGAAGCCAAACGTTTGTGGCAGGATTCTCAGTTTCACCCTAATCTCAGATGTCTGATTCCCTTCAATATTTTCATAGCAAACACACTTGTATAAATCATGTGGTAGGTAAGCCACACGGAAGATAATCCCAGGAAGGGAGAAGAGGAAGGAGAACAGCCAGATGCCAACGCAGACAAATTTGACCCAGCTTCTCTTCTGAGTGACTGCCCGAGTAGCATAAACTATTGCCAGGTAGCGATCCACGCTGATACAGGCCAGCAGGAGGATGCCGCTGTAGAAGTTGACTTCCTTCAGGAGTGACAGGATTTTGCATACAGGAGTACCAAAGATCCATTCATGCACTCTTTCTACAGCCCAGAATGGCAAACTAAGTGCAAAGAGGAGATCAGCAATGGCGAGGTTCAGAAGATACACATCTGTGGCAGAACGGTTTCCTTTGTTGTAGGCAATCACCAGAACCACCAGGGAGTTTCCCACCAGGCTCAGAAGGCATGTGAGACCATAGATGAATGCCACTAGGTACTTTAAAACATCTGGCGTAACATTAATTCTGCAAGGTGAGGCTGCTGCTGCTATACTGTTAGGGTCAAAGGTGCCGTAGACATCACTGTAATTACCATCTAGATAATAGTCCAGAAAATCCAGATCAGAAATCAGAACTGAATTTGCCATTATTGAGGTCTTGCTCTGGGCCTGTGTAGAGGATGAAACCAAAACAGACATATGAACGAGTTCATTAAGATCAGTGGGATACATATTTGTTATATATGGGCCCAACCTAAGTTTAACCATTCTCAAAATGCTTGAGCATTTTAAGAAAGTTAAAACTGCTGCATCTTAAATCCTGCATATCAGTCAATGTTACACAAGAACCAAACAGTAGAGCTAAAAGGAACCTGGCACTCATCTAACATTTCCATTTCGTGCTAACATTCAAAACCTGTTGCTAAACAGAGTAGCCTTTGGAATCCAGATTATACTGCGTGCAGAAAACTCTGCCACAAGTGACAAGAGTTTGCTTTGGGACAGGAGTGGAATCAGGAGGCTGATTCAGGGAGAGATCACTGAGGAAAAAGATCTACTTTTTTTCTATCCATACCCTCCAATATCTCACTGTTCAAAATCAGGGTGCTCCATTTTTGGTCCTGAGCTCTTGGGGGAACCAGCTGACTCTTGCAGGAGGAGGTTCCCCATCACTGGTGTGTGAAAACATATAAGTGGCTGGCTTTTCCACACACACACACACACAAAAATTGCATTGATTTGATAAAACCAACCAGGCTTCTTTCCACACAAGAGCTTTCTGACAACATAGATATGATAGGTCAATTCCAGACAGATTCCAACTATGCAGGTTGAATGTGTGGCCATTTCTCCTACTTTTCCTAATGAAAACAAAGACTGGGTTTTCCATCATTCCACAGAGGCCATAGATTGCAGCAACAGGGAAATAATTTAATTATTAAAAGCATATTTTGTTCCCAAGAAGGGACGCGGGTGGCGCTGTGGGTTAAACCACAGAGCCTAGGACTTGCCGATCAGAAGGTTGGTGGTTCAAATCCCTGTGACAGGGTGAGCTCCCGTTGCTCGGTCCCTGCTCCTGCCCACCTAGCAGTTCAAAAGCACATCAAAGTGCAAGTAGATAAATAGGTACCGTTCTGGTGGGAAGGTAAACAGCGTTTCCGTGCGCTGCTCTGGCTTTGCCAGAAGTGGCTTAGTCATGCTGGCCACATGACCCAGAAGCCATACGCCGGCTCCCTCTGCCAATAAAGGGAGATGAGCGCCACAACCCCAGAGTCGGCCATGGCTGGACCTAATGGTCAGGTGTCCCTTTACCTTTAACTTGTTCCCAAGAGGGTTGTGCCTCCTTTTCAAAACTCTTTTAAGTTTTTTCTAGTTTTATTTACACCCCTTCCTTTCATTTCTGTTAGTGTTTATTGTGCTTATTTTTTTAAAATGTGTAATCGATCATGGATATCTGTGATTCCTGCACACAACAAGGGCTCACACAGGTACTAAAGCAGCCAAAAAAATAAAATAACGTATGGGAATTTCTGCAATAGGGGGATTATTTGGAAAATATTGGGTGCTTCCAGATGACCTGGAAGGTCTTTAAGCAGAGGCTTGACAACCATATGTCAGGAGTGCTCTGATGGTGTTTCCTGCTTGGCAGGGGGTTGGACTCGATGGCCCTTGTGGTCTCTTCCAACTCTAAGATTCTATGATTCTATGACCTGTTTACTGAGCATTCAAAGCTTCATTGCTCCAAAGCTTTATGGTGCTTTCCCCTGTCATTTTCCTTATACTGTAACAAAAAGTCAAAAATTGTGCAACATGAATTTGCCAGTACAGTAGTAACTCGGGTTAAGAACTTAATTCGTTCTGGAGGTCCATTCTTAACCTGAAACTGTTCTTAACCTGAGGTACCACTTTAGCTAATGGGGCCTCCTGCTGCCGCCGCATGATTTCTCTTCTCATCCTGAAGCAAAGTTCTTAACCCGAGCCACTATTTCTGGGTTAGTGGAGTCTGTTACCTGAAGCATCTGTAACCTGAAGCATCTGTAACCCGAGGTACCACTGTACGTGATTGAGTCTCTCCCTAAAATAGCACCTGTCTGGAGGGGTTTATTGTCTATTCTGAGGACCAACCAGGGCTTTTTTTCAGCTAGAACTCACCAGAACTCAGTTCCAGCACCTTTAAGGTGGGCACCATTATAAGAGAAGAAGGGAGGCACTCATGGTGAGTTCCAGACCATTTTTTTCTAGAAAAAGAGCACTGGAGCAACTAATGCACAATGTTTTCCTTTTATGAGGCTAAACTACATGTGGTGAAGAATTTGATATCTGTGTACACCAGAGGTAGGCAGCATGGTGCTCTTCTTTTATCTTGGACTTCATCTCCCATTTGCTCCATTCCTCATTTCCCAATAGTCAGAGCACCACATTGGCTACATCTGGTATATACTGCATACCATCATATGTGAAAACAGATCAAGTGTTTATTTTTATGTGATAACTTCAAAACATCTGTCATAACCACTGCAAAACATACACACGTGCTATTTTGCTCTCTTCCTATGGAGAGGATATGTCTGTGTAGCAAAACTACATGTGTGAAGTTTCACCTTTACGGCAATGTGGGGAAATCTGTGCCAATAACTTGGTTGCTTTTGCTGTTCTTGCAATAGGAAGTGTGAGCACACCTCTTTCTCAAGATGCACAGCATGTTTGCTTTAGCAGGTCTGCCATGCAAGTCTCATTCCTGAGGTCTGCATTAATACCCAATGCATAAAGTTTTTCCTACATGGACCTTTGTTCTCTGCTTTAAGGCTAGGAAACAACCAACACTGGAGAGATGACTCCTTTCAGTATATATTCAAAATCCAGATTGACTCATTTATGTGCAAAAAAAATCAACCTATAGTGACATTTCCTGATATTCTTATCCGTCATATGATTTGTAAAATTAGTCTGGTGATGAGTTCAATGTAGATTTGGACATTCTGTTTCTAAAATGCTGCTGTAACATGGGAGTGAACAAAAATGATTTGGCTCAGAAGCTGCCACTGAGCCTCCTGTTGCGATTAAATGCTTCTTTGGGCTGACACTGTAAACTCCCTTTTGCTCGCTGGTCCAATGGAATACCCCATAATTACTACTTAGCCAGGCACTACATGACAGTTTGGTCTGTATCCCTGATGCATGCTGCAAAGAGTCGGGGGGAAATGCGTGGTACATTGCAATGCCAGTCTGTGTAATCATGAAGTCCTAGAAAATGCATGAGGAGACTCATGCAGAGGTGTAGCTGCTGTTGAATACCTGACAGTGATTTCCTGTATAAACAGGTCTCTCCTGTGGAGGCAGCTTCACTTTCAGGGTGTGTGAGTGTGAGTGTGATGAGTGTACTATTAGCTGCTTCCTTTAAGAATATAAGAGCAGCATCTTTTTCCCTTCACCTTTCTCTGTTTTCCCCAGTCAAAATTTATGCTGTAAGCTCTATGAGGCCAGAAACCTGTCTTTTTGGCTTATGAGGGGTAGCAACAACAGCTGTAGTAAATAGTTGTTGCAATTGTTGATAATGATGATGCTGTCTATAGCTCATCATCACTTGCAGAATCCTTCTCTAGATAGCTGTTCCACCTCAGAAGTCATTCTGTATTAGTTCCAAATATGTGAGCTGCTTATAATCATCTACCCCAGATCAGGTAAGGTAAAGGGACCCCTGACCATTAAGTCCAGTCATGACCGACTCTGGGGTTGTGGTGCTCATCTCGCTTTATTGGCCGAGGGAGCCGGCGTACAGCTTCCGGGTCATGTGGCCAGTATGACTCAGCCATTTCTGACGAACCAGAGCAGCGCACGGAAACGTCGTTTACCTTCCTGCCGGAGCGGTACCTATTTATCTACTTGCACTTTGATGTGATTTCGAACTGCTAGGCTGGCAGGAGCTGGGACCGAGCAACAGGAGCTTACCCTGTCACGGAGATTCGAACCGCCAACCTTCTGATCAACAAGTCCTTGGCTCTTTGGTTTAACCCACAGCGCCACCCACGTCCCCACCCCACATCAGAGACAGCTGCAATTCAGTATCAGGTGCATCACTTTGTATTCAAAATTATCTATTATTATTACTACTACTACTACTACTACTACTACTACTACTGCATTATTATTCTTATTATTATTTTCCCTGCCTTTCATCCCGAAGTCCCAGGATGGGCTACAACAATTATAACACAACATTAATATTTAAACACACAGTATCAGACATCTCTGTGTGTATTTTGTTTCCAATTATTCTTTAAAATTGGAAATACTGTATGCTCAATTGCAAGAAAACTATGATCAGTGCTGTAATATCACATGTAAAATGGGTTTTAGACTGGTATAATTTAATATGCTGTTCCAAATAATATTTAGTAAGATTTGAGTCTGCCGACTGACATCGCAATACAAGACAGATACAATCATCATGATGAACAGTGAGGATCTCACCATCAAAATGCTACAGCAACTTCACTTTTATCATCTAGCTTGTTAGACATTTATGTAGAACTTTAGCACCCTGGAATACCAAGTTTTGCCTATCAATGCATTGCTCCCAATATATTAATGTATTGTCCTTATCATCATTCTCATGTCCTCAGTCCTATGCAAAGTTAAACAGAGTCATCCACTTACCTGCCTGCTTTAGGGAATCGTCTTGAGGACACCAGCATATGGTGCTGAAAGTTCGGGTTTTCTAGGAGGAACTGGCCTTTGCAAAACTTCCCTCCACAGAACACATCAAACCCTTCGTTACATTACCTAAGAGGCGGGGTGAGGAATGGTCTGTGGATGACTATAACAGGAAACAGCTCCAACTGTGAGAAGTATACTAGTAGGTGACTCGCTCAATTCCTTCACTTTGATTACCCCAACAAGATACTAGTTCGCAGTGCATTACCACCTGCAAACTTCCCCTGTATGCGAAGACAGGCTCTGAGCAAATGAGACCAATAGTGGGTCCATTGGTGAAGAAGGCAGTTTCTGCACATGCTGTGGAGGGAAGTGAGGGGCAGATAGGGCTTGTCAACCTGGATAGGTAGCTCATCTAGGAGAAGGAAAACACTATTCCTAAAGCTCCACTGCCTTATGGGAATTTTTTGGGAGAAGAAAAGGATAAGAGGTAAACCCTACATAAATCACGTTTACCAACTTCCCATCAAATTATGGCTAAGTGCCTTCCACAAAATCCTACTGCAACCGTGTAGTGCAAATTCTTGGTGTTACACAACAGGATTTGTGAGGTCCACATCTGAGAACCAGGGCTGTGCAGGAGAAATGCAGACTGATGTAAAGCTTGGAGACTTGCGTTCCACCACTGCCTTTATCTCTCAACCTCACTCTCTAAATGTAAAAAAAAAATTAAAGTGACTTAGGCCTCATGCCAATGAGCTATTCACTTATTCAGACTTGCTTGCACAAAGCTTACACAGAGGTTAGATTATACACGCACACACCCGCACACACCCACACACCCTAACTGGTGTTTTCTCATAGGCATATTCTTCAGCCTGTCAGTGACACAATTAACAGTGCAATAGTAATGGTTTTATACCAGACTGTCCACACATCATACCACTTTATTCGTTGTTCTGTGACACTTCCCCAGAGCTACTGCATTATTGCCATCTGGAGGGGCACTCTTATGCTATATGAAGGGGTGGCCAACTTCCAAGACACTGCGATCTACTCACAGAGTTAAAAACTGCCAGTGATCGACCCCCTTTTTGGGGGTTCAGGTAAAAAATCTTGAGCTTTTTTTAGGGGAGCCAAAGTTGTTGAGCTTCTTTGGGGGGAGCCAGTGATCAACCAGTGATCTACCACAGACGTCCGGTGATCTACCGGTAGATCACAATCTACCTGTTGGACGTGCCTGCATAGTGCAACAAAAGTGAAACAAAAGAACTGCAGAATTCTGCTACAAAAAGTTACAGGCAGAAAGCTATGGCACCTGCATCCGTTGGAAATAAAGCTTTATATAACCATGGATTATTACTCTGTATTAATTAGGGATTATTATTCTAATAATGGATGTTGGAATTTCTTGGAGATAAAGTCATTATACTGGACTGGAGGAAGACTATTCTTGACTTTTAGCAATAATAACAATTGAGGAGCCCCTTTTGGACATTTTGTGTGGAAAGGGAAATGAATGAGATACCTGGGGTTGAATATTGGAAAAATACTGCCTAGCAGATTGATGAGCAGAGTGGTATTACCTTGGAATACAGCTGGATACTATTCTGAACACTGAATATTTTGAATAATGTTTATACAGCATACATAATTGACAGACGAAGAATCAGAAGTCCAATTTATTTCCTTCTCGTTGCTCTCTTTCCTTTTATTTTTCATGAGCTTTCCTTCTTGTGTTTTCTCTTTCTCTTCTTTTATCCACTTTACTTTTGCTTTTGTTTTATTTTTTGAGGTCCTCTACTATGGGTTAATGAGGGCACACACAAGAAGGTGATGGGTGGAAGGTGAAAAACCCTGCGTGAGAGACAGGGAAGGGTCTCCCAGGGTGCGAGGTTGGGAAAAGGGAAGCACCCAGGCACTGGCAGAGGAAGAGGAGTGCGGGGGGAGCGCACCGCACCCAGCAGCGCGATCCTGGTGGGGTGCCATTGCAGCTGCTCCCCCGGCCGCGCTGGGTGCCATGCCTCTGCAGGCGGCATGCCACGCCCCCAGGATACACATCACGCCCCTGCGGGCAGCATGCTACACCCCTGGGACTTGCGCCAGGCCTGCCCCTACCTGCTCTCCGCCCCCCCGATGCTGGAGCATGAAGCTCCGCCACTGCTTCCAGGTGAGAGCTGGGAGGGTCCACCCCCTTTTATGTGAGACAAGATCTACAGTGGTACCTTGGATTACAAATGCTTCAGGTTACAGATGCTTCAGGTAACAGACTCAGCTAACCCAGAAATAGTACCTCGGGTTAAGAACTTTGCTTCAAGATGAGAACAGAAATCGCACGATGGCGGCTCAGTGGCAGCAGGAGTCTCCATTAGCTAAAGTGGTGCCTCAGATTAAGAACAGTTTCAGGTTAAGAATGGACCTCCAGAACGAATTAAGTTCTTAACCCGAGGTACCATTGTACTTCTGATAGAGGGCTTTGTATTTTTATTGTGTTCCATGCTGAAAAGTTTCAATATAAATAAATTTAAAGGAAACAAAGCTGTATAGCTGCCCAAAACCTTTGCCAGTGTCAATGGTGCTGAAAGCGGGCTTGCATATAACCATCTCGATACCATCAAATCATCATGAATGCACAATAAAAAGAGATGTCTGAGAAGGGTCTTTGTTGAGCATTCATTCTGACTTGCTTGTTGGGTGGTTATGCAACAACGAGCATTCATCTTGCATTCGTCCTCATTTCCTTGTAAGGTATTTACACATGGATTTGCCAGGTCAGGAGCATCCCAGACCCTGGGGTTTCAGGGCCCAGATCTGAGACCTAAGGGCCCCAGTGATGCCACAGTGTCAGGCTTTAGAGAATCTGAACCCTCCCATGGTGGCAGCCAAGAAGCAGTAAACAAGAGGAGTTCTTACCAAGTAATTTATTCCATAATTCACAGAGAGACACAAAAAAATGTGGTCTCCCTAAGATAATGGCATTGCTCCGAGTAAAGTCCAACCCCCTCTGTCTCTTCTATTTTACACCACTCTTGCGTTGGCTAATCTGAGCTTTCTGCCTCTGAGTTTCTGTTCCACTATCCTCAATGCTTGCCTGGTCCTAGGTTGGGGGGAGGTCAGGAATGCTCTCCAAAGACGCTGAGTCTGTCAGCTGTCTCTCCCTTGGTATTTCTTCTTCCTGCTGTTCCTCTCCCAATATTTCCCAGCTTCTCCCGTCTGCAGCCTCTGAACTATGACCTTCTGCAAACCACTCTTCTAAATCTATACTGTCCTCCTGTTCCTGGGAAGGTTCAGAAGAAAGGGGGCAGCCCCCACCATTCCTCCTCAGTCCAACCGCTGACACACAGAGACAGGTCATAGTGATGTCATTAAGCATGACACATTAAGCATCAACTACAGACACTGAGAGCAAGTCATTCAAATAGAACACATGAAGTCTAACAAATGTGCAAATACGTCACTAGTTGGAAATTAAAATAGAAACTTTAGTATTCCTACGTCCAGCTGAAATGAGGGGGTCATTCTTTTTCTCACCTCCTAATACAGCCTATGCTTCTTGGGGACTGCTCTTGTGAAAAGTCACTGCCAATGATGCAATTGCTGTTCCGTACTGTATGCATTTAATTTCCTTCTGACTCCCCCCCCCCATATCTACATACACACCCCTACGCTTATGCCATTATGCAATTTTTTATTCTTTCGGATGCCACAAGATATTATTGCTTGTTCAGAAAACAACAACAAAGAAAAGACATTTAAGAGTTCATAAGAAAACATAACAACAACATACTACATTGCTTGCAGTGCAGGGCTACCTTTCTGACATATACAGTACAGTATATCAATCTGGAAGAAGTGGAAGCATAGTTATCTCAGATTTTTATTTATTTATTTACATATAAAAAATATATGTATAAACCTCTGTTCAGAAAAAGGGCAGTTTACAACTATCATACATAAAACCATGTGATAACAACCATATGAAAAAAATAAAATCACAGGTCAACTAAGTATTGCAGAAGGATGTTTTCTATATTGCCAGCAAAAGCTTGGCAGCATACAAATGTTTTCAGAGGTGTTTAAAAATTAGAACAGAAATCAATATTTAATTTTAGCATAGTATGAAGAAGAGTTGCACAGAAAGAAAAAAACAAATTATTCAAATTATTCAAACAAATTCAAATTATTTTTTGTTACAAGATTAAGGGTTACCATAAAGTGTTAAAAAACATAAACATCTGTTTTCTAATTAATGTGAGTGTAGAAACAGGACTGTTTGTGCCAAAGGATGCGTTTAAAGCATTTGCTAGAGGGTCCGTGACTGACTTTAAGCATAGCACTGCAGTTTACAGCAGAAACATATTTCTATCAAGATGTATAAATATATTCAATTTAAAGTATACTAAAGACAGATCTATAAAATAATGAATTAAAAGTAGAAAGGGAATGTAGTTTGCCTACTCTCTATATATCACATTTTTACTTAACTACATATAAAAATGATGGCTACATCCACTCAAAGTTTTGTCACAACATTCTACTTTAGACAGAGAACAGGAGATTGTTTGGACATTGTTTATAAGGAACTCTATATTGGCACTGCTGAATCTCCACTAATATTGGCAAAAATAGTGGTTGGGTTTTTTTAGCATTTCAGTGGTATCATCTTATTGGACCTGATTCTTGAAGTCTACAAAGACCTTCATTGTAACAGTGGCTGGACATACTCTGTCTTGAGTGGTCTGTTTCTCCCTTTTTTTCTTCCCCCCAGTCTATTATAGAGTTGTAGAGGTGATGCCAGAGGTGGATGAGAAGGAGGAACCCTTTCTAAATCGAGTCAAGGCATCTTTGCTGATGATGCCTCTTGTGACCAGGATCTTGAGGAAGTTGTTCCGGAACTTCTGTCCTATGAAGGCATATATGATGGGGTTTATGCAGCTGTGAGCAAATCCCAGGATTTCAGTACCCGAAAGGGCTGCATCAATGCTGCGGTGGCGGCTGCAGCTTTCAGCAATAGCTGCCATCCTCATCAAGGTATCAGCAAGCAGAGAAATATTGTAGGGCAGCCAACAGACCAGGAAGACCAGCACCACAGCCAAGATGACTTTCATGGCCTTCTTTTTTTGACTGTTCTTGGTCTGGTAGAGTCTGTGTACCGTCACACCATAGCAGAAGAGCATGATGATCAAGGGAAGAATGAAGCCAAACGTTTGTGGCAGGATTCTCAGTTTCACCCTAATCTCAGATGTTTGATTCCATCCAATATTTTCATAACAAACCCATTTCATCTTCTCAGTTGGCACGAAAGCCTCATGGAAGATAATTACAGGAAGGGAGAGGAGGAAGGAGAGCAGCCAGATGCCAACGCAGACAAATCTGACCCAGCTCCTCTTCTGAGTGACTGCCCGAGTAGCATGAACTATTGCCAGGTAGCGATCCATGCTGATACAGGCCAGTAGGAGGATGCCGCTGTAGAAGTTGACTTCCTTCAGGAGTGACAGGATTTTGCACATGGGAGTGCCAAAGATCCATTCATGCACTCTATCTACAGCCCAGAACGGCAAGGTGAGTGCAAAGAGGAGATCAGCTATGGCAAGGTTCAGAAGATAAACATCTGTGGCAGAACGGTTTCCTTTGCTATAGGCAATCACCAGAACCACCACAGAGTTCCCCACCAGGCTCAGAAGGCATGTCAGGCCATAGATGAATGCCACTAGGTATTTGAACACAGGTGGCATAACATCGATTCCACACGGTGCTTTTGCTCCTACACTGTTAGGGTTGAAAGTGCCATAGTAGTCACTGTAATTAGCGTCTAAATCTAGGTCCGAAAGATCCAAATCAGAAAGCACAAATGTATTTGCCATCCTTGAGGTCTTGTTGTGGACCTGCATAGAGTTTAAGCCAAAACAGACACACAAACAAGTTCATTAAGATCAAGAGGTTATGTATCTGTTATACATGGATCAGATTTACCATTGTCATTTTCAAAATGCATCAAAAAGTTACAGCTCACCAGAAGCAAAACACACATGGCTCCATATTGGTATCTTAACCCCCACAATCACCTTGGAGTGGTCTAAATGTGCTCAAGCCATTGGTCTAAAATGTCGCATTTCTTTCACCATTGCCCTGGAAACCAGGCCTTCATCGGGCTATTGACATTCCTTCCTTTATCTCACTTCCCTTACTTCTCCTTTCTCCCAGGAAACTTCGAGGATAGCTGGTTTTACACTCTGGGGCTAACTCATGATAAACTTAGAATAACATCCTAGAGGGCCATTTGTGCCACTTTGACAGGGTTTCTTGTTTATGGCTTAGAGAGCATAAGGTTGTAGAATGCAGGCCCACAGGAACCTCACACAGAAATCAAACCTTTCCCTTCATTCATTCTATCTAAGAGGTTAAACGTAACTAAAAGTGAAACACTGAAACATTATTAAAATCAAAAATATACATCTTGCGTCTCTGATTCTTATGTCAGGAGGCTTACAGCATGCCTGCGAGGTAGTCCATTGTTAATATTGAATTCCCACAGTTCTCATGTTAAGGAGACATAGGATAACCAGCCTCATATACCCCAAATACGTAAGTCAGATTAATTCATGAAGGGGTTAATTGTCCAGTCTGTATGAATTGTGTATTGTTTTGTAATGATTTGTTGGGTCTCTGGACCGTAATAAAGATTGATGATGAATTGTCCAGTCAGACTTAGCTATGCCACTTCCCCTTACCTTGGGAGGAAATGGGCAATCAAGTCTTTGTTAGCCTTAGTCTACCTGTGAACTAAGCATGTAAGGAGGTTTGCAGCTCAGCCTCATGGCTTGCACCAACCTCTTGGTAAGGATTTAGGAAGTTTTATCACTTTGTAACTAAGCTACGTCTTACTGCCTGTGCAACTTTTCTGTTTGGTGTATGAAAAAGCACATGAATCTGACGTTTGGAGAGTTTGTTAGTACGTAAATCATTTTTTAACCTACCAAATGTTTGGTCTTTTCCTATGCTGGAGAAAGAGGGAGAATTTGGAAATATTTTTTTAAGAGGACATGTTGGAACTCACTTGGAAGAGCATACTTTAAAGGTCTAACAGCCTATATATATCCACCCTTCACTTTGTTGCATATTTTGTGACTTTAAATCTCTGCTGGGGACTATTTTGTGGGATGGGGTGGAAAATGGGGTGAAGAGGAAATGGCACGGAGTTTTCTGGGAAAGGCATTTAAGGAAAGGCACAAAGGAAAACTGCTGAGGGTGCAGCTTGGGGATAAGTAGTGTGGACTGGGAAAGGGTGTGGCCTGGGGGAAGTGTCAATGTCCAGAGAGACATTTGGCCCCAGCCTGAGGTGCCAAGATATATTCTAATATATTCTCTTAGGTATGAGAATATATACTTGGCTGCCTTTTCCAAAAAAATTGCATTGATTTGATGCAACTAACCAGGCTTCCTTCCATACAGAAGTGGAACTTTATGGCAACATAGATATGGTAGCTAGAGTCTAGAGAGATCCCAGCTATGCAGTTTGAATGCTGGGCCATTCATTCCCAATTCATTTGCAGCAAAGTGAGATGACGTTGCTTCAACCCTTTCTAGGATTTTTTTCTCGTCACGTTCCTTATCACAGAAATCAGATCTTTTTGAGAAGTTGGTTTTTGTGCAAGACCTCCCAATGAATCATAATGTGCAACTTGAATTTGCCAGTATGTAATTGAATCCTACCCAGAAATAACAACCAGTGGCGTAGCATGGGTTGTCAGCACCCGGGGCAAGGCAAGTAATTTGCGCCCCCTAACCCGTGGGTTTGCGCCCCCTAGCCCGTGGATTTGCGCCCCGTAACCCTAACCCCCAGATGTTGCACCCGGTGCGGCCGGCCCCCCCTGCACCCCCCACGCTACGCCACTGATAACAACCATCTTTCTACTGTGAGGACCACCTCACTTACCACACATTCCCTTTGCAATATGAACCTACCGGTGGTGGGGAAATTGATATCTGTGTACACCAGGGCAAGCCAACATAATGCTCTTCTTTGGGCTTTGACCTTTGACTCCATTTCTCATCAGCCCCAGCCAGCATGGCCAATGGTCAGAGATGATGGGTGTTGTAATCCAGCATTATCTACAGAGCACCACATTGGCTACATCTGGTATATACTGCATACCATCATATGTGAAAACAGATCAAGTGTTTATTTTTATGTGGTAACTTCGAAACCCCTGTCATAACCACTGCGAAACATACACACGTGCTATTTTGCTCTCTTCCAATGGAGAGGATATGTCTGTGTAGCAAAACTACATGTGTGAAGTTTCATCTTTATGGCAATGTGGGGAAATCTGTGCCAATAACTTGGTTGCTTTTGCTGTTCTTGCAATAGGAAGTGTGAGCACACCTCTTTCCCAAGATGCACAGCATGTTTGCTTTAGCAGGTCTGCCATGCAAGTCTCATTCCTGAGGTCTGCATTAATACCCAGTGTAGCTGAAAACTATGGGCTGCTTCATGCATAAATATTTTCCTGCACTGACCTCTGTTCTCTGATTTAATGCTGGGAAACAGCCAACACTGGAGAGATTACTTCTTTCAATAGATTATCAAAATCCAGGCTGTCTCATTTATGTGCAAAGAAAAGTCAACCTATAGTGACATTCCCCAATACAGAGGCATAGCAAGATAAGGTGGTACCCGGTGCGGAAAAAAATTGTCACCTCCCCCCCCCCCATCAATGACTCGGGGTAGGCTTAGGAGTCGCAGGCAGGCGGCGCACCAAATGTCACCCTGGGCGCGCCTCCCGCCCGCAACTCCCAAGCTTCCCCCTCAGCGATGACACCCAGGGCAGTTCACCCCCCACCCACCCTTCCTACGCCTCTGCCCCAATATTCTTATTTTTTGTATGATTTATAAATTAAGTTGTGGTTTTGAGTTCAATATAAATTTGGACATCTTGGTAGGAAACAGAAATTGTTTGGCTCGGGAGCTTCCACTGAAATAGCTTCCTGTTGTGATTAGATGCTTCTTTGGACTGACATTATAAACTCTCTTTCGCTCTGCTAGCTAGTCCAGTGGAATCCAGCACAATTGCTACATAGCCAGGCCCCACATGAGAGTTCAGTGTGCATCACTGAGTTTGAATGTTGCAAAGAGTTAATTGTGTGGAACGTTGCAATGCCTATCTCTGTAATATAATCACTAGAAAATTCATAAGGACACTCATGCAGAGGTGCAGCTGCTGTCTTTCTGACTTACGAAAAGCAAGGTATTGAGAGTGCTGTATGAGCAACAGCTGTAGTAAATAATTGTTGCAATTGCTGCTGATAATTCTATCTATATAACATCACCAGTTGCAGGATCCTTCTCTAAGCAGCCTTCCCCTCTCAGAAGTCATTCTGTATCAGTATCAGATCTGTGATCTCAATCTACCCCACATCAGAGACGTCTGATGTTCAGTATCAAGTGCATCACTTTGTATTCAAAATTATCCATTACTATATTATATTATATTATTATTATTATTATTATTATTATTATTATTATTATTATTGCCTTCCCTTCACAGTAAAGTCCCAGGGTGGGCTACAACAATTACAACACAACATTAATATTCAAATCCAGTATCACATAGTATTAGACATCTCTGTGTGTATTTTGTTTCCTATTATTATTTAAAATTGGAAATATTGTATGGTCAGTTGGAAGATAAACTATGATCAGTGCTGTGATATCACATGTAAAATGGGTTTTAGAATGGTATAATTTAATATGCTGTTCAAAATAATATTAAGTAAGATTTAAGTTTGCCAACTGGCATCGCAATACAAGACAGATACAGTCATTATGATGAACAGTGAGGATCACACCATCAAAATTCTACCGCTGCTTAACTTTTATTTTCTAGCCTGTTAGACATTTATGTAGAACTTTAGAACTCTGGAATACCAACTCTTGCCTATCAATGCATTGTTCCCAATATATTAATATATTGTCCTTATCATCATTCTTATCCTCAACCTCAATCCTATGCAGAGTTAGGCAGAGTCATCCACTTACCTGCCTGCTTTAGAGAATTGTCTTGAGAGCACAAAAAATGTGATGCTTAAAGTTCGTGTTTTCTAGGAGGAACTGGCCTTTGCAAAACTTCCCTCCAGAAAGCACACCAAGTCCTCCTTTCTATTACTTAAGAAGCTGGGTGAGGAATAGGCTGTGGAGGACTATAACAGGAAACAGCTCCAGCTGTGAGAAGTATACTAGTAGGTGACTCGCTCAATTCCTTCACTTTGATTACCCCAACATGATGCTGAACTTGGTTACTAGTTCACAGCTCCGTCCTTGCAGATCAGAGATCAAGCTGTTCAGTCTGATATAGTGCAGAAACTCATCTGCTCCTGTAGACAGTGCTTAGAAAATCTGTCTGCATGCACTGAAAAATTCTAATGCAATCTTTGGAAATACTGTGATGGACTTCCATAACCATAAAAAGCATGTCCTGTTTCAGATCTGCAGGAGAGGGAAAAGCATAATTTTAAGGACATTGTTGTTGTTTATGATAGAGTTCAGGGGCTGCAACTGGAGGACATGATAACTGAAGGGTGTAGGGTAAATTGAACCTCCCTCTCTTTGAAAATGATGACGTATGATTCAAATGACCCCCCCCCCATTTTTATCACTGAATGCATATACAGTAGAAGGAGATTTGTGAGATTCAATGATTTACCAATTTTGAACTGGAGTTGTTCTAAGTATATACAGTGGTACCTCAGGTTACATATGCTTCAGGTTACATACGCTTCAGGTTACATACGCTTCAGGTTACATACTCCGCTAACCCAGAAATAGTACTTCAGGTTAAGAACTTTGCTTCAGGATGAGAACAGAAATCGTGCTTGGGTGGCGCGGCGGCAGTGGGAGGCCCCATTAGCTAAAGTGGTGCTTCAGGTTAAGAACAGTTTCAGGTTAAGAACAGACCTCCGGAACGAATTAAGTACTTAACCCGAGGTACCACTGTAGTTATTGCTGTATTCTGTGCCAGAAGACAAGAGTAATTATTTCTGTGAGATGACATGTGAGTGACAAGCCTGAGTGAAGGCACTCACAGATTACCTGCTTGTTGCTTTCTTTTCTTCTTGATTTGTTTCTTGATTTGTTTGTGGGGAATTTAGATGATGTGTTTGCAGGGAAGTTAGATGACGTGTCAACACCAGTGGTTTCCCACATGTTCCAGGGCATCTCCCCATTACTTTCCTTAATTGCAAAAAATTGATATTTAGGGCAGAAGGTTTTTTGCTCAAGACCTCCCAATCAAGTATATTAGTCCATCCTGAATTTTGAAGTATGTGACTGAAACTCATCTCCAAATAGTCTGAAAGTTCTTTTAGTTTCCTTTGCTGAACCAACACAGCATCCATCAGTACACACAATTTCTGCCCACAAATCGTTCTCCGCATAAAGGGCTATGAAACAACATCAGAGCTGTAATCACTGACAGGAAGATGGAAAGCAATTTAAAGATTTCACCAAATAATATTTTGCCATCCTAGCTGCCTGACTGGCATGCAGGAAATACCATAATATGTGTCCCTTGATGCTCTCCTTACAACTCCCCAGCAGAGGGAACTATTGCTTGTCTATGAAGCAGAAAGTTTGGATGTTTTAGGGAAGCTACTTCAAATGTGAATGATTTCTGGCAATTTTTCGCTTGTGCAGGGATGTTGGGATTAGGTGATGCTCATCAAACAAAAAAAGGGACTTTTATTTTTTTATAATTTTTATTAAATTTTCTGTTTTACAATTTCAAATAAACATTTTACAAACTTTAAAATATCCAATGACTTCCCGTCTTCTCTTTCCATAGTTAATTTTGCATATCTTATACCCCTGCATATTTTACAATAACCATTCCAATCGGTTTTCCACTATTACATCCATCAAGAATTATTTACCCCGTTGAATTTATCTTAATGCTGCCAGTGTTTTCAGCTGTAAACAGTTATTTTCCATATACTCAATATATTCCATATTTTTCATATACTCAATATTTTCGATATTTTCCATATACTCAATATATTCAATATTTTCCATATACTCGACAAACATTTTCCACACATCTTTAAACACATATTCTTCTTGCTCTCTTATTCTATATGTTAAATCTGCAAGTTGTGCATATTCTGTCAACTTAAGTTGCCAATCCTCTTTAGTTGGAACCTCGCTCACTTTCCATTTTTGGGCTAACAAAACATGGGCCACAGTTGTTGTGTACATAAATAACCTCCTCTGACACCTGGGTATTTCAGTCTCTATATATTTTAGAATATATATAGAATATATATATTTAAGTTTTACATAAATAGAAAGGTCATGGATTGAGCTTTTTTGGGGGGTATTTGATAACCATTTGACCACATTGTTTACCATTTTTTAACTTAAAAAAACCTAATACTCTGTGTGTGCATATATTTGTGGGTATGACCACTGGTAAACAAAAGCTGATGCCATAATAAATATGTTAGCCTTTGGTGCCACAAGACTCTTGTGTTGTTTTTGCTACAAAGATTATACTTGATCTTTTCACACCTCACTGTCAGGCTGGCCTGCCAGCTTATGTGATTTCTGTTGCAATTGTGGCTCCTGGCCAAAAATGCACATATCCTCTGCGAATTCTGTTTCACAGTCACGCCCTTTACAGCAGCCTTTTTCAACCTAGTGCCCTCCAGATGTTTTGGACTACAAATCCCATCAGCCAACTGGCAGGGGCTGATGGGAGCTGTAGTCAAAAACATCTGGAAAGCACCTGCTTGGGAAAGACTGCTTCAGAAACATGGCTTCTGCCTGATCATGACTTCTGCTCCAGCTCCAGCTCTGCACTGTGTCCTATGAGTGGTGTTGCCCTAAATGCTAAGAAGTCAGGTGTAGAGCCTAGCTTCTCCATCACCTTTCTGCCTGGTGACCCTTGAAGACTGTACTACCATCATTCCCTGAGTTGATTTCCAAGGCAGAAAAGGCCTTGCTCCTTCATTTGGGGCCTGCCCACCTTGGCCATGCTTGACTTGCAAATAATGTTCTCAGGAGTTGTTCCCAAAAGCCTATTTCTGCTTTCATAAAGCTTGATTTGTTTTTCTGTGAATGTTTTCACACAGAGAGAGCAAATATTGTCCTTCTGGCCCCTCCTGTTAGCTTTGGGGGTGTCTCTCGCGTTTTAGATACATTGGTAACTGAAGTCCTGCTGACAGGTAGAACCACATAATTGTTTTAACAGGGATCATAAAGACTCTCGGCTCATATAACAATGTCTCATAAAATGCAAATCACTGAGATGGGAAAGGCTGATCTTATCCACCACTAAATAGCACACTACCCTCACCCCCTGGGCAAGGGAAGATACGCAGATGGAGTTCAGCAGGTCAAAAAGGAAGCTTCCTACATACTACAGACGCTGTATTTCCTGACCTATAACAGAAGCTTCTCCCCATAAAAAGTTGGGTGACTTGAAATGTAGTTGGCTTCAAATGTTTCAAGTTAGGTCATTCATGAACCACATTTTCAGTAATGAACAATCCTTATGAAGGAACAGGTTTGTTTGTGCAATGGGATGCATTTAAAGCAGTTGCTAAGGGGTCAGTTGCTGACTTGATCATAGCTCTGCAATCAAGATTACAGCAAAATCATATTTCTATGATGGCCACATTCAATTTAAAATATACAAAAGGCAGTTTTACAAAATAAGGAATTAAAGGTAGAGAGGGGATTAAGTTTCCTTGCTCTGTGTATTTTATTTTTAGTTAAGCTCATATAGAAATGATAGCTACATCCAGTCAAAATTTTATCACAGGGTTCTATTTTGGACAGAATGGCTTTAGCAGAACAAGAGATGGTTTGGATTGTTTATAAGAAACTATATATAATATGCATGGCACAGAAGAGCATGATGACCAAAGGAAGAATGAAGCCAAACATTTGTGGCAGGATTCTGTTTCACCCTCATTTCAGATGTTTGATTCCATCCCATTTTTTCTTCCCCCCAGCCTATTACAGAGAGGTAGATGAGAAGGAGGAACCCTTTCTAAATTGAGTCAAGGCTTCTTTGCTGATGATGCCTCTTGTGACCAGGATCTTGAGGAAGTTGTTCCGGAACTTCTGCCCTATGGAGGCATATATGATGGGGTTTATGCAGCTATGAGCAAATCCCAGAATTTCAGTACCCGAAAGGGCTGCATCAATGCTGTTGCGAAGGTCACAGGTTTCACCAATAGCTCCAGACCTCATTAACAGACCAGGAAGACCAGCACCACAGCCAAGATGACTTTCATGGCCTTCTTTCTTTGACTGTTATTAGTCTGGTAGAGTCTGTGTACCGTCACACCATAGCAGAAGAGCATGATGATCAAGGGAAGAATGAAGCCAAACGTTTGTGGCAGGATTCTCAGTTTCACCCTAATGCCAGATATTTGATTCCATCCAATATTTTCATGACAAACCCATTTCATCTCCTCGGTTGGCAAGAAAGCCTCATGGAAGATAATTACAGGAAGGGAGAGGAGGAAGGAGAGCAGCCAGATGCCAACGCAGACAAATCTGACCCAGCTCCTCTTCTGAGTGACTGCCCGAGTAGCATGAACTATTGCCAGGTAGCGATCCATGCTGATACAGGCCAGCAGGAGGATGCCGCTGTAGAAGTTGACTTCCTTCAGGAGTGACAGGATTTTGCACATGGGAGTGCCAAAGATCCATTCATGCGCTCTATCTACAGCCCAGAATGGCAAGGTGAGTGCAAAGAGGAGATCAGCAATGGCGAGATTCAGAAGATACACATCTGTGGCAGAACGGTTTCCTTTGTTGTAGGCAATCACCAGAACCACCAGGGAGTTCCCCACCAGGCTCAGAAGGCATGAGAGACCGTAGATGAATGCCATTAGGTACTTGAAAACATCTGGTGTAACATTAATTCTGCAAGGTGCTGCTGCTGCTATACTGTTAGGGTCAAGGGTACCGTAGTAGTCACTGTAATTAGCATCTAGATAATAGTCCAGAAAATCCAGATCAGGAATCAGAACTGTATTTGCCATTATTGAGGTCTTGCTCTGGGCCTGTGTAGAGTATGAAACCAAAACAGACACATGAACAAGTTCATTAAGATCAGTGGGATACATATCTGTTATATATGGGCCCAACCTAAGTTTAACCATTCTCAAAATGCTTGAGCATTTTAAAAAGTTAAAAATGCTGCACCTTAAATCCTGCATATCAGTCAATGTTACACAAGAACCAAACAGTTGAGCTAAAAGGAACCTGGCACTCATCTAACAATTCCATTTTGTGCTCCCATTCAAAACCTGTTGCTAAACGAAGTAGCCCTTGAAATCCAGATTATATTGTGCTGCATGCAGAAAACTCTGCCACAAGTGACAAGAGTTTGCTTTGGGGCAGGAGTGGAATTGTCTTCAGACTGATTCAAGGAGAGCCAAAACAGACACATGGACAAGGCTACGTATCTGTAATATATGGATAGAATCTAAGTTTAACAATTCTCAAAATGCTCGAGCATTTTTTAAAAGTTGAAACTTCAGCATCTTAAATCCTGATGTTGGAAGCATAACAAGTAATGTTATGCGATAACCAAACAATGGATCTGAAAAGAACCTGACACTCATATAACAATTCCATTCCCTGCTACCATGCAAAACCTATTGCTAAATAAAGTAGCCCTTTGAATCCATATAATACTGTGCAATGTGCAGGGAATCCTGCCAAAGGTAACCGAAAGAGTTATCAATTTTGGGGGCAAAGTGGTGGTGGAATAGTTTCTGGACTGATTCAGTGAGAGGTTACTGAATAAAAACATCTACTTAGGAATCTGGTGCCATTGGCTCAGCAGACACATTTATTCAGAATACCACAGAGAAAAGAAGATGGATATAGCTCGGAAGAAAGCAATAAATAAAATATAGTTGATGACATTGGAGAGGATTTTTCCCCCCCGAACTGGGAGGATAGAGGCACACAATTTGGATAATTTCTACTGGCTTTGAAAGTATTTGAACAAGCATGTCAGAAACAATTTGGCTATTGATGGCAATCCCATGTGCACTTTCCTGGGAGTAAGACCCATGTAACAAAGTGGGTGTTATTTCCAAGTAAATATGTATAGTATTGCAGTGTGGACTTGTCCCATGAAAAAACACCCTGAAAATCTAAAGGAGATTCATTGATTACTTCCTTCTACTGCTCTTATGCTGTTGACCTCATGGTATGAGGAAAAGCAACCCATCAAGATCATGTATTCATTAACTCAGATCAGAGTCCTATGTCAATGTTGAACGAAAATTAAACAGTCTCTGTTGTGATGTTTTGAAACTTTAGATTAAATTAAATTTATTTCTTTTTTTATTTGCACTGCTCTAACACTGTATAATCTTAATTGGTTTGCCAAGCCTATCATCATTATCTTAACAAACTGTCAAGGAATTCTGGTTTGATCTAGTTCCGCTCCTTCTGGGTTATTACTGAATTTAATTTCTAGACCAAAAGCTTACCAGTAACACTGTTTGGGAAACCTGCAATTTATAAACAAGTGTTGCATTTGAAGAGAATTTAGTAAGAAGAAAAATAAACTGCCACATTGACAGTAAGGTTATGAACGTGCGCACACCAAACATTTTAAGCACATCCCCCACCTGAAAGGCTGGTTTGACCACTTCAGCAGACAGACTCCAATCTTACAAATTTAAAACCATGGGCACCTGACTCCCAATCCTATAATATCACCCTCTTCATAGGCAAAGACATATTTATCAGTGATTACCACCCTCATTATTAACATATTCTAGGATGTGTCTACAGGAGAGCAGCCACTATCCCTCCATTTCAACAAACTTCAAGAATTGCTCTTCCCACCCCAATAATATTTTTTTAGCTCTTCTCTGTCCAGGCACCTGCCATTCAAGTTTCAGCCAAAGCCACCAGTCCCACAAGCAATTGTTTTTTTAAAAAATAAAAATAAAAATAAAAGCCTTTCACTCTCTCTAAGTATCCACCCTCTCATTTCAACAGAACCCTCACAAAATTACCCCATCCCCCGTTATCATTATTAACACACATGTATTTTGATATAAGCAGGTGGTGCTCAGTGTTAGTCCCATTCAAATGATTAACTTAGGTTCATTAAGTTCAATGGTTTACTCTGAGTAGGACGTAGCTGAATTCAATGCAGCATGCATAGCAGAGGTGGGGAAATCTCGTTTAGTCCAAGAGCCATCATCCATTCTGGACAAGTTTCCAAGGTTCAAGTGGGCATGAATTTTAGTTTCATTATAGCATTTTTAAATATACAGCTTGAAACTAAAATGCAAAACCCACCCACCCCCAAAAAACCTGTGAGAGGGCATTTTCTCTCTGCAGCTTCATATTTAAATCAAAGAACAAGCACACAGAGAGCATTTTTAAATTTACAACCCCAAAATCAAATCAAAGGAGAACTATATAGGTTGCAATTTCAGCACATGCCTCCAGAATTGGGAAAAGTATTATTTTCTGCTTCCTGCACCCTGGTTTTACAACAAAAGCAAGCAAGAAAAGGGGTTTTGCCTTCTTACCTCGGTCACAGAAACTTGTGTGAAGAGCTCTTCCCCTGTCCTCTGCCCTGCACTCAAAAAACAAAAGTAAAACAGATCCTCTTTCACCCTCACACAGAAGGCAGGCTAAACAGAGAAAATGGACAGAAGGTTCTCACTCATCAGGTATTGTAGGTGACAGGAGGGGGAAATAGGCCATGGCCCCAGCTATTATGGCTAATAATCAGGGATGATGGGAGATGTAATATACAACATCTGAAGGGCATCATGTTGGCTACACTTGTGCAAGGGACAAAGACTGTGGATGCTGGGAAGTGGTCCACCAAATGCCTCTGGAAAGACCACAATCAAGCAGGGATGAAGGCAACAGTACATCTCCCATGTTGCCTCCATATGTCCTTTGCAGGAGCACCTTGCTGACTATTGTTGGAAAGTAGGGTCCTGGGTGATTTTTTGGTCCGATACAGCAGGGCTCTTCTTAAGGAAGTCCTATTGATTTAAATAAGACTTACTCCCAAGGAAATAAGTATGTGTGCATAGAACTGCAGCATCAGCTCCCCCTCTGCCATAGTCTGAATATTTTCACATTTGTTCTAGTGTACAATAAAAATGTAAAATGCACCCAGAATATTGGAAAAGACATTCCAATGGATGTTTAGGGAAAGCTTTGGTCAATTGCACATAAGATTTCTCTAAATATGGGTATAAGAGAGGATTGTTACCAAATCATACCTAGATGGTATATTAGGTAAAGGTAAAGGGACCCCTGACCATTGGGTCCAGTCGCGGACAACTCTGGGGTTGCGGCGCTCATCTCGCTTTATTGGCCAAGGGAGCCGGCGTACAGCTTCCGGGTCATGTGGCCAGCATGACTAAGCCGCTTCTGGCGAACTAGAGCAACGCACGGAAACGCCGTTTACCTTCCTGCTGGAACCACTGACCTGATCGGCAAGCCTAGGCTCTGTGGTTTAACCCACAGCGCCACCCATGTCCCTTAGATGGTATATTACCCCTGCAAAAATACATGAAATAAACAGAAGCTACCAAGCCACATGCCAGAAATGAGGGTCAGTGTGGTGTAATGGTTAGAATGGTACGACGCAGACCTCAGAGAGCAAGGTTCAAATCCCTACTCAGCCATAAAGCTTGCTTATTTGGAAGGTTCTGTGAAGAAAGATCATGTGGAGTTGGCTTCCTACTGATTGGCAGCAACAATAATGTTATATGCTGTTATATGCACAGAGTGGTATGATAGAATTTGGGGTTATGTTTTGATGCCAAAGTTAGCATCCTTTGTTAGATCTAGAGAACAAAATCAAAGACAGAATTATTTTTTGTCAGTGTGGAATACCTTTATTCAACATTGTAGGAGATATGGATTACAAGTAACTTTTTGAGAAGACCCTTGAGAAGTGCTATGAAATGGGTTTTCGGCCAAGCCTTGCCCTTGACTTGTATCGTGCACTAAAGTGGAAAGATCACAGCATGTCCCGTCCCCCCCACTATAAGTAGGGTGGAGCCATCAATTTGTTTAAGGATTATACCAGTTAAAAGAACCACAAAGGCGGAAGCTGCTACTGGGAAAGATGATGTTTTTTGCCCTCATATGTTCTGCAAATTTTCCGGCTAGGAGTCTTTCATGGTGACTACCCATCTATCTGAATTTTCCCATGGAGACCAATCCCACCCACTCCCAGATTACCAAATCAGTCAGCAAATTGCTAAAACTATAGTTTTAAAAACTACCTGCTCTGGAAGCTGAATGTTTACATGATAGAGGAGGAAACTCTTAACCACAAGGGTTTGATACGATGAAGCTGTTGATGGCTTTTGGCTCCAGCTTCTGTGGAACGTGTTCCAATACAATAATGACCAGGAAGCAAAGATCCGGTAACATATGCTAAATTCATTAAGGCTTTTGAATCTGAAAGGTTCTTTTTTAAAGAATACTTCCACACCCATTCTCATCACACATTTGGCCAAAGAGGTGGGCTGATCTAGATGTTTTTGAAAGTTAATGGCACAACTCTATGCATATTGACTGAGAAGTAAGCCCTAGTGTATTCAATGGGGCATACTCCCTGGTGTGTTTAGGAACATAGCCCACCATCAAAATTGAGTGCTTCTTGAACTGTCAGATGAAATGGGAAGGAAACAGCAAGAAACCACTGCTTTCCCACTATTTGTTAAGGAAGCAAAGCTGACAAACAATTTTGCTTTAGAAGGGAAGACTTGCAGGTGGGGGTAGAGATTTGTGAACCTGTCAGTTTCAGTTTCTTTCCATTTCCTCGTTTTTCCAATCTTTGGTTTGCCAAATTTCCACATCAGTTTGTAATGTTTTTGTTTTTTTAAAAGACCTGATGAAAATTCATCAGCATCATAGTGTGCATCTGGATGTACTGCTAATAGACACATCTTTGCAGAATTTCCCACAATCTAATGCATTTTTGTATGCTATCTTCACTAATATTTGCATTATTATGCATACTTTCCCATAATATATGCATTTTTGTACATGTTAGTCAGTTTACTTGGCTAGATAACTGCATAGCAAAATATGGATAATTTTGAAATTCAGAGGGTGGCCATGTTTCAGTTATAGCCCATCTAAGGGCCTCTTCAAGCTTTTTTAACCATTTCCACCACTATTTTCAGTTGTTTGTGTGAGGAGCAAAGGAAGCATCATGTGCACACTGAGGTTATGGTACTGTTGTCATTACCTTTGCTTCCTTGGTCCTTCTCTGCCACAAAGAGGCAGAAATTAAGTGTGAAAACCTCACCCTAGGCTGGGCTATAACTAAGACACCACCCCTTCTTCCACTTAGGCAGGTGAAGGAAACAGACTTTGAGGCTTGTTTTCTGCTCAAGTACAAGTTGGGAACTTTGTTGAAAAAAATGATAAATAAAATGACTGGACTGTTTCACACACTATGTACTATGTACTATGTACAGTTTAAAACATGTACATAGTATGTGTTGAGAACTGTCATGTTTGTTTTACATACAAATCTCCACTCACTCCTCTGTTCTGCTCCACCCAATCCTCCTCATTGTAAATATTTGTAGTTCTAAATAGCAAGTTGCCATTAGATTAATTGGTGTGACCAGAGAATAGCACACAGTAGAGAGACAAGGACAACCACAAGTCCTTGCAAAATTACACACAGTCCTTGCGTTAGACATCTTAAAGAAAACGTTCCTTTTAAAGCATGGTTGGCAAACTTTTTCTGGCCCATTGATTATCAGCCGCTGGAACCCTGTGATTGGTATGAATGTAACTTTACACATAGGTGTGTGTGCGCGCGCGTGCTTGCACACACATACAACACACATACACACAAATACAGACTTACTACACTCAACATCCTGCATATATAGCACACAAATCACATGTGCAGCCACACATCTAAGTGCACATGCCAGTCGGTGCACCTCTCTCTCACACACACTCTGGCGGAAAGTTAGTTCTCTCAAATGGTTTTTTTATTATTATTCACAGAAGTATCTGGACAGAGGATATGGTAACATTTCCACCCCTCCCCATTCCAGTAGCTGTGCTGGTGGTTGAAACACCACCTTTTATTCTTCACAAGCAGAGAGGTTTTATCCCCCCATCTCAGTGCCGAACATCCAAGCAGTGATTGGTTGATAAAGCACACTCTGCCCACTGTTTAGAGAACACTCTCAAAAAAGCAAATAGAGCACCTTACCTCCCCATCTCAGCCCTGAATACCACAGCACTGAGATCAGGCAATAACACCCAGGGGGTGACAGGCTACTTCCCGTAGCTTTACAGGCCGGATGCAACCTGAAGCTTAGCCACCCTTGCCTTTCAATGTCACTTAGTGTGGCTCTGTTAGGTCTGTAGTCCTATGCATAGATGAAAAATGCTCCATGAAGCAGGCCTCTGGGCAGAGGTTATTTCGAAACAGCTATGGATGTGGAGGGGATGTTTGGCTTTGCCAGGGCTTGTTGACACAAGAAGTAAAATTTAAAATCCAACCTACTCCACCCCACCCAATCCTCATTGTAAATAACTGTGGGTTTTCATTGTCAATTGCCAAGAAGAGTTATTTATTGCAAGTTGTGTAATAAAAAGAAAAGGTAGAACAGTGTTCTTATTGTGGACAGCCATTACTACGTGAGGGAAAAGGGGCTCCACCTATTTGCTTACTAGGGAGTGTGTGTTTGCTGGAGGGACGGGGCCCAGATTTACTCTTCCTTGTGAACTCTGATTTCTGATGGGTAGAGAAATACACCCAAAATGCATAGTAAAACAAGTGAGTACTTTATTATTCTTTTCATTTTTTAATTATTTTAATTTTACTGCAAATTCATGAGGAATGGGGAGAAGGGGAGGAAGGGAACTAGCTAAAAAACAAGGGGGGAAAACACCTGTCAGCTCACATTAACAATACAATAACCATCACTACATCCATTTTAATTTACAGATTTAAAAGACGATTAGACATATTCGCAGAGGATAAAGCTACCAGTGGCTACCAGCAATGATGGCTATGCTCTGCCTCCATATAGTTGGAGGAAGTAATGCTTCTGAATGAGAACCGCAGGAGTGGAGAGAGCTCTTGGGTTCAGGTTTTGCTTGCAGGTTTCCCACAGAAAGATCCAGTAGCAGACTCTTCTTATGTTCTTACACATAAAGCTCCGTAAATGCCATCCAAATGTTCAATGGTATCTAAGTAAGGCGAGCATTTATTAAACGTGTGCTTAAATGCAGCTAGGAGGTTAAAGACTTCAGCCCCTTGTATAATAGATGAGTTTGGAGTGCAATAGTTTTACTTTAACAACCCTCCCAACATCCTGCACAAGAGCTGTATTACATTTTAAAGTTGGTAGTGAGTAGCAAGACTCACATGCAGGTATGGAGATTAGCAACCCAGCACTCATTGGCACTATAGTGCCCACAAATATCTTCCTCGATGATTCCTGAGGTCATCTCGGTGCCCACAAACACAAGGTTGGTGACCCTCATGCATAGGATTCTTTTCTCTCTTTTTTAGATCATTTCTGTACAATTTTACTTTACCCCAAAACCTATTAAAGCATTTTCAGTCTATCTTAAAAAATAAAGTTAAACACTACAATGTATTCTGAATTAAAATGTATAAGGAGAAACAAACCCCAAACACAACAAAGATCTGCATTTAGGGCAGTTAACAGAAAAAGTAATTATTCCTACACCCAAAATTTGCAAATAAAAATCAAATACAAAAAGACAGTAAACTTTTTTAAAATTAGGGTTCAATTTTCCCCCTCTAGCTATGCTCCCGTGTCTTTAAGAACTATATGACAGGCAGAGATTCAATATGGAAAACGCTCTGAATTTCTGTCTGCTAGGCTGCTGTCAAAGGTGCAGGACTGGGAAAATCAGGTGGCAATTTAATTCTGTTTGGCACCACTGCTTTCCAGCAATGCCTCCCCCTCTGTGGAAATAGCAGAGCTGAGCAGTACAGTTGTTGACAGCACGCAAGAGTGAATGTTACTGGGCTTATCTACATAGTTATCATGTTGCACAATGGGGAAAATGGAAGTATATGGGGGGCAGTGCCAGATTTATGTATAGGCTAAGTAGGCTGAAGCCTAGGGCCTCTAAATCTAGGGGGCCTCGCCAGCCCTCCCACTCCTCAGCGGGCAGTCTCTCCTCTCCGGAGAGGAGAGCAACTATTAGACTCAGGGCTAGCCAGTGCAGTCCAATTTGAAGCGGTGGGACGCAACTTGATTTTTTAAATTTATTTTTTGTAGGGCCCCAGTTCACAGCCAAAGTCTGCAAAATCTTATAAATAAAATCCATCCGGATTGCCCTGGTGCAGGGGCCCCCTTAAGAGAAGCCCGTGGAGCCCAATTTGGCCCAATTGCCTTAAGGTCAGCCCTGTTGATACTGTGCAGGGGTTGGACTGACAAGCCCTGCACCTTCTAGGTCCCGGGTGTCACCATTCAGAGTACAGTGGTGCCCCGCAAGACGAATGCCTCGCAAGACGGAAAACACGCTAGACGAAAGAGTTTTCCGTTTTGGAGGTGCTTCGCAAAACGAATTTCCTATGGGCTTGCTTCACAAGACGACAATGTCTTGCGAGTTCCTGCTGGTTTTTTTCCCTCCCCCCCTTTTCTAAGCCGCTAAACCGCTTATCAGCTGATCCGATCAGCAGATAAGCCGCTAATCCGCTAATCCGTCAATGGGCTTGCTTCGCAAGATGAAAAAACCGCTAGACGAAGAGAATCACAGAACAGATTCTTTTCGTCTTGCGAGGCACCACTGTACAGACTCAAGGACTTGTTATGGAAATAAGGGGGGGGCACTTATTGGAAATCAGTTTTGTCACCTCTTCCTGCCCCCAAACCCTGAGATATCGAGCCCAGCCACCTTTTATTCACAGTCGCATAAGCACTACACTACAGCATGGCCATAAACTTGTACGTTCAACCGCTGAAATATACACCCAATATGTAGCAATCGAGATTTATGTTACTACTTTATGAATGAACTTTGTGTTTTATGAATGGACTCTGTATTTTTTGAATTACCCAAGAACCACCAATAAGGAGCTCTAGAATCTGACAGCTAACCAATTGGGTACTACCAAACAGCGCCCCCTATTGCTGAAAGCAGGTAACCAGCTGGGAATGCTTCAGCTCAGCCTTTGCACTGTGGACTGAACACCCCCTGCTGTGGAGATAATAGAGAAAGCTCATAAATTGTATCCCTTCTGGCATCCTGGCCAACTCAATTACACTGGTGTAAACACTGGTGCACCAGAAGCACAGAATAGCAGCAAATAAAATCCGCTCATACGTCAGCAACTGATAAGACTTGTCAACCAGTTCTTCCAAATCTTCCTAATTTATAAAGCTCCAAAATACAGACCAAAAGAGACCAGGTCTGGGAAGAGTGAGGCATACAATGGGCACCACCAGTGAAAAGGCCCTGCTCCATGTAACTCCTGCCCTGTCGTTTGATAGACTGCCCACTTGCTCTCCTTCTTGACATGGAATGCTCTCTATTGGAGTCTCCAGGTCCAGTACAAAGACCATAAGAAGGGAGAGCAGGGACCTTGAAGCTCCCAACAGCTGTTAAGCAAGCAAGCAAGCAAGCACAGAGGTCACCTTCATCACAGTCAGGATGCCTATGTCCTGGCCAGGCCTGCACCCAATCTTGTTTTTGTACAATCTTGTTTGTCCTCAGTAACCAAAATTATATTATCAAGATATACAAGCAGAAAAGTTGTTTTCCTTCATTTGAAAGGAATCGTACAAAATGAACTGGCACTAATAAAGAAAAGTTCCAGGGTGGCAACAGAAAGCAAACTAAAAATGCTTTTGCAGTTCATCAAAACTATCGTGTGCTGCCTCCCAAAATAACATCAAGTTATAGGAAAACTGGTGCTAGTAACAGTAATCCTTCTGGTTGGTTAATTGGTTTGGCAACTTCCATGCACATGATGTGTGATGGTAATTATTTCTTCCAAGAGTTAAATAACTGATCAGAGGCAGCTGCAGGAGAGCTATGAGATTCAGGTGAGAGTCAGGTGCCTTGTCAATCACAGCAGGTATATAAGAGGACAACCAGCCTGCCCAGGCCTGCGGGAGGGGACTTTTTTGCATCTGGATTTTTAACTTTTGCAATAAACCTCATTGCAATTTGGATCCTTTAAAAAATATTTTCAACACGTGTTTATCTTGTCCTAATTGCCGTGTTTTATCACGGATGCATCTGTAGCACTGGGATATTTTAGGAGGCAGCACGCGATATAAATTTAACAAATAAAAAAATCACATGGCTATCTCAACAAGAAGAACCCCGTGAGGCAGGTTAGGCAATGACTGGCCTAAGCTCATCCAGGGCGCTCCAGGGCTGAATGGGGATTCGAATGGGGTCTGCCAAGAGTATTGACACTTTAACCAAGACACCCCTCTGGATGCCTGAGCTACCCAGCAGACGCGTGGCTGGACGCAGCAGAACTGTCAGCAGGAGGCGGCGGCACACGCTTTCCGAGGTCACGCACGCGGTCGGCGAGAAAGGACCATCTGGCGGCACGCGCGAAGCTACAGCGGGGCGAGGGGGGGGGCCTCCGGGACGGCAACCGTCAATCATCATCAGCAGGCCCGACACCAAGCAGCACGCGCGCGCAGCCCACCGGAGACATGAATAGCACGAAGGGGAGGACCACACTAAGCAGCCACTACGTAGCTTCCAGAGCGAGGCTCCGGCGGGGGTCACTTGAAAGGGCGCATGCGCCCTTTCCTTCCTCCTGTTCGTCTTCCTCGCCCCCCCCCCCCGTTCACAGCCCGGCCCTTCCCACGCCCGGAAGTGACGCACGGTGCCGGCTCGGCGAAGGTGGGTGGGGCCCCTGTGGCGGAAGCGGCTGGAGTCGGGCGGGTCCCCGGTGCGGCGCGCTTCTCAGCTAGGTGGTTTTTTTTCTTTCCCTTCCCCTCTCCCCCCCCCGCCTCCTCCTTCCCCGCCCGGCTTCCGTACCCCTCCTCACCTCGTCCCGCCCGCAGCCGTCGCCATGATCCTGCTGGAGGTCAACAACCGCATCATTGAGGAGACGCTCGCGCTCAAGTTCGAGGGCGCGGCCGCCGGGTGAGAGAGAAGGGAGAGGGGAGAGGGAGTGGCAGGCGAGGCGGCGGCGGCGGCGGAGGGGATGGGGGGGCGGCAAAGCGGGGCTCCCCGACAACCGCCCCCCCCCCACCACACGGGCTGCCGGAGCAGGAGGGGGGCGGCAAGGCTCCTTAAAGGCAGGGCGGGGATTCTGGGCCTACTTCCACAAGCACCCAGCCCTTTACACACACTCGCCCCCCCCCACTTTATTTGACTGTCCGCCGGGATGGAGTTGTGCTTCCCCACCCTGTGCGACTAGGTGCGGGAGGAGGACTTCCAACTTCCTCGCTGAGCTCCCTTCTTTCCACCCAGAAATAAAACTGACTCACGAAACTGAACCGTTTCGTATCGATTTTCCCTCCCCTCCCGCTCCTCCCAGTCTGTCAAAATGCCTTGTAGCTCTCCGTCGCTGTATCGGCATCGCATAACGTTAGGCGGCGGAAAGGAGGCTTGTTCCTAAAGGGGGGGGGGACACTCCAAAGGGTTGGGTGGCTGGGTGGGTTCAGTCGGTGGCGGCCTTTGAATGCAGGTTTGCTGCAGAGCAGGCGGTATAGGCTGATCACACCACACGCTGCCGCTTCCCCATTCTCACCAGGAAGTGCCCTTTTCTCTGGGATCTCACTTGCTCAGCCTTGTTTTAACTTAGGGTGTGTCTCGGGGTTTGCACATACAGTGTACGTTTCAGGTATGTGCGAAACGGTTGTAAAGCAACTGAGAAGCCAAGTGTTCCGCAATGGTTTAAGCAAAGTTAAAAGGAGATTGTGAAATCCATTTTTGAGAGTTTTTCAAACTAGGAGTATGCAGAATTGTTTGAAAATAGTTTTCTGCTGTGTATGTGCCGTGGGCACAGTGTTGGCAAACCTATCCCTGTTGTTGGAGGGTGTGGGTACATTCAGCTTTTGCCTATCCCTTAGGTGGATTGTTTCATAGAGCCATTCCTCAGTGGTAGAGCATCTGTTTTTTTCATGCAGAAGGCCCCTAGTTGAGTCCCCAGTATCTACAGGAAGGGCTACCAAAGACTCGCGCCTGAAATCCTGTACACTTACTGCCAGTTAGTGCAAACAGTACTGAGCTAGATGAACCAACAGTTTTACTTGGTATAAGGCACCATTCTGCATTCCTATATTGCTACAGGACTTCATTTAAAGTACTTAATACTGGAAACAAATGTTTCCTGCTTATGATTTAGTTCCAAGATAACTGTCAGGGTATAACTAATTTGTGTTATGTGATCCTTAATAACAAAACTGCCTCTCACGCCCACCTACTTTAGCATTCTTTGTAAGGATCCCAGAAAATTGGAGATAGCAGGTACATTGCATGTCAGTGTCTAGCATAAATCTAAATGCAATGTAGCTTTATACAATTTGTAGTGCTTGTTTTGTTCAAAAAGGTAGTACTTTGGCTCATGGTATGCTGGCTTCTGGTAGTAGCAGTGCCTGACAGAAGCATCACACACTCTTTGAGGAAAACTTTAGGAGGGCTATTCCTGGAGAAAAAAGATAGAAATTTAATCACAGATCTGCCTGCTTACTCAAGGCTATAAACAGTATATTGAGGAGCATTTCCTGTCAGAGGTTTTAAGAGTGTTTATGTCATTTCACTAATGTAATACATGTAGTTGAATGTGTAGTATTTGGCCAGGTTCAACCTCTTAATTTCAGCAGTCGTTGTTTGCACACTACAATGTGAGGACTGTGTGAAGGCTCCTGGGAAGCAATAGACATCACTAACCAGTTTTATGCTTGCACGCAATAACACTAGCCATACTTGCTGATTCTGGATGTTCATAAATTCATCACCCTCACATAATACAACATCCTGTGCACAGAGTATCTTATTGTGGAATGCTTCCCATTTCTAAATATGAAGAATCTTAGCATTGAAACTGCATTCATGCACATGTATGAATTAACATGCAGATAGCCCAGGTGGTAGAGAATGAGACTCTTAAACCCATGGTTGTGGGTTTGAGCCCTGTGTTGAGCAAAAGAGACCTGCATTTTAGGGGGTTGGACTGAACCTCATGGTCCCTTCCAACTCTACGATTCTATGATTGCAGCACTTGTGTCCCAACTCTTTGGGCAGGATGTGCTACTTAGGCCCTCTTCATACATGAATTATGCAGAAGCAAGCCTTGGTTTGGCACAAGGTTGCTGCAGCTTCCTGTTTAGTGTACAGTTACAATTCTTTGGTAAGTGCACTTAAGTATCTTTTTATCCTGTCTTAACTCCCAAGTAGCTCAGGCGAGCTCCTCTATTTCTTATTAACTATGTGAGGTAGGTTAGGCCAACTGGCCTGGGGTACCCAGTGCTTCATGGCTGAGTAGCGATTTTATTTCAGGTATCTCCAGACCTTTGCATAAATTTATTCACTGCACCATACCTAGTAGCATTCACATTTGCAAACTTGTGCTGTATTTTTCACACACACACATGAACACGAACATGGGAGAAAGAAATCCAGTCCCCCAATCTGGAGGGAGTTTGGATGGAGCAGAGATGCCCCTTCACCCAGCTTTTCAGGCAGGATGACAGGCAGGAGCTATTGCTAGTGGCATCCCCGAGGCTGAGTTTAGGGGTAGACTGGCACAGGATCTGTTGGATCCTGTGTAGATCCTGCTGCTACGATGCAACAGGCATGATCTGGGCCTTTACACTGCAGCAGCCTAGGATATTTTGTCCTACGACTTACCCCCCCCCCAAAAAAAACCCCTACTTGTGTGGACACTGGAACTAGGATGCAGCACTGACTGGAGCATTCCTTCAAACTCCGCTGCTGCAGCATTATGTTAGGATTGCAGCCTATGTGGCCCTTGCACTAATCTCCTGTTGAATTCTTTATGTGTCAGGAAATATAACAAAATGGCTTCTCTAGAACGTCAGTATGATTAGTATTTTAGGTATATTAGCAGAGAGGAAGTTGTAGGTTCTGCATTTTTTAAACTGAAGGCTTCCATGTCCCGACAAGCTCAAAACCAAGACAGAGATCTGAAATGAGTACTAAATTGTTTGTTTCAAGCTGAGTCATTCTTCATTTACGGAATGGGTGTATAGAGAACTTTTCTTCCTGCATTTATACATCTGAGAAATAGTCCTAAGCCCCACAGTTTAGAGCACTACTCCTTTGAAAACAGGCCCTTAATCAATGTGTGTTTAGTCTGAATCCAGTATATGGTACTGGTTTCTATCTCCTTGAATGTTTCAGACACATCCCTCAGTTGCAGAATGATAAGTGTAAATGGAGAAGTAATGGGTGCTTAAATGCCTTGGAAGTGGTGATAGCTAATGGATGCGCTACCATGCTTGCATTGGGGTGCACTGTTCTTGTCTCACAGTTCTATCATTTGTGTTTTAGTTTGAATATTGCTGTTTTTGTTAGAGCTGGTCCCATTGCTACTTCACTTTATTTGATGGAACAGAAAATGCTGTTTGGGATAATTTTGGATAAATTAAGGTAATGCAGTCAGATCAGTAAAATGAGAGCAGGGATTCATCAGTGTATGTAGTATTCTATGGAATAAAGCAGAATATATTTCTAGGAAGGGCCTGGCTTTGGCACCAGCTTTTCTTTCATTGTCTGCATATTTGTGAAAACGCTTGCTCGGCTTTGCCCACGGGTGTTCTGGAACGTCAAGTTATCTGTGGTTTTTTATTTTTTATTTTTAAAAAGCACGCATATTTCTTGGGAACAGCCCAGAATGCTATGCATTCCCAGCTATCACTGTTGATTTGTGAACATTATGCCCACACAGCTTATGCTGTGCTAAGTCACACTTAGTAGCCTGTTTTAACTGCTCTGGCTCCGGCTTTGGTTTTTAGTGTTTCTATATATGACATTTGTCAGGCATTCCCAGATTATGATGGACACAAAGTTACACATGGAATTAAATAACATTAATTTTACATTTGTAGCTCTTGATGTTTCCTGGCAATCTGGAAACTGTTTCAACATACTTTTTCAAATGTTCTGCTTTAGATGGTTTGGTAAGCCATGCAGAATGATTCTTTATTTGGGTCTAGATTTTCAGTGACTGTAGCCAACTTGGAACAAAATTTTGCATCAAGAAGTAGTGAGTTCTTCAACTCCACCCGGCAGCAGCTGATCAGAGGTTACTACAGTAGACAGACATAATTGATTAATCTGCAAGACTGTCATAGAAAATCTTTCTAATATATCTTTACGTAGATTTTTCAAGCTTTAGTTTCTTAATACTATCTAGCGGCTCCCTCTCTTTGGCTGTAATGGAGTCTCTCAACACAGCAGAAAGCCAGAAATAGGAGTGCTTCAGCAGTAGGGTTGCACATTACTTCCTTCTCATTCATTTTATGTGCGTTGGATAATTCAGTATTTTCAGCAGCCCTTGGTATCTTCTTCAAGTCAGGTGATACTGAAGTTACATGTACTGTTTAATTTTATCCTGCTTCTCTTATGTCTCTTATGTGAAATACTGAGATTACTCCATAAAGAATAAACAGACACAGGGTAGAACCATTGTACAGAGACAGACTATCTGAAAATGGAAGGTAAAGTGATGGAAGGGCTGGACTTCAAAAAAACTAAAGTCATATTGCAACTTGTGTGAGTAGCTGGAGGATGGATGGTGGATAACAGATTGAGGTTGAATTCTGACAATTCAAAGTGCTGATCTTTAAAGCCCTAAATCGCCTCTGTCCAGGCGAAGGAGCTGAAGGAGCATCTCCAGCCCAGACACTAAGGTCCATCTCTGAGAGACTTCTGCTGGTTCCCTCACTGAGAGAAGTGAAGTTACAGGGAACCAGAGGGCCTTCTTGGGAGTGGTGCCCTCCCTGTGGAATGCCCTCCCTTCAGATGTCAAACAGATAAAGAACTACACAACTTTTAGAAGACATCTGAAGGCAGCCCTATATCGGGAAGTTTTTAATGCTTGATGTTTTATTATGTTTATATATATGCTGTAAGCTGTCCAGAGTGGCTGGGGAATGATGGTGATGTGAGGGTTACATTCTGGCGATTGCATGTAAAGTCAAAATCTATACAGTCAAAGCAACCCCAAAACTGGCCCCACACAAGCATCCCCACCTTTAAACTTTCCACCTTGCTTGCCAGGCTGGCGGGGAGGGGCTCTTGCACAGGTTCTCAAAGCTTTCACAAGAAGTCACAGGGCTGTGCGAGATCTCTCAAGAGCAGGCTTCCTCAACCTTGGCCCTCCAGATATTTTTTGAGACTACAATTCCCATCATTCCTGACCACTGGTCCTGCTAGCTAGGGACCATGGGAGTTGTAGGCCAAAAACATCTGGAGGGCTGAGGTTGAGGAAGCCTGTTCAAGAGCTTCTCAGAGCCCAATAAGCAAGCCAGAGATGTGTTGAATTGCATGTGCCTTGCATGCATTTTAATTTGTGTGATATCAGTTTGCCAGCACCAAGTATGTAAAACTGGGATCACACAAGTTAAATGCATGTAAGTTGTGAGTTGACTGTATCTGTTTAAGAGAATTTGTCTACTGTCCTTCCACTGTAAAACACAGTGCTTTGGGCAGCTGGCCTAGCACCATGCCAGGCTGACATACCATTTGGTGCTTTCCTTGTATCTGATGATGCAGATCTGCATAAGCTTTAACTCATTCTGAATGCAAAGATTTGTACTTGAAAGGAAATTCCACTGCTTTCATTGGGACTTCCAAGTAATTGTGCAGCATATGAGCCTGACAGTTCCACATACCCTCATATCCCTTAAGCATATGAGGGATTTAAAGTTTGTGCCTGTGAATGCTTCAACATGGGACTGGGACACTTTAACTAGTTATCTTAAATGTTGCAATTTCCTGTTCTAATGTTTATTTTTGGCACAGTGCTCTTACCAGATTCTACCATAATCTATATTTATTAGTACATCCTGTCCTGCACTTCCCCAAAGCTGTATAGACTTGGTGGAATATGAACTGATCCCCTGTGCAGGGTGTAAGCTTTTAATTGGCTTTTTGTTTGTCCTACAGAAATGGGAGATTAAATTGGCCTGAAATCCTCAATTTCCTTTATTACTCAGACCAGACATTAATTGTGAACCGAATGAGCTCCTAATTAGGCTGCCTTTCCCCTGTATGCCTTCCTGTGTGCCTTGGCCCCCACTTCTGTCTAATGTAGGGGATGAGAAGCAAGTTCTGCACAAGATACTGTACATAATTATCTCTTTTCTCATTTCATTAATTTACTGTTAGTCTGAGGCATTTGGCTTGTGTCCGAGTGAAAATAGGGGAAATGCTGTCAGATGGGGATTTGACGTTGGTTTTAAGCATGTGCTGGCTTAGATCCATTCTAGCTGCCATTCTCTCTTACCAGTAGCTTTGGGGACAAAAGTCTGATCAGGAGTTCGAAAGTACAGCAACTTAATTTAAGAATGGCAAACAGCTATCATTAGGTGGAGGGAG
The DNA here is from genome assembly GCF_965113315.1 of Podarcis vaucheri. NCBI lineage: Eukaryota > Metazoa > Chordata > Lepidosauria > Squamata > Lacertidae > Podarcis > Podarcis vaucheri. Next base: position 89,080,078 of record NC_138759.1, on the reverse strand, counting down.
ACAGAGGAGTGCAGGACGAAATTAGGCCAGCCAAAAGCATTTCTCATCATCTTTTGCATTAGGGTAGATGTCCTTGGAATCAGATTCAGAGAGGATTTGAATGGCCTGAACTCAGTGTCCATTAATGTTAATGGGGAAAACAGACAGATGCCTCTGGCTGAAACCACTACTGGTTTTTTTTAGCCTCCCAAGTTCAGATGAGTCTGTCAAAAACAGGCCTGTCTTGCATTTAGAGTCTGTTACAGGAAGGGAACTGACTGCTGGATGGTATTTTTGGTTTGTGAGCCTTTTTTGTTTGCTCTTTAGTGCAGATGCAGCTAAAAGAAAAGCTCCCTGTGTCCTCATGTTTCAGGTGGCTTGCACTGTAGGAAGCTCACAAAGAAAAAGAGAGAGAGAGACTCACTTTAATCAGAATTGCAGAAAGCAGTGCTTTGTTGGAAAGTTTGGAGATAAGTCTGACTACTAATAAGTCATTTTGATTGGGAAGGGAGCCATCAGGAGGAGCAAATGGATTCATACATCACCAGTGAAGTAAAGCTACACGTAGAAAGCACGTCAGAGTGCAAGTAGATAATTAGGTACTGCTCCGGTGGGAAGGTAAACAGTGTTTCTGTGCGCTGCTCTGGTTCGCCAGAAGCTTAGTCATGAGCGCCGCAACCCCAGAGTCGTTCGTGACTGGACCTAATGGTCAGGGGTCCCTTTACCCTTACTTTATGCCCAATTGAACAATGTGGAACTTGTATTTGTGGTGCTGGTAGAACATGCTGAAGGATGGCTCCATATGATGGGTTAATGTTATCAGTCCCTTGCCTTGAAGCTTTAAACTTTTGTTCACACACACTAGCATCACTCTGCAATTGGAGGCTGGCAGAGCTTATTTATATGTTATGCTTATATCCCACCCCAAAGCAAGATCTTGGCCCATCCAACACCCCCCCCCCCAAATGTGATGGATTGGTAGTTTGGATTGCAGCCTTACTGACTATGCAACATATAAACAGGAACAAAATATTCACTGCACTCAGTGGTGAGAAATAAGTGACATCACTGATTTTTGAAGGTTTCATCTGGACAATAGTTCATTAAAGATAAAATCAGTTACTCAGAATGTTATTTTACATAAAAAGTTTATTGGTCTTCTATAACTGTTTCTGCTTTGCAGTTGCACCACACAAGTATTTAATTGTATTTCGAGTGCAGAGAACAGTACTCTGGATTTAACCATTCTGACTACAAGGATGAATTTGAATATGTGGGCAATGGCTGATGAAATCTCAGATGCCACAGGAACAACTTTTTGGTAGCAAGGAAGTACATTATAGCTCCAGCTGCTCCTAGCCAAAGTGTATTCTTTGGTGAGAAAGAAGCCATTATATGCAGCTGTGTTTAAGTTGCCAACATCTTTCAGGGTACCAACATCACCTTCTCTTGGTAGACGCTGTGTGTACATGCACATGAGTAGGTGTATATTGCTAGCAGGATAACATAGATTCCCTTTGTATGTTGTGTGCTTCAAGAATGACATATATTTTCATAGGCTAGCAAAAAGCCCTAAAAAGGAAATGCCAAAATGGCTTTGACTGGAATTTTAAACATCTAGCAAAATAAGTGGAAAATATCTTAAATATCCGCACTGAAATTGAAGCATGTTGTGGCTGAGTGAAGAATGTTTAAGAAGCACTGACATATTAGTTATTTCTCTAAGTCACGGTAGCCAGTTTGGGCTGGACACAGGGATTTGGACTTAGCAATCAACTGCCAGTTAGAAAGTTGGTAACTGATGGCCATCAGGCTGAATTTGTTCCCTCCTTGCTCTCCTTGAGTGTCTTTCTCTTTTATTATTGAGAAGCTGCAAAGGAAGAGATGTAGTCAGAGGTGAATGTAAGAGTCAAGAGGATAAGCCCCATTTTCATTCATTCTCACTAAGGAAGTACTTGAAATGAGAGCCAGAAAATGGTATGAGTGGCAAATCCCATTTTTGAGCCACCCTTCTGTTATATAGTATACAGCAATCATATACTTTAGAGTGAAAACTGAGCTGGTGGATTGAGAATGGTGGTTGGATTCTCACAGTTTGCCATCCGAGAAGTTTAAAATTGTGTGGGCACTATGTATCTTTGGGTAAACTAATTTGCCTTCATGTTTGTGCTCACAAAATGTGACTTACCGTAACTGTATTCAGAAAAGAGTTCTGGAATGCTTGGAGGTGACCAGTTTTGCTGTTTTAACCATCTGCATGGGTGCATTTTATGTTCACATAAGCTCTGCAGTGGAAATGAATTTGGTGAGTGCATAAGAAACGATGGTTGCTTTTTATTCCTGCTTGAGAACTAGCAAATGTGTGGGTGGGGAGCCTGCCTCTTTTGCTGCCTTCTGCTTCTAGCTAATAAAATGCTCTTGCTACCTCAATCCCAGACTGCCAGTCACACTTAGCTGCGTGGTAATGACTAGTGCTTGAAAATGGAATTTATCTTCTGGTCTGTGTTGATAACCAATGAACATAGATTAATTTGAGAGCATGTGGAAATGGCTCCCCACTCAAGATTGAAGGCTAAAATGGGGATCTAATTCCTGGTGTAGTAGACCTATAGTCCAGATGGTAAGCAAAATTTAACAGTAGTCTGTAGGTAACTGGAAATAATTTCATATATAGGAAGCCATACTTCCATTTATTCCCCTTAGTTTGTGCACCGTATTTCCACTGTGATAACTGTCTAGAGCAGTCTTCCCAACCTGGTGCCTTCCAGATGTTTTAGACTACAACTGGCCAATGATCAGGGATGGTGGAAGATATATTCTACAACATCTGGTGGGCAAAGGCTGGTCTTGAGCTTTCTAAAGTCTCATTATAGAATTCTAAGAACTGTCTTGAGCTTCTTAAATGCATTGAAACCGTACATGATTCTGTTAGCATGGATGAAGAGGAGGTTGTCAAAACAGAAAGGGTTTGGTATTGATAGTTTATAATGTAGTGCCATATATAGACATAGCTTAAGAAATTTCACGGCTATTTTTGACTTAAGCTAGTGAGAAGGAAGATGCTTGAAGTTAAAATTCTGGGTACCATTTTCACTCATACATACCACAATACCAAAACAAAATATGTAGTTCAGAAACCATGTTTGTCTTTTGCTACAGCAATTTCCTGCTGGTTGTCTATGGTTCTAAATGAGCACTAGACAGAACTTAACACAATATGGACAAAACCTAGTTTCAATAGTCCCTCCACTGGCGAGAAAAGTCAACATGGAAGAGGCTTCCTTGACCACAAGCTTGGTCATACTTTTACATAAAAACTACAATCCAGCTAGTTTGCTTGGAACTTGTTAAAGCTCAGGCCCAACAACAGATGTGGTGAACAGATTTATTGCATCCTGAAGTCAAGGTCAGTCACTCAGAAATGAGTTGCAATAATGAGAGGAATTCTTAGTTTCATCAGTGATACCACTGGATCAGCCAGTGCTCTTATGAAGGAGCTTGTTCTGTCATTGCAAACAGAAGTGCTGATGCAAAGGTTTCCCCTTCCCCCACATTGTTCTGGGGGCTCTCCTGATCCTCCAGAGCGGATATCGGGGTGGGGGGCTAAGCTCCATTGTGCTAACAGGAGTCTTTGCGTGAGTGGCTGAGGAAACCCAGCCAGATGGGCGGGGTATAAATAATAAAATTGTTGTTATTACTTCTGCTAATGGAGCCAGGTAGTTTAATCCAGTATGGAATATGGTACAAATCAAGTTCACTTTCCATTAGGACCCTTTTACAGTTGCTTGTGCCTGTTCTGTAGCCTCACAAAGTAACAGAAATATATCTATTGTTAAGCACGCAAAGGGTAGAGCGAGGTTTGTAGGGCTGTTTAATTTAAGAATGTATGGGTCACGGTTATCCTGGTCACTTGGGTATCAGAGGCTATTGGGAATCTCTGTATGCCAATGGCAAGGCTAATGTGCTGCAAATATAGATAATGGCTGCAGATATGCCAGAAAGTACATGGATCAAAAGCTGGCATTCAGCCCTTTGTGATTAAGTGTACCCCAGATCCTGTGAACTCTTGCAAGGGCTTCAGCTTATTTTGATTGCTTTTTCTCTGTGTGTGGTTTTTTTTGCAGAAACAAGCCTGAGGCTGTAGAAGTAACATTTGCAGGTAAGTGCCAATGTATTAAACTTCTTGGGATAAAGAATCGGGAGTAAAAACACAAATCCCCACATTGTGTTGCAGAGTTTGTCCTCATCAGTGAGCCCTGTGCCCCTTCTGCTGATGGGACTGTGCGTGCATAAATAAATCTCTTTTCTTGGTAATCTAATGAGGAGCTGTTCTGTGTTCATCCTGTTGGAGTTGGTAAGTTATCTAGTGAACTACCCTAAGACCTTTTGATGAAGGGTGGTATATACATCTAATAACTAATGAGGATTATGATGGTGATAGATCCATCAGGTGGCTTTCATAGCCTTCTCAATCTAGACTGAGTGTGCTTTTAAGGGTGAGATTTGTAAACTAAGAATATCATTCCATTAATATTTCACAACATCTGGTACTCCTGTGAAAAGAGTTTATCTCAAGTTTGCAATCCCTGGGTTCTTAATCTTTTTCATTCTTGATAAAATGGCCATCATCACTCAACTCAGATAGTGATATGGCCTGGGCACCTATTGGCCCAGAACCACTGATAACTGTTGCTTTACCAGTGGGGAAGAATGTGGATACAGGTTTGCACTGAATATTAAGAGGTTCTACCTAAGAGGTTCTGCCTAAGGGTAGTGACTCACAGGAGTAACCAGTTATAAATGTCCACTGTTAACTTGGCTGGGCACCTGAGTGTGGTTTTGAAAATGCAGCTTGATTCTAATAGAAACCTTTAGGCCCAGGTGTCATCTGAGATAATCTAATCACAATACAGTCATAATGTGATGTATTCTGCTTTGTCAGGCTGCTTTTCCTGTTCATGTAAAAGTCTTTTTTACTAGTAATTCAAAACCTTTATGCTGTGGTGTACATTATTTTAGAAAACATCCTTCCTTGCTGGGCAACTAGGTTCCAAAATACTCAAGCACTCATCTTTCAAACGCTTCTTTCCTAGACTTCGATGGAGTTCTTTACCATATTTCTAACCCTAATGGTGATAAAACAAAGGTTATGGTCAGTATTTCTCTAAAGTTCTACAAGGAGCTCCAGGAACATGGTGCTGATGAGGTGAGAATGTAGTCTTTATCCTTACATTCTATTGATGGCCTCTATACCTTCCTTAATTAACTCTTTAGAAGCATTTGATTTTCTTTAATTGAATTACTATAAATAGGCATTGCCAATTAACTGTTCATGGTGGAACTACTGAACACTATTGTTATGGGCACAATTCAAAATGCTGACTTGCCTAGGCCAAAATTGTTGGAGTTTGGTGTGTCTTAGAACACTTCCTGGTCCTACATTTTCTCTTCCTGACCTGCTAAGATTTTCAAAACTCTCACCCCACTTATAGTGATAAAAATTCCTACTTGAGGCAGCACATTCTCAGTGATCACAAGTGGCTGAGGAACTCTCTTCCAAGGGAGGAGTACTTAGTCTCAGCCCCACATCATTAATTAAAATGTTTCCTTTTCTGTCAAACTTTGGGAGATTGACTAGTAGGCGATGTTGAATGCTGACTTCACTGTGTTATAATAATGGTGTTTTTGTGGCTAGTAGGACTTCATTATAAACTACTGTCCATATGAAAAGACATCCATGTAGTTTAAAATTTGGCATTTTGCTCATTATAAATCTCATTTGATGATTGGCATCCAGGTATTTCATCCTTTGTTGGTGAACGTCTCCTTAGCTTAGCTGTGTCTGACTTAAATCCATTTTAAACTTAAACTGATATCTGTGGAATGGAGAAACACATGATGCCAATACTTGTAGAGATAGTAGAGTTAACTCCAGTCTCCCTACTGCTGACTAGGGCAGTGTCATTAAAAGGTTTGCACTGTACCATTGATACCTGGAGAGTTTGTAAGGGAGAATCACTGTGGAAGCTGCAAGTGCTGGTTCTACTGTAGCAACGCTTTCAAAGCAGGATCTTTCTAGATCTGCCTGAATTCTTTTAAACCCACTTTGAGGGTTCTTACAATCAAGTGGTATATACATTTTGTGAATAAAAATAAATAATTGAATCTATCTACAAGCTGCAAGGGCTCTCTCTACTTAAGTCCCTTATGTGTGAAGTGGCAAATTTGGTTCATGTTGAGCAGCAGGTCTCTTGCTGCCATTTATGGTAGAAATAACAGTCCTCTCTGTGCCTTGTGGTTGCATCTCTCAGCAGAAAGTGTGACTCAGTTCCTGAAATGGTTTTCAGATGTTGCATAACGGAACGGGGGTTCATTCTGCATTAGCAAGAGCAGATGCTACAATTGGTATGGGGCATATGTAGAAAACTAAGGAAATGGTTCATAAAATTGCTTGAATCATGTACATTGGCATCTGAGAAGAGCCATGGGCTAAAAAAAATTAAAAATGAAAGCCTGGAAACTGCATGTTTTTAAAGCCCTGATGGCTTCTTTGTTCATGGAAAAGCAGTTTTGGGAGGATTTGTTTCTGAGCAGAAAAGTGTGTGAGTCAAGGGTGGTGATTTAACTCTTCCCCTGCCTGTTTGTTCTTCCAAATCTCTTCTCCTATTCATGTATATTTGTGTACATATACGTGCTTAGCCTTGCAAGTGTGTCTGGAACCATTCAGGGTGCCTAAGGTGCTTCTTAAAGAGGGCTTGATTTGGAGCAGAAAATAAAAAGGAAGTGGTCTGTGTCCATTCAGTGGCTGTTCAATGCTGTTTTTGCATAAACAAAGTGGCTATCAGTTGTTGTTTTTTAATGCACACTTGCATGTCATGTCTTGTTCAGTCTCTGACTTTCTGAGTGTGAAAAATAAAAGGTAGAGAGAAACCCCAGCTGCATCAAATGAATAGGAGTGTGGAGCAGCTTTGGCCTGAACTCCAATGCTGATATCCCGGGGCACTGGGATATTGCTTCTGCACTGCCTCCAGAGCAACTTTGCATCTTTCTTTTGTCTCCCTCCTGCTGCTGCCACTTAACAGTTGTCAAGAGCACAAGGAAGTTGCCCCAGTCTGGTTTTATTGAGAGCATTTGGTTGAATTGACCTGGAAAAATGTACTGTGTCTTTATTGCATCTGCGAAGCTTGACCCATCCATTTCTCTGGCCCAGCAGAATTACTTTCTAAGGCAGGATGCAACTAGGAGCAGAGGAATGGAGGAAAGGGAAATGCTGCTGTGGGGATGAAAGGAAGTGAAGGTCTGCCCAGAACACATGATGTATAAGGCTAGCCTTATACAGGAGGAAAACAGTCTTGGCAATGAACAGTTTACTAAAGGATTGCCACAGGTTTTTAACAATGGACTGTGTAAATCTTTGATGGAGCATGTTGGCATAGTACCTCTAAAGGGGCAGAGGAGGCAGGCAAATTATTAAAAAGTGTTCAAATTCAGTTTTGTAGCACCTGTTGTCTTGCTACTTTCCATGGAAAACTCTCAACCCAGTAAGAGTCTTAGGTTTTACCGTATTTGTTTGAATGTGTGGTATCTAGTTCAGTCTTTCTGAGGACAGATGGAATGAGTTAAGGAACTGATTCAAATAAACAGTGTGCTGCCCAGTTCACTCAAAGCCCAGTTCACTTTCTCCCTCTAGAGATACCTATTGCTTTTTTCAAACTACTCACCCTTGTTTCAGGGGGGGAAATGTAAGTTTTGTAGCTGAGTCAACCAGGACCACCAGGTATTGGGGAAAGCATGAGCTCTAAAGGTGGCTGGTATGACACACTTTGTATGCCAAGAGCTTGCCCATTTCTTTGGTAAGCAGCTAATAACAGAATTAGCTTTATGGCTTTCAAAAAAACTTGCCTGTGAAACCTCATTTCACACTGCTAGTAGAATGGGAAATATTTCCTCATGAGGTCGTGTATGTGTGAATGGGGGGGGGGTCCAATTTGTGCTGCAGATTTGAACTTTCTGTGAGTATCACTGTGATGGAAGCATTCCTCTAAAGCTCTTGCACTAAGCCCCACCTTCGCAAACTGTGCTGGGGGTCCTTGTGCAATTCTGTTCCCAACCCTGTTAGTTTATAAGCTATCTGGATCTTCTCAGTGCAGTTTCAAGTGTGTCTTTTTGCCAGATCACTTAAGTACACAGCTGCTGTCACACTTGAAGTAACTGGGTTGTAAAGCTGCTCCTCAAAGGCAAGAGGTGTGTGTTTTGAAAATATAGAAATTCCACTCAGTGTGCAATACATGCATATAGGTACTACTTGTGTGTGTGATGACATGTGGTTGGAAAAAAATGCTCTTCTCTATACTTGGCTGGCAACAAATCACTGTCAGTAATTGGATTTGGGACAAGACAAGATGTCAAAGCTCCTCTGCATATAGTATATGTTCTACCAAAATCTGGCCTGTAATCAAAGTGCTACCTTCTTTTATGACTTTCTGGAAGCTTGTATATGTGATTCAGTTGTCTTGAGCACTCCAACCTCTCTTTTACTATATGACTCCAGACATGGATTGAATCCATAAACTCTGGCAAGATCTCTTGTGGCTTTACTCTTTCTTCCCAGATTAAAGCATCATTTCACCAGCAGCAAGCTTATTATATGTATGAAATTTATAGCTCAACAGGAAAAACATAATTGGCCTCTGAATATGTGGCTGGAACACCATAGAATTCTTTGGGATTAACATAGAATAACATTAAATCTAGAATCTGTCAACGAAGAAAAAAGAATTTACTTTAATGTTCCCAGAACTTAGAAGGTGAGAAATACTAAATAGTGAATAGTTTTAAGAGGCCATTTTACATTAATCTGCTCCTTGGAGTTTGTTGTTTGGAACAGGGCAGTTATTGTTGCAGAAACCATTCAGGTAGTATTGCAATGATTCATTGCAGATCCACTTGTATTAAGTGCTCAATAACCTGCTTCCCCCTATGCCTTTCTGCATTAGTCAGCTACTTTTAAAGAAGTATTTCTAAAAATCAAGTTACTATTTCAAGCACACTGGGTTCATCTGTTCTACCCTGAACTGAGTAGTACTGAAATAAGTATCCCAGCTGAGAAGGCTTGATGCTGGTGAGCTATGCTGTTGGACGTCAGTATATTTTCCTTTGTTGTATAAGACTTTTGCCTGTTAGAGCGTGAGGTGGTTTAGGGCTTCTGGATAACTGCTTGGAACATCAAGAGTGACTGGAACAAGGGTTAGGGCTTTAAAAAGCATAGGGTGAGTGAAAGACAGGGAGGTGCTGAAGAGAGCACATAGGAAGACACGTCAAAGCTCACAACACTTTTCTCTGTCTATTTCCTAGTTGTTGAAGAGAGTGTATGGAAACTACTTGGTAACCCCAGAGTCTGGTAAGCCTCTGCATAATATGTGCCCTGATAACTTGTTCAGTTTGCTGCTCCAGTATAATTACTCCCTGCTTTTCAGAAAAGGAATTGCTTTCCACCTTTTCAAGCCAGCTATCCGTTGTGATCTCCTTGTCACAGTGCTATTTTTAAAAAGCACCGCCTTCTCCCTTCAGTGTTCCACATGGAAGGCTGAGAACATCAGAGCTTTATTTCTTAGCAGCGCAAGCTATGATTCTGGATCCACCCCCAAGCAAGCCCCCGCTCCTCTAGTTAGGGATTCTTTGTCCTGTGTAAAAAGACTGACAGGCATTCAGAAGCAGTGGAAAACCATGGTTACCTGTGACAGTACTGCTTCCCACTCATTTGTTACAAAACACAGGGGTTGGATCTACTTTCCCAACTCTGAAAGAAGGCAGAGAAATGTTTTCCTTTGGTGGGAGTGGGGTGGGGGGAGACACATTAAATTAAACGTATCAAACACTTACAGTGGTACCTCGCAAGACGAAAAACGCGCAAGACGAAAGAGTTTTCCGTTTTTTGAGTCATTCCGCAAGACGAATTTCCCTATGGGCTTGCTTCGCAAGACGAAACATCTTGCGAGTTCGTTTCCTTTTTCTTAAAGCCGCTAAGCCGTTAATAGCCGCTAAGCTGTTAATAGCCATGCTTCGCAAGACGAAAAAACCGCAAGACGAAGAGACTCGCGGAACGGATTAATTTCGTCTTGCGAGGCACCACTGTATTTTGAGTGTCCTTCCCTCGGCAAGTTGGGTTGAAATAATTATTGAATGTATGATTCAGCAGTACATTGCTTTCTCCAGAAAGTGATCCATTCAAGTCTGACCAGGAGGGGAAAGTTGTGATCACAATGTCATTTGCCTGTTCCAGGTTACAATGTCTCTTTGCTGTATGACCTGGAGAACCTTCCTGCTGCCAAAGACTCCATTGTGCACCAAGCCGGCATGCTGAAGCGCAACTGCTTTGCCTCAGTCTTTGAGAAATATTTCAAGTTCCAGGAGGAAGGAAAGGATGGAGAGAGGAGAGCAGTCATCCATTACCGAGATGACGAAACTATGTAAGAAATAGCTGGCCTTCCGTCTCCCGCATTTTGAAATTGGTTGCCAAACTCTGAGGTTTAGAGATGTTCAAAGGATTCTGTATTCAGTTGCGCATTGCTCTTTGTCAACCAAAAGCTCCTTTAGAGTGGTCAGTAGCAAAACATGACCGCGTGTTCTGAGGTGTAGCTGCTGACCCTCAGTTGGGCTGAAGCTCTTAATTTGCAAATTCACAGCTCAAGTAAATATATACAAGTACCCCATATACATTGGAGGGGTCAGACAAAAGGATGTGCCATATTCCTCAGAGATAAAAGACATTGCTGAATTGAGCGCTTGCCTACTTGGTTGTGTTCCCCCCACCCCAGTTCTATGCAGTTCACTGTTCTCTGTGCTGTTAAGGCTGAGCTGGTAATGCAATAGGATAAAGGGACCTTCAGCCATTACCATAAAGGGGAGCGGGGTGTTGAGAGGATAGATTATGGTGATAATTGCTTTCTGCATGGTACAGCAAGAAAGTAGTGGCCTGTGGGGAGGGGCATCATTTTGGCTGCATTTAAGGCAGCAAAATGTTCTGGGCCAGCATTCTGTGCTGACATGTGGGGCAGGGGCAGTCACTATTGGCAGCCTGGCCAGTGACTTACCATGCGGAGATCTCTGCTGTGGGAGGCAACTTAAAACGCCCTCCACCTTGTGGTTGTGTCACATGCACAGTCCCTTTGGTACAGGGAAAGATGTTGTGCATTTCATGCCTTAAAGGTCTTCTTTGTTCCCTGCATTTGGGTAGGTGGCAGGAGAAAGCAGGGAGAAGGCGGCACTGTACTTTGGTCGCTGTTTTTTAAATAAGCTCCACAAGGAGCTCCTGATAGCTGAATAATATGAACTGCTGAATAGTGTAAGTGGTTCACCCTTGTAGGGTGTTTTTAAAAAAATCCCTGTGGGTTTTTCACATTGAAGATCTGGAACGCCTAAGAAGTCTCCTTCTTTTCACTTCCTTCCTAGGTATGTTGAATCAAAGAAGGACCGTGTCACAGTGGTTTTCAGCACGGTATTTAAAGATGATGACGACGTAGTGATTGGAAAGGTGTTTATGCAGGTATGCCAGTTCAAGTTCTGTCAAGTTCTAGTGGCGTATGACTTGCACATTTATGCCAGGAGTGCCATTGTGCTGCTAACTTTGAAGCGAGTTCCTTACCCTGGTAAGATTGATTGACATTGGTGGTGCCTTTAGGAACCTGCTTGTAAGGATATTATGCTAGGCTCCTAAACTCAGTTGGGGTTGTGCAAAGAATCCTGCCCACAGGTTTGCAGTATAAAGAAATGTAGAGTTGGGGGTATGGAATGATGTTGTTGCAATCACCTTACCACCTGTGACATTGTATCACCTAATCTAATTCCAGAACCCACCTCTTTCTAGTCTATGATGAATCACCTAAATGCTCTAGGCCAGGCATAGGCAAACTCGGCCCTCCAGATGTTTTGAGACTACACTTCCCATCATCCCTGACCACTAGTCCTGTTAGCTAGGGATGATGGGAGTTGTAGTCCCAAAACATCTGGAGGGCCGAGTTTGCCTATGCCTGCTCTAGGCATTCTATGATGATTAAAAGCTAAAATGGTCCTACTGCACAAGCATACAGTATACTAAAGTCTAGGTGCAAAAAGGGGGATATAGGAAGGACACAAGGAAAGCCAAAGAAGCGAGTCCTGAGGTGCCACTTGGTAATAGAAAAAGGAATTGAGTGTGTTCAGTGTAAAAGGGGGCCCTGGCAGGGCTTAGAGGAACATTAGACATAATTGACAAAATAAAAAAGCCTTCCATTTTGTAAGAGTTTGTGGCTCAGGCCCAGCATTTGTTTCCTCAGTATCGTTGGTTTCTATTTTAGAATATAGGAAGTAAAAATAGATGAAATTGCTCCTACACAGGTGCAGTGTCCTTCTTTACCAGGTTCCCTACACACTACTAAATAGGAGGAAGGTATTCCAAATGAAGGAGTGGTTCTAAAAGACCCAACCCTCAGTATCGCTCTTCTAGAAATTAAGCACTGACTTGAAATATTGGTGTCAGTAGCTCAAAGAGGATACAGTAGAATAGAGCATGGTGAAAGCAGAGGAGAAAAGTCCATATATAGGAGCAAGAGCATGGAGCTGTTTTCTTAGTGTGAGAATTTTGAAGTAGAAGAGGAAATCAGCAAAGAAAAAGAGGAACAACATCATACAAATTATGTCAAGAAAATGTAGACTACAAATTGCATTTAAAACTAAGTGTAGCGGCTTAAAAATGAAAGTAAAGAATCAAACAAAAGTAATCATAGTTAATGCAAGAAATGCCAAGAAAATGAGCTTTAAAATTAGAAATCTTAATTCTACATATACTATGCTCTCTGAAGCATAAGTTAAAAGGCCTATTTCTCAAAGTAATGGGAGTTTTCATTGAGATGATTTGTATGTCACACTGTCATCATTTGATTTAAAACATAGCTTAATTGTGGATACATTCAGCACTGTGCCGCTTTTGACTACATAGTATCAAAGTATCAGTAGCATATCTTGAAACTTAATGGACCCAGATTCAGGTGCAACAAGATGTTTTTCAAGCATTTGAAGCAGTGCAAATGTGTGTGCTTCCCTTCCTAGTTGATATCCAGTTTATTCATCCCAGATAAGCTAGTGTGTACTGTTAATATTTCATTTATGTTAGCTGTGAGGAGTCAGATTCAGCTGCTCCAAATACCCTGTCTTTAGTCAAGCATTTCTTGAAGCAATTATGTGTGCTGATAAAATGACTGGATCTTGGCAGTGAATAATACAGTTGTAAAGCACCTTGGTCAAGAGAAGGAGTAACCCTTTGTGGTGATAGCTCTCAGCTACTTTCTCATGACCTAGTCTTAGATCATGCTTCAAGTGCACTGCCATTCTCCTGCCTGTGTCTTTGTATTCTTGATGAAGCTGCTAGCAAAGGATGTTAAGGCTTCTAACCTAAAGTGCCTCGGGGTTCTGACACTAAAATTAATCTTAATACCAGTGTGATGAAAGCACACATATACTATTTTGAAGGATAGTTGTTGACCTTACCAAGCAGTTTTGATTCTAGGCTGAGATATGATAGAAGCTCAGAAATTATACCAGTTGGGGAGAGGGACTTAATAAATATTTGGTTCTGGGCATCTGCATTCCCCAGAATAAAGAACAATTAACCTAGGCTCAGAAAGGGGATGCCTGCTGTTTTTAGTATCTGATTCATATTAACATTCTCTCTCATCCTGTCTTGTCCTAGGAGTTTAAGGAGGGTCGTCGTGCCAGCCACACAGCCCCCCAAGTGCTCTTCAGCCACAGGGAGCCCCCTTTGGAGCTAAAAGATACAGATGCAGCTGTAGGAGATAATATTGGATACATTACCTTCGGTAAGTGGGTGCTGCTCTCATCTAGGTAACCAGCCAAGTTGGAAACTATTTTCCCATTGCAATCCTGCTTAGTTTGCTAAGTGCTTAGTATCTCTTTTAAGAGTTATTTCACTTATGCATATCTTCCTAAGATGCACCTCAAAGCAATTTCACAATAAAGGCACCCATAAAACAATTTCATATATAAAAATAATTTCAAATCTAGTACAGATAACTAGTTGGGATAAAAATCTCTATTTGGCTCATTGAAAGAGAAAGGTCTTCAATAGGTGCTGCAAGTACAATAAGATGGTGCCTGTCTGATGTGCAACGGGAGGGAGTTATAAAGGGCTGACGCCAGTCACATGGAATGGATCTACTGATAAGATTATATCTGCCAGACACCCTCTCATACATAGTGCAGTGCTCTGTAGGGTATATGAATGGTGAGACAATTTTATAGGTATCCCGGTCCCAAATTGTATAGGGCCTTATACACCAGTACTAGCACCTTGAACTTAGCCAGTGGCTGATTAACAACCAGTGCAGCTTGTACAGTGTAAAAGCCTTGCTTGCATAGCTCAGAAGCCAGCGGAGCATTGGAAATGGCTTTTCATTTAGAGCTGTGGTGGTGACATGAAGTCTCTAGCATGCTTGATTTGGGGCGTGCCAAAGAAATAGCTTGGGTATCCCTAATTCTGTAGCGCAGTTGGCATATCCAGAGCTCCATCTAGTCCTATTTTACTGGGTGAGGAATAGTTAGTTTCCTAGCACCAAGTTTTATAAACAGAATCACTGGAAAGTAGCACGCGCGCTCCCAGTCTCCACGGTTGAATTTCAGTTAGACAAGGTCTGCCCACTTGACTGCTCCTTGTCACTTTTGGCTTATAACATCTGGCGCACCATGGTTGGAGGCAGTAATGCTTCTAAATACCAGTTGTTGGGAATTGCAGGTGGGTAGAGTACTGCTGTGCTCTTGTCCTGCTTGCAGGCTTCCCCAGGCCTCTGTTTCGCCACTGTGAGAACATGATGTTGGACCAGATGGCCATTGGCCTGAACCAACAGACTCTTCTCATATTTTGCACTACTGTCAACAAGACAGTGGTCTTCATCCTTGGAACAGTTAATGGAAACTTTTCCCACAAAAGCCGCTGGATGTCTAAGAAACTTGTCACTGGCAGGACTTTGCTATGGGATATTAATGTATCTTGTCATCTCCTGAACATTTATTCTCTATGACAAAGGGGAAGAGAAACTCAGTCTTGGCAGTTGCCTTCTCCCAGGTGCTCTCTTACTTTAGCAAATCGTGTTAAGGAGGAGACACTGCCAATAATTGTTTGTGATGAATCTTAGAAATAGAGAAGGCAACTGTAGAGTCTGTTAATTGAGAGGCATTTCAACACATTTGGATACAGATAAAATAAGTACTAAATATCATACCTGCAAATAGTTCCTTGTGAATACCATTTTCTGGCTCTGGATCAGTGAAAACTATATTTTGTCCCTAAATAGTGAAAGGCTGCATAATGCCTCTTAATTATTCATACAGTACAGAGCCTGTGAGGGTGCAAAGCTCATTGTTTGGTTTATCTAGCTGCCTGGGAGGAATAAAGTGGTGATCACTGAAAAGCTGTACAAGAAGCGCTCAGGGAAGGACCATTAGGAAAGATTCAGATGAGCAAGTTTGTCACTGATGCCAGCATTTTGTGGGACTGAGTGGCATAGCTAAGCCTGATCAAATACTAGGTTGAGTTCCTGAGTTGGAGTTGTGGGGAGACATTGATTCCAAAGACAATGCCCTAAAGGCATCCCATTAAGACAAGCTTAATCCTGGTGTGCAGCATGGATAAGGACTTCATTATAGCCCTTCCGTGCAAATGCTGCACATTCATAACTGTGAATGTACCTACAGTCCTCATACCTACGGGACCGCCTCTCCCGGTATGCCCCACGGAGAGCCTCAAGGTCCATAAATAGCAACACCCTAGTGGTCCTGGGCCATAAGGAAGTTAGATTGGCTTCAACCAGAGCCAGGGCCTTTTCAACTCTGGCTCCGGCTTGGTGAAACGCTCTGCCTCATGAGACCAGGGCCCTGCAGGATCTGATTTCTTTCCGCAGGGCCTGTAAGACAGAGTTGTTCCGCCTGGCCTTTGGCTTGGAGCCAATTTGTTTCCCTCCCTCCCTCTCTTTCTTTCTTTTTTCCTTTCCTTCTCCTCCTGCGATGAGGCTACATTTTAATATTTTAATGTTTCAATATTTTAATGCTGTATTTTAATTTTGTTTTTAAGTTGTAATCATTCAACTTGTTTTTATTATTGCTTGTAAGCTGCTCTGAGCCCAGCCTTGGCTGGGGAGGGCGGGGTATAAATAAATTATTATTATTATTACATGCTGTTGGCCTTTTGAATGTATCTCTGGCCCGGGACTAGTGAGTTCCCTCATAGCTTTGTTGGTGCTTGGTAGAGAGTAACTATTTTCTGTTGCCTTCTCCTTTGCAGTGCTGTTCCCCCGCCACACCAGTGCTGCTGCCAGGGACAACACCATCAATTTGATTCACACATTCCGGGACTACCTGCACTATCACATCAAATGCTCCAAGGTACAAGAAGAGTGTTATTATAGAATCTTTTTTTCTGAAGAGCTATGCAAAACTTCTCTTTCGTGTGCCTAAAATGATTCCTGACTTTCATCTGCTCCATTCTGGCATGTAGATCCTTTAGAGTGCTTAGATGAAATTTGAAATTCAAAGTACTAAGACAGATCTGCTTAGCTGCCTTTTGTATTTTGACCTATGTGCAGGCTTACATTCACACGCGCATGAGAGCAAAAACATCAGATTTCCTCAAAGTGCTGAATCGTGCCCGGCCAGATGCAGAAAAGAAGGAAATGAAAACAATCACGTGAGTATCAGAGGAACAGTTTCTTCCTTCTGCTTGTTTCTCTCTTGTTTTATTGTTGCTATAGCTCACACCTGAGGAGGAACAAAGGGCTACCTTGTATTGCTGTTTAAATAATGGCAATGCACAGATAGATTTGATAGGACTTGGTGTAATATCCTGGCTTGTTTATAAGTCACTATAGTTTCCTGCTTTGAGTAATAGCAAGTCTTTAACTGCGGCTTCTTGAACTTTTTTTTCACCCATCCTGCAAAGGGGCTGTGCGGAAGTGCAAGAAGCTCATCATACTTTGGCCTATTAAGTAAAGATGTGATCAAATGTAATCAATGTCTCAAAAGTTGAGGCCTGACAATAAAGATGAATTAATCCAGCCATATTATCTGATAAGGTTTTCTGCAAATTCTTGTGGGCAGTTCCACGCGAAAGGCAAGGCATTGCCCTAATTCACGCCATGCAGCGGACAGGAATGGGATGGAGGTGAACTAAAAAAACTAGTTTCAAAACTCGGGTCTTTGTAGTGGAGAAAAAAGTGGCCAGGTTGCTAAGGGGAACCAGTGGCTAATGTTGAATGAGAAGGATGAGGAATGTTAGAAGCAAACTCATGATCATTACTTGCTTGGAATGCAACCACTTTGGCAAGTACATTAGCAAGAGATAGATCCCAGCTGCCACTGATTGGTTCTGTCGGAAGGTTAGCTACTGCATCCTTGGGCTCAAAAATAGAAGTGTAGGTTAGAAGCTGCATCTGTAATTTGTTTTTGTTCTTAATATTCTCTCTCCTTGGTTTGCTGTAACCAGGCATGAAGAACTGTGTGGTTAACATGAGGAGCTGAAATCAGCAATTCAGCTTTGCAGTGCTGATTCTATGGAGGCAGTGATTTTTATTTTTTAACTTTCAGCACTTTGAAGGGCTTTCAGTTCAGGGCAGTTACCGTACTTCTCTAGTATAAACCTGAGATGAGTTTTGTACTCTACAGGACTAAAGAGCTGCATAGGGCAAGTCAGAATATCACTGGTATTTAATGAGTGGGGTGCTTTCTTTTCCCTGGACAAGAGAATGGAAACTAATCCACTGTATACTGCTATTTTATTGACAGGGTGGGGTGAGATAAGCAAGCAAGATACTGGTCACACTCATAAGAGCCCTTCTAGCATAGCATACCTGATCTATTTGGAGGGGAGAAAGTATGAATTGATGTGGATGCCCCTGGCACTTCAGGGATCAGATTACAAATTCATTCCTTGTTGGTGCTTATATTCTACTTTTCTAAGACCCTCTTTGCCAAGTCTTTTATTGGTGATTCCTTTTACCAAGCAACGACATCCAAGGGGGGCCAGCGGTGTAGTTGTGGATGAAATAGGAGATTATGGATAGGACTAGTGAAGAAGCTGACAGGTTAGCTCAGCACTTTTTTCAGCTTGTGAGACAAGGGAGGCAAGCAAGTTTGTGAGAAGATTGATTGAAAGACTGGAATGGCCCATATAGCAGGATGCTGCGAACCTTGCAGGATGTTTCTTCTCTGACCTGGGGCAAATTGCTAATCTTACAGCCAGTTTTCAGTCTGATTTTCTTTCTGTGCTGAGGCACCATAGTGTGGGGGTTGAGCAGAGCTGGTAAAATTAAGATAATAAGCTTGAATTTAGGCCTGGGGGGGGGATTAAACCAAACAGGCTCCTGCGGTCAACCCCAAAGGCTAGAATAATGCACAGCTGTGATTAAGAATGTTAAAGGATGACTCATGCCGTACCCGGAATCAGAGCACATAACATCTCTGATTTCCTTCTTAGTAGCTCCGGTTTTGTGTTGCAAAGCTCTTGGCTTTTGTATGAAAAATTATTTATCTTTAAAGGAGCAGGGATAGCTGCTTTCTGTGCTGATGGGAGGTTGTGACCCCTTAGGAACAAAACGGTGCTTTCAGCTGTTCAACATCTCCTTTCTTTACTTTCTGTGCTTCATCTATCTTACTGCATGATATAGCACCTGGCTATTTCATTTAAATATATATTTCTCACTTTATAAATATTATGACAGCAATAAATTTACACATCCAATTTAAAGCACAGAATATTAATATCAACCACCACCACCCCACGGTTACATATTTTATATCTATTGCCACTGCATTTCCAGTTCAGATCTATTTTACTCTTCATCCGTTATATTCTATTTAGTTTATTTTCACTGCACGTTGTTGTGTCAATCCTGCTAATGATTTAAGCTGTTTACAATAATTTTTCAAATAGTCTTTATTAAATTGTCTCTCTTCTTGATTTCTTAATCTTCTGGTAAGTTTCACCATTTCTTCATACTCCAGCAATTTTTGTTGTCAATCTTCTTTCTTTGGGACTGTTTCTTCTTTCCACTCACCTGGCTATTTCACTTCCGTAGCCCTGTTAGCATCTGACAAAAGTCCTGAGAGGCTTTCTTCACAAATCAACAAATTTAAATATTCAACTTAAACAGCTGCGGGTAGGGCATGGAGTGTAATTCCTGATTTCCAGGACTGCCCTTTGACTTATTCTGCGTTCACTCCATACTCTGCAGCAGGGATAGGGATCCTCTGGGCCTTGACCCTAGTCCAGACCTCCAGGTTTCCCAATCTAGCTCCCCACCCCGGCAGCTCTGTTGCTCTGCATAGGTCAGCTGAGGAGTGAAAAGGCCCCAATGTTCATCCCTAATGCGGCCCACTGAGTGAGGCGCTTGAAAGGAGAGAGAAGACAGTCTTTGTGTGTGTTTAGAGGTATAGTTGGTTGTGTGCTAAGGGTGTATGATTATTGTGTGTCTGCGCAGAAGCAAGAACCTGATAGTTTCCCAGTTGCTGCTTTGGTGGATGTTAAACAGACAAACAATGAAACAGCATGTGTGGTATCAGCTTCTGAATCCAAGACCAATTCTGTGTAGTAGGAGGAGATCCTTTCAGTGCATTCTTTGTAGCCCCCTTTCCCTTGATCTGTGAGTTTATAGAGTTTAGCAAGCGCTTGATTTTTTTCTGGATAATGTGGTATACCCAGGAATCTGCAAGCAGGAAAAACTCAGTTGTGGTGAATTCATCCACAAAATCAGTCTTGCATTCTTCATTCTGAAGCTTGGGATTAGAATTGTTGTCATTAGTGGTGCAGGACAAGGAGCAATGAGACACCTGGGTCACTTGTATGGGAAAAGTAGTAGGTATCTATGCTATGAAGTCAGGAAGGAGTGTAATGATGTAGTGACAATGTACTGGAGTCAACCTGATCTTTGCCCTCTGATTTTCTGCCAGGGGGAAGACCTTTTCATCCCGTTAACGCCTGAGGCGAGGTGAAGTCAGACAACTGTGGCAGAAGGCTGGAGCACTTGCTACCTGATAATCGTAGCTTTTTAACATTGCACCTCTCTGGGCTCTTAAGGAAATAAATCCAATCGGGTTATGTTTTCTACACAAGTTTGGGAATTGATCTGCGGAATCGAGCTGTGCTTGCAAGGACTTAATAGTTCAAACAGAAAAACAAACCTTAATTCCATTTTGATCAACTTTTCTTTCTTTCTTTCTTTTTCCCCCTCCCCTTTTTCAAGCTGTTTTGCTTTGCAATATGTTTACCGGTAATGAGTTGCAGTATTTCTTATGAGAATAATGCAATATTAACTTGTTTTTCTTCTGAGTATTTTGAGTTCACAACTCCTGTATCTGAAGAAATATTGTTGGGGTTCATTAATAAAGGAGATCTTTCTATCTTACCAAACATGGTTTGTGAGTATTCATTTTTAGATGTGCATTATTAATTCATTCTTGTACAAATTCAGAAAAGGCATATGGGAAAGGCTATAAGATGCCCAGACTTTTCAGCAGCTTCTGGCTAATGTGTGACAGACTCACTTGAAAAGAATTTTTTATAGTTTGAAAGGAAGGGGGAAATGACCCTGGCAGATTAAGAGCAGCAATGTTTTCTTTTGAATTTTAATTTCTCCTCTTCCTAGGATCAGGATAATTTCTGGGAATGGGAAGGGTCAAGTCTGCTGATTTCACTCCCCATTCTTTTAGCAAATACAGGTCTGTCAATACTCCTAATGGAGAACCCTGCTGATACACCGCTAGGGCTGTATTCTCATGAGAGGTGATGTGTGTGAAATGTGATTTGAGGACTCTAGTAGGTCATGTAGCAAGCCTGTGTTGCCAAGGTTTAAGTAGTTAAAATCAGCAAAGTCTACCATAGTGTTTGACAGTTCTGATGGCATAGACCCTCACTGCTGGTACTTCTGATGTGGTGGGGAAGCAACAGTCCTCTGAAAAGAAGTATAAAATCCCTTCTGCTTTTCAGGAATCAGTAAATGTGCACTTGCCTGTTCTCCATTGCTGCCATATGGAGCTCTAGCCTAGTAGATGAGGGACAACAGCACTTGTTCACTCTAATGCTAATGTGGTTTATGCAGGGTCCAACCTCTGTATTCCAGGTTGTATTTTAATATAGATTTTGACTAATCACAGTAAGCTGTGCAAGCAAATGTCATGACAGGATGTCCAGAGTTGCTAAACATTGTTTCTTTTATTCAGCAGTAAAAGGAACTTGATACAGGGATTAGCAAACACCACACTGGACAAGCCTACTGAATCACTTCCTCAGATCTCTGAGTCACCACTCGCCCATCCACAATTTCTTGTGTAGTGACCACCACCTTCTTAATGGTCTGTCTCCTGGTGTCTGCAAAAGAGGAATAAAGAGTAACTGGTTAGAGTGCGAAGCCTAGGATGGACTCGGGAGACTAGATCAGAGATCAAAAACTTTCTTTTTTAAAAAAGAAAAAAGCCTGAAGACTGCCTTTTGACGCTGCTAAATGCAACCTCCACCTTGAGGACACCTGTGCAGCTTTTCAATTGAGACTGCAACTGCTGCTTGTCAATGAGAAACAGGGCTGGTTCCTAGGGTATACACTGGTAAATATGAGTTCAAGCTTTGTATGTGTGCATTACATCCTCTGATGCATAAAACTGACTTCCTGAAGATACTTGGGTACAGCCAACTGGCTTGATACAGCACTGGGCTTGGAGCCCCTGTGCATGTTGAACAATTTACTCAGTTTAGCGTTCTTCACACCAAGCCACAGCCAAAAGAGTCCTGTTGGTAGAAAAGCAAACAAAGCCTGGGAGAGTGTTTGAATTGTGAGGCCGGGAGAGCAACAAGCAGGTTTCAGGCAGACACAGACATGCAGAAGCAAGCAGCACTGTGCTAAGTAATGTCTACTGCTACATCATAGAGGAGAACTTACCTGCTTTGCCTGAGTTCTGCAACTCCCCTCTGAAAATACAAAACATGGCAGCCATTTGTTTGCTTCATCCTAGGACAATTTGCTTACTGTGATGGCTTCCTGCTACAGATTTGCTTACACACCTGTGCCACCGAAAGCATTGCATTAGCTGCTACAGCCATATTTCCCATCTGCTGCCTTGTTTCCTCCAATGTCAGTGGGGTTACTCAAGGGACTTAAATGATTGTTAGCAACCTTTCTACCACTCGTAGCCTGACAAAAATGAGGCTGCCAGCATCAGATACCATGAGGGTTCCTGCATCTTTAGTAATGGTTTTAGAGAGAAAGTTTCACTAGTAAGACGCCTTGTCACATCACATGGCTACAATGATAAGAGAAACAGCACCTGTGGGTTTTCCCCTTTATGCTGTTCTGAAAGATGCAAGTGCCTTCCCATTCTATACCTGAAAACCACTTGTCTTAGCTAATGGTCTCCCCCATTCATGAAAAAGCAGAAACTGAGTTGGCCCCTCTGTCCCACAAGGCAGTCAGCTCAGAGACAGCTAAGTCAGTCATGTACTGGTTGCAGCTCTAGCTATATAACTGAAGGTTGTGATGGTTCAGACCTAATTAGAATGTAGATTTACTTAAACTTTTACTACCCTGACCTAAGGAAGAACAGCAAAGCACAAATGATTATAAAGGAGGATAGAATTATTAACCTTGTAACTTGATGCTATGCCCAATGTGAAGGTAGCTCCCGGTATATTTTTATTAGGAAGCAAGTTAAGTATTTTTAGATACATGCAGCGCTAGAAAAATTACGTCCTATGGATAGATACATCACACAGAATTTTGACTGGATGGAGTGGCTGGCAAACTAGCAGATGTAGATTTCTGAAAACATGCCCCCCTACCAGTGTCATACTGTGAATCAAACTTGGTAGCATGGATCATACAGGAAAAATCAGCCAGAGAGCCAGGAATGGCTGCAGCTTCCTGTCAAATGTAGGTTGGGGAAGGGAAAGTGAGCCTGATGGAAGAACTCCAGGGACATTCAACAGGCATATGACCAAGAAGTACAAGGAAGGAAGTCAGGGGCATAACCCTTCGTTACCTGTCTGTTGCCCCCTCGATCAAGCTACGGTAGTGTTCAATCTCGTTCTCTAGCTTGGTCTTGAGGTCTAGCAGGGCCTCATAGTCTCGGGCCTGCCTCTCCAAGTCAGCGCGGCAGGCTGCCAGCTCATCTTGCAGCTTGGTGATGATATGGTTGAGATTGGTCATTTCATTTTGATAGTGCTCGCCTGTGTTTTTCAAGGTGTTCTCCAGCGTATCTATCTGCATCACAAAATGGTTTGGGCTTATGCAGTGAACAAAATTTGATACCCTAACTTTTATACAGAATTAGGCAAAAATGAGTGAATATTGGCCAGGACTCCACAAATTCTGTAAGAGCAGCTCTCTTAGTTTAATGAGTTTTAGATTTGTTCTTTCAACAGTCGTACCCTCATGTGTGTTGAAAAAAACACACACAAAAACAGCTTCTGAAGCTGAGCAGAGCTAGGTTGCTTTATTGATAGAGGAAGAAATCAACTATTCAGGTGGAGGAGTCAATATGTTCCATGGGGCGAACAAAAGTCTCTGGGGTGAATTTAAGTCTCTGGGAATTCCACCCTGTGCTTGTGCAGCTTTCAGCCATTGCCACACCTTTAAAGTTTAAATCATATTAAAATAGGCATCCATGCCAAAACAAATGACATTTAATAGGCCCAGTCTGTAATATTTATGCAGCTTGGGGAGGTAGAGCTGGCGCTGCTTGTGGAGCGGAAGTAAGAAAAGCTGCATCCTTCATTCACCCACAGCTGGAGCAAGGGGTGTCCTTTCTTACAGTAGCATCTGTCACTCCTGGAGCCCAGCCTGGGCTGACTCAACATGAATAGGGTGCAGTGGCTGACCCAGAAAATGGATATGGAGGACAGAACTGTGTGCAGTGCATCACTGGTCCAGCACCCCTTAGCTAGCCGGCTAATAGATATTAGCAGCAATAGATCTCAAGCCAGCTCTGGGTGCTTGATAAGGCATTGGTCAAAGCAATCTTTCTCACTTCACTCTTCACTCCAAGTTGATTGGTCATAATAAAGGTATTTTGCTTTGGGGGTCAGTTCCTTTAATTCTAAGTTCAACCCTTAGCTGTGCATTCTGATGTAACAGACCTCTTATTTGATGGATTTCATCTCTGAGGAAAAACTGTATCTAGAGTCACTGGGGTGCATTGGTTACAAGTGATGAATTAAGACCCTGGGTGGCCTTCGGCCAGTTCCCAACGCTCAACCTAACCTGCCCCACAGGGTGGTTGTGAGAATAAAATGGGGAGGTGGGGAGAGCCATGGATGCCAGCCTGAGCTCTTTGCAAGGAAGGTGGGATAGAACTGTAATAATAAATGAATAATTTTCATACGCAGATGATTGACAAAGAGCACAACAGGAGACAACACTCCTGCTATAAAATAAGTACAGTGGTACTTCTTCACTGCCTGTTGCATGCTTATAGTTTGCAGGAAGAAGTTATTCACTGCTCAGGAGAGCCTCTTATGACCTGTACTGGGAATTGGGAAGGAAAGAGGGCACCCCTCTTCTTACCGTTTTCTGCAGAGTCTGGCGTTCAATCTCTATTCCCTGGAGTTGCCGACGAAGCTCTGTCAACTCGCTTTTGGCTTCTTCCAGTGCCTGGGCATGCACATCTGCTTCTTGAGACATGGAGTCAAACTGTAAGGGCGAACAGTAATGGCAAAGGGAAGTTAGAGTGGGGCAGAGAGCCATGCTCCCTCCTAGGGATGAAGCAATCTTGTTGGTTTCCCACAGTTTTTCGATTTTCCAATCATCAGTTCTCCACATTTCCATGTCATTTTGTGATTATTGTTTTTTAAAGGTCCCTGCGAAAAAATTCGTCAGCATTTTAGTGAGTTTCTCCTAATACACAAGTTTGTAGGCAAGTTCGCCTAATATACTCATTTTTGCACAGCAGCCTCCCCAAATGCAATGATTTTTGGTACGTTCTTCCCACTGCTACCTGCCATTGAATGCATACTTTACCTTAGTACAGTGGAACCTTGGTTGTTGAACATATTCCATTCCGGAAGACCGTTCAACTTCTGAAACGTTTGACAACCGAGGTTCAATGGGCGATCAGCAAATTCCATTGCGAAAATGGAGAAATGCACCTCGGAAGCCATTCAACTTCCGAGGCACATTCGAAAACAAGCATTCGCTTCCAGGTTTTCGGCGTTCGGGTTCTGAATTGTTCGGCTTCCGAGACGCTCAAAAACCAAGGTTCCACTGTATTTGCATTCCTGCTTGGCTGAAGAATGGCATTGCAAAATTCAGAGAAGTGTGAATTCTGAACAGTGGCTGGGTTTCAAGTTTGCATATTGTTTTGTGAAAAAAAGTGAATTAGGTAGATTTGCCTTTAAATGTGAACTCAACCAATTTTCTGTCCCATCCCTGCTCTTCCCCTTCCCTAGCTCCCTCCTCACCTTGGTTTTGTACAAGTCCTCAGCCTCAGAACGGCTCTGCTCAGCCATTTTCTCATACTGGTTGCGGATCTCAGCGATGGTCTCGCTCAGGTCATGTTTCTGTGGATTATCCACCTGCACCGTTATGTCAGATTTGGCGATCAGAGCATTGAGAGCCTCTACTTCCTGCAGACCATGCAGAAAGGGAGAAAGCCTGTTAGGGGGCAGAGGTCAATATGGCCTTCAGGGGGAAGCATTTGTCTCCACAGAGAAGCCTGAAGTATATGTATACTTTCCTATTGTTTACTACTGTCTCATCTCCCTTCTATTTTAAGAGTTTAAATTGTAAGTACCACACTGCCAGGTGTCCCCACATATTTTTCTCAGGACATGCTTCCAAGGGATCTAGAGACCTTACTTAATATTCTTATTATTCTTATGTATTACATGCTTTTTATATTGGAATTTTATGTTGTGAAAAGCCCTGAAATTGATGGATAAAGGGTGGTATACTACTACTACTAATAATAATAATAATAATACCAATAATACTACTACTATTAATAATAACAACATTGTGTATGCAGTGTGAGATATTTCTCAGCTGTATCTGTTGTAACAATGGATGCTAGTCTGGACTTTTTACATGGTTTATTACTGCAGATCATGGCATCAGTGCAGCTGTCATAGCTTTAATATAAAATATACCCCTCAACAAACTATGCACAACTCTGGTACCAGCTCCTACCTTAGACATGACCTAATAGGGGTAGCAGACAGTTTTACTGTAAAGATCAGCATACTGATCTCTAGTTTCCAGAAAAGTTTAATCATCACCCTCCCATAAGAAGGAACTGGATTTCACATGGGCAACAAAGTCTCCTTTCAAAAGTAAATTATTAAGGAAATGTATAGGTAACTTGTTGGTTATCCCCAACCAATGTTGTGACCACACAGTTTCAAACTTATCTCAGGACACAAACTTGCAGGAAATAAACAATGCTTCAAAGGGTTTAAGGTGTCAGATTATTCACTCACTCGGTTGGCTCAAAATAGTATTTGAACCCCAGATTTTCAGTGGTTAGGTAGGTCACACAACAGGCCCTCCTTTTTGCTCTACAATCTCAAGGATCACCCTTGTGCTTTGCTTAATCACGGCTTGGGGGAGAGATACTATTGGCTTGTTGACATAGGATCCTGAAGGGGAGATCTTAACTCTGACGGAAGGTACAGTTATCTATCCCTGACTTGTGCTCCACTTATGACCAGATCGGGTGTACTCACTCTCCATGTTTAAGTAGGGCCTTTATTTTACTCTCATAATTAAGGTGTGTATGATCCGTAGGGCTTGTTGCCTGCATAGTTGTAGCCTGAAGCAGCATCTTTCATTCCATGTAAGCTTTCTTTATTCCTCTGGTGTGTGTGTGAATGTCGTTATTGGCTATTATTATTATTATTATTAGGATAAGGGCAAGCATGTATTTACTATGGACACACATACTGACTACATGGGAAATATTCCAATCCTCTCAGAGCTGTGTGTTGAATACGTGGGGATGGACACACAGGTGGGTTCAGACGCAGCCCTCACCATACTGTTACCTCATGGTGGCTTTTGCGCAAGTGAGCCAGCTCCTCTCTGAGGGACTCCAGTTCCCCTTCCAACTTCAAGCGGGAATAGTTGGTGTCATCAATCATTTTGCGCAACCCATGTGTGTCCTTTTGCACGCTGTCACACATAGCCTGCTCTGCATCCAGTCTGGAAGAAGGGAAGGAGGAAACAAGAAACAAATGAACAAACAAGTTGCAAGGCTGAAACCAAGTGCAAGTAACGGAACAGACTTTCACTTAACCTTTTAGACCTGGGTGTAAATCATGCTCAGGTATTTTCCCAGACCACTTCCACATTTGGGGGTGAGGGTTAACATAATTTAAATATTGATATTAGTATTTTAATATTTTAATCTATTTTCATGGCCACTGGGATATAGCTGGTACTCTGTTGTCTCATCTGGCTCTGGTCTGAGTGTAGGGTGAGATGCATGTCTCTCTCAAAAATTTAGCAGCAGCTTTTCAAACCTTTCTTGACTGCCACTTTCCTTTTATATATATATAAAGAAGGCTCACAGGTTCACATAGTCATATGGCTTATATGTGTATGTTTTAAAGCAAATGTTAAATTTCTATCCCATCATTCAGCTATGAAATCTCAAAGTAGTTCATGTGATAAAAGCCAACTACAAAGAATAAAAACACCAATCAATCAATATAAAACTGACAAGGAACAAGAATCCAACAAACACCACTCCCCTCCTATTGAGTCAGACCACTCGTCCATTTAGCGACACTGACTGTCAACAACTTCCTGGTGTTTTAAGCAGAAGACATTCCTAGCCCCTCCCTGGAGATGCCAGGGAGTGAACCTGGGACATGGTGGCTCCAAGCCACATATAATCGAATTTACAGAATTTATCGTGAGGTGCAGCATAGCTGAAGAAAGAGATGAGTAAATAAGGTGCAGGAAGGATGTCAGGGTTGGAGGTCATAAATAGAGGTCCCAAGGAACAGACAATTAGCCATGTATAGAACAGAGATTCTATCCTCATGACCCAGGTATCTTTTACAGGCAATGCCAATCATACGGACTAGAAACATTAACAAATTTGCAGTTGTGTGTCAAATATTAATTTCAATGTAGAACCTCAAGAACTGCGCTAGTAAAATTCCTCCACAAAAAGTAAACATACGTTAAAAGTGTGATAGCCAGTTAACACTGAAGAGTGTTAAATTAATTGATTAGAAAGTGAGAAGGTTTCACTTTGAACCTGTGAGAAAGCAACATTTTCAAGGGATCCCAGTTTTTATTTTTGAATCTTCTTTGGCATATGGAATTCAACACGCAAACACCCCAAGAGACTTCATTGTGATTTCTCCTCACATTTAGGTGTCTGGTGTAGAATTATACACTCTTTCCACAGGCCTGCTTTTATGGTACAGTTTTTGTAAAGGTTTGTAAACAAAACAACTTACTTATGCTTGAAGTCATCAGCTGCCAACCTGGCATTATCGATTTGCAGAAGCAGCTTAACATTGTCCAAATTGAGGTCTTCCACCTGACATGGGAAGGAGCAGTTGTATATCAGTAATGCATGTACAACACAATCCTATGCAAAAATCCCACCGTGTTCAAATAGGTTTGCATCAATCCCATATTCTCGGCTCCTGTTGAAAATCAGCTGCACCTAGAGGGTTGCAGTCTGGATAATCAAATGTGTTTGCAAAGCAAATGAACATATTTGTTTTCATGTGCATGGCAGACATGTTCTTTGAACCACTGCATTTGGTTATACAAAATAAAATCTAGGTTCTGATGGCTGCAATGTTTGCTTTGTGCTATTCAGAGTAGGCCATTTATGAGACTCCATTGTGTTGATGTGTAACTTGTTGGAATGAAAATCTGAATGACTGAATCTTCAATTCAGTGTTCCTGTTCTGTCATATACCACTACATCAATAAGATGTGTTGTTGTTGTTTTTCTACAGGCTGGGTGTATCCTAGTTGGATCATGTTCCATGTGATTCCCTGTCAAACATTGTGTTTCAGGAGAGCCCTGCCTCCTTTTTCTTTTAAACTGATGTGAACCACTTTGGGAGTCAATGTCTGAACAGTGGGATAAGAACATAATAACTCAACACACAAACTACCCCTCATTTTGAGCCACTCTTTGAGCCAGCTCTGGGAAATTTCCTATGAATGAATCTACCTGGTTAGATGCTACACATCTCAGCACCTTTCAACCCTGGTGTTACAAGAACATGCTGAAAACCAGTTGGGCAGAAATGTAGATTCCACTAGGTGGTCAAACAGGTAATCCAAGGATATTAGCCTGAAAAGAAAGCTACACCTACCAAACCAAGGGCTTGGATTTCCAGCTACACTCAGCTTTTCAAATATGAGCTTACAACAGGGAAACAATTGGAGTTGTATGCCTCACTATGAAACGAATACATTACAGCTGTGCTTTCTTTTTTGCGGGGGAAGGCAGGTGTTAGATAGGGGAGGATTAGGTATTTTTTCCAAGGAAGTTATTACATCCCCACATTTTGGGAGTGTCTGGATCCTCCTTTGTTTGGACATGCAAGCATCCCGTACAAGGAAGAAAAGAAAGTCTATCAAGAAGGGGTTTTATTTCCATACAATTCTTACAGAAAGCGAGTGAGGGAATAAGTTTGTATTTTTATCCAGACTGTTGCTAAACTGTCAAGAGAAAACAGGATCAAAAAGTTATATGGGTGTGGAGAGGGTGCTTGGTTGCTTTCTGGAAAAGCTGGGAAAACATTTAGACTGCACACACGCGCTCACAACACTTTATTCTAGAATCCAAAGTGCATCTCCTCCAATTTAGTATTTAGCAATTCCATATGCTTTTCATTGGTGTTTATATGGATTATGGCAATACCATGTACATTAAAAGTGCTCTGTGGCACTTTTAAAACACTGGAAGATAGGAAAATAATATATCCATATTGCAAATAGGTTTAGGGCTGAGTCTGGCTCCTTTGCCCCAGTTCTCCTCCAGTTCTGCTTTCCACCATTCTCTCTTGGCCTTCAACCTGTATTAGGTCAATGTGTCCCCTTGGCCACTGACTCTACTCGCCCAGTTTCTGACCTTTCTACCCATGCCTTTATCGTTTGCACTTGTCCTCTTGCTCATTTGCCTGAATCGCCTCGATTTACCAGCAGTACAAACACTCGGGCAGCAAAACGCTAGCAATGCACGCTTTCCAGCGAGTTCCAATGAACATAGTGGGGAAGAAAACGTGCGTGGAACGAACCGTGGCCTTGGTGGGCGTAGCTGTGTTGGGGTCCCATGAAGTGCTGGAATAATCTGCAGATAACCATCCGTACCTGGAGATGGAGAATCATCTGAAAGGTGCTCTAGTATCCTCTCTCGCCAAGCCCACCAGCGTTTTGCGTCCCCTCCGCTCGCATCCCTTTCCCACCTGCCAGGTGTTTCACCCCGTCCCTTTCAGCCGCGCCCCTCACCTGCTTGCGCAGCTCGGCCAGGGGCCTTTCGCAGGCTTCCCAGTCTTTCTGGCCGATGGCGCCGGCCTTGCGCGCTCGGATGGCGGCGATCTCCTCCTCGAGGGCTCGGTTGGCCACCTCCAGCCCGCGCACCCGCTGCAGGTAGCCGGCCAGGCGCTCGTTCAAGCCCTGCAGCGCCTCCTGCTGCCGGCCCGGGCCCAGCCAGGCGGGAGCCACATCCGCGCTGGCCCGCGCCGCCGGGAGCGCCGCGTGCAGCCGGGACAACGAGAACCAGGAGTCCGAACCGCTGGAGCTGCCGCGCACGGAGCCCGCGGAAGAAGCCGGATAGAAGCGCCCCGAGGCCGCGGACAGGGAGCCGCTGCGCGGACGAGAATAGAACGACATCGCGCCACCTGGCGCGCTGGGCGCCCGCACCGGCCCGTTATATCCTCCAGGATGCTCATTTGCATGCCCAGGTAGCGGCCAGCCAATGGGAGAGAGCCTAGCTGCCACATTGGTAGAAGAGAATCCGTTTGCATAAGCCTCCTTTGTTTGCACGAAGGATTTTTTTTTGGGGGGGGGGCCTTTGGCACAAACTTTGGGCAGCCTTTCAGGCGCTCGTCTTGGACCGCCGTAATAATCTCAAATAAGAAGGACCAAAGGGGCGGAGCTATGCAAACAAGTGGAACGCACTCGTAGACTGAGCTGGCCTTAGCGGTGTCGTGCGATTGGCCGAGCGAGGCGATAGGGGCGCGGCTATGCTAATCAGGGTGCAACTCGATAGCGCGGATGCGTGAAGCGCAAATTGATGTGCAAATATGCCATCACGCTCCACGTTACGTGAAGCCCTGGAAAGGGGGAGGGGGCGCTGATATGCCAATAAAGTGCCCAGGTGTGCAAGGGGCGGGGCCTTCTGCATCTCCCCTGCTATTAAGCTCGGCCCAGGTACTGAACACCTGTATTCCTCTTGCCCTTCTCCTCGGAGAGCCAGCGCTGCAGCCCGCGCACCATGAGCACCAGTTACCCTCGCCCGGGGAGCCTGAGCTTTAGCAGCCGCTCCCACGGCTCCCTCTCCAACCGGGGCTCTTTGTACCGGGCCAGCCCGGGGAGCTTCCAGCCGGGGCTCTTCCGACTAGGATCCACGTCCAGCGCCTTCCCCGGCTCTCCCCTGTCCGCCTCGCCCGCTTTCCTTCTCTCCTCGCTGCCCACTTTGGAGATCGACCCTAAACTGCACCAGATCCGGACGGAGGAGAAGGAGCAGATCAAAGGGCTGAACAATCAATTCGCCTCCTTCATCGACAAGGTGCAACCAGGATGCGCGCGTGGGGCGGGACGTTGCTCTGGGGTGGGGGGTACGAGAGGGGGGAAAGGGGTGTTGGTGGTGCCTATTGAAATGAACATGCCCAAGCTAGTGTAGACCCATTGAAACGGATGGGCTGAGTCAAACTTAATTTACTACCACTCAGAGAGATTGCCCCTTTGCGCAGGCAATGCTGCTCCAATCAGAGTGGAGAATACGGAGACGGAAGCATTTATGGAAGTTCCAAGTTCGTGTCTACTTGTATTCAGGTGTTGAAGTTATGGGACCCTGTTGTTAACATCTATCCTTGTTGTTATCACTACGCAGAGCCCAAGCCTCTGCCAGGCAGTTTCAATAGAAGTTAACCCAACGCTGGCAATTACTTGCAATTACCTCCACTAGGTAAAGTTTGGAACACACACAAAAAGGGTATTTCACGCTCATCCCCAGTGCATTTATTTATTCACAGCGCAACAAAAAGCACAGCTCCAAAGAGGAGAAAAACCTTTAAAAACCAACAACACAAAACTTGATAAATTGATTTCCATAGGTGCTTCCTCCTAGAAACCACTAGAGATGGTGCAAGTCAGAGGATGCAAAGGAGATGCTTGATAAGAGTATCTGTTTTCCTTAATGGGGCAAGTAATAGCTTTGGAAAGATAAGGCTTTATATTGGCTGAGGCTGCAGTCTTGTACCTGAAAATAAGCTCCATTGGGAACAGTGTTATTTCTGAGTAGATTTGTACAAGATTGCACTGCAGATGTTTCAGGGTAAGCTGTTAAAACTCAGGTCTCCCTGAACTGTGATCCCAGTGTGACGTGGGTTCTCCACACAGCTCGCTTTTAAAAGCTTTAAAGAGATGGGAGATATGATCAGAGATCTCCAGAGTATGATCTACTTTGGCTGTGAGTCAAATACTGCATTATTTGACTAGCAGACTTTTCAAGGCCTCTTTCCAAGATTATAAATTGGCGATTCCAGGAATTGGACTTTCATGGAAAGTATTACATACACTCTGTTTATATATAGGGAATGGAGTTAGATGTATACCCAAGTCTAGAACATTGAACTAACACATGTTCACATGACTGTCGCAATAAAGATGGACAAAGGGGGTGGAGGAAGAATTTTTCATCCTTCAATAAATATATACTGAAAGGGTGTTTGGGAAAACTGTGCTACATATCACACCACCAGACAAATATGATGCTCATATTACTAACAAAGGGTTTTCCAACATCCCAATTTCCCCAAACTAAGGTGGTGTGTGTGTGTGTGTGTGTGTGTGTGTGTGTGTGTGTGTGTTCATCTTAATCATCCATGTTGTTCAATCTTACTGTAAACTGAGGAGTAGGTGAAACTTAAGTTGTTTGCTTAAAATAAAAGATCAAGCTCTTTATTCTGGGACCAGGAAGTAAAACAAGATCTGATGTAATTGTGAATTGTAGAATGTGGATGTGCAGGTTCTAAAAGGAATATGGATCTCAAAACTGATAGTCAATTTACTAAAGCTTCTCAAGGTGTGAGCTACAGGAAATTGTGCAAAAGTATTTCTTTCATATACACACTCACTATAAATTGATTATTTTAATCTAATATGGATTCCCCCCCTCCACAAAAATGTTCTGTACTTTAGTGCAATTCAATAAGTGTCTATACAGAAGTCGCCATTAATTCAATGGGGCTCATTTTCAGATACAGAATTTCGGCCTCAGTTGTACGTTAGTCTGCGTGTGCATGTGTGTGTGCTGGGGGAGGGGTTTCTTTTCAATCTAATAAAATACTGTCTTTAAAAACTATTTATTTTGAAACTACAAACCAGCTCTAGGACACACTGCTTAAATAACGTTAATGAATTTTGCAGTCCAGAAACTTCCAGTTTCTAACAGGCACGCTGTCCACAGAAACATTTCACAAATTTGTTTTAGGTAGCTGCATATACACCATACATTGAAAGCACCCAGCTTCCTCCCAATACTACTGGGAACTGTAGTTTTCCAAGGGTGCTGGTAATTGTAGCTCTGTGAGAAGTAAACTACAGTACATTGTTTGGGGGACGTCATGTGCTTTAGATGTGTGGTGTGTACACAGCTGTTATTCGGAGGATAGCCACACCTGTGAGGGATGCTGTATATGTATCAAAATTCCTACAGAGCAGCCAAAGATGCAAATGCTGCATTGTGTAGGAGACAAAATTTATCTCTCCTACATAGCAAGCTATTCTTGCCAACCTTCCCAGCTATTAAAGATGCAGGATGCCTGTCTGTATTCTCCTTAGCCAGTGAACATCCTACATGTTCGCTTGTGCTGAGAGACAGTAGCCATTTGTTGCATTCAGCAGTCCAAAATATGTGAGGGATCATTGCATGACATGGATTCACACCAAACCCACCGTGCAAATCAATGCAGACATTTCGAAGGCACAAAGCAACCTCCGAAAGCTGCTTCTGAAATATCCCTAAGCATGATACCTGAAAAAGTGAGCTCTTTGGATAGGTGTTTGGAGTCCTCAACTATGGCTCAATGGATTGCTTATTTTACTAAAACTATATGTGTTGCAAGACAGTTAAATGAAGGCTCCATTCCTACTTCTAATGTACATGCGTCATAACAATGAAACAAAGAGGATTTGCGCCCCCTGGTGGACAGATGTGTCAAATGCTAGTTCTTGGTTTTCCTGAAATGTTTCACTAAAGTACCACCACCGTTTCAATTCGTAGAGCTAGCTTACTTCACACTCCTCCTTCTGATACAGAATCCTGATTTCGAGGAGTGGGTGCACGGTGATTTTGCCCCTACTCCATGTCTCTAAATCTTTCCCCGAAAGGGGAGGGCACATTTCCCAGCAATCCCAAATCTGAGGAGTTGGGGGCAGAAACTAGAAATCTCTTCTCAACTGTTTATGCCAGGGGTTGTCAACCTTGTCTCTACTGCCCACAAGTGGGCATTTCAGGATTCTAGGGGGTGGTAGGGGGTTCTATGGCACAAGCTGAATCCTCCTTCCATCGAGCACTGGTGGGCAGTAAGGAAATTTTACCATCAAGAAGGATGCAATATTGGGCGGTAGGTATAAAAAGGTTGACTACCTCTGGTTTATGCAGTATCACATAGTACTGAAACATTTTGAATTAGAAGACTGAAGGCATTGGTCTTTCTCTAATTCCTATATTCAGGCATGAGTGCTGTTGCTTATGTCACCCATGCAGAAGAGAGAAGTAACAGCAAACCTAAGTATGGCTGCCTAAGCCACTCCTGTTTAGTCTCCATTTGGGGTGCTCTCACCACTGTTTTGTGAAGAGGTATACACACAACATGAGCCACAATCCATATCTATCCTGTTAAAGGTAAAGGGACCCCTGACCATTAGGTCCAGTCGTGACCGACTCTGGGGTTGCGGCGCTCATCTCGCTTTATTGGCCGAGGGAGCCGGCGTACAGCTTCCAGGTCATGTGGCCAGCATGACTAAGCTGCTTCTGGCGAACCAGAGCAGTGCACGGAAATGCTGTTTACCTTCCCACCGGAGCAGTACCTATTTATCTACTTGCACTTTGAGGTGCTTTCGAACTGCTAGGTTGGCAGGAGCAGGGACCAAGCAACGGGAGCTCACCCCATTGCGGGGATTCAAACCGCCGACCTTCTGATCAGCAAGCCCTAGGCTCTGTGGTTTAGCCCACAGCACCACCCATGTCCATTTATCCTGTTGTTCCTTAGTAAATACTGTGTTTTGATGCCTCCCCTGCCCCAAACCTGCTTTGATCCAAATGGAGGAAAAGCAATGGTGTGGCCATGTACACAGCCCAACACTAAAATGAGACTGACTAGTGTGGCAACACATTCTTTCTGTCCTGCTTTGCTCTAAAGGAATTGTAGAAATGAAGGCAATGGAGGGTTGGGGCATCACACAGAAAATCTACCATTTCTCAGTCCTGTAAACGATTTGCATGTGAGTTAGTTTGTTTCAGTGGATTCCAAAAAAAAAAAGCAAGGATTTCAGGCAGGATGTGATGCAATGAATGAAAGTAAATAGTCATTAGATTTCCTTCTGAATTGCCTGCCCTGTGGAATGCCCTCTCATCAGGTGTCAAGGAAATAAACAACTATCTGGCTTTTAGAAGACATCTGAAAGCAGTCCTGTTTAGGAAAGTTTTTAATGTCTGATGTTTTATTGTATTTTTAATATTTTGTTGGAAGCTGCCCAGAGTGCCTGGGGAAACCTGGCCAGATGGGTGGGGTATAAATAATAAATTTTATTTATTAATCATTATTATTATTATTATTATTATTATTATTATTTTATTGAAATGCACTGTATTTCTGAATGGTCATCTCATCAGAATGAATCAAACACAAAGCACATAGTGGGGGGTTTTAGAAACCAGTCACAAATGGCCAGACAGAAGCATTGCCTGAGTAACCACTGAAAGGTGTGGTGGGATTCTGGACCCTGAACAAGGCTGCTCAGGCTCCCTGCCCCAGTGCCCATTTCATTTTATTATTTATTTATTTATTTATCCACCCACCCCCAGGTGCGAAAGTTAGAGCAACAGAACAAAGTGCTGGAGACACAGCTGAGGCTTCTGAAGGGCAAAGACCAGTACAAATCCAATGTGGGGCGCATCATGACGGCCCACAGCCAGCCTCTCAAGCAGCAAATTGATGCACTGAAACAGGACAAGGTGAAGCTGCAGAATGAGCTGGACCACATGCAGGCCTATCTGGATGAACTTAAAAGCAGGTGGGTTTGCGAGGTGCAAATGAGATGCATTTTAAATTGAGATCTTACATGCCTAGCAAGGCAGGAAGTGGCTAGCAGATACTCGGAAGAGGAGCTACAGGTGCTGTGGAGAAAGGAAAGAAAGCCTGGAGGGCAAGGGGGTTGGAAAACGGGGCATAGATGTTCAGTCTAAATTCCCTGTTTGCCAAGATCAAACAGCATCTCCTCTCCCTCTCTTTGTAGGTATGAAGATGAAATCAACCGGCGTAACCAACTTGAAAATGAATTTGTGCTTACCAAGAAGGTGGGTCTCGGAAGTGAAAAAAACATCTACACATAGAACTTGTAGGGCATAGGGTTCCAAGGCAGTTCTCCCTATTCTCTACACCCAGGATAGCCAGTGGGTGCCCTCAAGGGGTCCAAATCCCAAGATATACAGTGGTACCTCGGGTTACATACACTTCAGGTTACAGACTCCGCTAACCCAGAAATAGTACCTCAGGTTAAGAACTTTGCTTCAGGATGAGAACAGAAATCGTCCTCCAGCGGCGCAGCAGCAGCAGGAGGCCCCATTAGCTGAAGTGGTGCTTCAGGTTAAGTACAGATCACTGGAACGAATTAAGTACTTAACCTGAGGTACCACTGTATAAACCTCTTAGCAAAACACTCACCAGCCAAGGGTAGTCCAAACAAACCAAAGCGAAGAACAGGAAATCAGTCTAGGTTCAAACCATGATCCAGAGGCCAGGTCCAAGGTCACTGTTCAGCTAAGATATAACATAGCAAGGCAGGGGAACTGGAACCAGGAGCCAGAGACTTGTGCTGTTTCCAATTACCAAAAGGCTCAAGAGGGAGAATTTATGTACTCTGGCCTCCTAGAGCACGCCCTAAGCACAGCTGGTGGCGGTGAAGGGATGTCAGGGATTTGTTACTCATGAGGAGATACCTTACTCACAAGCAATGGTACCGGCTCAACAGCAGACACAGGGCTCAGGAGCCACCTTGGAAGATAAAGGTGGTACAGTGGTACCTCGGGTTACATACGCTTCAGGTTACAGACTCCGCTAACCCGTAAATAATACCTCGGGTTAAGAACTTCGCTTCAGGATGAGAACAGAAATCGGGTGGCGGTGGCGCAGCAGCAGCAGGAGGCCCCATTAGCTAAAGTGGTGCTTCAGGTTAAGAACAGTTTCAGGTTAAGAACGGACCTCCGGAACGAATTAAGTACGTAGCCAGAGGTACCACTGTATATAAAATGTAATAAATATAATTAATAAATAAAAGACTGCTGTTCAATCACTGCCATCTCCTGGTCCACCTTCCCCTGCATCTTGGCAGTTCAAAGGCCTCTCCAGATTCTACAAAGGCTCTCTGCTTTGCAGGAATGTCAGAGGGGAGATCTGGCATCCCTGCTCCCCCTTCCAAAGTGATTGAAGAGATCCCTTCTCCTCCAAGCCAGCTTCCCACAATTCACCCCTCTGCTCTGTTTCTTCTTCCTCTGTCAGAGCTGCCAACCCAATCCCGCTGCCGGGCTCTTGACAGGTGAATCCTGTTCTGACCAAGGCATGGGATCTGCTGACTACTTCTCTCCTGTGACAGGACCTAGATGACATCTATGTGCAGAAAGTGGTTGTTGAGTCGAAGCTAGAGAGCACCTCCAATGAAATGAAATACCTCAACCAGCTCTTTGAAGAGGTGGGTGACACATGGGAGAAGAGCAGTGGGTGTGTTTGGTAGGGGTGAGTGGGAAGAGGGTGGGATTATTATCCCATCATCTGGATTGATGGCTCACAAGGAGTACTCAAAGGAGATGAGAAGGGCTTGGGCTTTGCTCCATCATTATGTTCTCCATCTGAGATGACCTGTCATCCCAACCTCATCAACAATGTCATTATTTCTCTCTCTCTCTCTGCTCATCACACCCAGGAGACCCGGGAGTTGCAACCTCAGATCCAAAATGCAATGGTGACTGTGGAGATGGACAATAACCGGGAGTTGGAGATGAAGCATATAATTGATGAGGTGAAGGAGCAGTACCAGGCCATGGCTGCCAAAAGCCGTGATGAGACTGAACAGTGGTACAAGAACAAGGCAAGTAGCACATTTCCATCACGTGGAAGTGTGTGCATGCAGGCATGCAGAACATATATGCATATGGTTGAACATAACATTTTAAAGAGAATTGGCTGGTACCTGGATGAAGCTGTTGACTAAAACCTCCTGGTTCTTCTCTTTACCTTCCAGTGTGATGACATAGCAAGACAGACCCAGAAGAACCTTGAGGATCTGAAGAGAGCCAGAGGGCAGATTGCTGAGCTGACACGCTATGCCCAGCGTCTTAATGGGGAAATTGAGGCCCTGAAGAACCAGGTGAGCTGTCTCTGGGCAGAAAACGAGTCTTATTTAAACTATTGGTGAAAGCTGAGAGTTTACACTAACAGGGGAAATTAGACTGCACTCACATCTCCTTACACACTCTACCTCTCATTCCTGAGCCATTCAACCATTATATGATTGCATTTCACAGATAAGTTATACCTTAGGTCTGCAGGTAGTCTCAATCTTCATAAAGAAGTGGAACAGCTGGAAGGGGATGAGAAATGGGTAATTTGGTCTTGAGGGGGGCATGCTTCATGGATCCACTTCATGTCCTCATTCCACATACACTGCTAAATGAAATGTGTGGCCCAGAAGGCCTTCAGCTGCTTCCAAAGGTCTACAGCCCAAACACTGATTCTTTTTGAAGGGTAACTTAGGCCACTTCCAGATGACCTGCTAATTGAGCATTCATCCTCATTGGTTTGCATAAAGTTTGTGGGGAGGTTAGGTGACATGGGCTGTTCATTGAGTACAGTGGTACCTCTGGAACTTAATTTGTGGAACTTAATTTGTTCCAGAGGTCCATTCTTAACCTGAAATCGTTCTTAACCTGGGGTACCACTTTAGTAAAGGGGCCTGCTGCTGCCGTGGCGCTGCCAACGCACAATTTCTATTCTCATCCTGAGGTAAAGTTCTTAACCCGAGGTACTACTTCCAGGTTGGTTGAGCCTGTAACCCGAAGTGTTGTAACCCGAGGTACCACTGTATTTATTATGATTTGTTTGCAGGGCACCACATCAAGCAATCCCCCCCCCCCACACACACACTTCTCAGTGCAAAAAGTCCCATTTTAATGGGTTTCCTGCACAAGGTACCAAATCCACTCTAATTGCACAACCTGAATTTTCCATTATGGGGTAGACTCCCACCCACAAAATAGCAACATTCTGGGCATGACCTTAGCAATTTGTTAGAGCAAATTGTTAGAGCAAATTGAAAGAACTGTGGACACTTCGACTGTCTCTCTGTTCAGGTGAGATTCATTCACTTGCTGGTCAATTCATGTTGTGCAGTTTTCAACAGATTAGGAGGTCTTGTGCAACAAACCTGCTTCTCCAAAAGATCAGAGTTTCTGCAATAAAGACAAGTGACGGGGAAACGCACTGGAAGGGTAACACCTGCTTTGGCAACATCATCTAACCTCCTTGCAAACAAATCAGAACGGACGCTCGGTAAACAGGTCATTTGGAAATGCCTTGTATCCCCAAACTGAGGAACAGTGGAAGGGCTCGTTTTTGCCCAAGTTTTCTCAGCTCTTCCTTTGCTATTCAAATTGGCAGCTGGGGAAAATAGGACAAGCAGCCGCAGCCAAATTGGAGCAACCATGCAGCCCCAAAACAGGATCTTCCCCATCACGCTACAATAAGAGACAGGCCTTGCCTCCAGTTTCCTACTGTGGGCTTTCCCTGTGGCTTCCCACCACGGTGTTGGAGCCGTCTCACAGCTCCTCTCTCCTCCTGCCCAGCGAGCCAATCTGGAGAGTGCCGTGGCGCAGGCTGAAGAGCAAGGGGAGCAGGCTGTGCAGAGTGCCAAGGGTGCCATCCAAGAGCTGGAGGAGGCTCTGAGGCGGGCCAAGCACGATATGGCTGGCAAGGTGCGAGAATACCAAGAGCTGATGAATGTCAAGCTGGCCCTTGACATAGAAATTGCCACCTATCAGAAACTGCTGGAAGGAGAAGAGAACCGGTAAGCAAGGTCCTGTGGGCGGTAAGCAGTGTTAGTCCTGTGGAGAGAAGACTCATTGAAGCTGATAGACATGAGTCCCTTGGATCCATTCATTTCAGTGGGTCTGCTCTGAGTAGGATTTAGTTGGATGCAGCCCTAACTTTGGTGGAACTCGCCATGCATGGATGGGGCAGGTGGGAGGTTGGTCAATCAGTCGCTCTGCACCTGGACATCTAGGATTGGCTGTTCTGCGTGACATCACTATGCTGTCACATGGGAAGCTGCTTCTACAGAGTCAGACTGACAGTCTATCTAACTCAGTATTGCCTACACACCATGGGCCACAATCATGGTTTTGGAGGTTGTTTGCACTAATGGGTGTGTGGCCACACCACTCTGTCTGTCGGTCTGTGTCTATCATGCGCGTGCGCACACATACACACACACACAGGCATCCATGTTCCTCAGATGATCTGTGCAGATCAGTTGAGGGGGTGCATTAGCATCAGCCCCCCTCCTTTCATCAGATGCACAAACTGATTACCAGGAAGTGTGCTATATTTAACCCTATCAGGTGCTTTGCTCCACTCATCCCAGTTTTCTCTCTCTGCGTGTGTGTGTGTGTGTGTGTGTGTGTGTGTGTGTGTGTGTGCATTTGCCATTGCCAAAATCAGCAGGGGGTTGGGAGGTAAAAAAATAAATGTGGGGTGGGGGCACTTGAAATACTGAAACACCATTGTTCCATCACATGTTTTTCCCCCTTCTCTCAGGATGGGTGGCCAGGCTCCAAGTCAGCAGTTCAGTGCTATAGACAAACTAGGTAAGTGTATTTCCTACTCTGACTGAAGCTGTGCATGAAGTTCCCTAGAATAGTCCCAAGCCTGTGGTAAAAATGGGTGCTCATAAAATGGAGGCGGCTGGTAACTCCATCAATCTCTCCTGCCATCCTCTGGATTCTTCTGGTAACGCAGCAGCCCCATCCTTGCCAAACGGGTTCCCTTTGAGCTTTTCTAGGTTTCCTAAATGACTAAACAACAACAACAACAAATTTTTTGCTATTGTCATCACTCATCACTGCATTTTTCAAATATTTGTTGAATATTTGATATCTCCGTTGGATACTGGAAGACATTCGATTTTAACATTTGGTATCTGGCAGTCTGATACTGATTACAGTTCTTGATAGTTGATTATGTGTCATGGTATTTGGCATTTGACAGGGAAGACGTTCCACCCAGTGTGTCTGCCATGATGTGGACCCAACTTAGTTAGTTGTTATCTTGAGGTCTCAGTATTTAAACTTTTACATGTGTTAGGTGAACAGAAAACAGTAGAAACATATTTTAAATGTAATCAAGAGATTTTTGTCCACGCACACACCACAGAAGGCTCCAGAACACCTCAGTTTTTCTTATGCTTGTTTGGCCTGCCTCTTGACCTTAATACTGAATGATGCCCCACAAGAAGCCAGAATTTCATGTAATATATTGGGTGCCTCCTATCATCTGCAGGGTTCTGCGTCCTCCTTATAATTTCACCTCTGCTCAAGACCCTTTGGGTTCCTCAGAATGGTATCCTTGCTCAGTCTCCATTAGTGCAAAATATATTGTTCCTGTTTCTGGTTCTATATCTGGGTCTGGGTCTCTCTCTGTGTGTGTGTGTGTGTGTGTGTGTGTGTGCGCGCGCGCGCGCGCGCGCAAATTCATGTAAATCACTCGCTTAGTGCAAATGGCCAGTTGGCCTTCTGGCTCCTGGACCTGCTGCTAACTTGCTTGAATGGCGTTTCTAGCTGCCTCCTCTTTCTCAAATCACTTGGGGGGGGTCAAATCAGGAGTCTCTTGCTTAAAGCCATCCTTCTTTGATCTCTTGACCCAGATTTCTAAATCCATCCATTGCTTATGCAGCTGGGCTCCTGACACAGGGGATGGCACTGCCTGCCCACAACATGGCACCTGGGGGGACTTCCTTGACCAACAACAACTCCCTGAAGAGGCCCTTGCTCATCAAAACCATCGAGACCAAGGATGGGAAGATCCTCTCTGAGGCCAGTCACTTTTCAGAAAAGTAGCCGAAGCAGAACAAGCCAAAGGGGCAATCAGGCCCCAGTGCTTAAAAATAAATGAGTGTTTTAAAGCCTTCTACAGATCCTTGTTTTCTTTACTTGTCCACACAGTGGGTCTATTTCCTCTCTAAGCCATCATAGGCAGGCCAGAACCCACTGCTGGTAAACTGGTGTGGGTGATGCATCCCTTTGACACAGGGATGGGGGACCTGCAGCCCTCCAGAGCAGGCTTCCTCACCCTCGGCCCTCCAGATGTTTTTGGCCTACAACTCCCATGATTCCTAGCTAGCAGGACCAATGGTCAGGGATGATGGAACTGTAGTCTGAAAACATCTGGAGGGCTGAGGTTGAGGAGGCCTGCCCCAGAGGTTGACGAACAACAACTCTCATCAGCCCAGCAGCATGACCAGCATTCAAGGATGCTAGGAGTTGTAGTGTCGCAAACATCTGGAGAACCAAAGTTTCCCCCATCCCTGGTTCAATTCCATCAATATTATCCTCAGCTGCACCAAGTTTTTTGCATGAGTCCTGACAGCAGCTCCAGGCATTTGGTCCCTAATCTTCCATTTTTGCCCATGCGTCATATAGGTTTATTTTTTGCTTGCGGAGAAGCAGGAGGTTCTGATCTCCCTAGATAAAGTGTACAACAGTGGATACTGGACATTTTGCATCCAGGATGATGGCTTTTTCTTGGATGCTGAACAAGACTGAATTCCTGTCTTATCCTGGCCAATCCTGAGCATCTGGCTTTGCTACTCATTCCTTCACTCCCTTGTTATGCTAGAGAGGACTGGCCCAACCCTTTGGGTTTTGTTGAAGAAACAATTGTCATTGTTTGCCCTTAAAAGGCAAGCTGGTACTTTTGGAGACAAGAGTGGGGCATAACTTATGTCTTTTAGAGAAGAGGGATGATGTTCCTAGGGGAGAAGCATCATGGTAGCCTACAGTTTGAAAGTTCAGATGCATTTGGGGTGGGAGGAGGTAGCCTGATGTGCAATGGATAAAATGCTTGGAATGGCCTTCTCTTCTTTTCTGAGCAGAGGCTCTGCCACTTTCGTGTTCTGAAGAGAATCCGGCACAACACTGAAGCTACAGAAAGAAAAGCAGGAATGCAGTTCAGAGCTCTTTGTACCGAAACTTGTGCAACCATCCACAAGGGGGGGGGGTAATGGGGATGGGATGGAGCATGACCCTTAAGGGATCCTACTGAGAAGAAGAAGAAGAAGAAGAAGAAGAGTTTGGATTTGATATCCCGCCTTTCACTCCCCTTCAGGAGTCTCAAAGCGGCCAACAATCTCCTTTCCCTTCCTCCCCCACAACAAACACTCTGTGAGGTGA
The DNA here is from genome assembly GCF_965113315.1 of Podarcis vaucheri. Lineage (NCBI taxonomy): Eukaryota > Metazoa > Chordata > Lepidosauria > Squamata > Lacertidae > Podarcis > Podarcis vaucheri. The sequence goes on along the minus strand of NC_138759.1, from coordinate 89,036,152 downwards.
GTGGGGCTGAGAGACTTCAAGAAGTGTGACTGGCCCAAGGTCACCCAGCAGCTGCATGTGGAGGAGCGGAGACACGAACCCGGTTCCCCAGATTACGAGACTACCGCTCTTAACCACTACACCACACTGGCTCCACACTGAGAAGGGTTTGAATCTTGTAAATCGTGCTCCAAGAGGGATAGGAACAAAAACAGCTGCCTTGCACAAAGTCAGACCACTGGTTCATCCAGCTCAATATTGTCTATACTGCCCTGGCAGCAGCTTCAGGATTTCAGACAGGGTACATTCCCAGCCCTATCTGGAGATGCTGGGGGTTGTACCTGTGACCTTCTGCATGCTAAACAGATGTTCCACCACCGAGCTACAGAGCAGGAGAACCTAGGAACACTCAGGTCCTGCTTGTGGGCTTCCTGTAGGCATTTGGTTGATGGCTGTGAGAGTAGGATGCTGGACCAGGTGGGACTTTGGCAACATCCAGTGAAGCTCTTCTTCTAAAGCCTGTCTCTGAGCTTCAGTTCAGGAAGGTTTCCTGCTACAGCAAGAACGGGGAACTCACGGCCCTCTAGATGCTGTAGGACTCTAGCCCATGAAAGCATGTGCCATAATACAATCTGTTAGCCAGGAATCTGTAGCAATAAAATGATCTGCATCCCCTTAAAAGTGGACTGTGAGCAGGAGCAAATGTGTGATACGAAAGAACTGGGTTCTGGGGTTTGACACTAGCAAGAAGCCAGCTCCCCTGCCTGCCAGCTGGAGCGACCTGATTCCGTTCTATGTATTCTGTATAGTTCCGTGTTTCAGCAGCATGCGTTGCAGGGAGTTGTACTAGATGACCCTCACAGTCCCTTCCAACTCTACAATTCTATGATTCCATGTGAGCATAACCATTGCAAGGCTGTCCTGCAAGCCCAATCCATGTGCTCCGGAGCGGAGTTTTTGCATTAAGAAAAATAGGACACTTTTGGGCTGAGCCCCTGGCTTAGATAAGTCCTGTTTGGTTGCCCTCCTGTGTGAAAGTCAAAGCACTTTAGGAGAATCTGCAGGACTTCAGCTTTTTGCTGACTGTGTCCCTAATTTACCGCAAGCCTCCAGGGCTATCTTTGCACCATAGGCTAGCTCAGAACCACTAGGAGGCAGATGAGCCTCTAAGCAATCAGACCCTCTACAGGCCTGCAATTTGCTAGCAGCTAACAAGGGGTGTGACTATACAATCTGGAGGAGGGAAACAGCCTTTCACTGTGGTTTCCAGCTCCTCTTCTCCCCCAATCCACGCCTGCTTTCTCAGTTCCCTTTTCGGTCAAAGATGGTCCAAGATACGCTACTATCTGATAGCAGCTGAAGATGGGCCAGCCCTCGAGCAGAGCGAGGTATCCAAGAAGCACCTGACAAGTCCTCGCTCTCATCACCACATGGTTGGGTGTGCATTGGGAACTGGTGTCAACAGGAGCTGTGCCCAGGGAAGGCTGATAAACCTCCAGGTTAGTTTGTGCCTGTCTGGCCCTCGATATTTCACCTTGATTAGGAGGGTGGGAAGGAGGGAGGGAAGGAAGGAAACCAGGCCACTTGCCAGTCACTGGGCTGCATTACTCAGCTGAATCCATTCGCACAAGGTCACAAGTTCATGGAGAGGAACTCACAGTAAACCTACCCAGGGGAAAGGATGGCTATGTCTATTTTGGTTTCTCATTTTTCCAGTCTTAAATTCAGTTCTCCACATTACCACATCAGTTGGCAAGTTGTCTGTCTGTTAGTTTTTAAAAGTCTTCATGAAAATTCACCAGGATTTTAGTGCAACTTTTTCCTAATATGCAGTTTTGTATACTATACATGCTTCGCAAAGAAATTTTGCCTAATATAATGCATTTTAAAATGCGATTTTCACTGATAGATGCATTTATATGTATTTACCCTGGTACAGTAAATGCATTGTTATATATAAAGTGGCTGGAAAGCGGCGCTGCAAATTTCAGACAGGTGTGAATTTTGAAGGGTGTCTGTGTCTCAGTTCATGCACTTTTCTTTCTTTTTTTCTTTTTTGAAAACTTGAATTAGGCAGCTTCAGTGCCAGATTACCAGATAGGAAGAGTAGGCACCAGCCTATGGGCCCCATGCCTTTTAGGAGTCCTGCGACAACAGATCAAAATAATATTGATTTGTTCTTGAAAGAAAATTACAACCATGCTTTCTTGGTTCAATGTTATCCCACTAGAGTGGGGGCCCGCAAGATTTCAACTGCCTAGGGGCCACAGGGTTTAATCCAGCATTGGGCAGGTTTGCTTTTAAATGCTAATGAATGAAATTTATCCTCCTTACCCAGGAGCGACTCAATCATAATGGAGCACAGACGACATTGTTTCCCCATTAGCAATAAAGGATTCTAAGGGTTACCAAAGGTCTTGATTTTGGGAGTAGCACTCATATTCCACAGAGGCTCACTATGCAGTCACACTATGACTCCATGGCTATAGAACACTGACAGAAACCGAGAACTGGGAGTGAGCAGAGCAGTGTCCTTAAGACTGGTGACAGGGACACTTGGCTGAGGATAAGTCCCATTGAAACTGAAAGCAAAAATAAATAAATCCAGAGTTCCTTAAAATATTTCGCAAGCAAAATTTGCTTGGTGGGTTGTTGTTGTTTTTTTTAAAAAAATGGATCATTATTACATGAAGAATGCTGCCCTTAAATGAGACTGGAGAATCAGGCTGTTCCAATAAGATCCACACATTGCTCACTGTTTGCTGTCTCCCGCTCTCTCCTACAACTCCCATCATTCCTGACCATTGGACGTGTTCAGCGTCTGGAAGGCAACAGGCTCCCCATCTCTGTGCTACAGTTCATTTTTGTTTTTTCACTAGGGTCATCCCTGTTAGTGACTTGTTTGCAGGTTAATCGGTACTGCTTCTGGGGCCAGCCCTTGCAATCGTATCTGTATAAAAATAAAAATGTTGCCTGCCTTCTCTCTCAGCTCAGCATGCATCCCATCATTAATCTTCACCATTTCCATTTTTAATAAGTTAATATTGAACTTATTTCTAAATCCTTTCCTCTCATCCTTCTTTCTCTCACGCCTCTTCCCCTGACTGCTTTAGAATACTCTTGTCCATTGCATGCAGCTGCTGACTGACATATGAATAAGGCTTGGGCACTGTACTAATTATTATTAATACTTATTGTACGTGAGCACATCTACTGGCAGATTAGCATGTTGATCCCATTCACAAAATGATTTATGCTGAATCATGCCCAGCAAAATACCAGGCAGGAAATCTTTCACATGGTAATTCACAGGCCATGTGTGAAGCTCAACAACAGACACAAATTACTGTTGATATATTGCAGGAAATGAAATGCCCCTATGAGCTCCAAAATGCCCACCAACAGAAGAGGCTGCTTATTGCTTCTCTAGATGATTCACTGCTCTGAATCTTGCCTCTATTCAAGCAGAACAACGGCTCCCATAGAGGCCTAAGGCTTAATAATTATTTTTATCATTTAAATAGACAGTGCAATCAGGATGCCCCCCTTTCCCAGCAAGTACCTCGCCTTTCCCATTTCCACTGCTAAAGCCCTGTCATTATTCGAAGAAAAGACACTTTGCATATGTTCTCAGTAATATATATTCTCAGTTATAGATACATATAGACCCATGCTTCAGTATCAGAAGCGGGGGGGGGGGGGACAGGGACACTCCCTGCCTATTGATATTAGGCAGATGCCCTTGCTGTAGAGTGGTACCTCTGGTTACGAACTTAATTCGTTCCAGAGGTCCGTTCTTAACCTGAAACCATTCTTAACCTGGGGTACCTCTTTAGCTAATGGGGCCTCCTGCTGCCACACCACCAACATGCAATTTCTGTTCCCATCCTGAGGCAAAGTTCTTAACCCGAGGTACTACTTCCGGGTTAGTGGAGTCTGTAACCCAAAGTGTTTGTAATCCGAGGTACCAGTGTACTGTTTTCGGCACCAGCTAAGAGTTTTTGTTTAAGCAAACCTACCTAGACATGTAAATCTGACCTGTATTTTAATGTAGTATGTAATTTTATTTTAAAGTGTATTTATTTTAAAAATACTAGTATTGTGTTGAAATTTTTTTAACGTCTTATTTTATTGCCAATTTTATCATATATCTTATATTTTATGTAAACCATTTAGATGTTTTGAGGATTAAGCAGTATGGAAATTCTCTTCACAAAATCTAACGGATGAGGCAAAATTCAACCCACGCACATGCAAGAAAAGCATGTGTGTGGGTTGAATTTTCCCCACAGCACCTCTGGTTCACTCTCACACACAGTCCTCATCTAGACATAACTCTATGCCAAATAATGGTTTAGTGTGAATGAGCAATGATAATGTTTTGCTCCTCCCCTGAGGTTTTGCTCCTGCACTGTGCTGAGATGTGAACAAACCATGAGCCAGGGTTTGGATGACACACTAAGCCAAACCATGGCTCAGTATCAAAACAACTGGGGAGAGACAAAACACCACAATCTCATCTCCATGACCACTAAACCATGGTTTGGCTTAATGTTGCATGTGAACCAGGCCACAGTGGAAGTAAATCTTTTGGGGTGCAAAAATGAATCTAATTTCAATTGGGAGGAAGGGAAATGTTATTGAGCTGATAGTCATTTGGCAAATGCAACTTTAACAACATACCAGATTAACCCTTTGTGCCGGCTATCATTGCATGGGTAGGCTTTCCTTTGCTTCTTAAGCTGGTCGCTCTTAAAGCCCCTTAAAACCACCCTGTCAAATGATTCTTTCCTCATTTTATTCTACTTTGTTTTCAGCCTTTCGAGAAAGATGGCAGGGCCTCAGCAGGGATGATTTCCTCTGGCAATTATGTCACTCGAATAGCTTAATTGACTCTCTTAAACGCAGCCAGATGGTAGGAGTCTCCCTCTAAAAAGCCTGTTGCCTCTTCTTTATGAGTGTCTTAAAATAACACCACTGGTTCTTTTAGTGGCTCTTGACTGCAGAGTAGCTGCAACATGAGGTAATGCCACACGTATTTATCCCGGCCCTCAAAAGCTTTGCCAAACAACTTCATGATGGTCTTCCTCCTCAACTGTTTTTCCTAGGCTACATCCACCCCATACATTAAAAACCCTATTATTATTATTACAGTAGTACCTTGGGTTACAGACGCTTCGGGTTATGCGTTTTCAGGTTACGGACCGCGGGAAACCCAGAAGTACCAGAAAGGGTTACTTCCAGGTTTTGCCAATCACACTTTGCGCATGCACAGAAGCGCCAAATTGTGTCATGCACATGCACAGACGCAATACTGCAGGTTACGAATGCTGCGGGTTGTGGACGTGCCTCTGTCACGGATTACGTCCGCAACCCTAGCTTCCACTGTATTCGGCTTACAACAAAAATCCAAATTCTTCGTCAGGCAACAGCACACAACAAATGCCAAGGTAAGTATTGTTCATCCCACAAGCTAAGCAATATAAGCACCAAGACATTACCGAATTTAAAAATTGTACAAGCCAGATATTCCAGAATACTGATGCCACAGGCCAGCCGGTCTCTTCCTTATTTGCAAAGGTCATGAAACTCTGCCACTCTGTTGCAAAACAGTCCTTTTTCCTTCCGGTCTCTAGCTGTTCATAAACAATGAGTCAATTTCTCAACCAAAACTCTAGTCTATGCTTTCGTATACCACTGTTTCATGGTAAGCCCTTTCAGGTCCTTCCAATATCCAGCTATCGGTCTTCACTGCTACCAAGAGGTAGCCAATCAATACATTAGAAATTTTTAATCGAGGAACTTTTTTTATAGCTCCACCACATGTGAGTAAAATAACCCACCTCCCCACAAATCCCTGGAAAGAGGGATTCATTGAAAAACCTCTCTGCAAATTGTAGCTCTGTGAGTCAAATAGGGAGTCTCATAACAACTCTCAGCATCCTTTGCAAACTAATATTCCCAGGATTCTTTGGGCGAAGCCATGACTGTTAAAGTGGTATAATAGTGCTTTAAATGTATGATGCAGATGTGACCCCAGTTGCTCCTTAGCACCTAATCTGTGGCTTCCAGGGCCCTACCATTAGGCAGAATACAAATGCCTCAGGTAGAAGATTTTGTGTGTCATGAAAGGGTATCAAGTTGTTAATTATTGAATTTATGATTGTTGCATTTTTCCTGTCAAGGAGGAGTGTTTGTGGGATTTATCTGCCTCAGGTGTCAAAATAACTTGACCAGCCATGGGTACTATGCCCCATGATCTGAGGTGGAAGGTTACTGCACTGCCATAGGCAACGAACTATCTTGAGCCATCCCTGCCACCTGCACTGCTCAGTGTTGGGAAATGATTTCCTCTCCTAAGACAACAGCTTAACTTTCAAGATTCCATGATCTTATGGCTGGACAGTCTGTGAGCATTTCCCAAAAGGATATGTCATGAGCCAAATAAAATGTCTCTGGGCGTTTAGGTTTGAAAGGTGGTCAAAAGGACCATGGAGTTCACAAGAGATTTCAGGGCTGTGGGTCTCAGTGAATGAAGTCTCTCTCTTACTCATTTTGTAACTGAAGCCTAACTGCAAAACACTTTGGGGCTCTTTATAAAGACTGCTAACATTTGACATGCATTCTGAGAATGGGAATTTTGGACAAACTTACCCTTCCTTGGTTGCCTGTTCCAAGTGGTTTAAAATACTTCACTTTTTTTTTCTTAAAAAAATGAAGTATCCGGTTTTAATTCTGTTACCAGATCTGCTTACGTGTCTATAGATCTGCACCCTTGACAGTAATATCACTTTTAGGGATCTTTACTGGAAATTATCAGACAAGACAAATGCTATTGCAACAGACATGATTACTTAAAAAAAAAAAAAGACCAGTCTTGTCTTGCTTATTAGGGAGAATGAGCAAGAACTATCAAGTGCTAGTCTTATTTATATCTAGGGGTAACTAATCCCAGTTCAGAGGTAGCAAGTCTAGAGAACTATAAGGAAGGTAGGCATAGGAAGGGGGTGGGATGTTAATAATTACCTGTCCTGAGGAAGGGAGAATTAAGAGCACTGGCTTTCTGAGTTTCACCATGACCTGCAGGGGCACAATCATGGCCAAATTCAAGGTTTCTGCCCAATGTTAAATATTTAGTGGCCAGCCCAGCTAGCTATTCCGCACCCTTGCCATAAACTTTTTTTTGATGAATTCAATGTATGGGGTGTTTTAGTCCTGCCTTTTTAAAATATGAACGTGCTTTTAGTTTTCACTGTGTTTTAGTTCTATGTTGGCTTTAATGTATGTGCTATTTTTTCTGGTAAGTCGCTCCGAGTTACGTTTTTTGGGGGGAAGTGGCAAATAAAGCCAATAAATAATACAACAATAATATCAGAATTTTTGCCCTATTGACACAGTAGCAACTAAGTTTATTTTTGGTTTTTTAAAAATAGATTTAGTATAATTGTGCTGTATAAGACACACTTAAACAAGATGTGGTGTTGCTAATTTTTATGCTGTATTATTGCTTTGTTTTATTTATTTGGAAGAACTCCTCAATGTGGGATTGATTTTTTAATAACTAAATACAATCATGTCAGTGAAATATTTCTTCTTCTTTGGCGATCACTCGTAGCCGAGTAAGATTGTCTTTCATATACACTGTTTTAAAAGTAAGTCCATAAGTGACTGTGGAGGCCAATTCTGGATCCACATGTACTTCCACAGCGGGGACATAGGTTTTCGGGCAGGAGTTGATCACAGTGAGGGTTTGCCAAGCGTGCTTTCCTTTTAGCACGTTTCTCCCTTTCATCTTGAGTTTGTGCTTCTTCAAAGTCCATGACACCTTTGGTAAAGGCTGTTCTTCAACTGGAGTGCTCGCAAGCCAGTGTTTCCCAGTTTTCACTGTTCATACTACATTTTTTAAGATTTGCCTTGAGAGAGTCTTTGAACGTCTTTTGTTGACCACCAGGATTACACTTACCATTTTTAAGTTCAGACTAGAGTAGCTGCTTTGGAAGATGATCATCAGGCCACAGTGGTTTGGAAGTGAAATGTAGTTTGCCAAGCTAACCTTCTGGCTTTGCTGAATAATAACATGGGGTGTCTTCTCATTTCCATTAGGAAGTCAATGTTGGAAGGTGCAGAGGATAGGGGAGTCCTCACTAGAGACACAGAAACTATGACACAAAATATCATCATCTGGCTCTCAAGGCCCCTGTCAGCCTTCATTGTTTTGGCCAACATCTTCCTCATCCTTGGGATCCTCTTCAACCGTAGACTCCGCAACACCACCAACTGGTTCTTCCTGAGCCTACTCTTTGCTGATCTTCTGGCCGGCTTATTCCTTCCCAATATTCCTGAGCTGTCCTCGACGAAGGATTTAAACTACCACCTCTGCTTCTTCAACTATGTGGCACCTAACTTCATCTTCCTTGCTTTCTTAGCCAACCTGCTGGTGGTGCACTATGTTAAGTATGTGTTCATCATCCACTCACTGCATTACCACCGGTCCTGGGTGTATCGCTGGCCTGGTCTTTACATATTCGTAGCCTGGACAGCTCCTTTGATCTTTGCATGCCTCCCACTGGCTTGGAACCAGTGGCGGCCCCATGCCAACTGTTCCTTTGGTCTGGTCTTCCCTATTCCTTACCTCTATCTAGAGACCTATGGCTTCCTCATTCCATCCATCCTTGCCATGGGCTTCATGTGCATCCAGGTGCTGTGCACATCCCGAAGGCAGCTTAAGGACATCACAAGACTCCTTCATTCAGTGAACCAAGGCCAGCCCCCTTCAGAGCTGGAGCAGCAACTGGAACTGAGGAATGTTAAGAAGATCGCTAGTGTCTCCTTCATCTTCGTGGCCTGCTGGGTGCCCTATATTGTTTGCCTGAATATCTCACTGCTGTCTATAGATCAAAAAATCCACCCTCTCATTATTCCTATTGTCACCTGCATAGGCACCAGCAGCGCAGCTGCACTGCCTGTCATCCTCAGCCTTGGCAACAGACAGTACACACAATTTTGGACAGACATGGCCACCAAATGCTGTGGGGGCTGTTGTCAAAGACAGGGGCGCAAGGAAAGGAAAGCCAAAGCAAAGGCCCACTTGCCACATGGTCATCATTGCCCTGCAGAGGCAGACCTCAATGGGGCACCAGGCTGATACCTTCGGAGGTAGCAAATTGTCACTAGAAGCAAGCAAAACCACACTCTGAGTAAGATTGTATATCTAGACAGATCTTGGAAATGGGCCCTGGTCATAATCAATAAGTCACCCTGTGCTCCTGTTGCCTAGAGGAAAGAAAGTTCCTTTTTTCTTTTTTATTAAAGATTTTCTTGATTTACAAAAGTGTGTTCAATGTCTCTCTCTCGTATTTTTTTCCATGTAACATTTTTACAAATCAGTTTCATTTGTTGAGACATTAGGAAGAAAAGGGGGAAAGAGGTGGAGGGGGTGAGATGGGTGAGGGTGAGATGGGGTAGCAATGTTTCTATTTTATTTACTATATGCTTACTATATGTAGGGTTTGGCGTCAGCGTTGCTTGTGCAGGTTCTTTGCTGTTCATTTGTGTTCCTTTGGTGGTGAGAGAGGTTGGGGTTGGCCTAGGGTGTGGTTATTCATTTTTGGTTGGCTGTGGTGGTCTTTGTTTTCATGTGTGAGTGGGGTGGGTGGGACAACCATACGAGAAATAAGTAAAATAACCAAGCAAGTATTAGAAACCACCCCAGAATTGGCCTTACTAAACATCTTCCAAGACAACAAAGCCCACTTACACCACAAAGAATTCATAACCCACTTACTTTCAGCAGCCAGAAGCATCATAGCCAGACACTGGAGAGACCTGTCAGGAGTAAGCATGAACCAATGGTACCAAATAGTATGAGAAAGTTACTTTTCTATCCCTGTTTGGATTCTCTGACTGGACTGGGAATTTCCCATGAATAATAATCGTTTTTGTGTTGGTTGGTCATTCATCAAATCTGCCACCCTAATATCAGATAGATTGCCTTGTTCCCTCAAGAGTGTTTGTAGTTTCCTTACAGTATCTGTATTTGGTCTGTACCCCTTGTGATATAGCTGCTCCCCACCCCATCCTGCCCATTGGCAGAGGAGAAAGAGGTGGGTCTGTTGTACCACTTGGAGAATAATGAAGCAAATATTTCTGTCTCACAGGTACCCACATTATGAAGACAGTATAAGCACTAGCTTTCAAACTGCACCACACCTGGAGAACTATATTCAGTTCTTCAGTAGGATGCTTTAATGATGATGATGATGATGATGATGATGATGATGATGCAATTAATGAAAATTAAGGTTTTTTAACACTTCATTGCAAAGCCTTACTGAGTTCAAAATAGTTTTTTGTTATTGTGTTTTCTCAATTAACACAGCCTAAAATTACAGCAATTAGCACGTGGGGGGGTATTTTTTGAGGTTGAATGGGGGTCCTCATAGTCATAAAGGCTGGGAACCACTGGGTTATACCTTTGGGATTTTTCTACTGACTTGCCATAATTTACTTTATATGTTTTTGAATATGGGTTACCACATGAAAGATGGCTGATTAAACTGCATTTATGCTATTTATTTTAAAATATTTTTATAATGCACTTCATTTAAAACAAAATTCCAAGGCAGTGTACAGTATTAATATAAAACCTTTTGATAAAATTACATCAAAATAAGATGCAGTATACAAATACAGTAGGCAGAGAAATAGCTACAATTGACAAAATGCCTGGTCGAATAGATGCGTTTTTAACAGATGGCAAAATCACAATACTGTAGGTGCTTGCCATATTTCAGAGAGGAGGCTTTTCCACAAAGCAGGCACCACCACAGCCAAGGCAGTATGCTGGATTATCACAAGGTGGATTAATGCACGTAATGGCCCAGCCAGGAAGTCTTCCTTTGAAGATCTAATTGAATGGGCAGGTTTATTTAAAAGAAGCATTTTTTCCCAGGTTACCAGCTCTTAGTTGGTTGTAGCTTTATATGTCAACAGAGGAAAATTGACTTGGGACCAGAATGGCAGCCAGTGTGGTTACTTCAAGAGGGTGTTACATGCATGCAGCAAGAAGCTGCAGTCAGTAACCTGACCACGGTATTCTCATATCCTCCCACATCTATCCAATGAAAATAGGGATGTCCTTAGGAAATGTGGGACATTCCAGGATCAAATCAGAAACCAGGATGGTTTCTGTAAATCCAGGACTGTCCTTGGAAAATAGGGATGATGATGATAATAATTTATTATTCATACCCCATCCATTGGCTGGGTTTCCTTAGTTACTCTGAGCGGCTCCCAACAGATTAAAAACAGAAGAAAACTTCAAACATTAAAAACTTCCCTAAACAAGGCTGCCTTCAGATGTCTTCTAAAAGTCAGACAGTTGTTTATTTCCTTGACATCTGATGGGAGGATGTTCCATAGGGCATGTGCCACCACCGAAAGGCCCTCTGCCTGGTTCCCTGTAACTTCACTTCTCACAGTGAGGAAACCAGCAGAAGGCCCTTGGAGCTGGACCTCAGTGTCTGGGCTGAACGATGGGGGTGGAGACGCTCCTTCAGGTATACTGGGCCGGGAAACTTCAGGGACGCTTGGAGGGGCTGCATTCTGCACCAGTTGCAGTTTCCAAACCAGCTCTAGGAGCTGCCCCAAATAGAGTACATTACAGTAATCCATTCTTGAGGCTGTCAGTGCACAGATCACTGTGGCCAACCCATCCCTATCCAGGAACAGTTGTAGTTGGCATACCAGTGAAACCTGGTAAATCTGTATATATAATTAGATCACCCACCATGATACTATCCTACTTGGGCAACAACCTGGGTGTTTTGCCCACGTTGACAGAACAAATAGAGTCCGGTGGTGCCTCTTCTCTCACCACATCCCAGGGAGTTCCCCCTACCAATGTTTGCTGACCGCCAAGTGGGCTGTATCGATAGCAGCATCTGCCACTGTGTTTGCTCGAAAGAGGATTAGCTAGCCATTCCACCCTCACAGATGGGGTTTGATGGCTCATGATCATCCCCTGCTCTCCGCAATGTGATGGATGAGAGCTCGTAAATATTCCATTAGGAAGCACACTGTCCCCAGGAAAGGGGCAGCAGTCACACCCTGCGATGCAAAATGTTCAAGTTAATCTCTCACAGCTTCCTGAAACACTCCAAGGACACGGTTGTGCCACTGAAACACAGCAGCTCATCCATCAGCCTGGGATTTCAATCAGAAGGGACTGGCGGCTGCAACACGAAAAGGGCAGCCGGTCAAGCAGATGTAACGCAAGCTACAGCGACTGCAGATATGTGTAAATTGAAGTTGCAACAGCTTTGCCTGATCACGCTGTGATAAACTGCGGCTCCCTGCAGAATGCCAGGAGCAACTGTCATCTGTATTAAATGAGAAAAGTCAGTACGGGCAGAAGGCTTGCAAGCACTGCCTTCTCCGCAATTTGACACAGCAGCCCGGACGCTTCCAGGAACTCTTGCTGTTTTCTCATAGGGTAAATGGCAGCGCGAGGAATTCCTCCCTGCTCTACCCAGCCCAGGTCAGAGCTCTGCTTTTCGTTGACTTAATACCAAAAAAGTTCTGCTAAGTTTCAAGTGTGAGCAGTCAGAAGAGCCGGTCAGCTGGATGCTTCTCTTCCCTGTTGACTGTGATCTGAGGATGTAGGGAGGTCCGGAATGCTTGAAAAAGAACAGCCCCTACCCTGTGTTTATTATAATATCTGAAGCTGTGCTAGCAGCAGCAACAGCACTTCCTGGAAGAGATCAGAGAAAGGGCAGCACAGCAGAAGCCTGCCACTCATCTCTGCTGCCGCCCCCACAGTCCTCACTCTATAATACTCTGATCTCTCATTTGCAACAGGAAAAAAGTCTCTTACCTCCCCTGTACTTTAAATCAGGGATGGGGAGCCTGCAGCCTCCTCCAGATGTTGCTAGACTCCAGCTCCTTTCGTCCCTGGCCATTGGCCATGATGGCTGTGGCTGATGGGAGTTTTGAGTCTAACAACATGTGAATGGTCACAGGTTTCTCAGCCCCACTTTAAACTGCAGTGCTACCCCCAAGATTCAGGAAGCTTGGAAAGGGAGGCAAAACTGAACTTTATCAGTATTAATTGCCGCCATTCAGAGATCCTGCCTTATGGTACTTCCCGTTTCCTTAATATTAAACTGGGTAGGAATCTTGGAACAACTTAATGATGAAAAAGTGGGGAAACTGTCAGAACCCTTCCGCAGCGGCCATAGCACACTATACCATGCACAAGCTAAGCAAGCCAAGCTTCAAAATACAACCATTTCAGCAGAGAGCATCCAAAGCAGGTCACACCGAAGCAAATAGCTACGTTTTCCCATGCCTAGGAAAGAGGAGAGGAGAGGCCACCACTCAGTGGTACAGCACATGCTTCTTATTCAGAAAGCCCAGCTTCAACCCCTGCCTAGTAGAGCCATGGAGTTGCTGCCTATTGGAGCAAGCAATGCTAATCCCGAAGGACAAACAGTCTGATCTAGTATGAAAGAACTTCCTATGATCACTAGCCAGAGGGTCCACTAAAAGCAAAATAATCCCCCCTTTGAGTCCCCAGATGGTGGTTGCCCCATCTTGTCACTTTACCTTACCCATGTTATATTTGACAGGTGCACTCTCTCTCTCTCTCTCCAGTGATTTCGGGGCACAGCGTTGACCGCTGAACTTGACAACCACTTGTAAGAGTTGTTGCTAATAACTTAACCAACGAATGATATTTGCTAGGTTCCATGAAATGCTCTTTTCTGAGACCTCTGGTAATTTAATGTATTTCTCTGAACTTGTGGTTCCGTGGAACAGAAACCCCTCTTTCTAGCACACACTTTGTGTGCACTCTGGTCTTTCCACATTGCTGCCACTGAAAGCTGAGGTAGGAGGAGTCTTCATTCACTTTTGACTCATTTCATTATAGAAAGGCAGCCTGCTAGTTCAGGAATCCTCTGGATTCAACCATTTTACTAACTTTGATGTGGTCTTGCTAGCATGTCTGAACAACAGTGCAATCTTAACCATGTCTGCTTAGAAATAAGCCTCTGGTTCGATCATTTTGCTTGCATCTCTCAGAGCCCACACCATCATCTGGACACTGAGGGATTGGTGTATGAACTAGATAAGGTTGCACTGGCCCTCCAACATCATTTTGTAACTATCTAAGTTCATCTCAGTTCTGGACTGCTAGATAAAGGCCAACATTTTCCCATGAGAATCGCTGTTTACAATATCTAGGAAGAAAATCTGTGGCTTACATTCCCAGAAACAAATATTGCTGCATGATATTCACATACTGGGAAACAAAACCAAGCAGTTTATTTTAAGACAGACTCAGGCATTACATATTCCAGAGGAGCCTAACATGTAGTCCTGCAGATGTTGAACTACAACTCCCATCTTTCTTGACTACTGGCTGGAGCTGATAGGAGTTGGGTGGGAGCCCAACAATTTAACTGGGAACCCAATAGCTCCCAACTGGAGGCCATCATATTGGAAAGACTGATATACTCAGTATCATCAGTAAAAAGTAACAGAACTGGATGTTCCATTCTTCATTAGGCACAAAATATACTTCTATGTAAGTATTTCTTCCATACAGTAATAGGCATACTCTCAGTGGTGGACCCCTGGTGACAGAAAGATGCTCAGAGAAGGAGTGGCTAACCTGTGGCTCTACAGAAGCTGTTGTGCTCAAGCTGCCATCAGCACCAGGCAGGAACGATGAGAACTGTAGTACAGGCAAGTCCCTATTTGCACTGGAGTTGTGTTCTGGGTCAATGCACACATCAGTGGTAACATGAAAGTCCATTCCACCCCCTTCTGGTGCCAAAAGCAACAGACGTGTCAGTCGCACATCAATTGGACACACACAAAATGGTCGCCGCCTCTATGACATCTGGAGGGTCACATGCTCTAGATCTGTTACATCTTCCTGGTATTTTAATCTTGCTGTTGCACATGTGGTCTTTTCCCATGTCTCTTCTGCCATGAGAGCAACACATTCTCATCCACAACAAGAGACCCATTAAGGCTTATTAAGGATAACCAGAGAACCGGGAACATGTTGGTTCAGTTTACAAAATAGATCTATTCTGAGCCGAGCTGTCTTGCTCAAGAAAAAGTGGTGAAAAGGGGTTATCACTTCAGAGGTCTTGAAAATACATTTTGGGGCGTGAGGAATTCAAATCTGCTATTATTATTTTTTATTGGACAACATTTAGCTTGGTAAATCTACATTTGATTAAAAAGAACATAAACTGCTCTCAGAAAAGCAAAGAATTTTAATTTTACCTTTTGAAAATGTCAGGTAATGCTAATTAATAACAACAATAATATTTATATAAAACTTACAAGTACTTGGCAATCATTTCTAATGATTTCTATGCAATTTTACACATTTTACGTATTAAGCAAAACTAAATTATATTAATTTAACCAAAATATCTTTGGAATTCCCAAGTTACGTTGCAACTTTTTAGCAAATTCCTCACTTTTGGAATTTGAAAGTTGAAAAATTCAACAATCCCTACTACTGGAGGGGGGTGGGGAGGACAGAGAACATCTTCCTTCCTCAGATCACCTTAGAAACCAAGTAGGGTGCCAGCAGAGGGAAGCCCACCCCCCTCTGCCATGCACTGGACCAGCTGCAATGGGAACAGGGGCCTCTTTTCTGACAGCCCCAGCTGGCTAATAAACATTTCTACAACTTTTGTGGGCTTGTTGACAAGGCTGATTTAAGTCAAGAATATCGAGAGCTCATGGTCTGCATTCCTCAGACCAGGAGGTGCAGAACGGTAGTCACTGCGTGGATGGGTACGTTGCTGAAGCCAGCTTGAAATTTTAAGAAAACGTACAGAGCAATGGTGTGGCTGTTCATGTTTAGTCCTAGTGCACGACGTTGCTCCATGGAAACGTAGACATTACACAAAAGCAAATGATGCTAGCCCGACTGCTGGTGGAACAAAAGTTTCTGAGGATTTGGTAAACAAAATGAACCTTGCTTTGTGAACAAGCAAATTTCAAAATTTGCCAGACAAACCAATCATGACTAAAGGCATTGCTATACACACAAAACATATTTGCATGGAAAGAAAAGAAGTATTGTTGGGTGGTTGCCTATGCAACAGGCTTTGCCCTCTTCACGACTGTTCTAAGAAGAAGTGCTAAAACGTGCATGCATAAAAAAATAAAAAGAACCACGGCAGGTGATGCAACCCAATTACAAAAAGTCATTTTCTATACTTTTTTCAATAGTTGACTGTTGAATTCCCATCACCACCTGTACACACATACACAGGGCAGATCCACACTACACATTTTAAAGCATATTAACGGACATCTGAAGTATACAACTTTCCCCAAACAATCCTGGTAATTAGAGTTTCCTCCTCACAGAGCTACCATATCCAGCACCCTTAACAAACGACAGTTCCCATGGAGATCACATGCTTTGAAATCCAACCATGCCACCATTCTGCTCACAGATTAGCTTTTAATTCGGTGAAGACATCCACTGAAGTAAAGGAGAATCCATTTTCCCCCTCTTCCCCCACAAACCATTTTGGAGGGTCCCCACCACCACCACTGTAACAGGGGGGCCTTTGGGACTGCAGTGAGAAACAACCAAAAACCACATCTCCTTTTCTTAACTTATCAGATGTGCCTGATGGATCAAAAGCAGTTTCACAAGTGCAAAGGGCGCAAGAGGATTTCACACCTATTTCTCAGTCCACTTCTAAACACAAGGGACACCTCCACAGCACACAAATTAGAAACCAATTGCCTCCTACTGGTGGGACAGGCTAATCCATCTGTCCCAGGATATCCTAAATACATACTTGACATTTTGTTTTAAATACTAGCATGTCTTTCCAGCTCCAGTCGCACTTTATTTAGTCAGTAGCTACAGAGACAATACAGAGCTGGATCAATCTACAGTCTGCTGCAGTATAAGATAGCTTTCTATATTCACCTTCTACACAGGACCCTCCAGCAGGTCCTCTGAACAAGACAATGTTCAATACACACACAAAATGACAATACACACACAAAATGAGCAGCAACTCTGGGAAGCGGAGAACACGCTAGTGACAATCTTCCAAAGGCTCATGATTGGCGAAGACTGACTTCAAAAAAGCCCCTTGAGCTGTGGGACAGGTAGTGTTAGCATAGGAAGCGAAAACTGCACCCCATGAACTTCCTCCTGCTACCATTTCTCATAAGAGACACCGCATCCCCTCTCACAAACATTTTCTGTTCCCGCCTCCCTCAGCGCAGGGCAGCACTTTCAACGACCAGCTGGCAAAAACGCAGCATGCGATGGAGCATTCTTCTTCCCCCCCTCCCCCTCTTCTGACACTGTGCTAGCCCTGGGAGAGAGGGAGCCCCCAATTCCTACCAAGGTCACCACAGCGTACGATACCTCAAAGAGTAAGATGTCTAGAACAGTTGTGCTCTATTTGAACGCATCTGGCTGATACTGGGGTCAGATCTGTTATGCAGTAGAGGTTACAGAGTAAGCCAAGGAACCACTGAGCACTTCCCAGCAGAACCCCCAACTCAGCTCTCTTTGCTGAGACCAGGGAACTGGCTGGTGGAGGAACAAGGGATGCTTCCATGTGTTCATTCATTCCCTCTTTCCAGTTTTTCAGGAACATAAGCACACATATTTTTTTTTATTTAATGACCATTGGTTTGGGAGTAGACAACAGTCAACCGACTCACTGTTTGACCATGGACAAATAGGTCCCCAAACAAAGTCCTTGCGAAAATGATAGCCTTTCTTACTTCATTTGTTCTTTTTTATTGCATCACGATGTCATCTGATATAGAAGCGGCCAGAGGGATCGTTCGAACAAATTGTGTATTTGTTGCTGGAGAGATCCACTGCCCAACTCCCAGGCTGTTCTATTCAACCAACCATAAGATGATGTATCCAAGACAATGTGTGAGCATCAGAACTCTGGCTAAACCCGATCCCTCCCTGCCAAGCCACACAATTTGCTCACCCAAACCAAGGGCAAAGGTTTCAAACAGGGGAGGTGGGAGGACATACTTCCTTGTCATTTCAGAGGTTGCGAAGCCATCCACCTGTCCCAGCTTATGCAGAAGCGGATGGAAGCCAATACCTTTGATTACCAGGGTTTTTGCACACTCCTTTGCAAGTTATACAAGGGGGAGCCATACCAGAAAAAATGCAGAAAAAGGCATGGCACACCTCTGCCACCACAGTCATGCAGATGCACTATCCCCCAGACCAGACACAGTGTGTTTGCACACCTTTGTAGCTCTTCAGAGTACTAGGCAGGGGGAATAATTAAAAGCTTCTCATCCAAAACTCCAAAAAAATTAGCCCTCGGACAGTCGGGGGATAGGGTGGCAAAGCTTTCCCTTCCCAAAAACATTAGATGCCCTCTTAGGCGGGACGATAACCACCCTGCCCACCCCACCACAGTCCCACTGGTGTGGCCACTTGCATCCACATGGGGCTGCTTCTTCACAGTGCCAATCACTGCTCGAGAGGAGCCCTGTTAGCGGTCAGGGCGCTGCACACAGAAGACCTTGGCCTGGTGGTCGCCAGAAGTGGTAACCACAATGGAAGCGTCTCTGCAAGAAAGAGGCGACAAGAAGAGAAAAAGGTTTACCCCAACGATTACTAATCAATATCAGTGCAAGTTTCGACGGCCCAAGCCTACCCTGGTTTTACTCAGGAGCAAGTCCTGTTCACCTCAGCGAGGCTTAATCCCCAGCAAGCAAACAAAAACCAACCAGAATCACTATTTCACTTGCCTTCACAACTCTCAGGTGGGGCAGATATCAGCAAGTCCCATTTTACATATAACAAAGGAAGGCAGGGAAAGCCAACGTGCCCAAGGTTACCTAGGGATGAACCCTTTTTCCAAGCCCATTCTTCTCTGTGCCAAACCACATATTTCCATTTTAGTGTACATGCACAGCTCTCTGCAAGAACCACAGGTGGAGCCCTCCCTCCAAATGAAAAGGACAACTCTGAAGGGAGCTGGGACGAAAAGAGCCTTAAGAAGACAGGATATATTTCCTTCCCCAGGAACCCTACTCACACCCACACAAAAACAAGCCATAGCTTAATGTATACTGTTCCGTATAGCCTTGCCTTCCAATGCTTGCTTTCTGTGCTTCCCTCTGTACCCCTCCACCCAGCACCTCCCCCCGGGTTCTTGCTCCAGGAACTCACTTGTTCAAAGCAAAGTCCAGGATTTCCGCTGAGTGGCCCCGGTACTCGCTGATCAGCTTGCCTGAGCGAGCATCCCAGAGGCACACGGCCCCACCCAGGGTGCAGGTGTAGACCACAGGGGAACTCTCTTCCCACAGGAGCTGTACAATCCCCGACTGAAAATACAGAAGGAAAGGGTCCTATTAGTCACCAGCATTCCCACCCGCTTAGCATTTTTAACCAGGCCTTTTGTTGATTTGATTGACATCCTATGCCCTTTTAAAATGTGGGGTTTTCTTTTTTGGGGGGGTGTTATTGGGTTGTAGTTTTTATTTCGATTATGTATTTGGTGGTTTTGTATTTTGATTTTGTTCTGTGAACCACCCTGAGACCTCCAGGTATAGGTATATTAAGAAGAAGAAGAAGAAGAAGAAGAAGAAGAAGAAGAAGAAGAAGAAGAAAGGTCCCTCGCCCACCTAAGGTCTTCCCACCCTGAAATGTTGAATGAAACAAACTCTACTGACTACCTAAATCAGAGGTGGTTGGACGCCAAGCCTGGACTACAAACTCAACGCATGTTGCAATCAACCAGTCTCAGCAGAGTAAGCTTCCCAGGAAAGAAGACCACTCACTCAGGAGAAGAGAATGAATTAAAGGAGAGCTTAGAAAATATGAACCTTCCCTCCATTATGTGTTCACCCATAATAGGGTTTTTGGGTGCTGTTTGCATGTAGGGGATTTAGCTCAGGAAAGTTTCCTGCTGCAGCAAAGAAAGGGAGCCTGTGGCCCTCAAGATGTTGTTGGACTCCAACACCCATCATCCCCGACCACTGGTGATGTTGCCTGGGGATGATGGGAGTTGCGGTCCCAACAACATGTGCAGGGCCACTTCTACACGAGGCACTAGGGACCTGTCTGAAGCTCCTGTCAGCAGCAGGGCTGCAAGGCAGAGGCCAGGACCCAGGACTTCTGTGAACAGCTGCACTTGGCTATTGCTGCATTCCTCCTGGATCGAACTGCTTCCTCCTGCCAACAGCAGCTCTTCCCAAAGCCCCCAGCAATTCCCAGAAGGGTCTTCTCCACTACCTCATGCTGGCAGTTGTGTCTCAGGGTCTGTGTGGCGACATCATAAATGGCCAAGGTCCCGTCCAAGTAGCCAACAGCAGCCAGCGGCATCCTGCATGACAACAAAGCCAGAGAAAGAGGAGCTTTTTTTAAAAAAATGGGAGGCTTCTGGGTGCAACTTTTTGTGGAAAAGTAGGCAATGCACTTTAATAAATAAATAAGCCCATCCAACAAAAAAACAGTGTGTGATCTCCTCCCAGCGGAATCCAAGCCTCCTTGCAGGAAGGGCAGTCATTCAGGAGTCACCAGGCTGGCTCTTGTTCCTTCAGAAAAGGAGCAATGCAGGAGCTGCCTGTGAAGGCAGAGTCTTCTCCGAATTTGGTGATAGCTTTCCCCTGAAATGGGTTCCATGCAACAGCACATGACTTTGGCAGAAATGCTCACAAATATTCTCAAGAATTGTGTGTATCCTGTAATTGTAGTGCATGAGGGTAGAAACTGATCCTGAGCAGCCTCCCTCTGAACCCCGTTTAATTTTTTAAAACAAATCTCCTTTATTTTTTTCAGTCCTTCTGGCAGAGGATAGCCTTGAAAGCATGTGGGCAATGCCTGGTGAAATCTCAGAAGCCAGTAGGCTTGCAAAGACTCAACCATCCCAACTACCCTGGGCAGGCCTTTGCCCTCTTGGGAAGATGCTTCCATCTGAAGTTTGTTTTCGAAATAGTCTGCCTCTTTCCCAACGTAATTTTACTTGATACAGTATAGCAGTTTCGTGATATTGCTGTTTAATTGTTGTAAGCAGTCCCAAAGGATGTGCATGTATTCAAAGGGTGGGTGAAGAAAATGTCATGTAAAATAAACCATTAAGATGTCATGATGCAGTGGTCTCTAGCCCATATTGATCTTATGATAGATCAGACTTTGCCAACCTGATGCCCTCCAGGGACTTTGAACTGCAACTCCCATAAGCCTCTACAAGCACTATCATAGTGGTTGGACTGATTATAATAGGCCATAACATCTGTAGGGCACTGAGTTAGCAAAGGCTGCTCTACATTATGTTGCAGGCAGTTGTCCCCTTCCATTCTGTTCATGCAAACCAGGGATGGGGAACTTGTGGTCCTCAAGACATTGTTGGACTACAACACTTCTCACTCCTGACCACCGGCTGGGACTTGTGGGAACAAAAATCTAGCAGGGTTGCAAGTTCCTCATTCCTGATGGAAACGTTTCACTTATTTCAACAATCAGTTCCGGGCAGTTCCCACAACCCAGAAGGCAACACTCACACATTGCAGAAGCCCAGAGATTCAACTGAGTTGGATTCAGCCTCCTCAGCAGAAGACTTGGGGACAATGGCCTCCTCCTTGAAAACAGACACAACCTGCAGGAAAGAAACAGCCAATGATAAGATAATGAAGGGATGCCAACTCCCAAGGGACTGCAATCTACTTTCAGAATTAAAATCTGACAGTGATCTACCCCCCCCCCCTTCTTGGGGTTGAGGTAAAAGTTGTTGACCTTTTTAAAGAGGTGGGAAATACCCCATTTTATACCCATTTTGTTGGGGTTCCATTTGGGGGGGGGGACTTTTAAGGGGAAGCAAAACAAAACAGCACTGTGAACGCATTTCGCCTCACAGCAAAAACTTTGTCTTCTGTTACAGACATCAGGAAAATCCAAGCAGGGGAGAGGGGGTGAGGCCAGGTGCTCTTAGGCAAAGGCAAATGAGCCCACAATTGACAATGATCGACTGCAACCTCCCGGGGATCGACCAATCAATCCCAATCGACCTGTTGGACATCCCTGATATACACTACTCATGGGCAAGATCCAACAAAAACTAAAGAGCCTACAAACTTAGCTCAGAACACCACAGGAGACACCTGGAAAACCAGCCATCACCACAGCATCCTCACTGGCCAACCAGAATAATAAATAAAAAAGATTTGTTGTTGCTGCTGCTGTTTTTGTGTGGTAGTGGTGGTTGTTGTTGTTCCAATGTCCCCAACATCACACAATGTTCCTGAAATGGAGAAAGAACCCAACACCTCTGCTTAGAGCTGGTGAGGGAAAAGTGAAAATGCCCCGCCAACCTTCAGAGGCGAAGAAGAGAGGGTAAAGGCATTCTGAGCTTGGGATGCCTGTTAGGTGTGGAGGCAAGGTGATGTGTATCCACCTCTTTCTTCCTGCTCCAAGCTGGAGATGCAGAGCAGATAGAGTGGCAACAAATCCTGGACCTCACTCCCTTCAATTTTAGCTTGGCTTCAGAGGAAGTCACAGGCCCATCTCACTCACCAGAGCCTGGCTCCCCTCTCCGTGTGGTGGCAGCGGTGGCAGAGTGACATTGCAAAACCCTGACCATCCCCTACAAGAGCTACAACTGCCCCATAGATGTATGCACAGATAACACAAGACATGAAAGAGAGCCGGATGCACAAGGCATGGTAGAAGAAAGCTCCCTGTTTGCAGGGGTTACTGCGTACAGTAGTTTAACTCTCTGATACCAGAAAAGTTAAGAGGCTGGATTTGATTTAAATCAAATCAATTTAAATCACGATTTAAATCACTAGTCAGTAAGACTTGGTTTAAATCTTCTTCTTTTTACAGAAAGGCATTCCTGCTGGTATAATCTTAACATTTACAATGAGATGAAGGTTTCATTTTTGGGATAATAAATTTTCAGAGTAGTTTTTACAGTTATATCAAAAATTACTGATTTGGTTATACTATCAGAAATACATAGACCAGGCTCATCCCTGACCACTGGTCCTGTTAGCTAGGGATGATGGGAATTGTAGTCCCAAACATCTGGAGGGCCGGAGTTTGCCTATGCCTGACATAGACAGATAATTATGAAATTATTGTGAGGTTTAATAAGTTAACTGTTTATATATGGACAACTTTTCTGCTGTACTTTATTGGAAGGAAAAAAATGATCATTTCCTTAACAACAATTTAAACAATTGATTTAACTAAACAATAACATTATAGTATATGTATCCATGTTTGTTAACTGATGTGGTTAAACTTTAAAAAAACAACTTTGAGTTTCAACACACATGAAAAACTTAAAACAAATACTTATTTGCTGATGGCCTTTGGACTATAATGTAACTTAAATAGAAAACTATCTTTAGAAAGATGTTTTCCTCCAAAAGCATGTTATTTTTAAAATCCAATTTAAATTTTAAAAATTGATTAAAATCAAAAACATCCAATTTAAATTTTTAAAAATCATTGATTTTTATCCACCCTGGTGTAAAATCTGGACTAGGAGCAGGGAGACCCAGGTCACTTTCCACCCAACCTACTTCCCAGGGTTGTTGTGACGGTGAAAGAAGGAAGAGGACAGAACTCCTGAGCTCCTTGGAAGAAGGGTGGAATAAAAATGCAACTTCTATCCAAATGGGCCATACAAGATTGTGCTGCAACAAACACAGTTTCCCACTCTCACACCCTGTGGGCTAAGGAAGTTCCCATGTATATTCATTCCAGCATGGAGGGGAAGAAGGCACCCACCTTGCCTGTTGCAGAGCTCACTAGCTTGGCATGGCAGTCAACAGAGCCTGTCAGGACTAGGCTGCCATCCTTATTGCTGGCCACGCACGTCAACGGGCCCTGGTGCCCGTCCTGACCTAGAAATGGCGAGAGAGCAAAGATCACACATCAAAGGGTGCCTAGGTGTGTCCTAAGACCTTCCACCTCCTTCATTGCCCTAAATAGTTGCTTGTGTCTTGGCTCACCATTTTTATTTTTGGATTTGCCAATTCTGAAGCACATTACAGCCACAAGAGAAAAATAACAAAAAGACTATGACTTCATATAAGAACATGAAAACCATTAGAGAGGCTTGTGGCCTTTGCCTTGACTCATAATAACACCCTGTTATCTGCGAGCAGAAGTGGCTCAGTGGCCCTTGGGTGATGCAATTTCACAAGGTTGACCAACACACCTCTCTCCTCTGCCCCAACCCAGTGACTGACGAAGGGCTGCTGATACTTTTCAAAGCAATCCATCTCAGTCTTTGTTGTAGTTTAACTGATTCTCATAGAAAGGCAAGTGGATTCCTGCTGGATCAGACCAAAGGCCTCCAACATCCCGTTTCCACAGTGACCAACCAGATGCCTCTGGGAAGCCCACAAGGAGGTAGGAAAAAGCAGGCATAATCACAGGAACGCCCCCCCCCCCATGACCTTTGTCCTGGTTAAGCTCACAAAGACAACAAAACGGCCTCTCCTAATACTATTCCCCAGTAACTGGCAATGTGGCAATCGTGACTAAGAGCCTCATCCTCCATGTATTCGTCTTATTCCCGTTTAAAAGCAACTAAGATGGTGACCATCATTACATCCCCCAAGAAGGGGATGCCAATCTCCAAAGAGAGGAAATCCTGCAGAGGCTGCACAGTGAAAGCAGGGCTTTATTGTTTTTGTTTAGGCCTTGGGATTCCATGTTTCTTGAAAGCCATCCATATTCCTCCCCCTCCTCGGGTTCTTTCCTGCCTTTACAGTTCCCGTGCAAAGCTAGTACTCTGAAAGAGGTTTCTGAGCAACACCTCCCCTTGCTCCAGCTTCCTGACAGCAAATAAATGGAAACAGGCAACCAAGCAGAACCTTTGGTACCTTTGAGGACGTGCAGCGAGCTGCCCTGCTTCAGATCCCAGATGCGCACGGTCCCATCTTCGTAACCGACCACAGCTCTCCTCCCTGCATTATGCGTCTTTGTGTTAGTCACTCTGTCATATTCAGGGAGATCCCAAGGAAGCCCAAGAGTCAACCCCAACTGTAACACGATCCCTTGCTATTACAGCCTTCCCCTCCAAATGTTTTAGACTACAGCTTCTTTCCTTGCTGGCCATAGGCCATGCTGGTCAAGGTTCAAAATTTACGGAGGTCACTAGGAAGGCTGCCTCTGTGCATAAAGGAACAGAGGATGTGCTTGGAAGAGGCAAATTTCACAGCAGCTACAGTCACACATGACACTAAGCTATGGTTTGTTTTAACCATTCCACCCCCACTCTCAAAAAAAACCCAGGAGTTGCCTTATAATCCAGCAAACAAGCCATAGCTTGTTCCTCCAAAGCTTGGCTTGTTTTCCATCTAGCCTTGCCTTCTGCCTCTATAACTTGGCCAGTATCTGGGATGGAGTGGCCGAAAAACTGATTAAGCAATGCTGCTGGGTTCAGGCGTAACACAAAATCATAGTTAAAACGGCCAGGAGTCATAAGTTGCCAAAACACAAACCATGGTTGCTCTGTTGGCTGGGTTCAAAGATTCAACCAACCAATAAGCCAGTGTGGTGCAGGGATTAGAGTGTTGGACTAGGACCCAAGAGACCAGAGTTTACATCCCCTACTGAGCCATGAAGCTCACTGGGTGACACTGGGCCAGTCACTGTCTCTTAGCCTAATCTACCTCCCAGGGTTGTGTGGATTAAATGAAGAAGGGGAGAACTGTGTAGACCACCTTGAGCTCCTTGGAGGAAAGGTGGGGTATAAATATAACAAACAAACAAACAAACCATGCTTTAGCATCATGGGTGAACCAAGCCGACATATTCTGCCATTGGACAGTGCCACGCCTATAACAATTCTACAAGCTCATCCCCACATCGCAAGCCCTGCTCCTCACCATCAGGAAGGACATGGCCACACGTAGCTGGACAGGATGGGCCCTGGAAGGTCTTGCACTCTCCACTAGGTATCTTCCACATCCAGGAGTTGCCATCAGCAGTGCCAGCCAGAAGGACATGGGACTGAGGGTGCCACTCCATCCACTGGGGTCAAGAAGAGAAAGAGAAAGCTAAGCGAAACTAGGAGAAAGCAGGGAACTAAGCAATACCAGAAAGGAGCCTGCTGCTTTGCACATGACCAACAAATTCTTTCTCACTGTGCAAAAGTTATCCAACAGCCAACTTTTAAATATGTACCCCAAACATTTAATGTATAGCATTCATATAACACTTGAGATGGTGAAAATAGCTTCCCATATGCTCTTCTCAGTATTCCGTGCAACCAGACTTTAAGAGAGGTCCCCATACAATGCCAACAGGGGAGATGGAGAAGGGGCCAAGGCTGAGATGGGAGCTTGCCTAACATTACCTAGCAAATCTGCAGCCGAGGCGAGATTTCAGCTGGAGACTTCCAGCCTCCTAGCTCCCACTCTTTAGCCACCACAGCACACCATCTCACCAGTACGCCTTGCTTACGACTGCAACCTAACATATAGGTTGTACAATTGGCACGCTATGACGTTGCCATGTGGTTTTGTGAGCCTTTGTATGACTACGGCAGAGTGGCAAAGAACACGGAATGAGTGAAACTGACAGCCTTGTTGTAGCAATCGTAACACTGTAGCTTGCACAGAAAGCATCAGTTTGTTCCATATTACATTTTTGCACCCAACAAAATTAGAAACTGTTCCAAATGGACTATTCCAAATGTCAGGCCTATAAAGCAATGCATTTCTGTCAGAGGAAATAATTTATCTGAATCATGTCACAGTTTTCTCCCTAGAATCAAGACAGTGGTCATGCTTTCCCCTGGGAAATCTTCTCATGGTGAAACTTTAGGCCCCATTTCTCACCTCCAAGTCACCCGCTTCGAAAGACCAGATCTCCTCTTTGGCATCCACCCGCCAAACTTTTATCAGTCCACTCATGTCACCCGTGGCCACGAATGTGGAATCATGGCTGAAACCAGCACAAGTGACGGAATCTTTGTGTCCTGGTGATAATTAAAAGAACAAGAACATGCATATTCTGAAATCAATCCCATTAAGTTCAATGGAGAGTCCTCCAAGATAAGCAAGATAGCATACCAGGAAGTGCCTGATATCTCTCCTTTGCCATGAACGCACTTCATGGCCTTGCAGGAAAGCCACCATCTTTCTCTACATCGTTCTCTCACAGCCTCAACCCATTCCCTGCAACGTCAGGGTGATAATAATAATCTACCTTACAGGTCTGTTGTTGTGAAAGATAATGCAGAAAGAGTGCTCTGGACACTGTAAAGCACCATATACTTTGTGTTTGCAACAGTGGAAGTCCTGCTGTTCCTCCAGGGAGCTCAATAATATCACACACATCCTGCCTCAACACAATGAACAGTCCTGAAAATCATTGTGGTGCAGGCAGGATATATATGGCTCTTTCAGGCTCTAACTCCCGTGAACCCCAGCCACCATTGCTAATGGTCAACAATGATGAGTGTTGTAGTCCAACAACATTCAAATCCCACAGCTGCCCCAGCCCTGTTGGAATTATTATTTCTTCAGTAGAGCTGGGCCATTATAGAGTATACCCTTAATGTGGAGTTATCCACATATGGCAATCTGCAGGCAGTCCTTTCAATGCCAGAAGTAAAAGGGGGAGATATTCAGTCAACTCAAAAATATAGAAGTTTTCCATTACTACAGCTTCCTATCCAAATCACCAGCTGAAGAATTTCCTATATATAGATTTTTAGATATGGATTACTTTATCCCCAGGGCTATCCAAGATAGAGGGAAGTATTTGTTGTTAAAACTGTTTGATGCTGACCCCAGCAACACAAAGCAATTCAAATATTGGCATTAGAGTTGCAAGGTATTACTCAGAAGAGCCTCACCTGAGCACTCAAAGAGGAGCTCACCATCACTGAGGCGCCATACAAAAGCCTTGTCATCTTCACCGCCTGTCACTGCCAGCGTGTTGGTCTTGGGGTCAAGACTGACGCAGAAAACAGATGCTAGGGAGAACAAACAGAACAATGTTAGCGACAGAAGCCAGACATACCTCCCTCACACACTCACAGTGTGGGCATCCAAACAAGAGGAACCGAAAGGATCAGAGATGCAAAACCTGCCACCCTCCAAATGTCATCATTGACCATGCTGGCTGGGAGCTGGGAATCCAACAATATCTGGAGGGACACAATTTCCCCATCCTTGACTGGGGCATAACTGTGTTGCTCTCTCCCAGCAAAACATTAAGGAAAGAAGAGTGAAAGTGAAGCACACTCTCAGCTGAAACAGCACCATCCTGTAGCCACAACAGCGCAGCACTATAGAGAATGCACAGGGGCTTCCCCTCCATTCCTTGCTCAAGGGCACCTGGCCCTTTTAAGGTAAAAGAAAAACATGGAAGAGCACCATCTTAGAAAATACCAGCAGAGATGATTCACATCACCACCCCTGGCTTTAAATTAGCAGGGCTGGGACTTAAAGTAGAAAGCAGGCTCACCGGCTAGTGTGACCTTGCATCAGCAACCCACCAATGGCATACCTTGCTAGCCACTGACAAAGAGCTAGTTAAATCCTTTATCAACCAGGTTTCTTTTGCAAATAATAATAAAGTAGTCTTGCCGGGCCACAAAATAGGCACAGAATAGGTAGGCCCAAACCTGGGGCACTAGATAATGAATGAGATGCCTACTCTCATTCCTCTACCAGCTTACCCGTGTGTTTGGAGAACGTGACCTCACTGTCATCTTGGGCCTCCATGCCTTCCTCTGCCTCAACATCCTCCCAAGCAGCCTCCTCTTCATCTAAATCCACATCTTCCATTTCATCAGCCAGATCATCTGCAGAAGCAAACAAAGCAATGCTATTTGACAAAGCCAGTCAGCATGAAGGTTCCCCCCACCAACCCAGCATAAGAAGTAAAAGCAGGTGTGCTAAACTGCGGCATCTCTGTGTGCGCTCACCATCCCGTTTAGAGGAGAAGAATGAACCTTGTGTGGTAAACTGCCAACATCAGTCCACAGCTAAATGCCAGTAAGTCATAGTCGCAAAGGATTCAGACAAGTTGTAGAAATCGCCAACCCTAATCTCCTGAGCCCCTTCCACTCCATGTGGTCTGAAATGCTGCTGTCTCTAGAACCTGAGCCCCTCAATTATATTCCTATGTCAAATTATAGATTGTAATGCATAATACCTACATGAGACATCGGTTTTGATAATTATGGACCCCATCCTCCCTCTCTCTCCTCTGTTCTGTTATTCATTGCCTCCAAACAGCTCCCCTTCTCCCATTTCCCCTGTGACTGATACTCCATCATCTACTTTGTACCTATACCTTTTTTAAAACCAAGGCAGCAATCCTATGGCAAAATCCACCAGGATGAGCAACATAGGAAGCAGTGGGTCACCTTAGAGCCAACCCTAGCTCAGCCAAAGATAAGCCAGTGTACCTTGCTCATTCTGGCTCAGTCACAAGAGCTAAGGCCAATATAAGTCCCTCAAAAGGTGTGATGAGGCGGCAGAATTTGGACTGCACCCTAAGCCCATTCAGCTCAATCATGTGACCTAGCAACCCAGCATAAAAGACTACTTGAAATGCTTGTTTTCTCTCTACCAAGCTTAGGCAGAAAGCAGCCCCCCCAATGCCCCATGATGTTTGGACCTAGTGTAACTTTACACTGGCTTAATTTACATCAGCTTACTTTATGGCAGCTTCTTACACACAGAATTGTTCCCAAAGCCAAATAGCATGCAATTGAAATAATCACATATATTTCCCATGACTCCATTTCCCCCTTTCCCTGTTGTTTCACTGTGCCCATTCTAGATTGTAAGCCTCTTGGGGTAGGGACCTGTCTTTGTAATATTCTTGAGCTAGAGCACCTCCAAGCGGCCAGCTCTAAATCCATCCTGTCTCTGGGTGTATAAATAACAAAGATGTTGGTGAACACCAGAATATCGGTAAATGTATGTGCATCTGTGACCAAAAGATTGTTCACAGTGTGTTATACTGTTTCCTGTATAATTCCCCAGGGATGGGTTGTGAAAAAGATTCAAGGGCCAGTTTCCTCTTTTTTTTAACATTAGGGAGAAAGCGCGCTATTTACTACTTGACAGGCGTAAATATAGTATATGACATATAAGGTTTCTAGGGTTGCTCTAGGCACCCAACGGATGAACCAATGATTTATTGCACAAAACGAGGTCCAACGTGCTAGGGGGTCATTTATGTTAAAATGTTTCGCTCAGCTAGGCTGTAGTTTAGTGATGACCAAAGTCTCCTAACAAATAAATCTGACAGACTGAGTGGCGATAATGAGGATGGGGGTGATGACACCTAACCGGTTAGCCCTCTTACTACTTTTCAGGGTGGTCACGTTTTCCGTTGCAAAAGTCCCTGGAAAAGGACCTCGATCCCAAGTCCCCGTCCCAGCCGCCCAGTCCCTCGCCTCTTTACCGGGTCCAGGCGCCTCAAGGTCCACCACCTCCACGATCTCCTCCGCGGCCCCCTCCTCATCGCCGGCTGCCATCAGCAAGAGCCCCTCCGAGGCCGCCTCCAAACCTGCCCCGTCTGCGGGTTCCGCCATGCTGACGACTTCAGCCTACCAGCAACCCGCACGCGCCTACGCCGAATTCTTCTCCTCCCTCTCTCCCTCCCGTCGAGGAGGGCGGGGTCAACGTCTCCGCCACCAATCAGCGAAGCGAATCGGAACGGGCTAGCGAATCGGAGGGGAGGTCATCAGCGCGGACTCCCTCATTCGCCAGCTCCGCGTTCCGAGCCAGAGGGCCGCCTTATCCTCCTCCCCGAAGGAGCGCCTTCGTTGCCCATGTGACCTCTCGCCGTCGCGAAAGGGAGTCATGGGAGTTGTAGTGCCGGGTTCGCTTCCTTCTCCTCGACCTTGCCAGTACCTGGCGCACAACGGGAGGAAGCGGGAGAGAACTTTTCCCCGAGATGGCGGCCGCTTGCAGGGTTCGAATGCAGGGTAGGGAGGGGAGGCGCGGCTGCCCGTGCAATGCGACCTGGGTGGGGAGGAAGCGGGCTCCGGCATCGGGGAGGAAACAGCGAGAGGGTCGGCTGGTGAATTAGGCGGAGGAGGAGGAGCAGCTGCTGCTGCTGCTGGGGCTGGTTAGGAGAGGAAGAGGTGTCGCCAGAGCTCTGTGGCTGTGCTGAGATTCCCAGCCAGGGCCCAAGGCTCTACACCGCAGTATTTGGTTGAAATGTCACTTTTTGGTCCAACTCCCCCCAAAAAACAGCGGCGAGTGACAGACGAAACCCGCTGCATAAATTCCGCCTATCAACTGGCAAGCAAAACAATGCAGGGCAGCGAAGCCCCCGCCCGGCACAGGAGAGTCAGAAAGTAAAGCTTCCCAGGCTGGAGGATTCCGTTCTAAAATATGGGGGCTAAAACAATGAACATTTGTAAATAAAATTATGTGTTGTTTCCCACCGTTAGGTGAGATAAACGAGATAAACGGAAGCAAAGGAGTAATGGGGAAAGTATACTTTGGCTGTACACACACTAGGGCACTGATACATAACGGGGATGATTTTTTGTGTGTGTTATCCACACACTAGCACTTTCAATTTTATGCCTTTTTTCCTGTCCACAATAGTGGGTGGCTCTTGGTGGAATATATTCACACTTTATGTGGTTGACCCTCCTCTCAATTAGTATTTCCCTGTCCTCCATGAGTTTTGGAAACCGGAGGTCCACGGTAGGCATGCATGCATGCAGGAATTTATTTAGCCATCCACACACACCTTAAGAAAATTGTCTGTGGGATAGCCTAACAAGCTTTCCACCAAAAACAACTTTTCAGGAAAGTTTCAAAGTGGGCAAAATGACCAATGATTGATTGATTGATCGATCGATTTTTAAATACAAGGTTGTTTTTTTATCTACCAGATGCATGCAAAAAAAGCAGGTTTAAAAATGCTCTGTTTGTTGTGCCATGCTGCAACAACAGCCCATGGAGGAGCACTTTGTAAATCACGGCCAGGTAGGTGAGGGCACAGACACCTCCAATCCCCAGAGCCTTGTTTTTATTTTAATAGAGCTCCTTTGCACTTCAGCAGCTCTGTGAAGAAGAGGACAGCCATGCCTGCCAAAGTATCCTTCCATGGAATTTGTTCAAAGCACCAGAAGCCCTGTTAATTTTCGGCATCTGACTGGCATTTTAGTCTCCTGCCAGGATTCGTTATACCAGAATTGTCCCAAGGATCAGGCACATTAAAAGACACTTTGCAATATGCTCACAAACACACTATGAATGACCTCTTAAGACAGCTTAGTCTGCAGTGCATTCTTGCTTGGGAACTTTGCTGAGGCCCACCTAGGAGCACACATGCATAGGATCAGACCACTAGGCACATTTTCATGTACATAAACTAAAAGGGTCAACGTTACTCAGTGAGTTTAGGACATAGCATTGGTGGATAAATCTAGATGAAATGTTTAAAAGTACAATTTCACTATAGTGTGTCTCCTTTGCAGGCCTCTTTTCTGCCACTGTGAACCGAGCTGTAGGCTTAGGTGTGCCTTTCGGAACTCCTACCCGATCCTTCCACAGGAGCTGCAGGGCTTTGGAAGAATTACAGACAAAACCACAGTCTGGTGGAAAGACCTATGAACATGTGGAATATATTCCCACAGGGAGGAAGGGCAAGAACCCCATGAAGGCAGTTGGCATTGCTTGGTGAGCATCATTTCATCAGTTTGTTTTATGATCTCCCCAGGTTAGCTGTTAATCTTGCAGCCTACAATGCCAGGCAACTCAGTTTGATGCAAACGCCAAGGAACCCTTGAATATATGGGCTGAGTATGGGAGTGGAAGGATATCAGGCTGTGGTGTGAGACTGAACAGCCCCAAGGAAAATCTTCCTGGGAACAAGTTGTGGCTTATGTATTCTTTGCCTCTCTCCAGGGCCATTGGTTTCCCTTCTGGCATCATCCTTTTCCTCCTCACTAAGCGAGAAGTGGACAAGAACCGTCTGAAGCAGCTGAAAGTCCGCCAGAAGATGAGGGCATCCAATGAGGGAGAGTATGAAAGAGAGCGATACCGAACAGCATTGCGAGAAACAGAGGGACTTGCTCAAACGAAGTCCTAGCCCTGGGATGAAAGTGGCTAGAACTCTCAGTCGTTGCCATTTTTAAGATGCTCTATCTCTGTACCAGAGTACTTTGGTATATTGGAGTGCCTTGCAGGTATTGGCTTCTGCCACCAGCAGTTATCCCGGTGCATTCTCTGAATCTGCATGAGGCACCATACAGCGCTGAATGAAATATAGTCAGCTGATTTCTCATGATGCCTTTGTGTGGGGTTATGCAGAGGTTATCGATAAATTTCCTACCATCACCAACATTAGATGAGTCCTAGGAAAACAGGACTGCAGTCTGGCTTGACATCATGTTGTAGGTATCTTGGGTTAAAAGATTATCTTCTTTTGGGTCTGAGTAATATTTAGGGGGGTAAGCGCAGGGACAATAGTTATGTAAGGAATGTTTGGCAGCGAGGACCCATTAAGCCCATCTTCTTGTACTTTCTAGATCAGCAGCATATTTAGGATTAAAACTGTGTTCTCATCACTTTTTTTACAAAAAAAATTGGCCAGAGGGGAGACCAGGTCTCACCATCCACACCTTGCCAGATTGGCATAAAAATGACCCATTAAATCCTTGAAATTGAAAGTGTGAAGTCTGATTCATTGCAGATGCTTATGGAGAACCCAAGCAGGTTTATTTTCTTGTATAGTTTTGAGCATGTGATGAACTGACTGGCTATAATCCAACAATCTGCCATGGATTCTTTAGCTCAGATTCCTGCATTGCAGGGGGTTGGACTAAATGACCCTTGAGGTCCCTTCCAACTCTATGATTCTATGAGTCTAACAGAATTAGACATGTTAAACCCAATGCTTGTGTGTGAATAGCACAATATTTGATTTCCTAAACACTGGCGGTATCATTACAGGGTCCTTTCTAGCGTATTAAATTGTGTAATATTATAGATTGCTACAGTGAGCAATTGCTGTTTGTAAACATTTTTGATAGTCAAATATATTGTTCCCATGTCTCTTCCACACACAGTGCCTTCTGCCGTCCTGCACACCTATAAAAGTGGGTGTTAGTTCCACTGTAATGTAACAGTTGGCACAAACACCACTCACAGATTTCAATAACTTCCCTAATGACTAGGATTGCGTAGCAACACCAGCAAGCTGCGAGATGAAGTAAAAGGAACAGCTGTTTCTAGTCAGTACCACAAACCATTAATTGTCCAGATACTGCATTTATGGTATTATTAAATTACATAGATTAAAAGTATAATTTTTCAGTGTTCTTCCCCCCACCCCATACATGGGTTTTAGAGCATGTGTTTTAATTCTCATAATTAATAGTTGGGTGCATTTCATTTTTAAAAAAGAGGCGTTTGTATTTTTTGTATCTCATGCCAATTTGAAGGTGGGTCAAGTAAGATAGGGGGCTAACAATCCTGCAGAGTTCATCCTTAATCATTCTTGCTCTCTACAGGGGAGGCATTTGTTCTATGAGAAATAAAAGGGACTATGTGGTCTTATTCTTGAAAAAGAATCCATCTCTTTCACTTACTGAGGGCCGTGTTCAGAGACATATATATATATAAAATGCAATAACTTTTATGAAAGATTATTTATTACAACAGCAGTCATAAAGAAGAAACACACGGAAAAATTGCATACACTGGTTAAATTGCCGTGTTGGCACTTTGTGATAAATAAGTGGGTTTTGGGTTGCAGTTTGGGCACTCTGTTTCTAAAAGGTTCACCATCACTGGCCTACTACGTCAAACAGTGCTATATTAAGACAGTTGCCGTACTCTCTAATATGTCTAAAGAATGGAGAGTTGGCTTATTTTAAATATATATATTTGCAGTTACGGCTAAGAGAGCGGAACTTCACTGCAAGGTCTATATTTCTTGCCTGCATATGTTGCAGAAAAATGTAAAAATTACAGCTCCAATCCAGGAAATCAATTTGTGCCCATGACACTGAAACCAGCGGGGTTTAAATCAATTGTGACTATAACACATCTCATGGATTTCAACAGGACCTAAGCGCAACTAACTCTCTGCAATTGAGCATTTTCATGCAGTCAAATTTCATGCAAAATTTTAATGGCCACACAAAAATGCCTTAGTGGCGGAGTGGTTATGCATGAACTTTGTGTACCATCAGTATAGGATCTTTGCAAACAGCAGACTCGTGTGCTGGTGAAGAGGGAAAAGGTGAAGAACCTTTTCGCCCAAATGCTGAGACAAAGTCCTGGCCCTAAGTACAGGTCCCACAGTCCCTAATTCCTGCCCACAAGCCGTATGAAGGAGAGGAAGATGTAGATGACATCTACGTAGATCTGGATGGCTCCATAAATGTAATCCTCAGGACTGATGGCGTATTCCCTGTTCCCCAGCAGCAGCTGAGTATCGTAAGCAAGGAACTGTAAGGAATCACAAAGCAGCATTTAGCCACATCATTCAATGAACGGTCTATCTTTAAAGCTTCCTTCTTTCCCCATCAACAGCCTTTGATTCCCACCTCAACCATTGGGTAAGGTTGATTTAATTTCCTGCTCCCTCCCTGTTCCTGATGTAAATCTCCACTCACTGCTTCTTCCCTGGCTAGGGAACCATTTTGTGGTTTTCCTCAGGCGCCAAAATGTATTGGGCTGGGGCTGCCATGGTCCCTCTGATTTCCCCCTCCCCACACCAGCTATTGATTAAAGTGTGGGGGGCAGCTATGTGGGACCAAACTAAATGAAAAATGCTGCATTTAGTTTGGTCCAGAGTTTCCCACAATTCAAGAAGGACACTGACAAACTGGAACGTGTCCAGAGGAGGGCAACCAAAATGGTCAAAGGCCTGGAAACGATGCCTTATGAGGAACGGCTAAGGGAGCTGGGCATGTTTAGCCTGGAGAAGAGGAGGTTAAGGGGTGATATGATAGCTATGTTCAAATATATAAAAGGATGTCACATAGAGGAGGGAGAAAGGTTGTTTTCTGCTGCTCCAGAGAAGCGGACACGGAGCAATGGATCCAAACTACAAGAAAGAAGATTCCACCTAAACATTCGGAAGAACTTCCTGACAGTAAGAGCTGTTCGACAGTGGAATTTGCTGCCAAGGAGTGTGGTGGAGTCTCCTACTTTGGAGGTCTTTAAGCAGAGGCTTGACAACCATATGTCAGGAGTGCTCTGATGGTGTTTCCTGCTTGGCAGGGGGTTGGACTCGATGGCCCTTGTGGTCTCTTCCAACTCTATGATTCTATGATTCTATGATTTGTAAACTTTTCTTAAGCCTATTGCAATGCAGCAAGGTCCTGTCCATACACCCTTTAAAGCCCATATCTTCAGCAGCTGCATGGGCTGGGGGTTGGGAGCACCTTCACCAACCCTCTGATCGCAGGAACAGCAGAGCACAGCATTCCTCCGAAACAGATCCTGGTGCAGTGGACTCACATCTGCTATTGTGAGCACCTCAAATGCAGCAGAGTAATGGAAGCGAAACAGTGGAGGTTTTGTTGCATACCTAACTTTGTTACTACTGGTTAAACAAAACAAAAGAACATAACGGACATGCACGAGAGAGTCAGCTCTCTCATACTGCCACCTAGTCTTTAGACAGATCAAAGAAAAACCAGTACAGTGCTGGGGACGGAAGTCTGGAAGAGTGGTTTCCGCCCCCTCCTTTCTCTGAGACAGAAAGTAAAACAAACATGATCTGGTGATCTTTGCAATGGGAGGGATGAAAATACTGACAGGCCCAAACCAATTCAAAGTAATTTGCAGCTGCAGTTAAGCATTCCTGTTTCATTGGTGTCTGCAGACATAGTGAAAGCTACAAAGCCAAGGATCTTAATGTTCCAGCATCTTCCCACAAAATTGATACCAACCTCCTCAACGCAGCTGCCATTGGGTTTAGCCCACATCTATTTGCTATGAAGCTACATTGCATACAGTAGTACTGTCAGCCGTACTTGTCTTTTGGCTGAGGAGCAAGGTAGAAACGTAAGCAATAAATAAATTTTGCTAGAAATCTAAAGATGCTAGACAAAATCCACTCTCCAAAGCCTTTCCTTGTTTTTGTGCCCCTCTAGCTTCATTTGCCTGTTATGCTGCTAGCCTGGGACAGCCAGAAGATTCTTGCAGGGTCTCCGCCTCAAAGAGGTGGTGGCGAAACAGGAAACTCTTGAGTTGTTGCCTATCAGAATTAACACAGCACACCCAGAATATTCAAAATGCTGCACGTATATTGTCTCAGGAAAAGGGGTACCTCTATTCATGCAATCAACAGTAAATCTCTACTAACCAGGGTGAAGACTACAGCAGAAATGGCTGCAAAAAGTAAGTCGAGCCAGTACATCTGCAAGAAGAGAAAAAGAGTGTCAACTAATGAATTTCTACATCTCTGCATGAAAAAGGTTAAGTAGTCACCTAGCGAGAGACCTGCCGATATGTATTTATTTATTTATGTTTATGAGTCGCTGTTTCTCAAAATGATCTAAGGTGACTTAACAGAAATAGATGTACATTTTAAAAACAAAAATATTCCCATGGAGAACATATTGTGTACTGAAGGGATGCTTACTGCAGCAGGCCAAGGGAATAAAGCTGAACTTCTAAACAGGCCTTGGTCCAAAGGAAGGGAATGAACTCTTTAAGGAAAGCGAGAGGTTGGGAAAGGGCAGCCATTGCTCAAAGCCTCCTGAAACAATGCAGCAGCCCCTACTGAACACACACACACACACACACACACACACACACACCAGCTGGGATTGCTTTGCCACTGGAAGCTTTGTGGTACTGCTGATCCCATAGGCTAGCAAGTTCCCCAGCCACTTACGTATTTGCAGCTCAGGACAATGGCAGTGGCAATGCCAGTCACCATGAAGACAATGGCCATGATACAGAAGAAACCACGACAGGTTGTGAGATCCACCTGTCAACGGAGGAAGTGACAAAAATACCTTATTACCTCTGGAAATATTACTGGCCAAACGTATTCAGTTATGAAGTCCTGCGTCAGGGGTGGGCAACCATTTTTTGTACTGAGGGCAAGAGGTGGGCAGAGCCAAAGACAACAGTGTCCTGGATTAGCTAACCTGAAATAAAAACTCCACTTTCCACTTTCGCCATGGCTACCTCAGATTAGAA
Source organism: Podarcis vaucheri (assembly GCF_965113315.1). Lineage (NCBI taxonomy): Eukaryota > Metazoa > Chordata > Lepidosauria > Squamata > Lacertidae > Podarcis > Podarcis vaucheri. Next base: position 88,997,998 of record NC_138759.1, on the reverse strand, counting down.
TTCCCAATCCTCTGCAGGTCTGTTCAGAAGCCCCACTAGGTATGATGGAGTTTCTCTAAAATCAGTATACAGAGGAACTGTGGGGGCTTTTTTTTTTCCCCCAGCACAACGGACAGGAAAGCAAGAGAAAGTAATTCTTTTCTGATTTTAGTGTGTTACATACACATGGTGTGTTACATACACATTGCTCTCAGGTGCCGGGGGGGGGGACTTAAGAACATAAGAAGTCCAGCATCCTCTTCTCACAGTGGCCAACCAGATGCCTATGGGAAGCCCAAAAGAAGGAACCGAGAACAACAACACTCTCTCCTCCATCCCTTTCTGCCCCCACCCAACCATGTAACCAGGTTTTTAAAATCAATTTATTTTAATGAGATAAAATATTGCCTGTGTAGTTCTGAAACTACACACAAAGAGGGTCCACAATATACAGCTGATGTGAAAGTTTACGGCAAAAAGCAAGAACCACATAAGCACCCTGGGAGAAAAGTACTTTGTATTGAGCGTTTCCATGTTCCTATGCATGGAAATCCAGTGTGTGAGGAAAAGGAAGGCCTCTAGTTTAGAGCTCGCCAGGCTGGAACCAGTTTTCTACCTGCATATACCATTTTTAAATGGAGGGGTAGTCACAATTGCAGCCATTAGCCTGCATTATTATATCTATGGTGTCCTCCCCCCCTCCCCCCCCCGAAAGATCAGCTCATGGGAGCATACAAAAGAGAAGGGTGGCTGTCTAGCCTAACTCATGAAATGGAGGGCTGCATATTGTAATGACAGGTACATAACACCATGACAAGGAATTTCTTGTTTATGACAAGGGCCTTGTATTGTAAGGGTGGGATCCAAACATGTTTAGCTAAGTCACCATTTCCACCACAGGGCAATCACCCTTCCTAAGCCTGCTAACTGTACTGGGAAAACGGGCTTTCTCACCTTTGTCTGAAAGGAGAAAACAGTGACAGTGATGGTTACAACTGCTGTGATGATCATGGCAATGACTACAGTCTTGGTCTCATACACGCTGGTAACAAAAAGGTAAAAAATAACAATCATACATTTTTGTTGTTAAAATAATTTTATTATAATGTAGGAGCGACAACAACAATAAAATTAGGCACAATGTACTTTTCAAACTTGAGGGGTTGTATCCTATGCTCCAGCCACATGATTTTGCTGGTGTAAACATAGGAAAATAGGAAGCTGCATTATGCCAAGTCAACTTTCAGTTCATCCAGCTCAGTTATGCCTACACTGACTGGCAGCAGCTCTCAAAGGTTTCAGGCAGGTTTCTCTCAGCCCTAAGAATTGAAGCTGGGAGTGAACAGGTGCTCTATCATTGAGCCAAGACCCTTCTGCTTCCTCTCCTCACCCTGTGCACCTACAAAATGTGCTCCACAGGATCCCCCAATGCTCCAGAGCTGATTTTGAGGGCATGCAGGGGGCTGGAGGGGACAGGAGAGGAAGCAGCTCTGTGGCACACAACAAAGTCCATTGTGCCAGCAGAGCTGCAGCGTTGAATATATCCTCTAATAGCCAAAAACAACGCCACTTCCAAAACTGCATTATCAAAAACGTGACAGTATACATGCTCATATATTTTCACCAAGAAGGAACACCATTTATTTTATCAAGAATCTGCTTGATTGTTTGCTTCTCTCACAGTGCAATCCTAGGGATGGTTACTCAGAAATAAGCTCCACTATGTTCAGTGGAATTTCCCCAGTAGCAATTAAAGAATCTAGTAAGGGGGGGTTGTTGGGTTTTTTTTAAGGAGAGGCTGGACAGCCATCTCCCAGGGAAACTGTGGCAGCAGACTGCCTGCATCAGCAGGAAGTTGGAGTAGATGACCTTTGGTCAGTTCAGCTCCAAGCACCCATAATTCTAGGTTTGTTTAGGACCGCAGACTTAATTTTGCATTATTGGATATTGTTTCCCTCTCTACTACCTCCTGTACTTTCCACCTGCTGAACTTTTCACATTCTGTCAGGATGTTAAATTATTTCCACACTTTTGCTATGCAATTTTTATTATTTTTTTATTTTTTGCAGCCACAACCATAGAAATGAGTTCCATGCAGAGGGGTGAAAAGGGATGTGCAGTAGTGTCTGGGGATATGACCTATTTGGAGACATTTTCTAAATCTAGCTCAGAAACAGCTTCCCACTGTGTAGGCCTCTACTGTATCACTTCCATTTACCACTTTGCACAGTACCTTGCGATTGTGCCAGTCATGAATGCCGTGGACATGGTCTAGGGAAAATCAGAAAACAAAAACAAAAAAATTAACAGAGCACCATCTACACTAGAGATGGTGAACATGTGGCCTTCCAGATCTAACAGATTCCGTAATCTGTGGCCACTGACTATCATGGCTGGGACATATGGGAGTTGGAGTCCAACAACATCTGGAGGGTCACAGGTTCCCCCATTCTGTCCTACAGCATCCTGGGACCCCCTAGTTACACATCAGGACAAATAGTTTCGGCTTCTTCCATTATTTACATATCAGAAATACTTTATCTGCTACTCTGTGCTGGCCCTTTTTCTTGCACTAAGGCAATCATCCAGTCAGCACAAGCTTTTCACCTCACCAGATGGAACAACCCACCCCCCACCCCACTTTTCCCTACATACTTTTCTGTGTCTTCTCTCTCTCTCTCTCTCACACACACACACACAAAGTCAATTTTGGGGGTATGGGGAGAAGAAAAGGGGGAAAGCCCACTTCCACTAGCAAGGCTAGTTAGTTGATCCCAATATTTGATATACAAAGGTGTTCTGAATTTATGAAAAGGGGATAGAATTGCAAGTATTTATTTTTTACATACTAAACCAATTTGGACAATTTATTTTGCTTGAAAATTTGTGGCGAGTCAAATGCATTGCCCTACACTTCATCTTAGACCCTTCTTCCACCATCTCCCCCCAATAGAGATTTTGCGTCATTCCAATGCAAACCACACAAAAAACTGTACTTACAAAGATAGTCATGAGGATTATGTTCCATGGGAAGCGCCTCCTGAAAGACACCAGCAAGAGAGTCAGAGAGTACGTGCAGGCGGTCTCACCTCAAGAAAAGGAGCCTTCTGAGAGAATTCAACATACTGATGACACTGCACTTCAAATCTCCTAATGCATGGGTAGGCAAACTAAGGCCCGGGGGCTGGATCCAGCCCAATCACCTTCTAAATCTGGCCTGCGGACAGTCTGGGAATCAGCGTGTTTTTACATGAGTAGAATATGTGCTTTTATTTAAAATGCATCTCTGGGTTATTTGTGGGGCCTGCCTGGTATTTTTACATGAGTAGAATGTGGGCTTTTATTTAAAATGCATCTCTGGATTATTTGTGGGGCATAGGAATTCGTTCATTCCCCCCCCCCAAAAAAATGTAGTCCGGCCCCCCACAAGGTCTGAGGGACAGTGGACCGGCCCCCTGCTGAAAAAGTTTACTGACCCCTGTCCTAATGGCTGCTCCCAGCGGCTTTATGGAGATGTTAACTTGGGGAAAATACAAGTTCCCTGTAGTACCCCACAGCACAACTGACAGGGAACTGAGTCAGCCTGTAGTTCTCTCTCTGAACTGGCCCTATGGACATAAGTGAAGCCACTGTACCCAGAGAGCTGGCCAAGGCAATTTATATCCAAAGCCATTGTCAAAATGCCAACTCCTTTGACAAGTCCATCTTCTGTCATTGTCCCCTCCCTATGAGTCCCAGCAAATGTTGAAACTCTGTTTTTTGTGTGATCACAAATCTCATCAACAGATACGTACTGGATGCTTCTCCACAAGGCCAGCACAAGGTAGCAGATCAAGAATACAGCACTAGGGATGAAAGAGAGAGAGAGAGATGACTTATTTAAAACTAGCTGGCAACTCTAATAAATAAACAGCTTTCCAAATGTAGGAGGTCCCTCAAGCCCTTCTTGAACCATGAAGGGAGATAGCCTCCATACAAAAATAATATCCCTCCCATCAATTGACTATGCATGTTTGTTATTTAATTTAATAGAATTTATATACTTTCTAAACATCAACAGCATTTTACATAAAATATAAAAAGTGCATTAAAATTACCAGTAAAATCAGATGTCAATGTTTCATCAGGAAACTATGGATGAAGAAGGCAGGTTTCCTCTAGGGAAGGATACCACGTGCAACTTATTCCCCAGAGGCCCCCTGCACAACACAGCCATTGTGCTGTTATGAAATGGTAGTGATGGAAGTTACAGGAGAGACAGGGTGAGAGAATCTGACATGAAGCAGCTTGGCTGGCCAGTAGAGCAATCTGTCTTGGCAACAGGTCAAGAGCGGAATTTGGCTCTGCTTCTGTAAAGGGAGTGATACTTACTAAGATACATAGTACAGGGCAATATTCCTTTGCACATAATGGCTCACAGGGTGTCTGTGGAGAAGGAAGAGAGCACAAGATGAGATACCTGCCCTGATTCTTGCAGTTCTGTACTGCCAGAATAGTTTCTGGATCAGAACATGGCAGGCAGAGTCCAGCTGGATTTTGGAAGAGCATTTTGCCAAAATTATAACAATGGAGAAACGATGCACTGGTGCAATTCTTTCATGGCATAATTTTGCATGTTTTTTTTTTAATGGGCAAAAAGAAAAGGGGGGGAGAACCCATTCAAATATCTCTTTATTAAAGATTTTGAGAAAAGCCAAGGTCACAAAATAAAGTATCCTTTCCCATCTAGAAATAAGTTCTACAAAACAAGCCCAAATGACAGAGAGGCAGATATTTGAACAATTTCACCACTTTAAAATTGCAGGACAGATTAAAAAATAAATTAAAAAACACCAAATCAACATAAAATACTTTTTTTCCTGATTTTAGGGAAATGGCACAGGTACAGAATTCCATCTGCTACAATCTAGAATCTGAATTTCCAAATGGAGCTAAATGGGAACAGAACTAACCAGACGTCAGAATGGGGGGGGGACAACTGGTTGATTCTGATAACCCCTACCTTTAGCGTTCCAGAACCCCTCCAGAGTTCTAGCAGAGCACCAGAAAACTTACGAAAAAGTGAAGAGTGCAACGATGCCCACAGTCACCAACAGCTGAAGGGTGATGATGCTGTAGACCTGGCCATGAAGACAAACAAGATGTGAGCATCTGCATACATATATAAATGCAAACAAGCATGTTGCAATCTACAGATGCCAAGATAGCCCAGCAGCAAGATCAGATTCACAAATTCACGAATGGTGACTGTTGCTGAACTATGTACTAGAGCACCTTGACCCTATCATATATGCCCTCTCCCTCTCCCTCTTCCCCAAAGTGCCTTCAGACTTACCTTGCGAATGAAAGTTTGCCGGACATTCTTGTCAACCCAATAATCAATATGAAAACCCCCATCTTCCTCTACGAGACACTCCAAATCTGTTGTATCTGATGACAAACAGCAACATTTGTTAGTGTAAATTTCAAAGCCACAAGATCTGGATGGTACAGATTCCACCCTAGGGCCCATAGACGCTGCTGAAGCATTGTTTTTCCACACTTAGCATGAAGTAGAATTCAAACAGTGGTTCAACAGGACCTTTAACATGGCACTATATTATCCATCAATACCCACTGCAATCCCAATAGTTGTTGGTAGCCCCCACCAGTGGCTACGGTTTGTAGTTTAAGAAATATATTACCTATGCATTTAACATCCCATCTATTTTGGTTCTTGGCTTGCCTAGTACCTGGCGCCTCTCCTCATACCAGCTCTCAACTTTCCTCCCTGTTTGTGGAGATTCTCCTGTCCCCAGCAATTCGCAATATTCTCGCCCCTCAACCTTCTGCCACCTTTCTTGCAGAATCTCTGCTTTTAACCAAGTGAGTCGAAGTATGCTCTCGCACCTGCAGCTCCAGCTTTCTTGCCATCATAGGGAGGTGGACTCTGCTCTGCCATGATGTCTCAGGGAGGCTTAGCACAGCACCTGGAAAAAACCAAGGAGGTAAATCCTCATTATCACTTGGAGAGTGAAAACAAACATAAAATACAGGGTGCAAAATACAACATGCCCATCCCTGAGGCAGCACCCCTTCTCTGAACCACTGGTTCTGTACATAACAGGCCAAAGGAGACCAGCAAGATGTGCCAAGCATAAACCGTAAGGGAAAAAGGTGTTGGATCCAGAGTGCAGCGTTCAAAATTCACCAGGTACCAGGGGAATTTTGCTCCTGGCTATCAGCCACTTGCAACCAAGTGAAGATGCCCAGGTGCCAGGATGGTGTCTGATGTCTCCACCATCTGGAGCTGCATGCCTAAGGGATCCTTGGATCTTGACTGTTTTCACCCACGAGCATCACATTCTGTAGAATTCTATCCATTATATTTGAATTTCGGAAACCAAAATGTCATATTGAAAAATACATCTTCCAAGCCGTCTGGGACCCAAATGACAACTAGGCATTCTGTTTTGGCAAGTGTAGCCCTGGTTTAAAGAGCCATTTGAGTTTCTAACACTGCCAGAGCGACTGCTTATTTCCAGAGAGGCTGGCCTTCAGGAGGCTGCAAAGGCAGGACCATAAAGAACAAAGATGAGGGAGTTTCTATAATGAATGAGTTCCTGGTGGTAGGAATTTGGACAAGGGGCTGCCACCTACTTCTGCTCAGCTGGAGCTGCAAAGCACGTTCTTAAGAACTGGCCTATGCATAAAAGAAATGGTCTCTGAGGTAGCCTATCTGTAGGTTCAAACTCCTGTTCTTTCCCCATAGCCTGTTGCCTTGTCTTCTATGCCCATGGAGGAAAGGTGTCTGCACTCCATGACATAGCTTGGGCGTGGAGAACCTTTATCCCTCTAGATGATGTTGCTGAACGACAATGCCCATCATCCCTGGCTATTGACCATGCTTGCTGGGGCTGATGGGAGTTGTGGTTCAGCAATATCTGGAGAGCCAAAAGTTCCCCACACCTGACATAGCTGAAAGTATTCATCACGGTGAGATCTCCAGGCTGATAGTAGATTAAGACTGATGGACATTGTTGGGGGCTGAAACCGGGAAAGGGGGGGGTGGAGTTTGGGAATCCAAAGGGTTCATAATTACAATTTATTTCGTTTTTTACTTCGTTTGTTATTGTTATATAAATTGGGAAATTTGTGGAAAGGAATCTTGGTCGATCTTAGAAAAAATGTTTTAAGAATAAGAACTGATGTATAAGTTCGACGATAAGGTTATCAAAAACAAATTGAAGGAAGGGCTGAGAAATACTGTAAAATTAATGAATGTTAGAATGATGACGGTTTAAAAACTAAGTGGTTTATAGCAGTAATGTTTAAGTTAAAAGAAAAGAAAGGTTAAAAACTAAATGAAATTAAGGGAAAGGATTTGCTGAATAAATAATTTGAAATTGGAATACAGAAAGGGGAGGTAGGAGGAGGTCAGCGAAGTAAGGTATAAGAAAATAAGGGATCGAAATTATACTTGTTTTTTGTCTGTGTCTTGTTTGTTTTCTTTATATAATTTCTGAAACTTCAATAAACTTTTATTAAAAAAAAAGAAAGTATCCATCACGACACTAGCTGCCTGATTTGCAGTGTTTCTTCAAAGAGGCGTATATTTTTAATAAATGGAACATTACAATGAAAAGGGGTGCAGGGAGCATTCTGAATTGGACCCTGAAACTAACCGTACTTGTTTCAGGACTGACCCTCTGCAACCCATCTCCATCTCCCAGCAGCCAGATTCTGAACTCTTCAAAAATAGCCTCATGAAGAGTGTGATCTGGCTGTCACTAAGGCATGACTCAATGTTGCTGCTCAATGAGACCTATTGAAGGAAGGGCATATGGTGGATATAGCCACCTAAACTGAGGGGAAAAGCAATCCTGGCCACCACTATCACCTGCTCATTTAAAAGCAGTTCCATATATTAAAAAAATCCTCACACTGTGAGTTCTCACAGGAAGCGCAACCCTGAGCAAAACAAACTCTGTGGTTAAGTGGAGGAAGGACTGTCTGCTATTGGTTAGTCATCGCCCCCTTTTTTCTTTAGGGGTCTGTCACTTCTGAATGCAAGTATTCTCAGAATACATACTTATATTATTGTAATCTTAATACACTACCACCCCCCAACATCTGAGCAGCACACTGGCTAAATGGAACAGCATTTGGTTCTTTTCCCCGCCCCCCATTTCCTCACTACCTTTACTGGACAGGTTGATGGACAGCTTGAACAAAAAATTAACAATATATATACCATGTTTCAGTTCTTCTTTTCTTCCAATTAACTTCCTTCATCCTCAACATGGTTCTCTTTTCATTTTTTGTAAACTGTCTCCTTATTTCGTTATTACCACTTTTTTCTTTCTGTTTTTTAATTTAAAGGCCATAATTTATTTTGCAGAAGTTAATTGAAACAAGTCCAAGTATTAATTTGAGGGCACTCCTTTTTAAGGTATCCTTTATATTTTTCTCATTCTTTTTGAAATTTTTGTTTGGGCTGATCCCTAATAGCCTCTGTCAATCTGCCAAATTGACAGCGTATGGTTCTATGGCAGAGGGGATATGGGCCTGACAGTTCTATTTATTATATATTCACATTCCAGATCTTTTAGAGAATGTGTTGGGAACCTTTAGCCCTTCAGATGTTGCTAAACAATAACTCCCATCATCCCTGGCCATTGGCCATGCTTACTGGGGCTGATGGGAGTTGTCCTTCAGCAATATTGGGAAGCCCAATGGTCCCCCAACACTGTTTTTAAGACTATCAATGTTTCTAAGAACAATTAATACAACGTACAAATGTATCTGCAAGAATACGATATGTGAATAACATACATGCTTTAAATTGACACTGCATTTTACACCCATCAAAGTCATGGAAACACAGGTGCCTATCTAGTTCTGTATCCTGTTCTCATGGCGGTCAACCACGTGTGTGGAACAACAGGTGATTTCCAGCAACAGGTATTCAGAGGCATACTTACCTAGTGTTATCTAGCTGCCACTGATATACTTATCCCTCCATGACTTTGTCTAATCCTCTTTTAAAGCCATCCAGGTTGGTGGCCATCACTTCCTCTTGTAGGATTGAATCCCATAGTTTTGACTACATGCTGTATGAAGAACGTACCTTCTTTTACCTGTCTCGAAACTTCCAGCATTCAGTTTTGCAGCCCGGTTCCAGTATCAGGAGAGGGGGAGACAAACTTCTTTCAATCCACTTTCCCCACATCATGTATAATCTCATACAACTCTATCTTGTCCCTTCTAACTCAGTTTTTCCAAACTAAAAAGCCCCCAAAGTCGCAATGGTTTCATCCATACGGGAGAGTTCCTCCACCCACTTGATCATTTTGAGTAATGGAGATCTGCTTTCTGCAGCAATTCACAGCAAGCAGCACTTTACATCAAAGAAACCTCAAAATATCTCACTGACAAGGCCATCTTCCTCAAACAATTATCTTCCATAAACTTTGAAACACTGCAATTCAAAGGAAATGGCTTCAAGACATACCCAAACATACGACTCTCTGGGGCATTTCTTAATATTATTTCTTAATAGCACTATTTCATGGCATACTTTTGCCAGTTTGCCTGAATCAGCGGCTTACATGAATGTGTTGGAGCAGGTAAAGAACCATTACTGCTCCATTATGGAACAAGAGCATTCGAACAGGCTCACCATGCTTAGTATCAACTGTTGCAAGGCACAAAAGCTACATTTCCACCTCAATAATTAGTGCATTTGCACAGAAAAGGAAAGCTTCCGGTTTTTTTTTTAATCAAATGACGTCTCACTCTTTTTTTAAGAGCCTTATTTTGATATTTTTGCATTGTCGTTATTATGGGCTAAGGATCTCTGAAGCTGGAAGTGTCCTGGGCCTGTCTGGACCCGAGAGGGTCTGCTCGCACGTGCGATGATGTGGCTTTGAGAGTAGCGTTTATCCCTTAGTAGGTCCCGTCGGAAAAGTCACAACCGAACACAAGGCGCCGGTGGTCCTTGTGCCAGTCGGTTTATTTCCAGGCAAAAATGTGCTGGAAGTTATTGATCCCCTCAAGATCAAATTAGACTCCACCCTCGCCCCTGATTCTTAGCGTGGGAGTTAAAATTAGACCTGAACTTTGGAGACTGAGACTTTTTCGCTGGCTAGAGCGATGCCCGTCCAAACCGAAGCGACCCCCTACGCCATGTGACCGAGCACGGGTACCCAATCCCTTGCCCCAAATTTCCCAGCATCCTTACCTTAACCCGTGTGCCTAGCTCCGGCACCCTCGTCTCCCGTTGCCAAAGTTTTAGACCGAAAAATGACCTACGGCTCTTCGAAGTAAATCCCGAAAATGATGGGAGAAAAGTTACCAGAAATGACGAGGAAGTGATGGGAGGGGGAAGGTTTGGTCCCCTCCCTATTGCATGAAACGGGCTATGGGATGGAGCGGGAGTGCCCCCAAGAGGAGAGCTGGAGCTATTGCAAGCTCCCCTTGTGTCGAGAGCTCAGGGAGGAAATGTTAGCACCGAGGTCAGAGGAAATTCCCTGCTCACCTAAAAAGTAGCACTAGAAGTCTTGGAAGGCCCCACATCAGCAGATTTCCTCCTGGATTCAGTCCTTGTCCTTGAATCATGTACTAGCCACTACTGTTTGAACCAACACGCTGCTTCTGATAAACACTTTGGGCAATTGCAAGGTTAATATTCCTCCAAACTGCATAAATGCATAACACTTGCAGATAGACACACGTCTGGTTTTTGAGCACATCAGGGACAAGTCAATTAAGGTAAGTCATAAATGGAGTCTGGTGTTGTAATCCATGCAAATAGACTCACTAAATGGGGTTGAAGCAGGACGTTAGGGTTGTGAAAGCCCAAAGATCACTGTAGGGTTAAGAGGGACACTTAAGGGTGGTGGTGGCGGCTGCCTCCCGGCACCTGCCACCTGAAGTGGTTGCTTCACTTTGCCTAATGATAGGGCCAACCCTGCATGCCCCTGTTCTTTCATTTGTATTTCTATGGTTGGGGGAGTGTTACAGAGACATTAAAAAATGTATTGGGGAAGCAGCAAACATCAGCTTACAGTGCGTAGGCTTGTAGTCGTCTGGAAGTATAATACATGAGACTTTGTGGTGTCAGAGTGATCAGACCTTTGTGCCTTATTGAGACTGCAAGTGCACCTCAAAGTTGAAGAGAAAAACAGAATGCAAACACAAAGGAAACAGGAAACCCACAATAACAGAAAAGATTAGTTCAGAAACCACACCATGTTTCCCAGATCTTCTGAGACGGAAGGAGGAGTCAACCTGCTAAGCAAATGGGCAACCAGTGTATATCTCTTGCCTAAAGGTTTTACATGCTCAGAGTCTCACTCCTGCCAGCAACAAAGCTGCAATATTCTGCATTAACTGCAGTTTCCAAGGGAAGTACAAGGTAAGCCCCACATAGAGTGTATTGCAGTAATCCAGTTTTGAAGTCACCAGTGAGTGCACTACTGTGGTCAAGATTTCCCAGTCCAGGAAAAGCTGTAGTGGTTGCACCCATTGCAGTATAACATTGCATGCCAATCTGGGGAGACCATAAGTAACAAAAGGGACAGCCCTATCAATATCTGACTTGGGTTCCAATTGCTTCAGAACAGGTACACCCTTTCCCTCCCTTTCTCACTTTTTTTTTAAGCACGAGTCTGTGGCAAATCGTCATGCTTACAGTAGCTTTTGGGATAGATAGGGTTCCTTTAAATCTTTAGAACAGGGTGTGTATGCTGTATGATTTACTGTGCACATAACTACTGTCTGAAGCAGCACCCAACTATTGTCAACACTATCCTTTCCCCACCGTTGACTAGACTGCCATTTGATGTCTGTCGCCAGCGCCAGAGAAGATGGCAATAAAGCCTGATAACCCATTCAGTGCCTACGTGTGAGTTATTAGAAGCTTAGAGGGAGGACTCAGGAAATTGATCTCCTCCTTGACAGGGACAACATTTGCCTGTCTCCAATCTGCAGTTCTTCAAGAATGCTCAAAGATTATACAGATAGAGGCTCTGAGATTACAGCTGCAAGCTGTGGTCTAACTTTACTACACAAGCTCTTCTAGTTCCCTTATGTTTGTTTTGTATTTCATGTTGATGAATGTAATTATTACATTTGCATTTTTTTATAATGAAAGTTAATAAACATTGTAACAATAATAATAACAATAATAAATTCAACCAGCATAACACTGCCCCCATCACATCAATCTGGGAGATCTTATTCAAAAATATAAATTTTATTTGCAGTTGTATAGTTGAGCCCTGGATCTTTGGATTTTCTAGCTGGAAGGGCCATCTACATTTTAGATAAGTAAGCTGACCAAAAACAAACAACCAAACAAAAAATACAAATAAGAGATAAGTTGAGAGGGCTAGGATACATCACTCCAAAGCAGTGATACAGATTCCTGTATCCAGGGCATCAGATACAAAAAGGGGATTCCACATGTGGAAATGGAGAAATAAACGACATTTTACAAATTAGAGTCAATATCTACAGCGTATACAATGTATCATATCTTATCTTTAGCTCTGTCCACTATGTGAATCCCTTAGTAGCGTCTATACATTCTAGGAGGAGGCGAGAGCAACGCAGCAGAACATTATATTAAGAAAGTCGAAGTCAGGGGTCCCCTGAACTTCTAGGGAGGGTTGCCAAAGTTCTAGCACAGAGGCACGGCCTCAGCTTCCTAATCTCTGCTGCCCACAATCTGCAAGAGGAAGGTGAAGATGTAGACTATGTCTGTGTAGATCTTGAGGGCACCGTAGACATATTCCTCAGGGCTCATGGCGTGTTTTCTGTTGCCCAGCAGCAACTGGGTATCATAGGCAAGAAACTGTCAAAAGCCATGAGGAAAGCAGTTAGTCACAAGTTTGAAGAAATTACCAAAATTTTCTTCATTCCCCGAGTTAGCTACCACAATCCATGCATTATTTTGGTACACGCATACTGCCTTTGTCATACTGCAACCACACCCATTGTCCTAATTATTACACCTCTGCTCTGAGACACTTGCAATTAGCAACCTACCCAGTCACCCAAGATAACTAAAATTATATCTAGGTGGTGAGGCCAAGTCTTCACTGCTGCAGAGGGTGAGCCACAAATGTAGCAGCCATAGTACTGCCCATCACACTATGATGACAGCAAACCAGAATGAACCAGAAAGACATTAAATATTGTTTGGGAGGGAGAGCCACCACACAGCCCCCATTGAAGCTGTGCACTGGGCTCTTTCTTGCTCTCTGTTCTTACAGCCATAAGCCTTTAAAGCTATCAAGTAAGTTGCTGTCTACCCCAGCTCCCCCAGGGGATAGCACAAGCTACAGGCAAGGTTATGTTCTCCCACCAGTATTGACTGCCATGAATCCTATTGATGTAGAGCAGGCAAGAAACCTAAATGACCAGCAATTATATATACAAAATTATATATATCTACTAACCAGGGTGAAGGCAATGGCACCAATGCCTGCATACAGCATGTGGAGCCAATAGACCTGCAAGGAAAGAGAACCAAATGAGTCGTTGGCCTGCAAGCGGAGTGTTTTGATTGAATTAAAACTTCACTGACAGCATCTCTAGGCCTGTCCACGGAGCACAAATAGGAGCAGCGACTGGGAGTGAAATGTGAGCATCAGTACAGAGTCAGGACCCATTTGGAGGAACTGGAGAGTGTGAACTGAACATTTCAAAAAAGAAGGTTGGCAGGACACTGATTATCCAGAACCCCCACATCACTGAGCCAGACACTTGGTTAGTTGCAGTGATGTACCAATATTAGCTGGTAACTGATGGGAGCATGCAGTGGTCAAATGCAAATCACACACACGTGACCAATTGCTTGTAGCTGTAAAGCAGGGTAGGGAACCTGTGCCCGCCAGATGTTGCTGGATTCCCATCACAGCCCCCAGACAGCATGGCCAATGGTCAGAGAGGATGGGAGTTGAACTCAAGCCACACCTGGAGGGCAACAATTTTACCATTTACATCACCAATCCCTTCCCAGGACAAGCTTTCAGTGTCAGCTACTTACGTATTTGAAGGCCAGAACAATGGCTGTGATAATCCCAGTCACCATGACGACAATGCCCAACACACAGAACAAGCCGGTACAGGATGTGAAATCCACCTGCCAACAACAGCAAGACACATTTTGGAGGAAAGATGCAGATAGCAAATAGCCCGCTCTACACAATACCACAATTTGCAGGAGACCTCTTTGCTCTACCAACTCCATGATACAGAAGACACACACACCAGGGTGGATTTGATTTAAATCACTAGTCAGTAAGACTTGATTTAAATCATATTTTCACAGAAAGACTCATTCTCGCTGGCATAATCTTAATATTTACAACCAAATGAAGGTTTCATTTTTGGAATAATAAATTTTCAGAGAAGTTTTTATAGTTATATCAAAAATTACTGATTTGGTAATACTATTAGAAATACATTGACAGATAATTATAAAATTATTGTGAGGTTTAATAAGTTAACTGTTTATATATGGACAACTTTTCTGCTGTACTTTATTGGAAGGAGAAAAATAATCATTTCCTTAATAACAATTTAAACAATTTATTTAACTAAAACAATAACATTATAGCATATATATCCATGTTTGTTAACTGATGTGGTTAAACTTTTAAAAAAAAACTTAGACTGAGTTTCAGCACACACAAAAAACTTAAAACAAATCCTGATGAATAACCTTTGGACTATAATTAACTTAAATAGAAAACTATCTTTAGAAAGATTTTTCCTGCAAAAGCATTTTATTTTAAAAATCCAATTTAAAATTTTAAAAAATCCAATTTATTTTTTTTAAAAATCATTTATTTTTATCCACACTGGACCACACCAATGTTACCTTCAAGGAAGAAGCAAGCCTCACCTTTGTCTGGAAGCAGAAGATGGTGACAATTATGGCCACAATAGCTGTGATTATCATGCAAATTATAACAGCCTTTGTAGAGTACATGCTGAAATAGAGAGTTAAATAATTATTTTTACCTAAGGGTCTGGGGGGTTTGTTTTTTACTTTATGATAACTCTTTTGCCACTGAATCCTAAGTGCACAATTTAGATCTAAACTCAGGACAAGTTACATACTGAATAGCAAGGAAATGCAAAGTTGAACATGTCTCAATAGAGCAGAATTAATACCGTTTAGTCATTAAGAGACAGAACATTGTTTTGACTTAGCATTTCAGTTTTAAATGCATTTATTTAGAAGCAAGTCTGCTTACAGCTTTCTTTCCAATATATACCAGTCTCAACCCTTAGGACTGCAATCATACCTCCCTGCCGCAAACACCTCAAGGCAGGGAACCTACAAACCTTCCTTTCTAGATGGGCAATGCTCAGTGTGGAGTGAGACTTAAATGAATGATTTCGGTGTAGGCTGGACACACCAATAAGGCTCAGGTATTGGAAATAGTTACACAGCAGCAGGTGATACAAGCAGCAGAACTATACTTGGGCCAAAGTGGCTTCCTTGAGGTGATAGAACAAGAAGTTTGTGTAGCATCGTCAGGGTCCTCAGAATCCTGTACCTGATTTAAATCACAGCTGTGAGATGTGAGAATGGATGTCATCTTTGTGAAAGTAACCTCTAACCAGAAGCTCAAGTTTAATTGCTAGAGAGCAAGCTAACGATGATAATGATGATGATGATTATCTTACCTAGCAATGGTGCCCGTCATGAATCCCATGGCCAGTGTCTAGAAGAAAAATAGAAGGTAAAAGTGAACATTGCCTTCCTGGCATATCACCATAACCTCAAAGAGCTTCAGTTCTGCAATAGCTTCAGATTAGGATTTGTCAAGTCTGAAAACCAGGTGAAACTTTTGTTTCTCATACTTTCTTCTTGCAGATGCTCTCATCAAGTAAGCACAGTCCTGGGAAATAGCACAAGCTAGTAAGACAAGGAGGGAACTGTAGCTCCAAAGCCCTACACATCTTAAGACCAGGGTGCCTTAGAGCAGGTGTGGCTAACCTGTGGCCCTCCAGATGTTTCTTGACTCCAACTCCAGCCAGCCCCAACCAGAATAGCCAAGGGTCTGGACTGAGGAGCTGTAGCCCAGCAACATCTGGGAGGGGCATGTTAGCCACATCTGCTCTAATGTAACCTGGTCCTAAGCTGTTTGTCAGGCCTCCTCGTTGTGTCTTTTTCACTAGTAATGGAAGGCACTTGTATTTAGACAATTTGATTGCTGCCAGTTTTAAGGTGCAACATCTTTTATCTCTGCTGCTATTTTGAGTTTGTCTGACCTTTATTTTTAAGTGTTTGGTTGTACTAAGTTCTTTAGAAACTGGTTGTTTTATTTGTACTGATTTTGGTGGAAGAGTGGGATATAAATATATTGTTTTATTATTAATCCCTTAACAATAACATTTTTGCCAATCCATGACTACATAGTCCCTGAGGACACCTGTTACATTCACAAAGTGGGGCCTCAAGAGAAATATAAAACTTTGACTGAACTGCCTGGAGTTGCTGCAACAAAGAGTCTCCAAAATTTAATATGGTGTGATATCCCCAGAAGAGTCTTGTGTACATAATTAGACATAGCCTTCAGATCTAGACTGGGTGTACATGCAAAATAGCTGATTAACCTTTTGCTCAGGTTAAGCTACATACAAATAGTTTCAGGTGTTGACTGGAGTATAAAGCAAGACTAGGCATAGATAATTTAGTATCCCTCAGCGCTCTGGTTTTTCTGGAATTTTTATTTTTTTAAAAGTTTCCATCAAAAACCCATCGTATCTACGCCATATAGTCCATCCCAGGACTGTGTACACTGGCATCACACTAGGATCTGTGCTCAAATCCAAACATAGCCTTGAAGCTCAGTGAGTAAGACCTTGACTCAAAACAATCCCTCAGTCTAAAATGCATGTAAGGATTCAGGTAGGTAGCCATGTTGGTCTGACACAGACGAAATAAATAATAAAAATTAAAAAATTGTCCAGTAGCACCTTAGAGACCAACTAAGTTTGTTCTGGGTATAAGATTTCATGTGCATATGCACACGAAAGCTTATACCCAGAACAAACTTAGTTGGTCTCTAAGGTGCTACTGGACAATTTTTTAATTTTTATTTATTTATTAGCATATAAGGCTACAGAGAGGGTGCCATGGGGCTAGACCCATGTAAATGACTCTGAGCAGTGAGGAAGAAGAGTGGAATAAAAATGTTTAAAATTAAAAAAAAAAAAATGCACCACCACCACTGAGGGAATTCACGGAAAATTCCATTGCCCAAGCCCCATGAACAACTTGCCTACTTACAAAGATGGTCAGAAGGATAAGATTCCATGGGAAGCGTCTCCTGGAAGAGATTGAAAAGAAAGGAGATATGTAAGCAGTGTCACTAGGGCCAAGTGTTGCAGCACATCCTCCCAGCTGTAGGCATTTTTCACCAGAAGCAAAGAGGCCAAGTGAGTTGCAATCCTACTCTAGACTCCAAAGCAGCCTCTGGGTTCAGGCTTCATTCAAAGTGGATGCACACCCCTCCAGACACTGCATCGCTGGCTCCAAACCACCCACAAGTAATGAGAGAAAACGGTGTTTGGGAAATTGTTGCACAGCCTAGTTTTCCCATGTTGCCCAGCTGCTACTCATTTCAAAACCCCGCCTCACATTCAGCCACTCACCTACCTATACATCCCACAGTCACCAAGAATATCCAATGTAACACTCACCGTGGGCCCTCACAGCATGCCAGCACCAGGTAAGTGACGAAGAACACAGCACTGAGGGAAGGAAACAAGAGTGAGATGTTTGAGTCATAGGAGGACCTTGCATCTATCAAGAACTTTGCATCCCTCCCTAAAGACACAAAAAGGCTGGGATTTCAGATGCACAAGAGTTGAATATTAACCACTAAACCCTGTTTAGTGGTTAATTTGGCTTCAATTGTTGTGGTGTGGGACCTTGATACGTGACATTTGCTGACTTAGGAGAACTCAGGGCCCTGGTGCCACTCCTGAGCACCACTTCCGACGCCTCAGGGGGAGTTTAGTCTCTGTGGTTTTCTCTCTGTACATCACATCTTAGCAGAGCTAGGCTTGTTCACCACTGCTTCTACTACGAGCTCTACTCTCTTGCACATGGAAGTTGGTGGGATAGACCAGGGACAGGGAACCTATGACCCCCTGGATCTTGCTGAACTACAACTCCCATCATCCTTGGCAATCAATCATGGTGGTTGGGGCTTATGGGAGATGGAGCCCAGCAACATCAGGAGGGTGATAAGTTTAACATCCTGGGACAGATGCCCAGCTATCTCCAGGCTCGTTCCACTTCTCACAGGATATAGGCTATTTGCTGCCCAATCTGATTTCCAAGTAAACATGGGTAAGTCCCACAGAGTTGGAAGCGACTGACTTCCAGGCAAATGCTCCTCCTATGCACCATGTTCCATGGCAAAGTTCTGTACTACTCAAAACAGCAGTAATGAGAAATGGAGGGGGAAATGCAACCACATAGGAGCATCAGCACCAAGGCAGGATATCATTGCTGACTTCTAATGATCATGGACCTTCTGCCCCACCAATCATGCCAAAGGGTGACAACAGATACACACTTGGCCTTTGGGTGATGCCTGTAAACATGCAGTGGTGTGCCCTTAACCCTGTGGTAGCAAGCTGTGTGCCTGCAATGCCTGGCCGGGCAATGAGGTGATTTAACCTGAAGTTCCATCCCTGCTTCCACAAGCAGAGTTGCCAGCTTTCTGGAGAACCCTGGACAAGAGGCTTTCCCATCCCCAAAGAAGGGTGTATCTATAGTCACCCAGATCCACGATAACAGAAAATACTGATTTAGCCCAAGTTGTGCCACAGAGCTCAGAACAACTCCATGAAGGCTATTGAAGGCTACTAGCCCTGGTGGCTGCATTCTGCTTCCATTGGAAAACCACAGGGATGCTCTTGTGCAGGTTTCCCATGGGCTTCTGGCTGGCCACTGTGAGAACAGGAGGCTGGGCTGCATGGGCTATTGGCCTGATCTAGCAGGCTCTTCTTATGTTTTTAACTGAGCAGACAGACAGCACAGCCCTATAAGCATATTGGAGAGAAGCCAATACTTACTAAGATACGTAGTAAACAGCAACATTTCTCCTTACAAAACTGGATACGGGTTCACTGTGGAGGGTGAAAATTATGTAATATAAATATTTTCTCTCACATTAATTATCACGGGAAGCAGGATGCTGCTTCTGCAAGAAATCCGTATGATCCCTTCATACTCCAGTCTCTATCCTCACTGCTACGTATTAATATTTCCCCCGTGTCATCCTCATAAGGAATAGACCATGAACAGAAGACAACTGTTAAGGACATGCTCCAATTGCAGTGCAAGGCCTAGGATAGAGGTCTCCCAGACTGTAGTCTGAGGGTCACTGGTGGTCTGCAAGCTTTATTCAGGTAGACTGTGGTATTTCCACATTAATGACACGATTCATATTTAGTTTTAATTGTATTTCTATTGCTTCTTTTATTTCTTATATTGTATTTCATTGTACTACAGTCCTAATTCTATGGAGTGCAAATTGTTATACAATATAAGGAACAAAATAAGCAATAGAAACACACTTAAAAACATACAGCATCTAGCACAGCGCATTGCAATTGCTACAACAAGCAGGGGGGAAATCATTAAGTGGCCTGACAAGACCCTCAGCAATTTTCAAGTGGGAGTTTGGGAACCACTGTTCTAGTAAGTATCTAGAATAAAGTCAGAACCATTTTTTCCTGTGGTTGTAAAAAGGTGTTTCTATTTCCCTGGTGGTTCTAACTCGAGTAAATAATAATTCCAAGCATTTAGTATAGTGCTACAACTAACTGCTGGAGGGAGAATTATGGCTCTTTTATTTTTCTACCAAAGATACCCCTAAACTGTTTGTTCTCTTTCCTTATCACCATAGACTGGGTTGGAATTGAATAAGAAGTAAATTATAGAACCAGTATTATTCCAACAATACTATTAACTATTCTGGTGTCAGCATGGTTAATACTACTGGTGGAAGCTGAAAATAAATGTCCTGGGCTTCAACATGAACAAAGGGGAAATAAAAAAATACATTGCTTTGCTGAGCACCATTATTTTGCGGACATTTCTCAGTAGGGAAAAGCACTACTGGTCTGTGACAGCTGGAGCAAAAACTTACACAAAGGTGAAGACTGCAATGATGCCCACAGTTATCAGCAGCTGCAGAGAAATGATGGTGTAGACCTGGAAATGAAGACATGTGGTATACATGAAGCTGTGTAAATGCACAGCAATGCCAACCTAGAGACTGGAAATGAATAGTGCTCATTTCACTGTCTTTTGAACTGCAGTAAATCTTCTAAAGAACCCCTGATTACAGAGAAGGCCAGATGCTTCCAACAGATTATGCTGCAGCCACCTGTAGTTCACCTATCTGTTTGCGAGCTAGGAGTTTTTTCTAGACTCTTGCCCTAAAGCACAGGTGGGTACCCTTTGGGCCTTCCGATGTTACTCAACTAAAACTCCCATCAGCCCCAACATGTATGGCCAATGGTCAGGGATGATAGGGGTTGTAGTTTAGCAACATCTGGAGAGCCCCAGGTTCCCTACACTTGCCCTGGGGGATATAAACTGAGTTTGCTACCTACCACATACCATTTGGGAAAGCAAGAAACAATGTATTTCTGAACTGCTTCTCACCTAGGTGTTTGGATGCTGTGCTCAGCTGTCCTTCCTTACAGTTTTGCATTTCTGAAAAGTTACACAGTCACCCAGGGATAGCAGAAGGGGGTGCTTCAAAATGCTAGCTGAAAAAGCAGCATGATTTGTTTTATTAACACTGTTAGCAAAACTTTCAGTTCTCTAAAAGGAGGCCCTGCCCCTATCGAGTCTAAATGCCTAGTTGTCGCCTTGTAACCACAATTCATTCATTTCTGCAGAACGGGGCAACACTCCTCCTAGCAGAGTGAACAGACTCCTTTGCAAAGATACCAAGGGTTGCTCTCTGCAGATTCTCTCCCTCTGACACAAGGCAACAGACTAGCTTCTTCCAAGAGAAGTATCCATTAAAGCAGAGGCTGCAATGGGGGACCATGCAGTGGTAGTTCCTCAAGTTATTACCTTGCGGATGAAAACGTGTCTGACTTTCTTGTCATCCCAGTCTGCTGTAGTGAAAGTCCCATCCTCTCCAGCAGCGCCGCCACCATAGACATCTCCTGTCAAAAGGAAGACAAAATGGTGGTATTTATTCTACATTAACTTCACCTGCTCTAACTAGAGAAGAGAAGAACCAGGAACAATTTCCTGGCCTGGGTTGGTTATAGTATTTTCAGAACCTTCTGGGGTGGGTGTGCAAAGACTTGCCTCCCATACAGTCAACTCTTTGAAAGGCTGAAAGTCTCTCAGTGCCCTCTGAGCTCTAAATTCACCCTCTCTAGCTACTCATTATCTTCCCCTAAAATCACCATCTCCCATATGCCTTTCCTCTGCACCGATCATTCAGGTTACTTAGATCTCAGCACCTGGGTATTTACTGCCAGGGAGCTGCTACTGAAACCAAGCCACTTGATTGCAAAATCTCCTGAAGCTGTGCATTAAGTACATATTCTTCTCAGACCACTTTACGTGGCTAGAAGTGTATTTGCCTCAAAAGGCAATTTTAGCTGCAGATCAAAAGGAGTGGCCTATTATAGCATAAGCCTTTCTTTTTAATGCCTCCTCCATGATACACACACACCCTTTAACTTCCTATTAACATAACCTAGATTTGATTAGCACTCCAAAGTTCCATATTCATACTCACTAGAGCAAATGAGAATATTCACTTTGCCCACTCATCCATATAAGTATAATGTAAGCATGAAGGAAACCCACCCTTTTAACCAGGTTGTTTGAAAGTATAATATGGCAATTAAATCAGGCAAATATATCAGAGGTAGGGAATTTGTGTCCCTCCGGATATTGCTGGACTACAACTCCAGCACATGCATGCATGCACACGCACACACATACAATTCTGTCCCCTGCCAGTTGCCCTGGGACTACAATGCTGGATAGAAGCAGACTCCAGCCCCAACCACATCAGCTAGAAGATCAAGGGGTCACTGGGAGGCTGGACTCCCTGCCTCTCAAGAAGACCATAATGGCAAAGCCCAATCTGGCCCCTTTTCATAAGCTGCAGAAAGGAGCAGCTGCTTTCGTGCTTGCTTTATTCTTCCCTCCCCATTCTTCTTTCCTTTTGTGTTATCTCCATTAGATTGTGAGTCTGCGGGCAGGGCAGTGCCTAGAAAAGTTAGGACATTTTAAAAAGGAGAAAGAGGAGGAGGAGGAGCAGAAAGAAGAGGAATATTTAATACTTCCTGCTTTTGTAGCCATCTAGTTGTGGCATTTTGCTACTCCCTTTTCCATTTGTTTTTCAGCTGGCCAATCCCCCACCCACTCATGAATGTATTCCCCCTTCCCCATCATAGGAGGAAAACATATCAAAATGCATACCAAAGCCCATTGGGACCGTAGGCATAATAGGAACCGGCTGTGGATAACCCCCTGGTTGCGAGTAGCCTCCAGGCTGTGCGTACCCACCACCGTATGGTGGGGGCTGTGGCTGGGGCTGTGGGTAGCCTCCTGGGTACCCCGCAGGATATCCCCCCACTGGTGGAGGATAGAGGGGGTTCCGATCATCGTAGCCTGGCGGAGGAGCAGAGGGGCGTGACATGTCTCAGCGAGGCTCCCAGCACTGAAAAACAAAAGAGGTAAAACCCTAATAGCGCACCTGCAAAATAAATTCCACCGTACTGAACAAAAAACCATGCAGATCACCCTTTATATATATGCATCACCTCGTGTCTCGATGGTGCATCAGAACCAAAAATGGCCAGTGGGGGGAGCCAAAAGGAAGTCACAAGGCAGCAAATGTCATGCTGAATAGAGCGGTCCAGCAGAGCAGGCTTCACCAACCTGGTGCCCTCTGGAATACAACTCACATCAGTGCTACTGCTGATGCAAACTGTGCTTCGAAACTCCTGGAGGGCATCAGGGGGATGAAGGCTGTAGTAGCAGAATCCTAAAACTAAAGGAAGAACATATTACTACCTGAAGTTGGCTAAGCAAGGGTTGGAGGGCATGTATCCTTCAAGCGCAATGCTTTGGCACTTATTAACTGTTTAATTTTTAGGCAGTTTCATTGATAACCTCCACCAACTTTGCTCTTTATTTTTTGTCCTCTGCTTTTAAAGGAACGTGTGAATTCCATATAGGACTTGAGAGAGAACTAAGTGACTAGTAACTTCTCAAAAAACCCGAGTAATGTCCCTTTTTTTCTCGTCCCAAGAGTCCTGCGTGCATCTTATGATCCGTCTTGCATCTCAAAAGGCGAATCCAGCTATTTCTGAGAAACCCCTTCCTTCCACATTATAGCTCATGATTGTTATGAAATGAAGACTTTGAGAATTGGCACCACACAGACACAGCTTTTTCTTCACCACCTCCTCTTGCCTGATAGGGTGCTGCTGCCTTATTCCAGATCAGACTATTAGCCTATCTAATTCACTGCTGTCTATATGCTGATGAGTGGTTGCTCTCCTGGGGTTCATACAGCTGTCTTTCCCAGTCCTACCTCGGGGAGATGGGCTTCAGCATGCAAAGTACGAACTCTTCCACTGATATATTGCCCTCAAACCTCCCTCAGACCATAGTTACACAGTGGAAAACATATATAATTCGACTTAAATAAATTTGAAAAGCTTAATAAGGGCAACAGGCAAGATGGCATAGTATATTCTCATTGAATCAGTGCCTGCAGCCTAAAACTGTACGGCACATTCAGTCATTTAAAATTGTGTCCACAATTTAAAATACTGTATTATGTGAATCTAATGTGCCATCGAATCTAACACACACTTCAATTTTCAAAAACCTTGAAACCAAAAGCAGTTTTTTTCTGGCAAATGTAAATGCAGCATCAAATCTAATGCATATCCTAATTTTTGCGACATACTTCAGCCCAAAAAGGAGTGCATTGCATTTGTGTAAATACAGTATAGGCAATAGCTGTTTTGCGCATGGGTTGCATCCCTGACCCCCACACTTGTAGGCAGAGCATATATAAGCTCGCCATGCTCCCGTGACGCTTCCTTTTCCAGCCACTTCTGGGTTGTGGTGATGTGCACGTGCATGGTTGTGCATGCTTTGAATGCGCATAAAACAGTCATTGCCTATATGCACCTCTGGCCTGGTACTGGCAACGTATTTAAAGGTATATGGAGCAGTAAAGAGGGAGTTTCTTTGCTCCACAACTTCTGATCCATTACATTTCACTGTAGAACAGCAAGTGGTGTACAGTATATGTACAGCAATGCCTTGGCATGTCAGCAGCATATCTTTTAAAAGAAGCCCATCAATTCTCATTTCAGATTTCTCCAGTGACTCCCTAAAGGAGCTGATCTATTTTACCTGTTGCTCATATATGTATGACCTCCCAGGAGATAGGATGGCCCTTTCGAATGCGTGTGGTGCCAGGGCAAGAAGAAAATCAGAAGCCTACCCTGGACCAAAAAGCAGCAGATTACGCAGCAGTTAATATTACCGGTGTTATAATTCCTGTCAAATGATTATGCACACAAGGACTTTGTGCATGATGCTGGTCAGAAGAAAGAGAGGGAGGGAGACCAAGGGAGAGAAGTACAGCCTCAGGATAACTCAGGTTTGAGACACAGGAAGAAATTGACAATCATTTTCACTACTGGCCTGAGATTCCTTTTAACATTCTTCAGGGTGGACAGCAAACCAGCCCTTTTGTGCTGATGCCAGTTAGCAATTCCAGAACCATTTCTCAAGAGTGCCCTGCCCACAGTTGGGCACTTGAATGCACAGCTTTTTATTTATTTATTTATTTAATATATTTATATATCCCTCCCTTCTAAGGGAAAACAAGCACAAACGAGCCCAGTGTTTTCACTTACTACCGTACATGGATGGCCACAACAGAAAGATGCTCATTAGCAAACCCCTCCCCAGCCCCAGCGCCTGCTTATTCCATGGCTTGTCAGCCCTTCTTGCATGTAAAAGGAACAGATGCTATCGCTGGAGTGAAGAACCTTTTTAAGCATTGGTTTTGGGCAATCTTCCAGGGTCCGCATGTCAGTAGGTGGTGGGGCCAGAGGCATAAGCAGGCAAAGCAATGAATGTAACATTTCACCTTTGTAGAGTAGGCAAGATTTCTGCACACGCTTATCCTCCACTCAGGCCGAGTTCAAGGACACATTTCAACTGGGCAAAACCAATTGAGGAGAATGTGAAACATGGCCAGTGAAGGGCATGGCCTGGCGAGAGTCCCAAAGGCCAGGCAGAGAGGCCTAGGAGGCCACATTTTGCCTCGGGGCCTAAGATGCCCCACCATGTGCTATGGTTGTGCTTGTGTTTACAACAGGACAATGCCAGAGTTGTATACCCAGTTGCCCAGTCGTATGTACACACCATACGTTTAAACTATGTGGCTTCCTTCTAAGGATCCTGGGAACGGTACTTTATCCAAGGTGCTGGGAATTGTAGCTCTTTGAGGAGCAAACTACAGCTCCCGGGATTCTGTTTTGCTTTAAATGTATGGTGTGCATGCAGCCTGTGTGGCATGTTAGAATCACGCCAGGCAATCAATGAAGGAAGCTTTTGGGAAAGCTGGAAGAAATTTGATTGCCTCCCCATCCCAGTCCCCATTCAGGGTGTTGATATGCTACAGATGTGTGGGGCAGGCAAGGCAAGCAGAGCAGTTACTTCTGCAGACTTATTCACAAAGCTAGAAAAATTCCAATCAGGAAAACAAGTCCTTTTTTGAAAAATTGTATCATCCACAATCTTGCTATGGTGCTAGGCAATGACTGGATATGCTAAGGCTACAAACTCAGGGATTAATGAATGTGTATGTCACAAATTCAGCCTTAATGGCAGAGCATGTGTTTGGCATGCAGAAGGTCCCAGGTTTCAATCCTCTCCAGGTAGGGCTGGGAGAGACCCCTGCCTGAAACCCTGAAGAGCCTCTGCCAGTCAGTGTAGACAGTATTGAGCTAGATGGCAATTTCCTTCCTATGTCCCAATGAATATAAAAAAACAGATGTTGCTACTCCTAGGCCACATTAGGAACAAACTGTACCTCAACGGCGGCTGCTTAAACAAAAGTGCCGACTCTGAGGCCAAAGGCTGCCAAGATGGTACGCTCCCTCAGTTGCAAAACATTGACACTCCTTTCTAGCTTGTTCCCACTCACCCACAGCTTCTACGCAAGGGAAAGAGGGCAACTTTCTCCTGAGGAGACTCCTTGCGGAGAGGAGAGCCTGTGTGAACAGAATAATTTTGACCAGTCACAGGTGGGCAAACATATGGAAGCCCCCTGGGGAGGGAGAAGAGAACATGGCAGCCATCCATGCCACAGCAGATGCAATATTTTCCATACACCCCCCCCCCCTTTTCCAAAAATTATTTTTCCTTCCATGGGCCTATGGGGGGAAGAGGGAGAAGTGAAAGAAAGTAATTTTGCAAGACGACACAACATTGTGAGAAGCAGTTCAGAGGAAGGACAAACAAATCCTTTCCGGATGTATAAGGGGGCACTCGCCGAATAAACAGGGAAAACCTGAACACAGAGAAAAAGGAAGGGTCTGCTTGTTTTGCAGAATTGACGTTTGCAGGGCAGTGCTATTATTCCCTAGTCAGTTCTGAGTACTGAAAAGAAATGGAAGGAGGGGTCACGATAAGCAGTTTAATGATTAGTTAACTGGTGCAAAGGGCAGCATTCTTGCTCATTTTCGATGGCTTTTTAGTTGGAGGGAAAGTGAGAGAGAATGTGGTCGGGTCCAGAAAGACAGATTTGTTAGGAAAAGCTTTTTGCCTGACAGATATAATTGGGTTCTTCCAAAGTGAGGTTGTTGAGACCTTGGCCTTCCCGTCCACCAAAGACTAATTTGCACTTTATTGTTTATCCTGCCTTGTGTATATACATAAGAGGTGGGATGCTGGCACCTCTAACAGCTGCTATGACAATTCATATAGTGAAAGGAAACGGGAACTGATAGGCCACGGAAGTTACATCTGCCAGACTACTGACGCTTATGTAAACATGACCCTTTCCTATCTCGAAGCATTGCTTTCATCTTCAACACATGTTATCTGCTCTCCATGTACATGGGGGGGGGGACACTCACAGAAAAGATGCCCCATTCATTTCCTGTCTGGCTAGAATGAGACCAAGGGAGATCTCCTAAATCATAATGAAAAAGGTACTGTGACTATAAACTATCTTTTCATTGATATCATCTGATCAAACCCTAACAGGGTCGAGGAGTGAGGGATAATGAAAAGTACAAATGCCAGTTTCTGCAATGGCTTAACAATAGTACAAGTCAAAGGAATTAACAAACTGAGAGAAAAATTCAGTGGCAAACCAGGAGTGGGGAACCTGTAGCCCTCCAGAGGGTGTTGGATTACCACTTGCCATATTTGGCTGGGGCTGATGGGAGTCAAGAGCTCCAACAATATCTGGAGAGAGTGGACACAGTTTCCCCATCGTTGCTATAAAAAGGTAAAGGTACCCCTGACCATTAAGTCCAATCGCGGACGACTCTGGGGTTGCGGCGCTCATCTCGCTTTATTGGCCGAGGGAGCTGGCATACAGCTTCCAGGTCATGTGACCAGCATGACTAAGCCGCTTCTTTTTTTAAAAAAAAATAATTTTTATTAACCAACCAATCAAATCAAATCACATAAATTCCGAATTACAAAGCCGAAATTTTATATTTTTTGTTGGGGGGACCCATATTTCAAGTTCCGAAGGGGATTCCAATCTTCTTGCTGCTGCGTTAATATCCACAAATCTGTCCAAATAATGTTCATAATTCTATCCAGTCCTATCTTGCTGTTCCCACATCTCGTCTTGTTCGTATATTTTTCTTTTTTTCTTTATGATCTCTTCTGATAATCTCCTTAAGCAGGTAAACACCAGTTATAATCCCGTGTGAATTTTTCCGTTCGTCCAATCATCATGTCAAGATGGTTTCCATATATCATCACTTTCATAAATAAAAGCACTCTTTCCATCATTAGTCTCGCAAATCCATCGCCTTCTTTAGTCCCTCTGAGGAGGCTCACCCACAATATGAAAACAGACCTATTCCTCCTCCCAGACATAAGTCTTTCGACAGAACTTGCCAAAATGGCGACGCTATTTTTTGCTGCGTCATTCCAAAGCTCTTATGCTTTCCACAGTCTCCTTAAAACATGCTTTGGTTAGAAAATTATCTCCACACAGTCTTAAATCCTCAGCTTAAGTCATTTAAATGGCATTTCTGACTTGTGACTAAGCCGCTTCTGGCGAACCAGAACAGCGCACGGAAATGCCGTTTACCTTCCCGCTGGAGCGGTACCTATTTATCTACTTGCACTTTGACATGCTTTCAAACTGCTAGGTTGGCAGAAGCAGGGACCGAGCAACGGGAGCTCATTGCTATACACATTTGCAATCTATAGTGTTGACGCAGGCCAAAGGCATGCCCGTTATCTCCTGCGGGAAGTTTATTTTAAAGGACTATCCCTTATTCTCTAATGTCACAATTTCCTATCCCATAATGCTTTCCTAAACTGGCTTCACAAAGTAAGGATTGATCCTTTGAAAACAGAGCAAAGGACACCTAGCAATCCTAATTGGGCTTAAAGAATACAGTTGAGGGGAGACGCCCAGTCACATGAGCAGAGAATGCACCTTCCAGTGTTTGGAGAGCATGGGTGGGGACCCTCAGGCCAAATTCCTTTATTGGGCCTCTCCTCAAGCCACAGCCCTCACCAGCCCTGCACTGCAACCTTCTTCATGGCTTTTGCTTGGCTGGAATGCGTCCATGAACTTTGAGAATACTGCATCTCCTGTTTGGATGGATCACTGGGAAAACATGTGCACTTTTGTGTGGCTGGAATGCAGCCTATGGTACAAAAGCAAGTGTCAATTCTGTTGTTTGCCCACTTTTGCCTCTGGCTACGCCCACCACAGGTATGTGGTTTCCCAAAGATTTCCTATGAGGAACTGTGGCCCTTGGATGGAAAAAGCCCACCTCTATAAATTTACAATTCTAGACAGCTGCAAGGACTCGAGTCAAAAGCAAGACTCCAGCAGAAGTCAAGGGATATAAAGGTTTAGATCCTCCATACTAAACTGAAATTAGACAACATTTAAATCAATGGGATGCACTCACCTTTACTTAAGTTTCTGTTGAAACTGATGGGCCTTAAGTGAATAGAACTTGCCACTTGGTCCAACCTCATTTTTCTTTTTTTGCACCCCCCCTCCTCTCCTCAATAACAAGCAAATTCTTTTATCTGACAGTAAAGCAAATAGTTCAACTCCAAAGGTCATAGACTACACTGGATCAGATGCCCAAAGAACTGCCAGAAGGTGAAGATGTTGCAGAAATGACCAGTTAAACAGGTAATGGGTGACTGGAACATCCCTACCTGCCTGGAGCGGGGCATGTGTGTGTGCATGTGCGCAGATATTGTTGAAATCCAGAAGGGGGTATTTGTGAGAACAATTATCAAGGCCCCCTAGGCAGGCCAGGGAGCAAGAGCAAAGCCAAAGGAATGGAGGAAATAGTGGTTCCTATTCCAGTACAGTACTTAGAAATATAGCATGCATTAAAAAGAAACTGCCAGAGTTGTTGGGGTTTTTTTTGTAACAACTAAACAATAAACACAAAACTAGCAAGACCTCTCTTTCCAAGTACCAAAATACTGTGGAGCTACCATACAGGAACTAGTCAAGATTAAAGCAGATACAAATACTTTTAACACACTCAGGTAATTTTCTCTAATGATCATTTGTCACCAAGGTCACATTCCAGTCATCATTCTTCGTTGTACTTGGCAAAGTGCCAAGAGTAGAATGATGTCTTATGCACCTCCCCTTCCTATCCTTGAAAATTTGTTTACATTACGTTTAAAGAGCGATTTACAGAGCAGATTTCTAGAACCAACAGACAATGATCAAAGGATTTGAAACAACCATTTCTACTGGCCTAACTCACCTCCTGAAATCATTTTGGAAATGCTTTGCTAGATGGGAGACCTACTTACGTTGCAATACCACTACTCTACAGATTTTATATTCCCCCTGCTGTCGCTACCACCACCCTGGCAGATATATGTACGTTTGGGATGGTTCAAGCCTCTCTTTCTCTCTTTTTTATAAAGTTTTTTATTCAAAATTAAAACAAGAAATATTATCCAAAAGCATATCATCCTTGTTTACCCCCATTTTTCCTCCCTCCCCCCACCCTCCCACATATAACCCACCCACACCCACCCCCTGACTTCCCTCAGTTCCAGTCTTTGGTTTCTCTGAGACTGCTGTTTTCTGCATGTTACAAAGTTGTATAGATCCTCAAACTATTTAGCTGATTATTATCAATTAAAAGTTTGTGAATGTTTATTCAAAACCTGCCAAGGAATCCAGCTCACATTGTTGCGTCTTCAGACACTTTGTAAAGGGTTCCCATTCATCCTTAAAGTCACAGTTATCCTCATCCCGTAGCTTATATGTCAGTTTTGCCAGTTCTACATAGTTTGTCTATTTTTCTTGCCATGATTCTTTAGTTAAGTCTCTCTTTCTCTTGACTGGTTCGTATTTTTACAGATCTATATTTTTTAATGCTAGCTGCCTTGGATGCCAAAATCCTGGCAGAAGAATTACATCCCCACCCCAATGTGTCATACAAATCTAACACTAAAAAGCTGTGGTTTCACAAAGTTCCAATATATTTTAGTAAAAAATAAATGTTGCTTTAATATGGAAGAAGAGCAGGAAGTCCAATATTCAACCACCCAAATAGGCGCATCTTAAGCACATGCTCCGTGTTGAGGTACAAACTTGGTAGACAGTACAGTGGTGCCTCAGGTTACAAACGCTTCGGGTTACAAACGCTTCAGGTTACAGACTCCGCTAATCCGGAAGTAGTACCTCTGGTTAAGAACTTTACCTCAGGATGAGAACAGAAATCGCACGGCAGCGGGAGGCCCCATTAGCTAAAGTGGTTCCTCAGGTTAAGAACAGTTTCAGGTTAAGAACGGACCTCCGGAACGAATTAAGTTCTTAACCAGAGGTACCACTGTACAACAATTAGCAAAGAAAACAGGCGGTGCAGCTATTAAGCAGGTTGCAGCTCCTTGTGTACACTGGTGCCACATGCAATACAGATGTCTCTTCCTGCAGAGTTTGTTCTATTCTTGGCTCTCCAACCTGACAGCCTGTCCCTCTGAGTCAGGCCTCAAGCATGAGACTAATTGAGGCAAAGGGAGTGCCGCAGAACTCCACCTCCCAACACACTCGGCTCAAAGAGAATGCTCTGGAGGCAGCAGCTACAGTATGAAGTAAGGCAGTACCAAGGAAAGCCAGGGAGCTCTGTGCTTGAAAAGCCTCTGTGTCCAAGGGCTTCATCTAGATTAAACAGCAACTGCTGCAGCAGCAGAATAAACCGCCAGTCGCCACCTTGTCTACATTTATCTGTTAAGTTGTGTTTTCTGCATTTATGAAGCCGCCCCATTGTAAGGAGTTCTATGGATGGCTCACAAAGTGGCCTGGGAGAGCAGGAACAGCACAATTAACAAAAGTGACACAATTTAAAAATACAATTTAATGCTCAATTTAAAACTAAGAGCATAAAACACAGGGTATTTAGAAGCTTGGAGTGAACAGGAACATCTTCACCTCCTGGTACCCAAAAGGCCATTATGACAGTGGAAGAAACTCTGTAGGAAAACCAGTCCCTGAGCAGGGTGCCAGTGCTAAAATGATTCTCTCCCCAGTCAATTCCCAGGGCCAACTGGTTTTTCCCACCACACTTCATTTGGCAGAAGCACTTTAAGCCAGGGCTTTGGCATAGGATCTTACAATGTAGTTAGGTCCATATGGCAGAAGGCATTATTTCAGGTAACCATATCCATCATTGCCCTACGGTGAATGACTAAGGAAGTTATTTAACCACGTAGCCTCACGGGTGGGGAGTTGTGGTTGGCTCCAATAATAATGAAGAATCTAAAGACTCATCTAAAGCACTGGAAAAGGCCAATGACTAAGTTCACTGCTTCAGATGCAAAACCAGAAGGAAGTCTAGTCTGACTGGGTCCATGTGAGTTCTGTGAGCTCCCTCCATTTGCCTTGCTTATCTGGGTGCGTTCAGCACCCTGCCCGATAACAGCATAATGTTACAGGCTGCAACTCAGCCAGGGGAACTCTCTTTCATAATGAGCACACCACAAACTTCTTCAATGAAGGACGAAAGTCTCTCCTTAGGAGGAAAAGGGGGGAGTGTAGTAGAGCGTTTCTGGCTTCAACAACATTAAAAGAGTATATGATTTCAACACATAGATCAAGAATACACCAGCCCAGCCCACATCCCTGCAGCTTCAGAATCTGTTTTGACTATTCCTAGTTTACCCAGACAAGTGTTATATTAAACATAATTGAAGGTATCTTGGTGGAGCATTTTCACCACGTCAGGAGCTGGTGTTTCAGAGGAGCTGACACACTTTCTTACTCACAACCAGCTCTTAGGCATCTTACACACAGCAGCAAAAAATGCTGATCAGCTCATGCATTGACATTTCATTTATGGTAGCCATTATCACATTCCTCAGGCAGCAAAGCACTAGAAAGGAAGCTGTTAGTGGCATGTGTTGCACCAGAATTAGGTTTGCTTCCCCTCGACCCACACTCCAGAAAGCCAAAAGACCACAGCTGGGATCTCTTCTGCTGCTCTCTCCCAGAGCAGAGCTTTTGTTGTTGTTGTTAAATACTTATTTCCAGACCTGCCTAGAAATCTCATGAGACAGGTGGTTATTGGGGCAAATGTGAACATATCAGTTGCATTTCAGATTTGAATAAAGACTGAAATGAGTAATAATAATAATAATAATAATAATAATAATAATAATAATAATAATATTATTTTATTATTTGTACCCCACCCATCTGGCTGGGTTTCTCCAGCCACTATGGGCGGCTTACAACAAAGACCAAAAATACTCTAAAATGTCACACATTAAAAACTTCCCTGAACAGTGCTCCAGATGTCTTCTGAATGTCAGGTAGTTGTTTATCTCTTTGACATCTGATGGGAGAGCGTTCCACAGGGCAGGCGCCACTACCGAGAAAGCCCCATGCCTGGTTCCCTGTAACCTCACTTCTCACAATGAGGGAACTGCCAGAAGGCCCTCGGCACTGGATCTCAGTGTCTGGGCTGAACAATGGGGGTGGAGACGCTCCTTCAGGTATACAGGACCGAGGCCGTTTAGGGCTTTAAAGGTCAGCACCTTTGAATTGTGCTCGGAAACGTACTGGGAGCCAATGTAGGTCTTTCAAGACCAGTGTAATGTGGTCTCGGCAGCCGCCCCCAGTCACCAGTCTAGCTGCCACATTCTGGATTAGTTGTAGTTTCCGGGTCACCTTCAAAGGTAGCCCCACATAGAGTGCATTGCAGTAGTCCAAGCGGGAGATAACTAGAGCATGCACCACTCTGGCGAGACCGTCTGCGGGCAGGTAGGGTCCCAGCCTGCGTACCATGTGGAGCTGGTAGACAGCTGCCCTGGATACAGATTTGACCTGCGCCTCCATGGACAGCTATGAGTCCAAAATGACTCCCAGGCTGCGCACCTGGTCCTTCAGGGGCACAGTTACCCCATTCAGGATCAGGGAGTCCTCCACACCAGCCCGCCCCCTGTCCCCCAAGAACAGTACTTCTGTCTTGTCAGGATTCAACCTCAATCCATTAGCAGCCATCCATCCTCCAACTGCCTCCAGGCACTCACACAGGACCTTCACCACCTTCACTGGTTCTGATTTGAAAGAGAGGTAGAGCTGGGTATCATCTGCATATTGATGAACACCCAGCCCAAACCCCCTGATGATCTCTCCCAGCGGCTTCATGTAGATGTTTAAAAGCATGGGGGAGAGGACAGAACCCTGAGGCACCCCACAAGTGAGAGCCGAGGGGTCTGAACACTCATCCCCCACCACCACTTTCTGAACATGGCCCAGGAGGAAGGAGAGGAACCACTGTATGACAGTGCCCCCAGCTCCCAGCTCCTCTAGACAGTCCAGAAGGGATGGTATGGTTGATTGTATCAAAGGCCACTGAGAGATCCAGCAGAACTAGGAAACAGCTCTCACCTTTGTCCCTAGCCCGCTGGAGATCATCAACCAGCGTGACCAAGGCCGTTTCAGTCCCATGATGATGCCTGAAGCCGATTGGAAAGGATCCAAATGGTCAGCATCCTCCAGGTGTACCTGGAGTTGTTCAGCAACCACCTGCTCAATCACCTTGCCTAAGAATGGAAGATTTGAGACTGGGCGATAGTTGACCATACTGGCCGGGTCTAAAGACGTTTTTTTTAAGAAGCAGTTTAATGACCACCTCTTTCAGCGGATCTGGGAATGCTCCTTCACAGAGAGAAGCATTCACCACCCCGCAGAGCCCATCGCCCAGCCCTTCCCGACTTGCTTTTATTAGCCAGGATGGGCAAGGATCAAGGAGACAGGTAGTTGGTTTCACACATCCAAGCAGCCTGTCCACATCCTCAGGGGTAATGGATTGAAATTGATTCCATGCAACTTGACCAGACAGGGCTCTAGCACTTTCCCACCCTGGCCCTACTCCCACGGTGGTGCCTACCTCCTTCTGAATATGTGAATGTGAGCGACTTTATCTGCAAAAAACTTTGCAAAATCATTGCAGGAGATCTTGGGGTCTTTACAAGACCCCGGTGGTAAAGGTGGTTCCGTTAGATTGCAAACCACCTGAAAGAGTCTCCTGCTACTATTTTCTGCAGATGCAATAGAGGCGGTGAAGAAAGTCTTCTTCGCCATCGCTATCGCCACTTGGTAGGCTCGATGTTGAGCTCTAACCCGTGTCCGGTCTGATTCAGAATGAGTTTTCTGCCGCTGACACTCTAGCTGTCTCAGCAATTGTTTCCTTGCCCTCAGCTCCAAAGAAAACCACGGGGCTGTCCGGGCTCCATGCAATTGGAGAGGGCGCTTCAGAGCCAGACAGTCAATAGCCCTGGTTTACTCCACATTCCAGCGGGCCACCAGGGAATCAGCTGAAAGGCCATCAACATGGGATAAAGCATCCCCTACCACTCTCTGGAAACCATTTGGATCCATTAAGTGGCAGGGGCGGACCATCCGAGTAGATGTGATCCTAGCAGGGGACAAAAAAATAAGAGCACTACAAAGTCTTATCTGTCAAGAAATGCTAAACTGAACAAAATAACAATCGGCATGGCCTAATGGAAATGGCTCACCACTGGTACTCCAGAGGAAAGCAAGGCCTCTTGCTGACACCTTTTTAGCTCCAGGTGGCGCAATATTATGAAAAATGTGTCTGTACTTTGAAAGAGAAGTACAATCAATTAAAAAACTGGCTGCAGGAAGTAAGGGGAGGTACATGTTTGTTGCTTTTCTCTACACCAAGTCAGTTCAATAAATTGAACTCTCAGCTCACACTACAGCCAGCTAGCTAAAACTCAGATAATGTGTCCATACAGAATGGACTGATTTAGGTTGAAATGAACAGAAGTTGGTTTTGGTGTGTAGTAAACAGTCCATGTCCACCTTCCCATGTTAGCTTTCTGCAATAAGAGCCACTGCAGAGCAACTCCTTGGGGAGCCCCATGTCACGTGGAAGAAATCTACTCCAGCTATGGCCCTCCCAAAGACAGAGGAGGGGCTGATGTCGAGAGGCAGCACGTAGCAGACTTCTCTCACATGCCAGGAGGCTTTTCACACCATTGCTTTATGTCACAGAGGCACCCATGTCACAGAGAGGCAGAACACTACGCATCCAGAAAGCCAACAGGCATGCAACAGAGCTAGCTGTCTTCTGCCTGGTAGTTCTCACTCCCTTGCCCCTCTGACTCACCACTGCCATCACCCCATTCTAAGATACGGCTGTACTTTCTATGTTTGTCCACTACAAACTCCCCTTGTTCAACCTCTCAAGATAGCAATTGTTTCCCTGAAAACAAAGCATGGCTTCTTCCATATCACTCCGCTGCAGGCAGTACAAGCCGAAGGAGCTTGTTGTTGGGGCGAGAGAGAGAAAACTTCCCACATCTGTGTATAGCGGGGAGAGACGGAGAGAGAGAGACAAAGCTGCTTCCTTCTCTCTGCCCCACATTGTCACCAGCAACTGCATTTGCTTTTCAGAAACCATGGAATCAGAAGCCAAATACAGGGAGGAAGTAAGTTAGCAAAGTGCCAGAGCTAAAAACATGTCACTCTTGCATTCTTGTTGCAGCAACCCTGCTCTAACCACCAGCGATGGCTTGCTCGGCATACATCCTTGGTGTTTTCTGCCTTTAACGGGACTCATTTACACAGTCTGTGGTTCTTTAAGGCATTTATAGCACATGCCTAATTGCATCTACTCAGAAGTAAGCCCTACTACATTCAGTGGGGCTTTCTCCTAGGTCAATGGGGTTAGGATTGTAGCCTTAATCAGTCTCCTTGAGTGAAGGCTGAAGTGCCAACATGTAGCTTTGTACAACAGTTCTTCCCACACAACCAGCACACCAGGAACTGAAAGTACAGCATAGCAGTACCATCTACTCAAGAAAAAAAAAGCCTGTTCAGGGACTCACTAATTATCTGCTGAGTCACAGTCACATGTGATTTAGGAATTAGGTGTGGTCCTACTTCTTCCCTTGGAAAAGGAGTCAGGAGGGGAGGAACCTAAAATGGAATGGTCCCAGAGAGAGGGGGGGAAAGCTTCTGATTTTTTTTCTAGGTTTCTAGAGGAACAGGTACCTGTTGCAGCAAAATCAAGCCTTGTGGCACCTTAAAAACAAACTGCTTTTTTATTGCACAATGCCAAAGCCTTTCAGGGCTGTAGCTCAAGGGTAGAGCATCTGCTTTGCATTCAGAAGGTCCCAGATTCAACCCCCAGTATCTCCAGGCAGAGCTGAGTGAGATTCCCTGTCTGAAACCCAGCAGAGCTGCTGTAGTCCGTGTAGACAATACTGAGCTACATGGACCCAGTGGCATCAGTCTGTATAAAGCAGCTGCCTGTCTAAGAGCTTGGAATACATGGCATTTCATACTATGAATAGTGCAGTGAACAGCAGCAGAGGCCTCGCACCAGTCTGTTTTTAGCAAGAGACTCTAGATCCCAGAAACTGAATAATTATGAAAGTGACGAAAGTTTTTTTGGACAGCGTCCACTGTGATCCTATCGGCCTTAACACAAGCTGCAATTCTTTCTAGGTCATGAGACACCAAAGCTAAAAGCAAAACTTCTGACTTCTGCAAAAGAAAAAAGATCTATGGGAAACGCCTGCTTTTGTTTTCTGCCCTTATTCCTTAATACTTTTCTTCATAGCTGTCAACTTTTCCCTTTTTTTTTAAGGGAAATTCCCTTATTCCAAATAGGATTCCTCGCAAGAAAAGGGAAAAGTTGACAGCTATGCTTTTCTTTATACTTGGAACCCAGCGGATGCCTTATACAAACTTTCTGTTGGCTATGTTTTCAAAAACATTAACAATACTGGGCTGCACCCAGCTAAGTTTTACTCAGAATAGACCCACTGAAATTCAGGAACATGACTAAATTGGGTTCATGAATTTCAATGGGTCTACTCTTGTGTAAAACTTGATTGATTACACCCCAGAACTCCCACAGTGCCGGGGCTTATTCCCAGGCAAGTCTGCTTTAGGACTGTACCCTCATGTTACTGCAAACGGCCACTGCAGCTATTAGTCCATGTGTCTTACTATCCTTCCCATTATAGAAGACTTTCTCAACCTGGTGTCCTCCATTCATTTTGGACTACAGCTCCCATAAGTCCCAGCCAGCCATTTAGAGACAGATTGCATATTACACAGGAGTTCTGCAATCAGATCTCCTGATATTTCTGGGTTTTGCTTTGGTGCCTTTGTGGGGGGGGGGCCTCCAAAATTGGAGCTTCAAGAGAGGAGGGAGGGGAGTAAATACCTCCTCCACCTGGCCCCACATTGGTTCAATAAAATTTTTATTGGTTCATTAAAATTTGAAGGACCTCATTAAAACTACAGGAAATCTAACCACAATTCTCCAGTGTTACACGTACACTAAGCTTGAGTCAATATGTTATATGGTTCCATCTCCCTTTCATGTTTTCTCATAAAACTCTCCTCAAGTCACTCCCCAGTGTTCTTTTCTCTCTCTATTCTCTTTCCTTTCCTAGGTACAAATATAATATTGCATTTAGCTGGGGGGCTCCGGACATTTTGAATCCTGATGCAAAGTTTTTGCTCTGCTTCCAGGCTCAAGCAAACTTTACAAAAATCCCGTTCAGAGCTAAAGCTGGGGCAGGGAAAACATGACACCTCCTATTATGAATAGGGCAGGGCAGGAAAGGCCTCACGGTTCCATCAGTCTATTTTTAGCAAGAGGCTTCAGGACCAGAAACTGAACTGTTCTGCAAGTGAAAGAAGCTTTTTCTGGGTGATGCATTTCATGAAATAAATAAGATGAGCACTCATAGTTGGGGATGGAGGAGCAATCCTTTTTAAATTGATGTATGCATGGAATTTGTCCACAATGAACCATTCTTTCCATCAAGTGCAAGTCATTCATGCATTGCCAGTTAAAGAAAAAGAAAGCCTGGCTAATCATATGCAAAATTATAAGCAGGAACAAACATATATCATACATGTAAAAGTCATGCCCCATGCAATACAGGACTACATTTCTACAATATAATTTTGTAAATATGAAAAAACCTAAGCACTTTTGTATGCTGTTGTATGCTGATGTGCTGGATACTTTAGGAAACTTGAAGTGCACATGTACATAATGTTCCAGTATAATAATGCAGGAATTGTTCGTGGTTTTAGCAAAACCAGTAAAAAAAATAACTCGCTCCTCATCAAGATCAAGGAGCAAGACAGAAACTAGAAAAAGTCCTACAGATAAGTGTGGCATCAAGATTTACAGAACATGTTGATTGCTACTCACAGTGTTCATTTCCTTTAAAAAGAAAGTTCTGATGCCTAAATTTGATCCCCAATGCCTCTGGTCTGGATGCTCAGATCCAACCCCGCTCCTTTTGTAGCTTCAACACACATACAAACAGCACTCTGTAAATTTGCTTTGTCACTTATCGTACTGACTTTCTCAGCTTGTGGATGTCATATCCAGACCATCTGGGGTCAAAAAAGAAGGTCCAATGTTCCATTTTCTTTTAAAATAATTGTTGTTATTGCAGTGTCAGGGCCGGGGGGGGTGGCGGCACACCTCTCTTGTGTTGTTAGAATATTGCTCTTGGATTGAATCCTTAAACTAAAGGGCCAGACCTCTGCACGACGAACTGGTTTTCCCTAATGCAGCTACCTCTTTAAAATAGTAGAGATGGCGACTTCCGGGGTTGACGCGATCTGGGAATGGCGGATTCCCTCCGAGCTCCGGAGGGAATCGGCTCAGCAGGGGATGGGTCTTTGCCGTGCCGGCGACACGGGGACCCTTAAAACCGCAGGCGCGGAATGCCTGCGGACTGAAGACTCGGCGGGTGCCTTAAACGCCCCCCCTGATTCGCGAAGAGCCTTTTTAAAGGCTGCGGAGGGGATACGGGGGGTGGCGCGGCACTGAGAGTCCATCGCTACCTCTGCTGAGCGAAGCCGCGAGCCATGACCGGAGAGCGCTGACTTCCTTCCTTGAAATTCGGCTGAAAAAAAACAACCCGTGAGTAATTTGGACTTGGTTTTTAAGAAATTTATCCACTGAATTTGAGACGATCGGGGGATGTGCTAAAAGGAAGTCCGCACCCCCTACCTTGCAGACGATCTAGAGCAACGAAAAAAGAACTAAGCTGGAGTGCCTACCCTGTAAAGGGTGAGTTTTTAAAAAAGACAGTAACTTCCAAGATTTGGAAATTTTGAGCAGGAGAGAGGAGTGTTGGATGTTTTATGTTCTGTTGTAAACAACCCCCCCTCCCGGGCCCGGGAGCGTCCTGCTTTGGAGCTGGTTTAAGAAGTGCAGAGTTTGACAGCTGTCAAAGCTGTCAAACGGACTGTTAATAGTGGAAAATTGCTACCTAAGTTACCTCTGGATTAAAAAGAGTTACAATTGATCTAAAATTGTTGGAAATAAAGAAACAATAACAAGACAGAGGACTGTTGGGGAAAAGAATACTAAGTAACCAGATTCCCTCTAGAGGGAACTCTGTGGAATTACAATGGCTGTGGAGGGAAAGATACTGGGAGAAATCGAAAGGATGTTTTATTTGGTTGGAATCTTACAAGAGCAGACTACGGCTATGAGTGAACAATTGATGACCTTGAATCCTGAAACAAGTAGTTCTGTTCAATGTAATGAGAACCTGGCTGAGAAAGAATCCACAGCTGAGCCGGAAATGATAACCAAAGAAGAGGAGAAGACAAAACAAGAAAGAGAAGAACTGAAATGGGAAAATATTGTCCAGAAGCTGACATCTGTGGAATATAAACAAGGAGACTATTGGACTGAACCTACTACAAATCTACGAAAGATCCAGAAGATGAAAGTGGAGGCCCTGGGAATCTATGAAATCAAGGAATTTAAAATAAAGAAATATAATTGGGGCCCCCACATAGACTCTGACTTTGATTATGTTCAAAATTCATGCCTTGTGGAAATTCCTCAGCAGTTGCTTGCAAATATGGGAAGAGATTTTGGACTGACTGTGAAAGAACTCTTTCGAGACGTGAAGACCGACATAAAGGATTGCCAACTAGGCCGGCGGAGAGGGACTGAAAGAGATTTGAGAGCCTCGGACGTAAGGAATCCGGGCTAATAATTGCTATTTTGGACATATTTTCGGAAGGGACACAAACCGGGGAAAGGAGGGAGGGAAGAATCTAGTTTCAACAACACTTAAGACCATGGGATTTAGCTAACAAGATTATCATTTAAGACAAAATGGGAAATCGTTGGAAGGGAACTGAGGTCCAACTTAGAATAAATTTAATTTTGCTTTTTTTTAATATATATATATAAAGGACTAATATTAAGATGGATAAGGAAATGCCAATTTGCTGATACAAATTTGGGAATAGGGATGCAAGGGAGGGGGTGGGGGGAAGTCAATGACCAGGGTTAGAAAATAAGTTTTTTTTTTTTTTTTGGAAACTATATATGTTTGTTGTTTTATTTTTTTTGTTTGTTTGTTTTTATGTTTTTTGTGTTTTTGTCTTTGTCTATATAAAATGTGAAAATCCAATAAAAATTTTATAAAAAAAAAATAAAATAAAATAGTAGAGATGGCTTAGGAGAATGTGAAACTAGCAAAGCACAGAGAAGTGCTCAATCAGCTCAGACTCAAAGCCTCTGCCAACAAGGCCCCAGAAGTACAGCTCTAATTGAGAGAAAGAGCTGGGGATAGTTGTGTCAGGGAAAGAGGTTTGTTTGCTCCTGCCAAGTGCTTTGATTATTTCCTACTTCTTTCCCGGCAAAGGCTTCTAAGCCTTTTACAGCAGCAAAACTGGAAGAAATTCAACAGGTGCAGCTTCACGACAAGGAAACATTTCTGTCTCACGACTGGAGTACCTGATACAGTTGCCAAGGAGAGCTTCCGGCTTCTGGAAGCTGTGGAGAAAGTCAGCAGATGTCTGCAGGGAGCTGATGCAAACCAGCAGCTTCCCTTATAGAGGCAGTCATCACAAGGACTGATTAAAAGCCATGTTGCGCGTGTTGACCATAAGGCAGACAACACAAGATAGCACCGCTTTTATACTCGATGTTCTGAATGCAAAATGTTTTTTAAATTTTAATTGCTGTTTTAGTAAACGTCTTCCCCCACGTATAGGTATACAATAATATTTAACTGGGAGGG
Organism: Podarcis vaucheri; assembly: GCF_965113315.1. Classification (NCBI taxonomy): domain Eukaryota; kingdom Metazoa; phylum Chordata; class Lepidosauria; order Squamata; family Lacertidae; genus Podarcis; species Podarcis vaucheri. The sequence continues at coordinate 88,956,153 of NC_138759.1, read as the reverse complement.
TCATCTTCAGATGCAATCCACCAATATTTTCAAGCTTCATCTTGGCAACAACAACAAAAAATAATTGACAGTTTTTCTTTATAAATCTCAGCACTGGAGTAGACCTTTTATTTTACATTATGTGACACTTTGCTCAGAACCATATAAGCAGGCCTTCCAATACCCCTATAAGCTATTTCTGCAAAGAATTTCAAAACCTGTTTTCAAAAACCCACATCACAGAGCGCATGCGGAATCTCTGGGTCATGGGTGGGTACCGTATTGGCCCAAATATAAGCCGCACCCGAATATGAGCTGCACCTTTAAAACTGGAAGGGGGGGGGAGAGAAAAAAATATCCAAATATATGCATACCGTATGGTTGCAAATATACGCTGCACTTTAACTTTTCAGTCGGGATTTGGGGGGAAAGCGAGGCTTATATTCAGGCCAATACGGTAACTCTCTGCCCAGTCCCGCAAGTACATTTTTCTCTCTCTCACCCACATCCTTACTAGACCCCCCACCTGGGAGAGGCAGGAAAAAGAATAAAGGTAGACCCAGCACTGGGATGGGGCAGAGACCTCTCTGCTTAGCCCAGTGCCCTGATGGGGATGCAAATTGCTCCTTCCTGATTTGATGAGTGAAGAGGTAACAAGAGTTGTGTAGTGGTTAGATTGTCAGACTCCCCGCTCAGCCATCCATCGTTCAGTGGGTGAACTGGGGCCAGTTATTACCACTCAGCCTAACCTATCACACCAGGCTGCTTCAAGGAGTGAATGCAGAGGAGAAAAGCACATATTCCTGCAATGAGCTCTTTGGGGGGTAAGATGATATAGAAATGTAGTAATATGTAACTAATTAGACACAGATCAGCTGAGAAGGTGCAGTGTGTGCGCAGGCTGTGTTTATGCATACATTCAGGGTGTGTGGACGTTTACACAGAAAGGTTTTTTAAATCCAGTTGCCCTTCCCAGACCTGGGAGTAGGAAAGAGCGTTAGCCATTTCACATCTCAGCACAAATTGTTATGTATAGCCCCCGCCTGCCCATCTGACTTCGGGAAACAAAGAGGTCAATTGAGGAAAAGGAATCCCAAACTCCCAGCCAAGTTGGAATCAATTGGAATGGAAAAGTCAAGTCATGCTTTCTCACTCGCTTTGCTCCCTTCTGCTCCAGAAGATGTAAGTTGGGAAAAGAGGAACAAATGCCTGGGAAGAAACTGAGCAGGAACATTGCAACAAACCTGTGCCACAGAATTGCCTCTAGTCCTGTACACAATTTGAGGAGCTTCAGCTGATCCCCTGGTCTCCCTGTCCTCTACCACCACCCAACTTGTTTCAAACCAAATATGGTGGCTGGTTAGATTTGGCTTGCGTTTGTAAAAAAACACATCATGTTTTAATATTTTTTCTACCACATGTTTTTGATTCCCACAATGGCCTTGGGCCAATCCAGTTGCTAACACAGCAAGCCAATACATATCTCCTTAGAAGTAAGCCTTAATGTATTCAATGGGGTTTACGCCCAGGTAGGTGGCAACCGGATCGCAGCCTAAGCTTGAGCCTTCTTTCTTCAGCTCACCAGCCTTTTAGAGAAGAGGCTGCATGAGAAGGCCTGGGGGAAAACCCAGAAAAAATGGGGGGGGGAGAGGTTTTTTTCCAGGCCTTCCCATCTCTAAACATGTGCATACCTGAGCCATACTACTTATGTAGACCTTTGCAAACAGGAGCTTTTCAGTAAGTCTTCAAAGCTAGGGGACGCTCTTTTCTCAAAGAAGCCAAGAGAAAATACTGTATTTTTCGCCCTATAGGACGCACTTTTTCCCCTCCAAAAATGAAGGGGAAGAGTGTGTGCATCCTATGGGATGAATGCAGGCTTTCGCTGAAGCCTGGAGAGCGAAAGGCGTCGGTGCGCACCGACCCCTCTCGCTCTCCAGGCTTCAGGAAGCTATCCGAAAGCCTTGCAAGCCTGGCGGGAGTTCCCGCGGGCTCGCAAGGCTTGCGGGCAGCAGCCTGCAGCCCGGAGCACGGGGCGCCCTCCAGAGGACGCCCCGTGCTTCGCGCAGGTGTCCGCAAGCCTTGCGCGCCCGGGGGGAGTTCCCGCGGGCTCGCAAGGCTTGCGGGTGGCAGCCTGTTCTGGGGGCTGGGGTCAGGGGAAGCTTGGGCTTCCCCCGCCCCAGCCCCGCGGCTGGGGGGAAAAATAAATTTTTTAAATTCATTTCCCCCCCCAAAAAAACGAGGTGAGTCCTATGGGCCGGTGCGTCCTATAGGGCAAAAAATACGGTAGTTACTATTTCCCAGGTCCTTATTTGAAAGTTCAAAAGAGGGATGAATAGGAGAATCCCCTTAGGGAAATGAATGCCCAAGAAGATGCAGAGTGGCTAAAAAACTTCAGGTTGGTAAGGCAGGACACGTTGCCCAGGTTCCTTACTAAGCACAGCTGCTTGGGAAGGACTGGTGATCAACCTCCCTACCCTGGGGCTGAAGAGATTCTATAACTCTGTTTTTAAAAATGTCTGAGGAAAGGGCGGGGCTACAGCTTCAAGAAGCCAGAGCGTTTGCTTTGTATGCAGAAAGTCCCAGAGTCGCTGGAGATCAGCTGCCAATCATCATGAAAGACAGCACTGGGCTAAATGGGCCCAACTGCCTGCCCTGAAATATGGCAACATTCTATGTAGCTCAAGGGAATTCTCAGCCCCCAGATATCCTTGGAATCTCATGTGTTCACTGCAACTGATTTGTTACGAGAAACAAATGTATATGTGAGAAAGAAAGAATTGAAGTATCCAAGGATGAAAAGGCCCGTTCTCGTGTTGCCACCCTCCAGACCTCATGTGGAGGAGGCATATGAAGAAGGGCCTCAGATGAAGAACACAGAAACTGGGGTGGTTTATATGGGGAGGGGCAGTCCTTCAGGTATTGTGGGCCTGAGCCATTTAAGTACTTTGAATTGGGTCCAGAAGCTAATTGGCAGCCAGTGCAGTTGGGCCAAGCATCCATCTGCCTCTTGCTACTCCCTAGCCCTGTTTTGGTTACACATGCTCACTATTAAGATTCATGACTCCAGACTGTCACTAATATGTAGGAGGGATTCAATGCATACTGTAGATTTAGGTTTCCCTAATTAAAGTGGATAAAAGCCCTCTCTGCTCTAGCGCAACAAATCGACATATAAAAAAAAAATCAACATTTTTGAATTTTGAAAAGTGACAGGGAAATACATTAAAGGCTGTAAAACGAATGAAGGACTAATGGGAAGACATTCAAACACCCCACAAGCCAGCCAAGATGAATGCAAGATAAATGCTCATTGTTGTATAACCACTTCATAAACAAGTAAGAATAAATGCTCAATCAAGGCCATTTTCAAAAACATTTTCAGTAGGCATCTAAGATAATACAATGAAGAGGCAGGGAGTTTCAAGGTACAGATTCCAATCTGAGGTGTGCTTGACAGTTAAAGTGGCCCATAGAACAACAGTGGGCCATAACTTAAGAAAAAGTCCAGTGTGTGATGGATACAAAAATGAATTTTAATTGAGGTTTTGGTTATACAGTATACATGTTTGTTCTGGGTAATAAATCTGTTGACTTAAAAAAAACCAACAGATTATTTGTGAGTGACAGTCCAAACAGAAATTTATAGGATTATTAATAGTAATACATTTCTTTTCAAGGATTAATGTGACAACAACATGACCAAACTTAGCAACCATGTCTAGTTTGTTTGTTTGAGACGTGTGTGTGTGTAAAAAGCCAACGAAATCCAGGCCATGCATTGAAGAATTCAGAGTTTTTAGTCCTAGCAACACAACTAGGTTGGGGAATCCCAGGGATGGGAATGGTAATCTCTACTGAAATGGAAGAGAAGGTTAAATATTTTACTGTAAAATGACTGCATTTGACAGATCTAGGGAGATGGGGAGGAACAACAGCAAGGGGAGACTAGGACAGAAAGGAATCAGCAAGGCTGGGAACAGGTTGGTCAGGCAAGGGAGTAAAATAGCCTTGTCATTTCAGCAGACAAGTGGAAAAACCAAGGGACATTGTCAGCGGAGCAAATGTCAAAAAAGGTCACCTGGCCCTTGCCCCACCCCATTACATCACAGTGTTTCTATGAGCGTGACTCTTTCTCAAAGTTCTGTCTGGCTTCCTCTTCTTCTTTAGAAGCTGCATCTTTTGCTAACTCCTCATCTCTTGTCCCTGTGGGCTTGGCACTTAGGCAAAGTTTCACTAGAGGGAGGGGATTTTGTGGACCCACTGCAGAAAGAGCAGGTCTCTTCCTCCCTCCCTCCCGCTGTGCCCCCCCAAAGTCCTCCCCCACTTAAAAGCCAACTCCCCTCTCCTGGAAAGGAGTCTTAGGCTACAATCCTAACCCCACTTACCAGGGCTTGCTTTGGCACAATGCCTACCCATTCTTAGATGGTGGGAGGGCCTCTTTGCTGAATATCTTAGGAGTGGAAACATGAAACAGACAGATGACTGGTGTGACCCCACCCATCATAAACACTAAAACTAAACCCATATTCTAAATAAAAAGTAAAAACCAAACTGAAAACTTCCATGATCTAATATTCCAGCCAAGGAATAAATGTAGTCAGGTGACTGGAAATAACAAGGGAAGACTGAGCTTCTGCCTCTGCTTCGGGTGGGGAGTCGAGGCCGACCAACTACGCCAATCTCTCCACCCAGATATTTTACCGAAACCAGTCCCTGAAAAGCGGGACGAAATTGCCATACCGAGAGCAGGCTCCCTGGGAGAGCCACTTAGGTATAATATGTGCCAAGGCTTAGCCACAGAATCTTTCCGCGCCCTGGCTACGTCTCGGAATATGTGCGGTAATGAGCTCCTCCGGGCATAGGCAGAGAGTTACCAGCCCCCCTTGCGCAGCAAAAACGAAACCGCCCGGCTCTGCTTCGTTTACACTCTGGCAACGATTTCACAAGCAGCGCCAGGACGTGCCTTTTGGCCGTTCAGCACCAGGTGCCAACCAGGCAAGGCGATCCAATGGCGGGTACAGGCCAGCGCCAGGCACCGGAGCCCCGTGCTCGGCTGCTTCCCGGAGCGAAGCAGCGCTGGCTACCGTCAGGATCAAAACAGAGCAAACTCCGCCCAAGGAGTCAATAACCTCGGGAGAAGGAATAAAAACCCGAGTGTGCGTTTTTCAACAGAACTTCAGAAGGCGCGAACGCACCAAGGGCGCACAGAAAAACTTGCCCGGGAGGGAGGGAGAGAACGCATCTCTTCTGGGTCCCCATCCGCACCTGCTAGGGCGCCCGAGGATAATAATAAAAAAGCCACAACCCCGCAACGCATCGGGCTTCCTCACGAGCAACCCCTTCCCGAAAGCCCAGGCCCTCCATTCTTTACCTTGGTGCTGGCGCTCGGTCCCCACAGACTTAAGTTTTCTTCTCTCGCAGCAGCCGCGACTCTGACACAGAACTTAACAACACTTCTCTCGTCCCAGCCCTTGGGAGGCGAGGGCGGGGCGCGCGGGGGAACGGAGGGAGGCGGCGCCCGGGAGAAACCCAGCCCCTCCCGTCCAAAAGGAATATGTTGCGAGCAGCTGCGACCGAGGAGCTCAGGGTGCCTCCAAGTGGCTCGATCGGGTCCTGCCGCCGGAAAGTTGCGCCCATTTGTTGTTTGGAATGAGCTTTCTTTGACGCGAAAGCGCGCAGAATCTGCAACGTATCACGGCTTTAGCCCAGCGAGATCTATTTGGTCTAGGGCAGTAGTTTTCAACCACTGTGCCGTGGCACCCTGGGGTGCCTTGAATGATGGTCACAGGGGTGCTGCGGCTGCAAGCAACACTGGCCTCTGTCCCTCTTCCCTTCCCTCCCTTGCAATGGCCTCCTCTTATGGCCTCTAGCATCGCTGCCTCCCAAAGGATTGCACAGCTGTTTGTTGCAGCAGCCCTGGATATAAACTCAATGGTGCCTCTAGGGTTGGCCAGGGGGTGCTTCCCAGGGCCCTGTGGGCAATGTGAGGAGGCACCTCTCTTTGAGGTGGGGCGGCGTGGGGAGGAGAGGGGCAGCTCAGAGACCAGAAGATTCCCAAGGAGAGAGGAGAAGAGGGGAGACTGAGGGATCACTCCTGAGAGGAGGGTGTTTGAAAAGGGGTAAGGAGCTGCCAGCTCTGCAGGCAAGGGGTGACATAACTGGGCTCCTGAGCCCCACAAGGGTGCCACAGAAAGAATGTAGTTGGTCAAGGGAGACAGGGACCCAAATAGGCTGAAAACATCTGGTCTAGGGGTGAAGTTTTGAAGGGTGTGTGAGAAACTTGTTTATATCTGGGGGGGGGTCTTTTTTCAGGCTGAGGGCCACATTCCCCACTAGGCAACCTTCCAAGGGCCACACAGCATTGAGTGGGGGGCTAAAGCAAAACTGGGCAGAAGAAATGAATTGTACAAACGCTTCCCTTAGTGAAGTAGACTACCTTCCAGCCAGGAATGGGCTCTTTCAAGTTCTGCACAGCAGGGTTGGCCTGACAAGGGGTGGTTCAAGAGTCCCAGGCAATCTCCATCCAATACTAAAATGGATGGTTTTGGTTTTTGGAATTAAACATTCAACACATTGTATACAAACATTCGCGTGCTGTTCAAGATCTGCCAAGGTGTTAAAGAGCTCCTCTTGGGGGATCTCACAGACGCCGTGGGGATGCAGGAAAGGGCCTTCTCAGTTGCAGCTCCCAGGTTCTGGAATCCCCTCCATGGAGAAGCCAGACTGGCTCCCTCCTTGCTGTCCTTCTGCCAGCAGGGGAAGACTTTGTTGTTCCAACAGGCTTTTGGGAACTGTCTGCTTTTAATGAAATGGCTGACGCCACACTGTTTTTATCATAATTATTTGTAAGTTTTATATAGATTGTTTATATGTATGTAGTTTTAATACTTTAAATGTTTAATCATTTTTAATTATTGATTTTTTGAATGTTTTTAGCGATTCTTGTTTTTATCTTTAAGCCATCTTGAGTCCTGCCAGAGGAAAAGGTGAGGTATAAATAAATATATAATAAAAATAATGATAACCATTAATTTGGTAGAAAAATTGGTCCATGCAGACATTTGGGGCACAGAAGCTCATCTGAATGATCCTACTGGCCATTATAAGTGTTTTTAATGCCCACCCACCTTACCCCACTATTTTGTTCCTAAGCTGAACAGTAGTTATTCATTTGAGTAGCTTCTGAGCACTCAGCACTTGAACTGCTTGTGCAATGCAATCCTATGCAAGTCTACTCTGCAGTAAAGCTATTGACTTCAGTGGAACTTAATCACAGATAAGCATGCTGCCATGTAAACCAGGAATAGGGAATAGGTTGCCCTTCTTATGTTATACTACAACTCCCAACATCCTTGACTGCTGGTCATTGCCAGCTAAAGATGGGAACTGTAGTCCAGCGTCAGGAGGGCAAGCTATTGGGTTCCTTTGGTGTATACTCATTGCATTGGATTTAGCCTGAGCCTCTTTCATTTGCAATTCTTTTAGCCTTTAAGCTCCTTCCCAAAAGAGTTTTAGACTTGGTAAAAGTCAACTACGGTAATTATTTTACATTTCTTGACTGAACATTTTTGAAAATACAAATTGAAGCAGTAAATAAATAAATGCAAAAGGTGAATACTAACATGAGGCTTAAGATAGCTCGATTATTATACATACTGATAATCTTTATTCTTTTTCTCCTTTACAGGGTTTCAAAATGAAAAGAGAAAGTAACTTCAAAAGATCCATAGTGTAGCCTATAGCAAGGCTGGAGGACAGGCAATAACCTTTATACTTGTGTAATCAGTCAATGCTTTCCATTTTTTATTGAATGAGTCCTTTGTCTTCTGGCCCCTGCCTACCCTTAGTTTGTGTGTTAATTTCTCCAAAAGATCACATCAAAGGCATTTTGGTACCACTGGTCAACATTTACGTGTCTTCCAGTTCAACAGCTGCTAGTGCAGCCAAAAGTAAATGACTCAACAGCTCTTTGTAATTAAGATCTAGATTTCTGTCCAGAAACATGTTTAGGAACACTAATGCTGAGAGTCAACTATTGATGTTTTTACCCATCAAGGGTCTAGTGTCTCACACTTTGCCTTTATTCTGGCTTCTATTCAGTTCAATTGCAAGTTTCTTCATGGAAACTTTCCTAAACGATGTCTTTTAACAGTTGCCAGAAAGGTATCACAAGAGCGAGCAATTGAGTCATACCTAAACTCCTTCTAAAACCACTCCACTAATCATAGCCAAAGCCCCTATTATGATAAGTCCTTCCACTGGCTTTCTTGAAGTTGTTGTTTTTTCTTTTCTTAAAGTGGCTGCAGGGAAACCTGAAACAGAGCAGGGCTATGGAGTTGCCAAAGAGGAAGTTAATCCTCCACCAACCTGGTGCCTCCAGAAATTTTGGAGTACAACTCACATCAGCCCCAGCCAGCATGTGGGAGTTGTAGTCCAAAATTTATGGAGGGCACCAGGTTGATGAAGGCTGCTATAAACACGGACACTGCCATTTCCCCAGCTGAAATCCTCCTCCTCCCTTGCTCACACCACCACTGCTATTTGTCCAACAGGGCATACATGCACTTGCCATACAAGTCATGGCCCAAATCTGATTCAGGGTCTCCACAGCTGCTTTGACTTTTCCCCTCCTGTTAAAAAAATGCCTGTACGGGATCCTTCTGGTAGTTTATCCCTAAGTAAAATTGATACTACCTGTCTTGCCAGTAATATATATGAAAAGGATCTAGGGGTCTTAGTAGACCACAAGCTTAATGTGAGTCAACAGTGTGATGCAGCAGCAAAAAGAACTAATGCTATTCTAGGCTGCAGGAACAGAAGGATAGTGTCCTGATCAAGGGGAGTATTAGTACCACTCTATTCTGCCTTGGTCAGACCACACCTGGAGTACTGGGTGCTGTGATTTAAGGAGGATATTGACAAGCTGGAAGATCTGCAGAGGAGGGTGACCAAGATGACCAAGCCTTATGATGAACAGTTGAGAGATAGCTGAATAGTCTGCTAAAGAGGTGATATGATAGCCACCTTTAAATATCTAAAGGGCTGTCATATGGAAGATGGAAGAAGGTAGGACTTGCAACCAGTGGCTTCAAGTTACAAGAAATGAGATTCCAACTAAACATCAGCAAGAACTTTATGGTGGCAAGAGTTGTTCAACAGTGGAATGGATTCCCTCAGAAAGTGGTGGAGTCTCCTTCTTTGGAGGTTTTTAAAGCAGAGGCTGGATGGTCTTCAGTCACTGATGCTTTAGTAGAGCAGTGTTTCCCAAACTTTTTTGGGCAACGGCACACCTGTTTACTGAAAAAAAAATCTCGCGGCACACCACCATTAAAGCCCCGCCCCGTGACGTCAGCGCGCAGCGTCACGCCGGGAGGGACGCACGAAAGTGAAAGTTTTTTCCCTCCCCCTTGCCGGGGAACCTCCAAGCTTTGGGGGTGGGAGGAGGCAGCAGAGCGAGGGACTGAGGGACGGCGGCAACTGAGGCGGCGGCGGCTGTTGTGGTGGTGGCGGCGATAGCGGGCGGAGGAGGGGGCGGCGGCGGGGCTTGAGGAGCCGTCGCCGGGAGTTGCTGCTGCTGCTGTTGTTGCTGCTGCCCGGACATGCCGGCCTCCTCCTCCTCCGCTGTCTCGCGCTCCTCCCTTTTGCACGCGCTGCCCCGCCGCTCGGCACCACCACCGCGGAGCCGCCCCTGGCTTGACGCGGATCCTCGCCGCCGCCTCCTCTCACCGCCCAACTCGCCCGCCTCCCTCCCACGGCACACCAGCCAATGTCTCACGGCACAGTAGTGTGCCGCGGAACACCGGTTGGGAAACACTGTAGTAGAGATTCCTGTATTGCAGGGGGTTGGACTAGATGAACCTTGGGGTCCCTTCCAACTCTATAATTCTATGCTTCTATAATATGACATCTGCAAGCTGCTGGTAACGTCAATAAAGCACCTTAGCGTGAGTTTCTTTGCAGGAAAAGAATGCTGGAGACAAAATTGTGATTCTAATCATATAGATTTAATTTACAAACAAAAGGTAGAGCAAGGGCCGGCTGGCAGGCTGACCATGTTAGTGTCAACACATACAATTCCCACTCACCCACCCCCTTGCAAAAACAGCAAAAGGACATCTTTGCAGCTCCTGAAGGCTACTTCTTGGAGACAGCTGCAGGAGATCAGTCCCTCTTTCCCCCCTGCCAAATTTAAAATGGAATCTCCCCCCACCCGCCTCCCCTTTGTGGCACACACTGTCCACAGCTGGACATGTATGATCCAACTTCCATTTTAAGCTGGGATTGTTTTCCATTAATCGTTTGTCATGGGCTGCCAAGCCACTAAAACAGAAGAGCATGATGTTCTTATATAGCCCTATAATATAAAAGCTGTGCTTTACAAGAGATCAATGGCAAGCCAGAGAGGTTGGAAACTGATAAACAAGCCATACTGCCCCATTGCTGTACATTTAGGAATGCAGTTCAAATGAATGCCAACATTATCAGATCCATCATAGGTTGTGACATTTTTATTTATTTGTTGTTGTTGTTTTTGGCTGAAGGTAACTTGGGGAGGGGCGAGCTGCCTTAGGACATGTAGGGAAACCTCAAATTCTAGTAGCTTCCTTGCCACCTGACTCACTGAGATTTTAAAATAGCCAGAATTAGGGGGAGAAGGGGGGCCACTAGGGGGCACATCGGAAGATGGCTGACAATAACATCTCTCCGACCCACACGAGGTAATTTGGAGGCTATGATGGGGTAATTAGCCTCCTTAAACCCCCCCCCCCGGATTGTGGGGGGACGGCCCTTGCCTGCTGTGCCCTATACCACCCCCGAATTTGTGGGGGTGGGGGCACTAGGCACAAAGCCCTCCTGTGGGATTTCGGCACTCCTCGACGCCGTCCCTGATTCGCGCCACTAGATGCAGAACTTCAAAGGAAACAATTTGGATGAAAGGAATGCACATATTTCAAGAGAGAAGGAGGAGTAAAGACTGCTAACAGAAGAGATCTCTGGTAAAACAAGAGAAGAATAAAACATGAGAAGATACGCCAAGACAAGGTACGGCAAATGACTGAGGGGGGGGGGACTCTCCCTACTTTTCTTATGTGATTAAACAAGAATCCCCTCCCCTCACGAGTCAGAAACATCGTGTTAAGGACTTAAAGCTGTGGATTTAAGGCTGTGTGGAGATAAACTTTCGAACCAAAGCACGTTTTAAGAAGAGCATGGAAAGTGTAAGAGCTTTGAAATGACACAGTTAAAAATGCCTTCGCCATATTGGGAAGTTCTGGCGGAGGTCTTGAGTCTGGGAGGAGAAAGAGAGAAATAGAGTTGTTTATATATTGTGGTTAAACTCCTCAGTGGGACTCAAGCGATAGTTTTACGAGACTATGATGGATAGAGCGATGTTATCTATGAAGGAGATGATATATGGAAACCATCTCGATTTGAGGATTGGAAGAATGGAAAATTCACACAGGACTATTATTACTATTGGTGTTTATCGGCTTAAGGAGACTATCAGAAGAGATCATAAAGAAAAAAGAGAAAATATCTGGACAAGATGTGATGTGGAAACAGCAAGATAAGATGGGATAGAATTATGAACTCTGAACTGATTTGGACTGATTGGGACATTAACGCAGCAGCAAGAAGATGATCAGAATTCCCCTTCGGATCTTGAAATATGGGTCCCCCCAACAAAATTAAAAATTTGACTTTGTAATTCGGAATTTATGTGATATGATTTAATTTGATGTGATTGGCCAGTTAATAAAAATTATTAAAAAAAAAAAACAGAATTAGAGGGAGGAGAGCCTAACCCTCAGCCTTCAAAGTTTTGAAAGGAGTATCAAGCTCTTGCCCAAGAAAATGTACATCCCAGCTCCTCTCCTTCCCCAAGGCTGGTGCTGACTCATTCCATCTGATGCATTTCCAAGACTGCAGAGGCACTAAACCTCCACGCGGTGGCATTCTCTCCCCATCAACATCTTGTAAGGAGGATTTTGGTACAATTTCAAGTTCCTTTCAAGCAATCTGATCTCTTTGAGAAATGTACTACCAGGTATATGATAAATCAAAGTTCGCTGCTCCCTGAGATGGAGCACCCACCACAAAGGGACCCAGGTTTTGGCCCTCCCACGATTGTCAGGATCAGACTGCAAAAGAGCTGCTATATAACCTTTGAGAGATGCTTGGAAACCAGGAACCCACCTGAGTTAGCTTCTCCTGTACCTTGCGAGGGGAGAAGCTGCACTTTCTAGAATTCTCCCTCTCATACATTTGTTTGTGTTTCTGGTGCCTGGGTGGCGATGGGAGAACTGAGGAAATAAACTATTGTAGCTGAATGAAAGCCCTTATCAACTTTCCACAGAATGGAAGAGCCAAGTAGCAAATTTTGAGCCTGAGTTTCTTTTATATAAAATGGAAATGGGTAGTGAGCTGCCTTTATGGTTACAAGCCATTATTCTAACAAAGCCCTCCGCCCCCCAGACCGTGGAATGACTGGAAGGAAATTCTTCAGGCAAAGCACGGTATCTCCCTGTTGGCAAAACATTTCTGTTTTCCTTCTCTTTCCCTCTCTCTCTCATATAAAGGTAAAGGTACAGGGACCCCTGACTACTAGGTCCAGTCGTGACCGACTCTGGGGTTGCAGCGCTCATCTTGCTTTATTGGCCGAGGGAGCCGGCGTACAGCTTCCGGGTCATGTGGCCAGCATGACTAAGCCACTTCTGGCAAACCAGAGCAGTGCACGGAAACGCAATTTACCTTCCCGCCAGAGTGGTACCTATTTATCTACTTGCACTTTGAGGTGCTTTTGAACTCCTAGGTTGGCAGGAGCAGGGACCAAGCAACTGGAGCTCACCCTGTCGCAGGGATTCAAACCACCGACCTTCTGATCAGCAAGACCTAGGCTCTGTGGTTTAACCCACAGCGCCACCCACATCCCTTTCTCTCTTATAGTTCTGCTAGAAAACTGCCATGCCTACTCTGAAGGGTCGCTGTGAAGATCAGTCTGAATCAAAGAGCTGATACTCACTTACCTAACAGAGCAGTTTCCTGAAAATCGGTACATTTTCATAAATCTTTGCTTGTGCCAGGGATCGGAAACCTGTGACCCCCTCTAGTTGTTGCTGGAGCTATACTACCCATCAGCCCCAGCACAGGCAATGCTTAAGGCTGATGGGAGTTGTAGTTTAGCAGAGGTTTGCCACCTCTGGCCTACATACAGTGGTACCTCAGGTTAAGTACTTAATTCGTTCCGGAGGTCCGTTCTTAACCTGAAACTGTTCTTAACCTGAAGCACCACTTTAGCTAATGGGGCCTCCTGCTGCCACCACGCTGCCAGAACACGATTTCTGTTCTCGTCCTGAAGCAAAGTTCTTAACCCGAAGTACTATTTCTGGGTTAGCAGAGTCTGTAACCTGAAGCGTCTGTAACCCGAGGTACCACTGTACAGTGAAATCCAGGTCAACAGTGGTTGCTGCATCCATAAAGACACCATTTTGCAAAATTCCTACGGAGAAGGGCTTCTTAGCTCAGTTGTCAGCAGCTTATATAAGAGGGAAGCATCTGGGAGAGAAAATGAGGAAACTTGGCAACTGTTTTGGCCTCTAGAGAGAGGCTTCTTGCCTCGAGAGAGTTCATTGATCTCTCCCCAGCAGGAACCAAGAATATAATAAGTTTCATGTCCTCTCCCGCCCTGGAGGAAAGATGGGAGGGATCAATGTAGGTGGGAAATACAGAAGCAAGGATCAGGAAAGGCTGTCTGCAGAGCCAGTGTGGTGTAGTGGTTAAGAGCGGTAGTCACGTAATCTGGGAAACCGGGTTCGCGTCTCCGCTCCTCCACATGCAGCTGCTGGGTGACCTTGGGCCAGTCACACTTCTGAAGTCTCTCAGCCCCACTCACCTCACAGAGTGTTTGTTGTGGGGGAGGAAGGGAAAGGAGAATGTTAGCCGCTTTGAGACTCCTGAAGGGGAGTGAAAGGTGGGATATCAAATCCAAACTCTTCTTCTTCTTCTTCTTCAGATGTAGGACACTGGATTTGCATACAGAAAATCTCAAGGTCATGGCAGTTATGTCTCCAGAGTCAAGGCACTATGCCTCTGAAATCCAGTGGCTAGGAATCACAAGTGAGAGTGTTGGGGTGTGTTCAGGATTGCTTTTGGGGTTCTCATACACATCTGGTTGGCCACTGTGAGAGCAGGACCCTGGACTAGTCAGGTATTTGGTCTGACCAAGATGGTCTCTTCTTGATCCCTGGCATCTCCAGATAGGGCTGGGAAGACCCATGCCTGAAATTTTGGAGTACTGATGCCAGTCCCTGCAGACAATACTAATGGACCAATGGTCTAACCCAGTATAAAGCAGCCAGTTTTGTAAGTTCCTGTAATCAAGACAAAAGACCGAGAAGCCTCCGAACTAGGAAACTCAGTCAGAGTGTAGCAACACAGGACTTTTAGACAATACCTTTTATGGTGTAAGTGTTACTCAGAAGTAGCATTTTAAATATCTCTTGGACTGTACCAAGTCATTTTGCAGAAAGGGAAGGGGACATATCTGAACGCTTCACCGTGTTGCAAAAAAAAAATCTAGCATATGTGTGGGAGTGTTGCTCAGTCTTCTCCCTGCTGTGAGAGCTTTTCACAGACAGCAGCCCATTGAAGAATGCCATTTTGCCCCTGCCTTATGGAAGGGCAAGACCATCTCACATTGATTCACACACGTTAAATTTGTCCTGTCATAAAGTATCCAAATGGCTTTTTCTCAAATTAATGCAGTTCTTAAATCAGCTGCCATGGGAGACTGACACATTTTCTGAAGTTTGAACTTCTGTTGTTAAGAACAGAAAAAGACACTCAAAGCTCCCCACCCCTTTATGCTGTTTTGTGTAATGCTAACGTTTTCATTGCAATTCAGAATGCTGCTTGCATCAAAGATGTGCTACACATGCTGTAAGACTCTTATCAGCTGGTGTGCATGGAAACAGTGACATCCAACACACACACACACACACACACACCTATGCCTTTTGGTGCAGTTTTATTTTTGGATCTTCAGCAGCAGAGCATTTCTTCGCCATCCTTGATCTTTTAACAAATCTACCCTATCTTGTGTACTGAAATGTCCCCGGTGTTTTGTGGATTACTTTTGGAAGGCTGGATACACTGCTGCAATGCCCATGTCTCGGAAACATGTTTTTAAAAGGGAGAGGAAGAAAGAGACTCTCTGGGATAAAACTGACATAACTTTTCAGAACGTATTCTATATCCTGCATTGTGGAGAATGGAGAATGAATTAGGACTTTTGGGGGAGGTTGTGCAATGAGGGGGGACACTGCGCACTTCTCAAGATAACGCAGGGTAAATAGGGGCATTGGCAAGTAAACCCATAGGGCTGCCTACCAATTCCTACAAGCTTGATTGTATCAATTCCTCTCCCCGCTCCAAAGCAGCATTTTAAAGGCTTGTTAGATGATATTTCTTTCAAGAAACCAAGCAAAAACCAATGTAAAACGCAAGAAAAGCCCAAAATTTATTGGGAGATTCAAATCCAAACAAATATCACAGTGTGTGCTACATAAATCTTGGGCCCTATCCCTTATATCAGGTGTAGGGAACCTTTGGCCCTCCAGATGTTGCTAAACTACAACTCCCATCAGCCCCAGAAAGCATGGCCAATGGTGGGAGTTTTAATTCGGCAACATCTGGGGGGCAAAGGGTTCCCCACACCTGCCTTTGATTATCACATTCAGAGCCACCAGACTGTCAGCATTTTGAGGGAATAGTTCAGCTGCATACCAAAACATTAGGCTTTATTTAGCATTTAAAGTGGTTAAATCAATCGTCGTCCTAGTGCAACAAGTCCACTTTTTGAAAAAGACAAAGGACACCAGACTTTTTGCCAGTTGGAAAGTGACAGGAAATGCACTGATGAACAAATAAATAAAGGGAAAGAAATGTAAACACGCTGCAAGGAAATTGGGATGAATTCAGGACAAATGCTCATTGCCATATGACCTGCCCTCCACAATAAACAAATCAGAAGGAAAGCTCATTAAAGACTTGCTGAGACTTGGCTGGATGAGTTAGGAGGCACGACCTACCTCAGCTGTGCCCAAATGGGCACTTGGCACAGCACAAAGGTACATTGCATGGGGGTAGAGCGCCTGCGTGTTCCTATGTCCACAGTACCAACATCCCCTTTACCAGAAAAACTCTTAATATTGGGATAGGCTTGGAAAGTCTGCACTTGGGAGTTCAGCCAGACAGAACATTAGGGATGCTGCTGCTCCATCAACCACCTTGTTGCCCAGCAGCATCCCTGACCGAGCTGACAGCTACACGCCCCTGGGCAAGCCAGACCCTGTCCTCGGCTTCATATCTCAGTGCATCTCCAGAGAGTTTGGTATTAGAATTATCAGTTCCCTTACATGGGCTTCCTCTAGGAAGGCAAGATAACAGCAGCTCCTGGGTGTGACAAGAAGGTTGTGTGATCAAAGCCACTTTCCCCACCCCAGAGCGGATTACTAAGCAAAACTCATAGGCCTCATGCTGCCTCTTGTCGTGCAAAGAGTGAGGGTGAACTAGCTTATGCACCTGCCCTTGTTACAGCAGCAAGCTTAGAGGAATGAAGTGTAATCCAGGAGCATAAAATTTCTTTTCTCCAAGTAAAAGACCCTGGCGAAGCCAAGGTTTTGCACCGCCCATCATCAGCTTTTCCTTTCATTGTAGTCCTACACACGCTAACTTGGGAGTAGGCCCCATTGAACTCAGTATGACTTATTTCCGACTGGCCTGTACATTCTTCTCCACTGAATACAGGGACATTAGCCTACACAGAGAGAAGGCAGAGCTATCCTGTGTTCTGGTTGTCCCAGCCCCTCTGCTAGGGACTTGGATAGAGTTGGGAACCTTAGGCCTGGGGGCCAAATGCAGCCCTTCCAGCCTCTCCATCTATTCCTCAAGGCTCTTTGCAGGCCACCCACCTTCCAAAGGCCATACCCCTTGCTGGCCCTGATCAGCAACCTCCTCCATTCCTTCGCATTTCTCCCCCTGGCTGGAATGTGTTTTTAAATGGTGGTGTTGCTTCTTTCTTGCCAGGATGAAGCAGGTGGGGGAGGAGAGCGAATGTAGAGAATTCTGGTTGTGCGTGGCTAGAATGCAGCCTACTGTACAAAAGGCGAAAGAGTAAGATCTAATGCTCTACATACTTTGCCTCTGCTCCCACCCATAAAAGGAAGGTGGCCCCCAGAAGGTTGCACCTTAAGGGAATGTGGCCCTTGGGCTGAAAAAGATTACCCATCTGCTGTAATAGAACAACTTGGGTAGGTCTTGAGAACCAATTTTCATTCAAATGAGGCTCCCAAGACACCATTCTTCCAAGATCTGTTGCTACACCTGGTTTCCTGCAGGTAATGCCTTCTCCTGCCAATACTTTGCTTTCATGTTTCAATACAGAGCAATCCTTGGCATGTTTCCTCAGATGGAAGTCCCTCTGTGTTCAATAGGCCTTACTCCCTTGTCACTTTGTTAAGGATTGCAGCCTAAATGTGATGGCTCAGTGACCCAGTCATCAGCTACTCACACTTTATCCTCCTTCCTGCAGAGTTAAGACTGTGTAGGTGTTCACTTCGCAGTGCAAAGAATATTTTTTTCAAAGTTATTACTGATCTTTGAGAGGCTCTGCAAAAGAAACACATTTTTCACCTACCTGAGGTTAAGCACACTGCGTGTGCAGCATTGTAAGCCTCCATTCTCAGCTTTGTTTTACTGGCACCACAAAGCCTCAGCATTTGACAGAAGAACTGAAGGTGCAAAGTGAAACAGCAGTTCTCTTAAAATTTCACAGCAGTCACTTTTAAAAACACACCCACCCACTGTTTCATGTCTTTGCAAACATATGTAGTGTCCACAATAGAGAATACATTAAAATGTGAAGTGGACCAAAAAAAGGATTCCAAAATAATCTATCGTGCTATTTTATTTCATCGCCAATGAATTAAAAAAAAGAGATTACACTCTTTTGTGCCTCTCATTTGAACAACCCTGCGCTATAAAACTCACAGACAGTAGAAACTCATCTAGCAGGAGCCAAACTCAACTATATACAGATAAATACCAACCATATGGCCACAGTGCTGAGCTTCAGTTAAAAACACCCTCACAGTCATTAATGTACAATCTCCCTTGAGAACATCTTGCATGTGGTGGCGGTGGAAAAAAGCCATGTATGCCATGGGGGACTGGCAACATACTCTCAGAGGTAGGAGGTGGTGGCATGCCTCCCTGGCTTTGTTCTCCTGCTCCCGTGGGAAGCACAGCCATTGTTGGCCTGAACTCTATGCATTCCTGGTAACAGCTTGTGCTTTGAGAGGCAGCTTGGAGAAACACTAGGTGCACCACAATCCTGGAAATCTGCCTTGCAAGTACATGGAGCACAAATCCAAGCTTGGCCCGGCTGCAAGAGCTTATATGCCCACCTGGCTCAACTGGAGAGAAAGTTTAAAACATTTTTATATTAACAGGAGTCAGAAGAGAAGGAACAAGTTGAAGAGGCCAAATGGCAGGACACCTTCTCTCCTTGGATGTAGATGATTTTTAAAAAGTGCTCAGCTGCCCAAGATTTTGTTTTTGGGGAGTAGGAATACTGGGGAGGCAAAAGTTCCTCCTGATGTGCTCGATAAGAGATGGAAGACCGTTTCACATGTGTACACCTGCCTCTCCAGATGAGGGGACAAAGTGACAGGATTGTGCTTACAAGATGACCTAAGAGACCCCCCTGAGCTAGAAATAGGCTGGCACACTCAAAAACAAATACACACATTCTGAAAATAAAGATGCACGTTTCAGCATCTCATCATCCCAGGCGCTGCCTTCTACTGCTCCATCACTTTCCCCTCCCACCCCCCACAGCAGGTGTTTTGAAAACAGCAGGGGATAGGGAGCCACCCAAGCACACCTGGATCCACCACCAAACACCTTTGCAGGTGAAAGGCTGCAAGTCCCACTCGCCATGCCTCATGGATAAACAGCAGCACCAGCAAAACCTTCTGGTGGACGGGGAGCTCAAGAAACGAGCCTGAACCCCTCCGTTTTTTTGCCATTTCACTTTGCACTGTGTGAGAGATCGGCATTCAAGTAGATCCCTCCTCATCAGCATAGTAGAGCCCGTTATGTGATCAGGCTCCTCCTTGCAGAGAGGCCCTGCCTGGCCCCTGCCTGTGGGTACACCCTGCATGTGGCTCCAGCCTGACACCACCCGAGATTGCTAGTTTGCTTTGAAGACGTCCTTCCGCAGCCGCACTTCCTTCAGCACCCGGGCCCGGAAGCTGTCCCAGTCCTCGTCCCTTTGGCGCTTCATCCCCACGGCTTCTTGCACCTCCGGGCAGTGCGTCCGCAGGAAGGGATTGTACTGCTTCTCCTCACCGATGGTAGAAGGGCACTTTAGGGGAGAGAACGAGACAGGCACACACTGTGAGCATGGACAATGGGCAGCACAAAGCAGTAACTCCTCCTAGCTGCTTTCGCGTTTGCTGCTTTCCTTTGAATGAAGGGGAGGGGAGGCCAGGACTTTGGCATGTTGGGCAAATTGGACCACCTCAACTTTATACCTGACCCTTTTTGCTCTTTCGAATTTGACCTTAAACGCTTTTGATCTTGGCCTGTGAGTTGCTTTTTGCAGAATGTGAAAGCAGTACAGACAACATAAAGCTCCCCATCGGGCCATGCCAGCTTTGGCCTTGGTGATGTTTTGCATAGATCCCAACCAAACTATTGCAATGGAGCCTCGGTTCTCAAACGTCTCCATTGACAAAGCATTCGGAACTGAACGCCGAAAACCCGGAAACCTGGAAGTAGAATGGCTTGCACTGCATGTTTTTCCATTTTTCCAATGGATTTTGCCAACCGCCCATTGATCCTCGGTTTTCGAATGTTTTGAAAGTCGAACGGTCTTCTGGAACAGATTACGCCCGAAAACAGAGGTTCCACTATACCAGTATTGCTACTCAAAAATGTAATTTAATTCGGTGTTAGGTTATGGCACTGCAAAGGCCACCACTGCTCTCTGCACAGATGGCCCACATTTATTATTATCATTTATTAAATTTATTAGTCACCTTTTTTTGTCATGGCAACTCAAAATGACTTACCAAAAGAACAGACGTACCTTAAAACCACGGAACATTCCGTCCACTCTAAAAGGCCATAGATAGTTAAAAGCCAAAGGCCTGGTCAAAAAGGAATGTTTTTGCCTGGCGGCCAAAGATATGCAATGGTGGCACCAGGTTAGCCTCCCTGGGAAGAGCATTCAAAAAATGGGGCGCCACCACCGAAAAGGCCTGTTCTCACAATCTGGGTAAGTGGAACAATGGAAGGAGTAGACAAGTAGATGAAGGTGAGGTTCAGATAACTGCAGAGAGAGATACTATACAAAGGCTGGTGAAACTAGGCCAAGCTCTGCAACAGAAATGAACCCAGAAGGAATTTAAAAGTTAGGTAAGCAACGATGATGAAAATGGGCAGCAATTACAGGCACAGGAACATCACAATGAAAGAGAGACTGAGGTGGGGGGGGGGCAGGGGACAGTGGGGCCCAGCAAAACTGTGGATGGAGTTTCCACCCACATGCTTGCCTGTGTACTTGCACACTTGGTTGGGTGTGGTTAATTCCCCCAGGTCTAATGCATTGGTGATACCTGAAAAGCAACCTATTTATATCTTACAGAAAGGAAGGCAAAGCGAATAGCAAGCAACTGAGGCAAAGAGACCACAGCATGCAAGAATTTGCTAAGAGACCCACAACCTCCCAGATAAGCAGATCCCAGCTAAGAAAGTACCACCTGCCACATTCCCCAGGCCGGTTCTGCACCAGACAACCACCCCACTCCAGACGTCCAGAAGGGAGGAACCAAAATCAGAAACCAGATGCCTGCAGTTAAGAAGACAGAGGCAGGAAACTCCCTGGACAGGTGTTACCCAGCTGCGCAAGAGAGCCAGGAAGCTGCTCTTGGATGAATGCCATGGCATCTGCAGTGGATGGAGGCGGCTGGACAAAGAGGGCCTTGGAGAAGTGGGCATGTGCCCGATGCACAGGAACTGAAGGGGAATGGAGGGAAACAAAGAAACACACACACACACACACACACACAGCACCAGCAGGTTGAGTCTCTTATCTATAAGAACACTCCAAGATCCATCAATTCCACCCCGCACCCCGGCCACATTTCTCCAATTCTCTCTTGATTCTACAGGGACCACAGCTGATCTGAAAGAACCAGCTCATGCATGCATGCATGCACCCACCCCTCTCACCGTGCTTCTCTTCTCAACCCGCTGTTGATTCACCCACTGTAGCTTCTGCTCCAGGACGGGATTCTCCAGCTCCAGAAGGCGTGCAAACATTAAGCACTCTGCAGCATACTCGTGCCCTATTAAAAAAGAAAAGGAGCAGGCAGTCAACAGGGGCTGCGCTGATGCAGGGAGATTCATCCTGCTGAGTTTCACTCCCAGTGACCCTCTAGTGCCTTCACCTCCTCTAATTCCCAACCAGCCATTGCCCTACTTCAGGACCAGCGTAGAAGGAGATGGGCATTGTTTCTGCCCG
Source organism: Podarcis vaucheri (assembly GCF_965113315.1). NCBI lineage: Eukaryota > Metazoa > Chordata > Lepidosauria > Squamata > Lacertidae > Podarcis > Podarcis vaucheri. The sequence continues at coordinate 88,934,582 of NC_138759.1, read as the reverse complement.
TGCAGCTCTTCCAGCTCCTACCTGGCCAAAGCAGTGTGTCTTCAGCAAGATCAGCTGCCGTGTCCAGCGATGCCAGCATTGTTTCTGGCGTCCCTTCAAATATCCGACCTGGACGGTTAAGGAACAAGGAGTTAATTTCTACAGGGAAGAAGCACAAAAATAAAGTTCTTCCTCACAGCCGGACAGAAACATAGGGAGAGTTGCTTTATACCAAAACAGACCACTGATCTGTCTAGCTCAACATTGTCTCCACTGACTGATGGCAGCTTTCCATGATTTCAGACAAGGATTGAACTTGGGACATTTGCAAGCAAAGCAGATGTTCTACTGCTGAGCTACAACCCTTCCTCTGACACCTTTTTTCCCCCTTGAGTGTCTCCTCTCTCACAGACACTGCACACCTCCCAGAAACGAGGACCAAATCCCCTCTCTCCTCTTCCCACCAACTATCTTGGAGCTTGTTGTAGATGTCTCCACACAAATTAAGCACTGGGAGCACAAGTGCAGCTGCTGCCTTCTAGTGCCTAGGGGAAGCTTCCATATGTTCCAGGAAGCAATGGCTGTCCTATATCCCCCTTCCCCACGGACTTACCACAGCCGGAGAGGAAAAGGAGGTCTCCCGAGAAGAGAGAGGCTGGCCCTTCGAAAGGTTTGCCATCCAGCACGTACACCATATGCCCCACAGTGTGTCCCGGCGTGAAGAGGGCCTTGAAGTTCAGACGTCCTATCACAATGGTCTCTTTATCTGAGAGGGGACTGGAATGCAACAGTTGGGTTTGTGATCATGAGGAAGGAAGGAAAACCATATTGCCAGCCTGGAAGACCTTAGCATGGTCCATAGGCCAACCTAGATGTTGGCCCCCACCAAGGGCGCAGAAATCATACCTCCGTGGCTAGGAGGCTGCCCGCCTGTCTGCATGCTCCTCCACTGCTCTGGGCGGCTGGGCCACAAGCGTTGGAGGGGGCGCCGATATAGCTCCTTACCAATGGTGCAAAAGAGCCTAGGTATGCCTCTGCACAGAGGAGACTTGGACCCCAGTTCTTGACTGGCCAAATGCTTCCTATCGAAAATGTCATAGCAACTTGCCATAGAGCGAGGGTGGCAGGGACGTTTGCCCTGTCAAGGGCCACGATAATCTATCAGATGCCACACCTTTTTTCCTCTCTTTCTCTCTCTCTTTTTTCTCCCCTCTGCCCAATGGGCTGTTTAAAGGTAAAGGTAAAGAGACCCCTGACGACTCTGGAGTTGTGGCGCTCATCTCACTTTACTGGCTGAGGGAGCCGGCGTACAGCTTCCAGGTCATGTGGCCAGCATGACTAAGCCACTTCTGGCAAAGCCAGAGCAGCGCATGGAAACGCCATTTACCTTCCCAGTGGAGCGGTACCTATTTATCTACTTGCACTTTGACGTGCTTTCGAACTGCTAGGTGGGCAGGAGCAAGGACTGAGCAATGGGAGCTCACCCCGTTGTGGGGATTCGAACCGCCAACCTTCTGATCGGCTTCCATTGCTCCATCCATTTAGTGATCCCACCCGTATTTCCACTCCCCCTCACTCTCTATCTGGGACCTTCCAGCCTTCATGAAACTGGGCTGAGGGGCCACAGATTGCCCATCCCTGCTTTATAGGAGGAGGAGGAGGAGTCAGGAACACTAGCAAATTCTGCAGATGCCTGCTGCTCCCCAGGAACCTTTTTAGCAGATATTAGAAAACTTCGGATTATTCTTTACAGCCTCCAGACAGATCCCCAGCTAATGGGAGGATTTGCCTTTACATTCCAGGCTCAGCAGGGGAACATTTTATCCAACACTTATCCACAGGGGAGGAGAAATAAAAAGGTCACTTACTCTGTCAATTCTGGGATGTCGTCATAGCTGCTGCCATAGACTCGGCAAGAGCTGTGCCGCCGCCTCAGCGCTGCATTGCCTCCACTGTGATCCCTATGAGAGAAAACACGCTTGTTATAAAGCCACAGTGTAAAAAAAAAGCTCATCTACCTACCAGTCCTCATTTCACCTACCGGATTTCAGTGCCCAGAACCAGAGATGTGTTCCCAAACAAGGCATGATGGGGGCAATTCCCTCCTGGCAGGGTCACAGAGAATGAAGAGTCCCAAATTTTATATTCTTTCCCTGCCCCCCTCCGCAAATGTCTGCATGGATGGCATGATGCAGAGCATTTGCTCAGCACACCTGTATTTTGAGGCCTTCTAGGGCCCATCGAGGGTAAGGGAAGGAGGGAGCCCCCTTACCAATGCTTGTGAGTGCACAGGATGGCCTCCAGCGTCACCCCTTCTTTCTCGATGACCGACTGAAGAGAGAGAGAGAGAAAAAGGTTTATAGGAGAGGCTCATGTCCTGCATCCCAAGAAAAGGCAGGAAAGAAAGCTAGCCTGAAACAGAGGAACATCCTCCTGCTCTGTATAAGAGAAACAGGTTCTGAATGGCAAAGGCAGGAACCAGAGTCACACAGCACAGCCAGAGGGACTGAGAAAGGCAAGGCAGCTGATCCCTATTTCTGGGCTTAGATAAGTCTAGCAGAAGGCCATTCCGATAAGATATGTGACTCAACAGGGCAGGAGAGAGCAGTCTGGAAAGCGACAAACGCACAATAGCATCACAAGCAAATGTGAAGAGCAAAGAGGCTTCGAAATATCAACAATGAAATTTCTAAACTGATTCTTTTTTAAAAAAACTACGCATGTAAATGTTTTTAAAAAACAATTATATGCATAAAGTGCTGTCTTCCAGAACTAATGTATGTACAGGAATTAAGTATTGTATGCAGACATCCACATGGCATCAAAACAGACTTCGAAAATCATTTGCATTAAAAATTAAGCTCACATCCACAGGGTATACTTCAATATAAAGCTGTAATATAATTTCTCCATAGCAGCTGCTGTGACTAGCACAGAAAGGGGATTACTGTCCTATTATATTGTTAATAAACAATATAAATAAACTGATCTTCAGTTAGTTTTTTAACTGTTTTGTAAATGTTTTTATTACATTTTGTACATCACTTTGGGGCATATGTGGAAAACAATTATTAAACCACACGTCTCCCCGTGGCCTGAACATTCATTCTCTCTCTCTCTCTCTCTCTCACACACACACACACAGAGAGAGAGAGAGAGAGAGAGAGAGAGAGAGAGAGAGAGAGAAGCAACACATGAAGTGACAACACAAACTGATTAACAATAAGTCTCATGCCAGCATACAAGAAAGCATCCAGGCCAAGCTGCACTGAGGGATCTGCAATTGATCTCTTGGCAGGGGCACTGGGCAAAAGGGATGCTGCGCTGTTTTTGTGATCAAAATCCCCACCTGCATTTCTACGCAAGAAAGCGGGTTGGTGGTGCAGGCACATGTGTTTTATCACAAAAACTGAAACCTCCAAGCCTGCATTAATCCGGAGGGTGGGGATAGAAGAGAGACTGCAAAACTTATCATGGCTCTTGGCTTGGCCCTCTAATCATGCAGACTCCTGTTACCACATATGAATTAGGGGGTAAGGACAGGGCTTACCAATGAGAGTTTAGTAGTATTTGCAATTTAAATTGCATTTAAACTGGGAGTCACTCCATTCTGCCCAGGTGCATAATTGACTGTCTCTTGGTCCCAAGGCAGCAAGGGCACTTCCATCCACTGTGTCACTATTCTTGACAGACCCATTTCCCCCAAAGGATCCCGTGCATCATCTAAATTTGTTGGTCACTCAATGTCTCCTCCTCTGGGCAATGTACAATACATTAAAGGGCCAGTGTAAGGTTTAATGCCCAAGCCTTCAGCTACTTGGCAGTGCCACCTTCCCCCATCAGAGTTACATATTCCCAGGCCATCTGTCTTCTATCCACTCTGTTCAGCTATAAAGAGGTAACTGGAACTGGAGCAACAGAGCACTAAGTTTGTGCATTACACTCGCCTCCCAGAGTGCGTACAGGCAATGCTGCTCCTTGGCTAGGATTCCTTCCGGTTTGTCTTTGTGGAATTTCCTTGCAGGTACGGGCATATTTTGTTGCTTTTGCTTCAGCATTAAGCTGTTACTTCAACTGCAATTCACACGGCATCACTCTCTATCAGAACAGCACCTAGACAAACCCCTGAACTGGGTCAAGGAGGGAGGAATTGCTTCCAGCAGCCCCTCACCCTCCAGTTCCGAATCTGGATCCCCAGCTTTTCCTCTCCGGGTCACTGGTCTGGCTGTCTCATCCGGCCACCCGGCATGTCTCCGCCGGCTGCATCTGAACAAAGCCGCACAGCCGCTTCTCAAGTATAACAGGAAGAGCCAGCCGGACGGGAGCCTTTGAAGGGAAAACACGAAACAAGCCCCAAGCAGGAGGGATGGTGCGCATCATGTGAGGCTGCCGCTCTAAACTTGGAATGACCTTGGCCGTGGCCAGCTCCTACGTAGCCAATTGCAGATGGTCAGGAAAGCAGGGTGGCAGGAACCAAAGCCTCAGGCAAGAGGCAGTGAGAAGCAGGCTCTGGGGAGGGGTCAATCACAGATTTAAAATTATCTGAAAGCAGCAACTAATACCACTGAAGGAAGTCAAACATGTGCATCTCTGGGCAGGGCGGCTGGCCCCAACTCAATGTAAACAGGGCTCCACATGCCAAGGCAACAGTACAAATTGCATTATCAGTTTTCAGTCTCTGCTTTAACAGCACTTGCCCCTGCAGCATGGGGGCACTCTACTGGCAGTTCCCCCAGCCACCCCCCAACACAGATGAGGTCTCAGCCAGGGAATGGGTGATGCATGAGCAACCACGTGAGGGAAGTTTGGGGTCTGAATGAGCGGGAGGCCCAGCTGAGCGAGCAGGAAGGCAGCTGGGTGGGTGGCCAAGCAGACCTTAACAGGCTTTCTATTGCTGCCCCCCAGTTTGCCCAGAACTCGTCCCTCAACATATTTATTCCCCTCTGTGAGTGACAGCAAGATCTTGGGACTGGGGTGAACTACGAGGGGTTGAGGGAGCTTTGAAAGAGTGGCATCTGAAGGGGGAGGGTTGGGAAGGAGGCTGTGGGTTGGAGACGAACATGAGCAGGGGCAGCAACCCCTAGCATTTAGTAAAAGGCTAAACCTGGCTTAGTTTACAACTGATTTAGTGAATGCGGTTTCTTTCTTTTAATGCAGCTTCCTTTTTCTTCTGCTCCCTTTTCTTCTGCTTTAAATAAAATCTGTTCCTTTTATATTTTAACCTTGAAGTTGCTTACCTTTTTTGTCTAGCTGTAGGAACTGGATTACTTGCATTACCTAGCATGCAATTCCCTCCAGCTCTAAGCTTGTAAAGAGAGGGGAGTGGAAAGGACAGATGGAGGACTTGTCTGGCCATATCAAGGGGCTTACTACGAGGAATCCTCTCCTCTCATATTAATCCTCCACAGCTCCAGGCACCTCCCAGTATGGGAACAAGGAGGGGAAATGGGAGGTAGTGGCATTTGAGGATTAACACACACAATGCCTCCCTACCTGCTTTATCTTTGAGAAGTCAGGTGGGCCATGGGCCTCTCTGCCACATTCCCATACTGGGAATGGGTGCTGAGAGATTTGCTCTCTGTAGCAAATGATTCCTGCATTGCAAGGGGGTTGGACCAGATATGACCCTTTGAGTCCCTTCCAACTGTCCAATTCTATGATGCCATACTTCCTGACTTGCAGCACATCCAGTTAGCCACTGTGCTACGCTAGCTCTTGGTTTAACTTGCAAAGAATCCCAGGAATTATAACCTGCTGATGACACCAGGAACTCTCTAGATTTCTACCCCCTCCCATCCACCTATACTAGAGTTCCCTGCGGAAAGCAAAATTGCTGCCATATTAGCAAAAAATCTACAGCGTAGCTGCTCCACCTGCTCTGTTGGAAATGTCGTTCCTATGCATAAAAAGAGCCACCCATGTATTTGGGATACTAAAGCCTCTTCTGCAAGTGCAGTGGCTGAACCAGATGATGACCAAACATGCAGATGCCTTCAATAATATAAATGTTTATAAGATGCCTTCCTGGACCAAGTCCAGATATCCCAGATATAGGGATATCTGCCAGGACCTTCTGTGTGCAAGACAGTTGCTCTACCACTGAGGTACAGCCCTCCCCCTTTAAATCTGAAGAATCAAATAAGAAAGGACATGCTAGTCTTGCTCCACAGGGAGAGAGGAGGGGCGATAGGTGTCACATTTTGTCTCTCTCACCTGTACCGCCAGTGGGTCAGAGGGGTCTACAGCTGCAGCACAGTTTGAGCCAGTATCAATAACAAGATAGCTGTAGTTATTGGATAGGACAGGGATGGGAAGAATCTTCACTCCTAGGATGACAGAGGCAGACATAGAGCAAAGGAAAGCAGGAAAGTCAACACAACAGACCTTAGCAAATACTGCAATTTTTATGTTAGCATTTATTTTCTTAATACTATCTCTTGTAAAATCACCTTATTTTTTTTAAAGACATATAATATCATCTAATGTCACACAATACAGACAAAATTATCTATTATCAATAGATGCTAAAGTATTAATAAAATTGCAATATTATAGCAAAATGACATGAAGTGCCTTCAGTGGTGCAGCAGACAGGCAGCTTATATATATATATATATATACACACCCTGAGCTCCTTTGGGAGGAAGGGTGGGATATAAACTTAATAAATGAATAAAATATACTTTTAAAAGGACAAAGAAGCACTAAATAATACCACTTCAGACTGCTGGAAGGGGTTCATAGGAGTGAATGCTCCTCCATACAAAGGTGTTCCCTCCACACAGAAAACCAGCACCTCAGGCTTTTCTTTGACATACTAGTTTCCTACATGGAGGAAATTATTCTGAATGGAGGAGCATTTAGCAACACCCCTCCCCACTGCCGTCTGAATAGTACAGACCAAACATAGGACAAAGTAACCGTGTGAGAACAAGGCTTGAACTTCATGTGGGTGATCACTGTGTAGGAGGATTGTGGAGAGTCTGTTAGGGCGGTTTGTTGGGGGTTTTCCTTTTTAAAGGGTTGGGTGTGCAAACAGAGAATAAAAATGGCCCCAAACACTTGCTTGTTTCTTATGCTGGTAAATAAACCTCTGCATAATATAAATGCAAGTACAAACACAAAACAAGAGTTAAGCAAAACTGTTCAAAGCATTTTGGGTACTCTGGAGCAGGAGTGGTGGCAGTTAACAAACAAGTTTATTTAAGCAATTGAGGTATTTCCCCCTCTGAAATAGCAGAAGTGGGGCGGGGGAGAGAAAAAGAGAAAGTGAAATAATAAAAAAATAAAACCCCAGACACTAGCTTGCTGCTGCATGTTCATCTTACTTCAGAAATCAAACTTGCTTTTGCCCCTTGCAAGAGCTTAGGCACAAGGAACAGTTTTTAGAGTCTTGCACGTGTTAAAAAAGAAAACCTAAACTCGAAACCGAAAGCCCCAGTTCTTCCAATTTCAGGTGTGGTGTGTAATTAATTTCGGGCCTCAAATGTCTGGATTTTCAGGAGGGGTTCATGGGGGAAGCATCTCAAGCAGCTGGATTCCATAAAGGAGTCAAGATTTTGCACTCTGCACACACCACTCTGCAGGTGTTGCCTCTGACCATTAATCACCTGGAAATTTAATCAAAAGAAATACTCAAGCAATGCACCTCGAAGCAGCAAAGCACACAGGCTAATCGGAAATGCATTGGCAAAAAGACTGGGCACTCACCACTGAACACCACAGGCTGAGGAACAGAGTGCCCCTGCGGGTAACGCTCCCGCGCTTTCTTCACCTGACGCTTGTAGAACAGGTAGCCCAGCCGAGTGTGGGCATAGAGATTATACCTGAGGGAAAGGAAAGACCAACAGTGAGCTGAGCCTGAACATGTTCATAAACATCATTGACATCATTCCTTCCATCAAGAGTATGCTTAACCATGTAGAGAGCTAATAGCTGTTCCTGTCTAGCTTCTATAGCAAAGCCAAGTAAATTTCTATAGACAGCTGCAGGCTACAGGGATTAAAACCCTGGGAATCTATCACAGCACAGATCCACCCAGCCATGCTGGCGATGCTGCTTCAGATTAATGGCTTGTACTTGGAATATGCCAGGTCTCTCTCACCCTCCTGCATTATTATTTCTTTTCAAATAATATTTAAATAAAATTATGATAGCAGTATTTTGCTTTGCACTTTTTCACAAACTGTCACCTAACCAAGTGGTTAACTCGTTAATGTTCTCCCCTACCACTCTCAAGTGTGAATGCCAGGAGAACAGGGCTTCATTTCAGCCAGTGCTCAGCCCTGCAAAGTTGCTTTCAGCACAAAACTTTTACATTCAGAGCAGGTTTGGTAATATGGAAGAGTGCATCTGAGCATGAGCAAAGTGCCCTTTCCTTCCTACTATGTGAGCTGGCCTCTACAAAACTGAGGTAACTGAAATGGCATAACTCTCAGGACAGTCTAAACTACAATTGTAGGATCTTCAAAGTCTGCTATGGATTCTCTGTTGCTCTACTGTGGAATGTTGTGTCTCTTATCACAGGCAGGGTAGAGTACTGTCAAGCACTAGTAAAATCTGCTGAGCTACGAAAGTAAATAGGCAGTTACATGGAATTGAAAAGGGACCAAAAAAACCAGCTGCTTTGGTTAATATACAGGACAAAACAAGTGCACTACAGAACAGTGTAAGAAAACTCTTGTTATGCCAAGCTACCTGCTACATACTTTTCTTTCCTGACATTTTTTTATTTGTTACGTTTGGTATATTTTTCTATAATGCACTTCACACCCACCATTTTGAAGGCCATGCAAAAGCTCTAATTATTTCTGAACCTGTAGACACTCCCCACATATTTCCAAGCTTTGCTCCATAGCCATGAGGGCTTAAAGCTTATAATTAAAAAAAAAACACAAAAGACTGGATGCTCTCATAAACCCTTTAGACTTTTCAGCCAAAAGTCTGAGTAATACTATTGCAAGTATTACACATGAATTTCAGAAGCCCAGTCGTCTCAAGATGATTTGTGGGCCACACACACATTAAGCAATCTGAAGGAGTCAGTGGGTATCACTGTTGCTCTGGACTCTGCTATGCCTCCAGAACCATCAACTTCAGAAACCGCCATGGTCCAAAATGAGGAGGAAAAAGAAGCAGCAGCAGAAAGGATCAAGCTTGCTATTTTGTGCAAGCTGCTTGGAAGTTCTTGCTGATGCCTAGTCACACATCACATGAGACCTTGGTATCTTAGATGATGGAAACCTTGTAAGATTACAAGACAACGCAATACCATCACATGCAAGTAGCATAACAATGGACGTGGAATGATATAAACTGTTGTAATGTTTCAAAGAATGTGCTAGAATGTGTCAAAGTGACCTGAGAAAAGTACTGCCAAGAAAGGGGTCCCAGTTCTACTTTCACTCCCAACAGGTTACAGTGGTGCCTCGGGTTAAGAACTTAATTCGTTCTGGAGGTCCGTTCTTAACCTGAAACTGTTCTTAACCTGAGGTACCACTTCAGCTAATGGGGCCTCCCGCTGCCACCACGCTGCCGGAGCACGATTTCTGTTCTAATCCTGAAGCAAAGTTCTTAACCCGAGGTACTATTTCTGGGTTAGCAGAATCTGTAACCTGAAGCGTCTGTAACCCGAGATACCACTGTATAGAAATGTATAGTCCATGCTCAAGCCTGCAGGCTTATTTAGGCTGAGCAGGGGGCTCACAGAGTCATCGGAAGAGAGGTGATATTTTCTTCACAAATCCATTCTTGACATCTGTTCCTTTGATTAAAGAGTCCCAGCAGTGCCGTGTTTCCCTTTGGCGTATACACAACACGGCTGAAGTGAAACCATTAATTGCTCTTCAACGCTGCATTTTCCCTGAGTATCTCAGATTCTCAGGAATTTACCCAGAAGTGACTTCTAACTCCCAGCGGTTCTCTCCTCAACACATCAGCTTCCAGAGAAACATGCCAGCATTTTCTCTGATGTGCTGTTGTAGAGACAGCAAGAGGCAGCTACAGTTCATGATCGCAGTGAGTGGGCAGAGTTGGGGGGAGAGAAGAAAGATCAGAGAAGCACTGTGAGGTAAAGCTATGCGAGTGGGACTTGCCGATCGGAAGGTCGGCAGTTCGAATCCGCAGATTTGGGGTGAGCTCCCGTTGCTCTGTCCCAGCTTCTGCCAACCTAGCAGTTCAAAAGCATACCAGTGCAAGTAAATAAATAGGTGCTGCTGCGGCGGAAAGGTAAACGGCGTTTCAGTGCACTCTGGCACTTGTCATGGTCCTCCGTGCACCAGTAGCGGTTTAGCCATGCTGGCCACATGACCCAGAAAGCTGTCTGTGGACAGATGCTGGCTCCCTCGGCCTGAAGCGAGATGAGCACCGCACCCCATAGTTGCCTTTGACTGGACTTAACTGTCCAGGGGTCCTTTACCTTTACCTTACCTGGTAGAGATGAACACAGGTTCATCCAGCAGACTCTCTGAATAAAATTTCAGGCCCTACAGCTGGGATCTGCCTCTGCATTAACCAACATCCTCTACTGCCTAGACAGAAAAACCAAGCACTTTGCATTGCAGAGCCAATGTTCTCTCCAGCATGTCAGCCAATTGCACCAGCAGAGACTGTTCTGTCAGAACTGTACAGTGTGTTACACAGAGCTACACGTTGTCCAGTTGCTTTATCTTAGAAAAGCAGGGCCTTACAGAGTATTATCTTCAGAACACTTTGAAATCCAGCCAGCTTCTCTCCCCCAGAGCCATTTCCTGGAAGAAAGACCCATCTTCAAGCTGTGTCCACAGTAACTTCCTCCAGCAAATCAAAATCTGAGAGCCACCAACGCTCCATGAACTGTCAGCTATTATTTAGGATGAGCTAGTTCCAACTGAAATAATAGAAGTTATTGCATGCCTTCGGTGCACATCTAGAGCAGAAGCTGTAGATTAGGGATATGAAACCTCGAGCCTGCAGGTCAAACACGGCCCACCATGCCTCCCCATTTGCTATGCAAGGCAATTCTGGGCAAACCATGCCCACCTATCATACCTGTCTGAAAGCATTTTTCCAAGCAGTGTTGAAAGAGCAGTAGGGGGCTATTTGCAGAAGGAATTTCAAGCAGCCCCATACTGCAACTTTAAGCCCAGTGTTGAAGCTTCAACACACAGCATCACCTGTCAAATTTGGACCAGCACACGTGGAAAGAAAAATCCTGGGTTCAGGATCATTCCCCATCCCTGATCCACATATTCAAACTAATTTTGCCAAAGCAGAACCCTAACAAATCAGCAAAGGTTAGACAATTGCAAATTGCAAAAACACAGCTCCTTAGGGCAAAGTCACAGGAACATAGAAGGCTACTTTATGATGTGTCACTACATTGGTCTATCTAGTTTAGCATTCGTAACATTACTGGTGGCATCAACCTAGCACTCTTCAGCTGTTCTTGATTACAACTCCAATCCTGGTCAGGGGGGATAGGAGTTGAGCTCCAAATCACCTGGAAAATACCAGGTTAAGCGAGATCACGCTTAACTGTGGCTTCCTTTCTCCCAGTCACACCAGGGGGTGGGGTGGGGGGACAAAAGTAGGAAAAATCCAAAAACATGCACTAGCATGAAATACTGGCTTGGCACAATGTGTGAATGAGGGTGATTGATCAGTGTATTATCCCCATTCCACAGATAAGGCAGACCAAGGCTAAGAAATAGCGGCTTGCCTAAAACCACCTAGCAAATCTGGGGCAGAGGCTTCACAATTCAGCCACTGTGCTACACTACTGAAGATGGGACACTGCAAATGAAGGATCGGTAAAAGAACACTTCAGCATTAAAAACATCTGCTCAGTATTTGATTTCAATTCAGTTGTCAGAATAGCTTTATATAACAAACTATGCTGGTTCCACCTTTCTGGCAAATCAAATTGATATGAATTTACTCACAAGCCTTTTATATTTGGGGAGAGGAGAGACAGGGTTAAAACTGCTGCAGCCCCATCATTCCATGGGGTTTCCTCATCTTAGTGGATTCTTTTTTCTTTAACGTCAACAGTGGCTGATTCACAGGAAGTATTATGTCCCACCAAAGAGGAGGACACTAAGCAAGCTCAATAGAAAGCCAGTGCAATCTTGGCATATATCCACCACCCCCACTTATCTTCCACCCACATAGTCTTTTTGTTTTGGTAACCTGTCAATAACCTGTCAACTTGCCCTCTTCTCTAGGAAGAGCTACAAGCTGCCTGGACCTAGACTGGAGACCAAGACAACCTTTCTGAAAACAAGCTGCTTTTATGAACTTGCCCAGGCTCAATTCCTTTGAATCACCATATTTTTCGCTTGACTACAGGCCTGGTTGTTTTGTCAAATAGTGAACACCAATGTTATCATTACCTTAATGCAGGGGATGGGAACTGATGGCCCTCCGGGTGCTGTTAGATTCCTATCAGTCGCCACAGCCAGCATGCTCAGTGGTCAGGGAGTCCAACCACATCTGGATGGCTACAGGTTCCCTAGCCTTGCTTTAGTGGCTGTGGATGGTTCCCTACATATGAAGCACATCTGGAGGGACTGGATCCAAGCCAAGTGCTTGGCAGATTGTGTGCGAGAAAGAAAGCTTGATAGTATTTTAAATTTAGAGAAGGACAGGGAGAGTTGCAAGTCGACTGAAAGTGAAGCGTCTCTCTCACTCTGAGAAGACCTCCTGCATTGTAGGAGAGCCCGTGTGCTCTGCTTATGCCATTGTAAATAACACAAACACTGATGAGAGGGCAGCATAGGTCTCCAGTATTCCTTATCCAAAGAAAACGTAAGGCTGCAGTTTAATGCAGTTTATTCCTGACGTTTCCCTAACTGTTGATTTCTACGTTGTATTTGAGCTTTCACATGCCGTAAAAGTCACTTCCAGAACAATAATGGATCATAGTGCAGGTTTAGTGCTCATTTCTATATTATCTGCAAACTGCTTTTTTTCTGGAAGCAAATAACATTCCCGTGACACTGAGCAGGGTCTAGAACTCATTATCACAGCCTACCCTTCCACAGAGATGGAAGGAGAGAAAAAGACATGTTTCTTCCACCACTGAGTCTGCAAAGGCAGCAGAACTGCTTTGAGTGATAGGCGGGAGGCGGGGCAGGGGCTTCCTTCATGAAGATCACAATGACAACTGTATTGATCACTTAGCAACCCACATCTGTTATACCCAAATAAATCACTCATATCCGTGCTGATCTAAACACCACTATTGATACAATATGATTACTATGCATTACTGCATTATTTTTACTTGCTGCTATTGTTGGGATAAATTTAAGGCACTGTGATTCTCCAGTGGTTTGATGTCACCCCAAGAGGCACATGCCATTGTCTCTTGAGACAGATGGATGTCAACATGGTGGAAGAAGGAAGTTATTCATTGAAGGGTCTGTAGGCAGCGGTTAGAACAACAAGGTGTTGTGGGTCTGGTGTGTGCATAGAGGGGAGACCTCCTAGGAATCCTATGTATGCTCCCTTGGAAGAAAGGGTGGCGCTGTGGTCTAAACCACTGAGCCTCTTGGGCTTGCCGATCAGAAGGTTGGCGGTTCGAATCCCAGCGATGGGGTGAGCTCCCATTGCTCGGTCCCTGCTCCTGCCAACCTAGCAGTTCAAAAGCATGCCAAAAATTGAAAGTAAATAAATAAGTACCACTCTGGTGAGAAGGTAAACAGCGTTTCCGTGCACTGCTCTGGTTTCGGTGTTCGTTGAGCCAGAAGCGGCTTAGTCATGCTGGCCACATGACCTGGAAAAACTGTCTGCAGAGTGGACAAACGCCAGCTCCCTCGGCCTGTAAAGCGAGATGAGCACCACAACCCCAGAGTCATCTGTGACTGGACTTAACTGTCAGGGATCCTTTACCTTTACTGTTTTTAGCAGGATTATTATAATTTACTGTCTTATGGCATAAGTGATGGGCCCTGGATTAGGTGGGTTTAAAAGATTTGTCAAATGATAGCTAAAGAAGACCTCCATTTCAGAGACAGAATATCACTGGCTATCAGCTGTTAGGGAGCAACGAAGATGGAGAGAGCTCCTTATTGCCCTCATGCCCTGCTTAAGGGCTTGTTAGAAGCCCTTGGCTGACCTCTGTTGGAAACAAGAGGCTAGATGGACCCTTGGTCTGATGCAGCAGAGCTCCACTTATGTTCCTAACCAAGTCCCTTTCTGTAGCACAGAAAACAGACGTGGCAGAACAGGCTGGGAGGGAGGAACTTACGCATGATGCTAATGAAACAGATGGCTAACTAGATGTAGGATTATAAAGTGAGAACTGTGTCCCTGCTGTGAAGGGCTGCCACCCACCTCCAACCCCCCCCCCAGGCTTGAGCAGAAACCGAAGGTGGAAATGAAGGCCAGATTAATGCAAGTGGGCAGGGCAGAACATACATCAAGCCATGGTAAATATATAAGAATGCACAGTTCACTCTGGGATTACCATGTCAGTGTGTCTTTCTTCATATGTCTGATGACAGCCAGAAGGGTGGATTTAAACACCATATCCTAAGCTATGTCCGATGGGAGGAATGTAAACTGCGCACTTATGCTACACTGCAATCAAGGGATAATGCCAACACATTCTTTGCATACTGCAAACAAAACAGAGGCTAAAAAGAGATTAAATAATAGTAATAATTCTTAGGCCAAGATCATTGAAATGTGTACCATTTGCCAGAACAGAAACCTCTTCACCAAAAGGAAAGAGGCAAGAGTAAATAATTGGCTTTAGGGGGCAAGCTGAAACCAGCATTTAACAATCTACGGAAGTTTGTGCCAACTGCTGCAGCAGCTTCTAGTGGGACTTGTGATACTGATTTCCGCAGAATTTTCTCCTTCTCAAAACCCAAAGCAAAATTTTCCACACCTAATCTTTACCACTGTGCAATTTGTTTGTGTGTGAAAATCAGGCCAGTGCTAAAACAACAGGCAGTCAACTGACACCAATGAACCAAAATTAAGTATGCACAAACTCTCCTCATATTGGTCATACAAGGTTGCAGTATAGTTCTTCTGAACTGGGTGCTTTAGCATGCACCAATGGGTGAGAAAAGACGCACTCGTATCTTTAAGGCTATCAGATACAGAATTGCAAGGTTTTGTTCAGGTGAGGAGCAAACAAAAGTTTTGAGTGTGGTGATAGAAAGGTAAAGGTAAAGGTACCCCTGCCCGAACGGGCCAGTCTTGACAGACTCTGGGGTTTGTGCGCCCATCTCACATCTATAGGCCGGGGGCCAGCGCTGTCCGGAGACACTTCCGGGTCACGTGGCCAGCGTGACAAAGCTGCATCTGGCGAGCCAGCGCAGCACACGGAACGCCGTTTACCTTCCCGCTGGTAAGCGGTACCTATTTATCTACTTGCACCCGGGGGTGCTTTCGAACTGCTAGGTTGGCAGGCGCTGGGACCGAGCAGCGGGAGCGCACCCCGCCGCGGGGATTCGAACTGCCGACCTTTCGATCGGCAAGCCCTAGGCGCTGAAGCTTTTACCCACAGCGCCACCCGCGTCCCATGTGGTGATAGAAACCACCCACTAAATCACCACCACAGATCTGCCCACCCACAAAAATGCCTTAGCGTGTTTCCAGCAGTGGCCTCAGATGTCCAGCAGGTCATGTTCACTATAAGAGTTTTCTGCAAAAAGAGGAAATGGGGATTTAAAAAAGTATAGGCTGGCATTTTGATGATGGTGACAACATGATGTGGGCAGCGTGATAAAACTGGATGCATGAGCAGCCGTTAGATGCACCAGAATTCTTGTAAGCCCTCCTTGAGAGTTTATTTTTGTCCGGAAAGGTGGGGTATGAATCTATTTTTAAAATACATAAAATGAAAAGTAAGTGTGCTTATGACCCGCCCATTTCAATGGAACTGCACTTTCTCACAATCCATTTTTAAAATGAATACCTTTTTTTTTGCGCTTACACAGCATTAACAATAGACTGGTTCCTAGCCTCAAGTGTTAAAGGCATTAGGCCCTCTACAGAGGCAAGAAAGTAATTAAAAACCCAGCACCAAATTGTGGGGAGCCCAAACATCATAGTGCTTTGAGCCCTACAGCCTGGGAGGGAGGACTGAAAATGCAATGTCTGTCACCATCACCACCTGGCCTCTAATTTTGAATTAGTACTTTACACCAATGGAGCCATTTAGGGTGGGGTGGGCACTGCCCTCTGCAATTATTTCTCAGGAACATCTATATTTATAACCAACTCACTGGCTGCATCACAAGGTGACCGCCATTATAAACTATTAAATCTAAGCTATTATAAGCATGTGAAAGACATAACACCCTGCGTTTAAAATGAAACAGTGGGAGATTTGCTATTGGATCCATGTTAAAACATTGCTATGGCTATCACGAAGTATAAAAACGTATGGCCTCAAAAAATACTATCTTGCCATTTAATTTGATCGTCACTACATCCAAGAGTGCTGAGAATCTTGCTCCACTGTTACAGATGTCTCCCTCTTCACCCAATATCTGAAACTTGAACCCCTGACTCTCAAAGCAAAGGTTGCATTTCTAAGACGTACATTTCCCCAAAGTGACAGAAGCTGCTATGTTTAATAGTACGGAGTACATGCAGATGGGAAGGCAGCTTAAGCAGGTGGGTGGGAGAAAAACCAAAGCAAAGCCCTTTGTAGAATTAAAAAGCCCCCACCTGCACTGAGGAAAAACAGTCTCTCCACTGTTAAACTCAAGAGCTGCTTAAACACACGAAACAGCATGGCAAGAATAATGCTTTTAACTCGGATAAAAAAAAAGTTTTGGGAAAGAAGAATCTTAACTACAAAAAGTATTATTAATAAACAATAAGAAAGTATTATCCAGAACTTATGATTTGATATTGGGATAGGACCTAAAAGAAGAAATAAAAGAAGTAATAGTCAAATGTGCCCAAGACACTGGCCATACAATACAGACAGATCAGTGGGAAAGGCTCTTGAGGTCGGATATTAGGTTACCGCCTGTTATACCATTAAAGAAAAACTAATGAAAATGTTTTATAGGTGGTACATGACACCTTCCAAACTCGCCAAGATATATAAGTTAAAATCCAATTTATGTTGGAAATGTAATAACATGGAGGGGTCTATGATTCATGTATGGTAGAGCTGTGAAAAAGTCAAAATATTCTGGGGATGTATTCATGAAGAGTTAAAAAAGATGTTTAAAACACTCTATAGAAAAGAAGCCAGAGGCGTACTTATTGGGTATTGTAGGAAAGGATATCCCACAGGATAAAAAAATACTATTTTTATATGCCACAGCTGCAGCCAGACTATTACTTGGAAAAAATTGGAAAGGAGATAGTATCCCCACAAAGGAAGACTGGATATGTAAATTATGTGAATGGCGAAGTTAACAGCAGCCATAAGACATCAGACAAATCAGAAACTAAAGTCGGAATGGCAATGTTTTGAGGATTATATGAAAAAACACTGCTCTAAGGATAACATGTTGATATGCATAGACTAAGTATGCAAAGTAGAAATAAATAAAATTAATATACTAGGAATATCAGGGATAAGATCTATAAGACGCAATGTCAATAAGATGTTAAAGAATAAAGAATGTAGAGTAGTGGGGGAGGGAAGTCACTTGGGTGTAATATCTCTTTTGTTATTATTTAGTATTTTTGTTTGATTAGCGTATATTTTTGTATAACATAGCATAAGAACTGTAATCTCCCTTCCCCCTCGATTCAATAATAATAAAGAATAATGCAGCAATAGCCACCCTCAAGGAGCCTGTTCACTGCAGTGCAATGGCATTTGACAGCAATTAAGCAGGCGACAGCGACACAGTCAGCATCGTGATCAGCCAACACTGCAGCTTCAAACCATCCGGCCTGGAAACTGCACTGATGACAAGCTTGGGCTTATCTTTCTTCAGCCCGACTGTCCTGCACAGAGCACAAATCAAAATTGGCCCCTGGAAATGTTTCTAGCACACTAGGGAGAATGTTTTGTTCCACTCTATTTCCCCCTCACTGCCTGAGGTCTTAGCACTGCACCTCCAAAAGTCCAAACACAGAGAAGATTAAGATCAAAAGGCTCATTCTCTCCCCCCCCCCAACACCTTATTGACTTTAGAGAAAGACGAGTCAGAAGGAGCAAAGTCCCTCCACATTAAGCATTTAAAAGCATTAGATGAAATTCCAGCAGCCTGGCAGACAACCAACAACACAAGCTGGGTACCTTGGCAACAAGACACACCGAAATATGCTTTCTAATGTTTTGGAGTTTTGTTTCTTTTTAGAGAAAGACGGCTAGCAGTCCAAGGTCTCATCAGTGCGTAAATTCCAGAGTAGGTGATGCTGCAAGCGGTTCAAGTGTTGGTTCTATATTACTGAAGGAAGGAGCTCTTAAGTGTACACACTTTGAGGCACATTAAAAGTACACCCCCCCCAAGACCCTTTTATGTGCTCCAGGTCTAATTTGTTTAATGTTTGACATCGTTTTTATACTGCTTTTATGTGTTATTAAGGATCTGCTTTACTGTATTTCAATGTGTTTCTTCTTCTTCTTCTCCTTTTTCTTCTTCATCTTCTTCTTCTTGCAATCTACCCTGTCAACTGAGTTACAAGGCAACATTTAATTCTCCCTGCCCTCCCCCCCCCCTTTTAATCCTGCGCTTCCTCCAAGGACAAGTTGAGGAGGTGGTGGTTGCAACACTAAATACGGCAGTACATATAGTCTTCCCCCTAGCCCTTTTATTAAGTTGAAAACAGGCAAGCTGTTTCCTCCACATGTTTCGGACGCCAGCTCTCATCAGCCCCAGCCAGCGTGCCAGTGGTTTGGAAAGTCTGAGTTGTAGTCCAACAACATCAGGAAGAGGCAAAGGTTAGCCATCCTTCAAACAACCCTGTGTGAGCACAGCATCCTGAGATATGGAGAGCCCAAAATCAGCTTTTTGACCCTGCCCCTCGCCCTGTGATCTAAGGCTAAGTACACATTAGCGGCTTAAAACACACCACAGTGCATCAGACAGGAGCAGAAACTACAGGATACTTAAGGCTTGTGGCTATGGCTAACATAATGTGTACCTGGCCTCAAACAACAGCAGTGGAAGCACACTGGAGCCAGAGTAAATGGTAATCTGTATGAAGCTTCAGTTGACCATTCTGTCCACTACTATACCATAGTAGCTATGGTTGTGAGGCGGGGAGGAAAGCACTGTATACATGCTCAAAAGCTATCCTTACACCATACACCCCAGAGCTAAGCCCTATTTCCAAGGACTTAAATGTCACAGAGGCTCAAGTTTTGGATTCAGAGTTATTTACATCAGCCCAAGGCACTCACTGTGCCTAACTTCAAAGACTCAAGAGTCCACACTACTAATAATATTTCAGGCTTTAATCATGGAAAGGGAGAAGGGGAAGAGTGGAAGAGAGAACTAGGAGGCCAGGGAGGGTAAAGGCAGGGGAGATACACAATGGCCTGCTGAGGAGGCTTGTTCAGACAATTCAGTTTTTCAGGTCATGGAGGCACAAGCAAAACATGCAGACTGGATGCCTTTCCTTCCTGCAGCAATGTTTTATAGAAACGGTGCCTTTCGTGCAACTTGGGGTGCTTCTGAATGAAGTGTTCACTGAACAGTCACCCTGTTTTTATGCAGGGAGGTTTTATGCAATGTTGGCTATTATAGTGAGCGTCCCTCATGATTTGTTTGTGGGAAGGTTATATGGTGGTGTGTCAAAGTCAGTGCTATCCCACGCTTTCCAGGGAATTTTCTCGCCACATGCTTTATTGCAGGAAGTTAGATCTTTTGGGGAAGCCGATTTGTTGTGCAAGACCTTCCTATCAACTGTAATTGCACAATCCTAATTAGCTGGTATGTTGACTGAATCTCAACCAAAAATTGTGACAGTCTGGAAACCCCCGAGAAAACTTACCCCAGGCTTTTTCTATGTTTGCTTCATCTATAGATTTTTAGACTTTCCGCTGCACCAATTAAAAGTGAAAAGTTCACATTAAAATAAAACAAAAACTGCAGAAGTAAAAGTGACATCCTAAGTATACGTTCTATAAAGAAAGCTGGAAGGAACCCAGTCAGTCTTACTTTTGGTAAACAGATTTCAGACTGGGCTGCAAATTGTGCATCCAGGAGTGTATGAATATATTGTAAGGTGCCTAACACCTGCCTCCTTGTTTTAGCCATGTGATTTAGCCTTGTAAATAAATTCACATCTGGAATCCCACAGAAGAAAAGCACCTTAGGGTACTGTACTGTCACACCACTTCTTAAAACTATGATTTCCTAAGGCTGCTTCATATTAAAGTGCTCAGTCAGGGTGCTTCATCAGAAGCATTTGCAACAAGTAGTTGGGCCCCCTAGTATAATAGCTGCAGACAACAAGATACAGTATTTGCAAAGCAAAGCATTGGTGGTTCAGATTAAAAAAAACTATGCCATGGAGCAAAGTTGCAAAATCCAGAATGTTATCAACTACAAGGAAAGACTGATTTTCAGGGCTTTGTCAGGACTGAAACAAGGACACAAACCATCTGCAGTTGGATCCCTGGCTGTTTTAATTGTAACCTAAAAGCACCCAGAGGGCTGCAAATATTTTGAATGGCCAGAGTAAGGGGAGAAAAGAGAGGACAGGACTTCTGCACTTTTAAGAGTTCTATAGAAGAGGGAAATTTCAGCAGGTGTAGAAGCTACAACGTGCTTACATTTCCTCTACTACACACAAAGGGATAGGAACCGTCCTCTCAAATCTGGCTACCCTACCCAAATTGGATTGCCTTATGAGGAACAGCTAAGGGAGCTGGGCATGTTTAGCCTGGAGAAGAGGAGGTTAAGGGGTGATATGATAGCCATGTTCAAATATATAAAAGGATGTCACATAGAGGAGGGAGAAAGGTTGTTTTTTGCTGCTCCAGAGAAGTGGACACGGAGCAATGGATCCAAACCACAAGAAAGAAGATTCCACCTAAACATTAGGAAGAACTTCCTGACAGTAAGAGCTGTTCGACAGTGGAATTTGCTGCCAAGGAGTGTGGTGGAGTCTCCTTCCTTGGAGGTCTTTAAGCAGAGGCTTGACAACCATATGTCAGGAGTGCTCTGATGGTGTTTCCTGCTTGGCAGGGGGTTGGACTCGATGGCCCTTGTGGTCTCTTCCAACTCTATGATTCTATGATTCTATTCTATGATTCTAAGTGGGATTTAACACTCCATCCCAGAACACTGATTTTCTCCAGTCTAAATTCCCCAGCCACCCTCATCCCCCATAAGTTGCAATCTGCTCCACAGCAGAAAACATGCAAATACCTGTCTATTTTCTTCTGTGGCATAAACATGATTGGGGAAACTTTGCTAAAGAGGAAAATGAGGAAAAGCAACCATACAAATAAAAAATGGTTCCTAAGGCTTTTTGAGGAACGCTTAACCCAATGCTTCTTGATAAAACTGCTTGGGAAAACTTTTTTCCTCCGGGGTGTCATTCCTAGGACTTCTCACTGTTGTGAAGTGTATAACAACATCTTCATCCCAAGCCTGCTCAGATAATACCTGGTGTCTAGAGTACTTCTATGCTTTCCCATCATGCAGCATATTTATAATTAAATTAAGTAGGCTTGAGTCACCAATCAAATGACAGCTCATTATTTGGCCGCAATCAAGAACATGCTTGTGTAAATAGTCACCTGTTGAATGATTGATTTACTGGGGTGGAGAGGAATTGTATACCACTTTTACTGCCCTAAGCTGGCATCCAAGGCAGCTTAATAAAGCCTCCTAACGACACCAGCATAATCAAAAAGAAATAAATCAAGCAAGAGGTGAATTCCAAAAGCATGCCAGAAGGCAAAGAGACCAATAAAAGGAGCAGTGACTCAGCAGTTGGCTGACCAACCCTAGCCCAAAAGAAAAACCAGAAGTAAAAGTTCAACAAGAACAATTTAATTCAGCAAAAGCCCCAGTAAACAAGATAGGCCTCACCTGGTTCTTAAACAAAGATGGCAAGGAGATGATCTCTTGGAGGAAGTTCTACAAGTAAGGGGACAGTGACAAAAGTCTTTCCTCTAGTAGTTTAGTGACAGAACCACAGGGTCCCTTTATGACAGTCACAACCCTGAAAGATTATACAATGATCTTCTCATTGTACAATCGTAATAAACAAGCACCGTAACAAGCAATGGCGTGCAAGTCTCCATGATCAGCTAGATCTACTATTTTCTGTGCCTATGCTTGGGAAATGATTTGGCGTGCTCCAATATCTTCTCTCCTATCATGCTGATAGGGTGATGGAGGCAGGGACTCTGCTGCAGAAACAGTAATAGGTCTTTGGACCTATGCAACCCTCCTGGACCACTACACCACTGGTTCTCTCTAAAGTAAGGGGCATCCCAAGTAGGTTCACTGGTGATGATCTCAGCTGCTGGGCAGGTTCAGAAATGAGCAGGCATCTATTATAGTGGCTCAAGACCAGGCTTTATTACACTGATCCCCACTACTGAAGAAGTCAGGTTGTAGGCCTGTGTGAATGTCCCTAGGGCCACATGTGCACACACCCTCCTTTAAGAGCAGGCAGGCACAACCTGTCCTGCCACTCCATATAATTCATTGCATTAATGTGCAAGGCCAAGGCTTTCCAGTTGGCATCTCTTTACAGCAGCAGGAAATTCCCAAATCCACCTGTCAGATGCAGCAGTGTCTTTTTTCCAGTTGGGGTGGGGGGGGGGACATTCTGATTCTGTCTTAGTGCTGTGCTTCCCGGAATGAACCAAGTAGGACTTCTTATCTGGCAATTTCCCAACACAAGCACCATATAGTTCAGCACTCTTTGTCATCGCTGAATAGAATGCTATGTTCTGAAAGGTCATGCCTTCTGCCTGATCATGTGAATAAACTAATTAGTGTATGAAATGAAGAACTAGAACTGCCAGGCATTTGAGAATTGGCTGAAAATGAAAGCATTGCATTTGAGAAATTCATTAGCAGGGTTGTGCACAATTACATCAAGGAAGATGCAAGTCTAGCTAACTTTAATGCAAACTTTTGAGTTAAATCTAATTAAATAGTCATAATCATGTGACCTCCTGTTTTTTACTACAATCCTATACTGCCTGGGAGCAAACCTTCTTCCAAGGGGTTTATTTATGCTTTGTCTCTGGAATGCAACAGATTGGGTTTTGATTTTTAAATAAAATCAAGGTTGCATACACATTACCACTTACTCTAGCTCCAGTGATCCCCTCACCCCCAAAATGTAAGTTTTTGTTGGAAGAATGCCAAGATAAGCCCATCACAGTCTTAAGCTCCCCTTAATACTTGTAGTACAAGTATTAATAACATTGTCCTGCCTTATAGCATCATAAAGATTACTAAGATACCATGAAGTGGTCAAAGGAAAAGTGATATATGCATCATTCCTACTATTATGATGTGAAAACTGAGGGTATAATTGCTTAGGCAGCCAAAGCCACCCACACAACACACAAAATAGAGAAAGGCATCAGCCAGCTTGGAGGAACCTCAAGATTTGCATAAGTACAAATTTGCAGGTGAGGAGTAAAGTGAATGGAAACCTAAACACCACCACCCCATACCGCAACATTTTGTTGCAGATCTCACTTATACTTCTGATAACTGATCACCCGGGCAGAGCATTACATTTCTAGATGCCTGTGGAATTATTTATTTTCTGAAGTACCTGCTACTTGCACAAAAAATGGTACCTTATTGTGAAAAGGGAAGAGCCACAGCTCAATGGTAGAACATCTACTTTGCACATACATTCCCTGGCTTTTCTAAGAAGGGCTGGGATAGACTTCCTGTCTGAAACCCTGGAGAGCTGCTGCAAGTCTGTGCAGGCAATACTGAGCAATATGCACTTCTGGTCCGACTCTGTGTAAGGCAGTTTCCTATGTTCGTATGAGATATTTTGATTGCAGGTCCAAGATTTTAACAGAGCCTTCACAATAACATTTTAGCAGCTAGCTTCAGAGTTTTGATGCAACAACAAAGAGTTAGGTGCATCAGTTCTGTGAGACATGCATATGTCACCACAGCACAATTCAAGTGTCCCTTAATGATAGCATCTTTTTTCTGGTTCACAAAAGGTACTTCACATTTACTTGAATCAGTACAGGAGGAGGTAGGAAGCCAGAAGCGAGAAAGTCCTTGCCTGGAATTAAATCTTCTTTCCAGAAGCATTCTGCCATCCCCATTCAGCAGATGGCATTCTCATATTCACAACGCCTTTTCCTTACATGTTCCAGGGCTGACCTCTGTTCCGTTACTACCGAGTCACACATCACCAACCCCTCAAACACTTTTAGTAAAATCATCTCCTTTGAGAGGGTGCCAAATTTGGATATGGATGAGGAAGTATCTAAGGGGAAGGGCTGTTGTTCAGTGGCAGAGCACATGCACTGCATGCAAACAGCCCCTGACACCAATCCCAGACTCTACCAAGTAGGGCGTGGAAGCACCTCCATCTGAAACACCGGGTAGCAGCTGCTAGCTGTAGACACCATTGAGATGGATGGGCCAACAGCCTTTGATGCAGTTAAGAAATATGTCAGATCTCTTCAAAGAAATCTGCGTGGCTATAATACTCTGCTGCTTGCTTGCCACGATCCTCAAGTATCTTATTTTTCCTTCTTTTAATAATTTCAAGGGGGGGGGGTGACAAGAAATTTTCTGCACTGGGTACCACCTGACCTTGCTACGCCACTGCTCACAGTGCAAGAACCTTTTAGCACCGAGTACATCAGGGCTGAAGAACCTGTGGCCTCCACATATTGCTGGACAACAACATCTGTCATCCCTTGACCATCACCATGCTGGGAGCTGGGAGTCCAACAACAATCAGAAGGAACCAGGTTCTCCACCCCTGGTGTACATTTAAAAATTGTGAAGAGATGGGGACTCAACCAGCATATCTAAGCAGTGTAGGACTTGGAAGACCTCCTATTAGATATAGGAAAAGGGAAAGCCTCTTTTTCCTGTGTTACAGTCATCTCCCACATGGTGGATGTTGCAAGCCTTTTCTTCTTTCTGTTTCTAAAAGCACATGGTTCTTTTCCTCAAGCAACCTAAAGAGTCTTTCCTTCTGCCTATGGGCTCTCTCTTCCTACCTTTCTGGTTAAGGAGAAAGAGAAAGGGTACTTTCTCTTCCTCACCCTTTCTCTTCCTACAGACTGCAGTTTCTGGCCCATTCTATAACTCCATATTTGGCAGCATGGAAAGATTTGTAAAGAATGAATACACATACACACACACACACACACACACAAACACAGGCAGAGCATTTCCAATAGCGAATGAATGGGAATCTCCAGAAGGTGTGGGATATGCATTCATGTCAAGCATTGTATGGGCCCAGAAAGCTACAGCCACTGTCATTCTCTTGTGAACAGCAGGGAGCTTTCTGGATATCACACACATGTCAGATGTTGCAAACAGCTGACCATTCCCAAGAAAAGCAGGCAAAATGCAGCTGTGGCAGTGGAAGGCTCTGTTCATTTTTATCTACTAGGATGCAGAACAAAAGAAAAACTTCACGGTCCATTAAGTGCTCTGTAGCAAGCTAAAGGTAAGTGATCAGAACTTCGCAGAACTCAGACATTCTTTGGGAATCGAGGAAGGTGCCATTCCAAGTTGGACCACTGACCCATCTAGCTCAATTTTGTTTACGACGACTGCCAGCAGCTCTCCTGGGTTTTAGATGGGGGGACAACCCCAGACCTACCTGGAGCTACCAGGGATTGAACCTAAGAGCTTCTGAATGAAAAGCAGATGCTCTACCACTGAGCTACGGCTATTCCCCAATCCCCAACATGCATAGATGCAACTGCTTCTGTCCACCCCCAAAGTAATCTTAGATGTAATCCCTGAAAACCAGTTATCCAAACTACTTATTGTTCCATTAAAAAAAAAGTTTATTGCCAATGTAGCAGAAAGGAGGGGATGTCAGCTCATATTAGCAAGAATCCATAATAATAATAATAAAATAATAATAATAATAATAATAATAATAATAATAATAATAATTTATTATTTATACCCCAGTCACTCTGGGCAGCTCCCAACAGAATATTATTCATAATAATAACAAAGTGATAAAACATCAACCATTAAAAACATCCCTAAACAGAGCTGACTTCAGATGTCTTCTAAAAGTCAGATCATTGTTTACAGTGGTACCTCAAGTTAAGTACTTAATTTGTTCCGGAGGTCCGTTCTTAACCTGAAACTGTTCTTAACCTGAAGCACCACTTTAGCTAATGGGGCCTCCTGCTGCTGCCGCGCCGCCGGAGCACGATTTCTGTTCTCATCCTGAAGCAAAGTTCAACCCCTGGCGTCACTAAGTAAGGCTCTGCTTTTTAAATAGTGCTCCAAGATTTACCTGCTAAACCCAGGTGCAAAAGATATACCTTAGGGAGATCTACAGTACATGTTTAAAGTACATACAGTGCACATTTGCAGCACATTATTTCCCCCAAAGAATATTGGAAACTATAGTTGCCCCATCAACTAAAGTTCCCAGAATTCCTTGAGGGAAGTCATGCTATTTAAATGTGCATTGCATGTGCACATTTGGATCTGCCCCATTAGAATTAAAAAGGCCCCTCAGAGAACATTCTCAGCCAAAGCATTTGTTTTCTGTTCCAGAAGTGAACTCTGTTCACAGTCCTTTCACACACAAAGTCCACCCCTGGCTAGCTTTCTTCACTTCAGCAGTCCAATTTGGGTGGGAAAAACATTTTTGTTGTTGCTGCTATAGTCAATCTACTGCAAATCACAGAGATCTACCAGTAGATCTCAAATCTACCTTCCGCACACTCTCGCCAATTTCAATACAGTATATATTTCTGCAGGGCGATTTCTTAGTGCACACGTGCATGCATGCATATTAAGGCTCCGTAGATATTCCTCTGATGAAATGCATGCAACTGAAATCTCTCTCTTCCAAAACCAATTAATTTACCGGGTTCCAGAGAGGCAGGCACCGATCCACGCTTCTCCTACAGCCAATGCAAATACGCGCCGCCTCTCGACGGGACTTTTAACTCTAGTGCTTCAAAGCTTCTCTTCATTAACCTCCCGCAGAATCGCGCAGGAAATTCCTTGACACACTACACTCTTATACCTGGGCTAATGGCACTTTGGTCCACGACTGTTCTATCTAGTCCCCCAAACCGACAGACGCCGCTCCGGATCCGTACAGCCCGGCTTCCCTTCGTACCAAAAGCAACCTGCCTTATCTTAAAAACCGCATAACTCTCGCTGCCCGTTAACATCGCCACCAAATCACATTGACATTCCACTTGCAAAATTCATCGTTATATCTAGGAGCGCGCGGCGCGCGCGCGCACATACCCGCTCTTTCCCCCCGCCCCATCTTAACAGATCCTCTTCCCACTCCATTATAAAGCAAGATCTAAGCAGACAAACAGATCCCCCCAACCCGATGCCCCCCCCGCATGCAACCTTTGGTCTAGACATCTCCTTCTGCTACAATACAACCGTTAGGACCCCTTAAAAAAACACCAGGCCTCCCCCTAGTAACCTCGGCAAGACTTCCCCATTTGCAGCACCCGTCGGATCAGAGAAATGATCTCCTCGTCCTCGGATCAGAAGGATCCAGCCGCAGAGTCCTCTCCGGGTCTCCAAACTCACCCGATACGGAACAGGAGGGGACCCGCCAGAGCCATGGGCATTCGGGGAAAGCGCTGCCTGGCCACGCACCGATGGAAAGCGCCGCTCAGGGCCCTGCAAGAAGAAGCGGCGAAGGTTGCAAGCAGCGCTCGGATCCGCAGCAGCCAGCCCAGCCAAGCCATGCTCTGCGGAGGGAGCGCGGCAAGCATCGGACCCGCCCCCCGCCCCTGCCTTTAAAACAGCCCTCCCACCTCCAGCGCCAAGCACGCAGCCGGGCCCGCCCCCTCGGAGCGCCGTCTGGCCCGGAGCCGGAGCCGCTTCCTGCGCGGCTTTGGATGCAGTGCCCCCTGAGGAATCTGTCCGTAAATGCCAGCGGTGGTACCCTAGCGGGACGCGTAGGGCACTGGTAAATAAAGAGGCCCAAGGCATCGGGATTTCAAAACAAAACATTTTTTCATTGGTTTCTAAACAGATACAAAAACAAGAACCATTAATTGCATTATGGTGTGTGTGTGTGTGTGTGCGTGTGCGTGTGTGTCTTTGTAAATGTGTTGAGATAATAGTATTAGAAAATCACCATTTTTTAGTTCAAATCAAGAAGAATAAAGACAGAAAATGGACAAAAGTACAGAGATTCACAGTATGTTTAGGAGTATGTGTACCCCTGCATTTCCCCCCGAAAAAAGCATTGGTATTAGTATTAACAATAATTTTATTAAATTTATATACCAACCTTCAAGAATCACAGTATAAAAACGCAAAAATATGATGACAAATCTGGTTCATTTCCACAACAGCGAAACTGGATTAAGTAAACTTTTTTCTCTCCCTGTGTCTCTTTATAATCCTGCCCTATTACATCATAAATGTGCAGCCTTGACCTGCTTTCAACCTGTTGTTTTCTCCAGATGTATTGGGCCACTGCTCCCACCAATCACTGCCAGCGTGGCTTAATGGCCAAGAAAGATGGAAGCTGTGGTCAAACAATAACTGGAGGACGTCAGGTTGGAGAATCCCTTCTTCCCCAAGATAACTGCAATATACCCGCAATTAAGAACACAGAACAGCTGTATCATAAAACAATGAAAAGTGCAGCCAAATCAGACAAGGCTTATAAAAACAGCTGATTATATTTGAAAAGACAAGTTGAACCGACTGCCCCAGCCTCTTTAATGTTGGGGCTTTCCTCCCCTGTAAAGAAGTCAGTCGCATTTCCCTGGTGCACAAAGAGCAATGTAATATTTTCCTACAGTTCCCTGACTCCACACAAGTGTGTTTGTTTTAGTTTCGAAAGGCAGTGTGTGCACTGTGGCACCTACTGATTAGAGTCAATAGCATCAAATTTCCTTCTCATTTTTGAGCATGTAAAACAGAGTTTACCCAGTAAATATGATGCATTGATAACTTAGGCTGCAAGTCTATGCATACTTACCTGAGAGTTAAGCCCATTGAATAGAACAAACCTTACTTCTGAGTAAACAGGATTGCACTTGTTAGGACACTGCTTTCTGCTGCACCACTTCATTTTTAAAAAGAGGTTTGTTGCTGTTTTTGCAAACACCTGTGAGTTTAAACATTGCACTAATTCTGAGCCACGGTGCACGTTTGCAGAACAGTAATGCCCTCTGAACGGTATTTACGCTAAAGTAAAATAGCTAGGTTTTTGAAGTCCTTTACTTCCCAAGACTGTTGCATACATTATTGTTATTATTATTATTATTTTCATTTCCATACAGCTTTATATTTTTAAGAAAAAAATCTCAAAGTGGTTTTCAACCTACGCTAAAGCATCAAACAAAACAATCCTGAGGAAAACATTACAGAAGAAAGTCAAATATAAAGTATACATTCAAAGCAACATAATTAACAGGAAACAAAAATATTATCTTAAAGATTTTAAAATAAAGAATTGCAAAGGAGGTCAACCACAGAATGCACACTTAAAGCAGCAAAGTCAACAACAACAAAGTTATTGTAAGCATTTCAAATGACAACATTACTAAAGGAAGCCAAATATAAAATGCACATTTAAAACAATGTATGCAGTCTACAGCCACATGTCTACTGTAAGGATGACCATGGACATAGCCGGGGGGGGCAGCTGCCCCCCTAAATCAAGTAAATAAAAAATACTTAACTAAAATAGAAATTGTAGAAAAATTTTGACATATTTTTCAGAGCATTTGGAGTCAAAAGAAATTAATTTAAAATAACTGTTGTTGAGACATCTACCGGTAATCCTTAATCTGCTAGACAGAGCCAGACAGAGGATGATGACAGGTGGGTGTCCTGCCCTGCCCCCCAACATAAATCCTGGCTACACCCATGAGGACAACTTCCATAACCAAGGGAAGCCATACTTACTTCCGCCTATCCAAGTGTTGAAGCATATATTTACTTTCTGATGGAAGCCCTTAATGTACTTGATGCATAGCAATAATTAATCAATTTATGGACAGGGACAGCTCAGTTAGTAGACTTTAAAAAAAAACAAAACAAAAACAAACTCACCAAATGGCAGAGCATTGCTCTGGAGAGAAGAGTAACCTTGGGTGATTGTGGTTTTTTACCGGTATCTTTTTATTTTATTTTTAAGGTGCTGTATGCGCATTCATTCACTTGGGTATAACCATAGAGGCGAACTCAGCCTCTAAAGAATTGTTTGTGTATAAATTCAAGCTTATTTATATATATATATAAAGGATCACTAAATGCCATGAGCATGCCAAGAATTGAATGGTTTGCTACAATTATCTTGAACTTGATATTCATATGATTGTGACATGCTTATCTATCCAATACTATTTTTCATATTATTTCATCATCCTGGAGATCACTGGATTATCTTTTTTCCTTTTCATTATTTATCTTTATCCATTAGTTCCTCTTACTTAGTCTTTCAGTACTACCAATAATATCTATGCTAATGATACCCAGTTGTTTCTACCTCCCCCTCCCCCTTCCTTTGCTGATCTCTCACCTGTTTTGCATTTATCTCAATCTCCATGCTGCTGGCTCACAGCTCACTGGCTTAGAGACTGACCCCAGCCTTCCTAACTGGGTGCCCTCCACCTGTTTCTTCTGCAATTCTCATCAGCCCCACTCTGCACAGTCAATAGGTCATGCTGGCTGGAGCTGATGAGTGTAGTCCTAATCAGGTGGAGAGGGCCAGGTTTGGAAAGGCTTTCATAGAAGACAGATCCTTTCAGATTCTTACAAAGTAGGCTGGGCAGAGGAAGGAGACAATATAAGCACAGAACGGGGACATCTCACCTTGCCTGATTGTAGGATTGACTCTCAGGCACATCTAAAAGCACTTCTTTGTTTGCTTATTGAGGAAAATGGCAAATCAAAAGAACCAGAATTACAGAAATTCTTCCAGGCATATTAAGAAATATCCATCTCATTCCTTGACTGTTGTACTAGCCTGAGCCACCAGATGGTGCAGCAGTACAGTGGCAATAAAGTTTGTTTCTGTCTCCACGAATGAACAAACTGCGTACACACCATTTTTATTCATTTTTAATGCAACTTATGCTGTTGGATTTGTTTTTTGTGATGCAGAATCTCCAGTGCCAACTGTGAGCAGAATTTGCTTCTACGAATGATGTATCCTGACATCATTTGCTCAGAGCTCTCTGCAAAGGCGGGACTCGCCCGTATGCTGGTGTTCGCTGATATCTCAGGGAAGATGCACAAGGTCGAAATAAATATGCACAGAGCAGGAGGGAGTAGTCAGGCTTAATGAATGGTTTGCCCAATAAATACTTGCAAGCTTTTATGCTTATTCTCAAAAGATGCTTCATCAAGATCACCTTCATCTGCGGCTCACATCCCATTTTTCAGCTTCATTTGCTTTCGTTCTATTTTGTTGTCGCCCTTATAATCTACTCTGTGCTCCCCTCCCCCCTTGGGAAGCCTGTCTGTTTCTATGGCAACACCAATATCATGAAGATGGTTTTAGAGTTTAGTGACAGCCGCACAAGACATCAGACAATTAAGGATCTCTAGTAGGGTTTGGCATTGCTGACACCTAGAACACTGCCTTTAAAGCTGTGCACAATATATTTAGAGCAGTGCAGTGCCTTAACTAGCGTGGTGCCTTTCTGCATCTCTGTAAATGAGTGAGGGACAAAACAGATAGATTTAACATTTGCTTCCTTAAACGTTTCATCACTCAGTTCCTTCTCTCCCCTCACCATTGCATACGCATACTCCAGGCCAACTCCATCTCTGCAATGACCCACATTCATCCTGACAGCTGCTCATAATCTTGACAGTGCCAGCTGAGCCCCGGCAATCTCATATTTCTGTTTTCAGGAGGATGGAGTGAATTAATGACACGCCATACATTTAAAGCACACAAGTTCCCCCCAAAGAGCCCTGGGAGCAGTAGTTTGCTAAAGATGTAGTTCTGTCCGGGGTAAACTACAGTTTGCAAAATTCTTTGTGCTTGAAATGTAGGGCCTGCATGCAACTTCAGTATGGGAATCTGTCATGTGCATCTGTTTGAAGCTGGGGGAGGGGTTGAGGAATGCAGTCTTTTGCCCTGTCTCTTGCAAGTTACTTCTGGGTAGATGTATCTAGGATTGCCCTTACTGAGTGGTGTTGAGCAGAGTAGACCCATTCATAGCTGTCAACTTTCCCCTTTTTTAAAGGGAAATCCTATTTGGAATAAGGGAATTTCCCTTTAAAAAAGGGAAACGTTGACAGTTAATAAATAGGCACTTAATAAATAGGTCCATTCATTTCAGTGGGTCTGCTCTGAATAAAATGTAGCTGAATACCCT
The DNA here is from genome assembly GCF_965113315.1 of Podarcis vaucheri. Taxonomy (NCBI): domain Eukaryota; kingdom Metazoa; phylum Chordata; class Lepidosauria; order Squamata; family Lacertidae; genus Podarcis; species Podarcis vaucheri. The sequence goes on along the minus strand of NC_138759.1, from coordinate 88,902,184 downwards.
AAATCAACAAAAGAGCTATCATTTTACTGAAAGCTTAGGGCTTCTTCCTCCCTCATTTAACCAAGGTGCCTCCAGGCATGTGCTTAACTTGCAGTGTTGGTAATAATCCAATCTTGCCTGAAGGCAGAGAGGACATGGTTGAACTGACTGTAGTTACCGGTAGATTTTTGCTTTGGGACATAGTGGACACAACATAAAGAATAAAAGATGGAGAGACAGAAAGGAAAGGAAAGTACAGGTATGGAAAAAAGGAGACTGAATATATAAAGATGGATGTAGAAATGTCCATGTGGGGATGCAGCGTCTGATGTTTCAGGACAACTTTCTCCCACCAACTGCATCTAAACTAACTTAACAAACAGTATGTATAACAACCAGCTGTTTATATATATTAACTATCTGTGTAATGCTAGAAGTATCCTCCAGCTGTACCATTTTTTAAAATAGGATACTAGTTCTCTTGCATTGGCCCTAATAACTTTCCATTCATAAGGATGAACTGAAATTCTGAAAAAGTTTACAATACTGGATTAGGTAAACGGTAAAGGTAAAGGACCTCTGGACTGTTGTCCAGTAAAATGCGACTATGGGGTTGCGGCGCTCATTTCTCAGGCCAAGGGAGCTGGCATTTGTCCACAGACAGCTTTCCAGGTCATGTGGCCAGCATGACTAAATCAACAAGACACCATGACGAGTGCCAGAGTGCAGAGAAACGCCATTTACCTTCCCACCGTAGCTGTATCTATTTATCTACTTGCACTAGCATGCTTTCGAACTGCTAGGTTTGCAGAAGCTGGAACAGAGCAACAGGAGCTCACCCCGTTGTATGGATTTGAACCACCTTCGCATCAGCAAGCCCAAGGGGCCCAGTGATTTAGATCACAGGGCCACCCGCTCCCCTAAAATACTGGGTTAGCATTGAATAATGTTGCAAGAAAAGCCAGATTTGTTAACCATTGAAAAAAAATGTTTAAGATGACAGAGAGACGGACATGATGCTGTTAAAAGTTCATCACTGAAGTGTCCTACTCCCAAAGAAGAGCCAGTTTATTCATAGAACTCTTTCATTAGTCACAGTGATGAGTTACTCTTCTACTTAGAACTTCTCTGTATGATATATTCTTGTGTAACATCTGTGGCTGGGACTCTGAATGTCCTAAGTCCTCAAAAGTGCCATGTTTTGCACTTAGGAAAATGTGATATTTCCCCCATAAGATTTTGTAGCCATAAGATTTTGTTTGATTCAACTAAGACACAAACGCCATCAGATGTTGAGTCCTTTGCTACTGTGATGGCTTTATGGAATGTGACTACATGCATGCCAGGGGTACCATTTGCACCATTGCACCATTTTTCTACTACAGTAACAGAACAGGCCCACGGTATTTTGTGAGCTTCCTTGTTAAGGTATTCCTTTGGTGGCTTTGAATTCACTAATTGTGTGACCCCAATGCAGAGGTACTTAGCCAGCAATAAATGGAGAACAGCAGCAAGGCTATCCGTAACCCACAGTCTGGGGTGTGGGTGTGTGGGTGTGGGTGTGTAAAACTAATTTAATTTTGCTTTTCTGAAGCAACATTTGGAATCAATTTTCAGCAAGGTCTTTCCTGTTGCCAAGCTATTATTCCACCTCAGTCATTACATGCAGTCATTATACTGTCATTGGATCAGGAAGTATGAGAATATTGTGCAAAGGATGTGCCTTGTTTGGTTGCGCAGACCATTGAAAACAGAACTCCACGACTATACCTTTTATATTCTGATCACCTGTTCCTAATTCCCAGCTCATGCCCTCCTCTCCCTTTGTGTTCTTCCCTGTTACAATTCCGTGCATGCTAGAATCCTGTGAAAAGCTTCTCTCAATGCTACCAACTCATTCTGTCACTTTAAGAGGCGGGGAGGAAGGCTGTTGCTGCGGAAACCAGTGAATACATTGCAACCTCACTGTGGAAGGACAGGAAAAAAACGCAGTGAGTCTACAGTGGGAGGCTTCAGGTCTAACATGAAGCTGACTTCCACTCATTTCTCTAAATTTATCCCCATCCTGGGAAGCTGCATGGGTGGGGAGGAAATAACTGGGATGGATGCAACTGGGGTTAGCATTTGAGGCATTCATTGATGAGGGTGGAGGGGCTTTGTTGCTACATCAGGATGCTGTACAGAAGGACGGAGGACAAGTGAGTGGAAGGAAATAGGGGGTCTTTGCAGCCAATATTCTCCCAAATTTATTCAAATGCTTTATTGATTAATTGATTGCCGGGCTGGGAGCCATCCAATAAAATAAAAGGAGGCAGTTTTAATGAGAAAAAGACAGAGAAAGCACATACCTTATCTCAATTTAAGTGCCATTTATTTATTTTTAAATTTTAAATTTTGTCTACCACTTAATCATCAAAACCTGTACTGTAGATGGTTTGCATAAAACATAAGATAGACATTAAAATCCTCAGAAGTTAAAAATGAGTTGATCCATTAAAAAGTATTTATAAAATCACCGGTTAAAAATATATGTTATGAAATATAAAAGGGAATTACCAATTAAAATGCTGACCCTACCTATCTGGCTTAGGCTTGCCTAAGCAAAAACATTTTAGAAGGCGCTACAAACAATACAGCAAAGGTGTCTGCCAAATACCAGTGTGCAGGGAGTTGCAGCATAGGGACTGCCCCATTGCAAGACTGATTCCTTACTTGTGCAGAACAGGCTTCCCCTAAAGAATCCTGAAAATTGTAGCTTGGTGAGAATTCTCTGTTACAGACCCTTTGAAGGACTACCTTTCTCAGAGTTCCATGGGAAGAGGGAAGGCGGCCCTCATCCTTCCTACTATTCTCTGGGAAGAGCCTGCAAAAAGCTTGACCATAGAGATCCATCTTAGCACCCACCAAGGAGATGGCACGAAGCACAGCACAACAAGAGCCATCGCTTTGCCTGGATATCTGACTTTTAGACATGCAGGGCCCATTAGCTGGTCCTGATTCCTAGTTTTCATTTTCAAAAAGTTTGTAGTGTTTATAGCCTGGGAGGTTGGTGGGAATAATGGGAAATGTGCATTGCCTCCGAGGGAATATGGCAATCCTGTTAAGGCGGTCCATGGGGAGGTGCTTTGGTCTGGATGCCCATGCAAGGGGCTAGGGCCATAGTACTCCTTGTGGAGTAGCACCGATTTGATGCAAGCCATAGGGTCTCCTCAACATTGGTTCGACCCCTTGGTTGATAATCCAGCAGACAGGTTGGTTGAGGTCGGTTACAACCCAGTGCCTTCACCAAACTCCTTACAGCTGTAATCAATAACATTGTGGCCTAAATTCAAACCATACAGTGTCGTCACGAGTGGTCTTTTGGTCAGCGATGTCCTGTGGGGTGGTGGGCTCACAGCACCTGAATGGGCAAATGGCAGATCCCCATGTCTTGGACACGTTAGCTCAGTTCTTTCTGGTGTTGGTTTCATGCTGAATTCTTCACTGTGACTCCCCCTTGTATATATTGTCAAAATAAATTCAAACAGTATGGCAGGCTGGGACTATTCCCCTTATCTCACACCGTATGTGGCTAGAGCTATGTCCACTCCAGCTAATGTATTGCAGGCAGGGTTTGCATCCAGTCTGCTTTCATCATCCATATCCTCCCCCCCCCTTCTTCTTCCAGATTTCCTCACAGCGGATCTCTGGGAAGTGTCCTCTTCTACACCCACCTGTTCCAAGGCTTTAAGTCCTCATTTCTCCACAATGCAAAAGAAGACCTCAGACGAGGTGGCGAAGGAGGTGCCAATACCGAAAGTCCCAGCTGCCAACAAAGGGGCAGTGGAATTCCTCTCGCTCATTGGTGGGTGCCCCTTTTGAGGAGGGAGGAGGCTCTTCTACCCTGTTCTCCCCCATGTAAGGGAGGGGTGCTGACAGCCAGGAGCTTTTTCACTATCAACCTTTGAAGATATAGGAGTCTTAGGGCCAAAGTAGTCTGACACTAAAAGCACCACTGGGAAAACCTTTTTTCTTTTTCTTCATAGCAGGCACTGAGGGGCGGGGGTATTGGTATTGCAGCAGACATAGAGGAAGTTTAAACCTGCCACCTCATCCTGCCACCCAGCTGCTTTCTAATGAATTTCCCCACTCCACACTGGGGGCATTTTCATTGGGATTTCAATAGGGGGGAGTAAAAGATCCCTTGCCTGCATGCTGCAGTCTCAATGAAAATGGGAGGGTCCCCCTGCACCTGCTATTATTAAAAAATGAAATGGAATAGGAATATTCTCAGTGTAATGTCATGTCTAGTTTCCTCAGTTCCAAACCATTAAGGAACACTATTGGTCAGCATGGGCATGATTGTATCAACAGGTTTGATGCTAATTCCTAACGCAAAACCAAGTTTCCTATCTTCAACAGCCAATTTTGTGAGCCACCTTTTATACCTGGTACAAGGCTTTGCCAGATTGATTTGCAAGATGGTATGTCCCAGGGCTGGGATGGGGAAACTTCAGGGCCAAATGCAGGCTTCTCTGTCTGACCCTCAGGACTTTTCCCAGAGCCCTTTCCCCCCTCTCCAGGCCACATGTCTCACCAGCCCTGGACTGCACCCTCTTTGAGAGCTTTTCCCTCACTGGAATGTGTCCTCAGCCTCAGACAATATGGGAATGTTCAGGGTGGCAGGAGAGGATCTATTGTTTATTAAACTGGAATGCAGCCCATTTTCCCCACGCCTTTCCCTGACTGACCATCCTTTTAAATGCTGTAATGAATCATGGACAAAACACCAGGCAAATCACAGGCAAGCAACTGGCAGGCCTTGGGAAGAAGCCAGGGAGAAAGGAGGTCAATGTGACCCAGATGACTCCAAACTTAGTGGACTCATTCCTTCAGCTTTTCAGTTAAACACTTCCATATAGAACATGGTTTGATATTAGGTCTCTGCTCATGGGTTTTAGGGTTGGATCTACCCTTGTCGCCAAAATACTCTGCATCCACCACCAACAACTGGTTTCTGTTCTTGGGGAATATTTTCCCATTCTGTGTGGAAACAGGCTTTTCTCTCTCTGTTTCCCCCAAATGATAATGTTCTACTCTCTCATCTTACAGAACTGAAAGAGATAAAGTACTGCATTTTTGGGGAATCACTGGTTGCCATCTCAGAGAGCGGAGAGACTACAGGGACATTCACCATCTCAGTGGAGGAGACCAGCTATTCACCAGACGACTGGGACGAAGAAGACCTGTACCTGGTCCGTGCCAGCAGCAAGGGGACCATTGATGGCATCCCTTGCACAACATCCATTACAGGTAACTTCACTGTGATAATTTGGCAGGAGGAGGGTGGTGTTATGGAGAAGGGAGAGAGTCGGACTACTCCTGTGTCCAAATAACAGCCTTCAGGCCTCAGATTATACAACTGGTGATATGGGACCTTGAAACTATGGATGCAGAGATGGAGCTATAGCATGAGAAGAAGAGATTTAACCATAGAGTATTTGTAGCAAGTGAATATAGGCATTTTTTGGTTCCTAGTGCTACACTTCCTTAGTCTGATAACTGTTTTAGACCCAAGGAAAGAAAAAGTTGAGCAAGGTTCCAGCCACACAGTGTGGACATAGCACTTAATATTCTGCTGTATCCCCAATAAGGCCCTACAATTCCTGTTCCTATAAGCTAAGGTTGTCATACGTCCGGAATTTCCCGGACATAACCGGCGATTGGCTGTCGGAAGCAGTGTCATGGCGGAATCTGCTGAAGCGTCCAGGAAAATCTGGGCATATGGCAACCCATGTCAGCAGTGTCGTTTTGTGTGATTTTCCTTAAAAACAGCTCCAAAACTTCATTTTTATTTATTCTTTTGAGATTTTGCCGAAAAGCTAAACAACTTTTCTGTCCGGATTTTCACTTTTTGAAATATGGCAACCGTACTATAAGCAAGACTCTACTATGTTTAAAATTATTCCCACTTCATTTAATGGGATTCATGGGCTATGAAACTTGTTCAGAATTGCAGCCTTCAATCAGCAAAGACCTCCTAATTTTGTGATGTACTTATTTAGTACATTTCTTTCCCACCTTCCCTTGAAGGAGCTCAAGGTGGCATACATGGTCTTCCCTCTTCCCATTTTATCATCACAGCAACCGTGTGAGGTACGTTAGGCTCAGAGACAGTGGCTGGCCCGAGGTCACTCTGCATGCTTCACAGCTAAATGGGGATCAGAACCCCAGTTTCCCAGGCACTCTAACCACTACACCACACTGCTGTTCCTTCTCCCAGCTATTCCCTTGTCGCTAACAATATGCGTTTAATTTTTATTTTATCTTCTTAATGCAGCTGGTATATGTTGACTAAAAGCCATGGAGTATTATTTGTGCATTCACACCCACTCCCCCAAGCAATCATGTGTTTTGGTAGGCTGCCTAAAACCCAGTGAAACGAATGAGATTTAAGTAGTTCATGCACAATACTAGTCATTCTGCTTTTCTTGTGTAAATATGTTTTGCCTGGATCTGAGAGTTAGTACAAGGCTGATGCTTAGAACCTTCTGCTCTCCTTCAAACACCTCAGTTGAGCTGCTTGTCTCGCTGGAAAAGCAACTAGGCAGAGAATGAAGAAAAGCCAAAAACAGACCACTCTTCCCCGAGATGGGTCAGTAGTGCTTTGCCATTTCATGGCATTGGACAGAGTAGTGTTACAATTGCATCTTAAGCAAACAAAGAAATGACACAAATTAGGTTGGGCTGACAGCACAGAAAACACCGGAATGCAACATTTTGGAAGAGAAATCATCTGGATCCTGCATAAAAACAGAGTGAACGAATGATATCCATTCCAGAGAAAACAGCTAGTGTGGAATCAACCCAGTCACAGTAAGTTTGGCAGCCGTCACAGTGGTTTCTAGCAGCTATCAGACACAACTTCAGGAAAATTCCGAGAGTAGGTAGGCAGCTTCAGGAACTCTTGGTAAAAACTGGAGTATTTCCAAGGGTAATAAAGAGGCGACCTGGGCTTACAGGGAGTGTTTAGGTGGCATAACCTTTAACGTTTATTTTTTAAACCTTTATCTATTTCTTTATCAGGATATGTAACAAAGAAATTGGAAACTGTGGAGCAGCACACAAAGGAAAGTGTGAGGGTAAATATCTTGTTTGTGTCCCCTTCACCATGGCTACCTGGATGCAAGATAACATCTAAACACCTGAAATGAATAAATAAGGAAATTCTCCAGTAGCACCTTAGAGACCAACTAAGTTTGTTCTAAACATCTGTATTCCTGACAAGATTTCTCCTCTTCACATTGAAGCATGGGGGTAGGGGAAATCTTTTCAGTCCCGCCCCCCTTTTGCAGGTTTCCTTCATGATCTCCATTTTCTGCTCTCCTGGGTAAACTTACTAGGATAGTTGGCCTTAGGTTAAGGTTACCCGACGTCCCCATTTCCCAGGGACAGACCCCGGATTTACAAATCTGTTCCCTGACAAAATCCGTCTATTTAGTAGAAAGTTGAAAAGTGTCCCCGGCTTCATTGAAAAAAATCTGGTAACCTTACCTTTAGGTCGCTTTGAAATCAGTGGAATATCCAGCCCATTCAAAAACAGGCTGTTGGAAATGCAGTTGTCAGTCCACCTTCCCCCTGTGGGGACTGGGATTTAAAGCAACACTTTAAATCAGAATAAGCCTTCATCCTGATTTGCTTTTGGGAACTGGTCTTGCAGGCCAAACTGGGACCCATAATTAGGCCTTGGGCCAGAGATTCCCCACCTCTGCACTAGAGGGACAAAGGGCTTAGACATAAGTACTCCTGAGTAAAAAAAAAAAATTTTAAGTTCATCTGTCTGGCATGGATGTATCATCTTGTGGTACTTAACTCTTTTCTACAGTTCAGAGAGCACCCAGTGGAAACCAGGACCCATGTGGTGAGACGCCAAGACCAGCTTTTTGTGACCAAAACTGTGGTGGAAAGAGATGTGAGTAAATTCTGATCCTTCTTAAAGGATTTGGAAAGTCAAGCCCAACTCCCTCCCTCTCTAGGTTAAGGGAAATAATCACACTAGTAATTCAAATCCATGTAACTTTCATGTCTGTTCACCTGTAAGTTCATTCCAGTGTGATATCCCTATTAAATCCACACAACCAAAATTTTATTTTACGTAATACTTATTTTTAAACATCCCCCCTCCCTCAAAATACAAGTTTCTAACTGCATTTTCTCTTGAAATAACGTGTTTTAAAATGCATTTTGATTGTGGCTGTTGTTGAATGAGAACTACATGGGAACAATCAAGAAGTGAGTTCTGACTCACACATTACTTATTCATTTAGAATATTTATTTCCCACTTTATAAGCAGTTTACAAAAGATCCTGAAATAAAGATTACATTCAAATCTTGGTTCAGGAACAGAAATAACACAATGTCCCTGTGGTGCGGATTATTCACAGCACTGGAAGGTCTGACTCTGGTTAGTTCATACTTAGTTTCACAAATACTGTATCCCTCAAGCATTCCTAGCTACTGTCCTTGAATGTTATCTATAATAACTTGTTTCACTGGTTGTCATCAGGGATTAACAGACTATGAGACTGTTACTTTCCACTATTTTGTAGTCTAACTACCTTGGAGTCCAGCCTTGTTGCAAGGCTTGTAAAGCAATTTGCACCCTGTTAAGTATTCTAAATAGACAAACAGCAATATGGCATACTATATTTATGTATTACCTTTATACCCTGTCACGGGAATTGGGGTTGCTTGTGTGTAAACCTCTAGCTGTTCCAAACTGCTTAGGGGTTGGTTGTGTCTTTCCCTGACTGAGCAGCCTGGGTGCTGCTGCTGCTCAGTCGCTTGACGAATCCGTGAGTGGGCGTCTCCTAAATTTCCTCCAGCATAAAAGCTCCTTGACGGACAACCTTCGCCTCAGCTCTCTGCGCGTAACCCTTCTGCGCAGAGTGGACGTGCCCAGTGGTGCCCCTCCACTCTCTTCACTGCCTTCAGTGCCAGAGTCTCGGAGCCTATCCTCCGAAATGCTTTCTCCCTCTCCCTTCTTCCTGGTGTCACCTGGACATTCTTCCCCAGATGACGTTCTCTCTCTACCCTTACTCGTTCCTTCTTCTGCAGAATCGGGAAGCACCGCCTCTCCCCTCTGCTCCGATGTCAGTTCCCTGACATACCCCTTCTTTCTTCCATGATGGAATTCAAGGCAGGTGATCTCCAGACACCAAACAGACCCAGATCTCCTGAGCATGTGCCTTCAGATCATGTCCCGGAACATTTCTATTGCACATTTCCAAACCCTCCACCTTCATTCTCACAGTACTTACACCAGCCCACTAAGAAGAACAGCATTGTCCTCATGTTGCAGATATGAGCTGGTCTGAGGCCAAAGGAGTCATGCTTAGTACCAAATGCCACCTAGTGAATTTGCAGCTGGGATCTGATTTGAACTGAGGACTTCCCAACTCATAGTCTTCACCACTATGCTGCACAAGCCCTCATAACAGTCAGATGACAAAGGGCAGCAAGATCACGGTTTCCCATTCTTGTCCCACGAATGGCTAAGCCTGTCTTGAAGCACTAAGGAGTGGCATCTATAAGTCCCAAAATGATTTCCCCAGAATGACCTGTTGTTGTCTTGGATTTGGTGAAAATGTCTTTCCTCTATTCTCTCTCACAGGAAGAGATCCACGTTGACACATTTTCTTACAAACGTGCACAGCTTCATGGTCTAGTCTCAGAGTCTGCCAACTTCCTGGTGATGCGGGTGATGGCCAGGAGGCAAGCCGTACCACAGGATGCCATTTTCCTCGCATTTGGCATTGACCAGCACATCTGCCCCTGCACCTATGTGAGTGTGTCTTAGTGGGGCCCCCTGCAGGTGTTGGCAATGCATGAGGAAGTTTGTGTCAGGAAGGGCCGTAGACCAGTGTTACAGCATATATTGTGCTGACCTATCCAGCTACGTAGGCCCAGCCCTTGGTAGATTGGCAAAGATTTCCACGTGAAGATTTGACCAAAACATGTAGGCCAGCTGACTGTCTAAAGTTAACTATATGCTGGCAGGAGAGAACAAGGCTTTGCTGCCTCACCAGCAGCACCGTTTTAACTCACCTTTCTCGTTCTTCACTTCGCTTCCCAGAGTTCCCTGGGCATCCAGAAGCAGAAAGTGGGCAAAGAGGAGGTGGAGGTGTTTGTCATTGAGAGAGTTGTGCACTCCATGGACGAGGTCCCCCTGTGCTGGCAGTTCTACTTCCTGTCGGATGGGTAAGCAGGCTCCAGTGCAATCGCTTGTGCCCAGCCCTTCCTTGCAGGCAACATGGCTCCCTCCCTCTGACCTAGAATAGCTTCTGACAGTCTTATTGACAGCATTCTTACTGTAGGTTTCCTAGCGCAGCCTGGTTTCCTTTGAATGCCAGTGCTTTAAAAAACCCTATTATTATTATTATTACAAATACATTGAGTACAACACACAGGTTGTGTGTACTAAATTCCCCATCTCTCCCTCCCTTATTCCACCCTAAGAACCATAAATGAAACAAATCAGTTGCATTCCGTATGCAAAATGACGTGCAAAATGTGGGGAGGAGAAGAGGATACAGAAGATGTTTGCATCTTCGGTATCCACCAAGATACATTTGTCAGTTGATTAACTAAAAGAAACACATTGGTAATGGCAGGAGAACTTCCCATTCCTAGGCCTGGCATGCCTCATGATGATCCATTCACAACACATCATGAAGGCACCAGAGTCGCATGCAGCTACAGTCCTGCAGGGCTCCTGCCTATCTCTTACAGTTCCCAGGAAAATATGGGAGGGTCCAGCTGGCTAGTTTTCCTTCTTGCCTCCTCCACCCAGGCATTTATCTCGCCGTGTCCAGGTTGGATCCCCGGCCACCATGGTGATCCTTCAGATGCCCATTCTGATCGACACAGGTAAAAGGCAGGAGTCTGTGAAATTTCCCTCCCTCCACCCCGTCAGCGGTTGGGAATGGTCACCAGAGGCAATTGGGGCATTTGGTAGTTGAACCCCCTCCAGACATCCTTTCTTCATTGGACATTTGTGATCATTTGCAATTGAGGTGGTCACATCAGCTTTCCATACTGTTAGTGCCTGCAAAAGTTTTTGGGGTGGTCACGCTGCTTCATTTCCATGCAGTGTATCTCCCATAACCTCCTGCTGAAGTTTCTAACCTTTTTTATACTACAAATGTTCTAGTTAATTTTTGTTTCAGTTCTGTTGTGCTATTGCCCCTTTGGAAAGCAAAAATATGATTGCAATTGGGGAAGTAAGTAAAGATAAAGGGACCCCTGACCATTAGGTCCAGTTGTGACCGACTCTGGGGTTGCACGCTCATCTCGCTCTATAGGACGAGGGAGCCAGTGTTTGTCCGCAGACAGCTTCTGGGTCATGTGGCCAGCATGACTAAGCTGCTTCTGGTGAACCAGAGCAGCACACAGAAACGCTGTTTACCTTCCCGCTAGAGTGGTACCTATTTATTTACTTGCACTTTGACGTGCTTTCGAACTGCTAGGCTGGCAGGAGCTAGGACCGAACAATGGGAGCTCACCCCGTTGCGGGGATTCGAACCGCCAACCTCCTGATCAACAAGTCCTAGGCTCTGTGGTTGAACCCACAGCGCCACTCGCGTCCCTTAATTGGGGAAGTATCTCAAAGCAAACTAAAGTAGACTAAATCCACCATTAACACACTATTATTGTGTCAAGAACGTGTTGCAGGATACACCCACAACAAAACACCAGTCTGGAGAGGCCCAGAATCTGTGCTGGCCTCTACTGGGGACAGCATCTGGGAGTGAATCAACTAACTTGGGCAAAATGCAGAAATGCATTCTCTTTCATTTGGGCATGGATTGAAATTTAATTGCACTATTTATTTTTAAGAGCCATGGATTTCTAGTATGTGATGGACATCAATCTCTAATTCCCATGTTTCTAACTCTGCTTCAATTTCCACCTCTTCCCAGATGAACCAGACCCTCGTCCAGTCTTCGAGAAAATCCCGCTGGATTGGGAAGAGGATGTGCAGCTGTATTCCCAGTTCTTAGACAGAAAGGTGAGTTGTGTGGCAGCTAGAGTCTTGCCTACGCCCTTAAAATGTGCCAGCTCTTGCCAAGGGTCAATTAGTGGGCCTCCAAATATATATAGTTCTACCTGAAGTACTTGGCACCAAACTGGATAGAGCAACAACCTGAGAGACCCTCCTCTAACGGGGGTTTGGTTTCCTCCCTTCAGGAGGAGCTGCAAGCAAGCCATGCCACCTATGTGCGTCGCCACCCAGAGCTCCGTGCACTGTTGGCAGATTTCTTACAGCTGCTGCTCCTTCGCAAGCCTGATGACGTGGTCACCTTTGCTGCGGAGTTCTTTGCCCCCTTTTCAGCGGAGCGCCCGCCCTGCAGGTCGTTTCGGTCATCCGACAAGCCAAGCCCCTTTCGCAACCACGTCTAAACTATTCCAGCAGAAGAATAAAGACCCAGAGAATGACGCTGGGGTTTGCGGAAACTGTTTTTGGAAGTTGCTGGGGGCGTGCCCTGCCCAGAGGGGTGCATGATGACTACTGCTGTGTCCAGGGCAGAGGCTCAGTCCTGAGGTACACTGCTTCCCAAAGGGTGTTAGGAGTGCTGCAGGGAGTAGGAACTGAAACCGCTAGCATTTCCACACCCAGCACAGAGCTGGCGACTCTGCAAAGTGGGAAGTGGTGGAAAACCTCCAGAATGTGACATTTTGGATCAAATGTATCCTTAAAAAAGAAAAAAGAAGAAGGCAGGAGTTAAACTTTATAACAGACTTCTCTGAATTTAAATTTTTGGTTTTAGAGACGAAAGCTCAGCCAATAAATAATTGAATCAATTGATAGTAAATTTACAAAAAATGAGACCAAATAAAGTTTTTCCCCCTATTATTGAAAACAATGAGTTTAAAAGGTGCGTCCAAATATGTAGACTTCTGTGTGGAGGAACAGCTAATGGCTGTGGAAGAAGATGCACTGGCTTGATTCAGATGTAACTGAAAACTATGGTCAAAAGTGGGAAGCTACTGTTTATTGCAGCTAGAAACTTAGCATCTCCTCTCCTCCCTCAGGAGGGGGAGGAGGTGAGAAAGGTAGGTGTGACTGTACAAACCGATGGCTCATGCCTGCGCATTGTTATATTTGAATCAAACCTTGAATAAGGTATCAAACAAACGTTAATTCAGATAAATCTGCAAGTGTTCTAAAAAAAATTCAAGAAGTAGACATCCTTTCCGAATAATGGAAGGAGATGGAAAAGGTGGCGTCAGCTCTGTTTCTAGTATATCTGCCAACATTAAGAGCCAGTCATTCTCACTCAGGCAGGTCCTTTTTTCCAGTTACATCTGTAGGGACCCAGCCTTTACATTTGAAACATGTAAATAGCAAGATCCCCATCAAACACAATTTTGTTGTTTTGTCTAAATCAATATTAGAAGTTACAACATTTAAACATGCACCAAAACCTTAAAACATTTAAAATTGAAATTGTCCTCAGCTATTCTCTCGCAATACCCCTCCTGAAAGTTCAACATTTTACAGAGCACCAGTTATGTTCTCTTCATGTAGATAGATCTGGCAAATTTTTTTTTGTACTTACTTAGGAGACGGGCGATGTTTACATGGGCCATTTTTTCTTGGGAAAGAGAACACAGGAAATGTGGGGTTTTTAAAAAAGAAATATTGTGCCTATTATCAAACTATGAAAGTACAGCATATTCTTAACACAGTTCTTTTAGCACAGTATCTCATCCCCCTTGGTAATTGTTCCATAAAGGGATATTTGTTTGTTTGTTTGTTTGTTTGTTTGTTTGCTCACTGACTGAAAATGTTTTCTGTACAAAAATATTACCGTATTTTTCGCCCCATAAGACGCACTTTTCCACCTCCAAAAATGAAGGGGAAATCGGGGTGCGTCTTATGGGGCGAATGCCTGCAAGCCTCGCGCGCCCGGCAGGAGGTCCCACCGGGTGCGCGAGGCTTGGGGCGGCAGCCTGTCGCCCGAAGCACGGGGAGCCCTCCGGAGGCCTTCCCCTGCTTCGGGCGAGTGTCAGCAAGCCTCGTGCTCCCGGCAGGAGGTCCCACCGGGTGCGCGAGGCTTGGGGCGGCAGCCTGTCGCCCGAAGCACGGGGAGCCCTCCGGAGGCCTTCCCCTGCTTCGGGCGAGTGTCAGCAAGCCTTGCGCTCCCGGCAGGAGGTCCCACCGGGTGCGCGAGGCTTGGCTCCCCCTGCTTCGGGCGACAGGCTGCCGCCCCAAGCCTCGCGCACCCGGTGGGACCTCCTGCCGGGCGTGCGAGGCTTGCTGACGCTCGCCCGAAGCAGGGGAAGCCCTCCGGAGGGCTTCCCCTGCTTCGGGCAGGTGAGCGCAAGGCTTGGGGCGGCAGCCAGGGCTGGGGGGGGGGAAATAATTTTTTAAAATTCATTTTTCCCCCCCAAAAAATGAGGTGCGTCCTATGGGCCGGTGCGCCTTATAGGACGAAAAATACGGTATGTCTGCATAGGAAAAGCAGTGTACAGGGATAGCCCTCAGCCATCCATAGATAAATGATGATACTACTAATGGGGATATTCAATTCCATAAGTGCAGTAACCCATAGCTAACAGGGATTCTTACAGTGTGTTGTAACTCATTTCTCACATTTTCCTTTGGTTTTGCATTTTTGAAGCAGGGGTGCCATTTCAGCACTGGCCACCATGCTGTTTAAAAAACAAAACAGGAAAATGAAAAGCTTTCCTGAAAACATTGCTATGAGTCCCTCTGATCCCCTTTGTGTTGGGCAACTCCTCTCTGCTCCTCAAAATTACAGGGCAGATACCCATTTCATCTTGCTCCAGTGTCAGGGCTCTGACTGAGTCACCCTGGATGAGAGTTATGAGGCAGGGGTGGTTTTTTTGCCTTTCCCCCCTTTCCCCCCTTTCCCCCCAGGCCTTGACATCTGTACTCCAGGGGGCAAACCAGCTGCTTTTGAACTTACTAGCCTCCTTCCTCCCTCTCTCTTGCCTATTGAGAAACCAGAACCTTTCCAGCTGCGAAAGAAAGCAGCATATTAGTAAGAATAACGGCCTTCATACAGTCAGTCCCTCAAGCTTGATAATCATTCAGCGTTTTGAATGATTCAACTCAGTGGCCACTCTGGTCCCAGATGGGCAACAATTCTGTGGGAAAGAACTGCACATGCCCTTGTTGTGCTGGGCCTTTAAACATTACACCAATGTTGTGGGATGAAAGTATGGAAACATACCTCCCACACCATTGTAGTAACCTCTTTTAGTGGGCATGGGGAACCATTGGTCCTCCAGATGTTGCTGGACCACAACTCCCATTGTCCCTGGCAATTGGCCCTGCTTGCTGGGGCTGATGGGAGCTGTCGTTCAGTGACGTCTGGAGGGCCACAGGTTCCCCACACCTGCTGTGAAGGGAGCAATAATAAACCAAGAAAGATCCCTTTGAAGAATAAAGGAAATCAGTTGGGAGATATGAGAAGAACCAATGTTCACAGCAAAACGAAACATAGCTCTTTTGCTCACCTATATTTGTACTCCTAGGCCAGGAATGGTCCAGGGGCCAAATCCAACCTGCTGAGGAGTACTTAGCTGCCCGCCTTCATCAAAACCAGTCAATAGTAAGATGGCGGGTACAAGGATGGCATGCTTGCCATCTGTTTTCCACAGTGAGCTTGGAGTGTAGCTTGTCCCCTTAAACAGGAGGCGGACAGGTTCTGAGAACTGGGGATGTGACTGAGATGATGACTCAGCATCATGTGAGGCCAGTGTTCAACGTCCTTCACAAATAAGCTCAATGTGATAAAGACAATTTGCAACCATTTATGTTTCTTCAAAGGAGGAAACAGGGCTCTCTGGAATCAAAGATAACACTCTTGTACAGATGGAATGGATACCTGTGGTTTAAGAAAATTAACACCCCCAAACTTCAATTATAGTTACTCAACAAAAAGGAATTCATTTCAATAGAGGTTATTGCCATGTGATCTTTAGGTTTGCATCAGTGAAGGCCTTGTGTAATATGAGAACAAAGAAAAGGGGTCAGTGACTGCCTAGGGCCTGTCAAACCCTATCAATGTTTGCGTTTATATGAGCTTTAAAAGTATATGTGCATTTACATACAGCCATATGCTGAAGCTTAGTGTAGCTGTACATAGTTGGTAGCCTGCCTGCAGCCAAAGAACTGTCCAAACAGTGAATTTAAAAAAATCATAAGAATACTTTAAAAATTATATTTATTATTTATCCCCACTTTTCTGTAGCATGCATCCAAAGTAGCTTGCAAAAATTGAAGCAATCAGTAACACAAGACAATCTTTTGCACAATAAAAATGCAGCACTGAAGTCATTATATGAACAGCAAGCAGCTGTTACCAAAACCCACTATCATCACACCCATCAATGTACATGGTGCTTTACAGAGAACCAAAAAAAGGCTGGTCTCTTCCCCAAGGAACTTGACATTCACTTTATGTCATGGTCCTCACTGCCCCTCTGTAAGGAATTCATTGTCTTCAGAAGAGCCTTCTTGGATCTTGTACAGCATCCTGCTTCCCAGAGAGCCAACCAGATGCCTCTCAGAAGCTCACAGAGAGGACATGAGGGGGCGGGTCCCTCTCCCAGTCCAGTGGTGTTCCTCAGCGACTGGTATTTTGAGGCATGCTGCCTCTGATACTAGAGGTAGTATACAGCCATAATTACTAATAGTCATGGTTAGCCTGATCTCCTTTTGAAGCCATATAAATTTATAGCCATTGTCACACTGAGTAGAAGTGCACTGTATGAAGAAATGCTCAGTTTTGTCTGGTCTTAATCTCCCATCATTCAACTTTATTGGATAACTTTTCATTCTAGCTTTATGAGCGAAGGAGAAAAACTACTCTTCATCCACCTTCTCACCATACTATGCATCATTTTTATAAACCTCTAAGGTGTCTGCCCCTTGCTCAACTTTTTCGGAACTAAGAATCCCAAAACTTTATAGCCTCCCCAGAGTTACTCCTGCTTCTTAATCAGTTTCTTAATCAGCCTTTTCTGAACCTTTTTGAGCTTTTTCACCATCGGCAGAAGTCTCCTATGCCTAAAAGTTTAGGACTCCCTTTTGTCATACGTCCGGAATTTCCTGGACATATCTGGAATACTGCAGTCGGCAGCAGTGTCTAGGCGGAAATCAGCAAAATATCTGGGAAAATCCGGACATATGGCAGTATGGCAGCTCATGTTGGCAGTGCCATTTTTGTCAATTTCCCATAAAAATACAGTCATACCTTGGATCGTGAAGTGAGTGTTCCGGTTTTCGAATGATTTTTGGGAGCCAAATGTCCGTCGGGGCTTCCGCGGCTTCTGATTGGCTGCAGGAGCTTCCTGCAGCCAATCAGAAGCCATGCCGGAGTTTTCAAATGTTTTGGAAGTCAAACAAACTTCTGGAACGGATACTGTTCGACTTCCAATGTACAAGTGACTATAGCTCAAAAACTGCAATTTTTATTGCAATTTTAAAGCTCAACAACTTTTCTGTCTGGATTTTCACTGCTTGAAATATGGCAACCCTATTTTAGGACCTACAGTTGGTAATAATTTCTTTTGGCTTTCTGCCCATAGTCCACAGACTTCAAAAGATCCCTTGCTAATCCACTTCTTCCCAGCCTATTGCACACAGCCTTTCAGTCCCACTGTCACTGGGAACTATGCAACCTTTGGGGCACATCTCACATTCTCCACTCAACCTCTTTTCCTCCAGCTCCTCAACCCACCATTTTCCTAGCCCAATGTCTATTTCATCCTCCCTTCTTTAACCATCCTCTCAATCATTCCTAGCATTTTAAGGTAGTGCCTGGGCCTTTTAACACCTGTGAGACAAGCAGAAATTCAATAGGTAAATGTTCCCCCACTTATATCTGCATACAGGGATCTCTCTCTCTCTCCACAAACAGGAAAAACACAAGTACAGAGATAATGATTTAATTATGGGGGCTGCTTGCTTTCAATTTGGCCTGGTGCCTTAATGGAGAGTAGCGGCATGGCAGGGAAAGTTTGCTTTCAAACAAAGAAGCGACTGTTCCTATTGAAGTGAGCACACGTTGAGTGCCAGGAATATGAGGTTTGTTCATGGATGACTAATGGAGTTGTGTGTCTCAAAGTGTGGCGAAATCTGGATAATTCCTCCACCACACAAACACCATAAAATCCCTCAGTTCTTCAGCTTGGAAATCACATGACTTATTCTACCTACAAACGTTATCAGCTGGCCAGGGAGGAAAGCACCTCCTTGGTGAACTCTCTGTCTTTTCTGTGAACAGCTTTATGGGCAAAAATAAATCAGGTAAAACTTTTCATTGTGCAGAGGTAAATGCCAACAGCTCCAAATGTCCACAAATCAAACTGCTTGGAAAGTTACAGGAGCAGGAGCCTGGAATCGTAGAATTGTAGAATTGGTAGGGAACCTGAGGGTCATCTAGTCCAATCCCCTGCAATCCAGTACAGTGGTACCTCGGGTTACATATGCTTCAGGTTATATACGCTTCAGGTTACAGACTCTGCTAACCCAGAAATATTACCTTGGGTTAAGAACTTTGCTTCAGGATGAGAACAGAAATTGCACGCAAGCGGGAGGCCCCATTAGCTAAATTGGTGCTTCAGGTTAAGAACAGTTTCAGGTTAAGTACGGACCTCCGGAACGAATTAAGTACTTAACCCGAGGTACCACTGTAATCTCAACTAATTGCACATGACAGATGGCCATCCAGCCTCTGCTTAGAAACTTTCAAGAAAGAAAAGTCCACTGCCTTCTGAGAGACTGCATTCCACTCTGTTGAACAGCTCTTACTGTCAGAAAGTTCTTCCTCTTGTTCAGTTGGAATCTCCTTTCTTGTAACTTGAAGCCATTGGTTTGGGTTGTAGCCTCTGGAGCAGAAGAAAAGCTTGCTCCATCTTCCATGTAACAAAATAATTCCTCTTTTGCAAACAAAGCACTATTCTATGTTGTCAGATTTACCTTCCAACCAAACTTTCCGAGTGGTTTACAAAACTCATAGAATGCAAAATGCAAGCAATGATCATACAAAGATCAAAAGAATAGGATAACTTCATTCACTAAGGCCGGTTACATTACTGAACATTTATGTTCCATTTTCATGTGCATTTCCATTTGTGTCATTGTGTTACCGTCACGCCTCTTTGGGAAAGAGGACCACAACAAGAGGGGCCCCCTCTGCAAGACTGGTTTGCAAAAATGTGAAAGGCAAACGCAGGCAGCCAAAATTTTCCAGCAGATGGCACAACTCCCATGCGAGGAGAAGTTGCAGCATTTGGGGCTTTTTAATTTAGAGAATAGACAAGTAAGAGGTGACATGATAAAAGTTAACACAATTTGTGAGTCACTGGGAAAGAGGATAAAGATTTTTTTTCTCCCTGTCTCATAAAGCTATAACTCATGGACATGAAGCTGAAAGTTGGAAGGTTCAGGACAGCTCAATGGAGCAGGTGAAGTTAAATCTTTATTATAAAAACAGATTTTGCACAGGAATGCTAGGACTAATGATAGATGAGCACACAACACTTTTTCTGTAGATCTTGCCCCTATAAGGCAGTGGCAGAGACAAAAATCTCCCACAGCCTTCCCACATCTGCCTAAATCCCCTCCTTTCCAGGGATTTTCCCAATCAGAGCAATCTGAGACTACACCAGCATGCCTGCCTTTGTTCCTCCCACTTTATGCCTCTCCTGGTTTTGGGAGGCTTGGGGGATGGGGAGCTTTTTGCAGCAGGAGGGAGAGACACCCTGGCTTCTTAACCAGCCTGACTCATCTCTGCCTCTTGGCCTTCCTCCTCTCCTGCTTCCATTTCTGACTTTGTATTTCTCTCTGCCCCAGACTCACCCTTCTCACTAAATCCTGTTGCCTCTTCAGCTTCCAACGCCTTCTCCTCCCAGTCTTCTCCCTCTTCTCCTTCATCGTCGTCCCACCACCGCTCTGAGCCTTCTTCCCTTGGGGGTTCCTCAGTTAGTGCCTTCCACTATTCCTGTGCATTCGGCCAGTTGATGACAGTTACAAGGCATAGTTCAAACCTAGAGAAAAATGATGGTAAAGCAAGTAGCACAAAGGGATGAATGAAACCAAGAGTCTCCCCTCCCCCCACTTCCTCAAAAGATTGTGCAGAATCTTGGAGTTTATTCATTGCACAGTGGGAAGTAAAGTAGCTAAATAAGGATGACAAGAACCTGAATAAGAATTTTGTTTCAGAATGCAGAAGCTGTTCACTGTTTCAACACTGGAGCATAGGCCACAGGGGGTGGGCAGGAGATCTCACTTCCTACGCTAGTGTGGGAAAGCACTGTGACCTTGCTGATGTTGTAGAACTACAATTCCCATCAGCCCCCAGCCAGTGTGACTAAAGGGCAGGGGTGGTGGTAGCTGACGTTCAGTGACCTCTGGAAGGCCACAGGGTCGTTATCCCCATCTTAGACATTCTCTGTTTTTTGACATTTCTCAACCCCCTGCAACACAGAAATAGGCTGCTGTCCCATATAGGGATCAAACCTGAAACCTTGGCATTAGGAGCACCATGTTCTAACCAAATGAGCTAGGTCATGCTGCCCTAAATCCACCTCTGCTCCTTTGGCTGGTAGTGCAAACAACAATAGCCAGAGTTGAAAGTGCGTGAGCTGGGCTAGAAGCAGACAGAAGCCAGAGAGTCTTGCTTGATTTCTGATAGAATCCAAGGCTATGGCTATGAGAGAAGCAAGACCCTCTAGGGGTGTTAATGCTGTGAGCCCCCCATCGTGGGCTCAGATTTTATATCTGTGTAAATAAACCATATATCATAAAGATACCACAGTCTCCACTGTCCCTCATTTCAAGAAAACCAGACCCTGGAATCTGGCAGCACTCAGAGGTTGGGGTGGCCTGCAACAATATGTATGTGTGACAAACTACCAAATGTATAATCTTCCAAATACACTAACTAAAAAACAGGATCATTGGCACATCTTTGGTTTTACAATGCTGGCCTCAGTTTCTTGCCATTGGAGTGTAGAGCAGGCAACAGAAGGTGATGCTTGGTTCTGTGTTGTGTGACTGAGTGGTTTCAGACATGCTAGCACAGCTCAGGAGGTGGGCTGGGTGGGCTGCTTTGTGTTAGCAGGAAATGCAGGTTTCCAGGGGGACTCTGCAAGTTGCTAAATATTTATGGCAAGGTGTCCTTGAAGCTATTCCATATACCACAACCAGGTCAGGTTATAAAGCTCACAGCTCTTGTTTGTATTGGACTGTGGGGTGTATGGAGGAGCAATTCAAATAGGGTTGTGTCAGGTGCTGGTGGTGGTTGCTCGTGAGTAACCAGGCAGCACTCTGACACTCTTTAACAGGTTTTATTGGTGCAAACTATTTACAGTGCAGAACCATAAAATTCATGTCCGTCTTAGCCACTTGCAGATTCCGGGAGTGGCCCCTTCTGGTTTCTCCCCCAACATAAGAACTTAGACACCCCAAATTTCCGCCTCCCCTCCTTACGTTTCACCCCTCTGCGCAAGCTGGGTGACAGAAACGGCGTGTCTGCCTCCTGGCCAGCCGGGCTAGGTGAGGCGCTTGGGCTCTCCGTAGCATCTTCAAGCCCTCCCCTCGCTTGGCTGTCCCCTTCCCCCTCTGCTCGACTGGAGGTGTGGCTTTCCCCACTGCTGGACAAGGAGCTGTTCCTCAGGGAGGCTCTCTGTATCCCCCTGCCTCCCTCCCTTGTTCCAATGGCAGAAGGTTGTTAAAACTTCGATGGGAAACAAGAGAGCCAGCATAAACTGAGGATAAATGCTGTGATCTAATAGTATATTTAGCTGGATAACTATGAAAGCTGCACTTGATGGAGCTCTTGATGATGTCATGCAGCTATTAGAATCCCAGTTGCAAAAGTGGTGTGTGTGTGTGTGTGGCAGAAAGAGAGAGAGAGAGAAAGAAAAAGAAAGAGAAAGAGAAAGAGAAAGAGGAGTGTGGGTGTTTGCATACTTTCAGATTTAATCAAGGGTAGTACAAACTGGCTCTAAAAATTAATGAAACATCTTCAGGTTACTTAGTTTCTCAAATTTATCAGATTATCCACGATTATAGGATGCACTTGCTTTAGGATGACCACATTTTCAGCTGGTCCTTTTAAAAGCAGCCCGATACACAAACATGTAAGAAACCACGCTTTTGCTGATACAAAGTGTTAAAATGTGGAACTCTGCCTGGAAAGAGTGGAGCAAAAAGTAAGTGTGGATAAGTCCTAGACTCTGACATTGTGTGCCAACCTTCCCTTCCCACGTCCACTACATTTTTCAGAAAGGTTTCTTTGTGGTACTAAAACCAGCAGTGTATCTAACATACCTTCTTCCTTGGATAGGCAAAGATACCCAGGGTTGTACATGGGTAGATAGGAGAAAGGGGCAGAGATTTGTATTGCCATTATTACTTTTTACGGTCAGGGGAGGACTTCCTTCTTTTGCTTCCTTATGAAAATCCCGTACTGACTAAACCGAGCTCACTCTCAAGAATTGCCCTCCTCTGATCACTCTGTGTTCTTTAGACATGTGGACTGCTTTAATTTGGTGCTCATGATCTGTAGATACCCAATTTTGCATCAGTTCTGAAGAAAGAAAGAAAGAAAGAAAGAAAGAAAGAAAGAAAGAAAGAAAGAAAGAAAGAAATTCTCAATGGGATCACAGGAACCAGGTATGTTTCATTCTACTTCTTCCCTCTGTTGTGATGATAACATTTTTTTTTTAAGCATGGATCTTTTTTGACACTGCCTGTCCTCATCTGATTTACTGCCCCTTTTTTCAAATCCATGTGACTTTAACAAAAAGGACATATGAAAATATAAATATTCCTTACCATGGTAGCTTACATTGTTTGTCCATGAGATGGCTAAGTACTGTTGGTGCTGCAGTCCTGCAACTTTGTTTTTTTTCTGTGCCTCCAACTGGCTGCTTAATGGAAAAGAAGCACAACTTTCCTCATCGCTGCATCTCCAGCCAAGGAAATATATGTATCTTTTAGTGTCTGCCTATCACAGGGGCTCTGCTAAAAACAACTGTGACAACTGTAAATGAATACAATTACTGTTATATACAGCACAGTAAATAGCAGAGATTGCTATAGCATTGTGTAAACATTCCAGGAACTTGACAGTGTGGGGAAATCTTGCCTTTTTCTACATGTTAACCACATTGCTTTGTGTCGGCAACCTAATCCTTCATGGCAGGCTTTGAGCTGGTTCATCTGAAGTCTGTGACACCCTCTGTGGAGTTGTGATCCACATGTAAGGGCATGATTGATGTCTATGTTTATTCTGGATTATTTATGAATCCAGAACTGGTGGAGGGCAGACGTTGAGTGCTAAGGGTAGCCAGTTGAAAAAGAGGAGAGAGGACTCTTGCACCTTTAATAGTTGTGTGGAAAAAGAGAATGTCAGCATGCATAGCTTGGGCTAAAGATGTAACATCAAGTCTAAGTTGGTCTTTCGTTCAAAGGATGCTGAATTGTCTCTGCCTGGGCAAACTATCTGGTTAGTACCATAAGAGAGGAAAATGGGTTGGTAAATCATGCAAGAAGCAGGATAGGAGGAAACTATATACAGTGGTACCTCAGGTTACAGATGCTTCAGGTTACAGATGCTTCAGGTTAAAGACTCCTCTAACCCAGCAATAGTACCTCAGCTTAAGAACTTTGCTTCAGGATGAGAACAGAAATTGTGCAGCAGCAGCGGTGCAGCGGCAGTGGGAGGCCCCATTAGCTAAAGTGGTACCTCAGGTTAAGAACCATTTCAGGTTAAGAACAGACCTCCAGAACGAATTAAGTTCTTAACCCGAGGTACAACTGTAATGGTTTTTGGAGAGCTATTACTGAACTTCAGCTAAGGTGCTACTGCACCACTGTCTGAATGAGAGCCTATAAACTGAAGTTGATACCACCCTAAAATGTATGGTTATATCAAGGGTGGTTTATAATTAAATAAATGCTGATGAATCACACAAAAGACAGGAAATTCCTCAGCAAGAAAGGAATGGTGGGGGGAGAACAAATTTGCTTAAGACTTTCAGTTTGTAATTGGGGAACTCCCTGCCTTTGATATCAGGCTGGCACCTTCACAGTTCTCTCTCTGGCACATGCTAAAAATTTGCTTAGGCAAATCCTAGCCAGACACATAGAATGCTGATGTGTGTTTTAATCTGCTTTTTAGCTTATTGTGGATTTTAATTATTTTTGGAAGTTTTAAATAGTCGTTTCTAACTGGGCTTTTATTTTAATGATAATTTCTCTCTTTTATTCTTTTTGTAAACCTCTTTGAGGTTTGTTTGGGTTTTTTACAATCAAGAAATAAAATAATTTTGCGAAATAAATAAAAATGAATAAGGTATTTGTATAAGTGCAAATTTAGAAATAATTACTATAGTTTAGTTAGTAATGGGGAAGACTGTGGCCCCTCCATTTTTCTGCACTTAACGCTTTTTTGTATCTGAATGCCATGTACCAAATATTCAGCACCAGCCCTATCATTAGGCAGAGTGAGGCAGCTGCCTCAGTCAGCTGAGGAAGAGGGGCATCATGGAAGGGCAGCAGACGATTAGTCTTTTATTTTTATTGTAAAAGTAAAGGGACAGTTTGAAAAAGTTTAGTACCTCCTGCAGTTTTGAGTCTGCGTACATACCAGGGATGCCATCTTCTAGGGGACAAGACCTTTGGGGCCTCCCAATAATTTTGGGGATGGGGTTGCCCCCGCAATGTTCAAAAGGGACGGAGGAGGCCAAGCACAGAGCTGAATGTGGCATGGCTTCAGTGGCCAGTTCCTTCTCCTCCTCTTTCTGCCGTGGACGGGAAGCAGCCCCTGGCCTCTGAGGAGGAAGAGAAGGAGCTGCCAGTCATTGAAACCACACTGCCTCTGCGTTCAGCTCTGCCTCCAGCTCCTCGGACATCCCAACATCACATGTGCAACACCACACACCATGTGACCTCAGCCCCCCCCCCCATTCTTCCTTGGAAGTTGGAGCCTCTGATACACGCCATACATTCAAAACCCATTCAAAGCACATGACTTCCCCAAAGAATCCTGGGAACTGTAGTTTGTTGAGGGTGCTGTGAAAAGTAGCTCTGTTATGGGTAAGCTACAGTATCCAGGATTCTTAGGGAGAAGCAATGTGCTTTAAATGTATGCTGTGCATTCAGCCTTTGATGCTGAGAGGAATTTAGATTTCCAGGCATCGTCATAGTCCATATATAAGTAAATGCACGCAGGGATTTGTTTGTTTTGCCATGATACATAATCTACCAACACCTGCAAAAGCAACATTCAAATTCCCTCATTTAACATTTGCCCATACATTTTGTTTTTTGTCCTGAAGAAATTAGCAAAGCCATAGCTCAATGGTAGAGCATCTGCTTTGAATGCAGAAGGTTGCAGATTTATAGGAATACAGACAGCTGCTTTATTTTGACAGCAATTTTAAGGAGTTTCCTGGAATGGTGCAAGAATGACTGGAAATCTACTCATTTTAAAATAGTTTTTGTTGTTGTTGTTGTTGTTGTTGTTCATTCATTTATTCATTAAATTTGCCAGTCTTGCCCAGGGCAACCCAAAGCACAGCCAACAAAGAGACAACAAATCTCACATGGATCCATTAAAACCAAGAGGAAAGAGAAATACAGTCAAAAGCATCTCACCCACTTCTAAAAGGCCACAGATAGTTAAAGGTCAAAGGACTGGTTACAGAGGAAAGTTTTTGCCTGCTGCCTAAAAATATATAATGATGTTGCCAGATAAGCCTCCCTGGGAAGAGCATTCCACAAATAGGGAGCCATTGCAGAAAAGGCCCACCTCTTCTGGAGAAGGCACACAAAGATTGGCCTCCAATGATGATTTTAAGCCTAAGTGTCAGGATAAGTGCAAGCCCTGTGTCAGGGTAGGGGCGTTTTTTTCCATCTTAGATCTGGCAGCAAGACCTGCTGGTATGACCTAGCTGAATATGCAAATGAGATTTCGCCTCATGGAGCAGTGAAAAAGGGAGTGAGGACTCACTAGACTGGTTTCTCCAGATTGTTCAGTCTCATCAGAAAACAGAACTTTGGCTTATATGCATCTGAGCAGCAAGCGGAGCATCTCATCTGGGCTGCGCAGGAGCTCAGCTTGGAAAGCACATGCAGGACAGATAGACGGCATGGGTAAGATTGTGGCAGGATATTGACATTTGCCAAAGTATTTTCTAGCGTAGAACTGACTTTAGAAACATCAGCATTGTTACAGCGTCACCTGCAAATCTATTGTATGCTTCTCTGAACCTGTGAGTTATGAATTATTTCCTGTTTCTGTTTAATGCAATTCTGCATGTCTCTCTTCTCAGCAGAACTGGCATCCGTAAACACAACTTCATAAAAGCAGTGGTCCCAGAATGACAGAGAGCTTCTGTCTCAAGTTTCTTTTAATGCACAGCTCCAAGAGATAGGCTGTTGGGTGTATAATAGCTGCGACAGGCACTGCAGGCATTCATGCAGGTAGCAGCTCCTACAGAGTCGCTGTAGCGTCGCTTTTTCCTCCAAGAGCATGGTTCACTTGTATGGGCCTGTCCCTTGAGAACATGGATGAGAAGACTGCAAGCCAAGTCACTGAGCCAAACGGGGCTGTGCGCTTGAGTCCCAATGGTGGCGACTCATTGGTACAGTGTAGTGGTTTGGGTTGTAATCTGAACCTCAACATACCTGGGAGTAAGCGCCATTGAATTTGGACTGGAATTGTACCGTTAGACAGAATCCCCTTGTTCAATTTTCACCTTTGTCAGATATCCTTGGGGCAAAACCACTGTTATCTCAGGAGTAGGTAAGAGTTATAATATTATGATGGGACAGTACTGCCTTGTGATGGAATTAGACAAAGAGGATATAGTCATGATGGCATTATATGAGTGAGAAAGGACCCTTCTTCTTCTTCTTCTTCTTCTTCTTCTTCTTCTTCTTCTTCTTCTTTTTCTTCTTCTTCTTCTTCTTTTCTTCTTTGGCGATCACTCGTAGCCGAGTAAGATTGTCTTCCATAAACATGGTTTTAACAATGAGTCCATAAGTAACTATAGAGGCCAATTCTGGATCCACACGTCCTTCCACAGTGGGGATATTGGTTCCCAGGTGGGAGTTGATCACAGTGTGGATTTGCCAGGTGTGCCTTCCTCTTAGCACATTTCTCCCTTGCGTTCTGAGTTCGAGTATCTTCAAAGTCCATGACACCTTTGGTAAAGGCTGTTCTCCAACTGGAGCACTCGCAGGTCAGTGCTTCCCAGTTGTCGGTGTTTATACTACATTTTTAAAGATTTGCCTTGAGACAGTCTTTAAACCTCTTTTGTTGACCACCAGCATTATGCTTTCCATTTTTAAGTTCGGAATAGAGTAGTTGCTTTAGAAGACGATCATCAGGCATCCACACAACATGACCAGTCCAATGAAGTTGATGTTGAAGAATCATTGCTTCAACACTGGTGATCTTTGCTTTATCCAGTACACCGATCATCACCTTGTCGTGGTGAGTGGGCTTGCATGTTCCTACGACCCTTGAGAAGGACCATAGCTCAGTAGTAGAGCATCTGCCTTGCATGCAGAACATCCCAGGTTCAATCCCTGGCACCTCCAGGTAGGACTGGGAATATCTACTGCCTGGAGAGACACTGGCAATCAGTGTGGATAATACTGAATTAGATGGGTCAGAAGTCCGACTCAGCATATGGCAGCTTCCTAGATTACCTCCAAGATCAGAATCGGCATGCATCTGAATGCCAGTCACTGGGAACAACAGCCAGAGAGGGATATTGTCTCGCATCCTACTTGTGGGCTTCCCAGAGGAATCTGGTTTGATCCTGTGTGAAGCAGCTTGCTGGATTGGATTGTCCTTTGAGTCTGATCCACCAGGGCTCTTCTAATGGTTACCTTATTGCGAGTGGCTCCACCACCACCACCCCTTTCAAATCATTGGCTGTGGCTGCTGGCAGAGTCAGTGAAATTTGCAGTGTAATGATATTACGTCATCAGGTAAGTGCTGTTAGATGTAACGGTGAGTGCGGAGCGGTTTCAGCAGCATCATGGACAATATAGGGCTCCCATCTCACTCCCATCATTTGCAGTGTGAGAAGAAGAATACTTGCCTTCCTTGCAAAGTTTTTTTGAGGACTACTCAAGGCACTTCAAATGTGTTGCAAAATGCTAAGTATTATTTTCACTGATTATCATAATAATGCTGTATCATTTCAGCCACTAAGCAGTCTGAAGCTTGGCTGAAATGATACAGCATTAAGCAGTCTCTCTTTAAGGTTCTCTCCTTCTTTTAATGCCTGCTACAAGCTCCCTCTCTTTTCTTTGGGCTCTTCACAGACGGTGAAATCAGAAGGAAACCAAGATATGGCGCCACTAATTCACTGGTACCGAATAATCAGCAGGAGGCTGGAGATCAAACCTACTTGGATGAAAAGATTGCCATTCCAGATGTTGCTGGAGTAAGTGGAGTTGGAGAGGGAATTTGACTTTGTATTTTAATGAGAAATGTCCCAATTTTCATGCAAACCGAAGCACAGTCACCCCTTTTAAATTCACACTTCTAATTTCTCCAGCCAACGTGTACAAACATCCATATATTAGGTGGAAGTATATACAGAATGCATATATTAGTGAAAATAACATACACAAATGCATTCTATGGGGGAAATGGCTTGCAGAAATGTGTGTATTAGTCAAAACTGCATGCAAAATGTGTGTTTATTAGGTGAAATTCGCATTAAAGTGCTGGTGAATTTTCATGAAGATTTTAAAAAACAGCGCCTTCCCCCCACTGGAAATTTCTGGGGAAATGTGGACAGCTGAATTTAAGACTGGAAAAATCAGGAGCTAAGGGAAGCTGAAATTGAGAGATTCATCCATCCTGACGAGTGGAGTAAATCATTGGTCAGATGGTTAACACATGGCTCGTTCTCTTGGGGTTGGACTGTTGGCCTGATATGGGGAAATGAGAGCGATAGATGGATCCTTTTAATAAATATCAATGCCGTGTAAAATGGTCTAGTGCAATGGTTTTCAACCAGTGTGCTGTGGCACCCTGGGGTGCCTTGAATGATGGTTAGGGTTGCAGCAGGCAACACTGACCTCTGTCCCTCTTTCATTCCCTCCCTTCCTCTGATGCCCTCTTGCATCTCTGCCTCCCAAAGGCTTGTGCAGCTGTTTGTTGCAGCAGCCTTGGCTACAAGCTCTGCAGGCAAATAGTGCCTCTGGGGCTGGTCAGGGGGCACTAGTTGCCAGGAGCTGGGGCAGCCTCAGAGTAAGCAGGCAGGCAAGCAGGCAGGCAGGCAGGCAGGCAAGGGAGCCCAGCCAGCCAGTCCACCAGCCCTTGCTGTTGGGAATGGACACACAAGTCCCAGGCCCCTGTGGGGCAGTGTGAGAAGACACCCCTCTCTTTGGGGCTGGGGGGGGGGGCAGCTCAGAGACCGGGGTGGTGGCGGCGACTTCCCAGAGGACTCCCAAGAAGAGAAGTGGAGGCTGAGGGAACACTCCAGAAGGGAGGGTGTTTGAAAAAGTGTGAGAGCCTGTCAGCTCCGCAGGCAAGGGGTGACATAACTGGGCACCTGACCCCCACAGGGGTGCCGCAGGAAAAATGTAGCTGGTCAAAGGAGCCATGGACTCAAAATGGTTGAAAACATCTGGTCTAGTGTGTTCATGTGGAGTGTGGGTGTCCCTGTGAGTTCATTGGCCTGTTCCATGCAGACAGCACCAGCAGAGTTTCAAGGGATCCTGTGAGCATCTCTATTGCTTTCCTGCCATTTTGTATTTTCTCTGATGTGGTTTCCTCCTTCTGGGCTGAGCACACATTGGATACAGTGGGCATTCAGCTGGCAAGGTATCTCCAATCCTGGCATAATGTGGATATAGTATAGTGGAAGTTTGCTTTGCCCATCATCTGATGTCGGTATACTCTTCCACTCCAGTGCTGGAGCATGCATCTTCCATGATGATTTTTTAAAAAGCATGGTAAATGGCTATTCCCCTGCTGTAAGGCTACTCTCCTGCCATGGTGGGGGAAGAGGATAGAGGGCTACTGGAACTGAATGAATTGCTGAAGGAATAGAAAGAGGAGTCATTATCTGGGGTGAACAGTAGGACATTTCAGTTCCTTTCTCACACTGAGGAAGTGGTTTTGCAACAAGTGTTTAGTTCCAATGCAATCATGTGTTTTCTGTGACATACAAGGGTTAAGCAAGACAGAATTTCTGTGACGTTATCAGCCAGCTCCCCTAAGAGTGATTGTTCAGCAGGAATGTGTGTGGCATTGCAACCTTACAGCTCAATTGTGCAATCATCACAGATGAACTATGGCACCCAATTCTGCATATGATTGCAATCATTACCATGCAATCCTTTGCATCTTCACTCAAAAGTAAGTCCCATTAAGTTTACTTCTCAATGGGGTTTACTCCTCGGAAAGAGGCTACAAGATTGCAGCCTCAATTCCCCAACCTTAATTCAGCCTCATTTAACAGGTTGTTTGAGAAGAACAGAGCTTCCATATTTACAAAAACTAAACAGAAATGCTGAGTACAGCTTATTCCAAAATGTTACTTTCAGAAAGAATTGTGTGGGTTTTATATATTTGCACCATAGAATATATTATTATTTGTTTATCTTACCTCCAGGTTTTGCTTTCTAACTTTTTTTTATAAATGTCTGATTAATTTACTTTTTTTTAAAAAAGCAACCTCAGAGGTCGGGGCTCATGTTGACTCAGAGCATGGTCCATGTGTGCCCCTTGTGCCCCCCTACCAGTGGCCCTGCCCTGCTCTGGCTGGCTGGTTGAAAGCAATGGTGTCTATGGTACTTGCTCTCCTAAATTGTGTGAAAAATAGCAGCATTCAGAGCAGCTGCCCCTAAATAAAGATCTGATACAGAATGAAGAGCTAAGTGTGAATCAGTGTAGTAGAGCTAAGATGACCTCCAATCTCTCTCTCTTCTCTCCAGTCCCTTTTCATTGACTGTGCTACACCTTTTTCTTCCCAGTATGGTTTCAGTTTTAGGAAGCTCTGGGCATTCACCGGGCCTGGCTTCCTCATGAGCATTGCCTTCCTGGACCCAGGAAACATTGAATCAGATCTGCAGTGTGGAGCTGTTGCCGGCTTTCAGGTGAGCACAGGAGAGAACAGGCATTTGTTGTAGGGTGTGCCTGGACACTATAAGGCCCATGGACTTCACACACCCATCTCCTTGTCTTCTTGGGGTTCTGCTGGGGCAATTCTAAGTACTCAGTGTTTGCAGCCTTTTCCCACCCCATTTTAGGAACATCATCACTCAGCCAAGAGTGGGGGTGGGATAGGACCTGCACTTCTGCAATCTGCAATGGTCCTCTTCTTGGTTCAGCAGGGGTTAGTAGAGTTGGCACTATTCCATCCACCCCATGCTGCGTGGCCAACTAGCATCTGAGTATTATCCACCACTGAATTATGAGCCTGAGGCTAAGCAAAAGCTTTGAGGTTGGGCTTGTGCTCTTGCTGTATTGCTGCAGAAGCCCCCAAATACCTAGTGACGCCATGTGCCCTTGCTCCCTGCACAGCTGCTCTGGGTTCTGCTCTGGTCCACAATCCTGGGCTTGCTCTGCCAAAGACTGGCCATCCGGCTTGGGGTCGTTACAGGCAAAGATTTGGGAGAGATATGCCATTTCTACTATCCCAAGGTGAGTATGAATGGAGAATCAGGCTGTGAACTGCATGATTGGGTACTAAACACTGGCTACGGCATCCCCCTTTCCTGTGAGTTGGTGGAAGGGACTCTGGTCTGCCATGCCACTGTGGTTAAAGGCATAACTAAATCTCCTCCATTTCTCTGATTACCTCAAAGTCAAGAATGAATGAATGAATGAATGAATGAATGAATGAATGAAATATCCAGTATGAATTAGCTAGCAAGGGAGGGAGGGCTTTGTGAATTGAACCAAGCAGCCCAGTCATTTCTCAATCTGAACGTGGAATCAGCTTTACCTCCATCTGAAGGCATGCTCTGATTGAGGGCTGTCTGATTTTAAAGATGCCCATTTCTGCACTGAAAAGGGTTGAACAAGTGGTACGATATCGAGTGGTGTACATGCCACATGTGAAGCTTCTGGAGTTGTGATCATTGTTAGAGGCATAGGGAGCTTCTGCTTAAACCTCGCCATAGAGCAGTTTTGGGGTACCAGCTCCTGTCCATATTGTATCTATCTGACAGACTCCCATTCTGTTTGGTGCAGGTTCCTCGTGTGCTGCTCTGGATCATGATAGAAATTGCCATCATTGGCTCTGACATGCAGGAAGTGATAGGCACAGCCATTGCCTTCAACCTTCTGTCAGCTGGACGGTAAGTTCCCCATTCTTCTGCGGCCATGTGTGAGTGGGCAGGTCTCCAAGATGTTGCTGACCATTTTTGCACCACAACCATATTGCACTGGGTTAAGCAATTAGATTCCTCAGACTAGATGATGCTGGCAGATATTGAAATACAACACAATGACAGCAGTTTTGACTTTTCTCTTATTCTTTTTACATCAGGTATAATCTTTCCCCAGTTAATAGTGAACAACCTCCCTCATAAACTGGTTGGGATAAGGTACTAATACTGCAGATGCCTGCTTCCTCTAACTGATTATTAGATGTCTCTCTGAGTCGCTAAAGGAAAATTATAGAAACAAGGGATCCTATAAAGCAAGGTTTCCCAAACTTGGGTCTCCAGCTGTTTTTGGACTACATTTCCCATCACCTCTGACCACTGGTCTTGCTAGTTAGGGATGATGGGAGTTGTAGTCCAAAAACAGCTGGAGACCCACGTTTGAGAAACCCTGCTGTAAAGCTATAGTGACCCTGAATAAGGGATAATCCTTGGGGGAAAGAAAACAACTCAGTGAAACAGTTCATGCTCTACATATGAAAAGTCCCGGGTTTGACCACTGGCATCACCAAGGCTTGTTTCAGAGAGCCAGTGGCAGTCAGTGCAGACCAGCCTTTCCCAACATGGTACCCTACAGATGTTTTGGACTACAAATCCCATCAACCCCAGATGACATGACTAAAGCTCAGGAATGATGGGAGATGTAGTTCAAAACACCAGGGAGAGCAGCAAGTCAAAGGCTTGTGTAGACAATACAGAGCTAGGTGGATCAGCAATCTGGTTCCACAGCCTCCTATAATCTCTTAAATGTAAGAATTTACTACAGGAAGCCTAGAAGCTTTTCTCCGCTCTTGGGATACCTTGGTAAGGTTGCCATCTCTTTTCTCGCAAAGCAGAACCTTTTAACAGATGTACATCTATTAGATTTCTGCCCATTGTAGAACTACTAACAAGTAGAAGAGGCCCATCAGAGAAGAAATGAATTGGTAACCCATAGTCTGCCCCGCCCTCCGCCCCAAAAAAAGCACAGGTCTCCTCTTCCCTTCAGACAGAGATATTGCTTGTGGCAGCAAGATGTTGAGTAGTCATTGTGCCCTAAGAAGCTAACTGTGTTCAGGGGGGAGAGGGCGTAGTGTCCTCTCTCCCTCTATCAGGTTGGTAACTTCTGGTTTTCCTTTGCAGTATCCCTTTGTGGGGTGGAGTCTTGATCACCATTGTGGACACTTTCTTTTTCCTCTTCTTAGATAAATATGGTATGTATCCTGTACAGGGGGAAATAGTTGAATGTGTGACTCAGTCAGCTAGTGAAGTGTTTCAAAGGTTAGGAGGGGATTTCTTGAGGAAATGTGCTTGTTGCATAACAAAGAGCACTCAAGCTAAAATTTAATATTTTCTGAAGCAGGTTTGAATCCCAACACCTTCCCTAATGAGCTTGCTTTGGCCTCTTCTGTTCCTTCCCAGGTCTCAGAAAGCTGGAAGCCTTTTTTGGTCTCCTCATCACAATCATGGCACTGACATTTGGCTACGAGGTAAGCCCACAAATCCCCAGGCTCCACTGCAAACAATGCCTTCATCCACTCTCCTCCATTCTGGCCAGGGCCTGACCCTTTATATCTGAGAAGAGCACTGTCAGGTCACCTCAGTGGTCCATCTAACCCTCCCCAAACTGCTGCCCTCAAGATATTTTGAACTGCAGTTCCCATCAGTCCCAGCTACCAAGGCTATATTGGCTAGGGCTGATGGGAGTTGTAGTCCAGAACATCTCAAGGCTGATCTAATTGGTGGTTTTGAAAAACTGGATTCCTCCAGGAAGCTCATAAGAACAATATGAAGGCAGCAACACACCCACACACTGCAGCCAATATTATTTGTCCACAGTATTTGGTATTCTGAGGTACTCTAGTGTTGTCTCTGAATGCAGAGGTTCCAATTACCTGTCATGGCTACACAAACATTTACATAGTTAGACTCTACAGATTTGTCGAGTGCTATTTTTCTAGAAAAAGAGTTACCAGAATGCAAATGAACACAATGGCGTCCACCTTAGAGTTCCAGCTGGAAAGAAGCTCTGGATTTGTTTAATAGTTGTTGTTTTTAAATCAATCCAGGGTAATGAACACACCAACAATGAGTAGCAATGAATACCTAAGTTAATAGTACACTCAAACTACAAGTGTTGGAAAAGATTTTTGTGTGTACTCCGATATCATAGCATTCAAACAGTGGAGCTAAGTTAAAACTGGGCATGTTTACCTGGACTTTGCTCCGCATTCAAAAGGGATTTTCCCAGGAACCTTTACATGGCTCTGCCCCCTCCTGTTCCTTGAGTGACTCCCATTTTAAACATGCAAGAATTACAGGCTGGAGTGTAAAAGGAAACCTAACCCAATGCAAATAGGGATGAGAGGGTGAGATTTTCACACTTCCCGAAATAATACACAATCTGAAATACAGTACACTGATCCCAGGAAATTCGCACTTCTCTGAATTTTGCGGTACCATTCTGCAACAAAACAATTACTTATAACAATGGGTGAAAATGTGCATACAGAATGCATATGTTAGTGAAAATGAGCTACAAAAATATACTGGGTGAAATTGCTTGCAAAATTAAGTATATTGTGCAGAATTACAAATAAAAATTAGGAGAAGTGTACACTAAAACGCTGATAAATCTTCATGATTAACTTTAAAAATAATAATTGCAAATTGGTGCAGAAATGTGGTGAAATAAACAAGGCTGGGAAACAGAGAAAAACTGAAAGTGACAGATTTGCCCCACTCCTCATCAACCTTGCTGTTTTAGCTTTGCAGACTGCCTTCAGAGCGCGCGGCCTGACCCTTCCTTCCTTTTCCCTTCTGCAGTATGTGGTAGTGCGTCCTGACCAGGGAAAGGTGATGAAGGGGATGTTTCTCCCCATTTGCAAGGGCTGTGGACACAACGAACTTCTACAGGCCGTGGGACTGGTTGGAGCCATCATCATGCCCCATAACATCTACTTGCACTCTTCCCTCGTGAAGGTCAGTCGTAGGAAACTCCTAGTCTTGGATAAGAAGGTTTCTTGGCTGTCTTCAGACCTGTCTTCCCATTCATTCATGGGGGAGGCATGTGCTCAGTCTCAACAAACATGTACTCCCAAACTCACAACAATGATTACAAATGCAGAAGAAGGGAGACCTTGCAGGGAAGAATTGACAAATGAGAAGGGAAAGTGGCCAGTCCTTCCCTTGGTCACCCATTCTTCCCTTGAAGGGCCTTCTGGTGGTTCCCTCACTGCAAGAAGTGAAGTTACAGGGAACCAGGCAGAGGGCCTTCTTGCCAATGGCACCCTCTCTGTGGAATGACCTCCAAGCAGATGCCAAGGAGATAAAGAACTATATAAGTTTTAGAAGGCACCTGAAAGCAGCTCTGTATTGGTGTTTTTGGTGTTTGATGTTTGATTATGTTTTTATGTGTGTTGAAAGGTACACAGAGTAGCTGGGGTGACCCAGCCAGATGGGCGGGGTATAAATAACAATGTTGCTGTTGCGGTTGTTGCTGCTGTTAAGGCTGTCCCTTCATCTAATTTTACTTTTAATTTGGTGCTTTTGCTGGGGGGAAAGGCTAAATATTACTATCTGTAAAGGAACATTTGCAAGGAAGAATCAGTTGGTGGAGAAAAGATTAAACCCCCCCCCCCTTAACGTATGTGGAACTAGGTAAGAGAGTGGGGTAGCTGACAGAAAGTGTAACTCCACAGCACAGAGCAAAAGCACAGATTGAGAGGATCTGACTCAGCAAACAGCACATAGACATGGAGCATGAGGAAGTCCATTTACTTGTTTCATAAAAGACACCGTTATAAGTAGTTGCAAACACTATTTCTAACATGGTGGCAGAGGTTTAGAAGTGGATCCTGGCTGAAGCAGTGCAGCACAAACAAATAAAACAGCAAGGACATTTGCGTCCCACTGGCCAAAGCTACTACAGTGGTACCTCAGGTTACATACGCTTCAGGTTATAGATGCTTCAGGTTACAGACTCTGCTAACCCAGAAATAGTGCTTCAGGTTAAGAACTTTGCTTCAGGATGAGAACAGAAATCATGCTCCGGCGGCATGGCGGCAGCAGGAGGCCCCATTAGCTAAAGTGGTGCTTCAGGTTAAGAACAGTTTCAGGTTAAGTACGGACCTCCGGAACGAATTAAGTACTTAACCCGAGGTACCACTGTAATCTATCCCAGCCATGGAAGCACAGGAGAGAAGAGTCTGAACTGTATCAACATCTTGCATTAGAAAGAAAGGGAGGGAAGGGAAAGAATTCTGTACAGACCTGCTGATCCTCCCCTGCAAATGCCCCTCCTATTAACTATGGAAGGGCCTTATCTTCCCAGATAAGGTTGAGAAAAGCTCCTGCCAGAAATCCTGTAGAGCTGCTGCCAGTCAGTGTGGACAGTACTGAGCCAGAGGGATCAATGGTCTGACGAAGGCAGCTGGCTATGTTTCTAAGCATGAGATTGGAATCCTGTGTTTTCCTTGGAACATGTAGTACCTTAACTAGGTTTTGGTTTGGTTTTTTTAAATAATACTTTAGGGATGGTTTATTCCATTTCTTCTGTGTTGGAATAAATAACAGGCAATATTTTTAACCAGAACAAGCAAACAGTTGTTTCGAAAGCACATTGCCTCCGCTGAAGGGAGGTCTTGAATGTTGCCCAAAGAGGGAATTTTGAGCCAGACCATAATAATGGAAAGGGAAAAACAAATGCCATCTGAAGGGAGGGTTCTCCTTATTTCTCTTATTAAGGTGAGCTCACAGCCTGAGGTTATATGATAGGAATTTAGGAAAAACCATCCATGCAGCCACAAGAACAGCCCCAGCCACAATGTTCCCTGGCTCCAGTACCTTTGGGAGTGGGGGGTTAAGGAGTACTCATGTGATAGAGCTATGAGACACTGTCTGCTTTCCCCACAGACCCGAGACGTTGACCGCGCTGACAAAAAGGCAGTGAAGGAGGCCAACATGTACTTTCTGGTTGAGTCAACCATTGCTCTCTTCGTTTCCTTCCTCATAAACCTCTTCGTTATGTCTGTATTTGGAGAGGCCTTCTTTCGTAAACAGAACCATGATGTGGTGAGTGACATAGCGTTGCGTTGCCCCCAGGCCCTGCTCACTTGAGAGTGGTTGGGACTTCAGGTCCCATAGTTCCTCCTCTATCACTTCAGAGTTCTTATTTCACTACGTTACCCATGAGTGGACGGAGTGTGGTTGGAAAGGAAGAGTGATGTTTCTCTTTAGCCAGTCAGGGATTGGCCAACTTCTTCCTCTTTGCTCATTCCATCAAACTTCCAAGGGTGGAGCTCACTTTCTTAGCAGTGATACCACTATGGTGATAAATTAGGGCAGCAGTGGGAAACCTCTGAGCTGCAGACTGAACAAGGCTTAGCACAGGTCCCAATTTGGCCTGAGAGGCTATTCCACAAAAACCACAGCTGCCTAATGTCAGGTGTGGGGCAGGTACAGACTGAGCTGCAAAGGAACAATTGGGAACTTAAGTGGAGTTTTGGATTGTTCCTTTGCACGTGGGAGTCCCTGTCAATGCTAGGAAGCAACTGCACTAATCAGTTTCCCATTGGAAACTTCTTAGGGCAACCAAAGGGGCTTGCTTTCTCCATTTGGAGGAAACAGATGAGGTCTGTAAAAGGGCAGGAATGCCCCATTTGGACTGCCACTCTTCTCCTAATTGAGGCAGTGGCCTTGTGGCCCAACTAGTCTCATTCGTGAGTGCCTATGAGTACCGCGGTGCAAAATGAATACTGTCACTAAAAATGATGTGTGCCTTTATTTTAAGGGATATACACTTTGTATTACATGCAGCATAGGCCTAGTGTTTTCCCCTTGTGGACTTTTGATTTGGAAACTCCTGCTATGAACCAGCTGGGATTATTCTTCCAGAGTTAAGAAACCTCCCGGTTTGTGTCTCTGAGTTGTCATCTGCTCTGGGGCAGTGCATTCATTCAAGAAAGAGGGGAATAGCTTTGAATAAAGAGGGGCAGGACCCAAGTGTTTAGCTGTTTAAGGCATATTTGGCTGCATATACACCATATATTTAAAGCACATTCCTCCCAAAGAATCCTGGGAACTGTCATTTACCCCGCAGAGTTAAAATTAACAGTACACGTAACAAACTACACTTCCCATTATTGGTCTTTCAGGGGAGAGATGTGCTTTAAACTTATGGTGTATATGCAGCCATTCCTGGTGGCTGTGCTCTGAGGCATTCTTCCTTGTAGACTTGTCTCTATGGGCCATCAGCGCGTGGAAATATTTTGCCCTGACCTTCTAGTGCAAAGGATGTGACCTTTCTGAGGCCCCAATGGATGTCCTTTAAAAAATTATCTTCATTTTATTCCACCCATGTATGACAGCATGAAATCTGTGCCAATGCCAGCATTTTCGCCAATGGCAGCCTCTTCCCAAACTTTCCTGACAACAATGAAACTGTCTCCGTGGACATCTTCCAGGGGGTAAGTTTTTGGTGGAATGATGTCATTTCCCCAGCTTGAAAGAAGTTAAAAAAAGATAAGCTTGCACATAAATATAGGAAAAAGATGGTGTCTAGCTTTTAAGAGTATTGGTGCTTCGCTTAGGGTAGCCACTTACCACCATCCCAAAACAAAAAGGCAAATCAATGATTTGCATGTGCTATGTAATATATGGAGTTCCCAATGCAAAAATAATTACTATAATTTAGATGGAAATATGACACATATCACTGCAGTGGGGAAGACTGGCCAGGTAACCTGTGCCCAGTCTGCTGTCCAGCTGCTCAGTATGGATGGGCTGCTTCTAGGCCCCCTTTGCTGCTCTCCCATCTCAGGGTTCTTTACTGCACTTTAACCTAGACTTGGACTGGGCAGCCCTTCAGACAGAGAACACCTTCCCAAAACAAAATGAACTGTCTTCCAAATAAAGAACTGTACTCTGTAATGTAGGACACCTGGTCACCCTGGCTTAACTATCTGCATCCCATTTATCTGTGTCTTTTCCTGCCCAGGGACTCATCCTGGGATGCTACTTTGGCTCCATTGCTCTCTACATTTGGGCCATTGGGATCCTTGCTGCAGGCCAAAGTTCAACCATGACGGGGACATACGCCGGGCAGTTTGTGATGGAGGTGAGAAACTATGTGGGGCTGTCTTCTGTGGGGCTGGTTAATCCTGATTTTGATAGAACCTTGCAGGCAAGTTCAAAGGTGTGGCTCTGCTACGTGCTGCTCAAATGGAAAAAAGCGGTTGTCGATATTATTGTGGCATGTGCTGAAAAAGGAAAAGCAATAGTTATTGTTAGTATTATTTGTGTTGTTATTAGGATGATGATGTGATGCAATCCTGCAGCCAACATTTGGCTCACTTGGATGCAGGGCTCCAGGAAGCAGTGTGAGTGCTGCTTCCCTGGTTTGGGGTGGGGTGGGGTGGCTTAAAGTCTCAGCTGATTGGCAGCACTGAAAAGCACCTGAAGTCCTGATGGTCATCACCTGATGTCATAGCGGCACCAGTTGATTGACAGGTGGGCAACCTTGCTCAACTGTCAAATTTGGCATGTGGGGGCTTAGTTGAGGATCTTGCTTGCTGGGCTTAGAGCAACATGAGTATTAGGCTGCAGTGCCACTGCTTAGTCCAAGAAGGTAACAAGCAATGATAAAGACAAGACTTCTCTGTGAACGTACAGAGTAACTTTTCCTCACCACGACTGACCACATCCTGTCAGTACATTTTGCCTGCATCTGTGTGCCTTGTCATGGGAGCCATTATCGTGCAATATCAAGACCCTCTGCTTGAGCAGCAAAGTTTTGAGCCGTAACTGATCCGTTTTTTGCTGTCCCACTATTCACGAAAGGCCAGAAACGCTATGTTTCCAAAAGGCTTTCTGTATGATGGTTAAGAAAATGTGCCTCTTTTGCAAGGCAGGGCAGGACCTTATTGCAAAACTGTAGCCTCTAAGTCAAGCCACAGCCGGCTGAAGGCATAGCTGCATTTGTATTGTGAAACAACCCACACTCATGTGGTAAATAGGTTGTGGGTCATGCACTCTACAGTTGTAGTGCTGACATCTAGCGGGAAGCTGCTCCACCTGCAAGTCTACCCATAGGAAGAGGCTTCCTGGATCCGATGGCTGAGGCTGTTTTGAGGCAGGTGGATCCTAGAGCTAGCCAGGTATAGTTACACATTCTAAACCACAAGCAGAAGTGCAGTTGACTTCCAGGAGTATTTCATTTTTTTCTTTGTGTACACACCGGTGGGTGTGACATACTTCCTCTCAGGGGGTCAGAACTTGAATCTGAAGCTCAGCACACATTTACAAAGATCCAGTGATTGCCACTGGATGATCCTCCTTAATTTTTAATACCTGTCTCCTAATTTTTGCCAAGATGCCATAATTTTTAAATGAAAAAAGTTATAGTGATACACAACCATAAAACAATTTATTTAAACAGAATGTTCCTTTAAAAAAAATAATCAGCAGCATTGCAGCATGATGGTTAATGATAGATCATGGCCTATTTTAAAATCCTGTCCTTTAAAAAATAATAATAATAAGCAAGAGTCATGTTAAAGGCACTTGTAGACACTGTGCTACTCTCTTTTTTACAAAGTGTCTTTCTGTGATCTGAGAAAAGATGGGAAAACTACAGGGAAAATGCATGCTAATGATTGGATCACAGTGTTGTGTGGATGAGTGGACAAAGCATGAAAATTCCACACTAAATGCCTGGACTGGAAGCACCCCTAAGGTCCAACTAGTCCAGACTTCTGCATCCACAATAGCCAACCAGATGCCTCCAGGAAGCTCACCAAAAGCAAGGCACGATGCCAACAGTCTCTTTGTTCCCCAGGAAGTGGTATTTAGAGGCATGCTGCTTCTTTTACATGGAGGCTTGCCCATTGCATCCACCATCATCTTCATCTATCATGTGATGGTTAATTTCTCCTACTTAACTGCTCTGGTCCAGCACAAATGTGTAGTTGCACTATGGGCACCAGACAGAAGTGAGGAAATGCATTTCTTCCCTCAACTTAGAAGTTCAGAAAGATAGCAGTGAGGGCCACCTGCTTAAAAAATATTAGCCCATGCTTTCAGAGTGTGGATGATTCAGTATACTAGTAATGTCAAGTTTTACAGTTACTGTTCAGGGGGTACGTTTGTTCAAAGGGAGGTCATCTTCCCCAGTAGAGAGGCATGTAGTGCCTGGAGCCGTTTTCCTCAGTTCTTCACCTTTTTCTAGTGACTTATATTGGCCACCAGGTGGCAGCCTTTTTCAAGACCAATGTGTCAAGCAGAGGGGAGAGGATCTTTGATGAATAGCATGTGTTTCAATGGGTGATTGTGTGTTGACTTCTGCAAACCCAGGAGCTGCTTTCCCCCCTCCCCTCTTAGGGCTTCTTGAAGCTTCGCTGGTCTCGCTTTGCCCGGGTGGTCTTCACTCGTGCCTTCGCTATCCTTCCCACGGTCTTCGTTGCTGCTTTCAGGAGGATAGAAGATTTGACGAGCCTGAATGACGTTCTCAATGTGCTGCAGAGCATCCTGGTGAGATGTCCGAAACACACACACACTGCAGCGCTCTGTAAGCAGTGGGTTGCAGGAGACATGACCGGCTGAGGAGCCCCATGTCAATTGCCCATACCTCTCTTCCTTACTAGGACCAAAACTGCCATTAGGCAGTGAGGCAGGGGCCTCAGGAATCTGCCCTGTGAAACCCCCTCCATCTCTGTCATTCTAGAAATCTATTATTTCATACTGGCCTGTTGAGTAGCTCCTGTGCATGTAGAAGTGTCACAGGAAAAGGCAAGATACCTTCAGGTTCCAAGGGCTGGGCTAGTATGGTATGGTGGTTGGAATGTTGGACCAGGACCTGGGAGGCCAGAGTTCGAATCCCCACTCAGCCATGAAACTCACTGGGTGATTTGCCTCTCAGCCTAACCTACATCACAAAGTCGTTGTGGGGATTAAATGAGGAGGGAGAGAACCACATACGCCACCTTGGAGAAGCTGGGATATTAATGGAATAAAATGAATATAGGACCGGCATGGGTTGGAAAGGAGTAGGAATGACCAAACAGGCAGCAAACATTTTTGTGGTCCTCAAGTGAAAATAAGTGGTGACAAAATAAGTGGTGAAGAAAGAACAGACAGCAGTATTCATTTTGAAAATATGCCTCCACACTCACCCCTGTTTCT
Source organism: Podarcis vaucheri (assembly GCF_965113315.1). Classification (NCBI taxonomy): domain Eukaryota; kingdom Metazoa; phylum Chordata; class Lepidosauria; order Squamata; family Lacertidae; genus Podarcis; species Podarcis vaucheri. The sequence goes on along the minus strand of NC_138759.1, from coordinate 88,859,591 downwards.
CCTTCCGTTTCCAGCTACCTTTTGCTGTCATACCTGTTCTCACCTTCACCAGCATGCAGCCTCTCATGCAGGACTTCGTCAATGGGATGTAAGTTGCTCCACAGAGAAGCTCGTTTTGTGAGGAGTTATTTCCCTAAGGAAGGATGTGTATGCTCCCATTGCCAATGTTTGATTTGGAACGTTCTTGGTACATGCAATGCACTCCATGCCTTGATTTTGCTGCATCTGCCACCCAGGGCACTTCCAGACTAATGTTGGTTGGGATTCAATGTCATACTGGCAAACACAGGTCAGACAGTTATAATTGCCCAGAAGGTCTTGCACAACAAACCTGCTTCCCCCAAAAGATAGTTTTTGCAGTAAGGAAAGTGAGGAGCAAACGTACCGGAAAGTGGCATCAGGACCCTCCCAGGTGTCCTTTTCATTGTGCATAGATGATGATTTGTGCTCATTATGCTATCGGGGTGGTCCCACAATCCGGCTTTCAGTCTTATTTGTGCCTGCAAATGTTTTGGCACAGTCATACTGCTGCTGCTTCACTCAGGGCTGCTGCTTCACTCAGGGCCTACTCTGTAACTTTCCGATGAACTCCCGTAACTTTCCATATGAGAAATGTGGTTTGTACATACATACATACATACATACATACATACATACATACATAATATAAAAACCTACACAAGCAGAGGGAGGACTGCAACGCTCCTCATATTCGTTTAGTTCTTTAAACAGGACCTTCTGCCCCCAGACAATGATTGGGGCAGATGTGGATGTAAAAATCTGTGAATTGACTATGGCGGATGAGGGAACAAGGGGAAAATACCAGAACAGATATGGATGGCGGTTGGAGGATGGATGGCGGCTAACAGATTGAGGTTGAATCCTGACAAGACAGAAGTACTGTTTTTGGGGGACAGGAGGCGGGCAAGTGTGGAGGATTCCCTGGTCCTGAATGGGGTAACTGTGCCCCTGAAGGACCAGGTGCGCAGCCTGGGAGTCATTTTGGACTCACAGCTGTCCATGGAGGCACAGGTCAAATCTGTGTCCAGGGCAGCTGTTTACCAGCTCCATCTGGCACGTAGGCTGAGACCCTATCTGCGGACTGTCTCGCCAGAGTGGTGCATGCTCTGGTTATCTCCCGCTTGGACTACTGCAATGCACTCTACGTGGGGCTACCTTTGAAGGTGACTCGGAAACTACAACTAATCCAGAATGCGGCAGCTAGACTGGTGACTGGGGGCGGCCGCCGAGACCATATAACACCGGTCTTGAAAGACCTACATTGGCTCCCAGTACGTTTCCGAGCACAATTCAAAGTGTTGGTGCTGACCTTTAAAGCCCTAAACGGCCTCGGTCCAGTATACCTGAAGGAGCGTCTCCACCCCCATCGTTCTGCCCGGACGCTGAGGTCCAGCGCCGAGGGCCTTCTGGCGGTTCCCTCATTGCGAGAAGCAAAGCTACAGGGAACCAGGCAGAGGGCCTTCTCGGTAGTGGCGCCCGCCCTGTGGAACGCCCTTCCAGCAGATGTCAAAGCGATAAACAACTACCTGACATTCAGAAGACATCTGAAGGCAGCCCTGTTCAGGGAAGTTTTTAACGTGTGATATTTTACTGTATTTTTGGTTTTTATGGAAGCCGCCCAGAGTGGCTGGGGAGGCCCAGCCAGATGGGCGGGGTATAAATAATAAATTATTATTATTATTATTATATTACTACCAGGATTGTTCCATCTTTATAGTCATGATCTTGAATATTCTTCTTCTTTTTTAACTCCCTCTCCCTCTCTGGTCTTCTTAGCATTAGCAAGATCATTATGATCCTCATCACTGGACTGATCTGTGCAATCAACCTGTATTTTGTGGTGACAGCTATAATGGGCCTGAATCATCTGGCATACTACATCGCCATATCATTGGCGCTAGCTGCATACGTGGCCTTCGTCTGCTACCTGGTATGAAGATCATAGATAAAACGGGGAACGATCTGTAGGGCTGGGCTGGAGGCCCCTCCCAAATTATGGTTGATGATACAAGGACTAGTAGATCATTGATCTGATAAGGTTGCTCCTCATTCTTAGCTTTAAAGGGGAAGAAACTGAAAACAATTGAAGAAAAATCCCCAAAGAGGATATTCATCATTTCCCATATCCTAGCCCTAGGATTATATTGCAAGCTTGTTATGAGGAACACCTGCAGAACTAGGTCTGGGCTAGATCCTTATCTCCCCCACCCCACGGATGGGGTGGGTGGGGCTGCCTGTCAATTGACATCATAGTGACACCGTGTGACCCATTTTTGCCTGCCCATGGTGCTTTGCAAGCCCTGACGATCCACTGAATATTATAGAAAATGCTATTTCCATAACCATCAATGGTGTAGCCACATGAGGGTTGGGAAGGTATTTATAAAGCATAGAGCTGCCATAGCATCCTGATGGAGGTGCACAGACCATTAGCCCCTGGATAGTGAAGGGGCAGCCCCTGAAGTGAGTGTCTCCCAAAGGACAGTGAGGAACCACTGCTAGATGACTTAACAGAGTCATGAAAAAACATGGGGGGTCTGGTTGAGGCAGATCGGTTATTGCAGGTAGGAGGAAAACCTGAAGGCTCTTTGGTATGGTTGTGAAGACCCCAAGTTTGATGCTAGATCCTCGTCTTGCTCTTTCTCCATTCTAGATTTGGACATGTCTCATCTCGCATGGAGCTCGTTTCCTGGCCCGTGGGCCCCACACTTGATTCGGTTATGGGCTGCAGTGATAAGCCATCCCTCTCTCACACACGCCAGAGGCTGCTAAATCATCATCCTCCTCCTTCCTGGACTGGAAGCAGCTGCCCCTCTGGATCTGCTGAAAGGCAGAGGCTCCAGGACACTGGTGTCCACCAACAAGAGATGAACTTAAGCACTGGTAGCTAGCAATCCACGGTGGAGCAACTGCTTTGCGTGCAGAAGGTTCCGGGGTTCATCTCCGGTATCCTGCAAGGAATCTTCAGACTCTGCGAAAGAGCTGTGGTCAGCGCCCCCATGTAGGTGGGCCTGGACTTGACAGGCCAATGCCCAGATTCAGGACAAGATGGCTGTTTGTATTTTAGCTGGAATAAACTCTCTTGGGAAGACAGTCCAACAAATAAACTCTTCTGTTGGCTCCCTACGCTACCCCCTACTCCAAGCTACATATAGTGATGGGAGCAGGGAGGTGCTGTGGCACTGACCTCCAACAGGGGCATCACTGCTGCTTACTGCTTAGAGCCAGTGTGGTGTAGTGGTTAAGAGCGGTAGTCACGTAATCTGGGGAACCGGGTTCGCGTCTCCGCTCCTCCACATGCAGCTGCTGGGTGACCTTGGGCTAGTCACACTTCTTTGAAGTCTCTCAGCCCCACTCACCTCACAGAGTGTTTGTTGTGGGGGAGGAAGGGAAAGGAGGTTGTTAGCCGCTTGGAGACTCCTGAAAGGGAGTGAAAGGCGGGATATCAAATCCAAACTCTTCTTCTTCTTCTTCTTCTTCTTCTTCTTCTTCTTCTTCTTCTTCTTCTTACTGAGACAGTAAGCACCAGCTGCAAGGTGGTGGTGGCATCGTGCCCGGTTGGTGTGCGCACCCTGCCCCAACCTCACTGCCCCACTCCTGCATTGCCATAAGAACATGAGAAGAGCCCAGCGGGATCCGGCCAGTAGCCCATCTGATCCAGCATCCTGCTCTCTCTGTGGCCAGCCAGATACCCAGGGAAAGCCCACACCTGAGTGCAACAGCATTCTCCCCCCCCCCTGCAGTTTCTGGCAACTGCCGTTCAGTAGTGTTCCTCCTCTGAAAGTGTCCCAGCAAGGAGACTGCCAGGAAGTTGGGCACTGCCCCTACTTGCCGGCTGCTCCTGCACAGTGGCCTCTTCAACTTTATTTGAAGGAGCAGCTGATGCAGCTGCAACCCTCCTTGCAGAGTTTTTTGAGGTCTCTTGCCCTTCGTGGGCTGCCGCGTTAAGTCTGCCATAGCAAGCAAAAGCACGTCTTTGTGGCACCTCTAACAAATGGTGTTTGTTAAAGGCGCCACAAGACTCTGCATTATTTTTGCATCATGCAATGGCAGCAGGACACAGGTAGGTTGCCCGTAGTATTACAGAAGAGAGGAAATGGGGAATTAGAGACAAAAAGTTGTCATTTGGGGCAAAAGCTGAACGTTTCATGGCCTGAAAAGCAGAATTACTAGGTTGAAAGGCTGGTGGAGCTCGTGTGCCTTTAATAATTGCACGGAAGAGGAAAATCTGGCAAAGTACAAGTTGTCATCGTCCTAGGATACGAAAAACTACACTTGTTGAAATTATCTGTACGGCTGTTCAAGGTCCCTTTGCACATTTGTGAGAGAGCAGAATGCCAGCACCTAAAGTTGTCACCATTTAGGATTGCCTGCTTTTATACTTGACTCTGCTCTTGTGCCTCTAACAGCAGCTTTATGTGCCGATATTAGTAGGTGGTAGATTTTATCTCCTACTGCAAATAACTTTCACCTGCTGATTTTGACTGACAGAAGCATAAGAGCCAATTAAATTTGGGGGAGGGGTCTAGGTGGATAGCTGTCCCTTTGATACCTGCTGAAGACAACTGCCATTCACCAGAAGGTTGGGGGAAGGCTGATTTAAAGGGCCTAAGCATATTCATGTTTCCCTGCACTTCTGGTTTTATCTCTGGGCTGGTGAACTGATTACATCTTGTCTTCAGTTCTGTTAACTGCCTCACTCTTTAACTGATGGGTGAAGTAATGGAAATAAATATGACCATTTCAGTGTAAGAAGGATTTTATAGCTACTTAGGGCGGGGGGTGAGTTTCTTCTTAAAGTGAAGAAGATAAATAAATAGTTGGCTGTTTGGAGGAAAAGACAATAAAATGCTTTGCTCATACCAAAAGAGATTGGATTGTGTATTCTGTGCTAATGGGTCTGCTGAAAACAATTGCATAAATGAAACATTCAGAGGGAGCACCCTTTAATTAAAGTCAAATTAAAGATTGGTTATAAATTCTACAGAAAGTTCCAGTATACTAAGTGCCTTGTATTTACTTCCCTTCATCTTTACAACATCCTTTACAAAAGGATGTCACATAGAGGAGGGAGAAAGGTTGTTTTCTGCTGCTCCAGAGAAGCGGACACGGAGCAATGGATCCAAACTACAAGAAAGAAGATTCCACCTAAACATTAGGAAGAACTTCCTGACAGTAAGAGCTGTTCGACAGTGGAATTTGCTGCCAAGGAGTGTGGTGGAGTCTCCTTCCTTGGAGGTCTTTAAGCAAAGGCTTGACAACCATATGTCAGGAGTGCTCTGATGGTGTTTCCTGCTTGGCAGGGGGTTGGACTTGATGGCCCTTGTGGTCTCTTCCAACTCTATGATTCTATGATTCTAGGTTAAGTAAGTACAGCGGTACCTTGGTTCTCAAATTTAATCTGTTCCGGAAGTCCGGTCCAAAACCAAAGCGTTCCAAAACCAAGGTGTGCTTTCCCATAGAAAATAATGCAAAATGGATTAATCTGTTCCAGACTTTTAAAAGCAACCCCTAAAACAGCAATTTTACATGAATTTTACTATCTAACAACACCACTGATCCATAAAATAAAAGCAATAAACAATGTACTGCAGTCACACAATCAATCAATCAGTAGCTGAACTGGGTTCCACACAGTCACAAAAACAAAACGAAAAAGCCGCAAAAAAACAACAACACCACAGAATAAATAGCAAAAAAAGACAGACCTCGGCGTATCACTCAAAACAGAAGTGTGGCATTCAAAACGGAAGAGTGGCACTCAAATCAGAAGCGTAACACTCAAAACGGAGCAGGTTTGGCTTCTGAAAAAAGTTCACAAACCAGAACACTTACTTCCAAGTTTGCAGTGTTTGGGTTCCAAGTTGTTTCAGTACCAAGGCGTTTGAGAACCAAGGTACCACTGTACAGGGAGCCTACCTTAAGGAAATCAAAACGTAATTAACTGAGTAGAGAGTTGAACCTGATAAGGCTTGCCATGCCCAAATTCAGCATCCGGCTTACAAGGCTTGCATTGTCAATCAACAATAATATGATCGGCACTTTACAGAGCAGTCCTAATCCCCATAGCCACTGCCTGCAGGAAGTTAGGGTAGGGCAGAAGTGGCCCCTCAGCTGGAGGAAACAGGCTCCACCAGTAATACGCCCATAAACAGCTTTGCAGGAATGAATTTACCACCTATACTTCTTTTCACCAGCTGTAGGGTCTGAAATGGGCTGGGTGGGACGGAGTTGGCTTAGGATCCACTGTCTCCAAAGCTCCCCAGCTAGGCCCCAGGATTGGGCCCATCAACTGTACCTGAAAGCTAGCAGTGTAAATTATCCCCCACACTGGAAACAAGTTGGGAATGAGAACCAACGCCCCCCATACACACACACACTTCATGCCCATGCCAATGTGAGCCACCTCTGAAGTGTCAAGCTGTCCATCACGTCATTCGCTCCCAAATTTGGATTGCTCTACCCACCAATACCTATACGTTGCATTTCCAGAGAATCGCCAACTAGCATCTTTGGAGGGAAAGTGAAGCTCTGCTCCCAGAGGTGCTCAGCCTACTCCTATTTACAGTAGGGGGGGGAATGTGCCTGCTAATTGCTTTCACAGTATTCCCTTCCTGTCTATTGGCCCTGAGACCACATACACCCCCCCTCTCTGGACACTTTCCTAGCCTTTTCTGGCAAGAACAATGCTCATTCTTAAGTGTCCTCCAGGTAAGCAACTTGTGAATCCCTCTTGGCCCTCACCATAGCTACTCCAGCACAGGTCTAAGTGAATTAGCCGCCTCCAGAGATGATCCCGTCCCAATTAGTTTGTGTCTCAGAATGTCTCTAAGGGCTAAGCTTTCCACTCTGAGTACTAAACCTGCTGTCTACCCTCCTTAGCTGAACGGGCACCAAATTACAGTTGCTACTCCTCACTCCCAGTGGTAAATGTAGCCATGTAAAGAAACACAGTTAAGGGATATATCCCAATCCTCTCTGAACCAAAAGGAAACCCAAAAGTCAATCCCAGGACATAGAGAGAGTCAGAGACTGAACACCTAAAGCAGTCCAAAGAGCATGGAAAGGCTGTGTGCAGTTGTGTCAACCAGTTTTCCTAATACTATGACTACCACTACTACTAATAGCAGCAGCAGCACTTATAGTGTTGTTGGTATCTGTCTGTCTGGGGAGATAATGGAGTGTGCCAAAGTGACCTCTCTAGGGCGCAAGCCTGGGCGGTGTGTGTGGAGGTCCTGGGCTGTCCAGACGACAAGACCCTGCTCTCGGTCTCACTGATGTGGTCCAAAGTAGAGCAGAGCAATATGTTTGGCACCAGCATTTCAAATATTTGAAATCATTTTTGTACATTGTCTCAGCAAACCCTTACAGCAGCCTTGTAAAGTCAAGTATCACCAGCCCCACATTGCAGATGGTCATCAGGGAAATTAAGCTGAAGCTGGGAAAGTGACATAACTACCTGCCAGGAAATATCTTTTTAAAGGATAAGTTTGGCCATTATTATTATTATTATTATTATTATTATTATTATTATTATTGGGAGTGGTTTCACATGGAAAATCATTTAAATATATGACACACTTATAGCCTAAAATGATGCTAAAGTTCAGGAAAAGCTTTACCACTTGGTTCTATTGAATGTATAAAATGATTTTTCCAGGCGTAGGAAAAATGTGCAGATTGTTTCATGTGTTTGCACCGTTTCAAAAGTATTCAGACCCAACACAGTAAAATTACGACAACTTAAACAGAACAGAGACAGGTGTCAATATAGGTATTGTAAGAACTAAGAAGCAGCAAAAGCTGGATAAGGCAAGCAAAAAAAGTCTAGAATATGCTAAGAGCTCATGAGCAATCTATTCAACGTTTTCATTAGTAGCAGTGAAATAAGGGGGTGGATAAAATCGGCTGATTGTGAGAAGCAGAGAGGCATTGTTAGCATTGGGAAGAATCAGGAAGTTGTGCAGGACAACCCAGCTGACCTCACAAACAACGGGAGTGATAGAAACAAAATGGAATCTAATCGCACAAAGTATCACTTGCAGGCTGCGTCCTGAGGTCCTGTAAACCACAGTTTTGCTGTCTGCTGGAGCTCCAAAGAGGGAAAGATAGCCAGCAATTGTCTTCAATCAAAAGGTGTCTTCATGAATAGTACTGGGTAGCAGATTGTAGCCGGAGTACAGTAGAACCAGTGTTCAGCAGCTACAGTTAAATGTGACAGAGAATTCTTAAAACTGTGTTTTATTATACTGTGTTAAATCAATGCCCTTCAATAACTGAAACATAAAAGAGGGTGTGTTGTATCCAGACTAAGTTAATTACACTTAACGCTTGTCCACATTTGAGCATTAATCCACTCCCCCTCCATATTCCAATTAGACCTAAGTAGTCCACAGCTGTCCATATTTGAATTCGTATATGAAGAGCAACTTGATATTTCCTATTCATACCAGTAGGAGTCCCCTTTGGTGTTTGTCTCTGCCTCCTAATTTGTTTATTCCATTATGCCAATCAAGAACTAGCATGGGATACATGCAGGTAGCTGCATGCACATGTTGTTATTTTTGTTTAAATCTCATACAAGAAGTGTGCAAAAGCACACAGTCAGGCAATTGTAAACTAGCTTGTGCGGTTTTCTGGTTTTGTGCAAATCTGAGGAATCAAAAGAACGGGCAGTAAATCCTTCAGGAGTGCACTGAAAAGTTACAAGCACAGCCAGGAAAGAAATGAAAGCACGAAGGAAGTAGTGGACATGGAAAGGGAAGGAGTAGAAACTGACCATTGATCCACCCACCCCAAGCCACCAAATAGTCTGCAACCTGAGTGGAGCAGTTTGGAGCCTGATTTCCCCCCTTTTAGATTTTAGATGATACAGAATAACAACAACAAATAAGAATGCTTTCTGAAGGGGGGGGAGGGGGCACCGATTTTTCTTTAAATACCAGCTTGGTTCCCATTTATCCTGCCAATTTCTGCTGTAGCTAGACCATCTGCTTTGCATGTAAAATGCGACTCCCAGCATCTCCAGGTCGGGGTGGGAAAGTTTCCTGTCTGAGAATTATCATTATTATCAATACCCCGCCCGTCTGGGTGGGTTTCCGGACCCCGGAGAGCCACTGCCAGTCAGTGCAGGCAATATCAGCTTCATGGATGATGGGCTGACTCAGTATAAAGCAGCGTTCCTACAATAGCCCGCTGAACCGTTTAGAAGAAAACTGCTCCTTAAGACGCGCGTGGGATGTGCTCGCTATAAGAGGCAATCATGCAAGCGGTTTGGGAAGAGCAGCGCTAGAATTAAGCGTGGGCGCAATTAAAGCGGCAAAGCCCTTGGGGACATCCGCAACAGCCCAATTATGCCCCACCCAGGGGCGTGTTCCTCTGCCTTGGGTCACAACCGGAGCAGGAGCGGCCATGTGCAGCGTAACCCTGATAACTTAGTTGGTCTTTAAGGTGCTACTGGAAGGAATTTTTTTTATCCTGATATTCAGGGACCGGCTGCTGGAGGCCTTCTTTGATCATAGCCGAAGTGAGGAACCCAGACTTTCCGGGCTAGCGCTGCGCACAGCCACAGAAGCTTATTGGATCGCGTCGGGTCGGATGGGTTGTAAACACAGGCTAGTCCCCGCTCGCCCACGCATGGATTCCTTCCAAGTGCCTCTGAGATTCGGGGAAAAGGGGATCTCGAAAAGGAAAAATTAAAAACGTATCACCCTCTAGCGGGGCAGCGACAGCTAACCCGGGAAGCTAGCACTTCTGCGCTCCAGAATCAGGAAAGGAACTTTTAACCGGTCCCTTACGGTGGAAAAAAAACAACAAAAGCCTCTACGTGGAGACAAGCAGGATGGGATACGACCAAGTAAACTCCAGGCAAAAAGAAGCGCGGGCCCCGCAAGGGACCTTGCTGTACCTGGACTCGCCGGTAGAGGGCGCCATTAAGGCATAATAGGGAACTTTGATAAGATTGCGAGGTCTCTCGCTCTCCCTCCTCCCCCCACCCACTTTCCCTTTTTTCAAAAGACGTCATTCCTGTGGTTGTAAAACCCTTCCCTCCTGTTCCTGCTTTTTGCTAACTCCGGGACATCAAGGCTTCCAAAGGGCGCAAAGGGATTCTTGCTTTTCCACCCTCGATCACGTCGGGGGAAAACCTGCCTTCTTCTTTCTTTCGAGCGGGGAAACTTGAGCGAGACCCGCGCCTGGCGCCTTCCCAAGAGAAAATGGAGCGGAGGCGCGCGGGACTGGCGCCAGCTGGGCGCGGAGGAAAGGCCTTTCGGGTTTCGTAGGGACCGTCTGGCTGAGAAACGCACTCTTGCGCCCAGGGGCGTCCCACTTTCCCGGCCTGGGCCGTTGCTCCTCCCCACCCAAAAGAGCCGCTTCGCCCATGACCGGGGTTCGCTCTTGCCCGACGCTCCCTTGCCCGTTTCAAGTCTTCCCCTGCGCCCCCCCTCCGGTTCCCTCCCCTTCCCGATCAACTTCCAAAGGCGCCCCGGATTTGCTCCTCTTACGCCGCCGGCTCTCTCGGGGAAGATAAAGTTTCCCGCGCTCCCAGCACCCAGCGACCCCCGCACCGCTGCCTTCCCCATCGCTCCGGAATCTTGCGAGGACGGGGCACCCAGCTTCCAGGCCCAAAAGCTTGTTTATGCGAAGAATTTCTTCTTCCTTAAAAGGGCAATGGCTCTGTTGCGCTAGGGGCCGGTCGGCAGCGAGGTCGAACTCGGCAAAAGCGTTTCTGGTGTGTCCTCGCGTGGGCGCCAGTGCAAAAAGGAGATAAGAAAAAGAAGAAAAACCCAAATCCATAGTAGGGCCATACCTTTATTCAGACAAACACAATGTCACAAAATAGTGAGCAAGCTTCAGAGTCCTACAGAGCCCTTCATCAGGCTACAAGATGGCAAACGAAACGGAATTCTTTTTGCGGGAGGGGAATCTGGCTTGATGTTGAAGCTTGCCTTGGTCTTAGTCTTAAGATAAAGCGAGGCAATTTAATAGACTGGTACTTTTTCTGGGTTAGCGGAGTCTGTAACCTGAAGCATATGTAACCTGAAGCGTATGTAACCCGAGGTACCACTGTACTGTATGTGTGGGAGATCAGCAGCCAAACCTAACAAATACATATTCTTGCTAGTCAGCATGAGAAGGGGCCAAGTCCACAGAGCTGTATTGCTAATGGGCAGATACTCAGACCATAGAAGGGGGCTCTGTGTGGTGTCACTTCTGCTGCTTTCCTGGAGAGGAAGGAGCGTATAGCATTTCTTGTTCTTCTCTCTCTTACTTTGACCACTGTGGGATGCAGACATGCCTTCACTTCCTCCAGCTTTAGGCACATGCCTGAAGCTGGTTATACTGTAAATATAAGTATTTTGCCTCCATCGTTTTTATTGGTGCCATTGCTGTGAACCAGTGCATGAGAACAAAGTAAGTAAATCTTGTTTTCAAATTTACAAGTTGTTGCCTGGTTCTCTGTTAAGTGAAGGAAGAAGGGGGACGCCAGCTTACTTCATAGCTGGACTTGCTCAAAACAAGGTTTTACAGCGTAATTCCTATGCTTTTAATTTTGCTGCCAAGGATGGAATTCTGAAACAGTCCAGCCTACACAGCCTGGAGGGAAGGCTGGTTGCAAGACCACTCTGAAACCACCTACACTTCACCACAGCAGCAGAACAGTTCTCTCAACCCCAGAAACAAGCACACATATGAGGACACAGAAGGATCTCCTGGGTTTTATACACTGTGCAATACACAATTCTATCTACCCTCTATTATGTGTATTGTGGGGTGCCTGGACACTCTCTTTCTAATTCCTGGGTGCCAGGTACTGGATTTTGCATGCTAAAAAAGAAGCCAGGCTGGCTTCCCATGTTCAGGAAATCATGTTCAGAGGAAGGGGTTAGGCTGAATGCCTTGTTCCTCTTCTAATTCCTGGATCCAGCACAGATTCAAATGTTGGATTGCCAGGTCAGCCTGGTCATAGCCTGCTAAAATGGCTCTTTAGGGGACAAAGGGAGTGGCTCTGTGCCCCAGAGGGCAACAGAGGGACCCCTCCCTCAACCCAAAAATAGTTAGAAAGACAAAAGCCTATGCAGTAGAATTTTAAGAGTTTTTGCTGCAATGTGAGAAAAAGTGTCACTCTGTTAAAGTCAGCAAGCTGGAGAGAGGGTCAGAGCCATGTTCTGGAGCATGCTTGATTTCTATTTGAATCCAAGGCTGCTGTGGCTATAGGGAGAAGCAAGAACCTCTTGGGGTGTCAATGCTTTGAGCCCCTCCATCGTAGGCTCAGGTTGTATATACTGTATGTATAAATAAAGCACATGTCATAAAAACATCGTGGTCTCTATCTGCACCTGATTTCCCAAGGAAACACGGCCCCTAGGTGAGTGCCCAGACCCTGGGATCTCACACTGCTCCGACATTGGGGTGACCAGTAACAATATCTAGATACCGTATTTTTCGCTCTATAACACGCACCGGACCATAACACGCCTGTAGTTTTTAGAGCAGGAAAATCTGTAGGCATGCCACCCATAGGCATTCCCTCCATAACACGCACAGACATTTCCCCTTACTTTTTAGGAGGAAAAAAGTGAGTGTTATGGTGCAAAAAATACGGTACTTATTTCAGGTATCACGTGATGTAAGCATCTGTTATGAAAGCTCCTGCTTTGACAAACCTCTTTGAGCTTTTAAGGGTCAGACTCAAGTAAAGTTTGTCCTGGACTGTACACTTCAGGTTCCTGGTGATTGGTTTCAAGCTTCCCTCCTCAGGGAGGATTTTGAGGCTTTGTCTCTGGTTCCAGGAATTCCAATTTGATAATCTGAAAGCATTGCCTGGTAGAGGGTCACACCCAAATATCAGGGCTCCCACAGACTGACATGACTATTCTTCTGGAGCCCAGCTTTATGCCTCTCCCCCCCCCCCACGCCGCCCTAGATACGCAGGGTCCTGCATGGGTCTCATATTATCTGAGCAGGAGTGAGCAAAGAGGAAATGGCTGCATCACTTCACAATTGCATCTCTCTCTGGTGCATCTGGTCCAGAGTAACCCTGCTCTATACGGGGCAAGGTGTTTGTGCTTGCAACTGGATCGATGGTATCCATCCAGTGTCTCTCTTATTAAAACGACCCCCTCTCAGGAGGAAGGCGGCGGGTCTCTTTACAGAGGCGCAGAGGTGGCGGCGTCACAGCGACGAGGGCAGGGAAAGATCCTTGGAGAAATCAGCGGTTTTTACTACGACGACTAATCCCGGTGGCGGGGCCCGCGAGCGTCGCCTTGCAAAACGGAAACAGACGAAACACCAGGATGAAAGCGGCTTTGTGGTCCGATCCGGGTCGATCTCAAACTCGGATCAAACGGATCCCTCCCACCTCCCCAGGACCGGAGGGGGACAAAATCCCTCCCCTCCCCATGGATGGTGGCCAAGAGGGGTCGCTCCGGAGGCCGCCGCCGCCGGCTATCCCGGGCGGCCCGCAGCCATTGCCCTTTTAAGGGGTAGCTTGAAACCGCGCCTGGGCTCCATGTTTGTATCAGAAAATCGTGAAGAGGGAACTCCATGTTGTAACAAAGTTTCCTCCGCCGCTGCCTTTTTCTTTCCCCCCCTTTTTTGTTTTGTTTTTCCCCTTTCCCCATCTCCCCCCGCCCCTCCCCCACCCTTTTATTTTCCCCTTCCGTTTTCATTTCCTTTTCTTTTTTAAAAAAGCTCCCCGCCACCAAAAAAAAATACCCCACCACCTCAACAACAATCTGTTAACTCCTGGAAAATTCCTCAAAGCGGCGGAGACACAATTGGAAGGAGGGAAGAGAGAGGAAGAGAGAGAGCGCCCTGCCCTTCTGGTCTAATGGACAGCGGGTCCATTATCACCCAGGTTAGCAAGGAAGAGGTGAACACGCCTCTGCAGGAGAAAGGTAAAGAGACCCGCGCGAACTGCCCTCCCCGAGGGGCAGAGGTCAAAGACGGGGCCGGGAGGGCATCTTCTCGGTGCCCACCTCCAGATCGCCAAGAAACGGGGCTGGGGGCCACTTGTTCCCATAACGCGCCACCTCTTCAGCTTGACAGATCGGTGACAAGGGAGCTTAGGATCGCCTTGCGCGCGTCTATAAGCGGGTGTAGCGGGGTGTTGAGGGAGCCTGCGCGCCCTTCTCGGACGAGCAAATCAATCCACGCCGGCCTCAGGTTCCGGTGGCAGGAAAAGAAGAGTGGCCAAGCCGCTTTTCTGGCGACGCGCGCTGCCTCCGGCTGCGCCCCCCCCCCCCCGGTCTCCCCATTCTCTTGCGCGGATATATCGATCCACAGTGCAACGCCCTGGTGCGTGGTCGGCCCAAGAGGCAGGAAACCTGTCCGATTTGTTGCGTCCAGTCCACCTCTGCGCCCTGGACACGGAGGCACCGAGGTAGCGAGCGCGGCGCGTTGCACACGTGTATGTGTTGTCTGTGTGTATTGGCTCTCGAAATCACCGCCTCGCCCCGTGGGGTTGGAGGGTGCCCTGAAATGCTGGATTGGCGCAGTAGCTACTTCGAGTTTTTATTTCCTTAAGGGCTTTGTGGGGTGAGGAGAAAAACTGGTTGTGTTTTTTTGGCGGGGTCCTACTTCCCTTCCCTTTTATATTCTGGATCCTATAGCTTTCCTTCCCCCCACCCCGATTTCCTCACTGTGTGTGGCATTATTGAGCGAAGAGGAAGCTGGGCTTCGGCAACAGGCTTCATTAGGGAGGCGTATAAGGTATCCTCTTATTGATTTTTTACAAACAACAAAAAAAACCCCACACCCTATATCCTGGATGCATCTCCCTCCATCTTTCCCTTTGCGTGTTATGGGGCAGTTGTTGCTTTAGAGGATTTTAAAGCGAAAGTGCGTTTTTCACCGGTGAGGTTTTTTTGGTTCAGCTGTTTGCTGCTATGGGAGATTTTGAGCAGGGGAAAGCCCCCTTTGAGCAGGTGTGGGGCGGGCTGCACCCAGATTTGTGCCAGGTGTTAGTAAACACACGTCTGTAGGAGGAGTCTTGTTTGATGGCGCCAGAGATGTTAGATAGGGAGCTGTTCCCAATTCAACATTATTTCAGGATTGAGACTCAGGGTGGCTCTCTCTAACTTCCTGGAGATCCAGAGATTTTGCCTGACTTACCAGCAAGAGCAGCACTTTCTTGACCCTGGGTGTTAGCTTACACCTCCCTTTTTCCATTCTAGGTGAGGCACACGTGGGCTCACTAGATAGGCGACTATGAAGGAGTTGCTCTGATAGGGCTGAGGAAAGATGCCATTCCTAGCACCCTCTCTCGGTGCTGGGTGAGTTGTAAACATTGCTGGTGGAAGGTGGGGGGAGTGGAATAGCCCAAGATGGTGTGAGTGTGGTGTGGTGTTTTGCTAGTTGCTTTTAGCTTTTCTCCCACTGCTTCCTGGTGATCTTGGCTCTGTCGGAAAGGAAGCTGGCTGGCAAGGTTAAGAAATCCTGAGGCCTTTTCACTAAGAAATTGGGGCATTTCTTGGGTCAGATGTGTTGGTGGCGGGTGAGAAAGGGGATGCTGCTCCCCCATGCTCATGTGCCCACTTGGACCCATCTGCTTTCGGCCATCTTTAAAAACACAACAGCAAAAACGCCTTCTGGCTGCAGGCAGGTGGGGTGAGTTGGGTAGAGCCAATGCCATTTAGTAGAGAGTGCTGAGAGGTGGGCCAGTGAGCTGACCTTGGTGCAAGACAACATTTGTTCTGAATGGGGGAGGCACAGGAATTTCTCTTGGGCTACTAAGATATCTGACAGCGGGTAGTGGTGGTGCAGAAAAGGGTCTGCAGGAACTTGTAACTCCCTCAGCCAACTTTTGACCCAAACAATCACATATTAAAGCCCCACTAGTGGCTCAGTAAACGTCTTGTTTATGCTGTTTGCCTGCAGCTCCCAAAATGAGTGGGGGGGTGTGATTATGTACTTGGTAAAGGTTAAGGGACCCTTGATCATTAGGTTCAGTCGTGGCCCACTCTGGGGTTGTGGTGCTCATCTCGCTTTATTGGCCGAGGGAGCTGGTATACACATGTGGCCAGCATGACAAAGCCGCTTCTGGCAAACCAGAGCAGCGCATGGAAACACCGTTTACCTTCCCACCGGAGCGGTACCTATTTATCTACTTGCACTTTGATGTGCTTTCAAACTGCTAGGTTGGCAGGAACAGGGACCGAGCAATGGGAGCTCACCCTGTCACGGGGATTCGAACCGCCGACCTTCTGATTGGCATGTACTTGGTAGGGGATGATAAATGGCTGGTGTTGTGTGTATGGTTTGATGGGTGAGAGGTTGGGCATGAGCAGGCCTGTGTGACAGGGTTCTGGGGTGCTATCAGCCTTCCTTTTCATTGGTGATATTTTGCAAACTCTCTGTCTGAAGCAAGAAGGTAAAGCCTAAAGCTGGCGGTTTATGCACAACAGGGATGGAACAGAAAAATGCACCCTGGAAGACATGTATTTGTGGGATAGTTTATGGTAATTGCAGGTTGGGAGACTGCTGTGGTGCTCAGGTCTTGTTTGCAGGCTTCCTATAGGTTTCTGGTTGGCCACTGGGAGAAGATGAGATGGGCTTTTGGACTGATGCACCTAGGCTCTTCTCGTGTTAACTGTTCTGAGCAGGCAACCAAAATGAGGGCTTTATCTTGCCACTATATGTGGCTGCCAGTTGTGTTTAGCTTGGGCCACACTACAATCTGTGAGGTACTGAGTCCTAGCACTGTAGCTGCCGTATACTGAGTTAAACCACTGGTCCATTTGGCTCAATGGTGTGTTTACAGGGGTGGTCAACGTGGTCCCCTCTGAATATTGGTGGATCCTTAAACATTCATCACACCAGCCTGCATGACCATTGGTCAGGGCTGATGGGAGTTGTAGTCCAAAAACATATGGAGGGCATCATTTTGGCTACCCTAGGTCTACACTGTCTAGCAACAGTCCCAGAATTTCAGAAAGAGATTTTCTCCAGCCTTTTTTTGAGAGGTCAAGGGTTGAATCTGAACTCTCTCTGATGCAAAACATGCCTTCTGCCCTTGAGCTGTTCTTCTTCCCTAAAAGATTGCCCATGAACCTGATGTGGAACAAAACAAAGAGAAGGAAGAGGCTGTAGCTCAGTGATAGAGCATCTGCTTTGCATACAAAAGGTTGCAGGTTGAATCCCCAGCATCTCCACGTAGGGCTGGGAATCCCCACAAGGCTGGGAGAGCCACTGCCAGTCAGTGTAGACAATGCTGAGTTAGATGGGCCAATGGTCTAACTCAGTATAGAGCAACTTCCTAGATTCAATTCCTGGCATAGAATCAGAGAACCATAGAATTGTAAGGTTGGGACACCGAGGGTCATCTAGTCCAGTTCTGAATCTCAGCTAAAGCATCCTTGACAAACGGCCACTCAGCCTCTGCTTAAAAGCCTCCAGTGAAGGAGAGTCCACCACTTTCTGAGGGAGTCCATTGCACTGTCAAACATTTCTTACTGTCAGAAAGTTCTTCCTGATGTTTAGTTCGAATCTCCTTTCTTGAAACTTGAAGCCATTGGTTCGGGTTCTATCCTCCAGAGCAGGAGAAAACAAGTTTGCTCCATCTTCCAAGTGAAAGACTTTTAGATATTTGAAGATTGCTGTCATATATCCTCTCAGTTTCTTCTTATCCAGGCTAAACATACCCAGTTCCCTCAACTGTTCCTCATAAGGCTTGCTTTCCAGACCCTTGATCATCTTGGTCACCCTCCTCTGCACATGTTCCAGCTTGTCAATATATGCTTCCTAAACGTGGTGCCCAGAATTGGACACAGTATTCCAGGTGTGGTTTGATCAAGGCAGAATGAAGTGGTACTATTACTTCCCTTGATCTGGATGCTATACATCTGTTGATGCAGCCTGAAATTGCATTAGCTTTCTTTGCTGCTGCATCACAACGTTGACTCCTGTTAAGCTTGTGGTCTACTAAGACCACCTTTTCACATGTAGTACTGGCAAGCAAAGTGTCCCCCATCTTATATTTGTGCAGCTGGTTTTTCCTGCCCAAGTGTAGAAGCTTACATTTGTTCTTACTGAAATTCATTTTTATTAGTTTTGGCCTAGTTCTCCCATCTGTTAAGATCATACTGAATCATGATTCTGTCTTTTGCAACATTAGCTAACCCCAGTTTGGTGTCGTCTGCAAATTTGATGAGCATCCCCTCAATTCCTTCATCCAAGTCATTTATAAAGATGTTGAACAACAACCGGCTCAGGACAAAACCCTGCGGCACCCCACTTGTCACTTTTTCCAGGATGACGAGGAACCATTCGTGAGCAGTATTTGGGTTCGGGCAGTCAACCAGCTACAAATCCACCTAACAGTTACCTCATCCAGCCCACATTTTACCAGCTTCTCCAGTTAAAAGAGTAGCGGAGAGCAGGTGGTTCCAGAGGCCCTGGAGAGCTGTTCCCAGTTAAAGTGTGCAGTACTGGTCCTGTATGAAGCAGTGTCCTGCAGAGTCATGTCTAGACACAGGATCTTCAGTAAAGGGCTCAAAGGATGGTTCTGCTTCCAGTGCAGACACTGCTGGTGGCAGATGGTATGTGTGTTAATTCACTTCCAGATAGCCCAAACGTTCTTTATTTAAAAGCTTTGCCCTATTTTAGAGGATTGGCTGTAAATCTAAATGTCATATGAACACAGAATATAGCAGACTTCTCTTATTGCCCACATACAGTCCCCTTGTTCTTGAATCTGGACCTGCCAATGCGATTCTGGTTTCCAAAAGTGCCACACGAAGTCTGTAGTAATGAGATCAGAGGAGACGCCCAAGAGGCCACACTGTCATCCAAGCGGAGCTGGCTGCGTTTTGTGAGTGGAACAGTAGCTGACCAAAGAGACTCTTTTTGTGGGTTGCCCCTTAAGGAGCCTGTTCCAAAGCGGGGGGTGTCCAGTGGCGGAGCTTCATGCTCTGGCACAGGGGGTGGAGAGCAGGCGGGGGCGGGGCTGGGGGCGTCCTGGGGGTGTGGCGCCCAGCACGGGCAGGGGGGACAGCAGCGATGGCACCCCACTAGGATTGCGCTGCCGGGGGCGGTGCGCTCCCCCCGCACCCCTCTTCCTCCCCTAGTGTTTGTCTGTCTCTCGTTCTCTCTCTCTCTCTGTGTATGTGTGTTTTAAAAAGTACTTTATGAATTTTAATGGGGAAGTGCCCATGTTTGTAACTCCCACTCAATTCCTGTTCTGTTTCCTCTTGCTTGACCAGAAAGTTGTTTAATGCCCAGTTCTGTCTCCCACCTTCTCTAAAAGGTGATTAATCATTCAGTACAGCTCTTTTACCTGCTTTTCTGTAGGCTCCATAAGTCATTCTCTTCCTGTGTCTCAGCCAACTTTCAAGCCTCTGGGTGAGCTTCTGTAGCCTCTCTTCCCACACCACACAAATCTAGCTCTCCTGTGCTGTTGCACTGCAGGCTGAGCAGCAAGTCAGGAAGTCCCCAGTTTGAGTCTGGCCTCTGCCACAAAGTCACTAGAGGGCCTTTGGGAAAGGCCTCTCAGCCCCTCAGGGTCTCTCCCTACCTGCAACAGTGAATAGCATAATACTGAATTAACCTTGCAGGGGTGCTGAAAGGGTTACAACTGAGCAGAGCATGTGACGTACGTTGAAAGCGCTATGTTAAATATTATTTTAATAAATTATCAGATGGGGTGGAGGAAGCTGCTCTTAACCTTCCACCATGATATGCTAGTTTATCTCATGCCATTTTAAATGTGAAAGGGCATTAAGCTACAAGCTCCTCATCTACATTCTGAAGCAAGCACCCCAGAGTCCCACCACCTCAGTCTGCAGCTTCATTCCACGCAAAGTGTGTAAGGATAATAATAACCTGTGAGCAGCCCTGAGACCCGCGAGTATAGGGTTGTACATAAATTCAACAAATAACAACAACAACCCTCCCGCTAAGTACTAATGTCCTAGGCAAGTTGATGTTGGAACCCTTAACTGATTGAATTAACCTCCCTGTCTCAGCCCAACCTGCAGAAGATGATTATCTGCACAGTGGCAGATTTCACTGAGAGTGTGCCATTTTTCCAGCCCCAAAGTCCAATATGGAAAAAATAGAAATGTTGTTGGGAGATACGTGATAATGCAGCGGTTGGCATACTATGTATGGGCATTTCCCAGCTCGGTACATGGCAGATGTTTGGGACTATGGCCCCATCAGTCCCAATCAGCATGTCCATGTTGAGCCCAAGGCTGATGGGGGTGGTATGTCAAAACACCTAGAGCAGGTATAGGCAACCTAAGACCTATGGGCCAGATGCAGCCCAATCGCCTTCTCAATCCGGCCCACGGACGGTCCGGGAATCAGCATGTTTTTACATGAGTAGAATGTGTCCTTTTATTTAAAATGCATCTCTGGGTTATTTGTGGGGCATAGGAATTAGTTCATTATTATTTTTTCAAAATATAACCGGCCCACCACGTGGTCTGAGGGACAGTGGACCGGCCCCCTGCTGAAAAAGGTTGCTGACCCCTGATCTAGAGGGCATCAGGTTGAGGAGGGCTGGCTAAGACAGAGAGTTCAGCATTCTTCTAGGTCTGTTTAGGTCCGAGTTGAAGAACCTGAGGTCCAGCTCCGAGGCCCTTCTGGTGAAGATACAGGGAATCAGGCAGAGGGCCTTCTCGGTAGTTCTGTGTACCCTGTGGCAAACCCTCCCATCAGATGTCAGAGATAAACAATTACATGACTTTTTGCAGACATCTGAAGGCAGCTCTGTTTCAGGAAGCTTTTAATGTTTGATATTTTGGTGCGTTCTTTGATATCCTGTCCAAAGTGGCTGGGGTACAATAATATTATTATCATTATCATTACTTATGAACCTATGGATATTACCAGACTACAGCTCACACAGTCACTCACCATTGGTTGTGTTGGCCAAGGCTGAAGTCCTACACAGTGTCAGAAAAGTACTGTACTTGGTTGGGCAAGGCTGCTGTATTTCTAAGCCCAAAGTATAACTTTCACTTTTGTTTACCAGAGCATTGAAGGTTTCTGTTTCCATTAAAGTGAAGGAATGTGTTTTCTCTCTCTCTCTCTCTCTCTCTCTCTCTCTCTCTCTCTCTGTGTGTGTGTGTGTGTGTGTGTGGCTGTGTCTCTCTGTCTCTTCTTCAAAATATAGCAAATAGCAGAAGCACAATTTTATGTGCTGTTTACTAAATAGTAGTAAGTGCTTCTCACATTCTCAAAGTAGTACATTTTGTATTTCATAATTCAGTTCATTAGTATGGCAAATATTTCCCTTTCCCCACAATATACTACCCCTACCTGCCACCACTGTCATGCCTTCCAAATCTTCAGATGCTTTGTATCTCTGATTGGGATGGCCAGGGCTTTGTCCTGGACTTGGACTCTCGTAGGGTAACTCCTATCCCCTTGATCATGGTAATTTGGTCTCCTCCTCCTTTCTCAAGCCAACCAGGTCAAGTGATGGGCTGGGGGAAGGACGTGTGTCCTTGAAGGGACCTTTTCAAGGGTCATGCATGCTTATGTGAGGCAGAAAAGTGGTCAAAAGGCAGTTGCTTCTCTCTATCTTAAGCTGCCTTTGCCAACCTCATTCCAGGGCTGGCTGGGGGTGATGGGAATTGTAGTCCAAAACATCTGGAAGGAACTGGGCTGGCAAAGGATTAAATGATCTTCCAGACTTGTTTACATCTAGCCACTCTCTGATTATTGCATTCCAGGGAAAATGATATATGCACCTCCTTCTATGGGGATTTTTATTAAGAATCTGGATCAGTGCCTTTCAGGCACAGTATAATTGTAGGGGCGATTGCCTAAGGCCAAGGAATTGAACTGGATAACACCCAAGATTACTATCAATTTTATTGATAGTAATGAACAGTTAATAGGTGCAATGGTCCATGTGGGTATCTGCAAAGCAACCAAATGGACAGTGCTCCATGCGATAAACCTTTTGTAAGCCTCCACACAGATTGCATGGGTTAAAAACTTAGAGGTCTGCCACACAAGGAGTTGCTTTTAGAAATTATTTTCATCCTTCATTTCTTTTTTAAAAAAAGAAGATATTCCACTTTTTCTCCAAGCTTGAGGTGACACACATGGTTTTCCTACTCCCCATTTCACCCTCACAACAAGCCTGTGACGTCAGATAGTCTGAGAGCTAGGGATTGGCCCAAGGTCAATTAGAACCCTGGTCTCCCAGGTCCTAGTCCAGTATTCTAACCGGTACACCACACTGGGTCTCGGCTTATGACATGCCACTCCACTCACACGAATTGCATCGTATATAAATGGAGTCTTTGTTGCTTAGGGAAAATTTGCAGACCACCTGGGTACATGGTGGACTGTTGGGAGTGGCTCTGCTCATTGGCACACAGTGGTCAGCAGGATACCCTGCACAGTTTTTTGTTTGTGCGCCCAGCACTGTGAGATGAGAACTGAATACGAGACTCATTCTCACATTCATAGCTCAGCATTGTCTACACTGACAGGCAGTGGGTGTCCAGGATTTCAGACAATAATTTTTTAACATTTGAGGTGGCTAAAGGCAAACTGCTATTCCATCTGACTCATACTGAAGGTGGGAATGATAATATTGCCCTGCCTTACAGGGCTGTTGTGAGAATTACTTAGAGGGTTTGTTTGAAACCCTTTGAAAACTTGAAGTATGCTATTAAAATATTTAGTACCACTATTATTAGACATAAGCAGAGCAGCAGGAATCTTGTGAGGCATCAACAAACTCCACATTCCTGTGAGTCTTTCAGCACTCTTTAATCTCATCCCTCAGTAATTCAGCCTTTTGGTTTCCCAAATGTCACAAATGACAAACTCAAGATTTTGTTCACCAGCACGTCCAAGGACTTGACTGTCACCCAGAATATTGAGAGAGTGAGACTCTTTTATTTTCCCAATTTAATAAGTAGCAAAGGAGAGAGACTCTCTATACATCCATTAAATAACACTGGCACTTTCTTTCTTTCTTTCTTTCTTTCTTTCTTTCTTTCTTTCTTTCTCTCTCTCTCTCTCTCTCTCTCTCTCTCTCTCTCTCACACACACACACACACACACACACACTGCTTCTCTACCCTGCTAAGAATTCTGACTGTGGAGCATGAATTCTCAGGGTTCCTTGACGGAATGGTTGCTGCAGTGGAGTGGTCAGAGGCCTAGTAAGCTGGATCCATTTGCTTATTGATTTATTTATAAGATTTCTTACCCTGCCCTTCAGCATAAGGTGGTACGTTACAACAATTGAACGTACAATTATAAATAAATAAATTCAATGATAAAACACAGCTTGTTGGGCCAGAAACTGGGCTTGCCTGCTTTTATGTCTGAAGTGTAAATGATAAAGATTTTGTTTTCTTTCGAGTGCACAGGCTTTTGTCTTCTAAGGAATCATTATGGTCACCTGCTTTGCGTTCTGCTCTTAATGGGATATTGCTTTAGATCTGCATAATTTGACATAGTTCTCTGTGGCGGTGCCACCTTTTCTTTTGATTTCTTCCCCCCCAGAAACAAATTTGTGACATCTGCTGAAAAGAGTGGCCATGAGCCAGATGTGGAACAACAAAAACAAAACGAAGAGAGGAAAGGGGCTGTAGCTCAGGAGTGGAGCACCAGGCTTGCATTCAGAAGGTCCCAGTGTCAATCAGTGTAGACAATGCTACTCTAGATGGACCAGTGATCTCACTCTGTATGAAGCAGCTTCCTATGCATCATTTTGTTATCCTGCCTAGGGAAACTCAATGTATAGCATCCACACCATCCTCTTACAATAGCAGTATTCTGGTTTGCATTGGAAAATCAGAAGTGATTTCTCCCTGATGATTTTTTATTTTTATTTTTTTGGTAAGGATCAGATGTTACAGCAGATTCTGAGTTGGGATGTTGTTTCTCAACCAGGATGGCAGGCCGTGGGGAGGCGGTGGAGCTGTGCTTTTCTTTTTGCGGGGTGTGTGTGACTGTTTCACAAGTGTCTGGCCAGTGACTGACACATTGCCTTGCATTTATGCTTCAGCAGCTGCTCAGTATTCAGGCTTTGAAGCCCCAGCAAATATTCAGGTGGTGTTTTGTATTCATGTTACGCGTCCCAGGTCTCTCTTTTTCCTTTCTTTTTTAAAAGGCTGCATAGGTGGTTAGCTGAAACTGCTTTACTCGGCCTTCTGGTTTAAATACAGAAATGTGCTTTTAACAAAAATTCCCCAACAGCAGGGGCTAAAAAGGTTGTGCTGTTTCCTTCCGGTTGCCCTTGACAGTAAAAAGAACAACAACCGTGTTGTTGCGAAAATGAGGACCAAACAGGAAGAGGGATAGCCCTCCCCCTTGCTGCATATTTACAATGTATATCTGCCAACCAAAGAACATGGTGTACCTAATAAAATATGCCAAATGCAGGGATGGTGATTAAGTATACAAGACAAACAGTTCTCGAGATTGCAAATACGCTGGCATAGGAACAATGTGTCACCTCTGGATCAACATGTCCAATATTGCCATTCTGCCTTCTGACATCTCGCTGCTTGTGCTGAAACACCATTTGCATAACCTGCAAACTACAAGTGGGCATTAATGCATAAGTCACTAGGGTAGCCTGATGCTGTTCTTCCCCTACTGCTGTTCTTTCTGTATTTCTGTACTCCCCCCCCCCCAGTTAAAGACACTTGCTGCAACTGAACCTAAAGCCAAACCTCATGCATATGTGCCCCCACTGCTTTATGGGATTTAGGTGGCAGGCCGCTACTCTGCACACAGGTTTGCTGCTTTTCAGGGGTGCCAACCTGTGCCAAAGATTGAGGGGCCCAGATCACGCGCACGACACCATGCACGTAACGGTCAACCAGAGGGCGGAGCTGAATGCAGTAGCCGGCAGCTCCTCCTCTCTCACACTTGGCAGCCAGACCTTGAAGCTACGCTTGGCACCGCACTCGGCCTCCTCTGTCTCCTGACATTTGGGAACATTGGGGGGATTCTAGCCCCCCCCAAAAAAAAAATTATTGGAGAGGCCAAAAGAGCTCAACCCCCTGGAGTTTGTGCCCCTGCTGCTTTTACATCCGTTTTGGCCCTCACTGTGGTGGTAAACCTGCAACTGAACTGTGCTCCATTAGCGTGCACATGGGAGCTAATATACAGTGGTACCTCAAGTTAAGTACTTAATTCGTTCCGGAGATCCATACTTAACCTGAAACTGTTCTTAACCTGAAGTACCACTTTAGCTAATGGGGCCTCCTGCCGCTGCTGTGCCGCCGGAGCACGATTTCTGTTCTCATCCGGAAGCAAAGTTCTTAACTTGAAGCACTATTTCTGGGTTAGCGGAGTCTGTAACCTGAAGCGTATGTAACCTGAGGTACCACTGTAACTTGAAAGCAAATCAATCAATCAATCAATCATTGTGCCTGGAAAGCTAGCTTGTCTGAGAGAAGTGTAGGCTGGAACTCTTCACCTTGACATTTAGTTGTCTTTCTGGACATATATTTCCACACACACACACACACACACACACACACACACACAAAGAGAGGAACGCTTAGTCATGTAAGCCTCTACCTACAGCCTGAAGTGGTACATCTCTGCACCCCAGCTGCATCCCCTCAGTGAGAGCTCTGAGATGCAGAGAAGCAATACCCTTTTCCTCCTTCACACATGAAAGATAATGTATGTGAGCGCAACCAGCAAGAGATAAAACTGCAAGACGTGTGTTACCTCTGGCTAGTCCTTCCCTCCATTTTTTGTTTGTGCACATCAATTTATGACCTTACTCGCTAAAAGAGCTCCGCACATCATCTTACATGCAGCAACGTAGGGCCGACGGCAACTCTAGATATCTGAAGCCATGTCTTGTGCAGGTTCTTGGTTCTCTGATCTTGCAGGATTTGAAAGGTTGTCCCCCTCTTTGCCTACACTTCGCCCGCTTGCACCCTCTTCAACCTCTCCCTCATGGCTACTGACTAATTTTTGGAGAATACCTGTTTTTGTTTTTCACATGGTGTTGAGGCAGTCGTTCAAAGTAAAGGCAGAGGAACCCACCTTGACGCAGGGTTGCATGAGCCTTCATTGCGGCTTCCATATAGCTGGCTAAATAGCTGGTTCAGATGCCAGTTCTGCCCTTGTCCATCCAGCTCAGATTTCTTCCCCACTGATGACCATAAGAAGAGCCCTCCTGAATCAGGCCAACAGCCCATCTAATCCAGCATCCTCTTCCCACAGTGGCCAACCAGGTGCCTATGGAAAGCCCACAAGCAGGACATCTCTCCCTGCTTGTGATTCCCAGCAACTGGAATTCGGAGGGCAATACTGCCTCTTGACACTAAAGGCAGAACATAGCTATTGGGACTAGCAGCCCACAGTCCTCCAGGATCTCAAGCCAAGGGGACCCTTTCCCATCACCTGCTGCTGCCTCTTTTCATTATAAAACCGAAGGTGACAATAATTGAGCCCAGGACCTTCTACACTCAAGGCAGGTGCCCTGCCAGTGAGCTATGGCTCTTCCGTTGCATCTTGGATGTTTCCGGAATAGCAAGAGCTCTGTTGGTTGGGACTGGCAGAATTGGGGACCTGGAACAGCAGGGAGCTGAAAAGGCAGCGCCTGCAGAGATGGGGATTGCAGGAGGGCCTGCCAACTCCCCGCCCCCTTGCCTGGCTGGCTTCCTTGGCCGCTCGCTCCCACAGCTTTGGTGCCTCAAGATCCAGGCCGTTCCAAGAGGAGAATCTCATTATCTGGGGCCCGGATTATGGAGTGGGAGCTGCTCACAAGCAAAGGGATTAGATGTGAAAGTGAATTTAATCCAAAACCTTGGCAATGGCATGTGATTAAAAACTCCTCAAGTACTCCAGGTACCTGGAGCATGTGTGTGACTGGAGAGAGACTGGCAGGTGGCAGGAAAAGCGAGACCATATTTCCCATCTGCCTAGACCCAGAAGAGGATGTTTGTGTGAGAAGTAGGAAGAGAAGATGGAGTGGTTTGTGTGTTTTGTTGTTGTTGTTCTGATAGGCAAAAGGAAGGGGCCCCTGCAGTACATCTGTTCCATTGAAAATGCCAAAACCTTGGAAATAATAGCAAATATTTGAATCCTGGCAGGTCTTTTACCAGGTAGGGTTTGAGCCTTTTTAGTTGGTTTGTTCCTTCACTGCCCATCCCACCCGCAAACCCTCCTCCCTTACCTAGATGGTATCAATATCCCACCCGGGAGTCCCTCTGGTCCAGCATCCTGTTCTCACAGTGGCCAGCCAGATGCCTGGGGGAAGAAGCCCTCAAGCAGAAACCGGGCGCAAGAGCCTCTCCCCTCTTGTGGTTTCCAGCATGCAGCATGCTTGCCTCTGGTTGTGGAGGCAGAGCATAGCCATCGTGGCTAGTAGCCATCAAGAGCCTTCTCCACAAATTTGCCTAATCCTCTTTCAAATCCATCTAAGTTGGCGGCTATCGCTGCTTCCTGAGGAGTGAGTTCCATAGTTTAACTGTTCTCTCTGTGAAGCAGTGCTTTATTTTATGTGTCCTGAATCTTCCATAGTTCATCTTCACTGGATGTCTATGAGGTGTCGGATGACGAGAGAGAGTGCACAAAACTCTTCTTGGTCTGCTTTCTCCACACCGTACATAATTTTGTAGTTCTCTGTTGTCACCTTTTCTCTAACCCAAAAGTCTCCAAATGCTTCAACCTTTCCTCATGCTCCATGCCCTCGATCATTTCAGCTGCCCTTTTTTGAACCTTTTCAAATTCTCTGCACTCCGTTTGGAGGTGACACAA
Source organism: Podarcis vaucheri (assembly GCF_965113315.1). NCBI lineage: Eukaryota > Metazoa > Chordata > Lepidosauria > Squamata > Lacertidae > Podarcis > Podarcis vaucheri. The sequence goes on along the minus strand of NC_138759.1, from coordinate 88,831,862 downwards.
CCTGAACTGGATGCAGTATTCCAAGTGCGGTTGGATTTCTACCATGGCATTATGATACTGGCACTTTTGTTTTCCTTTCCTAGTGCTCCCTAGCATGAAATTCACCTTTTCCTCAGCTGCTTTCATCCATTGACCATTCTGGTTCAGGGCTGATGGGAGTTTTGGAGTCACATCTGGAGGGCTGCAAGCTCCCCATCTGTGTCAGAGCAGTTGGCCTGGCTATATTTGGCACCTCCCGCCTTCCATCTTCCTCTCTAATCGGCCAGATGCATGGACCTCTCTAGCTGACAGAACTGTGGCCTGCTTTTGGTGATGGGTTGATTTGGATGTCTTCCAAGGACCTGTGGCTGATTCTACTTCCCATGGTTTATTCTTTTCTCTCTCAGAATGGCAAGTGTACGTTCTTGGCCATGTGCAGGAAGCCACAGCCAGTACTGGTTCCATGGCAGATGTGTCCTTCTCATACACACGGTTGAAAACACACCTGCCCTGTGCACGTGCAAAGTGTTTATTTGGTGTGCACCTTAAAACTACGACCCACAAAGGGGAGGGAAAGCAAATATCCCTTGGGCCAGGAAGCTCTTGTTGTTAGCGCCCCCTGTTGAGATTTTAAGACACTTGCAGGAGTTTTCCAACTGTGTTTAGGGCACTTCTGCAAAGAGCCAAAGGGATAAGATGGACAAAGTGCAGAGTATATTCAACAGTGACCCAATCTGTACCATGTCTCACCTGCAAGATTGAGTCTTATGAACAGGGCTGTGGAAAAATACCTCTGAAGCAGCCAGGCCTGGGAGCGGGGAGAATAAAGACGAGGGTTTGACAAGACAGCACTCCCTTCTTATTTATACTTATCTCTGTTCCCCCCCCTTCATCCCCCTCCCCTCCTTCTCGTGCAGGTGCTCAGAACCCATCACCTTCCAAGAAGCCCAGGAACCGCAGCATCTTCCAGTCCCTCTTCTGCTGCCTTTGCCATGACAACTCGGAGCCTATCCCTGTCAACAACAACGCCCCACTCCTGGTGGAGGAAAATGGATCGGTGCCCAAGGTAGGCTGCAGCTGGCTGGCAGATCACTTGCTTGAAATGACCAAGGGAAGGGTTAAGTATCTAGTGGGGCAGGCCAGGGCTGGTTTCTTGGGCGAATTGACATTTTAGACTTTTGCTGGATCTACTTTGGGGGAGGGGTGTGTGTGTGTGTGTGTGTGTGTGTGTGTGTGTGTGTGTGTTTAACCACAACCCCAAGATCTACCAACCAAAGCTGGGTGCAAAAGACAGCTTTGGAATTAAAAAGCAGGGGGCCTTTGAGCCTAGGAATTAGTTTTCAGCACCAGAAGTGAACGGACCTCATAGCCCTTTCACCCAAAAGTTAGTTTCTGGTTAGCTTCCTTCGTTTTAGCAGCCTAATTTAGATGTTGCCATTTTGCTGTTCTCGCTGATAAACATTTGGGGAGTAAGAACCCTTGTCAATCCTCTGCAGATGACCCAAAGATCTACCATTCAACCCTCATCTGCCTTCTGATCACCCCTCCCTTAGGGCAGCAAACTTGGTTGATTACAGGAGTTCCAAGATTTTACAAAAAGGAACATTGCCTCCCTTTCCCCTCCAACTCCCAGGCTCTGCTTCTCCCCATCCATTCATAGTTGTGATGCTTTTTTAAATTTCATTTTGGGCAAAATTCCCAAGCCTTTTGAATGGATGCAAATATTTTCAGTGTCAAAACCATTCAGGCCAGGCTGCAGCTAGGAGAGTGCTTAGAAATCTTAATGGGCTTGGTCATGTGGCAAGATGAAGCCCCTGCGCACCTCACAAGAGACTTGGAGTGCACATTACAGATCATTTAATATGCATTAGTTACCCTTTTCCACACATTAACTGGCCTCTCGTCCTTGCAGCGAGGGCACTTGCATTCTACAGAGGCAAGGTTTCCACCTTGGTACCCCAGGCATCGGGGCAATAGACCTTTACATTTTCCTTTGCTGTAGGAGCTGAGGCCGGCTGAGCTCCTCTCCCCCATTTCCACCCCCCTGCTGGCCCTGTCACATGCCCTCTGCACTCCCTTGCTGAGCTCAGCAGGACCTCCAATGTGCCACATGACAGGTAAGGGAGAGGGGGGCAGGTGACAGGATGGGGGGAGAAGGAAATGGATGAGAGCCCCAGATGCAGCTGCCTTGAATTAAAAAAAAGGAGAAGCAAGAAAAGTGTGTGTGTGTGTGTGTGTGTGTGTGTGTGTGTGTGTAGGGCTAATGATTAAGAAATGCAGAGCTCTCCAGTTACACAAACACTGTGCAGACATTTTATAAATATGGAGTAGGAAAACAGACAAATAACCGATGAACCACCCCCAAAGGAATAAACACAATTTTCTGCATGTGAAACAAGCAACATTTGGTGGCTCTCTTAGGCAAATCCACGACTAGCTTTTGTCTGTTTTTAATCTTTGTAGTGCTCTGATGTTTTAAGGATTCTTAACTATTGGTACAACATGGAGCTTTTGCATTTATAGAATCATGGTATTTGGAAGGAGCTCCAAGGGTCATCTAGTCTAACCTCCTGCAATGCAGGAATCACCGCTAAAGAATCCCTAGCATATGGCCATCCAACCTCTGTTTAAAAACCTCTAATGGTTAAGTACCCCCTTGGTTAAGTACTATTTAAGCCCTCTTCTTGTTTGTTCTTTCCAGGTTTGTTGCTGGGTTAGATTTCCTCTTTTCATGAAGCCGGGGGCCTAAACACATGGCAGGCTGCTTGGCTTAGGTTGCCAACCAAGTTAGGAAGAGCACTGGGGGCTTTGTTAGCCCAGCGCTGCTGAGCTACCAACTCCTTTCAAACAGGTAGTCAAAAGTCCAGTGGATTGTATACTAGACGAGCATCTTGATCCTTGTCACTAGTGCCCTCTGGTGCCCAGTTGTGTAATTGCAAATGTCTGTGCTTTGTTTCAGAGCAGATCCTACTCCCACCCCAATGTCACCCCAACGCAGTTCCTCCTCCTCCTCAAAGTAGAATTTGTAACTGCAGGTTCACAAGATGGGGAATGGATTAGAGATTTTTTTAAAAAAGATGCTCCAGTCCCCAGTCCCTTTATCTTGGTGCTACCTTGGACTTCATCATTGCTTTCCAGGAGAACTGTGCCCGAGGTCTTTATACCAGCCACAGCATCCCTAAATACTGATTTGAAGACTTGGGAGTCAGCACAGGTTCTGAGCCCACCATCTCCACTGCCCTGCTAGATGCCAGCTTCCCTTACAGCATGACTCTGTGCCCTACACTCCTCCTCACAATATTTTCTCCTGTGTGTGTATGTGCTTCTGCAGGCTACTGTCAAATACCTCCTGCCAGAAACCAAGCCTCAAGATTCCAGCAAAATCTGTGTGGTCATTGACCTGGATGAGACATTGGTACATAGCTCCTTTAAGGTTAGTCCTTTCTCAACTGTTTTGCACACAAACACCCCACTGCCTGCTCTAGCCTTTGTTGACTCTCCATCCAGACAGCTTTATTTATAAATTTTAAGAGAATTTATAATCCACATCCCCACTATTTGGAAATCAAGGAGGTTCACATGATTATCCTCTCCTTAGTGCAGAATCCAAGACACTTTTAACTCCTGCCTCCGTCCCTTTAATGACTAGCGCACGCGCCCCCCTTCCTCCGCTTCCCAAGTTTGGGAATAAAATCCAGAGGTGTCACTCCCACCTTTCTCTTCCCTAATCCAATATTTTCATCCTTCTGGACCAGAGCTAGGTGAAGCACCTACAGAATGTGTAGCTCCATTTCTCAGTTTGCTCATCCTGAGTTGCACCACATTTTAAGTGCATTTCTACCTAGCTGTCTTTAGTTTCATGATATAACCAGGCTGCACAATTTGATATTTCCCAGGTAATGGAATCTGCCGTGCAGGTTTGCAAAATCTGGAGGGATTTTTTTTTTTTTTTGCCATTACCTATTCTCCTACCATGACAACATTTTAAAAAATGTAATAGTTTCTCTTTGTTGTAAGCCACCTTTTGTTATTGGGTAGCATATAAATCCTGGAAGTAAAGGCCTCTGGATTCCTTTCCTGGCAAACCCAAGAGCCCTGGTTGTGCTTTGCCCAGAAACAGCCCTCGCTACACCGTATGGACCTTGTGCTGCCTTTCAGCTGCTGGTTAACCAGCTGCCACCAGCTCTTCTGGAGCAGTGGGTAAGGCAGTGGTGCAGAACCTGTCCCTCCAGATGCTGCCAGACTCCCACCACTGCTGACCATTAGCTCTGCAGGCCAGGAGAAGGCTCCATTTACCACTCTGTAAGAGAGGAGCCATCTTCAGTTCCTGCTGCCAAAGATGTGTGCTAGTGCCAGTTGCCCTGAGAGACGGTGGCAGGCGGAGAGGAAGTACAGTGTGAGGGAGCAAAATGGCTCACTTGCAGGAAGCACCAAAGTCTAGAGATGGCCTTGTTGCAGAAACCTAATCTTATATGATGGGAGAGTACGGCTATGAGAATCAACCCTGGTAGTGGGGAAGATGTGAAGAGCAGAGGAAGCCAGCAGAGGAGGTTTAACTTCCCAACTCTCTGTCCCTTCCCAGCCGGTGAACAATGCAGATTTCATCATCCCAGTGGAGATTGACGGGGTCATGCACCAGGTATGGATGCTGCCGGGAGAGCCTAATGGGTAAAAAGAGGGGTTCTGGTATTGGCAGTGCTATTCTCAAAAGGGGGTTGCTGCATTTCATAGCTGATGTTAAATTGTCATAGGTGACTATGAGGTAGTCGCTGGTATGCAGCGCTCAGGAAAAGGAAGGAAACCGCTTGGGGGTCAGTTGTGGTGGAGGATGGGGCTGAGCTTTTGCACCCCTTTCGTTCATGTTTGCCATCCCTACTTAGAAAGGCGGTGGCCAGGTTCAAGTAATCCAGGATAGGCTGTGAATACTGCAGTCAGCCTGTTCTCGATTACTTGGCCTTGGAGGCAGCCAGCAGCACCAGCCAGGATGGATACTACAGCTCCGTACCATCAGCCTTTGAAGAGGAACTTAACCACTGAAGACACTTTTCAGGTGCTTTGAATGGTTCCTGGGTGATCTAGACCAGCCATACCATTTTATATCACACACGTTGTGTCTCAGAGGGGACATCTAACCATGGAGTGCTGCATGTTGAAATGTAGGAAGTAAAGGAGCCTCTTGTTCTGATGTACCAAGTTGCCCATGCATGGGAGCCAGCCCCAGGATACTGGGTGGAATCAGGATACTAGATGAAAAGTCATAGAGTATCTTGTCTTGGGATGTGTGAGATCCTAGAGTTGGATTCCAAAGGCTAACAAGGACCTCTAGAGCCAATCTTTCATGTAGGCCTGGATAAACTATCCTTCACAGAAGTTTCTCCAACCTGTATTCCTTTCTGATGTTCACAAGCCATCTTGATAGTTCGCATCAGTTGCCAACCTGTCCTCAAATACTAAAAACTAATATTAAATCTGTGTTGTATCCTCCTTTTCCAAATTCTACCCACTGAAGCTTTGGAGACTGGCTGTTTTTTGTCGCACTTGCAGCCAGACATATGTGTTTTGGACTCAGGCGTCTGTACCTGAACAGCCGCATGCTGCGGTTGAGTCATAGCTTAGGGGACAGAGCACCTGAAGCATGGGGAGTCCCCACCCAGTCTTCCTGGCTAGCAAATACCACGGGTACCATGTTGATCTTCTCTTCAGCAGGTTTAGGTTGAGCATCAACCCCAAGAGTGGAAGAGTGCATGATGGGTTCACTCCCCATCATTTCCAGTCTGAAAGGATAATGTGACAAACAACCCACTCCCCAAGCCACTGCCAGTCAGAGTATGGAGCACTGGGCTCAATGGTATGAGAGGCACCTTCCTAAATCTCTGTGTGCTCCTTGGGCAACTTGTTCCACTAGCCAGTCTCTTCTTCCACTCTTGGGGTTGATGCTTAATCTAAACCTGCTGAAGAGAAGAACAACATGGTACCCATGGTATTCACTAGCCAGGAAGACTGGATGGGGACTCCCCATGCTTCAGCTAGCTAGTGAGCGGATCTGTGCCCTGCGTCCCCACCTCCATACTCTCCCTTCCCCTCCCCAGGTGTATGTCCTGAAGCGACCGCATGTGGATGAGTTTCTACGACGGATGGGTGAGCTCTTCGAGTGTGTGCTCTTCACTGCTAGTCTGGCAAAGGTGAGATTCTCCTCCTCCCACCTCCACACTGGAAAGGGTGATTGTTGACTTCAGACTCTTCCCCTGCTCCTACCACACTCAGATAGTGGGCTCATTGGGGAAACTTGAGGCACTGGGAAGAAAAAGCAAGCTGCATTGGGCAGGCAAGCACTGATTTTTCTTCTGCAGTGGATTGTCGAACAGAAATACAGAGCCCTTCATCCCTACTGTAAACTGGAGTAGAGAGGGTTAGCCTCCTATCCAGGATTAGAGCTGGATTAAGTCGTCAGGAGAGGACAACTTTTTAAAGTGAGTGCATTGCAATAAAGCATTTGGAGGAGCTTGAATGTAAAACATGAGCACTCCGAGGAAAGGGTTTGCAGTGATTCTTTTCCTCTAACCTAGCCCCCGTTCTTCTACCTGGGCAAGGGAAACTGGCCGAGAACCCAGGGAATACGCACACTTACCTGCTGGGATGGGAGAAATGGAAATCTAATCATCAGAGGAAGATGATGTGGGCTTCCGTGGATGCAAGTGGAGCAGTTCCATCCTGTCCCATCCCTTGCAATAGGCACGCACACACCTGAGTGTGGTCAAACTGACTCTCCTTCTCCTCCCAACCCCAGTATGCAGACCCCGTGGCTGACCTGCTGGATAAGTGGGGAGCCTTCCGTGCCCGCCTCTTCCGCGAGTCGTGCGTCTTCCACCGTGGAAACTACGTCAAGGACCTCAGCCGCCTGGGCCGTGACCTGACGCGGATCATCATAGTGGACAATTCGCCTGCTTCTTATGTCTTCCACCCAGATAATGCTGTAAGTGGCCAGGTAGCCATCAGCTTCCTGGCTTTTGCTGAGAATGCGGAGCGGAAGGAGGGGGTTGTGTAGGCAGAAAACAAACAAAAAAAAAGCTGTACAGGCTCACTTTCTCCACCCTGCTGCACAGAGCTGTATGCTAGAGCAAAGCTTAAAATATACAGGTGGAGAACAGAGCAAGGGGGGACCTCAGTGCGATGGTCACATGCCCATTCTTTGGGATGACCTCTCGCACTTCGCTGCAGCGCTCTCCCTTTTCCTCTTCACCAAGCTGCTTCCGTCCAGCTCTTTTGGACTACAACTCTCATTGGCTGCGGCCAATGGGAGTTGGATTACTAGGATCACCGTATTTATTCAATTTATATCCCACCCTTCCTCCCACAGGAGCCCAGGGTAGCAAACACACCTGTAATAACTTCACTGAAAAGAATTTTAAAAATAGCTAAGAACAACCACACACTCTCAGCCAGCGGTTGCCGGAAGCAGCATATTTCAGACATCAAATGCCTGGGGTAAACAGGGATGTTTTAAAATTGCTCCAGAAAGAGCTGGAGGGGGCCAGGTTGGCAAAAGCAGCACTACAAAATTCCCCTTACACTTGGGCAAACACAGTTTATGCAGAGCTGCCTCAACAAAAGGCTGAGGGAGACTCTGTGTGTCTGGGCTGCTCTTGCACTAGGCTGGCATTCTTCCATTCCCACAATGCACCGTGATGGGGAGAGTGGGGCTCTGCCTCCTGGTCTTGGCCCCACTGTTCCCACTGTTTGCACACTGTGGCAGCCGGAGCACTGTTCTGGGCTCAAAGCACGCCTGCCTACAACTCATTATCATTGTTGTATGCATTACGTACTTGCCTCCTAACCGCTTCCCTTCTCCCACCGTGGCAGGTGCCTGTGGCTTCATGGTTTGACAACATGGCTGACACGGAGCTCCTGGACCTGCTGCCGTTCTTTGAGAGACTCAGCAAAGTGGACGACGTCTATACAGTGCTAAAGCAGCACCGGACTAGCAGCTAGTGACCGCAGGGGAGCTTTGGGCAGGGGAGAGGAGAGGAGGGGCGTTTGCCCGTCTCAGCTGCTTCCCTTTCATTGAGCAGGACAGCCTGCTCCTTCCCTCAGCCTAGCCCCTGGCAGCCTCAACGCACAGTGCAGAGCACAAGAAACCCTGCAGGGGGCGTCATCAGAGAGCGCTTGTTTCCGTGGTGCAGCAGGACAGGACCCCTCTCTCTCAGTGTCCGAGTGTGACCTTCATCTCCAGAGAGAGGAAACCCCTTTCGACGCTGTGTTTTTAACGGTTTGCCCCCTTGAATAATGGGCTGAGGAGACTAGGACCTCAGCCCAGTTTTCCCTGCCCCTCTCATACCAAGTGGGACCAAACCTGTGGTCCTTTCTCCTCTAATCAAGGGGGGGAAACCAGAACCCTACCCCATTCCCCTGCCACCAGGTCGGGGGTGCTACACAAGAACCGGTCCCAGGTACCCACTGCATCTCGCCACTGTTTGCATCTTCTCCTCCTGTTTCTTTATTAGGTGTTGAGGCCTAGGTTTCTGGGCTGATAAGTGTCCCAGCTCTGTTTGTGGTGGTGGCGGCCACTGACTTGACTGGAGGCAGGGAGAGACCCCAGGTGGGAAGTATCTGAGAGAAGTTGGGATGGGGAGACGAAAGAGAACAGGCAGGACTCAGGATAAAGCGCGGGCTGGAAAGATGTGGGGAAATACAAAGTGGATTGAACATTTAGAGGGACTCTGTTGCATCTTGTCAAAGAGAGAGGACATTTCTGCTTCAGAAAGACAGGCAAAGCTGGTGGGTTTCGGCTGAACGTTTGAGGGGTCCTAAACTGGATGCAGCTTATTTGCCATTGTTGAATAAGTTTTCTCCTTTGGGGTGCATACTGGATTGGAGTTGTTTCTCCCTCCCCTTGGTGGAGAAAATCCTGATTTGGAGAGGAAAATCCCAAGTTTTACTTAACTTTTTGGAACTGGTAGCAACCCAACAGAGGGGGAAAAGAGATACTTGAGGAGCGAGAGGGAAGAAATTGGTGTGTTTGGGGAGGAGAGAAGCTTTTCTCTGCTGAGACGCAAGATAAAATTAGCTCTGTCAGTTTTGTCAACAGGGCCCTGTGACAGGTGCCTTGAGAGGGGAGGGAGTGACCAATCCAGTGGTTATACCAGCCCCAGATCGCCTGCCTTAACCCCATCCTTCATTCTATCTGGAGAGAATGCCTGAAGCTGTGATTTCTTGGAGCAAGAGAAAGATGGTTCACAATATCAATCGCTAGTAGAGAAGGGGGTCAGAGATGAGAGATGGGTTTGTGAAGATGGCTGAGAGGAAAGTAAGCGCTGCTGGTTGATCTGTGCTAGGGAGGAAGGCCGCCACCTTGAACAATCAGGTTTGACCCAGAATAAATTCTTCAAAGACTCTGAGGCTTAAGAGTGTGGGTTGGTGACACTGACCTGCAGTACCCATGTATGACTCACTCCAGTTGTCCTCCTTCATGCTTTTCTATATTCTACGCCAGCCCTGAGCTTTTCTTCCTTCAGCCTCTGGCTTTTCCAAGGCCTATTCTTCAGCTCCTTCAACTCAGCCCTTCCTGTGACCATAAATCACATATGCATAGGCCATACAGGGAAAGGAGTCAATCTCTTTCTCTGCCGCTGTGGGTTTATTTGTTTTCCTCTTATGCTGTAGTGCCTTCAAACCTGACAAGGCATTGAGGTGCAACTCTTGCCTTTGGGCTGTGGTTGGAATTCTCCTCCTGGACTTTTGAGGCATGTGGGGGAAATTGTGCCTTTTGGAAGTGATGGACCTGTTGGTATCCTAAAGAGACAAGAGTGGATGGACGCACAATGCTAGGTTGTGCTGGCGGCTGGCGCCTCTGTTTCCAATGCTTTGCCGACAGTCCAGCCACTTCAAGTTCCCAAAGGTGGTTTTGGCCAAAATCAAGCTGGCCGTTCCTTCCCTTTGAACCATATTTCCCCCCACTTTGCCCAGCAGCTTTGAAAGCCTGTTTTTTAAAAGGAAAGAGAATCTTTAAGTCAGAGTAGAATTGCCTTGGTCCTCTGCCAATCTGTTCTGCAAGATAATGGATTTGCCTTGGTTTCTTTCCAGTGCCACTCTGAATTTGCCTTAAAATGTTTTTTGGATACAAGAAAACCTTGTGCCTTTTTTTTTTACTATTGTTCTTGGCTGTTTTGTTAAGAAAGGACATGATGCCAGGGCTCTTCAGAGCCTCAGCCCATTCAGGATGGAATGTTTCAGGAATGGGGCAGGATTTGGCTCTCAGTAGCAGCTCCTGGAGTAGCCCGTTGAGTCAGAGCAAAGCGCCATGCTGAACCTCACTGCCAGGGTGCAAGCAAGCAGTCCTTTGCATCAAACTATGACCTTCTATTAAAATCTTACTAAATTGCTGTTGTAACATAGTGGAAGTACCTCATCACTGCCAGATTGGACATTATGGGGGATACTGGATGCTTAGAAACCTTTGAGCATGGGGTGGCATTCATTAACACAGCAGCTGGGAACCTCTGCCCTTCCAAATGCTGTTGGACTTCAATTCCCACCAGCCCTGGCCAATGGTCAAGGTAGATGGGAGTTGCAGTCCAGCAACAATTGGAGGGCCGTTCCTGCTTCTGGCAGCTACTGCAGGTGTGGGGAGACTTTGCCCCTCTAGATGTTGCTGAACTACAACCCCCAGCATCCCTGGCCACTGGCCATGCTTGCAGCAGCTGGAAGGCCAAAGCTTCCCCACACCTGAACTGCTGCTGGATTTATCCCTCTGGAATGTGTAATGTTTAGTATTGCCAAATTTAAAACCAAGCAATGAGAGCAGGCAGGAGGGAAATATCTTATCAGAAAAAGTTTCTTGTGTATAAACTTTTTTTTCAGTGGAACAGTAAAAACTACCACAACACACACATACACCTCCGCTCTCCATTGAAATCCCAAGCGTTCCCTAGAAAGAAAATGTTCTTAAACAAAAAAAAATCCCTCCTTTTTCTTTCCTTTTTGTTGCTTGCATATTTGTAGCGTTTATGCCAGTAGAATGCAGGATATCCATTATCCATCGTCGTTCCTTGGGATGCCTGAGGAAGGTTGCAGGTTCTTACATGAAAAGCTCTGATTTGCACCTCCTAGGCTCACGGATGGATCAAAACAGCTCCCCACAGCCCTTCTTTGAATGTGCAGCACAGTTCTCTCAGCATTTTAAATGTATAAATAGGTATTTTGAGAGAAAATGCACATTTAAATATGTATTTAAATAGTTAACTTTCAAATGACTTTTTTATTTAAATGCAAGGGTAAAATCATGCCAAAGTGGCACAAAACAAAATAGAGAAGATTCCTAGGCATAATATCTTTTAATCTAATCTGTACCAAACTCAAGTGAAATTAACAACAAAGAATTTGGTGGTACCTTAGGTGCTAACACTTTGTTGTTTTTACAGCAACAGTCTCTTTGTGTGCAAACCACTCTTGGGGCTGTGGGGAATTGCAGCTGTAACCGAGTGCACCCTTTCTTGAGAGACATGTTCCATTTAATACAGTGGGCCTTGCCTCTGATTAAACTTCCATGGAGTTGCTCTGCAAGTCTCTTTCTTTTTGCCTCTGAGTTGAAGTTGCCACAAAGACCAGTCTGCTCTACCCAGTGCTCTCCCATTGGAGTAGCTACATTTGGCCAAGTTTGTACCATCCGAATTGCATCAAATTCCACTGGCCTCTCCAGTCTCTTGCAGTGTGGTATGGCAGAAACTCTTCATCCTTCTGCACAGAACATTCAGCAGTTGTTCTAGTCTGGCAGTGTTGAGGTGCTCTTTTGCTCGAGGCCGTGAGTCACTCATGATCTGCAATGCCCAACAGACAAAATCCTCCTAGTCTGACTTTCATCCAGACAAGCCCTCTGTGTGGGGAGTTGCCCTGTGCACCCCCGCAGGAAAAAAAAACATATTTTAATTTTTTTACAGAATGTGGAAAGAAGAATTTTAACTGGGCACATTTTTAGATTATATAAATATGTATAATGTGTATATATTTTAGGAAAAATGGAAAATAAAAAACAATGAAGTGGGATGGGGGGGGAGGGAAACCATCTGAGGATTTTTATAGCTGTATTTTTAACAACGTTCCTGGGAGATGGCGATTGTTTTTGTGTGGTTGGTTGCCATTATTCTTGGTGTAAAAGGTGCGAGTGATCTTTGCCCATGAGTGGACACCTCTGTCAGAGAGTATGCTCCCCCTTCTCCAAACGCCTGCCGATTTCCCCTTCCTCATTTTTAACACATCAATAAGCTCAGCATTCATTAAGCTTAGTTTGCCAGTAGTTAGGATAAGACACTTATTCCACCTTTAATTTGTTTTTCCACCTGCATCAGATTATGGAAGATCCAAACCTGTTCACATCTCCTTTTCCCTGTTTCGCTACAGACACATTCTCTGTTTCTGTCCATCCACCTCTACCCCCTTCTCACTGGATGCTAGCTATTTACACCAAAAATGATACTTGCGGAGGTAGTAGCTAGCAAGCCCATCCTTACAGGGGAATGGCTTTTGCTCAAGAGTGAAGCTATTCTCCTTTTTTCCATTAAATTGCACCCCTCTCTCCTCTCATTTATTTTCTTCGCAGCAAAGGAGAGAGAGTAGAAGAGTACTGGGGAACCTGAAGCCCTCCAGGCATTTCTGGACTCCGACTCCCATCATTCCTGACCATCGGCAGTACTGGCTGGGGCCAATGGGAGTTGGAGTCCAGCAAGAGAGAGTCACAGGTTCCTCATGCCCAGGGCAGAGATTCAGTGACAGCAGGCAAGTTTAACGCAGTATTAGGGAAACTCCATGCTTTATTGGGAAAAGTAAAAGCTGATAACCTTTTCAGTGCCGACCTGGAAACTACAAAGAGCCACAAGTTTTCAGCTAGCCATATCACTGCAACTATGGCTCGTTTTGCCCTCTTGAGTTTTCTGGGGTGACAGAGAAAGTTGTCCCTTCAGATTCTCACGCCACAAGCATCTTCTTGAAGCTATGCCTTGCTGCCCTCTGGAAGGTCATTAATGCAGGTTGGCAAGGGGTAGAATGTGGCCCCTCAGATGTTGCTAGACTACAACTCCCATCATTCCTGGCTATTGGCTGAGGCTGATGGTAATTGGAGTCCAACAGGTTTCCCCATCCCTGCCTAGCTCCTCCCCCCCACGAGCGATTGCCTTTGGAGGAGGAGATGGAGATCCTCTCCACTCACACCTGTTTAGACTCATGCTGTGTATCTTCTGTTGACTACAAGCTGATCTTTTTTAACAAATGGAAGAGAGAGTGTAAGAAAATCACAATTCCAGATCAAAAGTGCCTTTTTGTGTGATTCAAACTGTAAAATAATCTTTAAAGAAAAAAAATTACAAACTCATGAGAACAGCTTCTTGTTTTTTTTCTGTGTAACCTAAAGCATAAGCTGTTGTTTCTTTGCTGATCATGGGTGATAAGAAGAAATGCAATACAGGTAAGGGAATTTCATTTTATTAGTGCAATAGTCCTTAAAACAGGATTATGATTTAGGGTTGTTATGGTTACTGTCTAATTTATATGTCGCTTACTTGTCAAAAGGGCTTCTGAGCAGTTTGAAAGTATAAAGCCAGTTATGAAGGTTTGTTTCCTCACACTTGAACATTCGTTGGCCAACTATTCCCTCCACATTTGAATACTGGAAGCCCTCTGAGAAACTAAGAACACACAGACAGGGTCTAAATTGGCTGTGGCAGGATGAGAAAGATCTTTGGGTCATATTTGGAATATGTCTGGAATTCATCTTGAGTGCTCAGCAGCAAAAAATGGCAAATTATACGTTAGGAATTTTTAGAAAAGGGGTTGAAAATGAAAAAGGCAGGATCGTCAGTATCTTTATATAAGCCTGTAGTGTGGCTGCATTTGCAATGTTGTGCAAAGTCACCTCATCTTTTAAAAATCTCTCATTATAATTGGAAAATATGCACAGAAGAGCAACAAGAATGAAAAAGTTGCCAGACAGTGAGAAATCAAATAAAATGAATGACATATTGATGGAGAACCTGTGGCCCTCCACGTGTTGCCAGACCCCATTTCGCATCTGCGTAATTGGCCAATGGTCAGGAATGATAAGAACTGAAGCCACCAACATCTGGTGGTGGAGGCAGAGCTTCCCAACTTTGGAACTGAACAAACCAAATCCAAATTGACGTGTGTAGAAAGTTCTGGAGGTAACAACTTAAAACCATTGACAAAGTGAGTGACAAGTTATCTGATAATCTGGATCTGGAACTCATTACAGGCAGGATATTTAACCATTTTCCTGATATATTTAGAGGTGGAGAGGGACTGTAGAGCAGTGGTGGAGCATATGCTTTCAATTTGAACTGGACTTTGGGGTGACCTTCAGAAGGACTCAACTGGCCGACAGAAGTAACCCAATTATGCAACAAAGCGGTAAGGGTGCTGGATGGGACTGGATTACAAAAGAAGAAAACAACCACTGACATGGGCCAGGCCATTTTGCACACAGACACACATGCCCCTCCCAGAAAATGATAATAGTTTTACTCCATTACAGAAGAGGGTTCCCTGCTCCTTCTACATCCCCCATATATGTGCACAGCCTCCAAATGTCCTAGTTGGTTTCTGTGTCTCAGAAAAATAGATGAGGAATATGTACCCCTCCATGCATTTTTGGACTCTCAACTCGCAGCTGCCCCAACCAGCATGACCAATAGTCATGGGTGAAGGAAGCTGGAGCCTTAAGAACTTATCTGGCTGGATCAGGCCAATGGTCTGTCTGGTCCAGCACCCTGTGGACTAGCCAGATGCCTGTGGGAAGCCTGCAAGCTAGACCTGAGCGCAGCAGCACTCTGCCCACCTGCCATTCTCAGCAACTAGGATTCAGAGGCATAATGCCACTGACAGTGGAGGCAGAACACAGCCAATGGGGAAGCAACATTTCCCATACCATTGCAAAAGGTGGCATGGTTCCACCTTGACTGTGTCTTAAGTGGTTTGGGGGTGCTGATATGAAAGGTCTTGCAACATTTGTTGCAGAAAGTGGGTGGGCAAGAAAAGGCATGTCCATCAGTCCTAGATGTGTACCCGATGAGGCAGTTGCAGCAACAGGGAGCCCCCCACCCCACCCCCAACCTTCTGCTTATGTATATCTGCCACCCAAAGCTGCGGGCAAGCAGGCGAAGACTACACCTGCGTGTAACCTGTTTCTGCTCCTCCATCTTCAATCCTCTTCTGGTCCTGGGAGACAGGGGAGCAGGAGAGGTGGGGAAACCCTTGACTCCACACCAGTCTGACTTATCTCTTCCTCCTCCTGCCCCTGTTCCTCACTATTCAGTCCTGCAGCAGCTTCTGCTGCTTGACTCTCATCTCCTGGCTGTTACAGGCTCCCCCAGTTCACTGATCCCTGCTTCAAAGTCTGTCTCCAACCCCCCCCCCCTTCTCCCAATGCCCGCTCACCACTATCCAGCCACCAGCCCTCAGTGTCCAGTCAGTCCCTGACAACCACACCAGGGAGAAAGACTGGGATAGAAATTTAACTAATAAATAAAGTTAGTAAAAAAACAAAAACAACAACAGGTAAAGGGTAAAGTTAAAGGACCTCTGACAGACTACTCTGGGGTTGCGGTGCTCATCTTGTTTTACAGGCTGAGGGAGCCGGTGTTTGTCCGCAGACAGTTTTTCTGGGTCATGTGGCCAGCACAACGGAACACCGAAACCAGAGCAGCGCACGGAAACGCCGTTTACTGTCCTGCTGGAGTAGTACCTACCTATTTATCTGCTTGCACTTTTGGGGCGTGCTTTCAAACTACTAGGTTGGCAGGAGCAGGGACCGAGCAATAGGAGCTCACCCTGTCGCAGATATTTGAACAACCGACCTTCTGATCAGCAAGCCCAAGAGGCTCAGTGGTTTAGACCACAGCGCCACCCGCATCAGCTTACTGCTAAGTTGTTGTTGCTGCTTCTCTGTGAGAGAGTTTATGTCCATCATGATGATGAGAGAAGTGATGCATGGTTTCCCTTGCTAAGTAACTTTCTAATTTACAGAAGCTGCCTGAGGGTCTGGACCAGGGGTCTGCAACCTTTAAGACAAAAAGAGCCACTTGGACCCGTTTCCGAAGAAAAAAAACCTGGGAGCCGCAAAACTCGTCATTATAAAAATAACTTTTTTGTCACTTTTTTATTATTTCTTTGTTTGACCCCTCAGATTTACTCCTCCTCATAGAAATAAATGTTAAATTAACAAGTTACCTTTTTGTGTGTGTGTGTTCTTCACTCCCCTTCAAAACAGTGACCAGCGTACATGCCCCCTTTCAATGCAGTGACCAGCGTACATGCCCCTTACAATGTAGCGGGCGGGAAGGTGACGTCGGGACGGTGCATGACTAACGCACGCACCGCCCCCATGCGACATCACAGCCAGTACAGCGCCCGCCACAGTGGGGAGTGTCGGGGTGCACAATGCGCCTCCTCCCCTCGCTAGTATCCGCCCCGGAGCCGCAGCAAAGGTGTAAAAGAGCCACATGCGGCTCCGGAGCCGCGGGTTGCAGACCCCTGGTCTGGACCCAACAATCCTACAAGCTTGATTGTCCCTCTTTGCACCTGTTTGGGAGTCTGGGTGCAATGGTTTAATCCACCATGCCTCTGAAGAATCCATGCTCAGAATACAGAACCAGGAATCAGCTTCAGCCACTTCAAGGCATTTTGCTGCCCCTGCCCCTAATCAAGGGCCATAGTACCCAAGGCCAGTACAGAAGTTACTTTTGCACCTAAAGCAAAAATAAAAAAATCTGTAGCCCTTTTATGACACCACAAAGCAGCTGCCTAAAGCAGATGCCTCCCTCTGCCTAATGATAGGGCCAGTCAAGTGAAGAGGGATGGTTCAGCCTTGAAGTTTTATCCCTGCACATTCAGTTCATCTTTTCTATTGTGCTTTGGATCTAACCCATTAGTTCCACCCAGAGGCTGCAAAAAGGCCAATTTTCTTCATCTTGTTTGTTTGTTCCTCAGTCTCTGTCTGGCTCTGTTCCTCCTAGTTAGGCTTGACTTGGCCTTTGTTTTCTCTGTTCTCTCTCCCCCCCCCCCAACTGCATGAGCTTCTGTCTTCCCCATACCGCCTTTTAAATAGTGTTTGCTGGAATCCAGCTCATTGGGGGCCACAAAGGGGGGTGTTAACTGGCTGTCTACTGGAGCAGGAATAATCCATGCCTAGGCTGCTGGCTTTGCCACCCTCCCTCACCCAGACCGTTCTGCTTCTCCCACACAGACTAGGGCATAGCAACAACAACCAGCAACAAACTACAGAACCGAATTAATAATTGGGGGTATTAAAAATATTTGGCATCTGGTCCTGCATCAGGTAAGCTCTGAGGCTGTTGTCTTTGCACCGAAGGGGTCATGAGCTGGAATGTCAGAAGGTGGGGCAGGTAGGATTGCCAACTTATTCGCTGGCCACTGTAGCTGTCTCTCTGGAAAACAGCTTAGGATCCAGACAGTCAGTGGTGATGTTTATCTCTTTGCTGTGAAAAGCTTCACCTTCTGATTTCTTCATATCAAGCTGTTGTTAACATCACAAGAGCAGGCCAGGCTGTTTTTTGTTTACTTGTGAGTTGGCAACCAATGGGTTGGTCAGATGGCAATCATTGGAAAACTTTTCTGCCTTTTGAAGAGATGGTGATTGGCAGCAGCTCTCCAGGGTTTCAGACAGGGGGCATTACCAGCCTTTTCTGGGGATGCTGGGAATTGAATCTGGAACTTTCTGCATACAAATCAGAGGCTCTATCACTAAACTACAGCCCTTCCACCATACATTGCTAGAGGCTCTTTGCTCACTATGCAATATTAAATCATATTGACAGCCGACAACTCACCTTGTATTGACTTCTGAAAGTGGACATCTTAGTACATGGATAATAAGTTTTACTTTTTATTTTTAATGTATGCCTCACTTTTTCATCCTTGAGAGGTTTAAACTGGTGTTTGCTATGCAAGAAAGAAAAGAAAAAGAAAGAAATTTATTCTGGTTGCGCTAATTACAGAATAGTGGCAACTCAGAAAAATAATCAGCACCATTACTTATCTGAATAGACAGTTATGGGATGGGATGGTGGAGAAGCAGTTCATTCAGACAGCATTTTGAAAAGCACCCAAATAGGAACTATGTTTTAACAAGCAGGAAATAGGGGTCATTGGAGGACATGCATTTTTGTTGAGATGTTGCAGGTATTTAAAAGATTCTTATGTGGGAGACACGGGTTGAAAAGCTGAGTTAGGCACAAGTGAAGCCCATCATCACAGGAGTGGGTGACCAAACAGGGGTCCAGACTGCCAGGGCAAAGAGGAGACAGGCAGGCCTGACTGCAGAAACAACTCAAGTAGAAGCGGCTCCATTGTATGCCACATAGCAGCCAATTCCTAGGAGCTGTGGGGGCTTTGGTCCCTGCAATAAAATATTTTAGGGGGCTGGGCCCCCACAAAGGTGATGGGCATTGTCATTCAAATGGTGTGTGTGCACCATGTCATGTGATTGATTATGCAGGGTGGGGCTTACCTAGGCCCCCACAATATGTTATTCTAGTTAGCACCCCCGGTATGCCATATCTTCAATGTAGCCACTGAAGCATCAGCATGCCATTTGAGAGTTGTGCTCCAGCAGTTTCTGCAATGGATTGAGGGATGTGCACCCGTCAAATTAATGGAAATGCAGCAAAGCATTTCACCCTGGGATTTCTCCATCACCCATTTTCTTAAATGAGGGGGCTTGACCCAACAGTCATTATCTGGAACACACACACCCACCCACCCACCCACCCACCCACCCACACATCCAAGGCAGGAATATATTCTAAAGGTCTAAGAAGCATGAGCAGAATGAGGAAACTAGAAGATGCATTCATTTACCATAATGCAAAAGGATTAAACTAACGCAGTAATGTTTAAATGGCAAAAAATATTCCCCCCACCATTCACAATTGATCATTGTAATGTAGTGTTCTGCACTGTGTTTAACAAAGGCCAATTCATAGCTGTAGATGCAATTGCCAGGTTGTTGGTTGATAGGGTTGTCTTCAAGGATAGAGACTGCATCCCTATGGAACCAAGACACTATCTGATGTTTGACGATTCATACTCCTGAGCTATTGCATAATTATTAGAAAAATACTGCTAGTAGGAGTTGTAGTAACAGTAATTGCTTAAGAAATATAGTTGGGTTAATTGGGGCCTTGAAGCAGAGGTGGGAAACCTGTGACCCTTCGGAGGGTCTTGCACTCCAATTCCCATTAGCTCCAGGCAGCAATTGAGGCCTGTATATTAATACTCTGTGTTTTATCAACACACGCCTAGAGAAGATGAAGGAAGGGAGCTGGTAGCTGAGTTAGTCTGAGAGGGTGCCTTGAATAAATATCTAAACTGGCTAAACTGTCCAAGCAGCCAGAAGCACAGCTGGAGAAGTTTTGGAGTACAGAGATATATTGTCCCTAACAGCCGGACTGAGTTGTGGGAATATTTGGCTGAGGTAGTGTCAGAGGGTAGTGGCAGCAACCGTGCCTCTTGAGTCTTCAGAAACAGTCAACACTTTTAAGACCCCAATGTGAGTATCAGTAGTCCCTCGTGTACACAGTGTCCCTTTAATAAGCCAAAAATCTTAGTTCAAGATGTGGGTGTCCTAAGATTACTAAAGGTAAAGGTAAAGGTACCCCTGCCCGAACGGGCCAGTCTTGACAGACTCTGGGGTTTGTGCGCCCATCTCACATCTATTGGCCGGGGGCCAGCGCTGTCCGCAGACACTTCCGGGTCACGTGGCCAGCGTGACAACGCTGCTCTGGCGAGCCAGAGCCGCACACGGAACGCCGTTTACCTTCCCGCTGGTAAGCGGTACCTATTTATCTACTTGCACCCAGGGGTGCTTTCGAACTGCTAGGTGGGCAGGCGCTGGGACCGAGCAGCGGGAGCGCACCCCGCCGCGGGGATTCGAACCGCCGACCTTTCGATCGGCAGGCCCTAGGCGCTGAGGCTTTAGCCCACAGCGCCACCCGCGTCCCAAAAATATGGAACGCTTCACGAATTTGCGTGTCATCCTTGCGCAGGGGCCATGCTAATCTTCTCTGTATCGTTCCAATTTTAGTATATGTGCTGCCGAAGCGAGCACCCTAAGATTACTACACATGCTCTAATTCCTTTATCCCTCCAAGGCACTGCAAAAGATGATAGTCCACAGGCCAGGGGCAGAGTCGACATCATAAATGGTTTCTCTTCTCCATATACTGTTTGTTTTCCCTCAAGCGATAAAAGTAATAAAAGTAGGAAATTGCTTGTTAATATTTGAATAAGCTGCTGAGGATCAGCTAGGTAATAGGGAACAGACTTTCTTCTGTTCATCTGAAACCACTGGTATTCTCCTAAATAAGACCACTCCAGTATCTTCCCCTTACCCACGAGTATCCTAGATCCTGGCCTTCCTGTCAGTAACCTTGTCAGTAACCAGATGTGGCAAACCTTCAGCCATCCAGATGTTGTTGAACTACAACTCCCATCAGCCCCAGCAAGCAGGGCCAATGGCCAAGGATGATGGGAGTTGTACTTCAGCACCATCTAGAGGGCCAAATGTTTCAGTCATAGGATTGCCATATCTTGAAGAGCAAAAAAATCAGACAGCCCATGCCCGAGCGCCTGCGCCCAAGCCGCCACCCTCCCCCCAAAAAAAACAAAAGAGCAAAAATTCCAGACATTCCTTTTTAAAATGTAAAAATCCCCCCAGATGGGTATGTTGGCCCCCCCAAAAGAGGACGCGTCCAGGATTTCCCAGAGGTATGGCAAGCCTATTCAGTCACCTGTCCTACAAGATTTTTCCTCTTTGCCCTGCATGGAATCGTGTTCTTACAAATGATGCCTATATGATGTTTTCATCTGTGTTAGGCTGATGCAATAGTTCAATGAGCTGGAGCGGTGCCAGGGGTAGAATGTGGGGCTGACCATGGAGTAAGATATGGGTTGAAATCTGCAGTTGACAAGCTCAATGGAAACAAATAAGCAGCCAGTGAAGCAACTTCCAAATGAGCAGGATTTGTTCCTTAGGACAGGAACCTTTTAACAGCATGGCTGCTTTATTTAAACTAACTGACATTCCTTAAAACATATTCAAAGGCATCCCCATATATAACACATTGTGGTAATCAAGGCTGCTGGTTACCAGAGTGTGCTTTTCTGCATGTGACTCTGCTGTCCGGTGGTGTTGGTGATTTATTTTCAGTGGTTGCTTTGAAGACTGGGACTTTGTGCTCTGGGAGGGGCTGTTTCCTCCTCCCACCCTCTACCTATTAGCACTGCAGATGCAAGAATCTCATCTGCTCCTCTCTTTCCCATGCCCCTCCCACTCATAGCAGCTTGGGAGGTGGGGGAGGTGGGGAAATTTACACCGAGGAAAGAGTTACATGCCCTGTCCTGGAGCAACAGGATAACGGGCACCACACCCTTGTCCTTGATCTTCAGAACCACTCAGTGGGGTTGCCAGTTAGCAAAACAGTAGCCATGGGAGAGCCTAATTGTAGATTTCCCTTTCAGGGCTGGTTTGGGCCGGAGGAGGATGAAATTATTTTAAGTTACAATGCTGTTCTGAGCATTGCTTATGAGAGTCCTGATCGTTTCCACCAATCAATCGCTTATCGCTTGGCATTTCCTTATAAGCAAATACAGAGTCTTGGGCTGGGGTGGTGTTTGGTTTTTTTTATGGTGGGTTATTGTTATTGTTGCTCTTGGGTGTTGTTGGTTTTTTTGTATCTTTATTTTAGATCTTGAGATTTATTTATGACTACTTTTGTTATGGGATGTGGGTGGCTCTGTGGGTAAAACCATAGAGCCTAGGGCTTGCCTATCAGAAGGTTGGCGGTTCGAATCCCCGCGATGGGGTGAGCTCCCGTTGCTCGGTCCCTGCTCCTGCCATCCTAGCAGTTTGAAAGCACGTCAAAGTGCAAGTAGATAAATAGGTACCACTCCAGCAGGAAGGTAAACGGTGTTTCTGTGCGCTGCTCTGGTTCACCAGAAGCAGCTTAGTCATACTGGCCACATGACCCAGAAGCTGTACACCGGCTCCCTCAGCCAACAAAGCGAGATGAGCGCCACAACCCCAGAGTCATTTGCGACTGGACCTAATGGTCAGGGGTCCCTTCTTTTCCTTTTGTTATGTTGTAGTTAACCTTTCTTTTCCATGTTGTAAGCTGCCTTGATTGTGGCTTGAACTGTGGATTGAAAATTGTTAAAACTCCTTCCCTTCTAGTACATTGTCAATTAGGTAGATAGGAATGAGCGGTTGACAGCAGGAGTTGTATTGGAGAGAGATTTATTTCTGCTAGCTCAACAGCAGAGATAAGATAAATCGAGCGTTTCCCCAGAGCCATAAAAAGATCACTGCCAGAGTAAGAGAAGGCCTTTGGCCCTTCACGGGGTCACTGACAGCTGTTAATCGCATGGTTAGAGCCGTAGGATGACTGAGGGAGACTTTCGGAGCTAGGTGTGGCTGTAAAGGAAGATATTGCTTCTGCCACGAGTAGAAGGGCACTTCCAGATGGGCTGCTGTGTAATGTGTACAAAGCTGGGGAGCCCATTCCATGTTTTGTGTGTGTTCCCAGTTCACCAGGGTCAGGAGGAGTTAGCCATGTCACACAATCTCCCACGCAAGGATGAATGTTCACCAGACAGGTGGTCTGGAAGTTCCCTAAGTTTTATAAGAGAACTCATCCACACAGACTATCCAATCACATGCCTTCTGATTGGAGATGAAACATGATTATGAAAATAAATTTAATTATGACTCTTCAGAATGTATATGAATTATAAGTGCATCTTAATGTGCAACATTAACTGGCTGAAGGACAATTAAATTTGAAAATTTAAGATGAGCATGCCATACCCTACAGGGTTTTTTATGACTGTGTGCAAGGATCACCCTATGCTCCCTGCAGAATGGACAGTTGGTGCTGACTGATGTTGGGGGTAAAAGATAGAATGTGTTTAGAAGAAGGGTGCATTTCAAAAAGTCAACGGATTGCTGGCTCACTGTTAATAATACTTTCCCACTATTCCCCTACCCCCGTCCCCCACATCTACAAGCCTGGTGCATTGATTGTGATATATTTCCACCTGCATCCTAATTTGTTGCCAAAACTTGCTGTCATTTTTAAGAATCAAAACTGCAAAGGTTTGCCCAGTTCTTTCTTCCAATGTTTCTATTTGTCGACTCTCTTTCCTTGGAGGGTTTTAAGCAGAGGTTAGGTGGTCATGGATGCTTTCGTTGAGATTCCGGCATTGTAGGAGGTTGGGCTAGGGTTGCTATATTTCAAAAAGTGAAAGTGAGCTTTTTAAATGAACTTCGCTGAAATGTACTAAACCGACATGGACTGCCATGCACCTGGACATTTCAGCAATTTCCGCTCAGGTGTGCGCACACATGGGGAGTGAGATGAGGCTCGTGGGCCAATGCTCGTGTGTCAAAGGACCTTGGGCTCACTCTGCCATTCTTCCGTTCTTAGACACAATTGCCCTTATATGGCGAAGGCAGGTGGCGATGGCATTCCGTGCCGAGGGAAGGAGGGTCCAAAGGTCACCCCGCTGCTTGCTCTGTTCAGGCACAGTCCGTCTCCAAGGTGCTGTGTGCCCACCAAACAGACACCGCAGCAAAGGTAAGGAGGTGGTTCCGGGGAGATCCAGGGCCTGCTTTGGACTCCCATCTGTCCTTGCTCTAGCCCTCAGCTTCATGTCAGCATTGTCTTGCCCAGAGCAGCCTTCTCCAGGCTGATGCCTTCTAGATCTTTGGGGGTAGCAGAATGTGCAGGCGAAAGCGGATGGCAGCTGTAGTCTAAAAGACGAGGAGAGCACCAGCTTGAAGAAGGCTATCCTAGGAGAAGATAGCAAGCAGCCTCCTCCCCACCCCACCCCTGCTTAGTCTGGGTGGCTTTTCTTGTAAAATGATTTCAGGTTTCTGAGGGGCGAGAAGAGGTTCTGAGCCTTTATAGTGAAGCTAGGGTCCAGGACCCCAATTTCAAGGTTTCTCCTGAGGCAAAAATGATGCTTATGCCTCCTGCTTGGACTGAACTCATTTTTCTATGGACACACTGCATGAGGTTAGAGTTGTGAAGACTGGGGGGGGGGAGTGGGAACATTTTAGGGGAAATTAAATTTGGTTCTTCACATTTCTGCAGCAATTTGTGCTTTAAAAAAATCCTCATAAAAATTATTCAGCATTTTTGTGCGAATTTCTCCTAAGAAACACATTTTTACATGCAGTTTTCACCAATGTGCACATTGTTTTTGCAACTAATTTCCCCTAACGTAATGCCTTCTTGTATCTTATTTCCACTAATATATTCATTTTTATGCTCATTTCCCCCTAGCACACATTTGGGTAAACGCTGGAGAACTGCATTACAAAATTTGGGAAAGTGTGGATTTTGAAGGGTGGCGGTGTTTCAGTCTCATATTATTTCAGAAAGTGTGATTCTGATCAGTTCAGTTTTTAAAAGTGTTAATAGGAACCAGGGGGCATTGTGGATCCAGAGCAAATTGCTGAAGAAATGTGAAGAACTGCATGAGAGTGCCCAGTTGTTGAGCAGCAAAACGGGAACATAAGACATTGATCCTAGAAAGGCACCAATGGCTGCCTGTGAGCTACTGGGCCCAATTCAAGGCTTTGTATTAGCTTGCGAAGCTTTAAATGGCTCAAGGCCCAAGTACCCACAGGAGTGCCTCTATATCAGCGGATCTAGTCTTTAAGATAGGCAAGAGAAGCTCTCACTCATGTGCCTTGCTAGGATTAATCTCTGATATGCTTTCCCCTGCCTATCTTAAAGACACATGGCAGAGCCTTCTTCACTGTGGCACCCTGACTATGGCACTCTCCTCCCCTTAGAGCTGTGGTTCTCCTCCTTGTTTAACATTTAAGCATCAGTTAAAGATGCATCTGTTTACTTAAGCCTTAGCAGAATGAAGGCATGCTAATTGTGTCTGGCTGTTAACCAGAAGGTTGGTGGTTCAAGCCCACCCAGGGACTGCTATGGATTCCTGCATTGCAGGGGGTTGGACTAGATGACCCTTGGGGTCCCTTCCAATTCTACAGTTCTATGATCCTAATGCTGGTTTTGTGATTGTGCTATAGTTTTTTAAATGTTGAGGTACTTGTGTTAGTATTTCAATTATTTTGACTGGATTCTGTTGTTTTTAAACTTTTATTACATATCCCTCTCAGCTCCTTTTAATGGAACAGGGATAAAAAATGCAATCAATTAATTGATAAAAACACAAATCTGCCTTATACCTGATCAAACCATTGGCCCATCTAGGCCTGTATTTGCTGTGCCAGGATTGGAAACTTGTGGTCCTTCAGATGTTGCACCTCCCATCACCTTTGGTCACTGGCCATGCTGACTGGTGCTGATGGGAGCTGCAGCTCATCATCATCTACTGTAGAGAGCATAAGGATTCCTGGTCTTAGGCAAGTCTTTCTAAGCTCTGCTCTTTGAGACTCCAACCGGAGACTGCCAGGCATTTGGTTCGCAAGCCATGTGTGCTGCCATTGAGCTATGGCCCCTTCCTGCAAACCTGAAATCACGTTTCATGTTCATTGCCCAATTTAACATATTCATCTTAAAACCCATTGCCTGGAAGTGAAATCTGTGGCAGTGATGTAGAGTGAAGGGATAAATGGAAATCCCTTTTCCAAGCCTTCTCAAGTTCTCAAATCCAGAGCTGTCTGCATGCATAGCACTTAAAAAAATAAAAAGGGTTTGAACCAAGATATCCCAAATTCTGATGAAAGCTGAATTATGCAAAATGTTGGGTTTTGTTTTGTTTTACATAATTTATTTTGCTTTTGCTAATCATGAAGAGGAGCAAGGAACCCACACAGAAGTCCTCTTCCGCAATGACCCTTAAAAATCTAATTCAGTCGATTTTCTAACTTCTAATCTTCATAGCATTTTTTCCAACATAGTTCCAAGCATAGCTCTGCAATCTTAAGGTTTTGAAAGCTGCTTTCCCCTTAAGCAAATCTTAAGATTCTTTCAGAAGCTGACTTCTGTGACCAATGATATGTCCAATGGCTTTTCTGCATTTCTGCCTGCATGCGTACAGGCCTGCTATAAATTGCCGATAAGCATTCAGATTTTAGCACCAGGCAGAGAAATTACAGGTGTGCATCACCTCTATGGACTTTATGATTTACGTGCCTGAGCTAGACTGCACTGCACTCCCTAATATCCTGAGCTGGTCTGTGGAAAGTGACTGCTGCCTTTTTCACCCCTTAAAAGCCAAACTTAGCTGACTAGGAAAATACCTGGAGCTCAAGTGAAGAGGAGCTGGAGAGCTGGGCATGTATTTTGTTATGAGAGGCAGGTTTAGGTTTGAATCGCAGCAAATTGTTTTCCCAGGGCACCAGTTTCCCTAAGATTTGCATAGGTTAATTCATGTGCATAGATTCAAATTTAGAAACCATTACTACAATTTAAATTGAAATAAAGTACATCTCACCATATTGGAGAAGACTTTGATCAGGTGACCTGTGTGTGCCTGCTTAGTATGTCTGTCATCCAGGTGCTCACTTTGGATGGGCAACTTCAAGGTCCAATTCTGCTGTCCCTTCTGGAGATTATTTCTCTTTAAACTGGGCTTGGACTGGCCTGTCCTCAGATGATAACTCTTTACTGTGTAAAGTAGGACACATGGCTCCATCCTACTCACTGTGGGGATGAAGGGGGCTGGGGCTCATGCCCTCTCTCCCTCAACCGTTCTCTCACATACTCTTCGGCTCAGTTCCCACCATCTCCATGTCGCTCAGAGAGCTGCTTCTGGTCAGTGTTGACAATACTGAGCTAGATGGACCAAATATCTTACTCAGTAACTTCCAATGTTTCTGTTCCTACACCTACTCACTTGTTCTCTCACTCTGTCTTCTGGAAATAGGAAATAAACTTAAAGGAAATCAGCTGTGACATCCTTGGCAATGTTGAAAGCATGTGTGTACATACATAATTACTCATTCAGGAGACACAGGTTTAAGGCTGATTTCCCACCAGCTGTAAAAATCTTTACCTTTCATTTGAGTGAACCCAAACAATGTTTTTGGTAATAATAACGTTGTAATAACAAGTCTTTTGGCAAGAGCTGAATTAGTTTGACTTAAGCAAAGCCCTTGGGCTTTTGACACAGACATCACAAGATCTCAGTTCATCTGCATGGTAGTTAAAATGTCTAGTTTCCTTTAAGCTAGCTACCAACTGGTTAGTTCCGCTCTAAATTATTGCGAGGAGAAATTAGATCTAGGAGTTCTCTAGCAGCTCAGGTTGAGCAAAGTCCTAAAGCACAGCAGTGTGAACCATCTTAATACTTCCCCTTTAGCAAACTTTTAGGAATGCAATCTGAATGAATGCAAGGAGTAATAGTCTGGTTTTCTTAACAACATTAATGTGGAGGTGGGGAGTAGCGATGTGAAGTTTGGGGTCCGAGCATAGACCATTCTTCTGCAATATTTAAACACTGGTTGGTTGTAACCTGGCTACATTGCTAATGAACTTTCCCATTCCTAAGGGCAGATCCCCCCACAAAACATTGACCATCACCATGTCAGCAGAGCTTAGTGCCAAAGTGACCAGGACTCTGAACAAAACCACACCCGGACTCCAGATATGGAGAATTGAGGTGAGTGTTTGTTTAAGTATGTGGTAGTATAAAGGTGAGAAAGAGACCAGCATTTGGAGGCATGTCTCGGTATGTGTTTCTTCTCTTCCCATGATTCCATCTTCTCCTGGGATCTCCTGCCTTTTAAAGGAGAAAGAGGGGAAGCTGAAACACAATTCACTCTAGATCAGGAGTGGGGGGGGGGGATGTCAGGCCTGGGGGGCCAAATGTAGCCCCCATGGCTTCTCTACCTGGCCTCAGAACTCTCCATGGGCCACACTACTCACTGGTTCTGCTCTGCATCCTGAGTGTTTTTGCCTGGCTGGAATGTGTTCTTGAACTCGAATAATGCTGCTTCCTTGCCTGTGTGGAGGATACAAAGGGGTGTATGGATATGTGGTTCTATATGGAGCCTTCAGTCCCTGTCATGGTGGGGAGGAAAGGCGGGGTGTGTGTCTGTGTGAATGTGTAGAAACTAGCAAAGGAAAAAACAAATTTGTTGCTCCACCCAGTTTTTGTCTCTGGCCCTCCCCACAACTGGCAACAGCTGTGGCCCTCAGGCTGCAAAAGGTTTCCTAGCCCTGCTCTAGACTCCCAGCTCAGTGTTGCAGAGTCCTTGTATTGAATCTCCTATTCTGAGGGCCAAACTAGATTGATATTAATTATATAAATGCAATTGATGTGCACGAAGTAGCAGCTATGGGAGAGGCTGGTCAGCATTAGGATCACACAAGGGGAGAGGGGGTTAATCCTTTCACTTACAGCCATGGTCCCAAACCCAAATACTCCCTGATCCAGAAGCTGCTGTAAGCACTGGGAAGCCTCCACCAGCTGAGCTGGGGCACAAGAAGGTGTCACAGCTGGCCATAATTGGGGGGATTTCCTCCCAATGCAAATAGCAGTTTTGGATGATGGATTTTCATCAAGACTGCAACAGGGGAGGATAGGGTTAATCCCCCCCTTCCCCTCCTGTTCTTTGATCCTGATAATTATTGTTTCTCTTCATCT
Organism: Podarcis vaucheri; assembly: GCF_965113315.1. Taxonomy (NCBI): domain Eukaryota; kingdom Metazoa; phylum Chordata; class Lepidosauria; order Squamata; family Lacertidae; genus Podarcis; species Podarcis vaucheri. The sequence goes on along the minus strand of NC_138759.1, from coordinate 88,803,233 downwards.
GTGGTTCTACCCTGAGCTATGGCCTGTCCTCAGAAGACTGAGGTGATGGGATTTGGCAAAACTAAAAAAAAGTAAAGTGATGGGACTTGGTAAAAAATAGGCTATTGAAGGAAGGAAGGCAGGACAAATGTTTAAAAATGAAGATAAAGGCAGGAAGAATGTTCTTTACACAACACAAGGGTGTGTGATGATCTTTAGTACTGTATATAATTCCAGCTAATTCCACCCCACCCCCCTTCCCTTCCAGAATATGGAGATGGTGCCTATTCCACCAAAAACATATGGGAACTTCTACGAAGGAGATGCTTATATCATTCTCTCGGTAAGAGGAATTAAGAATGGTGGAGGCCTTTGTGTCACTACGCTTGATGGGACAAAACAGCTGGAGAAAAGGACAAGGCTCAGCCCAAGAAAAAAGCGGGAACTTGCCTCATGTAAAGTATGGGAGGTGCACCATGGAGCATGATGAGGCCAAAGAAGGATACTTCAAGGGAAGGCTCTATGTGGCTAGGAGTAAATGGACTCCAGTCCTGTCAAACTTACGTATACAGTAGGCTACCACCCTAAAGGCCGCACTAAGTTGCTATTACTTAGATTTTAACAACAGCAGCAACAACATTAATACGTAATTTTTGAAGTCAGGAGCGGCTTCCAGAGATGGGCTGTCTTCAGCATTAGGACCGCATTATGTGCCTTCAGACCAGGGCTGGCCCTACCATTGGGCAAAGTGACCATCTCAGGCAGCAGATGCTGGGGAACAGCAGCAGCAACCCCCTCTGCCACTCACTAACCATTCTCTTCTGTAAGAGGATAGCAATGATTCCTTTCCCGGCCTCCTCTAAACTACCAGTAGTCTGCTGCCTTAGGTGCGTTAGAGGGCGCAGGAAGCCGCTTTATATTGAGTCAGACCAATGGTCCATCTAGCTAAATATTGTTGATGTTGACTGGCAGTGGCTCTCCAGGGTTTCAAACAAGGGATCTTTCCCATCCCTGCTTGAAGATGGCAGGGATTGAACCTGTGACTTTTTGCAGGCAAAGCAGGTGCTTTATCCCTATGGCCATTCCCCTAACACTGTCCCATGACCAGCGTTAAAGTCATATTCAGTTGCCAGTGATTCACGCCACTTTGTGCATCCAAAAATGTCTGGGTTTGCTGTATTCATTTGTTCAGCATCTGTTGCAATGGCTTTGCTTACCTCTCAAATATCACCTATTAGCATAAGCAAGGCAAGTTTGGGGTTTTAAACAATTACCCACTTTATTGATTTAATAAACAGGACCAGTTATTACCCTAGTTGGAGAGTCAGGTGGTTTAAATACCTTTTGAGAGCTGATGTCGCATGGTAGGTAAGAAAAGACATGGAGCTCTGAATGAAAACATTGCCAGTTCCATTCTGCCATGATCTTATAATAAGGTGGGCTTAAGCGTCACTCCTTCTCAGTTTAGGGATAACAAGATAAAGTACACTTCATTCTCAAGTGATACATAAAATCCTAAGTATTTTTTATTTTGTTGCTGATCTATTTTAAAGCTTGCTTCATTTCAGAGCTGTTTTTATATTAGCTGCTTTAACACAGTCACTTAATTTCATGTTTTTTTAATTGCTGTTCTTGCATTTCTGCGTATTGGAAGCTGCCTTGAAAGCTGGTTTTGGTCAAAAGGTAGGGTCAATATAAAACAATAAATAATACAGTATTTCACATCCTACCCTCCCATTCCCAACCCTTCTCTGTTCTCATGCCCTGCCTGTTTGTGAACACCTGTATCGTCGTACTGCACGTATTCTGGATAACTGGATAATGGCATACGGTTTGGATATGAGGATAAGGCATGGGTAGATGAATGACCTGAGTGGGTAGATCAAAGCAGAACTCCTTGCAAGAACCCTGCTCCTCTGTGTGATATATGTTATATTTTTTTATAAAAATTTTTATTGGTTTTACAAAGTTTTTAAAGACAAACAAACATATAAAAAGACATACAAACACGTATAGTTTCATAACTGTGTGATATATGTTATAGAAGGAGGATAAACATTGCAAGGTTTCTAAGAGAACAGAACAGCTCCATCCTCAAAGATGTCTGCTTGCTTTCTGGCCTTGAAATGTCACAGCGTGACTTTTCTTAATGTTTTTGCTTTTGTTTTAGAATTAGCTGCTTTCCCCATTGCTTTTACTTTCAGCACAGATCCGGGGATAGGATAGTGATACTGATCCGCCCATGCATGCGGAAACTCTTTTGTGTTTGAGAGTAGAGATCTGAGTCAATGCTCCTTTCTAGTAGGTGGACTTGGAGAGCTGAGTGTGTGAATCAAAATGCCCAGCATTGTGGCATTGACTGAGCGCCATAGGACAGAGAGGTCTCTGCAATTTTGGTGGGCCTGCTAACCAGCTTCAATTTTCCAACTAGACGCATAAGACTGGGAACAACTTCACCTACGACGTCCACTTCTGGCTGGGCAGTTCATCATCTCAGGATGAGCAGGGCTCAGCTGCCATCTACACTACCCAGATGGATGACTACCTGGGAGGAGTAGCCGTACAGCATCGTGAGGTCCAGGGCTACGAAAGTGACGCCTTCCGGAGCTACTTCAAACAGGGGCTAATGTATGTAATGCTCCTTATTGCCTTCTGGTGGCTGATCCAGGCAATGACAGCTTCTTATTCTTTGAGCCACTTTACATTTTTATGTGTTGTGCCTGAGACACATGCTAGGTAGTCTCAATTGGCAATGGCTCCTCCGGTACATGTCCACTGTGTGTTTAGAAACACACCAGCCCTTCCAGTGTTTCCTATAGGTACTTGACAACTCTTGAAATAAATAAAAAATCTGGATATCTGGGTGGGGCCATGTGGGCCGAGGGGACAGGGCTTAGAGCCAGTTCAGTGATAGTGCTGGGGAATGAAGCCCAGCAGATTTTGACGAATCCCTGCAGGCAGCCTAGCACAAAGCAATCTATTTCCCTAAAGTGAGCAGCTGGAGGAAAAGGGGCAGCTGGGAGGAACTGGAGATAAATGGTCAAAAGCAAAAACAGTCAGGGACAGAAACAGTGCTGTCCTTACTACAAAGTAGTTGTTTCCAGGGACGCGGACTTATAAAAAATATTGGGGGGGGCCCGGGAAAGCTCGTGAAATGCAAATAAGCTCATGAATATGCAAATAAGCTCATGAATATGCAAATAAAGTGGCGCCGCCCCCTCGTGAGCGAATAGGGGAGAGCGTGCTGCTGCCTATTAATCAGCTCCGGAACAGCTGATATGCGGGAAACCTGGGGCTAGAGGCAGGAGCCCCCGCCCCCGGGGATTCCCTAATCTCGCGGGGGACGGCCGGGGCTCTCCGGCTAGGGCGCGCAGCTGGCTGGCTGGCTGGCGAGGGAGCAGGTGGGGAGGAGGCGGGGGACGGCGGCGGCGCTCTGCTGGAAGGGCGCCCGAGATTATTGGGGGGGCTGAGCCCCCCCCAAAATTTTTTTGAGGGGGCTCAAGCCCCCTCAAGCCCCATGGAGTCGGCGCCTATGGTTGTTTCAAAGTGGCAGATTCCAGAGAGGGTTCCATTGCACTACCTTTCTTCTCTGTGTGGCCAGGTTCAGAGGACATGACACTAACCATGGTTTAGCAATCCTGCCTGTTCTTCCTCTGTGAATTGTATGTGACTGTCTACTTGAAAGTGTGGGCGTGATTGCCTGCGTGTGTGACCTCCATCTGCTGAGTAAATTTGCCTGCCTGCCTTCCTGAATATACCGTATGTGTGTCTCTTCCCCTCTGCCGGGCATGTGAGTGTATGTCCCTGCTTGCATGGTGGGTCTCTCTGTGTGTACGTGTGGCAAGTGTGCTTTGACCACACTTCTCACTGGCACATGTCACTGGAGGGGTGACCAACTTCAGACTTCAGCTGAAAGAGATTTGCCGCTCCTTGTTTAGCATTAAAAAAGAACCACAGTGAGACTTGGCCTTGTATGTTGCCCTCTGCTCCTTGTATGTAAGAGGTTAATGAAAGCTTCCTTTTTTGGTTTTGAATAAGCCATAGTTTCATGTTATTCTAAACTTGGAAAACTGTTGTTTATTCTAACTGCTAGGGAGCTCAAATGAGGATGTAACTGTAGTTTCTGATCTAGGTTTGTTTGAACTAACCACAGTGCAAATAAACCATATGTCCCAACTGCAGACATAAACTGAGGTTTGTTCAAAACCAGCAATTGAAGCTTTCAATCTTTCCCCCCTTGCATATGAAGGAGAGCCAGGGCAGGTGGGGGAGAGGAATGGGACCCTGAAGATATGTGGGGCTCGTCATCTTATGTTTGAACCAGGACTACATATAATAAAATTTAAAAATGGGTTCCAAAGCAAAGGGCATCATTTTGGTTTTTGCTTTGGGGACAAAAAATGTCTAAAGTTGACACCTTATAGGAGCGGTAGGAAACTTGTAAGCCTGTGGTCCAATTTCATGAGGTCCTCAGTCCTAGTTTCATGCAAGTAGCAAAGAGGAGTTAAATGTGTGTGGGGGTGTCCCAACCCACATTTGGCTTCAGCTATGCCCACTGCTGATATGCAGCCCCCAACAGATTACACTTGGGGGAATGTAATGCTCAGCAGAAGGTTGCCCTCCACCCCACAGAGGTCTGTCCATTTAAGGGCCTGAAATGTGTGTTGTAGCTAACGTAATGTTCTTAACATCAGAGGCTCTGGAAAAACTAAAGCAGAGTGGCTGTGGAAGGCAGAAGGTCTTCCCCCGCCCCTTTCTGCCCCATGCTTCTATGAGGCATACTGGGTAGAAGTCAACCCTTTCTTCTATGGGAGGTCTGCATACACACTCTATATTAAATCACGTGGCTTCCCCCTAAGAATCCTGGGAGCTGTAATTTAACCCTCACAGAGCTGCAATGCCCAGCACCCATAATGATCTACACTTCCCAGGATTCCTTGGGGGATGTTGTGTGCTTTATATGTGCCTTAGATGCATAGTGTGTCTGCAGCTGATGACTTAGCTGTTTGGGAATGTTGGTGCTCTCCTCCACAGTCCAGACCCTGACCCTGCCTCTCCTCTGCAGCTATAAGAAGGGTGGAGTGGCTTCTGGCATGAAGCACGTGGAGACCAACACGTACAATGTACGACGCCTGCTGCACGTCAAGGGCAAGAAGAATGTGATGGCAGGAGAGGTGGGTCAAAGATGGGCTGGCAATGTTGGGAAAGGGCTGGCCAGGGCTGGTAGCTTAGCGCCTGGTAAAACTGTCAGATCTAGACACTGGGGTCTTTGAACACTTGTGGGTGATCATGAAGACAAGGTTCATCACAGTGTTGCAGCCCATGAAGGCACACTCAGATCTTACAAAAATCAAACATTTTGCAGTGCTTTTGACCTCTTGTTGGAGTAGTACAGTAGATGCACTTTTAATGATGTGCTTGTGGAGGTCATCAGTGGCTACTGAAGCCACAGTGGCTATGTTTCTACTTCCACTGTTGGAGGCGGTGTGCTGCTGGCAGGGGCGGCCCATCCTGTTTCTGCACCTGTATTACTATAGGTATTCTTTTAATAGAAAGCACAGTGGAAATGGAAATAACTTTTATATTTACAAACCAACAAACAGCAAGCCAACAATCTATGAAATAAATATGTATATTTTTTTATTATTTAGAGGTCCTTTGCAATCTGAGGCCCTGATCTGTAGCTTCCTTAGCTTGTGCATATATCTTGCACTGCTCCCAGATTTTCCACGGGCATCTGGTTGGCCATAATGAGATCTAGATGTGGTTTTTGGCCTGATCCAACAGGGATCATCTTGTGTGAGGTCCCCAGACTGATAGAATCCAGGTATGACTGTCTTTCAGTAAACTCACATAGGTTTTCCCACCAGCTGTTTTTTTCCCCTCTTGCAAAGGTGGAGCTGAGTTGGAGCAGTTTCAACTTGGGCGATGTGTTTCTGCTAGACCTGGGGAAGCTCATCATCCAATGGAACGGTCCAGAGAGCAACCGCCTGGAGCGACTGAAGGTGCAAAGTCTGCCATGGGTGGTGGAAGTGGGGAAGCAGGAGAGACGGGAGTTGTGCAAAGGAGGGTTTTGGTGCCTGTCCTTTCTTGGGTGGGACATCTGACATTTGAAATCCAAATGTAACATTTCTATTGTAAGAAAAGGAGGGTTGTTTTGCTGACCAAAAAAAATATATGGATTGGGAGGAAACGGGAGAATCAGGATCAAGTGAAGCCACCAACTTATCATATAACAACCGAGTGGTGGGACATGCTAAAGACACTGAATGGCCTTCCTAATAGCCTTGGGATTATATTACATTGATGGATTCACTGTGTGATGATCAGCTCATAGTTCCATGTAGTTCAGCAGCCATTAATAAATCCAGCGTATTAAAATGGCTGTTGAGCATCATTCTTTTTAGTATATCTCCCCTTCCTAGGAAGGGTGGTAGGAATAATTCATGACTACAAGGTGCTTCAAGGTGTTAGGTTCTGTGTCTGAGTTGGCTAAGACAAAAAGGGAAATAAATGAATTGGGTGATAGCTGAAGTGAGACTAGAATGCTGGACTAGATAAGCCTTAGGCCTGATCCTGCATGGGGTTTCTTGTTCACACCCACCATGCTCTTATTTGTGGGTTTTCTCATTCTTCTAATGCCATTCAGGCTTCCTCCTGCCACCCCCTGACCTTGGCTTGTGGTTGTATTTCCTGCAGGGGATGACCCTAGCCAAGGACATTCGTGACCGGGAGCGTGGGGGTCGAGCGCAGGTAGGTGTGGTGGATGGGGAGGACGAAGCTGCATCTCCTATTCTCATGAAGATCATGGAGTATGTGCTGGGGGAGAAGAGGAACATTCAGCCTGCCATCCCAGATGCCGTAGTGGACCAGAAGCTGAAATCTTCTCTCAAGCTCTACCAGTGAGTGACATTGGGTGTGTGGCAGTGGGGACTATGGTGAGGCAAAGAGGTTGTGTGGAAAGATGCATTGCTGCGGGAGAGAGGAGCAAACATCTCTTTGATGGATACAGGAACAGGGGAATGTGGGAGAGAAAGCCTCTGATGGAAGTACACACACTGGTCAAGAAAGCAAATGTTCCATTTATTCTGTTCATGGGATCAATACTGCTCCTGAGAGCACCTGTGTAACCTTCCTTAATGAGTACAATTCTGTTTGCCATGTTTGGGTTTTTTCTTGTGGATTCAAAGTGATTTGGAAAGAACTGCGACAGCAAAAGGCATCCAGAAGGGATGTATGAGGAGGGACAATGGGAGATCAGGAATAGGGCAGGAGCCTGGAACTATGAAGGAAAGAAAATAAACTAGAGATAAATCTCAAAAGGGAAGGAGACCCTACAGTTGGGCACCTTGGCTTTTGGGCTGTTTTGGCCAACACTGCCCCCATTTTCAAATATTTCCTTGTAACCATGAAGGTAAGAAAATATCCTCCTAGTTTCCTGGCTCTTCCTCCCCTTTTTAAAATTAGCGTGTGAATGCGCCAAGGCAATTTGGGGTTCAGTGATGTCACTGCAGGTGAGATGCAGACGTTCTGCTTCAGATATCATAGGAGAAATACAGAAAAAAAGAAGCAGGAGTAATTTATCATTATTTTCCACCCCACTTTTATGTTAACTGAACTGGCTGTGAGGTTCTCTAGAAAACTGAATTCTGCAAGGTTTTATATATTGAATAGGCCCAGTCCTGATTTTTAGCTTTTAAGACCATTATAGTTTTGCATAATCTTCATCCCAGAGTGTAGACTAGCAACATCACTTTGGAGAGCTGGTCCCATGACTACCCTCTTGTTCCTCTCCCAGAGTCTCTGAGATAGAAGGGAACCTTCTTATCCAAGAAGTTGCCATCCAGCCCCTCACCCAGGACCTTCTCAAGAATGAGGTAAGACTCATCCCTGGGGGATTGGTTGCACCATGACAAGCTTAAAGCGTAGGTTGGGGGTTGGAGAGAAGGGAAGACCAGAGGAGACATTATTCCAATGTCATCTAACACAGTTGTAGCCGTTCTGCCTAGTGAGACTGTGGCCTTCCAGATGTTGCTGGACTACAATGCCCATCATCCCTGACCACTGACCATGGTGGCTGAGGTTGATGAGAGCTGGAGTCCATCAACATCTAGAGGATTACTGGCTACCCACCTATGCTGTAAGAGAGAGCCTGGTAATGGAAGAAGGCTATACTGGCCTAAACAGCTTCTTTGTAATGAAACAACTGGATCTTGTTTTGTCTCCTTTCAGGACTGCTTCATCTTGGACCAAGGTGGTGTGAAGATCTTTGTGTGGAAGGGTAGGAATTCAAGCAAGGAGGAGAAGCGGCAAGCGATGACACGGGCCCTGGTAAGTGAGAGGATAAGGCAAAGCTGAGCCCATACAGTTTCATATCTGGGCAAGGACCTTTAGCAATGTTCCATAACTTCTTGGAGATACTGGAACAAAGTGCCTCCACTCTCTCTCCTGCCATTTCAAGGGATCAAAACCATTTTTGGCTCCATGATTCCAGATCTTGACTAACATGAATGCTACCAGCTCATTTAGATTCTCTGTCTGGATTTTGGACCAGGGCTTGGATATTACCTTCTGCCTACTTGCCTGTCTTCCTTTTAGCCTCATCCATTTCATAGGCTTAAGGAGGGTATCAGGGAAACAAGTATATAAAACAGAAAAAACTTTACAGGCTTAAAAAAAAAAATTTAATCACAGTCCTTATAATGAAGCAAAGCAAAATCATGGATAGCAAATTCTGGGAAGGAATTCTTCCACCAGTCCTTTGTTTAATGTTCCGTCAACAGAAAAAAATGACTGTACCAATGCAGACAAATGCCCCAATAAATCATATAAATTACGGTAAATTCTTGGTGGATATTATTCAACAGGACACCATTTGCAAACAAAAAAACAAAAACAAAAAAAACAAGCAAACTCATGCTTCTTTTTTTTTAGACCTTCCATTTTCCAGTTTGAAGAATATACAGTATTTAAAAATGCAGCAATTCTGTCTCGCATTGCATCTGCTACACTAGAAATCAGGGGTGCAAAAGACTGGAGCTCAAGCTAGTTTGTGTTCTACATTGTTTCCTTTTTAGCCTAAGTTAATGTAAGAGCATAAAGCCTGGATGAACCCAAAGCCATCTTTAGCCCCTCTAATAGCCAAAGCAGGTGGTGAGGGCCAACAGGACTAATGAGAAACAAGAGGAAGCTACCATACAACAAAATAGAGCTTTAAAAAACAACAAAATGTAAGAGGCAGCACTCCCCCCACAAAAAAACCACATCCTGACCAATGAGGACCAAGCATGCTCAGTAACCACAGAATGCTGAGTGTTAGTTGAAAAAGAAAACTGGTGGCAGAGGGATGGGATGGAGCGTTCTACCGGGGGCATTGCTGGCTGGCTGGCTGGCACCATGTACATGAGCACTGCTGTTATAGTAGGCGAGGAATACACTTATCATTTTTTGTTGCAGGCCCCAGGTGTTAAAGAGATAACACTGGGCCTGTTGAGGGTGATAGTCTAGGATACTTCCAAATATGCTCTGTTTAATGAAGTCTCTGTGGAGTCCTTCCTCACCTTGTTGTGAAAGTTGCTCTGTTCTGGTCTTCTCCTTGTCATCTCAGGGTTACATGAAGGCAAAGAACTACCCACCCAGCACCAGCGTGGAGACTGAAAATGACGGTTCTGAATCTGCTGTCTTTAGGCAGCTCTTTCAGAAATGGACTCTCCCCCATCAAAGCACTGGCTTTGGCAAGACCAACACTGTTGGGAAAATAGGTAAGTGCTGAAGCCTGATCAACTTAGTGGAGCTGATGGTTTAGAGGCTGCTTCTGACAGGTATGGGCCCCACAAGAAGAGGTGGGAAAGAATGTTGTTTTGGCCTGTCTCTTTTGTGAAAAGACAGATCAGTCTGTTCTGTTTCAGTTTCTGTGTTCATTCCTCAATGCATTCTCTCCTGTTTCTGTATCAATTTGCAAAGAAATTAGAAAACCCACAGTTTCAATTTGCAAAGAAAATTGAAAATCCACAGTTAAATATGTACTTAAGTACAGTGGTACCTCAGGTTACAGACGCTTCAGGTTGCAGACATTTCAGGTTACAAACTCTACTAACCAGGAAGTGGTTGCTCCAGGTTAAGAACTTTGCCCCAGGATAAGAATGGAAATCACACACCAGTGGCGCAGCAGCAGCAGGAGGCCCCATTAGCGAAAGCACGCCTCGGGTTAAGAACCGTTTCAGGTTAAGAATGGACCTCTGGAATGAATTAAGTTCTTAACCTGAGGTACCACTGTACATAGTTAATATGGGCCATATCTGCACAATACCTTAAAAACACTATTATACACTTTGAGAGTCATGGCTTTTCACCGAGGATCCTGGGAACTGTAGTTCATTAAGGCTGCTTAGAGTTGTTTTTATTCGACCCCTCTTCCCCTCACAGAGGTGCAGTTCCCAGAGTCGTTTGGGAAGAGGAATTGGTTGTGAAACCGTTCTGGGAATTCTGGAGCTAAAGTTCTGCCAGACTCATTCTTGTTTACACACACACAAAACCCCCACTATGGAGGTCTAGTGCAGTGGTAACCAACATGGTGCCCTCTAGCTGTGGGGTTCCAGTTCCTGCCATCCACAAGGTGCACAATGAATGGCCGGTAATAGTTAGGAATGATGGGAGAGCACCACACTGGGTAATTGTGGCCTTGAATGTGGGTTGAAGGAAGCATTTATTGTGAACCCTCTCCTTAATATTGGCAGCATCCTTGACAAGAGCTGCTGAGGGTCTGTGTTGTATATGAACAAACACACCTTTAGAATGAAACGTCGTTGTTGCTGCTGTTGTTAAAATTTGCATACTGCCCTGCATCTGACAAACCCAGGGCAGTTCTCAGCAGAATCCCAAATGTTGGGTTTTATAAGCATGTGGGTTGCTATCCTCTGCTTTCTGCTGTGGAAACCATACATGGTGGTGCCTCCTTCCTGTAGGAGTAACACATGCAGTTTCCATCCATCCCATCAAAGTTTATTCTTTAGCTTGTAATTGCCCATCCTTGAGGCCACACGGTCCCTCAGATGCAGATGTGCTGGTTAAGACCAAACCTACCTACTTTCTTCCCTGGCTGCCCAACAGCCAAAGTAGAGCAAGTGAAGTTTGATGCCACCACTCTCCATGCCAAGCCGGAGATGGCTGCCCTGCACAAGATGGTGGATGACGGCTCTGGAGAAGTAGAGGTGAGGACAGTGCCATTTTTCTAGAAAAAGAGGTGCCAGAAATCACCACATGCTTGTTCTCTTGTAATGGCAATGGTGCCCACCTGAGAGGTGCCAGAACTGAGCTCAGGAGAGTTTCGGCTGGGGGGGAAAAGCCCTGGGTAAGAACCAGGCCCACCCAAGTCCCCACCCCCTTTTGGCTTTGAGTTTAGTGGGATAACCTGTTGTGAGACACAAGAGCACAAGAGAGGTCTATCTCAAAGGCTTCCTCTTGGCCTCAGCTCTGCAAAAATGCAAAATGAATTGCCATGCTAGCATTATGAAAGTAGAGCTGGAGTTAAAGGTGAGCAACTGCAATAAATCTGGCAGGACCAGCCCCAAACTAGCCACACTTTTGAACCTGTGGCAACAAAAGGACTGAAAATCTCTTTGGTTACAGCTGTCCAAATTTGCCTTTCTGAAAGGAGGACAAGCTGCGAAATTATATCCAGTGCCAGTGACTTGGCTAGTTGGGGAACAGCAGCATGAATGCCACATAACATAAGGCCCTGGACACCTTTGAGAGGAAGGGTGGGATATAAATTCAATACCATTCAATTATAACTTTAGTAGGGCTGTGGGGTATGCTTTGGTGCTCCTTAGGTTTGTAGGCTCGGGAAGGTCTTTGCCCTGGGCTCACCACAGACCCTGTAAGGACAACATCAGCAGGAACCTAAGGGAACTGAGGACCATCTTCTTCATCACTACCTCTTTCTCTGGGACTTCACAAGGCATCACACAGTAAAGTTGAAGCATATCACCATAGCCATAAGGACTTGAAAAGTGATGCTTTGGTGGTGTTTTAAATGTGAATCGAGTTCCTTAGAAGGCTGAATTCTGTATCCAGTGCCACATTTCCTTCCACCATCACCCCAAATGTACAGAGTTGAGAAATTCAGATATACACCACTACTCTAGGGGCTTGCTCACACTTCCATTTGCCCTCCTGTTTTCTCCAAGGAAATCTCAGAATCTGCAGTGTCCAGTTATGATGGACCTAACTGCTAACTGAGCTAACTTTGCCAAGCACTATATTCCTGGCTATACTGAGGAAACCTCCACCCACCAACCCCTGCCTACCCCTTGAATGTCTACTACTACCCTGTTGCTCATGTTCCACTTGCCTTGACAGGTCTGGCGAATTGAGGACTTGGAACTGGTACCAGTGGAGGGTCGCTGGCTTGGTCATTTCTACAGCGGCGACTGCTACCTTATCCTCTACAAGTATCTAGTCTCCAGTAAAATGCACTACATGATCTACATTTGGCAGGTGAGCAGGTGGAGGTGGGCAGGAGGGATTACGGCAAAGGAAGCAGAGTATAGGCCAAGGAGATGGAGAGAGAAGACCTTCTACATGTCACCAAGGAGCAGTAGAAACCATTTGCATGTTCAGAACAACAACAACAAGTACTAGGAATTTGCCTTTCCAAAGGAGTCTGAAGTTCTCAGGACCCTAAAGATGCCACTGGATTCTGTTGTAAGATGCTGTGTTCCATTGCTCACAACACTGTCATGAGTTTTGAAGTCCTTTCTCCATTGAATTGTAGCTGAGAGACAGTTGGAACTGTACCCCAGCCTTTTAAGTCAGCCTACTCTGTTGCTGCTTTCCAGGGTCGCCACGCCAGCCCCGATGAGATCACTGCCTCTGCTTACCAGGCTGTCATTCTGGACCAACAGTATAATGGTGAACCTGTGCAGGTGCGAGTGACCATGGGCAAGGAGCCTGCTCATCTTATGGCCATCTTCAAGGGACGCATGGTGGTGTATTCGGTGAGCACAAGAGGGACAGACTCGGTGGTTAAAATTGCCTCCCTTTCCATTTCCCAGCTGTACAATGGGGAGCAAAACAGATACGAAACAGGAAATCCAAAGAGAACATTAGAGTATCCAGTGGTGGCTCTAATTTTGATCAGAACAATAGTTCTAAGGAGGATTTAGGTTTCGCATCCAAGTAGGTATTTTTTTTTGGGGGGGGGTAACAGGCACAATACAGGTTTCCTTGTTTCCCCTCCCCCAGTGGAGATAATCATAGTTTTGGGGATTGGGGAGCAATTTAGACTAGGAAAATCACAGAGAAGTGAACATTTGCTCTACCAGCAGCACTTCTCCAATCGAAATCTGAGATCCCAGAGGGGCTTTAAATAATAATATTAAAAGCCCACTGGGAAATCAAAACCCATCTTTCCCACTTCACATGCCTTTTGGTCTCAAAGCTTCCTAATCTGGAGTTACACCACTTCAAGGGAGTTTTATGACAGGCTGTATTCTTGTTGCCACTTTGTAAGCTGCTTGTGGTGGAGCACTCTACCGCTTCCTCATCCCTTTTCCTTTGGTGGCGGCGCTTTGTATATTGAGCGGATGTGACCCTCCTGTCAGATTTCAGAAAGGGGAGGGGAAAATATCCCATTCGTTCCATGCCCTGAACAGGACAAGGAGCAGCGGGTTTAAGTTCCAGTGGCAGAAAAGGCTACTGCGGAATGGGAAGCTATCAAGGCAAAGGGGAACCTAGAATGCGTCAGTCACAGAGTGACCTGACCTCATCTGTGTCAGGAAAGGGGCCTTTTGGGACCAGTTCCTATAGTTCTGCAGTGGAAGGTGAAATAATGGATGGGACAAAGCTTGTACAAAATAGTTTATGTCTCTGGGGGAGGGTTGAGGCTTAACGAATAGATCTTGCTTTCATGCAGTTCTATGACCTTTATTTGGGATGATATAACCAGTGCACTGGGCTTTGGAGTGCAGTGATGCTCATGCTCTATAGAAGCATGGCTGAGAGGCTGTGGAATTCCTCAACACAGCACCCATTCAGAAAGTGTGCATGAATTTTGCATAATTTCTCTTGCTCTTGTAGTATCCAAGCCCTAGAAGCCTGGAGTGATGCCTGGACTCTTATAGCTGTCTAAATTCTTTTCCCCCTTCCTCCTTACACCTAGGGTGGTACCTCCCGAGCTGGCAGCACAGCTCCAGTGCCCACCATCCGCCTTTTCCAGGTGCATGGGACCAACGAGTTCAACACCAAGGCCTTTGAGGTGCCTCCCCAGGCCTCCTCCCTCAATTCCAACGATGTCTTTATCCTCAAGACTCAGAGTTGCTGCTACCTCTGGTATGGGAAGGTAGGCATCCTTTCCGGGAGAAGTGCACAGCTGGTGGATGATTTGGAGGCTGAGGGCACTAGCAAGTGTGATCCTGAACAAACATCCTCAGCTTTGGAAGAGGGAGTGGAATTTAGTTAATTGAAAGGCTGACCCAACCCCCAACCCCCACACCACAGTCTGGTTTTCCTTCCTGCAGGGTTGCAGTGGGGATGAGAGGGAGATGGCCAGGAGTGTGGCTGACCTGATCTCCAAGACCGAGAAAGCAGTGATCGCAGAAGGACAGGAGCCTGCGGAGTTCTGGATTGCACTAGGCGGGAAGTCCCAGTATGCCAACAACAAAAGGTAATATCTGGCACCTGGGCAAGTGCTGCTCTGCAAGGGCAGTGCTAGCTGCCTGCATCACATCATCAGAGCAACAGATGTGTGCACACCATGGCTACCAGAATGCATGGCCTCCACTGACTACCTTACAGCTGATCACTTGGGCAAGGGGCCCTTTCCAGGCATGCTGGTTGCAGAATACTGTGAGGCAAGGAAGCCAACCAGCCCAGGCCACCAACAAGGCAGCATAGCTGCTACTGAGGCTTCCACTCAGGGGGGCTAGAACTCCACCAGTTTGGCACCGATTTGTGGTTCATAGTTAATATAAAGCATGAAGCCTGTGTTTGATGTATCAATTGCTCAGTTTATGGCGTGCTGCAAAATGCTGGGATTTTGCTGTAAAAGACGTGCAAACCTTTGGTACAGGTTTGGAACATGATTCCAAATTTGGGGGTTTTATAGTTAAATTTTCTTAGTGTGGTTGCCATCTCTCCCAGCCTCCATTGCCTGAAACGGCTACTTCACACTGGCTAATGGCAGGGCCGGTCCTGCCTAGGCAATGCACTCTTACACGCCAATCCTTACTCTCCTAATGCCAAAGTCTGAATTGGATGGAAGAAGCCACAGCCTCCATCTCCACTCAAAATCGGAAGACTCTGGTGGCTTTTTAAGGCATGTGTGAGAAAACCTCAAGTGTCAGTTTCCCTCCCTCCAAATCCACTTGCAGAGGGTGGTTATTTTAGAGGCAAGTGGCAAGGAGTTTCAGAGGGAAATGAAGCCCTCGCACACCCTTTCTGGCTGCTTCTCTACTCTAGATTGCTCCAATCCAGCCTTTCTCAACCTGTGGGTTCCCAGATGATGTTGAACTACAACTCCCATCACCCCACGGCCAGAGCTCAAGGATGATGGGAGTTGTAGTCCAACAACATCTGGGGACCCACAGGTTGAGAACGGCTGCATCTGATGTGGCCTGGTAGAAAAGCTGGATATATGGCTTTTTCTCCATGTGCTTGTGTGGAAATAGGGAGCTGACCTGCCACCTGGCCTGTCTCTCTCCCTCTTTTTGTGCAGATTACAGGAGGAAACAATTGCCATCACACCTCGGCTCTTTCAGTGCTCCAATAAGACGGGGCGCTTCCTTGCCATGGAGATCACAAATTTTACTCAAGATGACTTGGAAGAAGATGATGTGTTCCTACTGGATGCCTGGGACCAGGTGGGTCTGAGGTGGGGGGTGAAGAATGAATAGGGAGAGGAAGCATTTGCTGCTCAATGAAGCACATTGGCAATGAATGTCCCCCCCCCCCCCCGTAATAATGCTATTGAATTTTACTTTCATGGCTAATATTGCACGCTGGAATTTCTTTACAGCTTTGTTCGTGCACACACACTTCTCATCTGATATAATTACTGTGCAATATTAACACTCCATGCAGCTGATGATGTGAACTACAGTGGTGCCTCGCAAGACGAAAATAATCCGTTCCGCGAGTCTCTTCGTCTAGTGGTTTTTTCGTCTTGTGAAACAACCCTATTAGCGGCTTAGCGGATTAGCGCTATTAGCGGTTTAGCGGCTATTAAAGGCTTAGCGGCTAAAAGGCTATTAGCGGCTTAGCGGCTTAGAAAAAGGGGGGGGAGCGAAAAAAATAGCAAGATGTTTTCGTCTTGCGAAGCAAGCCCATAGGGAAATTCGTCTTGCGAAGTGCATCGAAAAACGGAAAACCCTTTCGTCTAGCGAGGCATTCGTCTTGCGGGGCACCACTGTATAGTCCACGAAACCTTGTCTTAACCAACTGGTTAGCCTTTAAAGTGCCACAATTTTGTTGTTTTGGGGGTAAGAAATGAATATGACCACTACCCCTCTAGAAACTGTTAGCTAGGGTTCCCTAAGGTTTAGGGGGTTATGGTCTGCCACAGAAGCTTTAAGTCTACAGTTGAGAGATATACACAGGCAAACACAAACGCAAGGGCAGAATTCCCTGAACCTTTCTCCCTTTTGATCCAGCTCCCAGCACATGAGCTGCATGTCCGCTTCCATTCATAAGAGCTTTTTCTCCGGCCAGGTTTACTTCTGGATCGGCAAAGATGCAAATGAGGCTGAGAAGGAGGCAGCAGCCGTAACGGTGCAGGAGTACCTGCGAACTCACCCGGGTGGACGTGACCTTGACACTCCCATTGTGATTGTGAAGCAAGGCTTTGAGCCTCCGACATTCACTGGCTGGTTCCTAGCATGGGACCCCCTCAAAGGGACAGTAAGTGACCTAGTGGCCCTTATTCTTTCAGGTCTAACAAAAGGCAGCTGAGAACACCACGTCGTGCAACAAAGGTTAATCCCATGTGAATTCAAAGACATGTTTGAAATGTGTAGAAAACATTACTTTCCCATCATCCTTGACCTTTGGCCAGGTGGACTGGAGACGATGGGAGCTGGAAGCATGTTACCCACCCCACCTACAGATTTTCATCAGAATTAGCTTTCATGAACTTTCAACATGCTGAAGTGTAGCTAGGTACATCCAGACTGTCTGTATCCTCAAATGATGATGAGCACATAGGTTACCAGGCTTAAGATTCAGCAGACTTCTCTTTAAGGAATCCTATTTTAACTCTCTAGCCTTCAGTCAAATCAAAATGTTCATGTGTGTGGGTAGTCTGGTAACTCCCAGGGTTTTTGTGGTCTATCTTCATGCAGGAGAAGAAATCCTATGAAGAGTTAAAAGCTGAACTTGTAGATGAGGACAACCTTGGCCAGATCACTTCTGTAAGTATTACTGAAGAGTGGGATAGAAAGCAGGGAGAACACGTGTTTGATCATATACAAGTGCAGGTGGCACAGTTGCCATTTAATTCATAGGAAACCAGGAACAATAGGACTCAAGTTCATTTTATAGCAGTAACTGCTGTGTAGCTTTTCATGCCTGTACTATCTGATTGGGGGATGTAAGGCCTTCTTTTAAAGTTATTTCAGTATAAAAGGCTGCAATACTTACTCCAGAAAAACTTCCCTTTAGAGGGATAGTAAGTATGGTAACAGCTGAGGAGCAACGGAGTTGCATTCCTCTTTAAGGATGAGGTTAACTGCTTGTAAAGAACATTGCCCTCTCCACCTCCCTCACTGTTCCTCTGATGTTGTAGTGACTGACCTTCTTGCGGCACCTTAAAGACAAGAGCATTATGGCACAAGTGATTGTGTACTAGACTATTTCTGCTGCAACAGACCAACATGTCCCTTCCAACTCTACCATTATTCCTCTGGATGGCGCTAGAATTTTTAAACTCCTTTCTTACAAAGTGTACCAGAACACACAATACTGCATTTTAGATCAATAAATGCATTTATTGATCTAAAACAGTTCAGTTTACAATGCCAATTTACCTTCCCTCAACTCAGTGCTATTTTTCTATAAAAAGAGGTGTTGGAACTCACCACGAACACCTCCCTTGTTCTCCCATAATGGCAATGGCGCCCACCTGAGGGGTGCCGGAACTGAATTCTGCTGAGGCTGAAAAAAAGCCTTGCCTCAACTCTTGTTTAAATAGATACAAGACACATTTGAGCTTTGGGTATTCCCCCTTCCAATTTCTCTTTCAGGAAATACTTGATGCAAAAACAGTTTTCACTGCCAACACAACCTTGGGTAGTATCTCAATGTCAACCTACCCTCTGGAGAAATTGATGAATGTGTCTGCAGAGGAACTACCCAGCGATGTAAACCCCAGCAGGAAGGAGGTGAGAATCCCAGGGCTGCATTCACATTTCTCCTGTTTATTTATTGCATTTATATCCTGCCTTTCCTCCAAAGAGCTCAAAGTGGTGGTGTATGCAGATCTTGGCACAGCTTAATCTCACATCACCAAATCCAGATACAGAATAGGCTAGCGTATGCTAAATCAGGGCTACAAACATCTAATGGGTGTAGGAATAAAAGCTTGCTAATGTGCTGAAGCATTTGATATGCACAGTTCCTTTCCAAAGCCATCCCCATCTGCCCCAATTAATATTAGGTTGTATTCAAGATAGTGTTAAGGCTGGGAGACCATCAGCACAAGGATTTGTGAGTGAGAGATGGAACATTCCCTCCCTCTTTTCCCCATGTGTTTCCCCCCTAATCTGTTCTGGTGGTTCCCCCGATCCTCCAGAGCTGATTTGGAGATTGTGTGGGAGAAGGAGGAGGAAGAAAATTTGTGCCAGTGCTAATTTGTGCACTGGTGTAAAAAGTTAGCTGAAAAGCTCCCACTGTTCATTCATTCTGAACCAGCATAAAGTGGCAACAACTTGAGGAAAATACAGAACAATCTCCAGTTTCCTTAGACGACTTCTGAGCATGCCATCTTGTCTGAGTGTTATCAAGCTGTGCCCCCAAATACTCAGGAAATCTGGATGTAGTGTTTTCACTACAGTGTGTTACCTTTATGATTGGACTTGCGCTCTCTCTCATCCTTGCCCTTTCCCCCCATCCCATAGGACTACATATCAGATGAAGATTTTCTTGCTGTCTTTGGAATGTCCCGACAAAACTTTGCTGCCCTTCCTCAATGGAAGCAACAGACTCTCAAGAAGGAAAAAGGACTTTTCTAAAAATGTAAACTTTCTGCTGTCATTGCCTCAAAGTGGATATTTTTACTTAAAATAAAAATAATTCCAAGTTTGTTTGGAGTGTCCCAGAATGAACAATCAAGCATTTTCTGCCACTGGATTATATGCAGCAACAAAGGGGATTTTATTCATTAACCCTACAGGTGGTCAAATTCTGAGTTACCAGAAACACAGGGCAGCCCAGGCAGGAAAAGGGAGCCTTTAAACTTGTGTCTGCCCACTTGAGTATCATCTTTCTCCACCTAAGAAACAAGGTAGTGATTTATTCTAGTGAGTCACCAACACCAGGCTGTCTTGTAGCTGATCACCCCATTTCCCCCTTGATCTTGCCTTCTCTGAATTTCTGAATAAAATTTGGCACTTCCACATTGTTTTCCCCAATATATCTGCAATGACATCACTAAGATCTACATTATGTATGCTCAGTGTTGACAAATTTCTGCAGTTTTGTTTTACCAACCCCAGTATTATACTATAGGGAGGAGTCCCCCTACCCTGCCCCTGTGAAACTACATTTCCACACAATTTTAAATTGTTTCTTTACATACACACCACTTTCCATTGTTTTTCTCTGAACCCAGAAGTGCAGAGTGAATTCCAATTCACCTGCACACAGAAGTGTGGTTTTTGATCACATTTAGTGGGCTAGGGCTAATCATAGGCAATTCAAATAAATTTTGTAGAAAATTCATGACTGCAAATTCCCATTATTCAATAATCACACATGAAAATGCTGACAACAGGACTAGCAACTGCAGTTACTTCCATTTATCAGGCTTTAAGCAATGAGTAGAAGATCAAGCTGAAGTTTCCTTAATGAAAAGTATTCCATAGGGCTTACCATATGCATTTTATAATGCAGATACATAGGTCTTCAAAATGAGGACCTGTCCCCACTTGAGAAGCGACTTACCATACCTTACCTTACAGGACAAAAGCAGAACTAGGATGGATTTTCCCCAGGCAGTTGCTGTTGTGTCTCAAGGAGCTAGACTTTGTTCAGAGAATGGTTTATACCTATTCCATACTGGCAGAAGTAGTGCTTCATTTCTCTGAAGGGAAATGCAAGAACAACTGCACATTTGATGGCCTGGTGACTTTCTGAGAAACTCAGCTTTCTAATGCATATTTCTTTCCTCTATGGATCAAAATGGCTTTTCGAAACGTATCTTCTCTAATAGATTTACGCTTCAAATGAAACTAAGCCAAGCACACTAGGGACTGTATCAAAAGCTTTTATGCAAGCAGGACTTCTCCTTCCTCTCCTCTCCCCATATGCTCTCAAAATCTGCTCTGAGAGTCCTCCAACCCTCTGGAGCAGATTTTGAGGGTCCGCGGGGGGGCTAGAGGGGAGAGGAGGGGAAAAGTCCATTACGCAAGCGGAAGCCTGCTGTACTAACAAACCAGCTGTGTTGGATACAAACCCCAAGGAATGGAATACGTTTTGAAGAATCATAAAAATAGGCGGCCATAAATTTAGAGTATCAACTACAACAACAATAAACAGCAGTGAAATCTGAGAACCACCCAACCCTCTCAAGCATATTCTGAGGGTGTGCAATGCACTGCAGAGGGAGGGGAAGAATGTAACTCTGTGCTAAACAAAGCTGTAAGACACCTGAATCTTTTTTTTTTTAAAAAAAGAAAGAAACGAGATTCAGCATTAATGAAGAGTGTTTAATTTCTCTGAAATCAATCTACACATCATTTAAAGAGGAAGAAAAGAAGGCAGAATTTAGTAAAGAATACATAGAAACAAGTCTGCTAAAACACAGAAAAGTGCTGCTCCACATTAAGTGTCAAGGGACACAAAGTGACTCCCAACATTAAAAAAAAATCCCCAAGACAACTGCCTCAAACACACATGACAAGAACTCTCGCCCCAACTCACTCACTCCCCCTAAGTTTTTAGAGAATAACTTATTAAAGAAGCAGGGGAGCAAAGAAGTAGGTTAACACTGGGAAGTAGCATAGGGGCAACAACCCACCCACTTCATTTTCATTCCGAGACGGTTCACTCCCCATGTTACACTGGTTCAAAAAGAACACCAATTCTTGTACAGAAACTCAGCTCCGCATCTTACCCCAAACTCCCATCACAGGGATCTGAAAAATTCCATGGATTTCCAATGAAATACTATTTAATTATAATTAATCCAGCTTTAATTAGCTGCAGGGCAAGCAGGTTTTGTTAACCCATTTAGTACTTGAAAGACCCTGCATGCCTGAAACATGTAGTACACCTTATGCTGTTGACTCCCCCATGGTGGAAGGGGGCAGGGAGCCCAGGATAGAGAAATCACTGGAATCCTCTGTATCTTCAAGGTTATTTCCACAGACTCCATTTATAAAACACTGAGCATTCATCTTCCAGTAGTGAGGGCAAAACTGATGGACAGATTTAACTTTAAGTGAAACACTGATGCCTAATGCCCTATATTTGCATGCTTAGGTTTTCAATTTCTAGCCCATGGCTAGAAAGAACAAGCTTTTTTTATATAAGGAAAAATCTTCATTAAAAAATAGGTGCATGGTGATTTCTAAAGTTTTCTTTAGCAAACAACCTGAGCTATTTTATTAATCCAGCTATATACAGGATTTGTTGGGGAGGGGTGGAGGTTATGGAGAGTTTAGTTACTTAGTGCAAACACATATATGGCTATTTTTCTTTATCAAAAGTAAATATAGCAGAAAAATACAGCAAAAATAGGGCAAATGTAGAAAAGTGAGGTTTAAAATATGCAGGCATGAACCAAACTATAAATTCTATTGGATGAACTCATGTTTAGTTGCTTCCTTCTTTTGAACCCAAGAATAATGTCTCAGAAAGTTACATATCACACCGCTCTAAAAACAAACCTTCCCTTTAGCAGGCAACAAGATTCTAGACAGCAGCAGGAAGTCACTGCTGTTTAGGTCCCCAAAGTTTCTGTATTTCTCAAGATGACCTATAGTACAAAATGCTATAAACCACATACTTAAAATTTGGTTCTAAATGTAATCCTGAATGGCCGAGAAAACTGTACAAACGTAAACTCTTGCACAGTTTCAGCACTTCATGTTAAAACAGTAGACAATAAAAACTGATTGAGTTTAAAATCTCCCTCGCACAACACATTCTACAGATTTTAATGGACTGCAAATGCCAACAAGGATGTAAATGTAAATTTACATATATAGAGGGAGCGCTAGATAGTACCTTCCTTGCCAGCACATTTCACCTTAAGGGGCAAAAAACTATTTAGAAAGTTGCCATAGCTTGACATAATCACTGGCTTACAATCACTTCTGGCTAAGTTGCATTCTCAATACTAGATGAAGCAAAAACATATGATTGCTCTAATGAGTCCACATTCCTGACAATTCGGATGACTCTGAACCTGAACCTGGATGCTCTATACTGTCTTATTATGACACCTACCTATAATATTTTGACTGTAAATATGGGAGTTAATTTATCTTGACCATGCTATCAATATGAACCTGTAGGTGTCATGACAACTACTTAATGCATTTATCTGGGAGTTTCGAGGGAGAGGTGGTGGTAGTGGGGGGAGAGAGATGGACAGCACTACCTCAGAATCAGTAAGAGATGTACAGCCTTACTCCAGAACAGTATTTCGTTTTGAGGTTCCTCTTTTGCACCTAAAGAAAAACCCCTTATTCCTTACTAAAAAGCGCATTCAAATAACTCTGACCGTCAACAGTGCAAAATCACAATGATAGAATAAATTTAAACACTATGCTTTTGGCAGTATGACTTGGGAGAACTTTTGTTTGGTTTGGCAGATTAGCCAAGCAAATAATAAAGTTATCACCCTACTACTACCCTTGACACAGCAAATGTCATTCAGAGTTGCCTAACACAGCCTGTAATTCTATAAGCCCTGTAGGGAAATCCTTCCACAACAGGTAATACCTGTTGCCTACTAATGCCCATGGTTTGTGTCTTCCAGTCAAAGGATTATATTTCTTAGGAAGTTCTAATTGTAATTAAAAACAATTGCCAAGAAGGGGTGATGACAACCCCTCTCAACACCTGTTAACCTTTTCAAAAGAAAAGTCTGAGTTAGGGGCAAACCAAGAGGCACCTCAATAATTAGCAATTTTATTGCCACAAAAGCAAAAGTGAAAAAACTGGAATAAATTTCCAGTATTAAAATGAGGAACTGAAACAAATTAATTCTAGATAGTATTTTTCTTGTTCTTTTTGTCAAACAAGCTACAAAATGAATTTCGTGTTATCTAAATACTATTAAATAACCAAACCCTAACATCTACACCCTGAAATGTCTCGAAAACATCAAATAACCACTTTTGAGAGTTCTCTGATTTTTTCAACTGATTTAACTGCACTTACCACACAACTAGAATAAATCCAGGTACATTTTAATATTTCATCTGTTGGCATACAACTCTTGCCCAACAGAGTAAAGCTGGGAAAGATATCTCACACACACACACACACACACACACACACACACACACACTTTCAAGCACGTGCAGTTTTTCAGGGCTGAAAGCCAACACAAACACAGGGAAAACAGAACTCTCGTTCGTGCTTCATTTACTGATTAGCACTAGCTGGGCACTGGTAAAAAAAGGCCTGCCAAAAGCCAGGACTTGTACTTCCAGTTAGCTGCCTCTCTCATTGCCAAACCGGGACAGTCTTCAGTGAAACACAGCTAATATATATGTAGATATATATACACAGACTAATACAGATTATACACACAAATGCTCACAGAGAAATAAAACCTTTCTGCAAATGGCAGTACTTAGAAAAGAACACAGTCAAAAAAGAATAAAAACTTTAAAAATTATATATATATATTTATATAGTATATATTTTAATTTTAAAAACAAGGACGAAAGTGAACTATGTGAAGATGTAATCCATGGGTTCCAAAGCACCGACAGTTTGTTTCCTGGATCTGTGTGATCCTTTATTAAAGACCATGGGTGTCCCAGTTTCAGCAATGCCAGGGTACTCCATTTAGCTGAGTCAGCCTTCAGCACTTTGCAATTCACGTTATGTACACAATATTTACCAGATTCGAGACTATTGCTTATTTTGCTCTCGTGTAGGGAAGGCATAGAAAACCACCCAATATGTAGCATCTTCTCGGTTTCCCTGTGAGAGGTAAATGGGCGAACTTGCAGTCGCTTCTCACACCATCCTTTTATGAGTTTTTGAAGGAGCCATTCAATCCTCTGGCATGATTAACGCCATGGCTGCTGGCACAATTATTCCTTGACTATTTAAAACAAAAGAATAAGAAGGAAACTCCAGGTAAAAGAAGCTTAGCTGCATGGTTGAAATTCAAAAGGAAGGCGTGAAGTGGTCCATTCCTCCTATTCCATGGGGTTGTCTCAACTACGCCCTGAGTTCTCGGGGGTTTGTGGCTCTTGCATGTCAGGCAAAAGGTCAGAAATCACTTGTGCTCAGTTAAAGCGACGTGCTTCAAATGGGCTGCCGAACTGGCTTCCCCACCTCCGTGCAAGGCAGCTGCATATTCTTTTCCGTTTCTAGCAACTCATCAAATATCTCCCTGGGAAACACAAAAGAGGTTCATGTCAAAGAAGAAGGAAAGCTTTTAATGGGGAAGCAAAGCTGTAGAGCAGGGGTAGGAAACCTTCTGGGCCTAGTGAGCCAGATGTTTATCTTCCTGTACCCCACAGGTGGGGCCACTCACCTGTCAACCAGCTGACTTCATGATGACATTAGATGAGTGATAGGTGAGAGGTCCCATTTACTAGTCAAAGCTGGCCAGCCAGGGTTAGGTCTGCTTTTCCCACAAGAAACCTGCAAGCAAAGCAGCACCTAGCAGGACTGAACTCTCTGCTCGCCAGCTGCTGAGTGTAGGGTTCAATCATATTCTCTGCAGGGGACTACAGGGAATGTGCTGGTGAAGCAGTATCCAGTAGGATTGAACCCTGTTCCACCCAATCCATCAGCTGCCATCACACAGTGATATCAGTTGGCTGATAAGTGGGGATAGCCTCAAGGAAAAAACTGGGCCTCCTGGCAGGTCAAGATTGGCCTGTCGACTGGAGATTCCCCACCCCTGATGTAGAGGGTGAAAAAGACAGGCAAAATGCATGCAAGAGAATCTGCTCAGGTTCCAGAGTTACAGCCTCGCTATTTTGCACCTTCCCAGTCAAGGGGCTATAAAACAGGTTCCAATAATTCTTATAAGCTATTCAGGGCCATACTATAACTAGCAACTAGGAAAACAGGAATTAGAAACACATGAGCCCATTTTAGAGAATGCAAATGCAAATAAAAAAGGATTGGACCATTTGGGGAGGACACATAAAGTGCATTTACTTGTGCATATAAAAGAAGATGTAGCCACTCCGGTCTCTGTCACTCTGCACAGAGGCTTCTTGAGTTCTGGATACCTCCAAGTCATTGTATGTGAACCATACTTGCTTGCGAATGTCATACACATCACTAATATAGTGACCTTCAATATGATGGGGGAGAAAGAGAAAGAAAATATTAGAACACCATAGACTGTAGCTTCCAGACTACATTAAGGGTCAGAAGTATTTTCAAGCCAATTTGTTTATTAATTAATAAACTGAAAGACAATAACACTCCCTAGTACAAACTGCATTTTGCTATTTTGAAAATGATTGATTTAAATTAGCAAGATGAATTCCACTTAAAATAGCTGGTTTCTCTTGGATAATTATTTCTATGGGCTTCAGTGAGCTTAACTCAATTGCTGAATTTAGGCAACAACCCTGTTGGTTCTGGGAAAACTGATTTTTTTCCCCCAAGCACACAAAATGAAATATTAACAATCTTCTTCTTTTTCCTTTGTGGTTTTGGTTGCTGAAAAAACACAAGAGACACACTTTTCCTGTAGAGAGCAGAGCTATCAAGGAAGTGATGTTTGCCTTACCTGAGGAGGAAGTGTCTCCAATATGGCTGACAACACTAATGAGTCGATAGGAGTTGGGCAGCTCTCCTGTCTGAGGAAAAAGTCAATTATTAGTTTAAGTTTGCTCTTCTACCAGACTGAGAAAGGTAGGTAGATTATGGTTTAGCTACCATAAAATCTTTATGGCGCCAAACACTGGAGTAAACCTTTTGAGATATTGCTAATTTGCTCAGGTCAAAGCTTACGGGTAACTCAGGAGCAGAGAACATACAGCCTTAACTTCCTCTCATTTTTAAACTAGCTCTCATCATTGTTAAAACCCCAGAAACTGGAATGCCGTCAATGTGCCAATGCAGAGCTCCAAAAGGCTCAGTACGGAAACTCTGACCTTACTGGGTGTTACCTAGGTCACAGCCTACAATGCACTAACAGGAAGATTTCCTAGAGGGCATGTGTAAACCAGCAGGGAGAGAGACAGCACAAAGAAACTATTCTGAAACATCAACAGAATACAACAGGCACAATAGCCAGAAAATTGTGAGGAAGAAGACTGTCTCAAACATCTCTACAACCATATTCAAGATGTATGAAGGAACAGTGGAAAAATAATTGTTTGCCTGCATTCTCTAAAAGGGAAGGCTAGTTACCGTCACACTTCACTATGTTAAAAATTGGGTTTTAGGAATGCAGGTTGAAGGGCTTGTAAAACCTTTTCCTTTGAGTATAAAAATAATCTTTTCAATTTATACAGCAAACAAACAAAACAAAACTTCAACATAATACTAAACAGTATGATTACTTCACAATTAAGAAACTTATCTTACCAATAATGTAATTACTGTGCTGCATGAAATACCAGCTTAATTAACCCAGGGATGCAGAGCCTGTGGTCCTCCAGACATTGCTACACTACAGCCCCCTTAGTTTCTGACCACTGGTCATGCTGGCTAGAGCTGATAGGAACTGGAGTTCAACAATCTATACAAGGCCACAAGTCCCCCACCCCTGCTTAGCCAACAAATCAAGATGTGCATTTCCCCCACTCCATCCTTCTCCCTAAAGGGAAATCACTATTTCTCCACCCTCATCTCCAAGAGGAAGAGTAACTCATCCAAATGATGAGGCAGGCATTTAAACCCAAGTCTCAAACACCACCCACTGAGAGAACTTTACAAACAGTCTCAAAGATAGCTAAGGATATCATATCAAACAAGCTGAACCATCAAAACAGAAAAGCTCCCCGTAAGCATTTATATATGCTTTTACTCCACGTATAGTAATAAAATGGGAGCTAGTCCCAATAGCCCAGACCATCACCTCAGCATTTCTTTTCAATTCCTCAGCTTCTGCTTCTGAGTATTCCATGTCCAGAACATCCTCATTCCCAGAGTCCTCATCAGAGCCAAGGCTGTCCAGAAGAGAGCTGTTAAACTCTAAACACCATGAAAATGATACTGTGTAAGACCCTTGATCATAAGCATATCACAAAACTGACAATATACCAGCACACCATTTATCCAAAATAGTTCCCTCTCCTTTGCTAAATAAAGCACTGTAATAATGGGCATCAAGTAAATATTCTATATACACACAGCAAATAGTTTCTGTATTTTCAATTTTATGCAAGGAAACATCCTTTTAAGGCTTCATTGAGGTACTGCTCTCAAATGTTGCTGCTCCAGTTAAAAGGTGGAATGCAACTAGTGTGTTAGCATCTTGCCTCTTCGCTCATGGCAAGAAGTGATCAAAATATAGAAATTTAATAGTTGCTGGACTGAGCAAAATACATGCAACTTTTTCTAAGTAGCGGGAAATTTTAAGCTTTGAGGTTCTGTAACATTTCTGCTTTAGTTTTCACAGAACTATCACCACCACCACCATCATCGCAATAATAACACTCTGAAGCCAACTCTGCTTACTGCTAAATAAAAAAGTTCTGCTTTGAGTTAATTACTTGCATATGAAAGTTATGCCACTTGTCATAGCTTTTGCTGTAGATCACCTAAACCAGGATTAAACTCCATGTTGTTAAGTTTTACAGATTTGGAAATTTGACATTCACATTTTTACCACTGACTCGGTAAGACAGGTCAGGATTGGTGGATCACAGATCAGCCTACATACAAGGCACAGTACAGTTGGTCAGCAGAACAAACTGAAAGGGAGAAGGAACCACAGAAAACAAGCTATGATTGCCTATAGAGCATTCTGCTACGCCCACAAATACTACCAGCATTGTATCTACCTCTCTCTAGTAGCAAAAGCCTTCAGTAGAAAACCAGTACTTTGCATCTCTTAACTATCTGTGCTTTCATGCTGCAATGATATGAGTCAATTCCTTTATGTCCTGTAACTGTCTACCAAACAAACACATTTCCCCCCGTTGTATTCATTGGAAGGCAAAGAAAACTCACTTGGGGGAGAGCTTAAACCATTTACTTTTTACAAAGGCTTTTAAGCAGAGTTGCTGCCAAAAATTTGCAGAAAATGAAACTGGAATATGAACTTAATGAGGATTCTCTGACAGAAAATGAGGAATTTCAAGGGAAGAAAAAAAGAAAGAATAATAAAACAATTCCACTGATCTGCATGTTGTGTTTCAGAGTTTACCAGCTGAATGTGCTTTTATATTGAACCTAAACTGGAAGGACTAGAGCACAAAGTAATACAAATGAGGCAAAGAACAAAATACCAGCTTCCTTTCAAGTACTGTGAGCAATTGTGGAATGATATGAAAACTCATCCCTATTTTCTCCTGTACATCTCACCTTGCAGACTCAATTCAGTGGCTCGTTTAAGGTCATCATCTTCTTTTTGTTCCCGCGCCTCCTGCTGGGGTAGAGAACCAAACTTAGTTCACTGAGACACTTCCTGTTCTTTTTATAGGTTCTCTGTTACTGCCACTGAGAACTATGCAACTCTAGTTTCTACAACAAACCTAATTCCCTGTGCAGGCACGTTTGAGACCAGCCAGAGCCCAAATGTTCCACAGGGCCAGCCTTAATTAAAAGGTTGTTCAAGTTGCTCAAGTTTGGTATGCAACACAGCAAGTCCCCAAGTGCCACAACAAGCTCTCTACAGCTTTTCTTTTGAAAAGTCTTGAAATGAATGTGAACTGCTTGCAAAGCACAATAGTTCTGAACAGAATTTCCCGCAATGTAGCAAAACGTATGCTACTCTCTGCCTAAAGCTAAATGAGGACACAAGCCATTAATGAAGAATGGAAAAATCTGCTGCATTTAAGAAGAATTCTAAGAGTATCAATGCTTGCTGCTTAACAAAAAACAGATTTCATTGGTAGGTGGCTCTGTATTCCCCAAAAGCCCTCTCACTTACTTCAATCAGGGCAGTTATAAGACAAACCCTTTTATTTTTAGAGTATTTCCCCTCATAATTCACAATAATTCCCAATGACTATAATAATAATAGTTTATTATTTATACCCCACCCATCTGGCTGTGCTTCCCCAGCCACTATGGGCGGCTTCCAACAAAATATTAAAATACAGTAATGCATCAAACATTAAAAACTTCCCTAAACACTACTATGCCTATTCAGCTCATCAGTTTGAAAGTATTCGTGAAAGCTTTCAAATCCAACTTTACAAAAGCTCTTCAATGCTCCCCACTCCCCGCCAAAGATTAGTAAACAAAGGTATCTTGTACCATGTTATGGAGCAGGCTAAAATAACCCCTCTTATACGTCTTCTTAAAGGAGACACTAACTGTGCCCTGTGATTTCCTATCACCAGAGAAGGAATCTCTGGTTGGCTGCTTTGATTTCCAAGTGCTTGTGAAAGAGCATTGGCTCTTACTTGTTCTTGGAGGCTCTGAGCCAAAGCCTGCTGTAGCTCCTGTTCCTCTCTTTCTCGCTCCATGTCATACTGTTGCAGCCAATCAACCTCCCCTTGAGTGCCTTCCGGAGTTTTATTTTCCTTATTCTCATCAAAATCTTTAGTTATCTCAGGGAAGTTGGCAAAACCTATGGAAACAAAAATACCACGTTGATGCTTTAATTTTGTTTTTAGCAGCAGTTGCAGGGGGAACTTTTCTTGGTGGTCACCAGCTAAGTCCTTTTCATTCTACCCAAGTCTCAGGAGCAGAGTGACATCTACTGGTATTTCAGGATGAATTCTATCAAGCGGGGGGGGGGTGTTTTCTGAAGTGAAGAACATTTCCCCACTTGATCAAGCCTTTAAAAATGAGTAGTATTAAGTATTTTATTGCACACCTTTAAAAAAAATCACACTGAGCAAAGATTATTTGCACTTATGTGCCTGAAGTATGCAGCATGAGAAACCAAGCTCGCCCTAAACTTTGCCTTTCTGGACTTCTGATTTAATTTGGTATTCCCATTTTTTATTTTTACATTAAGTTTCTAAGAATGAAGAGAAATAGAAGGCAATTTTTGCATGATTCTCCACATGGGTTGTCTTTTTTGTGTCTTCTTTTCCATTTCCAATTATAAGCCATCACAGTTAAGTAACCTATGCTTATTTTTATAATAAAAGTGGAACTTAAAATGGGTAGCCATATTTTTACATGTGAAAGGATCAACATAGGACAGTATCCAAAATGGTTGTGTTAGTGCAAGGATTTGTGTTTGCATAAAAAAAACATTCTACTTCCTCTCCCTGTGCCCTCCCCAAATTTGCTCCAGAGTGTTGGGAAAACCAAGAGAATAGATTTATGGAGCTACA
Source organism: Podarcis vaucheri (assembly GCF_965113315.1). NCBI lineage: Eukaryota > Metazoa > Chordata > Lepidosauria > Squamata > Lacertidae > Podarcis > Podarcis vaucheri. The sequence continues at coordinate 88,772,421 of NC_138759.1, read as the reverse complement.
GGTAACTCTCATCGTATTAGTAAATAATATTCTCTCAGACAAATGTCAAGTAAGGAAAAGAACCAGAGAAAGTTGTCCCCTATCTCTGTTGTTATTTTTCTTGATGTTAGAAATTTTGCTTCAGAATGAAAGATATTGAAGTGGGATGTAGAGTCTATAAATTAAGGGCATTTGCTGATGATGTGGTGTTAACATTGAAACAACCATTGGAGAGCATTCCCAAACTGCTGGAAGAAATTAAAAGGTTTGGAGAAGTGGCAGGTTTTAAAATAAATTCAGACAAAACCAAAAGGTTGGTCAAAAACATGGATGAGCAGTTAAAAAAAGTTTTACAAAGGTTGTCTGCGTATTTTGGAGTTGTTTGCTATAAAGAATGTATATTATGTGAATAAAATAATAAAGGATTTTATTTAAAGAAGAGTGGGAAATGTTTATTGAATATATGGAAAATAATTGTACACAGCTGAAAACGCTGGCAGCATGAAGATAAATTCAACAAACAATATTTGATCAATGTAAAAGTGGAAAATTGATTTGAATGGTTATAGTAAAATATGCAGGAAAGTATTATATATAATATGAACCATGGAAGGAGAAGAAGGGAAGTCATTGGATATTTTAAAGTTTGTAAAATGTCTTTGAAATGTAGAAAATGATATATTACTTTTGAAAAACTGTTTGAAATGTTACTTTTACCTGGCTCTGCAAGGGCTTTAGGCTTCTCCACATCCATAGGTTCCATATGATCTGGCAATTCCTGCAGCTCATCATCTCCAAAGCCAGTGTCTGGACTATTTGTGGGCTTGTCTTCATCATGGCTCAGAGACAGTGATGTTTCCCTCTTACTGATTTCCAGGACTGCTGCTAGAAGTTCCTCTTCACTCATTCCATCAAAGCCAGCATTTGTTGGCTCTGAAGCCTTATCACTCTCTGTTTTGATTTTCTTTGAACCCTGCAGGTGATAAAGGCACAATGGTTTGGGTATGTATGGCTACCACAGAGGCTGAGCTAACCACTCACAAAACTAGTGCGACATTTTCTTGAGGGCCAAAGCTGTCTCTGATCACCAGATCTACAAGTGTCGGGTTTTCAGGACTCAAGAGGCACAGTTATGCCCTGAGAAGGGCTTCTCCATTTGTTACCACCTGATGCATTGCTGCATACACTGCAGTGTATCTTTTCAGTGCATGTCCACACCAACTTATGGCTATTTGGAACTAATCTAGTATTTACACCAGTCCATGAGTCACTTCAAATGTTTGAAAATCTCTCCACACAAAGCAGCTCAAGATGAAAAGAATGTGTAAAAGAGCCAGAAGGTACCAGCAATGAGATGTCTGGCAATGTGAACCATGTTTTATGGACCTGGATTGCTCATTCCTCTTCAGGCTTTAGTGCCACTTGCTCCCAACTGGGCTGGCACCGGCCATAGCTTTTCACAGTTGTGCACACCCACACAGAGACAGGCAGATAAGACAGGAGGAGCAAGAGCGCACTTTTCCCTATTCCTGTCCTCTCAATCATCAGCTTTGCATATGGGCAATGAAGCAGCTTTCCTCAACCTGATGTCCTCTAGTTGTTTTGTATTCCAACTTCTAGCTCCCCCAACTAGACTATACTGGCTGGGGCTGATGGAAGTTGTGGCCCAAAGTATATGAACAGCACTAGATTGGGGAAGACAGGTAACAGAGCATGTTTGCTTCTCCTGCCCATAACCCTCTCCTTACTTTCTCTAGTTCTTCTCGTTGCTGTTCCCTGCTTTGGAAATCACATTGTTTTTGGCTGTTTGCAACGGGACGTTTCAGCGGTTCATCTTCACTGTCTGAATCCAGGGTGCTTAGATTAGGACATTTAAACTTGAACGAGTACTTTCTGAAAAGTAAACACAGAACCTTTATTCCTTACCTTTGAAAAAGTCTGCCAGGGACAAATAACATCAGGTTAAAAAAGGAGGTTTCACATAACAGCTATACAATTTTAATACACAAATTCAAATAAATCCATCAACCTACTGCAATTCTATAGTTCAGTTAACATTGACTCTTAACAATAAGATATTAAAAATTTCTTAATCCACAGTTAGAATGTTCTGCACAAGGTAAGGATTAGTATTCCTGCAGCTCTTGAGCACCAAGATTACAAACTTCCGTCTGGTTCAATGGCATTTTCCAAGTCACTGATGGTTGATGGTGGTCACTCAATAACTTTTTTAAAAAATGGTTTGGTAACCAGCTCAGCAATTTTTAACTGGTTCAGATATAATATACAAAGGGCAAATCCACATCATACGTGTAAAGCACATGACCTTCCCCAAAGAATCCACTGTAATTCCTCCCTCACAAACAGAGCTAAAAGTCCAAGCACCCTTAATAAACTACAGTTCCCAGGATTGTTGGGGGAAGCCATGCGCTGTAAATATGCTTTAAGTGTACGGTGTGGATCTGCTCATAGAATGCTTCATGCTAAAATTTACTATTTCAGTGTAATCCATATAAAATACATGACACATCCTTTTCACTTGTCATTATGAATATGAAGTGAGCTGGGTCAGTCGGCTTGGAAAGCTGTGCATTAAGAAACCAAAATGTTTTGCTGAAGCCAGGTGCATTTGGGAGGGAACATGGCTCACACAGGAACATGGCTCATTCCCACAGAGAGGAGAAACAATTTGTCAGACTGGGATTGTTTCAGACAGGGTCTTAGCTTGAAACAGCTACAGCAGTAAAATGTTACTTTTATCTACAATTTAACCAAGTGGAGAAAATACAGCTACCAAATGTCCAACATGCTTCAGCCTGCTTGCTAATCCCCACACTGAATTAATCTGATTATAAAAGCAAGGATGTACAATAAAAAAGTAAGGGGAATCAGGGTTGTTTTTGTATACTTATTCACTGCAGGTTCCATAGCCATGTAAACCTGTTACTTACCGACAGGGCGTGAAAATGCTGGCGGAACAGGAATTCACCATTTGGGATACTTTCAGTGGTCGAGAGCTAATTAAAACAAAAGCAGATGTTTACAGCATGACATTTGAAAGCCTACTATGCATGACCATTTTGATGGTGACCCCAAACTCTAGTCTATATCTTTAAAGAAATGTGACAAGAGACCTTTGCATTGGATTAACAATACAATGCTACAAAATATATGTTAAAATACCTTATCCCTTTACACTTTTTGCAATGGGCACTGCTGAAGCCTGTTCCTGTCTAACTAATTTTTCCAAATCTACACTTTATAGTTATCCTCATTCTTGAGCAATCCCCCACTAGCACCCTCAATTAACTTTATTCAAGTTCCTTGTTATGCCCTGGAAGTCATAGACCAGCGAGAACGACCTGCAGAACAGGACAACTGAGTCAAACCTCTAAGATCAAGTTGGTTAAACGCAATATAAAAAGGAAATGATCACGACCTTTTCCTAAAGAAAAGTATCTATCACGAAGTATTTCAAAGATGTTTGTAGGCTTGTAGGTAAAGGAGGAATAAAAGGAATAGCTTACATTGCTGACTGTGCACTCCACCCCAGATTAAGTGGGGACCTTGTGCTTTCTGTACAGTGTGACTGCAGGGTTAAAAATCTTGGTATAACCACTTGCTGTCCAACTTTGTGATTGAGGGAGTGTGCCACATTGAAGCTGTACCGTTTCAGGTGAAGAATCAAGACCCTTCAAGACACAAAAACAGTTGGAAACTTCATAAATGTCTTTTTAACAAAGATACAAAGGAGTTGTTCATTCCCAGACAGAATACTTCTCCCGCAACACAGAGACCTGGTGCTCTTTCCCCAGCTTGCTATCAATACATAGTAAAACTGTGTGGGTGGGAAAGGTCATGAGAATGTATAGTTTTTCATCTAGCATCAAAGTATGCCACAATTTTTGTTAGAATGAAAATTCTGCAGCTGCAAGTCCCTTCTGTCAAACAGCGATGCTATAAAGCATCCTCAAGGCCATCTACTGAACTCCTATTTTCAGGGCTAACATTATTTTGTTCTACATTTACAGTTGAGGAAGGCAGCCACTTTTAAACCAACATTAAACTTTTACACATCATTCATTTTGTTCATCTATATATCCTGAAAGTTACTAGTATTTTCATACAGTTTTGTACCAAGCCCATATACCTACCTGGGCAACCGACTGAATTTGTGTGTAACAAGAGCAGATTTTCCATTGCATTTCTCGCAAGAATATTCTATCTCCTCTGCCTGAGAGACATAATACAAACAATGAATACAATACAAGGATTGTAATCTATCAAACTTTATTTTAGGAACACGTAACTTTCTATCTCAGAAGTGCAGAGACCCACTTTCTATTTCAGAATGCAATTGGCAAATAAATTGTATGGCTCACATCGATTATAGTGCTCTGCGGGAGGCTGGTGTCTGTCTAGCGCAGAGGCTACCCTATGGACTCCAGCTTTATGGGAACTATAATCAGCTCAGATATATGACTAAACCCAACAGTATGGCAGCACTGAAAGAAGTGTTTCATTCTATCAATCAGTACAAACCCATGCATCTTCATTCAGCAGCTGTTCTGCTTTGAAAGGGGTTTACTCCCAGGTAAATGTGCAGCATAGGTTTCATTAATGTGATTGGATACTGCTGAGGTCTGATCAGCATATGTTAGATATTGTTGGTTCGAATTTTGCTACTGGTCTCTAAATGGTTACATAAGTTGCCTTGTACGTTCCAACTAGCTATTCTGTGAACCACCCTGAGACCCCCGGGTATAGGGAGGTATATAAATTCAATAAATAATTAGAATAATAGTGGGACAAATAAGCTTAGTGTTGGAAAGGTAGCTTTGCCATGTGTGGGGTCAAAGCTGAGTGGTGTAAAATCAAGTTATTTCTTCTCAATATGTGTTCTCTGCGCTATTGCCCAAAGTAAGTACTACAATATACTTGGAGAAGTGTCGCTTATCTGAGATTCAAACACAAAAACTGGACAGACGATTCTAATATTCCTAACCAAGGGCAAATTCTCCTGTACTTGGCCACCCAGTGTCAAAGGTAGATTTATATACCAATTTTCATTGACTCTCTCTCTCTCTCTCATTCCACTCCCCATCTCCGTGCATAATTCACAAAGGCCTAAATTACTTAGATTCAAAGTAACTTAAAAACCATCCAGTTCCTCGTGCTCTACCTGGATCACTGAGATCCTCTGATGGGGCACTTCTGGTGGCCCCCCATGCCCCTGTGATTCAGTTGGCCTTTACTAGGAACCAAGATTTTAATGTGGCAGGCCCTATGGATTTCCTTGCTAGTAAAGACTTGTCAGGAATCATCCCAGCCTACTTTTAGGTGTTTCCTGAAAACAGTGCTATTCAGACAGGCCTTCAAAATGCAAAATTCTTTCACCCTAGCAGTTTTTATTAATGTTTTTACTGATCTTATTGCAACTTTGTATGTGGTATATACTACCATGTTGTACTTTTATGAAAACTGTGGCCTACAAATATTTAAATAAATCATAACATATAGAACAGAGTATTGCTGCAGAAGCTTGGGCTTCTGTAATATTTGGAGTCTTGTTCAACTAGTGCCAGCACAGCACCTGACCAAACAGTGATTCCTACAAAGGACATAAGTCTTCACTTAGAGCTGATGGGGGAACCCATGCAAATCTACGCATTCATCCTTAGCTTTGCATGAAGAAAAGAATGGATAGCAAGAAGTATTCAGACACTTCGAAGGTGAAATGGGGGGGGGGGACTGTTAATAAAAGAGATGCTGAATGATATTAAAAAGCCTTGTATATTGCATACCCTAAAAAAGAGGTCCAAGGAATCTTGGATAGATCGAGATGGATGAAGTTTTTTTCTTCTTGGAAAGTCAATTGAAAGGTCATTAAACTGCTCCCGTTTGGTGACTGTTTCACCACACCTGCATGGAAAAGAAATGTCCTCGTGTATTTTAGTCTACCCACATATTCCCTATTCATTACAAGTTGTATTAGTAACTCATAAATATATCCAAATTTCTGAGTATATGAGTCATACTCAGATATCTTAAGAATAAGCATTACAAAAAAGATGTAATACCAGTCTGTAAAAAACCAAGTAGAATAAATAAATAAATACATATTTTGGCATATATTTAGTGGAAGAGGTAAGAGAAATGTTCTCACTGAATTAGCTACCAAAGATAGAAGAGGCTATGTAATTGAGCCAATGAAACATGTAATTTATATTGATAGGAATTCTATATTGCTGTATTTTGCAGTTACTTTATTTAATATTATAAAAACCAAAATAAACATTAAAAAATAGAATAGGATATCAAAAAGAGGTCCAAACTGCAACTTCTTTGACAACAATAGCACTTATTAAAATGAAGTAGTTGTTTCTAACATTAACATTACAAAAGAAGGGTGGGAGAAAAGTAGAAAAGTATTTATCATTTGGGGCAAAAGAGCTAGAATTACAAAGGGAATGCCTAGTAGTAATGGGTATTACATGACAGCAGCATAGATGGTAGGTATAGCTCTCTAGGCATGAGATCCAGCACCACCCCAATGGATGTGATGGAATTCCTCTTCCCACCCACCCTGACCTCTGGAGCAGATTTTGGGGGAGCAGAGGAAAAGGAAAGAAGGGAGGAGACAGAAGCGTAGAACAATGAAACAAGGGGGGGGGACTGTTAAAATACTTACATTTTACATATGATAGAATGTTGAACTTCAAATTCTAAGTTTGCAATTACTGGGCATGTGTACACTCTGGTGGCTGACAAGTCATCAGATATACGTCCTAGAGAGCTGTCTTCACCAGAAATTGGCTCAGTTTTCCAAGTTTTGTTCAGCTTCTCCACATCCTCCTTCAGCTGATCCAAGCACTGACTTAAGAATTCATGAGCATCCTAAAACCATGTATACATTTCCTTAGAATAGTGACTTTCAAGACCCATTCATACATTTAAATGTATCTTATATATAAACCAAATTTACCTCAATTTCTTAAAGAGGGTGAGGTCCCAAAACAATACATTCATACCAGAATCCACACACTCAACTCAATTTGAATTACAAATATCCCAAATAACTAAGTTTTAAAACATAGTTTTAATAAAACCTAAAATTCTCCTAACTAGCTCTGCGTACTTGTAGTTTTCATTTTCCCCCAATATGTAACCACGACTTTATTTAAGGTGAAAAACAACAAAACAGAAAAAAGATCTAGCTATAACCAAACAAAAGCAAATTAAGAGAGAGGCTAAAGGAAAAAAAGAATGCAAAATATAATAATAAACCAAACATTTTACTGAACCAAAACACACATTATGTGTATACAGAAAAGGGACCAAATGCATCTCATGCTTAAACGGTATTTTTCAGTGGGAAATTGTACAATTTTTAAAAAGCAAACCCATAAACTACTGAAAAACACAAATCCAAAAAGTAAAAAGTCTGGTAACATTTATACAGTGGTACCTCGGGTTATAGAAGCTTCAGGTTACAGACTCTGCTAACCCAGAAACAGTACCTCAGGTTAAGAACTTTGCTTCAGGATGAGAACAGAAATTGCGTGCCAGCGGGAGGCCCCATTAGCTAAAGTGGTACTTCAGGTTAAGAACAGTTTCAGGTTAAGAACGGACCTCCAGAACAAATTAAGTTCTTAACCTGAGGTACCACTGTAGTGCCTAAATCAAGTCACCAGCTCCTGTTAAGAAAAACCAGAGGAGGAGGATGAACACCTTTTGAAGCTGAGATGTATTCAGGCCTTTGATATATTTTCTGCACCACATTATTATATTATTAGATTCTACAGTGTTTTTTATTGTATATTGATATTTTGGTCAAATACAAACTTTTAACCTATCAACATGCAATTTGACAACTTTCAAAGGGCTTGGGGGAGGGAGAAAGAGAAGAGAACTCAGCAATAGTAATGAAAAGAGAATGGACATTCCATCTCTCTCTTTTCTTTTCTTTTCTTTTCCTTTTTTTCATTTTCTTTTCTTTTTAAATGTTGTATCATCAAAATTCAGGGAAAGAAGCAAGTTTTTGAAAAACATGCTTCCACTGTACTTTTCTTTTGCAAACAGCAAAATATATAAGCATAACAACCAAGTAAGATTCAGGAAGTGATCACTGAAAAATCTATCCACGAGGCCTCCTGTCCTTGTAGCATCTGCCACTGCTTGTCAATAGTCTGTTACATGCCACTAACTCTGCAAGTTTCCTGACCTGCCTAGAAAAACTACGAACTGTTATGCAGCTCTTTTTGCATCAATATTTCCATAGTTGGTCACATCACTCCTTAAAATACTTCAGCTGCTAGAAAGCGAAATACTTACATTTTGCATGTAACCAGAGAATCTCTCTGCAGTAGCTGAAATTGCATTTTTCACCTTCTTAAGTAGGTCTTTCTTTACTTCAGGGCTACAAACATCTTTTTTAGCAAGTAGATGGGTAAAGCGCCTGGACAAATTAATGCAGTGACATTTAAATGTCAAAAAGCAAGTTAGGCATTGTTTAATGCTAAAAATATCAGCAAAGTTAACATACCCTTAGAAATTTGTTCGCACTCCCTTCCATTATATTGCATGTATTTTAAAATCAACTCACATAAAATATGTTATGCTTATTAGTAGGATCTTGTATCAGCAGTAAAAAAATGACTGGCCCAATACCCTTTTTATAGGAATGTATTATTCAAACTTTGATATGCCCCTCTTCACATAACCAGGAAACTTATGACTTACTGTTTTTCTAAGCATCCATTTATTGTGCTTGCAAAACCTTTTTCAATACAATACAATACAATACATCTATTCATTACCATAGCAAAGAAAGAGGAAAGAGCAGAGGCTCAATAAATGAGGAACTGCAGTAATAAAAGCAGCAACCTTAGAAAATATAGGACTTTATCAAAAATATATGCAAGAAGAGTTACAAATAGCATGCCAAATCTGAATGCTTCTTTTGAAGCTGTACTAGGAAAAAATGTTTACTTAACTCACAAAGCTGGTGCTTACCTGATAAGTGCATTGTTTGGAACTTTTTTCCATGGGATATTTTGTTTCAAAAGATCATTAGCAAAAGATTGAATTGAAAATAGAGATTGTAAAATAGCATTCATGTAACAGGTATTCCCCAAGTTGGTAAACCTGTGAAGAAGCACAACGTGACAAAGTTGTTACGTTGGAACATTTCCAACACAGATATTTTACACTGACTACAGAAGGTCAGCAAACTTTTCCAGCAGGGTCCCTCAGACCTTGTGGGGGGCCGGACTATATTTTGGAGAAAAAATAAATGAACGAATTCCTATGCCCCACAAAAAACCCAGAGATGCATTTTAAATAAAAGGACACATTCTACTCATGTAAAAACACGCTGATTCCCGGACCATACGCGGGCTGGATTTAGAAGGCGATTGGGCCAGATCCGGCCCCCGGGCCTTAGTTTGCCTACTCATGGACTACAGTGTGCACACACATGCATACACACACTGATTAGGAGTAGGAGTCTGTCTGCTTGGAGTATGCAATAAAAAACAATCATAACAATACACCTCAGAGTGTGGAAAGATTTCTAAACAAACCTTTGTATGATGTTTATAGATAAGAACCAATTAGATCCCAGATTCCATTTAGGCTTCTTAAGTAGTAGACCTGTACTTGTAAGGTCTATAAGCCTAATCTTATAAACTATCATCCAAACTACCCAGAAGATGCTTGTGACAAATCCATCTGAAGATTTATTAATTTTCTTCAAACATAACAAAAAAAAAATTCTTTTTTACAAAAAGGCTCTTGAAACGAACCATGCAAGGAATGCAGAAGAGGGGGAAACTAACAGATCTGCCACACACTGAGATTCCTTATTATCACAGATTTTTTCTAGAAACCTGATGGGCAATCCTCAATACAAGGAATCATTACTTCACATGTTTAATTTGCAGAGGTAAAAAAGGAAATAGAAGAGGAAAAGATTTAGGATGATGGAAATACATTCAAAACCCTACTTGTAAAACAGGGCATGTTGTAAGAATGTAAGTTCCGTATTTTTCTGTCTATAAAATGCCCCCATGTAGAAGATGCCCCCTATTTTGGCGGACTCTGATTTAAGAAAATGGGGAGAGATGTATCCGTGTATAAGACACCCCCTAATTTTTGACATTATTTTAAAGGGAAAAAATCTAGTCTTATACACAGAATAATATGGTAACTCTGGTCCGCCCTTGCTCACTGTCTTAACAATCTACAAAGCTATTAAATTGTTAAATACTGAGTTTGCATGAACATAAGTGGCAGCCCCTGCTCAAAGGGACTCTAACTTAATGTTAAACACACAGCACAAACACGAAGAATAAGTTTTTAAAAATGAAGACATGGAGATATGGTGCTGGAAGGATATCTAGTTTTAGAAAAAGCTGACAAGTTGGATTTATTTCTATGTAACCAATACCTAAACTGAGCACACAGTGTGCCCACACACAGATACTGAAAATCTAAAAACTTACCCTTGCAGTTGCTGCTGTGGGTGAGTGGAAAGGGGGACTCTTGGCTTGTTCCATCCCATGTAATCCTGGTTAGGTCTCATTTTTTTAACAGAGAGAGGGGCTGGCTGAGAGAGAAACCCCAAGCTTCTTTTCGCAGAAGGAGTCTGATTCAACAGGTTAGTCCTACAAGGCGAGATGGATAAATAGCCATCAAATCCATCTCAAGAATAACAATGCCGGCTACTGCCACCAGTGATATAGCAGCAGTCATATTCCATGAGCATTGAGGATGCTTCGAATGGGGATGCATCACTAGGAAGTTATCACAAGGTGGACAGCCTCCCAAAATGTTTATTCATTCCTCCTCTTCCTCTCACACATGCAGGATGCTTTGCATCCACAGAAGGGCCATATGTGATTACGAATCACATTTATACAGCCTACAAAGACTCCTCTGAGTATTAGTCACAGACCCCACTAAAGAGCAACACATTTCCAGCTCCCTGTTGTAGATAAACTTGCTGGAAGTAGAAGTAAAAAGAATTCTAAATTCATTTTTCAACTTGCACGGTTTTTAAGGATGTATAACAAGTTCTCCTTAAAAATACTTTACACTTGAAAATCACACTTTTGAAATAAAGCATTGTGAAATAAAATTGTTGTTGTTGTTGTTATATTTGTATACCGCCTTTCATCCAAAGATCCCTGGGTGGTTCATAACAGAAGAATACAAAATACATAATGAAACAAAAACAAAAACCAATACCCCCCCCAAAAAAAATACAGTGGTGCCTCGGGTTAAGTACTTAATTCATTCCGGAGGTCCGTTCTTAACCTGAAGCACCACTTTAGCTAATGGGACCTCCTGCTGCTACTGCGTCGCCAGAGCATGATTTCTGTTCTCATCCTGAAGCAAAGTTCTTAACCCGAGGTAATATTTCTGGGTTAGCAGAGTCTGTAACCTGAAGCGTATGTAACCTGAAACGTATGTAACCCGAGGTACCACTGTAAATAAATGCCATCTGTTCCCCAAACACTTAAAATATGTACACTTCCATTGCTGCTCACAGTGCTAAACATACTCCAGCAGAAGATGAGCAGAAATAAAATTTGGCTAGCATGCTGAATACCCCACAGGCATGGGAGTTTGAAGCATAATACATAGTTGTAGCAGATACGAGATGAAGCAGGCTAGACCAGTCTTAGCAAAAATAATACCTGCTTTCTATCTCTTTAACCCATGGATGTGATTACTGGTCATACTGGATGAGGCTGAAGGGAGTTGTAGTCATAGAATCATAGAATTGTAGAGCCGGAAGGCACCCCAAGGGTCATCTAGTCAAATCCCCTACAATGCAGGAATCTCAACACGCTCCCCCCACATCCAATCTGAAACTATACTGGACCTTGCTTAGCTTTGCAAATGTACTAACCGTTTTATTGCTGCACCTTTGGCAGGCCACAGGTTACCACCCCTGCTCTAATCTCCTCCTAGCTACAGCAACATGGAGTTTATAAATTATGGCCACCCATTCCAAGTTTCCCTTTGTGCACATTTCTGTAGACTATAATTAGTATTACTCTACCCAAGAAAGTTTAACATAAAGGTTTTCCTTGACTGTAGTGGCTGATTACTACCTTTTGGACAAGGCATTAGATGGGAGCCATAAGCCATATGCACCATTAGGTACTCTAGTCTTGTACATACTAAACAACCATGAGGTTTTCTGTCACTGTAGAAAAGGAGCTTCCCTGGCTGCAGCTAGTAGATGAGGAAGATGCAACAACCCAAGAGCCATAGTTTTTTTTGCTTGGGTACAAAGGTCTGCCAAAATGTCTTGCTGACTAGTATCAGGCTGATCTGCATGTGTGTATTTACCCATTTATACAGGACAGGGTATGAGCTCTTATATCACCTAGATGTATTCAATTAGCACAGCACCCAGCATTTTATGATTTGTTTACTCCTGTGCAGAAAACGTTTGAAATGGTGCTAAGAGTAACATAAGATGTTTTCATGAACGAACTACACCATTTGATGAATGGAGCACTCCAATGACCAAGAATTTGAAAGAAAATAGCTAAGGAATGCTGTACTTACCTGTCCAAATTAGAACTCCCAGCTGAATAATCCTTTGAAGATGATCTGCTTCCATAAAATGAAGAGGAATGTAAAGGCAAAACTCCTTAAAAGGAAAAAGAAATCAATTTCTGTAAGAACTGTCTTAGAAAGTAAACTATACAACTGTCCAACAGTCAACATTTCAAAGGAGATGCAACAATTAAACTGTGATTAGTTTCTGCCAAAGGCTTCATCCCTGCTATAAAATACTGCAATGGATATATCTGCTAGGCAAAATACAGATATTTCATATCATATGAACCTTGCGAATCTTTTGCCCTTATCACATCTCTTATGCCTTGGCTACAGCAATGAGATTTATAAGCTACGTCATGGCTTCACTTAACCTCCAGAAAGCTTAGTTTTATGCAATATAAGTGGGTGTTTGTGTAACTATATTACACACAAAGTATTTTAAAACCCTCCAAGACAGGACATATGTGCTTTTATATTATATGTGGAGGCACAATGTAGACTATTAGGGTTGCTTTGCTAATCTGGAAACTTCAGATTTAAAGCCAGAAGAAGAAAGAAGCATGTCTTTCCCCAACATAGTTTCCAGCAAACATCTACTGAGTGATATTATAATTACTCCTGGAACAGTCAACTTTAGCATTACTTTTTACTGAAAATACACAGTGCATTGTTTATCAAAATAAATTTAAAATGCTATCTCCTAAATTTCAATGTAAGTACGGAATGCCTAATTTAGTTACTATCTCCAGGGAGAATTAATTTATTGATCACCATGGTGGAATAATAAAGGAAAGTCAGAAAAAAATTGCAGAATCATTTCTGTAATATGCAATCGTAGCACTCTCTCCTCCTCCTAATCCCCCGTTTAAACAATTATCAAGATAAAACTCTCATTTGGACTTCCTTGCTTTCAGCTATCCTCAAGCATATGGTTTACATTTTAATTTTTGACCTTCTAATGTTCCTCAAGTGAGAACAAAGATAATTTCATTATACAGAGACTTTTAGAAGCTCAGTTTTCTAAATAAAAACAAAATGTGTTTAGTTTTAACTAGTTAGCCATTGTACAAGATGGTCAAAAACAGTATCATTTTTTTACCTGATGTCCTATTCTCCTCAGTCTGTTTCAAGCTCATCTGTTTTTCCCTGCTGCTATATAAGAATTTCCGTGCTGGATCAGTCATGGCTTTGTTATTGCTGCAGATAAACCCATATAACTTTAAATAAGTTATGTAAAACAATATTGTACACCACTTCCCTTGGTTTACATTTATTAACCACCATTACAAGTTCCCTAAAATCTCACCCCAAATTCACCATCAGATCACATAGCATGTCCATGGCTACAGCCTGCACCAAAAATCCACACATCCATTGTTTCGTGGGGCCACAATGGTGCAAAAACGTGGTTACAAAGCACGGATCTACATGGATCCTCAGGATTTTTGCATTGGGTCACCCCAAACTCACCGTCAAATCACATATCATGTCTGTGGCCACAGCATGAACCACAAAAAGCATACACCCACTGTTTTGTTCAGAATATTTTTTTTCTTGTTTTCCTCCTCTAAAAACTAGGTGCGTCTTATGGGGCAAAAAATACGGTAAATTCATAACCGGAGGTACCACTGTATACTATTCGGGGGCTGTCAAATTTTGGGGGCCCATATGGAATTTTGAGACGGTGCTGGGTACACCAGCCTGTCTGCTCACTTGTCTCCCCACCACTCCCTCAGACAGACGGTGTGTACACACAAACTTCTGCTTTTCCGTAGGGTCTGAGTAAATGTCAGACCTACTGGAACTAAAACGGATCCTCTTGAATTTGCATGGTTTTACCAAAAAAAAGCATCAAATTGCAGTTTACAATGGGAGAGCACACAATAATTAAAAACTAAAACTAAAGTCAGAGATCCAGAAACTGCTAGCACCACAAAAATAATGACCCAATGCATAGGCATTTATGATTTGTGTATAGGATATGATAACGAAAAATGAAACACACCTCTGGACACTAAGGTGACCTATGATATGACTGTAATTTTGAGGAGATACATTGTAAAAATTATAAGGATTTATAAGGATCTGTGCCTCTGATCCATGTTTTTGCAACATACAGTGGTGCCCCGCAAGACGAATGCCTCGCAAGACGAGAAACTCGCTAGACGAAAGGGTTTTTCGGTTTTGCGCTGCTTCGCTAGACGAATTTCCCTATGGGCTTGCTTCGCAAGACGAAAACGTCTTGCACTTTTTTCTTAAAGCCGCTTGAAGAGGCGCAGTTGCGACGGACCGTGCTTCGCAAGACGAAAAACATCGCAAGACGAAAAGACTCGCGGAACGAATTATTTTCGTCTTGCGAGGAACCACTGTATCTGCAACATGATTTTTATGTTTTAGTGAATGGACACAGATACCTGTGGTTTGGGGGGCTCCTGAAAAATCATAAAACAATTTCAAGAGAATCATTTCTGTAGATCCAACTTGTGTGTGCGTGCACATTACTTCTAACGTCCATTCTTTTTCTCTTTGGCATGCTCTCCCTCCTGACTCATATAGGATCCCACTTTCTTCTTCCCATCTAGAACTTAAAAGCATAGGAAGTGTTGCTGGATGAGAACGATGATCCATCTGGTCCAGCATTCTGGTCTCACAGTGGCCAACAAAATGCTTCTAAGAAGTCCACAAGCAGGTCCTGACTGCAACAGCGCTCTTCCCCATCTGTGCTCTCTCCAACTCATATTCTCACAGAACACTCCCTTTATCCTACTCAGTCACTCTTCTTTCTGATCAGCTGCTTAGGTGCCTATTCATAACTTTGAAAAACCAGAGAGCTTAAATTAAAAGGAAAGGGTGTTGCTCTTCTAACTTCCATTTTAAGCTCTATATAGTTTGCAGGAGTGAGGAGAAGGTACAAAGACTTTGTGGGTCTCAGGGGAAGTCCTCAAGGATGCCACTGATTCCACTGGCAACCACAGCAATACAAATTGTTAAAAATACCATAACTACACTCATTGATGCTAAAAAAATAATAATCTAGACTTACATTTTAATAGTAAAATTATAAAAGACCATTAGATTCAAATCACTCATTCAGTAATCACCATGAAGGGCAACTATGAAGAACATTTTTAACTGGCATACCAAATTAAAAACATACAACATTCCATATTTCTGAATCATTACAATTTTCAAGTGCTTCATGTTTGCGAGGCATTATGAAATAAGAGTGAAGAGAGATTAAGGAGCTTTTTTCAACAGAATTAATGTGGGGGGAGGGGAATAAAAAGTAAGAACCATAACAACATACGTTGATGAATCATTCTCTTTTGGGTAATCTTCATTCATCTCGGAGGTAGGTGGTGTCCTTTTCCTTCTTTCACTGTTTTATTAAGGGGGAGAAATCCTTTAGTCAACAGGGAAACAATGTGAGCCCAACTCACATTCTCATGCAACCTCCATAAACCTTATCATAAAATGCAAAAATGGTTAACTGCCTTCCAGCTAGTTTAGAGTTAAAGCTTTTAGTACATTTTCCAAAGAGTGTTAATAAAGACATGGAAAAGCAGTTTACTAATACTATGTTCAAAGCTATTCATGTTTTAATGAATGCATATCAAAGGCTGCAGTGCCTTAAAAGTTTATTTTCATACCGGTTTTCCAACAGCCCTGTTCTGTGAGGTGTTGAAGCAGCAGAAGGACTAGAAATGGTAACTCGGTAGCCAGGCGTTCCAGTTACTGAAGAATTCTTAATGGATGCCCTTCCTGGGTTGCCCAGCACCTTACGAAGTTGAGTTTCATCTTTATTTTCTACAATCCCTTTTTTTGAAGGAGTCTATGAGAATCAGAAACAGAAGCATACTGTATTTCAAATCATGGACCCATTTTAGAGAGTCAGTGGCACATATGCAATCAGCAGGCCACCTGGCAACCCAGCAAACACTGCATATGGATTACATCTGTAGTAACTGGCACTTTCATACAGAACTTATAAGCAGCTGCCATAATTTTACTGCAGTAGCCATATTTCAATTTGCCATGATAGCAGACTTCACTGCAGTCACTGATTCACGCATAGGATCCCAACCTGCTAGACTACCTGTGTAGGCTAACTAGATGCCTGGCTGTATGTAACCACCTCACACCAGAAATCCTCTTTGGCCGGGTTGCATATTTTAAATGAAAAGCAAAAAGAATAGTAGAACAGTTTGAAGAACAAGATCTTAGGAGGCACCTCCTTACCGTCCAAATAAAGTTAAGATACAGGTGTGGTATTCAGATTTAGTCTCAATCAGCCTCTTACTACTATTCCTTTATTTGGCGGACTAGACTACAAGTGCTACAGAGTCAGAAGCAATATATATTCTTTAAGAACAGTGGCCTGAAACGGAACCTTGAACTTATCATGAGTGTTCCTTCTCCTTGGAGATGGAAAAGCATCCTGCGAGTGACTCCACCCATCAGTCTCCAGACGAAGGGCTACACTAAACTTCCTATCTCCACTCTTGGTGGGCAGGGGGGCTGTCTCCTTCTAGTTCGAAGACAAAATTTAGAAACAATTGCCCCAAATGTGTCCCATGTGACATTCTAAATTGATCTGAAACTTCAGGAAAAGGAAAGCATATGTGTCAGAGGCCACCAATATGGCTGCTCCCCACACTGAGCAGGACAAGAGACCTTCTGGGATTGGAAGAAGTTGAAACTGGTAGCCAAGGCTGACAGACCCACCTACTGAAGGTGAACTTAGAAATGTCTTCCCTGAATAGATGAATGAAATAATAAAGTCTTTTGTTCTTCCCGACAGACACCAAGAAGGTTCTGCCTAATCTCTCTTAGGTGCAACAATTTGGGGCAGAAGGACGGGAAGCAAAGTTACTGTATTCTGTATAAGATAGTTTTAACCTTTGAGATCAGTGAAATCATCAACCCGTGGGAATAAAGGGACTTTTTCCATATCTGGTGGGAATGACCACAGGCTGTTTTATTTGGAATGAAATTTATCAGGAGATATTAAAGATTATTAAATACACAAATTCAATTTTTCCCCATTTATCACTACTAAATATGTGGACAGATAGTATTTATTGTATACAGCAGATAAAGAAAAAGGAGCATAAGTAAAGAAGGAAACAGATTAAAATACCTGGTTTTCAATATATGGGAATTGCCTATTAGAATCCTTCTGTGTGGTTCTACTGCCCAGAACACCAAAACTGCCAGACCCTTGGGATGATTTCACAGCTACAACAAAAATACACCATTTTATGATTTTTAAATGTATATACAAGAAGTTTTACTAGCATTTTATTTTTTCACTAACAGTAGACTTTGTTTATAAAAGTTGATTTTAGCCTAAACAAGTAGTGAAGTCATTTCCCCACACTCTAAATCTACAATTAACACTAACCTGTATGAACTCCATTTTGAACAGCTTCCAGAAACTGCTTCATTTCCTCTGCATCCTTAGGTGATATTTTATCCACTGTCAGGTAACTATTATCGTTTAATGATATAATCAAGGAACACAGTTTCCCTCTACTTGGTCGCACAGTCACATTTTTTATATTATGGTTTAGCTGTAAAACAGTAAGTATCATATGGATAGTTTAAAAGATACATATTTCCATACTAAGAAAGACACATTTAAATATGCTTCACACTGACAAAGACTATGTATGTTCATATGCTATCCCACACCAGTAAACAATTCCTACTCAGAACACTTTTAAAAACAATTCCCTCAGCTCCTATCTTTTCAATTTTGAAACACTTATATGTACACATTAAGGATAGTGAATATAACAAAAAACACTTACTAAAGAAAATTTTAGTTTCCATTTATGAAGGACTTTTAAACCATAATAAATTTGTTTTAGTCTCTAGAATTTCTTCCCCCCAAAAGCAATAGCAGCAATGCTGGTTATCTTTCCAGACTAGACTACATATAAACGTTGTAAATAGAAGAAAAGAGATGAGTTGTGCACCAGCAGCCAGCTAGACATGAAGTGAAATCTTATGCAGGAGCTACTGTGGCCATTGGGGCTTACTCCCAGATTAGTGTGATAAGACTGTAGCCTTGGATACAAAATCCCCATGAATCTAAAATGCCACTATGACTCACAGCTAATTATGGGAAGAGTGTATACAGAGAAATAATCTAACAATGAATCTACATTAAGAATTTTCAATATTATAACCAGCAGAAAATGAAACAGACAACAAATAAACTTTTATTTACTACCAGTGCCAGTAGTATCCTAATACCTAAAATATTTTATCTCATTGAAAATCTTTTGTAAGCCAGCTTGAGGGCCTCTAGGAGCCACAAAACAGGATTAAAATATTCTAAATAACTAAATAATGAAACATCTAGGTATTATTTTCTCACAAGGTTTAGTTGTTGTTTTTTAAAATCATCCTTGCTCTACGAGTACAGTGGTACCTCGGGTTAAGTACTTAATTCGTTCTGGAGGTCCGTTCTTAACCTGAAACTGTTCTTAACCTGAAGCACTACTTTAGCTAATGGGGCCTCCTGCTGCTGCCGCGCCGCCGGAGCACGATTTCTGTTCTCATCCTGAAGCAAAGTTCTTAACCCGAGGTACTATTTCTGGGTTAGCGGAGTCTGTAACATGAAGCATATGTAACCTGAAGCGTATGTAACCCGAGGTACCACTGTACATTGAACAGTACACCTCAATAATTCACAGTGTAATACAGTAGGATCAGTGTTCTAGAAAGAAGAAAAAAGAATAAGTCTCTAAGGAAAGTTCAAGTGACAGCTAAATGGACTTTAAAAGGACAGTTGTTCAGAGGCATGCAGCTCCTGCACAACTTCAAAACAAAAGGCCTTTGAGATTCTGAGGTACCTGAAAAATCTTTGGCATTCCTCCAGCATTGTAGTGAACCGCCAGAGTCACTTTGCTATCCTTATCAACTATTTCGAATGTCCCTTCTTTCCATTTTGTAGTCCCAGTCTGTATGCTGCGCAAGCGAATAGTCCCACGTAATTTCAGTGGAGCCATGTTTTCATACAACTAGTCTATGAAAATAATGAAGTTTGCTTTTAAACACAAATCCTGTTTTAGAAAGAAAGGAACGAAATTAGCAGCTTCTCAATAACCATCTTCAAAACTAAGCAACTGTTTTAAATCAAAGAGTTATATTATTTTTACAGATTGTTATCTCATCTTTCAGGGTATGTACTCAGTGTGCATGGACTTTTTGAAATATGAGTATTGGTCTCCCAGAGATTATTAAATCTGCTCTACGTTACTTAAGTCTTTTTTTAAAAAATCGAAGTAGGTAATTGAGAACAGGTATCACACAAAAAAAGACACAATAGAGTATGGAATTAAACTTGATAACACTTGTCAATTTATTAGCACCATCCACATTTTAGCCACTGCTGAAGTTGATGCAACAGGCATACAGACCAACATCTTTCTAGGGAAACTTGGGAACTCTTCAAGTTTCCATGTACAGCAGGTCACACTGCTACCGTAATCACTGTGGCCAAGCTCTCCTTTGGTTGTATTTGCTGCATCAACTGCAGCTGAACAAAGGCACTCTGTGCCATTGAAGATACCTGTGCCTCCAGTGAGAGATTTATATCCAGGGTACGCCCAGTCAATGCACCTGCTCCTTCAAGGGCAGTATAAACCCCATCAAGAGGTAATTCCCCTAATTCCTGGAACCAACAAGCCACAGCATCTCATGTCTTAGCAGGATTCAACTTCAATTCAGTTTGCCCTCACCCAGTCCATTACAGGCAATGGGTCCAGAACTTGCAACCCCAACTGACTAATGTAAGTAAAGCTCAAAGTCATCCACATATTGGTGGCACTCAATTTCCTGAAGAACTCCATGGATTAACTTCCATGCGGATGAGCAACGTATTGCAATACCACCCCTCCAGTGTTCGAAACTCCCATTGTTCTAGGCGCATTTTGCAACAGGAAACAGCACTGTGCCTAAGATTTCAGATTAAAACTACAGAGTGGAAGGAAAGGAGGAACTTTTTCTGCCTCCCCACTTCCAGCTACTCTCTGAAGACTGGAGAAGAGACACGCTAATAATTAGTGGGTGGGCAGGGGAAGGACAAGACCATGTGAAAAATGAACATAATATTTTAGCTGCAGTTCATTCATTTTCAGCTTTGTTTTCTTGTTTTTAAAAAAGCTCGCCTGACATACTGTTGTTGCGCCCATAACCTAGGTTTAAGGTGCCATTTAGCTCCTGGCTTTCATATCTTAGTTTCTAACACTGCACCTCTCTAGTACTGTCCCATAAGTTGAAGTACAACCAGTGCAAAATCATATCCTCCACTAAACCAAAGCCACTGAGAAATCCAGCAGACTCAGCAAGGTCACACTACTCTGCCTCACTTCGAGAGGTAATCTATCAGGGTGACCAAAGCAATTTTAGTCCCAAACAGGTCTGAAACAAGACTAAAAGTGATCAAGATAACCAGTCTCTTTCATGAGCATTTGCAGCTGAGCGGCCACCCCCCTCTCAGGCATCTTGCCCAAAAAGGTTTGTGACTGACAAGGAGTCCAGAGAGGGCTTTTACACGGCTCATAACATTGCATCCTTCAAGGCAGTGGGAAATTTCTCCTGATGCAATGATGCATTCACCACTCCCTACTAGCTCTTGTTAGCCACACGCCATGGTGGTTAAAACCACTGCATGCTCTCAAGCTGCAAAAACTGAACTGATTCCTTGTTGCACAAATGTGACTGCCCTATAAATACCATTAATGTTTTAAAATTCAATGATGACAGTTCCCTAAAAGTTAGGGGTGTATCCCCAATTTCGGGGGGGAGACAACTTCCAGATGTTTAGTCACCCAACTTGAAACCCAACTACATAAAGTTCAGTGAAAATATGTTAAGGGAACATGTACCAAGTCCTGTCTTCTTACTTGTCTGGTTCATTATTATAATTTGAGTATATCAGCATGTACTATAAACAGCTGTTTCTTTAGCATTTTATTTAATTGTAAATTCTGCAAGTTACTTTGAGAGCCTTCTGGAACCATAAAACCTGATATGTGTATTTAACAAATAAAAATGAAAAATTAAAGCTGCAATCCTTACTTAGGAGTAAGCATCACTGAATTCAGTGGGACTTATGGTACTTCAGAGCAGGCATGTACAAAATTGCACAATAAGTGAGCACATACCGAAAAAAATGGAGTGTAAATCCTTAAATGCACTAGAACTATCCACAAAAAGTGCCTACACTCCACAGCATTCAAAAAGACAATCAGGAGCCTTAATGTTCTAAATATAACAGCATTACAATCCATTATTTTAACTGGTACAAGAGACATTGAAGTTTTCAGCCCGGCCTATTTCCACAAAATAGGAACCACTTGTTCCATACAGATCATAATCTACAACAACTGTTTAGGGCAAACAGTGTACGTGCAAGGGCAACAGTAAAGAATGTTTGGTGGATTTTCAACACATATATCACCTCAGCAAAGAGTTCAAGGCAAACAAAGAAACGGTGGTGAAAGACATGGTGGAGCCCTAATGGAGATCTGTGCCCCTACTATCATTTCCTAACCAAACTTTGTTGCATTTGTGAATGCTTTCACTGAAAAGCAAGCAGGAACCCAGTCACCTGAATACTGTACAGCATCTGGTACACTGACTTGGAAAGTGGCTGCTGGACCCTTGCAAGTAAATTTCTGATCAGCGGGACAAAGTTAAAACCAGCCAAGTCTACAATTCAGAAGGGAGACGTGAACAATCCCAGGAGGAACAGAGCAGGAGCGGGAAAGCAACCGAAGAAGAGGACGGCGCTAGTTGCCGACGCTGCGTTGTTTTTAACCTTTGTCGTGTTTGCGAACAGCCCGGCAGGCAGAAATTCCTCACGAGAAGCTCTCGTCCTATCTCTACGTGCTGCCTGGGGCAAAGCTAGTAATCTGGCTAGCTGGCTACCCGACCGGCCGCTACGTCTTGGGGCCTTGGGTACGCCTGGGAGAGGCAGCTAAACCAGCGGGGGGAAGGCAACAGAGGGAGGAGGGCCGAGGGTCAGCTTTGGAGCAGCCGCACCGTAGTCGGAGAGCGGCCAGCCGGCTGGGCCTGAGGAAGCGAAAGGGGCCAGGCTAAGGTCAAGGGCGCGGGGGAGAGAGGGAGAGAGAGAGAGACGCTGAGGCGCAACGACCCCCCCCCCTCAGCAGCTACGGAGACCCCACCTCCGCCTCCACGGCCGACCGGCCGCCGCCCACGCACAGCCGCCCCCGACCCTTCCCTGCTCCGCGAGTACCAATGGGGCTCCCTCGTGCCCTCGCCCGCAGTCAGCCGCTCCGAGGAAGCCCCAAGACTCACCGCCACTGCCCGGGCGCACTCACCGGCGATGGCGGGCGGGTGGTGGCTTTCCCTTCCACCTCCCGCTTCCTCACAGACCAGTCCCGGCCTGGACGTTGTCTCCCTGCTGCTGCTGCTGCCGCCGCTGCTGCCGCTTCCTTCCTTCCTTCCTACTTCGGGGTTATTCTCCACTTTAGCCCCGGCGCCGGCCTGGCTCGACCCACCGCGGCCCGGCCTCCTCTTAGCTTAGTGGAAAGGGCAGATGGCGGGAACCAGATCAGCCGCGCCACGGTCCGCCTGACGCAAGCACGCAGCACGCAAAAAGAAAAAAAAAAAACTGCGCGACGGGAGGAGGGGGGAGGAACAGGAGCGACGAGGGGGGAATCCCTACGTCATCACGGCGACGGCTGGCTGGCTTTCTCCGCCGTCGACAAGCCTTAGCGAAAGAAGCAACTTTTACTCGAGAAGTGACGACGACGCTCGTAACTTCTGCGCACGCGCAAACTCGTGCGTGTTTTTTTTTTAGTTCGCTTAAAGATAGCATGGCGCATGCGCCCGGCCAGTCTCCTTGGGCCTACCGCTGAGGCCCAGAGAGAGGTCAGAGGTCGCGGCGGTAGCAGCAGCAGCGGCGGCGGCAGAGCCAGGAGGAGGAGGAGGAGGAAGAGGCGGCAACCTCTGCTTCGATCCATGATGGCGGCGGCTGAAGTAGAAGAGGCCTCCTGAGCTCTACTTCGCGCAGAAGTTCCGACCATGCACAGTTTGGCAACGGCCGCGGTAAGTCGCTTGCCGTTTCCACGCAGGGCGACGAGGGCCTTGGCTGAGAAGCGTGAGAGGCACCCTCCCCCTTCTCTCTCCCTCTCTCTCTCCTCATTGGTCGGAGAGATATGGGGAGGGGGGCACAGAACGGCGGGGCTCTATTTTCCCGCCAAATTGCCCTCCTTAGGAACGGGCATCTCCTAACGGCCTTTCCTCCTGCGCGAGGCGGCGGCCTTTGCTGTCCTCTAAGGGGAGGCAAAAGGAGCTTTCTCCGCAGGCTTCTCCCTTCAGGTGCTTGTGCATGAGCCAGGCGTCACTTGTGTGCGTTTTCCATATGCTAATCTATGCGGGTTCCTAATTGCCCATGGCTCAATGCTGCTGGATAAAAAAGTGGCTCGAGAGGCTGGATGCAGATGCATATAGACAGACACGTATCCTGACAGGCGCACCCCGACCACTCTCATTCAAGCGCCTCTCAACAAGGCTTGCTTCTCTCTTCTAGAGTTTCACGTCTGCAGTAATGTGCCGCCACAAAACAGATTTACTTCTCTTTAATCTGTTGTCTGGGAAGTCCATTTATAACCGCGCTAGCGTGAAAGTAACTCCCACACTGAGCTGAATTCGATTTTTCTCTCTGTGTTTACGATTGCAGCCTTAAAATGCAAAAATTCCACGTGGGACATTCATTCATGTTTTGATTTAACAGTGGCATGGCTCATGTGCGTTGCTTGTAATGAGGCAAGTGGTGATGATAACGGGAAGTAAAATAACTTGGTTAGTGGCATACCTCTTGGGAATTATATTGACTGACATTCCTGCCACCAGGAAAAAGGTTTTCTTATATGCAACTGCTGCAACCAGAATGATTATAGCAAAAAATTGAAAGGGAGAAAAACTCCCTCAAATAAGATTTTGTGAATATATAGACTCAGCAAGACTTAGAGCAGTGGTAAGAGGCCAATCCCCAAACCAAAAACTGATAGAGGAGTGGACTTGTGTGAAGGAAAACATTGTTCTGGTATTAATATATCAATATGCAATGGATGAAACTTACAGAGTAAAAAATTAAGAAGAAATGGGTATAAGATGAGATAGTCAAAAATAATACTGATAACATCGAAAAGAAGAAAAGAAACAAAGGAAGCAACATAGGTGGAGGGAAGTCAAGATTTATGTCTATGTTTAGTTTGTATGTTTGTTTTCTTTTTTGTAATCTATGTTGAGAGCTGTATGTATCTATGTATAGTAAGTTTGTTTAGTGTTCTGGTTTGTGTTTGTAAGTATTGCAATTATCAATAAGTTTTTTTAAAACCCCATATTAGAGAACTAGGTACCCCTTTGCAGCATCTTCACAGGACATGCCGTGCAACGTTTCCTTTCTAGACACCAGTAGGGGAATGAATCCAGAATGATTTAGTTTGAGCACTTGCTTGTATGCTTTGAGTTTAATACTCTAAGGCTGCTTGCTAAGTAGAGATATGTAAATATCTTGATTTATTTTGCTAGGCTGACTTAGGTAGTTTGTCTCTTCTGGCTCAGTACGTATTTATGGGTTTTGCCCAGTAAAAATCACCAGTAGTAGTAGTAGTAGTAATAATAATAATAATACCAATTTAATTAGTTGTGCCCTGCCCATCTGACTGGGTTGTCCCAGCCAGTCTGGGCAGCTTTCAACATATATAGTAAACACTATATAAACTTTGGGTGAAACTGTACATAACGAAGAACATGGAATTGCTTCTAAAAACTGCAGTTTCATCTTAAAACCCTCCTTATCTTTTCTATATTGTACAGAAATTGAAATACGGTATAGAAATTAAATAAATAAAATTAATAAAATAATAAACATGTAATGAATTGTATCCAGCTACGTTCTACTCAGTAGACCCACTGAAAATTATGAGCCTAAGTTAGCCATGCCCACTAACCTTAATGTGTCTGTCCTGAGTGTGACTAACTTTGGATAGAATAATATTGCAATACATATCGCTGATCATGTTATGTAGGAGGGTAGAGAGAACTTCACACAGGTTTGCTGATTTTTGTGGCAGCTCTGTCTCACCTAGTTCTGGTCTTTGACAGTTCACTCAGGTGAAACAGAATTTGTGCTAGCTCCACTAACAAGCAGTACTTCTGTCTGACATAATATTTAGGCATTTTCTTACTTGTATTATACTTACTGTAGTTTTAAGTGGATCTGCTACTTCAGATGGTGAACACTTGACTTTTTCAGGTCTTGACAGTCTTAATAGCAGACTTTAGTCTAATTAGTGCATTTATTTTTATCATATTCATGCTGAAGTTCTGGAACTGTGGATAGGGTAGGCACACCACTACAGCATCTGTCACTGGAAAAATGATTTTAAAGATCTTTCCATTTACCATGAAGGTAATTATGAAATGAGGCCTCTTGAAGGGCTATAAAAATAATTTCCTTTGCAAAGTACCTTCATATGCTTTAAGGCAAGTGAAATAGTAAGTGACTAGAAATGTCTAGCTTACAAAAGCAATACTGTAGCAATTATCCTGAAAAAGGTCGCTTATATTCAATTTTTTATTACTGTGGTTGCCTGAATTTCTGTAAGTAATGGAAAGATAAGCTCGTCTCTTGTGCTGCTGCTCGGATAAAGCATATTTTCAGGCTCTGATCTTCGTGTTGAACTGCCACAGTTGGATCATGGGGTGTTATCAGCCTTTCTTTCCTGCAACTTTCCACTCCTGTATTTCTCCCTGAATCTATTGTTCTGTGACTGGAGCCAACTGTTCAACATGGTGACGCTATGAGCCATTTTAAACACAATTATTTCACTAATAGTTTTCTGGGTAAGAGATGTTGGGCCTTTAATAAAGTCCCAAAAGAAAGCAGAGTCCCATAATAGAAGGAATGTGTTAACAAAGCAGACACAAAGCACTGAGGATTCATTTGCTGTGGAGCAGCCCTAGAGTTTTGAACAAGGGATTTTTTGCACAGCTGATGAAAAAGTGTGCAATGCTTTGGACTACTACTCCTTATTGGATGCAGTAGTAGAGGACAATTTCATTTATTAACTTTAATCATCACTTTGCACCCCCCTGAAGCAGGAGTGGGCAACCTTTTTTCTGTCAGGTATTGAGGGAGTGAGAAGTAGCAGCAGCAATGGGCAGAGGCAGAGCCATACACAGAAGTGTTTTGGATTAATTAATCTGGAGCAGACCGAGATAAAGAGTGGTGGCTATGAGAGAGGGACTATATCTCAAGATCTTGAGCATGGAAGGCTTTTATGCTCCACTGCTTTATGATAGTTGCTGAAGTTGAATTGGTATTGATTCTCTGCTTTGTTTTTGTTGTCATGGATTTGTAGCCTTTTGTGCTGTATTAACCAGTTTTGTTGATAGTCATTTTTAAAGTGCTATATTATTTTTGTTTGGTGCCCAAACGACTTCGTTTACTTATTTATTATTATATTTAACAGTGATGATTTTAATAATTCAGCTGCTGCAGTATGGTAAAATGATTGCACAGCTGCAGTGAGTACACACAAACCAATGGAACTATCATCTGGCAACTCCCCCCCCCCTGCTGTGACATATTCCTTCCCCTGTGCTGTTACTGTGCCTTGGCTAGAAGCAAGTCCCACTAAAATATGTGGGACTTAATCTCAACTATGTTTACCTGGAAGTGTCTACTAATCACTCCTGATCACCCTTCAAGTTTTGTACAAGGTTGTATTACAGTTTAGACTGATTTGACTTGGGACCAAAGGCCTTGACTTGAACCCTTTGTCTTCCTTTAAAGCCTGTGCCAACGGCACTGGCTCAGGTTGATCGAGAGAAGATTTATCAGTGGATCAATGAGCTTTCCAGCCCAGAGACTCGTGAGAATGCACTGTTGGAGCTGAGTAAAAAGCGAGAGTCTGTCCCTGATCTCGCACCAATGTTGTGGCACTCTTTTGGTACAATTGCAGCTCTCTTACAGGTGGGTAGCATGTTACTTTTAACTGAAATAGCTTGCTAGACTCTTGCAAGCAATCTGCTAGATGTCTTTCTGAAAGTCTTGAGATACTGAGGGTTTTGAAATTCTGTCTCTTGGCCTAATAAAAGTTTGGAACAATAGAAGATGGCAATGAAGAACTTGAGCCACCCAAGTAAGGACATCTTATTGGGGCATATGTATTTTAGTTCCTGTCTGATATGTTACAGCTTTTGTAGCTAGCTCTGTGCTCTTAGTGTAGGGGCAGAAATTCTATCAAACAGACATTAATCAATCAATCACAAGTAATTAGTGGGAGGATTTTGACTCTGAATATTGGCGTGCTTAAATGTGTGGGAAAATTTTCACACAAATATTTCCTGTTTTCTTTCTTTCATAGGAAATTGTAAATATCTATCCATCTATAAATCCACCAACTTTGACAGCTCATCAGTCCAACAGAGTCTGCAATGCTCTGGCACTTCTGCAGTGTGTTGCATCGCATCCAGAAACAAGGTTAATATACTCGAGTGTATTGGATCTCTGGAAAAAATAACTTTTGGTTAGTGTGGTATATGCCCAGACTAGAGAAAATATGCTGCCGCCAAGCCTCTTTATCTGCAGGGCTCTGTATGTCAACAGAACTATATTCTCAGTCACATCCACACCATACATTAGAAGCACATGGTATCTGTAACTTGCTAGTTTTTACACTGTTTTTAGAGTGCATTAGTGACTTGAGCCAACTCAGTGAATAAAACAGTCAAGCTGCCTGTCTTACTGGTCAGTTTGTCAGTAAGAAAACTAGTTTTACAGGCATATTTCCTCATATTTCTTCTCTTTCTAAAGGTGAGGTCCTAATTCAGTTCCCTAGCCTTCACAAAGTAACTCTGTGTAAGCAAATATCCAAAAGACACATTCTAAATGCTTTTTTCTTCCTTTGTCTAGATCAGCCTTCCTTGCTGCTCACATCCCTCTCTTCTTGTATCCCTTCTTGCACACTGTCAGCAAGACTCGACCCTTCGAGTACCTACGACTCACAAGTCTTGGAGTAATTGGTAAGTGACTGTGATCCTGGGAATGGTAGGTCCTCATCAGTTTGTAGGTCAGAAAAGGGTTTTGATCTGATTTGAACTCTTCTGAGACTTAGCCATGCATTGTAAAAGAGGGAATTCTAACATTCCAGAGAAATAGAGAATCATGTAGCAGACTCTCATTTCTAGAAATAATTTCCATGTTGTTCCTCTTTACTGTTGTTAACATCTGGGATTCTGGGAAGTACACCAGTCCTGGGCCCAATTCAAAGTTATGTATATTTGTGTTTTTATATTGTAAATCACCCTGTGATCCTCGGATGAATGACAAATTTCCAGTCTCATTCTCCCAAATTACCTTAAGGAAAGATGGAAATAGCAGGGCTGGGGATCCTAGAACACTGAAGGGATCATTACTGATGCACATCCTATCTATCCAATCAAATACTGCACACAACTTCAGTGTGCTCATAGATGTAATGGTTAGTACTTGCAACTGTGTATTGTAACCTCATCAGAAATTTTTCAGGAAGCTTTATTTGGTGCAGCATGCAACAAGCTGCCTTTTTATTGGCATTGAGAAGCCACATAGCCAGCCAATGCAGAAGCAGCTACACGGGCTCCTAGCCAGCTGACAGGGCTAGCAGCTCTATTAAGATCATAGCAGCATCTCTTTGGGTGATTGAACCCAATGAGTTAAAAAAGTTGAATGTATTATGTTCACTGGTCTTCATGATTAACTTTGCTGGACAATCCAAAACTTGTAGTTGCCAACCTCCCTCACACCCATCCTACCCTGGTAAACCACACACACGGTGCAAGGAGAGTAGTCTGGCTTGAGTACCACTGCTTAAAAGCATCCTAGCACCATTGCAGAACAGTGCCCCCCCCCATCTGTCTTTTGTGAGTGAAGCATCAGTAAGAAGAGCAGCCAGTTGGATACCACAATTGTAAGATGCACAGAGCATCTTGCAGCAGTAACATTCAGCCATGCCACTGTCCAACAACTCTCACCTTTCCTCTGAACCTTGGAGCTGGAGAGAAGGCAGAGATCACAGCACAACTGTCAGAGCAATCTCTGCCCGCCGCTGCAGCTTCACAATGGAAAGCATGACTGGCTGCTTGTCATACTTGTCACAAGGTAGTGCTGTACTTGCCTTGGCAAGCATGACAGATGGAATTGCTGTTCTATAGGTAAGAGTATAAAAGGCTTTAGATATTTCATTGGCTAAAGGAGGAATTTGTGATTGGTGGAGGAAAGGTTAAAAGGCTGCTGCTTCAATAAAATAATAATCCTTAGTATTTGCTCCTGGGTTCTTGGGAGCTCAACCATGTGCTTATCCAGTAATTTCCCACTTCTTCTCCAGACTGCACTGATTTTCTGTTAGCCCTGGTTGTTTCCTATATGCATGTTTCTGTTAGGCCTTTGCAAAATTATATGAAGCAGTTTGGGTTTTTTTGCTTATATTTCAAAGGGGCCCTGGTGAAGACAGATGAGCAAGAAGTAATCAACTTCTTACTGACAACGGAAATTATCCCTTTGTGCTTACGCATCATGGAGTCTGGCAGCGAACTTTCCAAAACGGTATTGCTTTTAGTGTAATGAAGTGGTTCTAGTTTCTTGACTGTTTTCTCTTTACTTTCCAATGCATCATGTTCCTGCATGCAGCAGACTTCTCCATCTGAGGTTAGCTGGCTGTTTCTCTGAGGAGTGATTGCAGATGTACCCACTTCAAATTGTCATGATTGGCTGCCTCTTTCAAAACACTATTATGAGAGGAAAGCTGGATAGGACATTTATTCTCTTTTTGTGCAGTTTCTCACCCAAGGTGCTTTTGTACTCATTTCTTGCTGCAACTCTGCTGTACTTTTTCCAGCAACTGTATGAAAAGGATCTATTATTGTGTAAGTGCCGTCCCAGTATCAGTTATTTGAGAAGCCTGCAGGTGGTGCCTGTGTGCTTCTCAAGATCCTTAGCATCTTTTATGTCACACTCACAAGTCAGTTTATTCCTAGTCACACCTTTATGCATCTGTCACTCTTCATTAGGTTATTAATTTTATCTAGCCACCAACCTGTCACCATTTGTCTGCAAAACTTAAGCAGGTTTCTTCCTCTGGTCAACAGGATCAATAAAATTTTAGTTTCTAGCACCAAGATAGATAATTTCATTACCTGCTTCTCCTCTTGTCAGTGCTATATGAGGTTTTCATTTGGTTTCATAGTGGGCAAAATCTCTTCTCATAGGTCTTCTCCTGAGTTTTTGGTAATACGACATCCCACCCTAATCCTGCACAGTCTGCAATTCAAGCGTTTGTTCAACCCTATTCTTTTCTGTCTTTCAGGTTGCTACTTTTATTCTACAAAAGATCTTATTGGATGATACGGGGTTGGCTTATATCTGTCAGACTTACGAACGATTTTCTCACGTTGCAATGATATTGGTATGTGGCTTTGATTGTAAAGGGCTTGGTAACTCAGCATTGCTCCTGCATTTAGAGGAGCTAAATGCTGTTTGGTGGAAAGTGTAGTGAATGTAATTTGGATCTTTGTAGTAGTCACGTCTAATCATAACAACAGGGCCACCTCTTCATACTTCTAATCTCAAGGAAGAAATATGCTAGAGCATTACATAGCAACACAATTCATGGTGTTATGGCTGTGTGAAAGCACTCCCATTTTTGAGGAGATTGGTTCTCCAACACCTGAGGAGCAAGTCACTGCTAATGCTTGACAGTGTTTCATGGGGTGAGACATATTAGAGACAGAATTAGCTTTCCAGACATTTGCCTTGCTTTTTAGGAGCTTATACTTTACAATCTAAATTAAACTAGGGTGGGGATGAGGAGTAGCAAAAGGTAACAAGGGATAAATGTGAACAAATGCTGTTATACATACTTAACCAGCAAATGTCCTTGTTCTAAATTCTCTGTTTTTAAACCAGGGTAAAATGGTCCTGCAGCTTTCCAAGGAGCCTTCTGCCAGGCTGCTGAAACATGTGGTCCGTTGTTACCTCCGCCTTTCTGATAATCCAAGGTAGACACCTTAGAAGTTTCTTGGGATCTCCTGATAGGGGTGGGGTGCAGGTTGGTGTTGTGCTGCAGAACCAGGGACAGTTGCACTTTGCAGTGCCAGGATGGGGATCCAGCTCCTTCTGTATCTCCAGAGCAAATCAACATAACCTGGCAATTCTTACAATAAATGCCAGGAGCTTAAAGTCCAAGTAGTTTTTTCTGACCGCCTCATCAAGATTCTGAAGACTGAAGCAAGATCATGTAAGATTATACTTATTTAAGCAAACTTGTTTTAGCACCAGAGTCTTCTCACTGTTCAGGAACATGTATTGACAGTAATTATGAGAGTATAATCTTTTCCTCTTCAATCTCTTAACTGCAAAAATGTCTGTGTTTATTAAGCCAGCCAGCCAGCAGTCATCATGTGCTTAACTGCTCTGGATGCCTAACATTAGGCAAGTCATTAATCTTCCTTCATAAGTCACATTCTGACTCCATTGGTCAGGGTGGAGAAGATGCAGGATAGCGTATGGAGTTGAAGTGACTATCCTGTGGCCTCCAAATGTCATTGGACTCCAACCTCCATCAGTGTCAGTTAGCATAGCCAGTGGTCAGGGATGCTGTGAGTTGTACTCCAGCAAATGTCTGTGGCGCCACAGTTTAGCCACCCCTGGTATAAAGAATATGGTTGTACCCTGCAGGTATGTGTAGATGCTTCTGATACAAAGTGCTTCTGATACAGCAATTGTAGCCTTAAGTATTCAAGAGGGGGGCTTGCTCCCCTCTTGTCCATGTGAGTTTATTTGTTGGCCCCCCTCTTTCTTGTCTCCTGATGTAGGGCACGGGAAGCCCTCAGGCAGTGCCTTCCTGACCAGCTGAAAGACACCACCTTTGCCCAGGTTCTGAAAGACGATACTACCACCAAGCGTTGGCTGGCACAGCTGGTCAAGAATCTGCAGGAAGGCCAAGTCACCGACCCCAGGGGCATCCCCCTTCCTCCGCAGTGACAGCCAAGGAGGTGGCAGAACCCAGGAGGAAACAGCTCAGGTTTACAGAGAGCCAGGAACCAATGACCTCTTCCA
Organism: Podarcis vaucheri; assembly: GCF_965113315.1. NCBI lineage: Eukaryota > Metazoa > Chordata > Lepidosauria > Squamata > Lacertidae > Podarcis > Podarcis vaucheri. The sequence continues at coordinate 88,739,711 of NC_138759.1, read as the reverse complement.
GATCCCGTCAGGCATGGTTGGGCAGCTCCTTGGACTGTCAGTAGCTACCTGGACTGCAGGCCCTTTCTATAGCAACGTTCACCATGCCTCTGAGGATTATGACACCAGCAAACACAGTTGGGACAGTGAAGCCCTCTTTTAGGGTGTGGGCTTTGTTGCGATGATCAGTTGAGTACCAAGCTGGGCAGTGCTGCTACCAATGGCGTATCTCCCTTTCTGGTTCAGTGCGGCAGGCTTGGGAAGTATTCCTCAGTTTCTTTGTTATTCAGTGTTTACATGTAAGTTCAATAAAGGTTGGTCTGATCATTTGACCCTCTTAGGCGTACCTTTTGAGCTGAATCTAGCTCTAAGCAGAGGAGGCCTGTTTCCCTTTTCCCAGCTGGGAATTGCGCTTTCATAAGAGGAGCCCCACTGATCCTTTTAAAAAAAAAGTTCAGCCTTTGGGGCTGAAGCCCAATCTCGGGGGGATTGGGAGAGGGGTAATAACATAGTATATCCACAGGTTCTTAAAGGATTTTTCCTGGTATGTCAGAAGGCAGAGACTTCCTGGACTCCATTCCTTTGGCCACACATTAGAACAGTCCCTGCCTCTGTGACTATATTTGAACCAGTGTCAAATGCTCTATGGATGATCCTCCACCACCTAGTCAGTAAGATCCAGAATGCCACCAAAACATTCCTTCAGCATTCAAACTGTGCCAGAGGAGAAAGTTGTTGCATGGATGCCATGGCCGGCAAGCCATGTGGCCTTCCACTTTGTAGCAGCCCATGCCTCTGGTTAGGGTAGGGTTAACTCTAAGTGTGAACAAAACAGACAGGGACCGAGAGCTATTTCAGGCAGTCGGTAAAGGCTGCAGGTATTTCAGCCTTGCTGGCTAGTGCTGGAAAGCATAATGGCTGCAAAACGCAAGGGCTCTCATGCTCTTTATCTTATCCTTCCCTTGCTACCAGGCTAAGTGCATCCAATTTATCACCTTGAACCTGCTCCTGTTTGTTGGCGTCTGCGATGGATGAGGAGCTATTAAGCAGTCAGCAGAGACATCTTCTCCCCTGCCCTCTAAATGAGAGAAGCAAACGAAAAGAAGGGGAGGGAAGGGGAAATCATCCAAGCTGTTTGTCAGTTGCACAACAAGGCCGGGAGCAGGTGGCTTCTGGTCCCTTGCCAGATCCCTTGGCCTCAGCACCTGCTGCTGTTTTGGGTAGGAACCTATCTTCCGTTTCCTCTCTTTTCTTTGTTGATGGCTGGCCATGCCATGCCAAGGGTGTCTTAACTCTTCCCTCTCCATGGACTGCTTTTGCTCTTACAGCGGCTCCGTTTTATAACAGCCTTGTTTTATCCATCCCTGCCTTGAGTGGACTTTACCAACTGCTTTCTGTTTTGTAACTTGAATAAAAAATAAGCCAAATGAATCTGGATCCTCTTTGACTTAAAATAATTGTTTGGAAGAATGGCAGGGAGCGTTGTAGACATTACCAAAAATGTCCTCTCAAAGCCTTTTATCACTGGGCAATATAGCATTTCCCTCCAGTTGAGAGAGCTGTGCTTTTTGCCCAGAGAGCCCTTAGCTGTTGGGTTGGAGTGAGTGTCACTATGCTGGGTAGCAGTTCACAACGTGTGTGTGTGTGGCACATATAGCCTATATTGGTAAACCAAGGTGGAGTCACATGCTTCTGCTTGGCAACTCTGCTTTATTTTGAGAACCATGGTTCAAGAGCATAGTGTCACTTTTTAAACAAAATATATATACCGTTTGAGTGCAATAAAACCCCTAAGCGGTTTTCAAGAAATATTAAAATTATCGATAAATTTAAAACCATTGAAAACATTTTAAAATAATTAAAATGAACAGTAAAAGAGATCAAAACAACTAGATGTCTGGATAGCGTTGCCTTAACAAAATGTTTTAAGCAGGTGACAAAAAGAGTACAATAAAATATTCTTCACTGCATCACAGACATAAAGGGAGTATGGCATACTTTTAGCAAGATCTTTAAATAATTTGAATGTTCTGGTTTGCAGAAGATGGACCAGTGTGATCTGAGAAAGAGATAAAAGTGAATAGCTGGGAAGGTATGAAGTGCCATTGTTAAAGTTGAGCAGATATTGGCCAGTGTAATAATGTCTGCTTGAGAGCTACTTCTGGCTTCCCATGTGATCTGTTCTGAGCATCCTTAACGTTCAGAGCAAGATATATAGATTAGGAAGGGTGTAAGAGAAACAACAAGCGTACTCTTAAATACATCTCTTACAATATGGCCTTTTTGGTATGTTAATTTATGACTAGGCAAGTCAAAGAAGATTGGTGGTGATCTATATAAAAATGTTACCTGAATCTTCAATATGCTAAAATAAATAGGATTCAGCATAATAAAAAAATAATTTTATGATTATTGCATTTATATCCCACCTTTCCTCCAAGAAGCTTGAGGTTAGCATACATTTTCCTCCCCCATCTCCATTGTATCCTCACAACAACCCTGGGAGGTAGGTTAGGCTGAGAGACTGTGATTGGCCCAGGTCAGCCAGCAAGCAGCATGGCTGGGTGGGGATTTGAACCCTGGTCTCCTGGGTCCAACACTGTACCACCACATTATGCCCTTGCCTTGCAGAATTATGGAATACAATACCCATAGGCTTGTAGACTGTATCCTGGCCAGCAAGCTGAATTTGTTCCAATCAGAATGGCATTTCATGGATCATCTGTTCTGGGTTCTGTCTTGCCACTGGATCGCTTCTGCAGGCACCTGGCCAAGACCTAAGAATCTTGTCGTTTTTGTTACCAAGAATAGCAATGAAATGTTCAGTTAATACAACAGCAGTGGGTGCTGCCGAAAGCTTAATCCTTCTCATAACGTAAGGCACTACGAGAGTTGGGATTCCAGTGCTTAAGGGGACAGCAGGCTGGAATGAAGTATGTTTCCAAAGTAAAGGTACAGTCACATCCCACTCTAGCCACTGGCAAAATGTCCATTGATGTTAAGGTTCTGGATTGTCACCTTAACCGTATGACATAAACTGGGTGCATACATGTGTTCACAACATGTGCTTGTTTATCACAGCTGACTGCAAAGATTTCTCATAACATTTGCTAATTAATTTTCAATGGATTGTATCCAACACTGCCCATGTACAAGCCAAACAGCCTTCTGCTCACACAATGTTGGCTTCGGCCCAGTATTTACTTTGTTATTTTTTAATAGATACATGGATGATTTGTTGCAGCAACCACTGTGTATTTGTTACTTAATGCATTAATAGCACATGAATGTAGAAAGCTCTTAATGACCTTTATTTTGCTTTTCCTTTCACTCCCAAAAATAGTAGTACAATTTTCTGAATGCATTACCCAAGTGACACTACATCCTGAACTGAGCAACAGTATTGCAAGTCCTAAAATTTGCCCACTAGCATCCAAAAGCAAGTACAGTGGTACATCGGGTTACATACGCTTCAGGTTACATATGCTTCAGCTTACAGACTCCGCTAACCCAGAAATAGTGCTTCTGGTTAAGAACTTTGCTTCAGGATGAGAACAGAAATCATGCTCCAGCAGCGCGGCGGCAGCAGGAGGCCCCATTAGCTAAAGTGGTGCTTCAGGTTAAGAACAGTTTCAGATTAAGAACGGACCTCCGGAACGAATTAAGTACTTAACCTGAGGTACCACTTTATGGAACTTTGGGGGAAAGGCCACATCTTGGTGATAAGGTCATATATTACATATACATATACAAAACTTCCTAGTTACAGTGCCTTCCTAGTTGCCTTCTTGAATAGGTCATGCTTCCAAAGCTACAGTGGATGTGATCAGTGCTTAATTTCTAAAATATGCTCAAAGCACATCTCATCTCTTAGCTGGAATCCACCTTTTCTAATATGGGAATAATCTTCATGCTCAGAGGCAGTCCAATTATTTCTCTTTAAAAAACTCTTAGGTAGAAAACTGATTCTAGAGGTGAGTCCTGACTCCGATTAAGCTCCATGTCAGAGATTAGGGAAAGAGAAGATCCTAAGTGTGCAAGTAACCAGGTTGGCTGTGTTACCTTCCCCTCCTGTTCCCTGGCACTAAGCTTTACCCCTCTTGAGTTACAGACTCGCCCTTTATAATTAATGGATGGTATTTGATCAAGTAGCTTTCCGATTGGTCTAAAAGCAGCTGCCATGGGCAGCAGAGGGTGTTCCCATGCCCCTTGGGAATTGCGTATCTGTAGTGAGCTTTGTCATGAGGCTCATGAAACTCCCTGGAAAGCTCCTTGTGAGTTTCTGTTCCCAGCTAGCTTTTCAAAGTACCACAAGTAACAAAGCAGTCATCAGGACACTCAGATTTCAGACCAGAGCAGTGTGTTGTGTATAATGTCTCAAGCTATTCGGAATCATTGTAGCTGTCTGTCACCTATCTCTTGAACTGCAACTGAACAATAAAAAAGACACTGATGTTTGATTTGAGGCAATTGTTCCATACTCACAAAAATGGACCCTTAATTCTTGGCTGCTGCAAAAAAATGCCTTCTAAAGCCCTAAGACTGCCCTGACTCACAGCACAAGGCTATCTCCTTATCAAAGGCAGACACGCAGACTTCAGATGGCATAGATAAAACTGGGACACCTTTATAACATGCAGACTTCAGATGGCATAGATAAAACTGGGACACCTTTATACAGAGGGTTGTGTTGCAGAGAAAGACAATAGGCATTTCCCCATGTTTCCAATACCAGATTACAGTATATACTGGATTGTACTCAAGTCAACTTTCAACATGCATATTAAAACTACATGCATGAGCTTTGCAGCAAACAAATATCTTGGAAAATGAGGATTCACACACACTCTTAATGGGCTTGTACAGTCTTGAGCAATAAATGCTTACATCCCATGCTGGCAAATCTTTAAATCAAAGCCACAATTCAAATCCTGAAAGAGACGTCTTTCCTCATGGTCCTAAATAATAATCTGAGTAGCAACGGTGGGGAGGAGAGGTGGGGAAGCCCCACTGTACTAGCAATGGCCCAGTAAAGTTATTCTGCTTGGGTCAGATCCTTCTCTGTGATACAATCATTTATACATTGCAAAGCACACACACACACCCTCATTAAAATTAGTACTAATAAATTGGGTATTAATACTTAGTTTTCAAAAAATTATACTGCTCAAAATAATAAAACTCTTAAGAGGTTTTCACAAAAACAATAAGAATAAGCATGTTTCCACTAACTAATATTTATTTAAGAATTATATTAAATGGTACAGTACTCAGTTTTCAGATTGCAAGAGATCTTTTAGATCTCACATACCTGAGGCATGCGCTTCCCATAAATGTTTTTATAGTGAGATGTTACAACTTTATAACAAGTAATAGACCACTTAAAGCAAACTTACCACAAAGGTGTCACTACTGTCACAAGCTGAATAAAGGTGATTATGGATATGAGGGCTGAGCGTATGATTATTAGCTCAGAGGTCCCTCAGAGACATTTGAGCTGCATCATTATATCTGACACATTATATCTGAAAATGCATCCTGTGGCTGTAGAAGTTGGATACAATCCTCCAGAGAGCAGCTGTTATGTGAGGCTCACTTTAAAAGAGAAACGCAGTGGGGGGAAAGTCACTTTCATTTTTTGAAGGAAAAAAGTGACCAATTACTACAATGCAATAAATATATCACAAGATGGGGTTGCCTTTCCTCTCCTTTCCCTGAGCAGCAACGCCTCCCAATCTCCCATCATCTTTGGCTGTTTGCCGTACTTGCCCAGACTGATGGCAGTTGTAGTTCAGCAACAGCTGAGGGGCCCAAGGCTTCCCACACCTGGTCTACTGGGGAAAAGAAGCATAACAATGTTTGCCTCTCATTCTTTGGAAACAATATGTTGCCTCAGAGAGCCTAGCCCCATCTTCAGGTGGTTCAAAACCCTATTCCTCCAGTTTAGGATACCAAACAGCTCAGAACCCTCCAGCTATTCAGTAAAGCAAGTTTCTCTTTATTGCTGTTTTCTACATAGCAAGGAACCTGTGTGGTTTGCCTAAGGATGCAGACAAATTTACAAAACAGCTGGGTTTTTTCTGTTTACAGATAATAGAAAAACTCATTTGGTTGCCCTAATAAAGGTATCACCCTAATGTGGTCTTGGAACTTGTCCTATGGTACAACAAGGCCTACCTATATTTTGCCGGTGGGTAGGGCAGGGATTTAGAAATCCACTGCAACTACCACTGATGAGTGTGGTGGCATGTGTTCTCTCTTCTCATATGTGTGTGTGTGTGTGTGTGTGTTGGACTTGGGCAACACTGCAGAAAGCTGAGTCAGGCTTGGGCAAGTAATTTGTCATCTTACCTTCTATATGAGGCAGGCAAAAGGGAGAGTGGTAGATGGTTGGGTTACTTGCAGTAGGTCACCAATATTTTGGGGGTGGAATGCAATGTAGCACTAAGCAAACACTTAATCAGCCTAAGGATTTATGCTTCTGGGGTGGGGGAACCATTGTCCTTCTCTCCTCCCTCTCCCTACACTCCCCAACAGATGACTCCAATTCCCATCTTCCCCAGCCAGCATGGACAGTGGTCAAGCAGTTTGCTTGATGCTACAGAGAGAGTCTGAAGCTGCAGCAATGGAAGGAACAGGACCCTCTTGGGATGTAAATACTCTGCACTCCCTCCATCTGTGCTCAGATTGTATATATGTATAAATAAACCATATATCATAAAGATACCAAGTCTCTCCTGTGCCTCTTTTCGAAAGGAAACACAGACCCTGGGTAAATGCCTGGACCCCTGGAATCTAACACCACTGAGAGGCTGGGGTGGTATATAACAATACTGAAATTCAACATGTGAGCAGGGATACTCAAGGCTCTGTTATTCATGAAGGAAAGCACTGGAGGTGAGCATTAATCTTCACATTGGAGGCCTTTGGTGCAGGCTTCCTCAATGAACATTCCCAATAATTTGACAGTCTAGAAATCTTCAGTAGGAAAGACTGGTGGCTTATTGGTCATTTAATGCATTTACAAATATCTATGCATCTTAATATATGCAACTCTAAAATGACTTATCGCTCAGGGCAGAACTAAATAGCGTAGTCCATGTATTCTTAAATGCCCTCTGGATTTGCTAATTCACTGCCCCTCGGTAATTCTAAAGTGGTGGCAGAGCTAACAAGAATAGGGTAATATGGGCAGGAATGCTTCACAAGATGAAAAAGATGTTGAAATATACATTTGTTAAGAAACCAGAAGTATTTTTACTTGGCATTGTAGGTGATGAGATTAACAGACAGGATTGTAAGTTGTTTTTATATGCAATGATGGCAGCAAGAATATTATTGGCACAAAAATGGAAGCAAGAAGAATTACCAACAAAAGAAGAATGGAGGATGAAATTGATGGACTATGCAGAACTTGAAGGATTCGAAACCTGCGGGATCAGAGATTCTTAGAAGACTGGAGTAAATATACAAACTATTTGGAAAGTAATTGTACTGAACAGATTACACTAGTAGGACTGCAATAAGTTTTGTAAGGAGGATTATTCGAAATATTGCAGCGAAGACTATGAGGAGAATTATTAGTTAATGACAATTAAGAGTAATAGGGAAATTAAGAAATGCAGAAAAAGTGATAAAGAACAAAAAATCATCAGAGGTCTGATGGAAGTCTAAAATATTGTATAAGATTAAAAGTTATGTTATATGACTGTTGGAAATGATATGTTAAAAAACCGAATAAAAATGTATATATATAGAAAAAAGGAATGCTTCACAAGAACTAAGAACTCCACCAGATGACCTGCTTGTTCAGCCTCCATCCTGATTCACTTGCACAAAGCTTGCATGGAGGTTAGATTACATTTGGTCTTTACTGAGTGTTTGTTCTGATTTGTTTGCTGGGAGGCTATATAACAATGAGCATCCATCCTAATTTGCTTGCCGCATGTTTATACGTCTTCCAGCTAGTCATTCATTCATCCCACCCTTTTCAATGCCTTTCCCTGGTCACATTCCTAACCTCAGGAAAAAGTCAGTGTTAAGTCATGCTAGTGCGGCACAATACATTAACCTGCTTTAACTATGTGCACTTAAATTTCCCAGGATGCATATGAATCTCTCCCATAAAACAGTGGCACTCTGGAGGTGCCCCAAACTGGACTGAACACCTGCCTGATTAGATGCATCCATATGTATAGATATTTATACATAGGTATGGATATTTATGCATAGTTATATGTATTCATCCCAATGCTGTAACTGTCAGAGCGGCTATTTTTGTCTCCTCCAACTCTGAGCCAAGGCTGATCAGCTTTGCCAGGTGGCGGGGTGACAAGTAAGCCTCTAGCTCTGTGCCTTTAAGTGAAGAGGCAAAGCACTGGGCAGGGCTGGACTGCTGTGAGATCATTTTTCCTTTTCCTTCGTGCAAGCTCAGCTGCTGCGTCAGTAGCAGTCCTGTGTGCCAACAGCATGAGGTGGTAAGGCAGAGTAGTCGGGGAACCCGGAGCAGCATCTGCCTCCGCCGCCGCCGCCATGCCACTCCAAGACCTGGAGACACTTTGAAACAGGGCCCTTGTTCCAACCCAGGGATCTTCTGTCTACTGGTAAGAGAGCTGTATTGCAAGGACTTGGTGCAACTAGGGGAAATTGGGACATTTTGCTGCAGTGCTCACTGGAAACAGAGAGGCAGCAAGGGAAGGAGGAACAAGCACTCAGAGACAAGCCACGAGTGTGTGCTATATTTTTAAAATGAGAGACAATGTTACTCTGGTGTGCACAGAAATGACACCATCTACCATGGACAGCTTCAAGCCTAACTCAGGATGCACAGGATTTTGTTGTGGTTACTTGGTGGCAAGGAAAAGGCACTCTGTGTGGGTTCAGAGGTATGGCTGTTTTCTCCCATTCCCTGGCTGAGGCTGAGGCACAGATAGTCCAGAAAATGGGTTCTGATACATGAAAGCCTTGAGTGGAGTGAGTTATTGATCAGATGTGAGCTCACGAGCACGCATGTGAATAGGTGTCACTCTGGATGTGAGCTCTAAAGCTCACCGAGGGCTTGCATGGAGATGAGAAATGTGTGCATGTTTACTTGGAGCATGTGTGGGTGATGTTCAGTGTTTGATGTGAGGCAGGATGTCGATCATCTGTGCTCAAACGTAGTAGTTAGAATTAACTTTCTTTCTTTCTTGGATTCTTGACTGTTGAAGGCAAAACTGAACATAACAAAGCCGAAGCTATTTTGCATCAGGCAGTGGTGGGTTGTTTATTATAAGAAAATCCCAAACATCTGGGTACCAGGACATGAAACAGGGTGAAGCACTGAAGCAAGCCGCAAGGGGACAGAGCAAATTAAATTAATTGCTGATCACGGCACTTGACAGCCACAAGACGCATACGGTAGCAAAGCCTTTGAGAAGGCATTTGCCGCCTCAACTCTGCTTTTGTTCCGATGTGCATTTTTGATTCTGGGGGTTCATGCATGCATTTGTATGGCGTTCCACTAAATTCAGAAATGAGCCTGAGTCCCCATCCCTGGAAAGCTGCCTTGGAAAGGGCAAGTGTTTCAGGGGAGAGATTAAATCCCTGAGAGTTTTATAAAGAAAAGCTGATATTTTTTAAATGCTGCAGTTTGTTCTGCTGGCTGCCACTTAAGGGTCAGTAAATCTTCCTCCTGGCTTTTGTCATATCTGTGAATAATAAATAAAAGCAGGAAGGAATTAGGATGGGGAAATATAATAAGTCTGAGGGATGGGAGCTGTGAGAAATGAAATGAGAATGGCTAGATTTTCCTCAAGAAGAAAAATGTGAGGGGATAAGAAGATGGAGCTTGAAAAAGCTTTAAAAAGAGGCAAGAAAATACTTTGGGAAAGAGGGGCGGGGTGTGGAGACCACTGAAGCCAAGGGTACTTTTGCTTTCTTTGAATGTACAAAGTGCTTTACAGTCTTTCAGATTTCAAGATGACTTTTTCTATGCTTATTCAGAAGAAAGCCTCATTGATTTAAGTAGGATCTACTTCCTAGTAAGTTTGCATCCTAGCAGCAACTCTGAGAGATAGAGTAATTGCCCCCCCCCCCATTTTAAGGACACAGGACTATGATTGTGTAATGACATGCCAATGAGTTGTCAAGAGGTAGGATCTGAACCCTGATCCAAAAGCAGATTTTTCTGGCATCTGTTTAGAAACAGAGGTTTATGGTCAGAGTGACAGCAGAATAAAGTTGTAAGGAACACCAAAACGCCCCTGAGCACTTTTCCATCTCTTTCTGTCTCTGGTACTAAAAGTTCTTGTTTTGGGTGTACTGGAGTTCCACTGTGGATCAGGCACAGCTACAGCTGTTAAGGCAAGGGAACAATTTCATCACTACTTGGAGATCTTGCAAAACTGGGCATGAGGTTATTGTGAGGCTGTTCTATTAGGCAAGCCCCTAGATCCCCTCTTGCAAAGAGCCTCCAGGTGACACGTGTTCTTCATTTATACTCCTATTGGCATACACAAAATATTGAAATGTTGGTTGTTGCTTTTAAATGACAATATTACTATGCATTCACCCAATGTCCATCTTTGCTTCCTGCTAGCGTCACTTGAAACCAACTAAAACATCACAAAAAACAACAGCAACAATCTTGCTGTACCTGAAAAGCTAGTCAGTTTATTGTGACTTAAGCAAATGTGTTATATCTAGTCCACAAGTGCTTCTGTCAGAATAAATGCATTAGTCTTTCAGATGCTACAAGACTGTTGCTTTTGCTGCATCAAACTATTAATCCTCAGAAGGATCCCTTGAAAATATACAATCCTGACAGACTCTGCTTTTGGAAGCTGTTAACAAAATAACTAGCAGGCCTCGGGGTTCGTCACAAGTCTTCATCAGATAGGATGTTAAGCTAAACAGCAAAAAGGCAGAAGATAGGAGATGTTGGGGCCGGCGCTACCATTAGGTAGAGTGAGGCTGCCATTTCATATGGCAAATGCTGGTGTGCAGTGAGGTGCTGGAGGACTGGTCTATCTGTGCACCCTTTAGGCAAGCCTGATGCCCTTAGATGCAGTGGAGGATGGCCCATCACCAGTGCTGACATGAGATTCAACTCCCAGTCTGGTCAGCTTCTGTCAATTGAATGGAAGAGCAGTGGCGTAGCGTGGGTTGTCAGCACCCGGGGCAAGGCAAGTAATTCGTGCCCCCTAACCCGTGGATTTGCGCCCCCTAACCCTAACTCCCAGATGTTGCGCCCGGTGCGGCCGGCCCCCCCCTGCACCCCGCACGCTACGCCACTGTGGAAGAGGCTGCCATCTCACCCTTTGCCTCAGGCAGTGGAATGTCTTGACCCAGCCCTGGGAGAAGCTGTTCTCTCTCCATAAAAAGATCAAGAAGCACAGCCTGCTTTTTTGCATTATACTGAGGCAGTAGTACGTGCTGTTAATATGCCTGTGTGTCTAGGCACCCTGGGCCTCCTGCTTTCACAATCCATGCAGCCCAGCATGTGAAATCAAATGATGAGTCCCCCTTCCTTTCTTGTGTATGCAAAGGGGAGGAGGTGTGTTGCTCGCTCCTGCAGGATTGAGACAGGAGATTGCATTACTGTGCCAGACCTCAGAGGAATTAAATATAAGCCCTGGAGTTCAATCCAGGATAAGTTGCTTTCAGCTTCTGGGAAAGCCTGAAGCAAGGCACATCTGAGACAAGGCAAACTTGGTGTCCCAAAGCAAATCCTGCAAGGCAGCTCAATTTGTTTTGGGACTCTGTATTTAATAATTTTGTTGTCTCTTTCATCAAAAAAAATAGATAATTCCTTCCTTCCTTCCTTCCTTCCTTCCTTCCTTCCTTCCTTCCTTCCCACCCCTCTCTTGCCTGGCATGTACAGATAATTCTACTATTTCACTGCAGTACACCTTACTGCCCTCTCAAACCACTCTGGGGAAATGTCAAAATGGCTTGCCACATTTTGACGTGGATCACCACATTTGACATCTAAAAGAGCCCTTCAGCTATGAGGTCCAAAGTTACTGTGCAATTTCAGAACAGTAAAGGGTCACTGGATTCTGTTTCTAACAGTCAATCCTTCTTACCAGAGAACTCTGGGAATTGTTGCTCTGTGAGTGGAATAAATGTCTCCTAACTGCTCTCAGCATCCTTAATAAACTACAGCTCCCAAGGTTCTTTGGGGGAAGCCGTGACTGTTTAAAGTGGTATCATAGTACTTCATATGTATGGTGTGAATGTGACCTAGGTGAAGCTTGAATCAGGTCCAGCGTGGGTTTCCTTATGTTTTAAACAAGAGAATGATAACCTGTTGAAGATGATGAACCTTATAGTCCAATAGTAGGGAATCTCTAGCCTATGATTCTAAGTTGGCCCAGCACTAGTCCCAATTTGGTCCACAAGGCTGTTTTCCCCAAACCACAACCACCTGCTCCATACCTGATGTCATGTGTGATGTTGTCATAAGGATGTGGCTACAAAGGAACAGTTGGGGAGTTTAAAGTGAGCTCCTAATTCTTCCTTTGCAGGTGTGGCTCGTACACCGGCTGGGATCAGTGTCACAAACAAAATCAGTATACTCCAACAACATCCTCAGGGCCACAGGTTACTCATTCCAGTTCTAGATACTTGCACATTTATTACACCCCATGCTATTTTTCTAGAAAAACAGGTACTGGAACTCACCATTAACATGTCCCTTGTACTCTTATAACAGCAATAGCATCCACCTGAGAGGTGCCAGCAAGTTCCGGCTGAAAAAAAGCACTGATTACAGCTACTTATATGACCGTATCAGCCTAACAATTCCCTGCACTCCAGTCATTATGTACTGCTGCAGACTCTTTTGCTAGCTGTTAAATCTTGTATTTGTTTATTCCACAATAGCTGCTATTTTTGTCCTGCAATAAATTCTGAAGCAGAGCATGTTAATATACTGATCATCCCCTTAGGAATGTTTAATAGTTTGCTCTTACAATGGTTGCGTTGATTACACTGTAATCGCTGCAAAATGGCCACTGTAATAATACTTAGACATATTCAGAAACATTTTTGAGCTTTGGTTATTGGGGGAGAGAGGAAATGGAAGCATTTTCCTGTTTATGCCCATGTACATGCACGAGAACTGGTGTGGAGAACATTTGGCCCTCCAATTGCTTCTGAAATACATTTCCCACCATCCCTGGCCATTAGCCATTCTTGCTATGGCGGATGGGAGTCCTAGATCAGCAACAATTGGAGAGCCAAAGGTCCCCCCCCCACCAACCTTCACTAGAGATGGGCTCCCCTGCTTCCCATTTTATTTGCAGAGAACAGGGAGAGGGAGGCAAGATCACTCTAGTGCCTATGGGTACAAACTAACAACATCTAAAAAGTATCTCCAACATCTCCCCAAATGTAAAGTTAGAGACAAAATAGTCTCACTGTTGTACCAGGAACAGGTACCAGATAACAGGGAGCATACCTGGCAAGCTGATCCAACCCAAGGCATTTTGCTGCCTGAGGCAAGAACAAGGTGCAGTGGTACCTCGGGTTACATACGCTTCAGGTTACAGACTCCGCTAACCCAGAAATAGTACCTCAGGTTAAGAACTTTGCTTCAGGATGAGAACAGAAATCGGGCTCCGGCGGCAGCGGGAGGCCCCATTAGCTAAAGTGGTACCTCAGGTTAAGAACAGTTTCAGGTTAAGAACAGACATCCAGAACAAATAAAGTTCTTAACCCGAGGTACCACTGTAGCACCTCCTTTTTCACGTACAGAAGCTGATGAGAGTGGCATTTGAATCTCAGTTCAACACCAGCAATGGGGCACCACACTAGGAAGCCTCCTTAGCGCCTTACACTGAATCAGACCATTGTTTCATCTAACTCAGTATTGTCTACACTGACAAAAATATACACATGCCAGATCCCTGACCAGGGTAAAAAAACTGAAACCTTACACTAATAAAGCTGTCTTGTTCAGAAATCACACTATGTTGGCCTCAGGGCAAAGGCTGGGATTCACCATCTTTTCAGCGTTAATCTCTTTAGACTTCTTCCATCTTCACAAAGGTTTTCATCCCCCACTAGCTATTTTGGATCCTTTTCACAGCACTATGCCCTAAGGCCAGCTACTGTGTGTGTGTCAGCTTCTGTCTCACAGCAAAGCAGCCCATTCCTAATAGCAAGTGTCAATGTGCAAGAGAACGTACTTGGGGAAAACCCACATGCAAATGGCACAGAGAAGCCTTAGGCAACATAACCACATGCTTAGTAACATGAATGATGCATCAATAAACTGCACAAGGGAGGTGATTAGATTGAGAAGAGCTGGAGAGAGAGCTCAGGGGTTTGAAAAGGGACTGAACGGTGCAAAACTAAGAGCATCAGAACTTCCAAGAACCAGGCTTGGACGTGTAATTGGTGAGCTTGCTGCTAATGCATGAAAAAGCTGAGTCAACTTTCTAGTCCGATTCCCTCCAGGTTGCCTAGGCAAGACGGACTGCTTTGCCTGGATTGGATGTGGAATGCCGCTAGGCTGATGAGATGCAAAAGGAGCACAGGGCTCCTGTACCTTCACACGTTGCATTTTAGAAGGAATTTTTGGCAAGTGCAGTCCTCCTTGCTCATGCAGCACTGTGAAATGATAGTAAAATCCATTTATCCAAGCAACTGTTAAAGGCACGGGAGCCCTATTACTCCAGTAAACACAGTAGCAGTGGGTCTGGTGGTGGATCTTAATAACCATACATTTTTATATATGTCTGATATTCAGAGAGAGTTAATTCATTCATTTCATAAAATATATACACTGCTTTATTGTAAAAACAAACAAACAAACCTCAAAGCAGTTTACAAAGCAAATAAAACAATAAATTAAAAGCATAAAACTATTTAAAACAAAATAAAAATAGAAAGCAGTAAAAATCTGAAAACAGATGAAAACACACAGCAATATTCTACAGATCTGTTGTGGATCGAGAGTGCCGTTATGCTTAAATCCCACAGAACTGAGGAGCTTCTGAACCACCGAAACGTCTTACAGGATTGTGGTGTCAGAGAGTTGCAAATGTATCCACTTAAAAAACAATGTGATAATGAAATGTAGCTTAAATGAATGTGCTTTTCATGGATTTAACACATTCATTTCACAATTAAACAAATACAAGTGTAAGCCTGAGAAACATTTGGTGGTGGAAGGAAGCACTCTCTCACTTGCTGGATCAGTTTTTTTGTTTTTAAGAGGGACAACAGATCCCTGTGATTTTTAAAAAGCCCCTAGGATTTTCCTGAATATTCTTCCATCTCTAGCAACCTTGTTCCTTTACAAATGGTGTGGTACGTGATGATAAGATGCAGGGTTTAAGCAACTAAAACATTTGTCCTTAGAAGCTCCTTAACAGTTGTTGTAATGACATTTACAGTAATGGCAAAGACCATTGGTGACTGCAAGGTTAAACCCCCCCAGACCAGATGAATGTAAAGAACATACGGTTATCAAATGGCTACTATCCAAGAAGCTCAGCATATACATAGTCTTGCCAGGAGCATTACGGTTTTGGAATCCTCTAATGGCTATTATTCTGAGTACTGCAGATGAAATGTTTATCAGCTCTGGGCTGTAATAGAATTCCATTTTCATCAATCACTTCCATATCACAGGCAACTGAGGTCCAGATCCTAGGAATATCCATTACTGATGACAGTGTGAAATAAACTGTGGTATAAACCTGGATTGTTACTGCATGTCCTTGTCCACACATGTCTGTGATTACATGTGCGCAGCAGGAACACATGTTTGGGTTTTTAGCTAGTTTGAGTCACAGCATGTCATGGGACAACTTATACAAGGGTGAGTTAGGAATAAACCTGATGTTGGATTTGAAGAATATGTGGTTTATTATAAAGAGAGGAGGATTGTTTATAGACATAAATAGCATGGAGCAATCTGAATCTAGACACTGACAGCTTAGAGGAGAAAACTCTTACAGGTTTGATCATCTAAGGAAGAGCATTTCTTGGGACAGAGGGAGGGGGAGAGAGGAAGGTATTTTGAGCTTTTGCTGAATGGAAGTTTGCATGCCATGGATAGTAGGGTACAAAGGCATTTTCCGATGCATAATTTGGGTGGAGGTTTCTATCCTTGATGGATGGTGAACACTGATAACTGACTATGCATATACCTGTAGACATCTCAGTATTCCAGGTACAGAGCTAGGATTAACTTATTTCATTGACTCCAACAAGATTTAGTGGTGGTGCTGTGGTCTAAACCACAGAGCCTGGGGCTTGCTGATCAGAAGGTCGGCGGTTCGAATCCCCGCAACGGAGTGAACTCTCATTGCTTGGTCCCTGCTCCTGCCAACCTAGCAGTTCGAAAGCACGTCAATGTGTAAGTAGATAAATAGGTACCGCTCCGGCGGGAAGGTAAACAGTGTTTCTGTGCACTGCTCTGGTTCGCCAGAAGCGGCTTAGTCATGCTGGCCACATGACCCGGAAGCTGTGCAAAGGCTCCCTCGGCCAATAAAGTGAGATGAGAGCCGCAACCCCAGAGTCATCTGTGACTGGTCAGGGATCCCTTTACCTTTAACCTTTGCTGCACATGAGCCATTATTTCCAGATAAGGTATACTGCATTCAGCCCAATAGGTTTTTAAAGCAAGGCGATTTCTTCTGGAGGAAAACAACACCATAGTGTGACAATTTCCAGAGGTCACAATGGAAGAATGAATATAGCAAAAGTGGGGCTCCTTCGCACTTTTATGCAGAGTGCTGAATCCTGGAATCCACAGACACAGAGTTATGCAGTGGCTTTGGAAGAAATACTTATTCCTCAGGATCTTCTGCACAATCATTTTTATGCAGTTTAAGATATGTGCTTCCCAAATCTAGCACACAATCTACATATCTGCCTTAAAGGTAGTGTTTGTGTTGTGGTGTTACATTGTATTCCTGAGCATCTGAAGTGTGCTGCTTTGTGCCTGAGAAAATGCAGTGCATTTGTTATTACATTTATACCTCTTCTCCAAGGAGTTCAATGCAGTGTGTACATGGTTATCCCCCTCAAACCCTGATAGCTTGTCTGATGCTATTGCTGCGTGGAATGTTGTTATGTGAGTGTTATGGACATCCCTGTGACATTGTCTGTGATGTCATTTGCAACAGAACTCCCTTCCATCTGGACCTGTTCCCCTTTGTGTGCCTGTTCTTAAGTTTTATTTTATTTGCTTTCCAAAAGAGAGAGAGAGGGTGAACAATCTACTGTATGAGTCTTCTGCATGAGGCTACATCTAGCCAGATTTGTAAGAAAAGCTGAATAGTGGCACAGATATCCTGGTTCCTTAAAAGTATCATCCTGTCTGTTATGTGTTACCAATGGAAGGCTTAGAACAGTGGCAGTGCTCTGCAGACATTGATGCTGCTAGGTGTGGTGCTCTCTAGGTGTTGGGGACTACAATTTCCATAAGCCTCAGCCAGTCTGGCCGAAGAATAGAGATAGTGGGAGTTGTGGTTCGATAACACCTGGAGAGGTATCACATTGGCTACCCTGGCTTAGCACATGGTGGGAAACCTTTTCCCTATCAAAGAGATGTGATTTTTAAAAAGGAGTGTGTGGAAATGGGTTCTACGTATCAGATTTTAAACATTATTTCCTTCCTTCCAAGAGCTAAGAGGCAGTATACACTGCTCTCTCTCCCCTCACCCCAAACCACATTTATTCTCACGACAACCTTGTGAGCTTAGGCTAGGCTGAGAGACAGATTGGCCCAAGGTCACCCGGTAAGCTTTATGGCTGAGCACTGATTTCAACTCAGGTTTCCGCCACCTAAATCTGAGACTGTAACCACTATACCCCACTAGCTCTCATGGATAGGCTATTTAATTTTATTTTTTTTATTTTTTAAAGCACTGGTCCCAGTCAATAGGTGGGATGCTCTTTCAGATAATACCTCTTACTATCATTATCATTATTATCAGGTTCAAATTACTGGGGGAGGAGAGAACCAATAAATTTAAAATACTGTGGCACACTTTTGTACATGAAAAGTGTTATGTAAATTATTAAGAGTAATGATTACAAAGCACCTTGTTTTTTATAATATTTTATTAAGCTTTATCAATAGAAAAGTTCAGAAAAATACAAAAACAGAAAAATACAAAATTACAAAATACAAAAATACAGACATTAAACACAAAAAAGAAAAAGAAAAAACACATATAAAAGAAAACAAAACTCCCTCTTTTTTTTTTTTGATTTCTCATCTTTAGTTAACTTATTTTCCTGACTTCCTCACGCCTCCCTTTTTTGTATCCCTTTTAAAAATTGGTTCAGCAAATTCATATCCAATTTAACTTATCTATTATCAATCCGATCTTACATTTTACCTTGTTGCTAGAACCCCTTCAGTTCATTTCAACGTCATCAGCATTCAAAAATTTTACAATGCTTCTGTAAATAATTTTTAAATTTCCTCCAATCTTCTTCCACAAGCTCTTCTCCCTGGTCTCGTATTCTGCCAGTCATTTCCGCCATCTCCATGTAGTACCTTGGACAAGGCAAGGAAAATAAGAGAAACTAACATTAATTTAACCTACTTTTGTCGGCCAGTGTGCTCCTAGGGTGCTACTTGCAATTCCTGACATGGTCTATAATTTGTTGCTTGAGCTGTTTCAAGGTCAGCGTCAGCTCACAGCTGTCACATTGCACAAAGATCGCATGTTCAGGGGCTTGCTCAAGGTTCATATCCTTTTCTGTCCTTTCTCTCTGGATAGCCATCTCCGTGGGGAAGACAGATTGGCTTTGCAATGGGAAAGAATGAGCTTATGCATGGAGATGATGATTTCTCATGGCAAAGCATTTCACTTGCCTTTCGCCATCATGCAGGGGAAAGGACTGCATGTTCTACAGACTTTTACCTCTTCCCAGAAGTCAGCTGCTTCATTCCATTAAATGCACATCCATAATTTTGATACCCCAGTGCACCTTGTTTGCCTAAGAGTCCATTTTTGAGAGGATACAAAAAAAACCCCTCCTAGGTACATTAGGAGGAGAAAGGTTCAGCATTTAAAGAGGGGTCACCACCAAGGGTCAAATTTATTTCCAGAGACGCAGTCCCCTGCCCACTTCTCATCCTTTCCTGAAATGCCAATAATAAGCAAAAGCGGCATCAAGCTGGGATGAAGTCTGAATATGGACTTCAAAACGAAATTCTGCCAGGAAACTGCTGAATTACAATTTATCAGGCAATTAATTCAAGCCATGTGCGGCTTGAATCCAGATTGTAGGCTTGATTTTGTTTTGACATCACACTACATGGGTTCATTAGCTTATCAATGACAAAACATTAGTCTTACTACCAGTACTGCCTTGTTAATTGGACCCTGTAACTATCTTGCTTTCAGGTAAACATTACTGCCTGTTCTTTTTGCATTTCACTTCTGTCTGAACTCACTCCTGTACATCTCTTTGTCCCAGAGTACGCTTGCTAATTCAGGATGACGATGATGATGATTATTTATTGAATTGATATACCGCCCTATACCTAGAGGTCTCAGGCCAGTTCCAGAGGTCACAGGGTGGTCTTACGTCTCAGGATTACCCTTCAGGCTTCTGACAAAAGCAGACTCTGGTGCACAAAAGCTAGTAAATGTGTTGGCCTTGAAGGAGCCACAAAACACTTTGCTGTTTGTGCTCTACCAAACTAACACAGCTAGTATTTTTGATGCTGCAGTTCTTTGATTACCTTAATGAAAGATACTGCAGGAAGCCTGTTCCTCAGACTAATTTAATGAAGTGGTACATTATTGGAATGATTGGACATGCACTTTGCCAAATTATATAGGAAAAGCAAATAACCAGAGCTTTCTGCCATGATTGAGATCCTTCCCCATTGCTCTCTGTTATGTATTCAGCAGCTGAAGAATTTTATTTTCTTTCCACCCCCAACTCCAGGGTAAAGCATTAGGTTTTCCCAGATCACTGTTTTGATGGAAAATTTGCTTTCATGTATTCCTTGGATCATCTCCTTCCCTACATACCAGGCAACTGTTAAGATTGTTCAAATGTGTGCCCTCTCTAGACACTATCCTTTGTTTGAAGTACCTTTCAGCTTCTCAAATGAACTCTTTACATATGCATAACTGGTGGTTTTTTCCACTCTAGGCTGTTGTAGTGTTTGATGGTGGAAAGAACTTACTTCAATGGCCCTTGATGGCTGGTGACTACTTCCAGCTACAGGGATTTGGGTTATGTTTTGCTCTGTAGGGCCTGAAAAAAAACAATTTTTCAGCTTTGTATTTAGCAAGAGAAAAATGATTTTGCCACTAGCTCTTATGGAGTAATTTTGGGCAGATCCTGTTGCTTTGGTGGACTGGTGCTGTTCTGGGAATTAGTATTCCTTGCATGTTTGCCAGTTATTCACTCCTCACATGGAAACAGACCCCATGAAAGACTGTCCTGGAACATTCTGTCGCTTGGGGGACTGAGAAGTGCATTTTTTGAGACAGAGACAGAGACAGAGGAAAGAAAGAAAGAAAGAAAGAAAGAAAGAAAGAAAGAAAGAAAGAAAGAAAGAAAGAAAGAAAGAAAGAAAGAAAGAAAGAAGGAAGGAAGGAAGGAAGGAAGGAAGGAAGGAAGAGTTATGGCATGAGCTTTCATGGATGCATGTGATGGAAGTAGACTGTGGTCCACAAGAGCTTATGCCATTATAAATGTGTTAGTCTTTAAGCTGCCACAAGACTCTTATTTTGCTGCACTCAGACTAGCATAGCCACCTGTTTGGAATTTGCAAAAAAGAAAGCCTTTGTAAAAAGAATAGCCTTCTCCTTCTCTAAATTGCTTTGGAGTTTGAAGGGGGTTAAATAGGTAAATGTGCTGCCCATTTTTAAAATGACAGATGTTAAAGCAGGCCATTCATCTAGTGGCCAGTGGCCAGTAAAAATCTCTGTATCTGATAGGGTTGGGAAGGTTTTCTGCGTTGAAAGAGAGCTGGTTTTGTTTCCCAGCTGAGATCCAGACAGAAGTCGCCGCTGAAGCAAATTCCTCCCTCCCCCCCAAAAAAGCTAATTGCTGTGGTTGGGGACTATTTTAATTAAAATTGTAGCTGTGGGGGAAAAGGTTAAGCCTTCTCTCTTTGTGTGCTGCAGTCCTAATAAAAACTTGGTGGGTGGAGGGGAAGTTCCTGCTTGTGGGCTTCCAATATAGGCATCTGACTGGTCACTGGTGGTGCTTTGGCCTGTCTCTCTCTCTCCCTCTCCCAGTATTTTGAAACCAGGCACTTTTTGTATTAATAGGTTAGCAAAGTAAAGAAACCTTTGATCACTGACCCAGTTAGAACAAGTCTTAGTGGACAAACCTAAGAAATCATTATCCCAGATTTTTTTGTATTGCATTGAGCATTAAGACGGATTAACCAGGATGTACCATGAAATTTAATGAAAATTTTCTAAAAGATACATCATTGCAAGTATGAAAACATATGTGGAACCACACAGATAAGTACGCAGCGGCTCCATGTCTGAGAGAAAACTGCATCAAAATGAGGGTGCTTATTCTGATATTTTCCTGAAGTGCTATGAAGAGAGAATATATATTTTTATCACTGCTAATGGTAATGCTAAGAGGTTGTGGAAATAAATCCCAGCAGCAGCAACAAATAAACCCCCCCTTTTTTTACCAGATATAATTTCTTGACCTTAAGATATTTTTATGACTTCTATCAAAGGACTGATAAGGCGATTAAAGATAAAAAGGCACTTCTGTATGATTGTGGGACTAGAATTGCTTATGCAAAACATCAGAAAATAAATCAGATACTGAGTCTTCAGAAAATGCTAGGTCAAATTACGGGATATGGCAATTCTGAAACCAATTGACTCTCCTGTGTTCTAGGTGATTGTTGTGCCAACCCACGGGAAGAAGGACCATGACTTCAGTTCTCTACAGTGTCCGTGAGTATTCTCTTGAGTCTCCAGGGAACCTCTAGATTGCTACCTCCAGGTTTTGGGTGGCCTTTGCCAAAATGCCATCCGCAGATCTTTCCCGAGTGACAGCCCTTGCAGCCATCAGTGGTGCTTGTTCACTTGCTCATCCTCTCCCTGTGGGAATGTTAAGTAAGGTAGGAGAGAATATATTGTTTTGATATTATCCCTCCTCACTCATGCTAGTGAGTCAACAGCAGAGCAACATTCCTTTTGCGACTTATCAGAAGCAAGTTGATGATTCGTTAGAATCCTTTAATTAAGCAATCCAGTCTGGATTGTTCCTGGTAAGTTTCCCCTTTATCTCCCTCTTAAGATAATAATAACGCAAAAGTAAGA
Organism: Podarcis vaucheri; assembly: GCF_965113315.1. Classification (NCBI taxonomy): domain Eukaryota; kingdom Metazoa; phylum Chordata; class Lepidosauria; order Squamata; family Lacertidae; genus Podarcis; species Podarcis vaucheri. The sequence goes on along the minus strand of NC_138759.1, from coordinate 88,717,452 downwards.
ATAAAGTTTTACTCACATTCAGTTCACAGTAGTAATGTGAAGGCAGGCTGTATCCTGTGGTTACAGTGAAAAGAAGTCTGAGCTACATCTTAGACTTTCTGCTTGTAGGCTCCATCCTATGTGGGTTGAGCCATGTGCTGGCTAAGAGCCAGCAAGAGTAAGAGGGTAATAGTGAGATGGTTGCATGACCAGCCCTTTTATCTGGTCAGCTAGGGTCACTCACGCCCATCTACCTGGCCACACACAGGGGGAGGAAGCTCCATAGCAGGTTTGACAGGAAGTCCTCCCTGTCTGGAGCCACATCCCTCTGTGTGTCCATTCTAGACAAAAGGAAAATGTTGTACTTGACTGCTCTAGTAATAATACATCCCACACACCCTCTAAGTCCAAGGGAGAAATATAGGGGACCTGGCAGGATGTGACTACTGTTGCTGGAGGCAAAAGGAGATCTGAATGTAGAATCAATATGTTTGCCCTACAGCAGCCTTTCCCAACCTGGTGCCTTCCAGATCTTGTTGGACTCCATCTCCAATGGACAGGGATGATGGGAGTTGTAGTCCAACAACAACCAAAGAGAACCAGGTTGGGGTAGGCTGCTTAGAAGGATCATATGGAATGGCTGTTTCATTCAGAGCATAATGTTTCCTCCAGAAGCTGGGTCTTTCTATCTTGAATTTGACATCCCATCTCAATAGGATCAGTTTCTGTTCCTTATCTGTATGCTTAAACACAAACAAATATTCCTTGTGTTCCCCATCCTGGGTGGGCGGTGGCCCTCACTCGCTTTCTGATATGAAATGCAGTCCCCTCAATCTCCTGCTCAGGCCTTCAGCTGGATGAGAACCTGGAGCAGATGCAACAGGGGACAATGATGCGCAAGGTGAAGTCCAAGAACTGGAAGAAACCCCGGTACTTCATGCTGCAAGATGACTGCATGACTGTCTGGTACAAATCCAAGATGTCTGGCAAAGCCAAGTCTGCCTGTGAGTTCCACTCCCTGCTCTGAATGGTGGTTAGCAAGGCTGGTTTCCATGTCACCTTGTCTTTGAGTTTGCACTTTCAGGCAAGCATATAGCACAATGTGGGGATCCTTTCATAAGGGTTGGAGCATGTCCAGATTGCAGAAGCCCCCACATGAAACTGTTTAATGACAGTCTGGCAACACCAGTCATTGGAAGAGATCAGAATGCAAAAATCACACAATTCCAAGCCAAAGGACTACTTAGCTTGATTTTTAAAAAGTGCTGGGCTGCAGCAGACTTCCACCGGGGAACAGGTATTTAAGAGATTCAGGGCACAGGCCCATAACATAAATGCTAATTTAAATGCAAATTTAGATTGAATTTCAGACTGGGGTGTTAAAACTCTGACTCTTGATGTCACGGGGTGCCAACAGGATGTTCTGGGAACAATACAAATGGATCTGACCTTCAGGCCCACCTTCAATCTCTTGGCAAGAACTGCTTGTCCTGATCCACCAGCTGAAAGAAAAGCTTGTGGGAGTGGTTGGTTGCAAGGATACCAAAGAAGGATGTCAAAAAACGCCAGAGTTATCAGTTCTAGTGCTTTATTAAAAGAAGGTGTAGACTTACAGCAAATCAGCCTGCCAGGTCTCCCAGCCTTTACAGATGTAGGATGGACACTGCAGCAAGGCAATGGCTTGTCCACACCCAAGCAAACATGTAGACATCCTTTATGTACAAAACAGCATACACCAGTTTACTCAGAAGCTCCCATCACATCTGGCCAGTGAGGCCATGGGTGGCAGCTATCCAAGACTTCTCCCCTCTCAGGGGCTAGAGCCCAGCGTCCCAAGGTTCACAGATAAGCATAGCATCGACGCAAGCCACTTAGTATACATCAAAGCAAGTGGATGTAAACACACGTGAGCTCATTGTTGCAACAACTACCAGTTAGTTTACGGTTACCTCAACTACACACACAAAAGCGCACACACTTCTTCTCCATCCAGCTGCTGCCAATACTTACTTGCAAGTCCCTGTCATCATCCGATATCCAGCAACAGATCATCACAATGTGGACTACAAAGGGAAATGTTTGTGTGCATCTGCATCTGTGCATGTTATGTTCTGAATGTCTTGCAAGAGGCATTTTAGATGTGCCTGTCTAAAAACTAAAAGAGCACTGGGCATGGTGTACTGAGCCTGACTTTCATATATGGTGACACTTGAAGCGGGACTGATCCTGTCACAAACATAAGTGAGGTGATGACCTCAGGCAGCAGGTATTGAACATCAAATTGCCAGCTAATTTAATTGAAGTTTTTATGCATGTGGTGCAATTTATATTTTCCACCTTGGTCACTAAAATATGTTTGGCTGGAAGAGAATATACTATATTTGGATTCATCTTGAGTGCTGGAAGTTGTGCATCTTCCCTCTGTCTATTGCATAATCTGTTCTAGTACTGGATGTTTTCGTTCTGTCATCCACAGAGATGTTTAATTTTCTCTTAGAGATTCTGTGAACGCTCACCCTGCTGCTGGAACTTTTCCAGGCTAATGGTCCACTGGGTGAAACTATCTTGCCCACAACTGCCTTTGAGATGTCTTCCGCCATCAGTTTATGCTGGATGTACATTATTTCCCAACATTAATTGATCCAATAAAATGCTTTTTCATCTCTTCCCCTGTGATCTGCGGAGGTCAAAACTCTGTGACAGCACAGTAGCTTGGGACAGACAGGATAGGAAGGGCTTGTAGTTCAGTGACAGAAAAAATCTGCCTTTGACACAGAAAATCCTAGGGTCAATCCCCAGCATCTCTAAATTGGACTGAGAAAAGACCCCGTCTGAAATCCTGGCGAGCCAATATAGGCAATACAGGCCTAAATGGATCAATGATCTGACTCAGTATAAGGCAGATTTCTATGCTCTTACGGGTTTGTTCAACTAAGGTAAAGGTAAAGGTAAAGGTAGAGGACCCCTGGACAGTTAAGCCCATTACCGTATCTCATCAGTGCTAGGATTTCCACTTGTGCAACAGGACACACCCCATTGCTCCCCCAATGTGGGTCCTGCACCCCACAAAATCAGTTCCAGAGGGTTGGGGAAAACCCCTAGAACGTATTAAGGAGCATGCACAGGGGGAGAAGAAGTGGAGAGGGTTCCACTGCACAAGCTGAAATCCTTGGGCTGATGGCATCTTCACGTAGTGCTGCTTTGGATAGAACCTCTAGTAAAGAGTTGGGTGAATAGACAGACAGATTAAATAAGCTGAATATGTGAATAGATAAATGCTAGGTAAGGATGCTGATGCTGCTTCGTGTGGGGCCCAACCTAAGAAGCAAGGGTCTAATTTTGTACCTTAAGCTCTAATCTTTGCATGAAGGCTGATGTTTCTTGGCGGTTATCCCTCTCTCCCAAGTCTCAGTGAGTGATGTGGAGACTGTGCGTGAGGGACACCAGTCGGAGGTCCTGCAAAGTCTAGCGGAGGAGTTCCCAGCCGAATGCTGCTTCACGGTCGTCTTCCACGGGCGCCGTAACAATCTAGACCTAATTGCCAGCTCAGCGGAGGAAGCTCAGTGCTGGATCCAAGGCCTGCGGCGCCTTGTGGAGATTGTCACTAACATGGACCAGAAGGAGAAGATGGATCAATATCCTTATGTTGAATTATTCACTGTCCATTTCCATGCCTGTAAAAGCTAACCTCAAGAGCTCAACTTTGTATTTGTTCTCCAATGCTGGAGATACTACCCAGGATTCATATCAAATATGAGGTTGATATCAACTGTAGCTTGGTAGCAGAGCACAAGCTTTGCACACAGAAATACTGCGTTCAATTTCTGGTGTCTCTAGGTAGCGCTAGCAAATACTCCTACCTTAAATCCTGGACAGTTGCTGTCAGCCCACGTAAATGATCCTGAACTAGAGGGCCAGTAGGTCTGACCTGAGATAAGGTAATTTCCTGTGTTCAATTGCTGACACTTAGATCTCTTTCTCTCCTTTCCTTCACAGCTTCAGCTGTCTCCACTATCTCTTCTGTGGTTCTTCCCTATCAATTCATTACTTCTGCAGTCACACCGTGTCCCTCCCCCTGCAATGAACCAACCTTTCTTCACTACTACCCAGCCATGTCTTGCCTGAACTGCCCATTGTTCCAGTCTGCTTTGGTTCTGGCTCTTCCTCTTTTTATAAGCACTACTTGAAGTCATGCAAAACTGCAGATAACAGATTCCGAATAGAATGTATGGGCGGGGAAAGGTGGTGCCAGTTGTTGTATTTTATTGATTTCTGCTGTGAACTACTCTGTGATTTTAAATGGAGAATAATACATAAATGAACTGGCCAATAAATACGGTAGGTAACATTTTGAATGAAGGGCTTAGTCTTATGAAAATTAAACCCGTGTTGGTGCATTTCAACAAGATGCAATTGTTAATAGTTGCCAAATTCTAGGGCTGTTTCTTGAAGCATCTTGGCTAGACAACACTAGAGTACACTTTTATGCTATGGCTAGTTTTGAAGACTTAGCTTTGCCCGGCCACTATGAGACTGTTTTCCTTGACCCATGTCTTGGGCTGCACATGGATCTGTGACTGGTTCATGAAAGCTGATAAGGACAAGGATGGACGTATGAATTTCAAGGAGGTGCAGCACTTGCTCAGGATGATGAACGTGGCTATGAATGAAGACCATGCCTTCCGGCTCTTCCAAGTAAATTTGGGTGCTGTGGTGGGGAAGTTACGGTACTGGGTTGCATAGGGAAATCCCTGAGCTTGCTCTTCAAAATACTACAGCACCTCATTTCCACACATGATACACCATGGTGCACATATATTCACTTCTGTTTTTCTTTGCTCACACGCTGTGCCCCCAAACCTGGCTATTCTGTTGTCCAGTGTCATTATATCTCTCCGTCAAAGCATCATCCACCTGGCTGTGGCTCCTTGCCCATCTCTGTATGTTGTCTGTTGTCTAGTCAAACTCAGTGATATAGTACAGAAATCACTGCAGGTCACGTGCAGAGACATCTCATGGCATCCCCAAGTCTCTCTATTATGTTGTTGACCCCAATGGGGGCTGACAATAGAAACTGGCAAGAGCAGTGGTGGATCATCCCAGATCCAGAAGCTGCCCCCCATCCTACCCACACTCTTTATTTAATCCCCGACCCTTTACTACTCCTGCCTCCATATAGTCATTTTATGGTAGTTTAAAGCTCCTTGGGCAAGGACCACATGGCTATGATGTACTGTGCATCAGCTAGGGCACATTTAGTGCTGTAGTAGTAGCAGCAGCAGTGTCTTAATGAGTAAACCTCTGATCCTGTATGTCCTGTGTAGCCAATGTGGTACCCTCCAGATGTTGCAGACTACAAACTCCCATCACCATCCTTCAACCACTGGCCAAGCTGACAGGTTGGAGTTGTAGTCCAAGCCATCTAGATGGCCTCACACTGGCTGGCTCTGCCTCGCCCCATTGCTTTTATCACAATGTTCTCCTTTCTGCGCAAAGGACCCCCTTGGTCAGAGACCCTTCCATTCCTTGCAGATGGCCGACAAATCAGAGACAGGTACACTGGAGGGGGAGGAGTTTGTGCTCTTCTACAAAGCACTGACTCAGCGGGACGAGGTGCTCGAGTTGTTCCAGGAGTACTCCGAGGATGGCAAAAAGCTGACACTGTTGGAGTTTGTGGACTTCTTGCAACAGGAGCAGATGGAGGGGGCTGGCACTGATGAGCTCGCCATGGAGATGATTGACAGATATGAGCCGTCTGAGACAGGTTGGCGGGGTGGGGGTGGAGGAGGGGGGAGAGCTGGCGGGCCCACAACCTGGACAAGTGCCCCCAGTTAGCACAGGTTGGCCCTCGAATAGTGCCAAATCCTCTCTCAGAATAGGAGCTCCCAGGCATTGAGGGGGAGAGGGTATCTGTGTGTCTCTCTTGTCCCACTAGATCTCCACAAAGCACTTATCACCACCTGTATCAGTTTCATGACGCCAATTGCCATAGAAACTGATGCTTTCCCCCAGCACTCCAAAGGCTCCTCTTTCATGGGCTTTGTCCAGTTCAGTGTCTTTTGTTTTTTTCAGAGGCTAATTCCTCCTCAGTATTGTTCTCTCTCCAACTGGCTCTCTCTTCCCACAGCCAAGGCTCGCCACATCCTGAGCATTGATGGGTTCCTCATGTACCTCTGCTCCCCCGATGGCTCCATCTTCAACCCTGAGCACAGGACGGTCTTCCAGGATATGTCTCAGCCCCTCTGCCATTACTTTATCTCCTCCTCCCACAACACATACCTGATGGAGGACCAGCTGAGAGGACAAAGCAGCGTCGAGGGATATATCAGGTAATCACAATCGAAAGGCAGTTGACTCACTTCCATAACAAAGCCACTCACAAGATACCTTTCACCATTATGACCTTTGTAAGATGTGCTCTTTACACAAAGCTTGGTGACCAAACCACTTGCTATAGAGCAAATTCAAATACATGTTAAGCAAGAGAAAAGCCTACCAGAAATCTGCATCTCAAGGCCTAGTCCCCAGATCTCCTCAGCTTTTTATAAAACATTGACTGGAATTGCTTCACACACTGATGATTGGATTCCCATAGATTGGATTCCCTCAACATTACAACCTCTTCCCCCAAAAAAACTTTCCTCACTTATTGCGCCTGAGAGTGCAGTTCCTCCGCAGTAAAGTAATGACATGACAAAGGCACCAGAATGCCAGAGATGTCAGCCACTGGTGGTATGGATTGAATTCTGGGCCTTCCAGAACCAGGCCTGGAGCCCAGTTGCCAGAACCATTGCTTCTGTGTTGGAAACCACAGGCCTTCTAGGGTAGGGTTACAAGAAGTCAAAATCCATTAAAAGGCACTATCTTTTCTTAAAGGGGCAGCATTGTCATTCCTTCTACCTAATACCAATACACAGGTTTGCTATCACTAAACAACTGACCCTTGTGAGGGCAGAACAGCCACACTTGGCTTTACTCAAAGTGTGCAGAATTTTTGGCTCTCCAGATGTTGCTGATCTATAACTCCCATCAGTCGCAGCAAGTATAGCCAATGTCCAGGGGTGGTGAGAGTTGTAGTCCAGCAACATCTGGAGGGCCAGATGTTCCCACAGCTGCTTTACTCTTCCCACTTTCTCCTTCACTTTCTGGTTCAGCAAATCTAAGGATGGAGGAATCTGTCAATTTCTCCCAATTCCTCTTTTTTAAGTTCAGTTCCACATCATATTTCCACATCAGTTTGCATTTGTATGTTTTTTAAGTGTCTTCATGAAAATCTACCAGGATTTTAGTGATGATTTCTTCCAATATACATTTTGTATGCAATTTTGCCTAATCTAGGTTTTTGCAAAGCAACTTTCCTTACTATAATGCATCTTGGTGTGCTATTTTCATGAACATATGCGTTTTTATGCTTACTTTATACTATTGTACACATTACATGGTTGGATAACTGCACTGCAAAATTCAGAGAAATGTGAATGTCAAAGAAGCACTATGTTTCAATTTGTGTATTTTTTGAAAAGTGTGAATTATGGGCTCACAAAAAGGTACCCACATTTTCATGTTATCCACAATGTTTACTTCCTGCCTTTGGAGAGAAGACGGATGTAATGTGTACAGAGTGGAGGGGCTGAGCTGGAAATGCTACTTATTATTTCCCCTGAAAAATGGTTCCGCAAGTTTCAAGTAGAATATAGCTGTGTCCAGTGCTGACTGGCTTCCCCACCCATTCCTGTAATGTTGCCAAGACCCTTCAATCCCTGGAGGAGTTTTGTAGTTTCAGAAGTGCCCATTTTGAAATAATAAGGTGATTAATAAATGGATAAAATGCATGAAAATTCATGCAGCACTTAAAAAAAAATTTACCCCAGCTGAACCCTGGTGACAAGGGAAAACTAGTAGGTGACCCAGCATTTGATATTCTTTGATTTGCTGCTGTGTGTACCTTTTCAGTGATGAAGTTGGAAGGAAGCTGGGCTTTCGCCCTGTAAATCAGGGACCCACTCAGACCTCTCCTTTTATATTACCTTGGTCTTCATCCCCTCCAGTTTAATATTCAAGCACTGAGCTTGAATGCCCCCAAAGTGGAGAGATGCCTGGTGCAACCAATGCTGGTTTCAGGCAAGCACAGGCAAAGTATGACCTGAGAGCCTTTTTACCTCAAAGGATTTGGCATTGTAAAAAGTGATTCTCCCACCCCCATGTTTCAAGCTAGCAGCAAAGGGTGCTACTCACAGACCAAGAGGCTAAGAAGGGCTCATGAATTGCCTTCTTTTCCTCTGCAGGGCTCTGAAGCGGGGCTGCCGGTGCCTAGAGGTGGACTGTTGGGACGGATCTAATGGGGAGCCCATTGTCTACCATGGCCATACCTTTACCTCTAAGATCCCCTTCCGGGAAGTTGTGACAACCCTCGATAAATATGCCTTCCGGGTAGGTTGGACTTTTCTGCCACAAGGGATGGGGTCAGCAGGGTGGAATTGTGAAGGCTGCTAATTTGTTATCCAGCCAAATTCAAGGTGTCGCTTTTGATTAAATTCCCCCAACCTCCAGACGGCACATCAAAGTTGTGAGAGCCTAATTTTAGTTCCAGTTGTCCCCAAACCCCTCCCCTTTTTAGATTTAAATAGGGCACACCATCTTTCCTTCTTGTTGTTTCAAATGGTTGTGGTTCCATAGTTTTGCCACATCCCAGCAGTGGCTTCATTTCTTTCTATCCTACTTGTCTGGTCTCCAGGAATCCTAAGGGTGGCTCGCTATCCCTCAAACAGTTCTATTCCCCTCATTATGTCATCAAACTCCACCTTCAACCTCCCACACTTTAGGGCTATTACTGCCTCTAACTTCTTATGTCTCCATTCTCCCAGGCTTCTAAATACCCCATTATCCTGTCTCTTGAGAACCACTGCAGCATAGAGCAGCAGGACATCATGGCCCAGCAGCTGAAGGGGATTCTGGGAGATCAGCTCCTCACCACCACCATTGATGGACGTGTCCCAGTGCAGTTGCCTTCACCAGAGGTGGGGACATGGTGTTGTCAATTGTCTTTCCTTAACCTGGTCGTACAGAGCTTGACTGCAATCCTAGGACTGTTATTTTAACTCTCAGGTGACCCAAATTCTTTTACGTATTAGTCTGATGTATTGAAATGGTGGCCATAGGAAGGGGAGGAGCCAGAGGTGAGGGGTGAAGGTTAAGGCAGATGAAGGGACTGGAGGGGGTTCCAAAGGAGCTATTGTGGGAATTAAACCATTTTTTGTCAGAACCACTAAAGGGAACTTCAAGAAGAGAATTAAAGGCAGAAAGGAGCACTGGAGGAACAGAGGTATTGGAGGGAGAAGTATTGGGGACACTTTGTTAAAATCATGGTGAAAGATTGAGTAAAAGGACATCGGGGGACCTTTAATTGAGCAGGATGTTTGCTGTGAGCATATTTAAGAGGCTGTCATACTTGTGGAGCAAGGCAGAGTTTTACAGGACAGCCTGGCTGAGCTGGTGTTGGCTAGAAGCCCTTCCCCATCGCCTGAACTCAAAGCACCATCATGTCTGCCCTGATATGACCCACCCTGTGTCCTCATGCAGGAACTGAAGGGCAAGATCATCCTGAAAGGGAAGAAGATTGGACACCTGGAGGATTATTTGAATGGGCATCTGGATGAGCCGCCTGAGCGGGAAGAGGAGGAAGAGGAGGAAGAGGGACCAGAGGCAGAGGAAGAAGTCCTGCGCAATGAAGACAAGAAGAAAGAGAAGGTACATGGAAACCCTGGTTAGTTGGCTCTTTAGAGGTAGTGGCAGCTATGTTTTGAGGATCCATCCTGGAGTTGCCGGCACAAAGTTCACATAGCAGTTCAGGTACGTCCAGTCTTTATGAGCATTCATTATAATGTGTTTGTGGGGAGGTTATGCAACAATTTGCCAGCCAAGTGTTGATACGTCTTCCCATTAATCGTTTGCTCATCCCTCAATTTCAATGCATTTCCCCATCATTTCCCCAACTGCTAAAAGTCCGGGGTTTGTTTGCTTTAAAAAATGGTTGCACTAGTGTGGTAGAGCGATATGCACTTGAACCTCACCTGCCAGATACCGACAGGTGGGAGGTACCTGCCCGCAAAAGCAGGAGTGACTGACGACAATACACACATACAGGTTAGTTTTTGATAGAATGTGAGCTACATTGATTCTACTGGGAAACCCGGAAACCCTGATCTGGAGAGAAAGCAAACTTTCTTACACTGCACTACAGCCTTTGAATCATTTGGAGTTGGTGGCTCTTTCTCAGGAGCGAAAGGGGGCTCTTCTCCTATCGCAGGAATATGTGAAGCTGCCTTTGTATGTGAGTCAAACCACTGGTCCGTTGGGTTCTCTGACTAGCAGCTCTCTCCAAGCTCCCAGGCAGGGTTTTAAATTAGTCTTTTTAAAAATTGGAAATGCCAGGGATGCAAAGCGCATAGGCTCCCTGCTGAGTTATGACTCCTCCTAACAAAAGACAGGTAAAGTTCCCAGGGCCAAAACTCTACCTGCCTCCACCAGTTAAAGGCAAAAGGAGCCTTCCCCCCACAAAGCCTGATATTTTGATTCTATTTTTAGCAGGTGTGGGACTCAACCTTACACCCGTGTCTGCAGTACACATGGTCATCATTTACAAGTTGGTCTCACGTTCTTTGCAGAAGGCCAAACAGTCCCTCTCCCAGGAGCTTTCTGACTGCATTGTCTACTGCAAGAGTGTGCCCTTTCACAGCTTCCAGCACTCCCGCAGCCACTACAAGTCTTACGAGATGTCCTCCTTTGCTGAATCCAAGGCCCGCAAGCTCATCCGAGAGGCTGGTGAGAAACCGGGGATGGAGGCAGCCAGCAGGCAAGACATTAGGAATGTGCATTGGCGGGCCCGTGACTCCTCTGACTCCTCCCCAACATACACTAAGATGTTAATGTTTTGCCCCATATTGCCAAGCAGTCAGAAAGTCAGAGGCAGCCCTCCCTGATTCAGTTTCCTTTGGGTCAGAGAACATACCGGCACAGCATAGTGGAAGCAAACAACCTCTTGTAAGCAGGCAGCAAAGCCACTCTAATTCTGCATCAAATTCCCAGAAAGCAGTTTGTGAAGACCTACACACGCATTGGGGTGGGGTGCGCACCCTAATTTCAACTAACCAGCTAGAAATTCCATGTTCTCTGTCTACATTTTAGGTAAACTGGATGCAAACTGTTTCTCTGACACACACATCACTTAGTTGCAGAGGGTCACATTCTCCAAGCACTAATAACTGGAGAGGGGGTTCCCCAAATACCAGATTTCTAAACTTTTGGTGTGCTAACTACCTCCTGCAGGAAATGACTTCATCCGCCATAATGCCTGGCAGCTGACACGCATCTTCCCCAGCGGTCTGCGGACGGACTCCTCCAATTACAACCCCCAGGCAATGTGGAATGTGGGGTGCCAGCTGGGTATGCCAGCCCCAGAAGGATTTAAGGGGTGGGTGGGTGAGGAAGTCACCCTTGTGTTGTTTTTTTCAGAGCTGCAGCTCCCAGAGTGGTCTAGCCATCAGACCCTCTTCCCCCGGAACTTTGGGGATTGTGAGCGGAATAGAGTCTCCTAGCATCTCTTGGCACCTTGAACAGAGTGCAGGATTGTGTGTGTGTGTGTGGAGGAAGCCAGGACTAAAGTGGCGCGATACTGCTTTAAGTGCAGATGGGGCTTTAGATGGCTTTTAAAAGGGAGATTAGACAAACTGCTGGGGGATAAGGCTACTGATGGCTATGAGTCATAATGTCTGACTGCTACCTGAGAATCAGCAGCAGCTTTCCTCTGACTAGCAGTCACTGGGGAACGAGAGGGAGACTCAGACACAGACACAGAGAGACAGAGAGACAGAGAGCACACACTTGCACATCTGATTGACCATTGTGGGAAACAGGAGGCTGACTAAACAGGCCTTTGGTTTGAGCCAACAGGGCTATATTTATTCACTTATTCCCACAAATGCTGCCTCCCCTTCATTTGCCTAGCCTCAGAATCCTACTTTCTGGGAGGGGGACAAGTTGTCATATGCCAAGGAGTATTTTTGGCAAGATGGCAATCTAGGGAAGGGTTAACTACTCCTACTACACTGATCCTCTCCTGGAAATCCCCTCCTGCATTTGTGTCTCAGCAAACTTTGCTGAAGTACCAAGCTGTTCCACCCTTGGATATTGTAAGTAAGTAAGTAAACCTGATCCCAGCATCTGAAGGCACATAAGGTTACGACATTGCAGGTCTGGGGGTGACTGTTTGGGAGCCATATGTATGCCACACTGGGTTCAGAAAGGCAAGATGTAAAATAAATATACAGTGTGCTTCAGAGTGTTCAAAGTGGTGCTTTATAAATAATAGTTATTTATTCTGCTATTGCCAAGCTTTAGCAGTCAAAACTGGGCTTTAGAGCATGGCTGTTCTTATATGGGGGAAGGGTTTTCCCCCCAACTCTTCTGAATGTTGGTTTCCTCAGCTTTCTTCAAGCTTGCAAATGCAGATTCGAAAGGCAGGAACTGAGGAAAGATAGAGATCCAGAAATGGGACAAGCTGCAGCCAGTGAAAGTGGGTGTAGGGAGGGAAACACTAAGACAATGATATGTCATGTTTTCTCCCCCATTATTAGGGAGATGTGGGTTGATGGCCCTCTCTCCACAGTGTGCAGTTTGGGCTTTAATTTGAATTTCTAAGATGCCTTGTATGGAAGAAGCTAGAAAGAGCTAGAAGACTGCTCTCTTGTTTGCCTCCAATTGCTGCTGGTCTGAAAGATTCCTGTCTCCTCCTCCTCCCAGTGGCCTTGAATTTTCAAACGGCTGGTACAGAGATGGACTTGTGCGATGGGCTCTTCAGTAAAAATGGCCGCTGTGGCTACGTGTTAAAGCCGAGCTTCATGAAAGACCCAGAGACAGCCTTCAGTCCTGAGAACCCCCAAAGCAGGGAGAATGGTAGCCCCCTGAACATAGCCATTAAGGTACTGTGTGAGTTTGTTGCCCATACCTTAACCTAACAGGGCTTTTAGGATTTTAGAGAAAAGCTTATTGGAATAAGAAGCTTCCAGATGTCCATGAGAGAATGTGGCCCCCATCTTGGAAAATTTCTGTCCGACCTAGAGAGAGGCTTTATCTACCCTGCTATCTTTTAATAGCTACTCAGTGCTACTATCCTACTTGCAGATGTGGGGAATATTTGACTCTCATGTTGCTGAACTAACATGGCCACTGGCCATGCTTCTGGGGCTGATGAGAGTTGTAGGTCAGCCATGTCTGGAGGGCCAAAGTTTCCCTATACCTGGTTGAGTCAAAGATCAACTTCTGTTGGGAAAGCTGAGTTTGGGATAAAGTGGTACCTCGGTTTTCGAACGTCTCCTTGATGAACATTTTGGTTTTCAAACGTCGTAAACCCGGAAGTAAATGCTTCGGTTTTTGAGCACTTTTTGGAAGTCGAACATGCCACACAGCTTCCGTTTTGAGTTTTCCCAATGGAGTTTTCCATTTTGAGGCTTCCGTTTTGAGTTTTCGGTTTTTGAACGTTTCAGAACTCGAACGGTCTTCTGGAGCAGATTACATTCAAAAACCAAGGTACAGTACCACTGTATCAAGCAGGCAGAGTGTTGTTCCAAGTCCTTTGTGTCTTTGGGCTTATATGCCAAAGTGACCAACTTCCTTTGTCACTGTTTTGAGCTGCGTGAGTTGCAGGGTGCAGTTGCTGACACATTGCTGTTTGCACATATGGACTTGACTGCTCTTCTATGCTCACCATAACCTTCTCTTCCAGATCATTAGTGGGCAGCAACTCCCCAAGATGCCCAACAGCAAAGAAGGCTCCATCATCGATCCACTAGTGCGAGTGGAGATTCATGGGATCCCTGCTGATAGTGCCAAGCAGGAGACCAAATATATTGATGATAACGGTGAGGCAATTCTCTTGGTCATTGTAAAGAACTGCTGAGATGGGGTTTTATGTGGACCTCATGCATGTGTCAACATGGATGCTCCTCATTCTTATTTACTTAAGGATGAATGAATATCCTGGTGTTATCTGTGCCAAGGGAACTCAGATTCTACATTTTACAAAACCAAATTCTTCCATAGGAATGAATGTCCTTAAAATACTAGGCATGTCAGGCATGGTTTTAAATTGTGATGTTTTTGTTTTTGGTAAGAACTGGGGTGGTAAAGTACAAGGAAGCAGCAGAGGTGGAAACAGGTAACAGGGGAAGGATTTATTAGGGGGACTTGGAGCCCCAAAGAAGCAAATAACTCTTGTGTAGGGCATATGAGCCACCTTTGGAAGCCTTGGGTTTCCATGTCTGTGGCCTACCACACTGGGCACAATCCAGCAAATGTGAGTTGTATGACTAAGCCTCTTTGAAAACAGTGGATTGGTATGTGATGATGTTCTTATGCTGTTCTTATGTATTGTATTTATTATTTTAGCCAGTTTGAAATGTCTTACCTAAAGAGCAGCCCATAAATACATTAAAATAAAACAAAATGAGCCGATTTGCCCCATTGACATAAGTGAAGCTTCACCTCATGACTAACATGTGTCCATTCTCCATTACATTTTCCTATTTTCCTTCACACCCAGGCAGGGTAGAAACTTGCATAGTCATTTTGAAAAGGAAGTTGAACTTTGCAAAAAAGGTAAATTCTCCACCAAGGTCCCACAATAGTATATGCATATCTTCTTCCTTCTTCTTTGGCAACCACTCGTAGCTGAGTAAGATTGTCTTCCATAAACATAGTTTTAACAATGAGTCCGTAAGTGACTGTGGAGACCAATTCTGGATCCACACGTCCTTCCACAGTGGGGACATTGGTTTCCCACTTAAAGGCATCTTCTCTCTTTTTTCCTGGGGCATTGAAAATGCTAAAAGCCCAGTTGGACCATTCAGAGTGGTAGAAAAGTGATGCAAAGAGGGCAGGTGTTTTTGAGGTTAGACAATAAACTGACCAGAGCAGTTTAGGAATCTCAGAAGCAGCAATGCAGAGGGAAGTTGTGTGAGATTTTATGGAGGTGAAGATGGAGAGAGGCTGGGGGACACATAGAGATTATGTGCTGTGACAACACCCTCTTTTCACTTTAATATCCCTGGATAGGTTTTAACCCACAGTGGAATGAGGCCTTTCAGTTCCAGGTTTGGGTACCAGAGCTGGCACTTCTGCGCTTTGTGGTGGAGGATTATGACAAGGCATCTCGGAATGACTTTGTGGGACAGTACACTCTACCTCTTACTAGTGTCAAAGCAGGTGAGCATCTCCCTCTTAGCCCTGTGGGGTGTGATTATCTTGTGCCAGTTTGCTACCAAGATCAAGAGACGAATGCATCCCTGGCAGGTCAGTCAAGGTTAGCCAGAGACAGTTATTTGCGTACATAAGGAAGGCAGACTAAGTTACCCCCTTCAACAGAGACTGTAACAACTCAGTAAATCAGCACATGGATATTATGATTACAGCACAGCACAAAAGTACATAGGATTAGATCCAGACTCTGTGCTCATCCACACCTCCGTTTGCCCTGCCACTTTCCCCTGGAGAAACCTGTGGTTTACTGGTAAATGGAGCCAAACAGCAATCAGGTTTTCGTTGAGTTGCCATTTGTTCCAATTCAGCAGTAAAGAGCATGTTTTCCAGGGGAAAGCAGTGGGGCAAAGGAATAGCCACTTGGACCTATTTTCCAGGCACAAGACAAGTGGAAGTGTGGAGGAGCCCTTAATGGCTACCAGGGCCCTTCTAACCATGTCTTCTCAGAAGTACCGGTAAATCCCACTGAGTTCAGTGAGGCTTACCCAGGTAAGTGGAATCAGGAGTGCATTGTAAGCTTGGATTCAATCAATCAGTTTGATTGAGATGCAGTTAAAGATGCTGCCCTTTTAAACCTATACAGCTGCTCCCTGAATTCTATTTTATTTATTTTTTACTTTTAATCCCAAAGCAGGCCTGACGTTTATCACAACACACAAATTAACTCTCCCCCATGAGAAGTACAACTCACTTTGCAGGATGGCCGGGGGGGCAGGAATATGTATGATTCCATCCTCAGAATCAATGGGTTTGCTTCCTTAGTATTAGTTATTACCATACTTGTAGCTGCTCCTAGATCACACTGCAGAGTTTTGCATTTCCATCCCATGTACATACATTAATTTTTATTTTTTGTAGGGGGAGGGAGGGAGCTCATGTTGCCTCCATCTAGTGGAGAAGAGAAATCCTGGGCCCTGTATTGGTGCTAGAATACACACTTCTACAGGCTGTAGCTGTGATCAACCGAATAAATGCATCTGCTGCAGGACAAGCAGAATATATATATATATAAATCTACTCAAAGGAATGGGAGAAACCCACAATTTGTAACCATTCAGAGGAAATTCAAGAGACAGCCAAGAAAAGCTGACTATAGAGACAAATGTGCTCTCTGCCCATGGGTGTGGCCAGGAACCTCAATCAATGTACTTTCAATGCTTTTCAATATTTTTTGTGGATTGGGGGGGCAGTGGCTGCCCCCCAATCCCCCCTTGGCTACACCCATATCTCTGCCTGTAGCATTATCTAGAGGTCAGCAGGAGAGCACAGGCTATGCATGCCCTGGTTTGTGTGTGTTTTTAGGATCCCACCAGGGCTCTGCTGGTTATAGCAGGCAGAGTTGGGCTGGATGGACCAGTGGTTTAACTCAGGGATAGCAAGCATGGGACTCTCCAGGTGTTGTTGAAGTACAGCTCCCACAATTGCTGGCCATTGGCCGTGCTGGCTGAGGCTGATGGCAGCTGGAGCCCAACAACATGGTTGGTTACCCTTGGCCTAACTCAACACAAGGCAGCTTCAAACACTGTGCGTGGCTTCTTCTTTTTTTTTTTGTCTCCCATGCAGGATACCGCCACATCCACCTTCTTTCCAAGGATGGGACGGGGATCCCACCAGCCTCCCTATTTGTCCATATCCAAATCAGGGAGTTGTCAACAGAGAGTGACTAAAGCAACTGTGTCTCCAAATACAGCTCTTCCCTCTCTGCCCCATTTAGGTTGGAGAATGTGGGGGGAGGGGGAGGGGGAGGGAAGGTGACAAGAGTTGTCTTAAGAATGGATGCCATACCCCACTCCATCTGCCTGCCTCTCTTGTTCCTACACAGCACTGGACTGAAAAGTTACTTTGCACTACTATATATATATATATATTATTATTTTTTTTTCAAAACAAAAACCCAACCCAACAGTTTTGTATCATTTTGCTGCTATTTTTTTAAAGAAAGAATTTAAACTATTGTGATTTGCACAGTTCCCAGACCCTCCCACTATATCTGTCCACTTGTATGGTTCAGTTTTAAAATCTACCTCCGTTGTGCAAAAAGGGCAGGATAGGCTACTGCAGCCACAAATGGGACCTACCCCAAAGCAGACTTAACGATATTCAAAAGGAAGAGTGAATTTCTTTCAATAACGTCAGCCAACCATCAAGTCTTTCCAAAGGGCTTTGTTTTTCCACCTGTCTTCAAGGGCAACTCTCCTGATCTGGGCCCAGAAGTAGGTCCAGTCTGCTGGCCACCTTTAAAGTAGCATCAGAAGGTGGCTGATCAAGCTTTTCCTGGATGCTCCTGACAAGATTTGGCAATAACTGAGAGAAGCGAGAAAGGATTCCGGTGTTGACTCTTGTGGCATCTCCTCTTTCTAACTGAGCAAAAGAGACAGGAAGAAGCTAAGCTGTTGGACCACCTGCTCTTTTTCCTTGCAGATTGCATGAGAAAGGGGAAACCCTGCTCTATTTATTCCCCTTGCCCAATCTGAATGGTACTGATATACTGCAAGATTTTCCCTTCCTCGTCTCCTAGCTGTAGCCCTCCCGTTACCACCACCCAGTTAGCAGCTAATAGGGTGCTTGTATATATGGATGTTTATCGCTTAGCAAACATTTGACAAGATGCATCTGGGAAACTGACATCGCACATGGAAAGCCTTCCACAGAGCCGCTAACAATACTTTCCAATGGAGACAGTTTGCACAGCTAGGTAGAAGCCATCAAATAATGTACAGTGTGTGCCTATAATTATCAGCCCTCAGGGAAAGAGTAGAAAGGACTTATCCCACTGATTCCTTGAAGACTGCCATAAAGATAGAAGGAATGCCAACAACTCCTTTTCTCAGCTCAATAACCATTGGCTTCCTGTCAAGTATGTGTTGGCCAAGGAGCTCTGACAGTCTAATTCTGCCTTTATATAGAAAGATGTTGGCTAGACTCGAATCATCCTCTAAATCAACTCCAAGTAGGAAGTGATAAGATTCTTATAGATGAGCTTGTCTTTTTCTGCATCAGTACTAACAATATGCATACAACTGACTCCTCAGTAAGAATTCTTCCACGGCAGGAATGCCTTGGTATTCTCAAAGCCTCCATAAACATAATGCCTTTCTTCTGATGCAATTAAGATGCTAGCTCCACAAAAATGTGATAGGAACAATGGTCACCAACACAGAACCCACAGGTGACAGTGCATCAACTAGTTCCTATGGTGCTCAAAAAAGGTCTCAGCAAACATCTCAAAAATCCATAATGTGCAAGAGACTGTTTGAGCTTCTTGTTCAACCCTATTTCATTAGATACCGGATTGTACATGCTTTTGGTGTCCTCCTCCCCCTAATGATTGGGGGGGGGGCTGGGCTATCTGTACCATTTGTGGTCCTCCTTGTCTGTTCTCTTAGTCATGTGGTAGTCATTTTCTGTTATGCCACATTCCTACAGCAGCCATTTTGTGACTGGTACCCGCAGCACTTCCTCAAAAAATGTACCCAGTGGCACAATTCTTATTACTGTTATTATTAATTAGTTTTGTTTCCCGCCCTTCATCCAAAAATCCCAGGGCAGTTCACAATAGAAAAATACAAAATGAGAATACAAACTGCATAATAAAACGTAAACAAAAGCAAACCATTAATTCCCCTCCCACAAACACCGTACATTTAAAAGGCTACAGAATGCTAATCACTTGAATGCCTGGTTGAAGAGAAATGTTTTCACCTGGCACCTAAGTTCCAGGTGGCCTTCCCTGGGGAGAGCATTTCACAAACAGGGAGCCACCACAGAAAAGGCCTGTTCTTATGTTGACACCCTATTAGCCTCTTGTGGAGGCACACAAAGAAAGGCCTCAGATTATGATCACATTGTTTGGGTAGGTTCGTGTGGGGAGGGGCAGTCCTTGAGGTATTGCAGTCTTCAGCCGATTAGGGCTTTATAGGTCAAAACCAGCACTTAGAATTGGGCCTGGAAACTAATTGGCAGCCAGTGCACTCAGGCCAGGATTGAAGTAATATGCTCAACCTGTTTTGCCCCAGTGAGCAACTTGGCTGCCAAATTCTGCACCAGCTAAAGTTTCCGAACCATCTTCAGAGGCAGCCCTACATATAATGCGTTGCAATAAACTAACCTATAGGTTATCAGAGCATAGATGACAGAAGTTAGGCTATCCCTGCCCAGATAGGGGCATAGGGGTAGGGCCATCAGCCCAAGCTGATGGAAGGCATTCTGGGTTGCTCAGGCCACCTGAGCCTCAAGCGACAGCAAAGGACCCTGAAGTACCCCCAAGCTATGTATTTGCTCCTTCAGAGGGAGTGCATCCCCATCAAGAACCTCCCATCCATCCGGTGTAGGGAATCACCCACTAGCAGTACTTCAGTCTTAGGTGGATTAAGCTTCAGTTTGTTTGCTCTCATCCTGTCCATTACCAAGGCAAAACAACAAGGTTGCTTGCCCCTATAGCCATGGCTCAGCTCCTTACCATTTAGTCTGGTCTCGCAGTAGGTATACTCCAGTGCTTTTGTGCTCAGTTGTTAAATTATCCAGTCACACAAAATAGTGCGTGTACAACTTCCACATAGCAGCCACAGGCTTCTGCCTCTGAGAGGCAACCCTTTTGTGTGGAATGATTTTTGCTGGGAAGCAGAAATAGCAGATAGAACTACAGAGGCCTGCTGGTTGAAAAATCAAAAGACAGGATAACTCACCGCAACTCTAAGATAGCCAAGAGAAGAGGAATTTGATACTATAAAAGCTGCCTCCATCTTAAGTCTAAATGGGCTAGAGCAGTGAGGCAGCCAATGTGGTGGCTGCTGAACTACAACTCCCATTATCCTTTACCATTAGCCAGGTTGACAAGGGATGATGGGAGTTGTAGTCCCTCATCATTTGAAGTACACCCTGTATGCACCCCACTGGAGGCCAGTTGCACTTTGCCAGTCCCAGATCAGGGATAGTCAGCATGATGCCCTCAATGCTGGACTCCAACTCCTAGCATACCTGGCCACTGAACATGCTATCTGCTGCTGATGATGGGAGATGTTGTTCAACTATATCTGGAAAGTGCCTGGTTGGCTGCCCTTGGGCTAGAGTCTCACAGAGCAAAAACCTAATTCATGTGGAAACAGCACTTTGGCTGTGACAGATGTGACACAGTTACCTGCAAGCTAGCTTGCCTGTTTACAGCATGCCTATGCATCCAGTCAGCTTGTCTTGTTCTCTAGCCACAACCCTCCTACTTGTACATCTTTGTTTAACTCAGGTATGTTTACAGATGCAATATATGTCTAAAAATGTCTATAGCAATGCATGGAATGTCATTTACTTCCCAAATACTGCCTCCTTTGTAAAGGGCCGAGACCCTACATATGCAAATTGGTTTTATCAAAATAATAAAAAGACAAGTTAAAAATGGTCTGAAATTCCCTGTTGCAAGGTGTGCCTAGAATGCTGGGAGTT
The DNA here is from genome assembly GCF_965113315.1 of Podarcis vaucheri. Lineage (NCBI taxonomy): Eukaryota > Metazoa > Chordata > Lepidosauria > Squamata > Lacertidae > Podarcis > Podarcis vaucheri. The sequence continues at coordinate 88,696,725 of NC_138759.1, read as the reverse complement.
TCAAACACTGTAAAGCGGGGAGCTGAGGAGACATACAATTCTGCCATGGGGTAATTTATGCACATTTTCATGGCTTCGTTTCATTGCACAATTTAGATTTTGGCTAACTGAAGGTTGGGAATAAAGATTAAAACACAGGGAAAATGAAGAGCTATAGAAAAGAAGCAAAGAAGTCCTATGTTGTCCAGCATCCCATTTCCCATGAGAAATGAGAAATCCACAAACAAAACATGAGCATGCAGGAACAAAAAAGCAATGTTTAAGACTACCACAGCAGTAGAAATCAACCTTAAATTTGCAATTCTTAGGAAATGGCAGTACCTACTCAATTTTCTGTTAGAACACATCCATTCCATGGCATAATCTGACATAATCAAAGCTGCAAAGCCTTTCATAAATGTTGTGGGCTACAGAAAAAGAAGAAACACAAACCCCTGGAGTTTACCATAAAATGAGGAAGACTGGGCTTAGCTGAGTTTCCAAAGCAGCGGGCATCTTTCATTCACAGCAACCATATGCATTTAAAAGAACAAGAGGGAGACTCTCTTTTTGTGCATCACACACTCACACTCAAAACACAGCTCTTGGAGTAGCAGCTCAAACTAGGAGGCAAAGGATGGCTCCAGGTCCTGGTGCCAGTTCTGTTGCCCAGAATGAATATTCCTGGTCTCAAACACATCATTTATGGGGAAATAAAGGATGGGCGAGTGTCTGATCTGTGCATATCACAGTGTACACTAGAGTTAGTAAACGCACATGAAATTTAAAAAGTGGACAAGTATGCCATGACCTTATTGCTCAAAATTTTCACAACTCTCAGTGTTCTGCAGCCTCAGCACCTAACTTGCCTTTAAGCAAAAGTGAACACACACATCATGAGCAATCTTCATAGAAAGTACTGCAGGGGTGGAAAGTACGTGAACCTGAAGTTTAGTAAAGCTGCCCAGAAAGTCTTGCGGCACAGTACCACGATGTCAAAAATCAATTAAGTGCAGCTATAAACTCACTTTGTCATAAGGGTTTCCAAGACAGCAACCTGCTAAGTGCTCCTGGCCTGTCATAAAGAGGCTTTATCAAATGCTCTCATCATTTGCAAGCTGGAACAAACTGATTACTTCCAAGTAAGATTGACATGTGTCCCTGCACTCCCTAGAAGGAAGGAAGAAAATGCCAAGCCTTTCCCACTACAGCCACTGGCAAGAAGTATATACAAGACCTTCCATGCTAATTCTGAAATTCCTGCAAGCAGAAAGCAGCTCTTGCAAATTAGCACTGTCTGATTAAAATGAACATCATTCCACAGTAACACAAATGTTTGGGGTAAAAAATGGTAAAGGTAAAGAACTCCTGGATGGTTAAGTCCAGATGGATATGAAAGGAGTAACTTCATTTTTAAATGCATCAGGCAGAAGGCTGGTAGCACAAAAATATACTTTGTGCATCACAAAGTTCTGTCCTGAGGTTCTTGAATCCAACTTTCAGCAGGGAAGACCATTTCCCAATAGTGCAGACTTATTAGAAAACATGGGACCTTATGAGCAACTATTCTCATCCCAAGACCCTTCTTCAGAAGCCAGGCTCAATCCTCCCTCCCAACTTCTATCAAGTATTGCTTCTCCCAGCACTCAACCTTCACCTTGACTGCCCTATTGGACAAAGCAAAGAATTCAACACCATCAAAATTGCAAAGAAAGCTGGAGATCCCTTTTATACAGTCACATATTTTACATCCCATGTACAGATATGACTATAAAGCATACACAATGGCGTACGCCTGACCTAGAGAGGCCAGTGTTTGCCCTAGCGGGCTTGAAACAGCTTGGACGGGCACATCGGGTGCTTCCAGGCTGAGGGCTTCCACCCACTTCCAGTTCATGGAAACCACAGCAAAGTGTCGTCTCAATGTGCAAAGTCCATTTCCCCCCAGGTTTGACTTAGCCATGCGGTGACACCTGGGCCTCAATCACCTCTGGGTGCTTGGAGGGGGGAATCTCCAGCTGAGCATCATGCAGGTGGACAGGAAGTGTACTAGGGTCCTTGCCCACCCCTTTGCTGAGATCCCCCTCCGTCCCGCCCTGCTCAGGGTGGTGCCTCTGCAGATGCTTGATCACTTGGAACTTCTGCTTGGCTTTGTAGCTGCAGTAGCGGCAGAAGAAAGGGTGCTCGTTGGTGTGCGTGAGATAGTGATGCCGCAAGCCGGCTGCCCACCGGAAACCCCGGTAGCAGACGTTGCAGACGTACGGCTTTTCCTCGCTGTGCTTCTTCAGGTGTGTCTTGAGGAGGAAGCGAGTCTTAAAGGCCTTCCCGCACTGCTCGCAGATGAAAGAGCGGGCCTCGCGGTGGCGCGTCTCCTTGTGGATGCGCAGGGCATCGGCACGGTTGGTGCAGTACTCGCACTCGTCACACTGATATGGCTTGATCCCTGTGTAGAAAGCACAGAGCAACACACTGGAAGCAGGTGGGAGATGCCAGACCATCAAAACCAAGCCACAGCCCACGTGTCCTCAACAGTGCTCAACATTGCCGCTCATCCATGTTCTGCAGGATGGTGCATGCCCTGGCGAAAGGAGTGTCCCCAAATCTCCACCCGTTACTGCAGCCTCATATGTTGGCCTTGGAACTATGGCTACAAAAATACCCCAAATTCTAATGAAAACTCCTTCAGCAGCCCAAATGCTACCAGGCAGAAACGCTCTCAAATGGAAATAAGCGGTTGTATCAGACTCAGAGCAGACCTATTAAATCAATGGTCATGGCTAACTTAAGCCTGTTGATTTCAATGGGTATACTCTAAGCACGGCCCAAGTTTCATCAGTGTGGCATTCAGTGCATTATTAACCAGTAGGATTGGAGATGGAACAATGAAAGCAAGAGTGCCATTCAGCCTGCAAGGGTCCAACAATCGCTCCCAGGGACAGGCATGAAACTGGTATGGGCTAAACTTGTTAGCATGTAAGGAATGCCTGCGTTGAGATACGTATTTAAAAAATTGATGTGTACCAACACTTCCAAAAGCTACAGTCAGTTCTTTACTCTGATGTCCCCACCCAAAATAGATGCATTGGTGGACCAGCACCATCTCACAAGGAACAATAATCTGTTTAGTTCTTAACAGAACAGACCGCTGCCACATTTCTTCAAGAATCTACAGATCACCGTGCCTACTCCCTTAAGTCCAATTGTGATGAAAGAAATCTCTATCAAATCTGGACCATGCCAACTGTTTGCCTCTGCATACAGCTTTTGGAAGGCTACAAGAGGTTCTGTTCTTCACATCATGTGAACAAAACACATGGCCCTGCAAGGCTTTATCCCCCCAAGAGGAACAGAGGCTGCCCTTTCTAGCTCCTGAGTGCCCAGATCTCCATATTCCAGTCAAGCACTTGCCTGTATGCTTTGTCATGTGGTACTTCAGTTGATTCACCCACTTGCACTTGTAGCCGCATTCCGGGCAAAGGTACTTCCTCTCCTCCTTGTGTATGCGCATGTGATACTGGGCAGAGAGAGGGAGACAAATGGGGGGGGGTCACACATGTGGGACACCAACCTCACAAGTGGTTTAATCCAGTTACTTGACTGGAACATTATTATGAACCCAGGAAACAAGGAAGACTAAACAGTGAAGCAAATGTATCAACAGGTACCCTGGGCTCCTTTGGGAGGAAGGGCAGGAGATAAATTGTATAAAGAAAAAAATAATTCACCCAGTGGACCAGTGGTCCTAGCAGGCAACCTCTTGCACGAGGACAGAGAGGGAATACTACGGACAGTAAGGCACTGAAAAGTCACAGTAACAAAGGCCAGACTTAACCCACCGCATCTGAGGCACTCCTTAGTTTTGTTTTTTGTTTTTGTTTTTCATTTCCACCTTTCAAAATGCATGCAGGAGAGGGGCAAGACTGGCTGAAGCATAAGAGAGAGTTGTAAGATTTCAAGAGAGGAGGAAGAGATCAGAATCACAGACTGGAAGCAGCCAGTCTAGCTGGGCTGAAAAACCCCCAGATAGCAACAGATGTTTCATATGGTCTGTCACTGAAATGTCATCGTATTAGACAATTACTGGATAGGTTTTGCCTCCACTGGTGGCAATTAAATCTTATAACAGGAAGTTAAAACCAGAACAAATGGAGCTAAAGTTAAGTCCCTCCAAAAGGGAAAACAGATAGGTACATATTGGGCAGGGAGTGGACAAATCAGGCAAGGCAATCATTATTAACCATCATCCCGAGCATGGATGGCTCTCACCTTGAGGCGTGAAGGATCAGCGCAGGCGTACTGGCACAGGTGGCACTTGTAAGGCTTCTCCCCGGTGTGGATGCGGATGTGCCACGTGATCTTCTGCTTGTTCTTGGTGGCGTACTCGCAGTCGGAGCACTTGTAGATGCGGGTGCCACCGTGGCCCTTCACGTGGTGGTCCAGGACCAGCTGGTGGCAGCAACTGAAGTCGCAGAAGGAGCACCTGAGCAACCTCTCGCTGGCCGCAGGGGGCTCATGGGCCTCCAAGTAGTGGCTCACCAGCTGCTGCCGCTCCTTGGCCGCGTAGCTGCAGATGTCGCAGCGGTGGCTGAAGTGCAGCTTCTTGTGCTCCTCCAGCTCCTCGCGGGTGGCCAGCGTGGCCTTGCAGGTGGCGCACTCCAGGTGCGGGTGCTGCTTCTGGACGTGGCACTTGAGGGTGGCCTCGCTGTGGCAGACGAAGGCGCAGCGAGGGCAGGCGTAGGAGACCTTCTCCTCGTGCTGGCGCAGGGCATGCTGCTTGAGGGCCGTCTCAGAGCTGAAGCGGGCTTGGCAGTGGGCGCAGGCAAAGTTCAGCTCCCCCTGGTGGCAGCTGTTGACGTGGCGGGTGATGTCGTTCTGGATGTAGCCGCTGTAGTCGCAGAGCGGGCAGAAGTGGGTGGGCTTCTTCTCGTGGACCCGCAGGCGGTGGATACGCAGCTTGGAGTTGGTGCCGAAAGTCTGGCCACAGGTGGGGCAGGCGATGCGGCCCACGCCCGTGTGCAAGGACTGGTGGGCATCCAGCCGGTAGCGCCGGGTGGTGCTGAACTCACAGTAAGGGCACTTGTGGGGCTTCTCCCCCTCGTGCTTGATGCGCACGTGCTGGCGCAGGCAGCGCACCTGCTTGCAGGTGAAGTCGCACTGGCGGCAGGCCAGCTGCGGCCGACTGCTGTAGTACTTGCGGTGGAGTTTGCGGTGCAGTCGGAGCGCTGCCGCAGCCTTGGAAGTGAAAGGGCACAGCGTGCAGCGGAACTCGCCCAGCTTCAGGCAGCCCCGCTTCTTGTGGGTCTTCAGGGCACGCTCCTGGTGGCACGTGAAGGGGCAGGAGGGGCAGGAGAAGTGCCGCTTCTTGTGTGTGGCCACAGGGCGGGGACAGCTTGCTCCCACTGGCTCATTGGCCCGACCCATATCTTTACAGATGATTTGTCCATTTGCTTGCTGATCTCCACCCTCTGAGTCCGCCGTGCGCTTGGTCCTTTCCAGCAGCTGGGTGGGATGAGCTTCAACGTGCCCCTCCAACTGGTGGATCTTAACGGCCCTCTTGGAACGGAACGGCTTAGAGCACAACGGGCAGCAGAACTGCTCTGAGCCACGGCAGCCGTCCTCTACGTGGGAGCGGATGGTGGACACCCGTGAACAGGCAAAAGAGCAGGCTTTGCAGTGGAACTTGCTCTGCTCCACATAGTATTTCTCCAAGGGATTGCTAGCTGTGTCAGCGGTAGCTTCTGGCAACTGTTCTTCTACCATGGTTTCAGGGACATCCTGAGATGGCTTCTCTTGCAAACTGATGGCCAAGGACTGTGTGTTGGGAAGGACAGCGGCTGTAGACTCAGCATCCACAGGCCTCAGTTCTGCATCCCAGGAAGCCTTTTGAAGCTTGCTCACCTCCTCGTCCGGGGCTCCTGTCCCATTCTTCTTAGCCTCCGCTATTTCCAGGCTCTTGTCATTGGGCTGTACTGCAGCAGGCTGGTCTAAGCAGGCTGCTTTCCCGCCAGTCTTCTTCACGAGGGCCGGACATTTCTTAAGGAGGTGGGTATTCAGGCCTCTCTGCTGCTTGAAAATGGCCCCACACTCCTGGCACACCAAGGGGCATTTCCTACCCTGACAGCCAGCTTTGCAGTGCACCAGCATTGACTTCTCCTTCCTGGTGATGTAAGAGCATTTCTCGCACTTGAAGACGCGGCTCTCGGACTGAACCACCAACATCTGCACCCTGCCTTCCAGGACAAGGGTTTCCGCTTGCTCCTTGTCCTGCCGCCTTAGAGCTTTCAGCACAGATTCTGAATCGGAGCCTTCTTCAGAGGGAGGAAGCATATCTTCTGGGGCAAGGAGAGTCTCGTGGCCAGTAACAGGTCGAAGAGAATCTTGCTTTGACCCCTTTGGCCAAGCTTCCTGTATACTGGGTTCTTTGCACCCCAAACCCTGCTCAGGGCTGGGTGGTGCCTGCTGAAGTTCAGAGTCCCGCCCATCACCCTTACTGTCCCCCAGATCCTGCTGAGCATCTTTTTTGTTCTCTTCAACAGTCCTTGACCCAGCACCTTTCTCCAGCTCCATCTCTCTATCCTCATGGACCTCTGCCTCCTCCTCAAAGTCAGGGATGTCGTCGAGAGCAGATTCGCTGTCCTCCAGGAGGAGGGAGTCCTTGGAGCCTAATGCTTCATAGGCCGATTCCACCTCCTTACAATTCTGGGCCGTCCCACTGTCTGGCATTGCTGCGGGCATCTCCTCAACCAGCTGCTCTGGGTCAGAGCTGCACAGGGTCTCCAGATGCAGTGTGCAAGTCGGAAGGGGCTTCCCAATACTGCCTGATTCCTCTGAGCCCTTCGGAAAGGCTTTGGTTGAGAGTTCCTCTGAAGGGGCTGCATCTGTCTTACTATGGTCTTGCTCTCCCACCACTTCCTCTCTCCCGGTCTCAGCATTGCCTTCACTCCCAAAGAGAGACATGATGAAAGTCTCCTGGGGGCCATCCTCCTCCTGGACCTCTGAAACAAGGGCCTTGGTTTTGTCATGCCTCCTGGGGAGGGAGGGACTGGGCTCCGCATGGAGGGTCATGGCCAGGTTGTAACTGAGCAGCACCTCCGTCGAGGTGACCTCCAACTCCTTGCTGGCATAGTTCTCCTGCCAGCCCTTGTCACCGGGCACATAGCCGTGGACCTTGCGCTTGTGGAAGAAAAGGCTGGTATTGCTGAAGGTGCGGTAAGGGCACAGGGCGCAACGGAACTCCCTCTGCTTGGTGTGCTTGCAGTTCTCGTGGTTGAGCAGGGCTTGCTTGTATTTGGTCTGGTAGCTGCAGTACTGACACTGGAAGACGGGAGACTGGTAGTTCTGGGAGTGTTTCGCCTGCATGTGCTTCTGTAGCTCATACTTGCGCTTGCAAGCAAAGCCACACACCTCGCAGATCAAGGACTTGCCCTGGTGGCGCAGCTTGTGGCTGCTCAGCTGGTCGGCCCGGTGGCAGCGGTAGGAACACTGGTTACACTGATACCTGGTTGCACACAAAACAAGAGTGGGTCAAGGCCGTGGAAGGAGAAAGGCCTCAGCTCTGCATACAGATTACTTCCTGATACAGGACACACGCCAGGGGAATGGGAAGGGGGTCTCTCAGTACCTCAGATCTCCCGTGTGCTTCCGCATGTGAACGTTCAGGTAGTGCTTCCACTTTGTCACATAGCCACACTCAGTGCACATGTAGTTCTTGTCGTCAGAGTGGGTCAGCATATGCTTGGAAAGGTAGCTCACGTCTCGGCAAGTGAAGTCACACAGCTGGCATTTGTGAGGCTTCTCTCCTAAAGTCACAGAGCAAACTGGAAGCTGTGGATTGACAGTCCTGCCCGCAGTGCCCCTTGAGGGCAGCAGATTTTCAATTTAAAACGAGGCCCTACTTTGCCCCGCCCCACAAAAAACCCCCCGCAAAATAAACAGTAGCACTTCCTTCCCACAGCATACAGTGGTACCTCGGGTTAAGTACTTAATTCGTTCCAGAGGTCCATTCTTAACCTGAAACTGTTCTTAACCTGAAGCACCACTTTAGCTAATGGGGCCTCCCGCTGCCGCTGTGCTGCCGGAGCACAATTTCTGTTCTCATCCTGAAGCAAAGTTCTTAACCCGAGGTAGTATTTCTGGGTTAGTGGAGTCTGTAACCTGAAGCGTATGTAACCTGAAGCGTATGTAACCCGAGGTACCACTGTATTGCTATACTGTCACTGTGTATGGATGCCGCCCAAGTTTCAACCATGTGTGGCACTGCCCTCAAGTTAGCGTTAACAAGCAACAAGCATGCCTTCCCACAGTGCAAGTGTAGAGGTGAGTGGCAATGATCCCATCAGCTAAGCAGCAATCCCTGCTTCTTTCTCACTCCAAAGAGGGGAGAAAGGCTAGGGCTGCTTGGCCGCTGCATCACCATGACGAGTGCCTTTGCCATGCAGGGCCACAAACTAGAAAGTCCTTCTCCACATTCCTGCCCTTTGCTTGCCAGACCTTCCTGCTCTGGAGGGGCTTGCTGGGAGGTTGGGGTGGGCAGGTAAATGCGACAGTGCCCTAAGCACCTTCACCTAGCTGTATCCAAGGCTGCTAGCTGGGAAAAGGAAAGGCTGATGGGAAATTGCAACTAAAATGGGGAATGGGCTGCCAAAAATTGCAAACCCCAAAAGTCTAGTCAGGGAATCTAACTTTATACTGAAGACTGTTGAACTCTACAACCAGAACTGAAATTCTGTTGGCAAACTAAAGTTCGGAAATCTGGCAAATCTGCCTAAATTTTACTAAAGAATCTCAATCCCTTTCCAGTACAGAATCTAGGTCTTTCAACAAGAGGTGTGGGGGCAGAACCTGCATGAAGGGGGCCCCAGAAGGCCAGGATTTTGTACAAGAAAAACAAGTCTAACCTGTGGGTGCTCAATCTATATCTAAAGTCTCCCTTCATCACAATGATCAAAGTAGAGGTCTGGAAGGAGCTTCCTTTCAAGTTTAGAAGGTATGAATTTCATTATTTCACACCTTTCCTCTAAGGAGCACGAGGTGGCACCTGTAGTTCCCACCTCAGCTCCCACCTCTCCCGACAAAAACCCTGTGAGGCAAGTTAAGTCTGAGAATATGTGACTGACCCAAGAAAAACCCAGTGAAAGCTTCCGAGAGTAGGAATATTAACCTAGGTCTCCCTAGTCCTGCAGTATACAAATAAGGCAACTGACCTCATAGTGGAAAAGGGTCGAACTAAAGAAGTAGGAGCAGGTAGGAAAATTAGGACTACAGACCTGCCGTTCAGAGCACTATGAGACAACAGGAGACAAAGGGGACAAGCAAACAAGCAGACACGTTCCAGAGCTTCCCTAGGAGTCCCCATGCAGGGAAGCAAACTTGCCTGTGTGGAGCAGCATGTGGCGGATGAGGACCCTCTTGTGCGCCGTGGCAAAGTTGCACTCGGTGCACTTGTGGATCTTCTCACTGGCATGCATCTTGCCCACGTGGTCGTGGAATTCCACAGAGTTGAATGTGGCAAAGGGGCAGAAGCTGCACTGGAGCTGCTCGCTCCCCGGGTGGCCTTGCTTCTTATGCTTGCGGAAGACGTGCTTGTTGGAGCAGATGAAGTCGCACTGCTGGCAGTGGAAGGCGTAGTGCGTCTTGCGATGCGCTTCCATGACCTCCGCGGTGGGGAAGAGAAGGGAGCAGGCATAGTACTTGCACTCTACTGCTTTGATGTAGTGTGCCTCCCTGACGTGCCGCAGGAAGTCCTTGCGGTCCTCGGTGCTGTAGCTGCAGTCGGCCTGGAAGCAGCTCAGCTGCTTGGGCTCTGCCTTGTGGGTCTTCAGGTGCTCCTTGAGGGCATGGCTGAGCTTGAACGTCTCCTTGCACACAGGACAGGAGTAGACGTCCGAGTAGAAGTTGGAGATGTCCTCGTGCATGCTGGCCATGTGCCTGTTGAGGGCATTCTTCTCTACAGAGCTGTAGTGGCAGAGTGGGCAGCGGTGGGCCTTCTCCCCATTCTCACGCATCATGTGGATCTTCAGCTTGCTCTTGCTGGTGAAGAACTTCTGGCAGTTTGGGCACTGCAGCCTGGGGTCAGGGAAGTGGAGGTGAAGGTGTTCCACCAGGTGAGTCCGCTTCTTGAAGCAACGCTTGCACTCGGGACACATGTGGGTCTTGAACAGGTATTTGGAGTCCTCAACCGCACCTTCTGCAATGAGAGGAGCATGTCTTAAGTGCAGAGGAATGAATAAAAGGGCCTTTGGTCATGCTCCAGAAGTCTATTTTGCCTGCCTCTCATCTCTAGCAATAACCGTTGCTCCAAACTGCAATCTCTTCCCATGTTCTCTCTACCCTACAATAAAAAATTACTGCAATGGCCTATAACAGTAGAGGGTTTTTTTATACAGATATAAAATTTATCTAAAAACCCCACCCTATGCTTAAGAGCTTCTAGTAGCTCAGGAGATTTAGGGATAATTGGGAATCAGTTAGCACCCACTGGAGAATAGCCATTGCATTCAATGCTCCACCCCACTCCAAAGAAAAGAAAGCATCACAAATAGATTTCCAAGCAGAAGTGGGAACTAATGTGTGAAGTAGTTTGCCTCTGAACTCGGGAAAGAAAACAACCAGTTCAGGCAGGGAGACCCTCTTCAAATATAGGGCATGCTGTAATATGCCTGTGCATTTGCTGTCTGTCAAAGCTTTTCTAAGAAATGCCAGAAACTGTACTGCTCGCAAATGAATGCAAGTCTCTACCTTTGATCAGCTGAGCCTTTGTTCTTTTAGAAGATGCTTTCTTCTCAAAGCTCTCCTTCTCCACCACCACCTCCTCCTCCTCCTCCTCCTCCTCCTCCTGAAATTCATCCCCTGTGTCTTCCTTGGGTCCTGAGTCCTCAGGAGGCACATGACTGCTACCAACATGTGCCCCCAGGCCAGGCTCCATTTCAGTCACATCCCAACCACTCTGAACTTCCAAGCAATTCTCAGCCTTGCTCAGTGGTTCTTCCCTTCCTTGGAAAGAAAATGAAATATAAACCAGGGACTCCATTTTTTTATAGAGAAAAGGCTTGAGGTGAGCAAATGATAACATGCAAATAAATGCATATTGAGAACCAGGCAAAGGGAAGTAGAACAGGAACTAGAAAAGAGGGTTAAAAGACACACAAAAAGTGGAAATAAGACCTTCATGGTTTGACAGAGAGGAGGATTAAACTTTGGGCATTTTCAAAGGGAGAGCTGCTCTCGGCTACTGCACTTCCCCAACTTTCCCACCATTTCAAATCCTTTTCCCAGCTATGGTTCACCATTCAGAATCTACCACCATCTTTTCATGCTATAATTTTCCACATCCACAAATAATATCATTCCACAAAGCCGGCTGACTAATGGAGCTTCACCCCTTTACCTCCGCCTATGGCATTGTCTCTAAGTGAAGTGGAAGTTGTCACAAAAGTGAGTTAAGAGACCCCTAGGATCCAGTGGGGGTTTTAAGAAGTAGGTGGCTGGCATCACTACAAAGAACCCCCCCTTCTGCCCACCCTAGTCTCTTCCTCAGCCCCAAGTACCTGATGTTAGAAGCAGATGATGGGCGAGCCGCTTCCCCACTATGGCAGTGAAGCTGTGCTCAGTGCTCTCAGCGACTGCTCCTGTCTCCAGCGCTGCCTCCACATCCTGCTGTGTGGCCTCCTGCAGATGGCTGTGTCGGTGCTGCCCAAACTGCTTGGTGTTGCCGCTGATGAAGTCACAGAGCCTACAGTGAAACGGGAAGTGGCTTCTGCGGTGAAGGTCCATGTCCTCTCGGCTTCGGAACAAGAGCGAGCAGCCACGGTAGGTGCAGGTGACTGGGCACACCTGGTGGACGTGCCGCAGGTGCCCCCGGAGTTGCTTGCGATCCTCCGAGTTGAAATGACAGCCTTCCTCAAAGCAGACTTGGGGACCCGTAGGTTTTTGGTGGTCCCTGAAATGCTCCTTCAGCTCAGTGGGCAAGGCAAACTCCACCTGGCAAACAGGGCACAAGAGGGGATCGGTACAGAATTCAGGGTCCTGCCTGCTTCTATCCAGCAAGCCCTGCGCTTGTGCCTCATGGACTGCCGACTGCTCTCCAGAGACAGCCAGGCTCTGGCTTGTAAGGCCCAGTGGTAGCTCTTGGAGTTGAGGGATGCTTGCAAGTTGTCCTCTGGTAAGCTCAATGCACTGATGCTGGGAAAGCAGGCCGGGGTCAGAGAAGCTCTGCCCACACCGTTCGCAGAAATAGAGCTCCACAACTTTGACCAAGACCTCTGTGAGGAGATATTTAAAAAACAGCTGAGAATAAGGTAGAAAAAAATCCACACACACCTACCTCATGCTTCAGTTCAAATCTCATCCAAGGCAAAAATTACTAAAAATTGTGTCAGCTTACAAGCAAGGATTCTCCAAAGCTCTGTCACAGCCATCAGCATATAGGTGGAGAGTCATCTATAAGAACTGTTATCAGAACACAGGATTCAATTCAAATGGGTTGGAGCGGGGGGGGGGGGGACGACTCTCCATGAATCAGGTGTTTAGAACCACACCCAAACATTTTCACAGGAAAAGATCACCAGTTTTGATTTGAATGGTAGGACAAGTGCTTAATTTTCAAACGTGTCCCTGTCTCAGTGTGTACCACGTATATGAATCTTGCCTCTTAAATTCCTTTAAAAGATCAAAAGACATCTGAAGGATCTTTAAAAGACATCTGAAGGCAGCCCTGTTTAGGGAAGTGTCAGGGAACTGACATCGGAGCTAGAGGCGGAGGGAAGGCTCTCAAATGATGCTGGAGAAGGGCCCAGCAGGGAGAGAGGCAGCTCCGCAGATGGGGAAGCAAATCAGCGCAACACCAGGGATATAGAGGGGCTGATGGGGGAATCGGCGAGAGGGCTCCAGGACTCTTCACCGGACACCAGCGGGGAGAGCACGGGTCCTCCGCTACCCACGCCCACCCTGCGCAGAAGACTTCCGCACAGAGAGAGTAGGAGGAGACTGGGTGTCAAACAACTTTTATGTTGGAAAAGATTTAAGAAACGTCCACTGACGGATTCTGCTAGCGACTGAGGCAGACACGAAGTGAAGGGCTGCCCAGACTGAAAGGTTTAGCAAGGCAACAAAGCCTGGAGAGGCGGCAACTTACACACGAGCAACCCATATACATTACAGGAAGTTTTTAATATTTAATGCTGTACGGTTTTTAACACTTGATTGGGAGCCGCCCAGAGTGGCTGAGGAAACTCAGCCAGATGGGCGGGATATAAATAATAAATTATTATTATTATTATTATTATTATTATTATTATTATTATTATTATTATTACTATGCCAATCACCCCCTTGTAAGCTTCCAACTCCTCAACACCTAAGCCCCCTTCCCACATGCCACCACCTAAACATCCCTGTAAGTGGTGTCTTCTCCTTCATTAAACGTCCCACCCTACTTTGCTGTAAATATGGTACCCTGCAAATCCTATGCTCTTGACGTGCTCCAAGGCACCGCACTGCACTCTCCCATCTCCTATACCCCTCATGCTCCTCAGCACTTGTGCTGTTAAAATACAGAATACAGCATCAGGTGCAGAAAAGCCAGGCTACTCTTTCACAGGTCTCTTGGCCTTTTGTACCAGACCTAAGATCCTAAGGCTTCTTTCTGCTGCTCCTTTACAATACAAATGCTACATGACAGAAACCACTCACAGTAAAAGATGACAGTGACAAAGTGGTTCATTCTTACATGGTTACGAAGACCTATCAGGGCACAACATACCTGTAGTGCTGCCAGGATTGCTGAGGGACATGCTGCTAGTCACGGCTTCTACAAATATTTCAACACCAGCAGTTTCTGTTCCTACCACAGAAGCCTCTGTTAAAAGCAAGCTTTGTCCCACCACTAAGTTCTCACTGGAGATGCCATGGCTGTTCTCATTTCCTGCATCTGTTGAGCCGGGTAGCAAGAGCTCCTGGCATAGTGCGTTCATCTTGTCTCCTCCCACAGGTTCCGTTGTAACTGCTCCTGTGCTCATTGTCATTCACTCCTCAGTGTAGCCTTGCACCATGACATAAAGTGGGGTACAGCTCCTGTTAAAAACATAGCAAGAAAATGGTACCATTGCTGTCCTGAAGAGAAGCAACCAAGGATTAAGTTTTTCAAATAAATGAGTATGGGGTGGTTTTGTAATGCCCAATAGTAACTGTTAGCTTTGTTAGTATTAGGCAGCTATTAGAGTTGGCAACTATGTCTGCTTAAGTAGAAAGCTCAACAGGACAGTATTTGGTTCAGGATGGGAAAATTCAGGATATTCACAGATTTACTTTCCTGGAGAAGAGAAGCACAGAGGAAAGATGAAAGTTTATGCAGCTATGTCAGTGGTTTTTACAATCAACTCTGGAATAGACTAAAACCCAACCGTATGGAGGGCTTAAGGCAAACTGCTGAAGAATTTAGAGCTGAAAACACTTTAATAGTCTTTATCGCTGCATCTAGGCTGTCAAAACATAATGGGGCTTGCTCTACCATTAGGTAAGACAGCAATTTATTGGGTTATTTGCAGCCCACCCTCACAGCCTGAAGAGGTTTTGCCAGTCTACTTCCACGGGCCAGCACAGTCTACTGTCTTCTATTAGCTCAGTTAAAAGCATCTCCATTACTGCAAAACATTTTACATCCCAGAACCAATATGCAGAATGTTCTGCTTTAGCAACACAGCAGAGCCCAACACTACAATCCTGCAGACTTCTTCCTGTACAAGATTATACATATAAATCCAAGCTGTTCTTTTTCACTCTAGCTGGTAAAGGTATGTTAATTTTTCCTGTGTAGGGCCCAGTACTTTAATCAATAGGAACACTCGCTCCAGAATTCTTTCTTCAAAACTTGGAGTCTAAACACTTTGGTAATAGTTTCACATAGAGCTGAACTCCACCGCATTTATTCCAGATAAACCTGGCTCAGAGATGGGCAGTTGTAACTGGATGAAAAGCTAATTTCCAGGATTAGACACTCACTGGGACATACATTTTGGGGGTTTGAATTTGCTTCCTGTAAGAACAGCACACAGAACTGCCTACTGGCACACAGTAAAACTCACAAATATGTTACCTAATCATTTTGGCATGCATCTGTAGATAATCATGCCCAAGACTGTTTAGAGGAAAGATTCCAGACCAAATTAACATAAGTAACAGCGTGCTAGATATGCAAGTGCCATGTATGCTTGATGATATAGTTATTTCTACGATTAGCAAAACTTCCAGAAAAAATGAAGGGCACTGCCCATTTAGAATTAAAAGTTCTGTCAGCTTCTGCCAAACTTTCGCCCACTATTGTTCCCCCTTTAGAAACATGATATCCCTGAACCTAGAGGCAAAATACAGCCATCACACCTAGAAGCCACTAATAGCCTTATTGTCTGTGAATTTGTCAAGCTCCCTTCTTAAAGTAACACGAGTTATTGGCTACCACTACATATTGTGGCGGTGAGTTCCATACCTTAATTACACACTGTATAAAGAAGTCCTTCCTTCTGTATATCCTGAATCTCCTATCCTTCAGCTCCATTAGATGACCCCAGGTTCCAGTATTAGGAGGGAAGGGGAAAAGCATGGTTCTGTTTGCCTTCTCTACACCATGCATTGTTTTATACACATCTTACCATATCCCCTCTCCTGCATGTTTTTGGATAGCAGTTGGCAAGTGATCCCAACTAGTTGGGGTAAAGCAGCCCTGCAGGAATCTGGCCACCTGACTGGGTGGTGAAGTGGGCTTTAAGACAATGAGGCTGAACTTACACACCCGGTTTCCTCTCCTTCTCCTGGTGGGCTTCTTCTGCAGCCGTTCAGGCTCCCAGTGCCAGGCTTGGGCCATCTTTACTGCTCTCTGAAGTGCAAGGGAAGAGAAAGAGAGAAAAATCACGGATATTTTAAGGGAAAGGATGAACGAGGATGCCTGAGGCAGAATGGCCAGTAACCAACTCCAGGGCTCAGCTTAGCCCTGTGGGGGCCCCTTCCTTTTCAGGCCATGACCTGCCCGCCCCAACCCCATTACAAAGCACACATACAACAGCATTAGGGGGCCAATGAGTCTCTGGGAGCACCTTTTGCCTTCCTTGCACCCCGTGAGACATAGTTGCCAACGTTTCCCTTTTTTTAAGGGAAGTTCCCTTATTCCGAATAGGATTCCTTGCAAGAAAAGGGAAAAGTTGACAGCTATGCCGTGAGAGTCTTGGAGGGCCCACCCAAGTCAACTCACCACTGGGCACCTCCTTCCCTTTCCCTCTTTGGCTTGCTTGCCCACCGCCTTCCTAGGCCAACGAGGAGCCCCACAGCCCCTCCCCAATTAAAACAAAACAAAAGCTCTTCCTTTCACTCACCCCCCCACCGAAGGAAGAGCGTCCCCCCTCCCCCCTTTGTGCCGCCCAGAGCCCGCTCCCACCCCGCAACTCTATGGTAACTGCTGACTGACGTTCCAGGACCAGAGGCGGCACCATAAAGGGAAGCTTTCCAGAGCGACTTCCAGGGATTGCCGTAACCGCTTTAAAGGGGTTAATCTTCACCTCGCAAGTCCAGAACCCAGGCAGGCAGGCAAATGGTTGGGATGGCGCAACCGCGAAGGAAAAAATACAGACACGTAACGCTCCCTCAGGGACCATAGAGTGCCGGAAAACGCGTCCGCTCTGCTGTCACATATAAGCACAGGAAATGCTGACTTCGGTTCAACTTCCGCCTTTTGAAGCTGGAGGTTATCGTAGAGATAGAAAAAGATAAGAGTTGCACACTACCCTTATCGTTACTTCTGATTTAGGATCGAATTCTCGTTCCTACTGCAAGATATACAGAGGATTCACCCCGAAGATGTCAAAACGACTGCCATTATGCATTTGTAGAGAATCATCATCAAAAGATATTTATGCCAATATACATTTATAACTTTATACATTTTCATATCTCTATATCTAAGGGGACGATAGAGTAGAGAAAAGAATTGTTTCCGGTCAAAAGAACCATAGAGAAAAGCAAGGCAAGAGAGGCGCTATCTGGAGGTGAGGTCTATTGGGGAGGCGAACTTTAATGCGTGGAGAGCGTGTTCCATAGTCCATGTCTGCGGGTGTTGTTCCTTTATGCCGGGCGTGTGGAAGGGGGCACGCAGGAGAGGACCCTCTTGATGCTATGGGGGCGATTAAGTGCTGCAAGAGAAAAGGGTGGCGGGTTCAGACGATTCTCCTTTCGAGACAGGAAATTGAGCCTGAGACCCTGCATCATTTCAGCCGGGAGTCAGTTCCATTGGACTCAATGGGACTTAACCCCATAGAGAGGTTTCCTCCTCAGCATCGCACCCCTTTTAAAAGTGTGGAGAAAAGTATTATAAATCTTCCTATCTCTAGTCGTGGTAGGCAAATGTTTCCAGACCAGCAAACAACATTTGGGCTGTGGCTGACTTTCCAAAAAGACACACACACAAGTAATGAAATTGTTCAGAGAGCATCATTTCAGTTTCTACTTTCCACAAATGCTATTGGAAATAAACATCAAGCTCCACAGAGCAGACAAAATGCTAACTCACAAACAGAAGAAATTCAAAGTGATTATGAGCTGCAAAACATGGTTGATCTACTATTTGGTGCACATGTATTTGGCGCAGTAACTAGTTTCTGAGCTATGTTTCTCAAATACCGATAGCTAGCTTTCTGGGTCACACAACAAGCTACTTTTGAGTGACCTTTCAAAATTTGATTGTGGTAGCATGGGGAGGGGGTCTGCCCAAGAAATCAAAAACTTCATTGGGCATGCCTAAGCATTTGAGCTAGAAAAGGGCAGTCCAAATAGAGCAACTTCCCTATGATAAAGAACTACAATGGTGGGGGGGAACGTTAGTTCAGGAAAAGAACAGGTAAAGGGGACCATGTTATATAAAATTATGCATGATGTGGAGAAAGCAGATAGAATTCCTGGTTAAGAAGACTTCTTCCCCATTCAGTTCAATTCAAAGTATAAAGTGTTTATTGTGTTTAAGATAAGTATAAACACCCTAGCTACATAAACTTTTAAGAGATGCTGGTACATCATGAACTATTCTACTACACAGTCAAATCTCAGTTCCCAAACACTTCCGTTATGATACGTTTCACCTTCCAAATGCTGAAAACCTGAAATTAAATGCTCTGGTTTTTGAACGTTTTTCGGAACCCAAACATCTGACACGGCTTCTGCTCAAGTGCAAGAAGCTCTTGCAACCAATCAGAAGCCACACCTCGGTTATCGAACGTTTCGGAAGTTGAACGGTCTTCCAGAATGGATTATGTTCGACAACCGAGGTTTGACTAATTAGAAGTAAAACTTTACCACGCTAGCTCTGTCTCCACCACTTCCCACAATGTGGAATGAAAACATACACCATCATGTAACATAAAACAATCCCATGACTGCAAGCACAGAGCAAGAATCCTAACAAGCTCAGCATGCTATACGGAACCACACAGCATGTAACCTTCAGCTTCTCTGCTGGTACCTTGCACTGAGCAAAGCCTCTTCTCAGTGAATACCTCATACTCCTGCCAATGCTGCTGCAGCCTTGGCTTTATACCCATCTTTGCACATACACACATTAGAGAAAGAGAAGATGAATGAGAGACGCTCCAGGCATTTAGCCTTCGACTATTTTAAGCCACCCAGTGAAGCCGGTGTGCTAACTTAACAGAATGGGGAATGGGCTGCTGAAGACACGGCCCAAGCACGGAGTGCAATTTCACCAATTTTTCCAGATTACACCAACAAAAGCAAGCTAGGGAATATCCAGTTTTCTTTACACAAGCCAAAATGGTGGCAGCCTTGCTTTGCAATCTTTCAAACTACTATAGAGAAGGAAGCTGAATTTGTGAGTATGTATGCATAATTACTTGTATTCTGGTTTTCCAGTGGGGAGGGATCTGCCAGGGTATTTATTTTGCTAAAATAAGGTAGCATGAAAGAGGCTAAAGCAGGTGTGGTGAGACTTTGGCTCTCCAGATGTTGCTGAACTCCAACTCCCATCAGCCCCAGCAAGCATAGCCAATGGCCAGGGAAGGTGTTGTAGATCAGCAACATCTGGAGGGTCAAAGTTCCCCACACCTGGGTTAAAGAGAATTTGTCAATAAAGCTTGTCTTCTGGTAACCAATATACTTGCCACCCATAACTTCATAATTAATTTGTTGTTTTTTTTCTCTTCCTCTCCATGTGTTGTTATGGTGTTTAGAAGAAATGCTGCTGGGAATGGCTCTTTAGCACTGGAGTTATTTCCCCACCCACAACAATGCCCTTTTCTGACTTTGTCTCGGCCCTGAAGGACAATCCATACTTCGGAGCAGGCTTTGGCCTGGTGGGTGTAGGTACAGCCTTGGCCCTGGCCCGTAAAGGGGCACAGCTTGGCTTGGTGGCTTTCAGGCGGCATTGTATGATCACCCTAGAGGTGCCAAGCAAGGACAAGAGTTACCACTGGCTGCTGAGCTGGATCTCTCACCATGCAAAGCACACCCAGCACCTGAGCGTGGAGACCTCATACCTGCAGCATGAGAGTGGCCGTATCAGTACCAAGTTTGACTTTATCCCCAGCCCTGGGAACCATTTCATTTGGTAAGTGAGGCCATGGAATGTCTTTGGGATGGACAGAAGTATTGCAGGGCTAATAAGGAAGTGGTGGTCATGAATATTGCATGCTTGCTCGTCCAGTTGTCTCCCCACCACCAGTTCCTGTTCACATGTTCCCTGCTCTGCTTCCAGGTATAAAAGGAAGTGGATCCGTATTGAACGGAACCGGGAGAAACAAATGATTGACCTGCATACGGGCACCCCTTGGGAATCTGTCACCTTCACAGCAATCGGTAGCAACCGAGAAGTTTTCTTCAACATCCTGCAGGAAGGTACAATAGCTCTCCTTGGTTGTAGGCTGGCAAGGATGGGTAATACATTTAATGATGATGTTGGCGCTAGGGATGAATAGATCAGTCTATTTCTGGACCCAGGTTTGTTTTACATGTGTTCTTTAGTAAGTCCATTCCATCCTGTTTCTGCATTAATCTACAATTTAAAAAAATAAATATGAAAAAATCATGTTTAAATACATACCTAAATATATTTTTATGAAGTAGCTACAATTGTAGCTCATTGTATGCACTTCTAAATGTATTTTATTCCAAATTATGCATTTTTCAGGCCGTTGGGCATTTTTTGAACTGAAAACTGTATTTCAAAATTTAGAGAAGGCCAAAGTCTGATGGCTAGTTATGTTCTGTTCTGCACCTGATTCCAGGAGGTACAAATTATATCACTCTGCATCAGAATTCACAGAACTCCAGTTCCTTAAGTACCCCTACTTAGAGCTGGGGCTACCCTCCAAACTGACACATTCTCTTTGGTGATGCTTCCTTGCATCCTTCCTTTGTTATATTTAGCAGACAGGCGATTTCCCTCTTCCTCCTTCCCACCTGTATCCAGATGTGCAGTTAGCTCCCTTTCCTCAGCTTTGTTCCTTTCTCTGCAGCCAAAGAATTGGCTCTGAGGCAGCAAGAAGGAAAGACGGTCATGTACACAGCCATGGGAGCTGAATGGCGGCCATTTGGTTTCCCACGACGTCGGCGTCCGCTCACCTCTGTAGTGCTTGAGAAAGGAGTGTCCGAGAGAATTGTGCGGGATGTGCAAGAGTTCACTGGTAACCCCAAGTGGTACATTGATCGAGGTGAGTTTACTTTTCAGGGAGCGACATTCAGATACCCTCACAACCTGAGCTTTTCCTTTATGAGCTAAATTAAGGCAGGTGGGATGCCACTTACAGAGCCAGCATATCCCATTATTTAGCCCAGATTATCATTCTCAATGTCCTCTGCTATTGTGCCCAAAGGCATCTCTGCTGCCTTCTGCATCCCTGTCATTTCCAACCTGCCTGCGCCTTCTTCCTGCTTTGGACTCCCAACTGTGCTGATGTCTCTCTGTTCTTATGAGGGCAGCGGGACCTCTCTCTTCTTATGAGTTGTCAGGGAATGGGAGGCAGAGAAGGGGGAGAGAATGGAAACGTATTGAGACAAACCTCCATTAATTAGTAGCTGTTCTTCCTCGGACGAGGAAGGAGACGACAGGCTGTCAGGAGGCAATGAATCTGAGAGGGGGAAGGCACTTCCAGGGCCAAGCCACTCTCGTAAGAGAGGAAGGAGGGGGGGTTGGGCTTAGGAGGTGGTTATGCTGGGGAAAACCGAAAGCAACTTTAGTCGAGGCAACTGACTTGCCATGACCGGAACGGACTTTCAAAGCTGATTGTACATAGCACGAAAGAAGCAATAAATCTTGTAAATATGGCTGGATTCCCGGACTCTTATCTCCACTAGCACTCGCAACTCATCTCTGACATGAGTGTAGTGGGAAGCTTCTTCTAACCTCATTGCTGTCTCTACAACAGCCCCTGCATAGTCCCAGGCCTTGAGAATTAGGAACTATCCCTTACTTTCCTACGAGAGAGACTGTCCTGGCTCGTCTCTGCACAGCCAAGTACTGATAAACCAAATGTTTACTAAGTTTCTGGCATTTGCCACAATACTTTGTATCAACTCTTTGCCAAGTGGGTTAAAGTAGTGCTAAACCTTTAGGGTGGCAGGATATTGGGTACTCTGTCAGGGCCCTGTGCAATATATTTCTTTCTCAGCAACTGGAATTGGCCACTATGGGGTGAGCTCAAGGCATCATCGATCAGCTCATTCTTATTCTCGGGTGTGAGATGGTAGCTCAGATTTCAAAAGAAGTTGGAATAGGCTGCGTTTTCTGCCTTTTGACTAGCCTCTTTGTCTGTAGGAATCCCCTATCGGAGAGGATACCTGCTGTACGGGCCCCCAGGTTGTGGAAAGAGCAGTTTCATGTGAGTACCATGTCCTCAGCTTTCCTTCCAAAAAACCCCCTTTTCTCAAAGGATTTGCCCATGGATACAGTCTCTGAGGGTACCTCCCTGGGCACTTGTGTAGCTCCTGGTCAGGAATCACTCCCCTACAGCTTACCCTGCTTAGCTTTGCACAAGGTGTTGTCATTGTTTTCTTCAGCGGAAACATTGTTCTCTGTCTATCACAGCACAGCCCTTGCTGGAGAACTTGAGTACAGCATCTGTCTCCTGAGCCTGAGCGACCGCAGCCTCTCTGATGATCGTCTTAACCACCTCCTGAGCGTAGCTCCTCAACAGAGCATCATCCTCCTGGAGGACGTGGATGCTGCTTTCGTCAGCCGGGATCTTGCTGCCGAAAGTGAGTGACAGGCAGATGGCGCCTCCCCACTCTTTTGTTCCAGGCTGCCCTTTTCTGCTGCCTCTGACTGAGCTGGGACCAAGCGTTCATCACCCCTGTGTTGTAACTCTGTGGAGGCATCCTGATTAAGTGCTGCACTGCAGCAACTTTCCCAAGCTAATTGTTCATTCAGAGTGGGGGGAATGAGAGCTGAATAGTAGCTCCTTCCTCCAAGCTGCACTTTGCAATGGGATTCGGGTTGGTGACCTGGTACTGACAAACAGGGGTCAATGACTCAGGACACCAATGTCTTTTGGAAAATGTCTTCCCTTACAAACCTACCCAGACCCTTCATTTTTTGATCCTCTACTGGTGTCCACTCTGAGGGAGGTCTGGAGTGTGGTGACAAGGAAGAGGGTGTTCCAGTCAGGGCTCCCCACTTGTGGAATGCTCTTCACAGTGGGGTCCTCTTGGGGCTATCATTAAAATTCTTTTGGCACCAGGTAAAAACTTAACTCAGGTATTTGACAGATGGTGGTGATGATTTGCTGGATGGCTTTGCTGCCAAGTTTTCCCCCCTGCTTCTTTACTGTGTCTGTTCTCTGGATTTTGGTACAGTTTCTTTTTAAATGCAACGTATTGCTCTCTTTTCTTCTTATTGAGTGGTTTTTTTGTTTTTGTTTTTGCTTTATGTCTTTAAAACTTTGTGAGTTACTTCAATACTTTTTACGTAGCGAGCTACCAATAGATTGAATAAATATAATGATAAATAATTATCTGCAGGCTTTAATGTGACACCTATTCCAATTCAGTTATCCATATACAAAGAGAGACTTGAAACAAGACAGGCGCTTGGGGACAAGTTTACAGCTTTTGCACTGTGGAAGAGATTCGCCAGCAGAGATCCTAGAGGCACTTCTTTTTGCCAGCCTTCTTTGGACATAGGATCCTGACTGTTTATTGTCCTGCTTTCTATCGACTTGCATTTTGCCACCAGGTGGCACGATTTTCTCTGATCCCTTCATGTATCTATTTGGACAGCAGTGTGTCAGGAACATTTCGCAAGCCACTGCACATCAGGCAGGGAACATAAAGCTGGTACTACTGTGACATAAGACCACAACAGTGGGATTGTTGCCCTTCCCCTGGAAGGCTATAAACCAAGACAGAATTTGGGCAGCCCTTGGTCACAACTGTACCTATAGTGTCTCCCTCTGAGTTGTCTCTGTGCCGCTGTGTTTCCCTCCAGACCCCAGCGCATACCAAGGCATGGGACGCCTGACTTTCAGTGGCCTTCTCAACGCGTTGGATGGTGTGGCTTCCTCCGAAGCAAGGATTGTATTCATGACCACCAATCATGTGGACAGGTCAGAAGCGTTGCACAGAAAATGGGGCAGATAGAGAGGTTGTTAGCTGCAGAAGATAACAGTTTGCTTGGGAAGGATCATTTAATGGCACCCAAGGAAGGTAGTGGCTGATAGGCTGGAGTCTACAGTGGTTTAGGATTCTACGTTCCTCCAGCAGCTAAATCAAAACTGTTGTAACAGAAGTAGGAAGGGGAAAGGGGGAGGGGGAGGAAACAATGTAGCAACAACTGACAGTCCCATAGAGAAATTCCTTCATCACCTTCCCCTCACAACATGAAGTCCCACACTGGTGACGCATTGAAACCACCAGCCGGCATGTGGTGAGGACACTAACACCATGATAACCTCGCCCAACCCATTCCACTCAACCCTCTCACATTCGGTGCCAAAGCATGCCACGAGGAGAAGCTAGGTATCCCCTGAGACAGGTTTTTGAATCCCTCGGTAGCCCAAACGCAGACAGGAGCAGGACTGTTGTTTTGCCAGGGAAACAGCTACACACACACACACACACACACACACAGGACCAGTATTCCAGCAAATCAGCCTACTTCACCGCTCAGTGGCTGGGAGGAAGCCTGCAAATGGAGTCCCTTTGGTGGTAGGCCAGTTCGATCCAAAGGGTTCACTTCCCTTGGTGGGACCAAGGATTCCTCAAGTAACACAGTGCCTAAGATGTCTCCATTGGTGTTTTTGAGGTGAAGACAAGCTAGGGGTGGAGGAGAGTTTTGTTTTGTCTGCATTTTCAAGCAAGCTAGCCAAATTTGTATCTCCCAAACGAATTCACAATTATCCTTCAGCTCCTCCAAATTTTGCAATACAGTCCTTGGTTCCCAAAATGCATTAAGATTTTTATTTTTATTTTTCTAGGAGGAAATGCATTTAGAGATGCATACCCTGTGATAAATACTATTTAAATATGCATTTATAATAAAATGCATTTTTAAATACGAATTTTTGTATGGATTTTTTAAATAAAAAATTTACAGATCTTAAAGTGGAAAAGCAACAGAGCAGACTTAACACCTGTAACACTTTGGACATGGACCCCAAATAAACTGATCCGTCCATCCCTAGCTCACACAAGGCAACTCCATGAGCTTCCTTGTAACTCAGTCAAGAAGGAGATTGCAGTGAGTAACAGAGGAGGGCAGTTTGTGTCCCACCCCTTGGAAGTGCTGTCTTTATGAGGCAAAGTCTGCCTTTCTGGGGACCAGCTGGTAACTATTTTAAGTATAAAAAGGAGGAAGGCAGCAGGAATGAAGACACACTTCCTGTTCCAGAAGATTATACTATAGAAGAAGACGGAAGAGAATCTTATCTTGGGGCTCTTGTAGTCTCCAAGACCTGTGACACATCCTCTCCCACAAGCACAGGACTCTGCCAGCCATGTAAGCCTGGTGCTGAAGGAGTCATGTGCAGGGTAGAAGAGCAAATGCTCAGCAGACAGGGTCAGCCAGTTAAAACTGGCTGGGTAAGGCTTTGGGTAACGCTGGGGTCATGCTTGCTAGGGAGTGGTCTGGGGTATATATACATATGGACTTCTGGCTCCTTTGGTCATGCTGGTTTGCAGCATTTAACACAGAAGCTGAAGATCTGGTTCTGTCCTTGTTTACTGTTCCTGGTTCCATGCAGACTCCTCTGAGATTGTAGGAGGGGATGGGTAACTTGGCAGGTATGGAGAAAGAGGAGCATGATGGGTGAGTGCAGCAAGACGTGGGTGTAGTTAAATTACAAGGCACTGTTACTTTATAGCCTTTTAGAGAGTAGCTCAAAAAAATAAAGGGGAGAGCAGATTCCCCTAGCCCTGTATCTTCTTGGGGTTGGAGAGAGAACAAGGAGATGATACCCCAAGTGAGAGGAGCATAGAGAACCAGATTTCCCACCTGAGCATTTGCTGAGTCTCATTTGTCTTCTTCTCTTTCCCTGCAGGCTCGATCCAGCCCTAGTTCGCCCTGGCCGGGTGGACCTGAAGCAGTACGTGGGATACTGCTCAGAGTGGCAGCTCGGGCGCATGTTCCAGAGGTTCTACCCAGACCAGCCAGCAGCTGCGGCCGAGGAGTTTGCCAAACAGGCCATGTCTGCCTCTGATCAGATCAGTGCCGCGCAAGTTCAAGGCCACTTCATGCTATACAAGGCGGATCCGGACGCAGCCCTCAAGAACGTGCAAGCTCTTATATCCTGACGTTGAACAAACCCCGAGACCGCTTTGCATATGGCTTCCCCAGGAAAAGGGTTGTTTGCTTGCATGGATTTGTTTAGGCGGGATGAGATAATCATGAGGATGATGCCATCCACATGTCCACCTCAGTGAGGCCACCTTTTTGTAAAGAAAATAAAGAGCAACCCAACATAACTCCTACAATGCAACTCTTGAAAATGAATAAATGTGAAGCTCAGGTGTTGTGGAACTTATGTCCTCCAGATGGCAAATGTTAACACCTGAGGAGAGGCCCAAAAGGTGTCATAACTAGGCGGAGGGGACAGACACACACAAACACAACACACGCAAGGTGATTTCAGGGTATATGTCTGCTGTTTATGAACTCCTAGTTACTCAGTGGCATGATCTATAGCAGATTCCACACCAAAGCCCTAATCCTGTTACTGCCAGAATCATTTGGTGCGAGGGAAAGGCAGTGGAGGTTCAATGGTGAGAGCAGCCAACCCTGTGACATGTTCTCTTCACACAGGTAGACACTTGAGTCCACTGTGAAGAAAAGGGCTTGTTTAATTATACCCTTTAAAGATAGAATCTGTCTGCTGGCCTTACAATCAAGACTTTTACCATTTAAAATATGTATTTGCCAATAGGTAAATGTTGTGCGTGCCTGGCCTTTTTTCTCTTTCAGGCTATGGCAAAGTCTTGTGAGCTGAAGTGGTTTTTACTGACCATTGCAAAAGTATCTGGCTCTTCACACTGACCACGCTCCTCTTTTGGAACAGGGGTACGCGTCGGAATATCACATCATAACTGACCAGGTAGCCATCATTGTACATGTATAGCTTGTGGTCATTGGGGTTGTACATTATGCTTTGCGGTGTGCCTGTGAGGTTTTCCAGGATGATGTCCATAGAGCTTTCTGTGGCTGTGTTAGTGTCATATTTGTAAAAGATCTTCTCATTGTGTTCACTCACCTGCATCAAGGCATACATCACCCCACAGATCATGAAGGTGCTGGTTGCCTTAGGCTTGTACAGTGAGGTTTGCTATAACTTGACTATTGTCAGAGTATTGGGATCCAGCTGCCCAATTGATATTTTCCCCTTGCTTTTTTCCATGGAGTAAATGAGCCACAGTCCATTCTCATCCCCGGAGAAATCAAAGTCCTGCCAATAGATTCAGCTATAAGAGTACCAGTTGTTGAACACGGCGTCTTCGACGGTCTTGCGGTGGACCTTACTGGTTGCCACATCCAGCTTGCACAGGTTCCTGGAGTTGTAGCAGTTGTAATAGAAGCTGCCGTTGTACAAAATAGTTCCGCTTCCCTGCCCACAGTTGATGTAGTTCCAGGTGAACCCAACAAATTGAGAAAGGCTTTTCTCTATTTGGCTTTTGTAGAGCAGCAGGTCGGAATAGGAGTTGTAGATGCGGTAGGTTTCCAACAAACGCTCGTCTGTGTTGAGCGGGGCAACCCAGTATGCGTCAGCATTCTTGTTTCCAACAGCAAAGTCCTTTCCACAAGCTCCGAATTTGTAGCTTAAACCTCGCCAGTTGAGTTTCACTATAAGTGGCTTGCTAACGTTTATCAACACCTTGTTGTCGCAGTTACCTGCCAGGGAATAGAAAGGGAATTACTTTTGTTTGTGGCGCCTCTTGACAAGTTTTTCTCTGCCTTCAAACTGCTCTGAGGGTTGTTGTTTTTTTATAATCAAGAGGTGCATAAATTTTACAAGATAAGTAACTAAATCATCTTTGTTTTCTGTGACCATGTTAGGCATTCTGCTGGTTTCAAAAGCTTTGCCAAGTTTTATCCCACTGTGTTTAGAAAACAGGTCAGGCCCCCAACCCAGACTCCTCTGCCCCGCTGTGTTTTCTCTGCATAATGCTTCCCAATTCCTCCTCTGTACTGTCATTGATCAGCTGTTCATTACATGTTTGCCTTCCAAAATTCTCACTAAAGCAGGTGGTCATCATCCCTTTTGGGATCATTTGCAAACCTGAGAACTGCTGTGAGCACTAAGCACATGCTACATTCTATTAGTAAGTGCAACAGAATGTTTCTTTCAAGTCTAATGTCAAATGGCGGGGGGACCCTGTGGCACCAGAAGGGCTCTGCAGGCCTCTTTATAATATAAATAACTATTAAGTGGGAGGTAATCCAGTAATTATTAGGAAATTCCTTTTACCCTGATCTCTACCGGTACAGGCTGAGAATTGATCTAGTGAAAGAGTTCAAGGTTTAAATGACCATAAAATTTTCCTGGGTCAGGTAGTTCCTCAAATAGCTCGCTGAGGATGTGCCAGTTATGAGAAGAAGCTGGGTTAAGTTTGTGGGGTGTCCGGAATAAAGCAAGCCTTCTCAGTGGTGGCTCCCCGTTTGTAGAGCGCTTTCCCCAGGTTTCGTTATCTGCTTTTAGGTCCCAGGCAAAAACATTTTTTTAATTCTCCTAGGCTTTTGGCCCTTCATTTGGGAGAGTACTTAACTATGTTTGTGGTGTCTTCTTCCACTCACATTTTTAGTGGGGCAGATTGACTTGGATCTGCTCTTTTATATACAATGAGCATTTTATGCCGTGATGTTATTCTTTTTCTTAGATTTGTTTTTAATGGTGGTTTTTACAGCGCAAGCTGCTTTCAGTCACTTTTGTGAAAAAAGCAACAAATAAATATTAATACTGGTGACAGTGATAATGGTGATGATAATGATGATGATGATAATGTAGCTTATAGACAAACCAATGTAAGGAGAAGTTCCAGCCCACAATCACACGGTAGGACTCACCAAACTCTGGAGTCCAGTTTCCAGAGGGAGAGAGGCCAGAATTGGGATTTGTAACAGAGTCTTCGCAATCGGCCAGTTGTTTCTTGAGAGTGGCTATTTCCCTATGTGTCAACAACACATTGTTCTCGTCAAACATTTCTAGTTCCCACACAATACTGGAGACATTGGAGACCTGAAACATATTAGCACATGTTTAACTGAACAGCCCCAAGCAATTTTCTACTGCAGCGTCTCCCTGTGTGTTGTGGTAGTAGATGTGTTTGACAGCTTCATGAGTGATTGAATGAGAGAGGCTAAAGCATGCACAAACACACACACACACACAGAGAGAGAGAGAGAGAGAGAGAGAGAGAGAGAGAGAGATGATGTAAACAATTACCTCTCTTGTTATTGTATGGATTGAGCATGAGACTCTTAATCTCTGGGGCATGAGTTCAAGCCCCACATTGGGCAAAAAGATCCTGCATTGCAGGAAGTTGGACTAAATGACTTTTGCGGTCCCTTCCAACTCTATAATTCTATGACCCAGAGACACTGACTGATTGTTCTTAATAGCTGGATCTTCTCCAAGGCTTCTGAATGGCTGGGAAATATCTCAAAGGTGCTAAGGGGGCATGCCTTTATTTCTCAAATCCTACCCCCCAGCTAAGCATCATACAATAAAGATGTGCTATGTGTGAAAAGAACCTGCAGTTTTCACAACAATTCAAAACCCTGAACAACTTGGGTCCAGGATATCTTAAGGCCTGCCTGAGCCCTTATATCTCAGCCCATCACTGAGATCAACCAGAGGCCCAACCAGAAATTGGGCAGTTAGTGTCCTGAGAACTGTAGTTTACACCTCCCAGAGCTAAAGTTCCCAGTACCTTTCACAAAACACATTTCCTAGGATTCTCTGGGGGAAGCCATGTGCTTCAAATGTATGGTGTGGATGTTGCCTAAGGCAGTGTTTCCCAACCTTTTTTGGGCAAAGGCACACTTGTTTGATGAAAAAAATCTCGAGGCACACCACCATTACAGCCCCGTGACGTCAGCGCGCAGCGTCACGCCGGGAGGGACGCACGAAAGTGTAAGTTTCAATTTTTTTCCCTCCCCCTTGCCGGGGAACCTCCAGGCTTTGGGGGTGGGGGGGGAGGAGGCAGCAAAGCGAGGGACTGAGGGACTCCTCCAACGACAAGGGTTAGGGAAGAAGAGAAAGGGCTATTCTGCTCCAGTCCTTTCTGAAGGAGCTGAGGGTGGGGGTCCTCCAGCGCCTTCGGCGAAACGGCGCCGGCCCAGAGCGCTTCTAGGAGGCTGCCTTTATGCACGACGTAAAGCCCTCTTTCCCTCCCTCCAGCCCCGTGTCACCTGTGGAAAAGGGGGCTGGATCCAGTGACGCATCTCGGAAAACTGTTAGGGAAGCCAGAGCAGGAAAGTGAGTGGGGGGCGGCGTCGCCGCTTTAACCCACGTTTCCTTTTTGAAAGAGAAACTTAAGACCAGATGACCCTTGGGACCCCTGCCAACTCTACAGTTCTATGGCCCTTTGTGGAGGGGGGGGCAGCACCTGGAAAGACGGGCTAGGGGAGAATTGGGGCGGCCGCCTTAGGCACACTAGAAACGAGCACGTCCTGAGCTACAAAAACAAACCCAATTCCTGCCTCGTTTTTTGCAGTTTCTGCAAAGCGAGGGAGTCTCCCCCGCCTCCATTCCTCGGTGCCTCCTCCTCCCCCTGCTCCCCACTACGGGTCTCCCCTGCACTTGGCCAGGCCGCCTCGCCCTCCTTCCTTTCCCAGAGCAGTGGCTCAGAGCGCCTCCTTGCACCGCAGGTACACTCCGTGGGGAGGGGAGGGAGCGGAAGCCCAGACCAGCCCCCAACCCGCTTAGTCCGACCCCTCAAACCTTCCCAAAATAAGAACTCTGCGTTCTACAACGTCACCCCCCAGCGGGGCCCCCTTTATTCCCGGTGAGAGGGGGGCGGCGGAGGGAAAAAGCTGCTTCCCACACTTACCCGCCGCCATCTTGACTTCCCGCAATGAGCCAGATGCGGCGCCTAAGCTCCCTGCCGTCACTTCTCCGCCTCCTCTACTTTGCACAAGGCTTCAGGGTCGCCGGCCGATTCATCCATCGGCTGCTCTTTCAAGCCCACTCGGAGGAGGAATGAGTCGAAAGAGCCAGAGACGCAGCCGCAGTGGAAGCCCCGCCCCTCCCTTCCAGTCTCGGGGCGGGGCAGAGGCCACCAGGCTGGCAAGCAGAGCACCGAGAGCGAGGAAGCTGATGCAACGCGGAGGCAGACCCCGGCTGGCGTGTGTTTCCCAACCTTTTTTGGACTCGCCCGCCTCCCTCCAGGCAACATCTCGCAGCACACCAGGCAACATCTCGCGGCACACTAGTGTGCCGCGGAACACCGGTTGGGAAACACTGCTCTACAATGTAGCAAGGTGTTGCCACCCCAGGTCAGCCAGAAGCTACAGTAGATACTTACAAATGAAGCCACACAGAGCAGCTGTTGCAGAATTGTCTTCATCCTCACTGGAGTATGTGATGTTTGCACTGTGGGTTGTGCATACTTTATAGCAGGGAAGTTGATGGGAGGATGAATAGTATGATCCAGATTTGAATGGCCTCAGGAATGGGAAAAAAGGTTATGATCTGTCATCTTGCTTGCATATGTCTCTTTGATCTTGCTTGCAAATGAATACCTCCTCTGTGTGCAATTGATCAAATAAATGACTAAAGCTGAGATGGGTGTGTGTGCTATAGCTGGGCACCCCACGCTAAATCTCTCCTGCCTCCTTAAACTGGAAAAAAATGAAGCTCAAATGCCAGTCATTATCCTATTTTTAAACAGGGATAAGAAACTTGGATTAGATTTCTGTCTTGATGCTAGATATACAAGAAAAGATTTTATGCATTTATCTGGTTGTGACTTATTTAATTCAATAATATTGCATGCATGATATGCAATATAAATTGGAAAGTATGTCTTTTTTCAAATGATGATGCTTTTGTCAAAGGTCCCTCCTCCAGACTGGTGTTTTATTGTAGTTGTATTCAGCAATGTGTTCAATATGTTCATGCCACAATAATAGCACATTAGTGGTGAATTATTTATTCTGCTTATCAGTTGTTCTGTGATGCTTCCCAATGCTACCTTATTATTGCTGTCTGCAGGAGCTACAGTGCAATAAAAGTGGCCTTTCTCGGCCCCAGCCCCAAACACATTTGTGGTATGAAAAGTTACACATGATCACTTCGATAGCATCATGAGCAGAAATCATCATGAACATGGAATAAAAAGGACATCGGGAGGAGCCTTAACAACAAAGATCTTTCTCTTGAATGGATTCAGAGTACCAGGAACTACATGGTGGCTACTTTAAGGCTGACCATATGGTGCCTGTAATCACATGGAAAAGCAGTCGTATGTAGGCACCGTATGGTAAGGTACACACCTTAGCACTTGACCAGATTCCCAAGTGACTGCAGACTGTTAAGAGATATATTTATAGGAATAAAAGAGCCCCTTTGCTCTTGCTGTATTAACAGCCACACATGCAGCATAACCCCCTGCATGTTTTCTGAGAAGTCCCACTCCCAAGTATATATGCAGCATTAAGGGCGGGATTTTGATTACACTTGTAGTGTAACAATTACTATGGAAAATATAGGTTGATATAATAGAGTATGGCAGAAGACGCAGTTTTAAATGTTTAAAATGGGACTCCAGGGAAGGGGTGGAGGGAAGTCCTGAGATTTGGAAGAATCTCTGTATATGGTTATATATTTAAATCTTTTTTATAATTTTGTATCGTAAAATCAAATAAAAATTAAACACACACACACATTAAGAAACTAAGATCATGGCCACTGGTCCCATCTCCTCCTGGCAAATAGAAGGGGAAGAAATGGAGGCAGTGAGAGGTTTTACTTTCTTGGGCTCCATGATCACTGCAGATGATCATTAAAAGACGCCTGCTTCTTGGGAGAAAAGTGATGACAAACCTAGACAGCATCTTAAAAAGCAGAGACATCACCTTACCAACAAAGGTCCGTATAGTTAAAGCTATGGTTTTCCCAGTAGTGATGGATGGAAGTCAGAGCTGGACTATAAAGAAGGCTGATCGTTGAAGAACTGATGCTTTTGAA
The DNA here is from genome assembly GCF_965113315.1 of Podarcis vaucheri. Lineage (NCBI taxonomy): Eukaryota > Metazoa > Chordata > Lepidosauria > Squamata > Lacertidae > Podarcis > Podarcis vaucheri. Next base: position 88,664,086 of record NC_138759.1, on the reverse strand, counting down.
TTATGGTGCTGGAGGAGACTCTTGAGAGTCCCATGGACTGCAAGAAGATCAAACCTATCCATTCTGAAGGAAATCAGCCTTGAGTGCTCACTGGAAGGACAGATCCGGAAGCTGAGGCTCCAATACTTTGGCCACCTCATGAGAAGAAAAGCCTCCCTGGAAAAGCCTCTGATGTTGGGAAAGAGTGAGGGCACAAGGAGAAGGGGACGACAGAGGACGAGATGGTTGGACGGTATTCTCGAAGCTACCAGCATGAGCTGACCAAACTGCGGGAGGCAGTGGAAGACAGGAGTGCCTGGCGTGCTCTGGTCCATGGGGTCATGAAGAGTCAGAGACGACTAAACAACAACAAACAACAAATATGTGTGGGTGTGGGTGCAACATTAATATTAAATAGAGAAGGACCCTTGCAGTAAGCTATGTATACTGTGAACATAACTGCCAGATCTCTAACAATGCCCAAGTCTGTTTGATCTGAATTAATGGTTACAATGAGGTTCTCCATGAAGGCTGGGTTAGGACGTACTGTCAGTGCCATTGAGGCGGGTGGTTCCACTTCTATTTATAGCAACACCCAGGTGTGTCAAGCAGAGGATGTGATCAACAGCACAGATCCAGAAGCCTTGAGACCTACTCAAAGAAGGCACAGCCATTCACCAAGGATGTCAGAATGGGGAAAAAAAGGAGCTGTTTCCTCCATGAGTACGCTGTGTATGCCCTATAATCAAACACTTGTTAATAGTGATGGCTATTTTTTAAGGATCTCAGCAGTCCTAGAGAGCAAATGGGGCAAACAGTATTTTGTTCACCTTCAGTCCCACAACATGGTACCCTCACTCCATTGCTCCTCTTGTCCCTTTATTTCCCAGCCTCATCCCTTCCTACTTGTCTAATGCTTGGCTCCTGTTCCAGTTTTGAGCACGTTCATCTCTCTCTTCTACCATACCTCTCACATTGCACCCTCCCATTACACATTTTGAAGGGATTCAGTTGCATATCAGAAAAATAAGTCTATACAATTAAGTAGAATAAGTGCTTTGCTGCAACAAAATCCACTTTTAAAAACCAGACTTTTTGCAATTTGGGATATGCATGAAAAAGTGTGGTATAAAAGATGGAAATATATATAGATGGAAATATATATAACCTCCACACATCAGGATGAGTGTTTATCATTGTATAACCTCCCTTCAGATCAAGATGGCTGCTCAATAGGGCAGAGTCAGACATTGTATATCTGCATATGTTTGGTTCAAGCAAATCAGGAAGACTGCTCAGTTTAACAGGTAATCTGAAATAATCCATCCAAGCTCAAATGAATAGTTTGTGTACTCTAATAAAGCAGCTTGTCATCCAGCTCTTACCTTCTCTTTCTTTTTTAACCTAATGCACACTACAGGAGCTATATGCACTTTGCTCACCAATTAGCCCCTTTGGGTCAGTTTTTATGACCCAAGTCCCTAAGATGTATAGCTTTTAGGTATTCCTGGACCTGGACCTATGTCGGTATTATAACCCTGTCCAGAAAAGCCAATCAGGATCTAGATACTGTGTTACCCATGTTTTATATTCTATGTAGGCTACCATTCATTATTGTGCTGAAGTTTCAAGTGGTGCAAAATGAAGCAGCCTTTCTCCTTAGAAGAATAGTTTACAAAAAAAAGAAAAGAAAAAGAAAATGTGAATCCAACAGAAAGATGTCCAGATTAGAACCCAATTGTTTTTCATTTATAATCAAAAGGTTCCTCATTTTAGCTAAACTACTTGGGTCATAGGTTATTACCTCCCTGCCTCTTTTTAGATGGTTTCTAATGTTGAATGGTCTCATCACACGCAGCACAGCAGCAGCTATGTTCTTTATCCACGAAAGAGAATCATAGATTGGTTTACTCAAATTGCTTTTAATACTCCTGTTTTGCATCACATCACCACAAATTCCACCTCACCACAGTGCAGGGAGGTAAATCAATCTCACATCAATCCTTTTAATAGGCAGAACTGCTCAAACTGGTATATGTGCACGCATGCAAATAAGTAATGACATCCTTTAGCCTCTAGCATGAACTGGTTTAAAATCAGTCACACTTCTATTATAAGGTCATTTTGGCCACTGTGCTCTGTAAAGTTGTCACACATCTACAATGTTACTGTGGCTAAGCAGAAAAGAAAAATTATGAAGTCTGGCAAAGCTTCACTTGGGGAGGGGTGGGGGGACATCTTGCAGACATATAAGGAATTTAAGCAGCTTGGGAACTTTCACACAGCCTAGGGTAAAATTTGTTGTGGGGGGAGGAAGGCCATAAATATGTGACAAAATAGAAATACAAGTGGAGGAAAGTCTGTTCAAAATGTTTGCATAGTGGCCACATGTACTCCATATTGCTACAGACTCCTCCTCTGAGCAGAAATACCCATGAAGACAAGGCTGCATTTTGCTGAGGGAGATGACAGGGACTGTGTAGCCTAAAAATAGGTAGGTACATTGGTATTACCCTCCCAAATGGAGAGTAGAGCTGTTCTTGAATGGTGTGTGGGTGAATGCACATACACAAAGCCATAAGGTTGGGAGGGGAAAGCCAGTTGAGCATGAGAGACTTCTCACCCCAACAAAACCAAATTTGGCTCGAATCAAAGATGATAAGACCCAAAACATAAGTCACGTGAACTCTGGACAGGATTACAGTTAGTAAACCATTGCAGGATATCACATTTGTGAAAACAGGCAAAGACAAGAGCCTTGGTGTACCTGGAGCTGAAGCCTTTGTTGCCAATACTAGCTCCAAATCCAACTACTGGGTGAGTAAGGAGTTGGACTTCTTATAATTTAAAGGCCCTTTAGAATAGGCATGTTTGATGTTTGCAGTTCAAGGTCAATCACTACTGAACATTAGCCAATTACAATGAGGCAGTGGGAGACTCCAACATTCAGTCTGGCCACAGTTGGGGGGCTTAAAGAACCCTCTGTGGTCAACAGCCGCCAAGTCAATGTTGATTCAAGTCCACTCTTTTCACATATGCCAATACCATCAATAAGGCATGTCTAAAAATAGTGACACTATTAATGGCAAGTCCTCTCCATAGTTCTGGACAGTAAACAAGGAGACCTGTACTCCCTTATAGTCCTTCTATTTTTAGCACCTATTTTAGAACAGGGTTACTTAATAGTTTTCAAGCTTGGCTTTTAGTTCAGGGATTCAGCCTCAAACAGTCCTCTACACAGCGCTGATTCACTGTAAGAGCCTACAGTTTGCCCATGGGCAATAGCATTTGGCTACCATTTATTATTCAGTTATTTACTACAGTCCACAGACAGTAATTCTGATCTCTGAGGACAATATACCCCTACTTCAAGACATAAACCGCCCATGGCCGAGAGGAGAATTTCAAGACAGATCTGCCTTTCCTTACAATCCAGGCCAATGGTTGACAGCACAACAAAATCACCTGTGTTCACCCCTAGAAAAAGCCCCTCAAGTCTCAACTCCTGCCTGCTAGGAGCCATCCTCAGTCTCTTGGCTCTGCAGCTCTCTCCTTGAGTTCAATGTGGTGCGTCCTCGGCCTCTTGGCACTTTAATATAAGATCCATGTTCTCTACCCTTGGTCTTTTCCCACTGCCTACAATCCTGCATCCCACGGCGACCCTGCCACTTGGCCGACCCCCTGAGCTCATTATGGCTAACCTCCAAGTTTACTTCCTCACTGTCATGGGCTTGACTTTTCTGCTCCTGCGTCCATTTCCCCACAACATTTTTCTCCTCTCTCAAATACATTCCCTCTTTGGTTGGCGAGATTCCTCTGGTGCGCAGCTCTTTTTTCTCCACCAGTGAAGACACTTGGTCTCTGCTGCAAGATTTTGAGAAGTCTTGATTGTACCTCCCACAGCTTCGCTGTCCCCTCTCCTTTCTCCAGTTGGGTCTTCTACTGAAGGTTCTGGATTTCCCCTCAACAGTGAGAAGACAATGAGTTTCTGCTGGTGTCTCCAGTGACTTGTAGCGCAGCTGCCAGCCAGGGCCTTGTATAGATGGTTTCTCATCTCGAGTCCTCTCTCTCTTGCTATGGAAATGCAAAGGGACAGAAGGTCTCTCTGGTTTTTCAGGTTCATTCCTCACTGGAACAGCAGCCTCTGCAGTTCCTTGGGTATGTTCTGAGCTGACTGATGGCCTCAGTTCCTTGTCAGTATCCAGAACATTTTCTGAGATGGCTACTTGTTCATGTTCAGTGGTATCTGGGGGCTAAAAAGGATAGAAACCAAAATGAAGGGCAGAAAATGCATAAACTCAGCAGGCTTGATTCTCAGTCTGAGTGGCAAAGATCCCACAGGAATTAATATATTGATGTCACCCCATCTGTCTTCCCCAGGCTTTGCTGCTTAAATCTTTCCCTATAGTAACTTGCAAAATTGCCAGCAACAAGTCATCAGCACTTTAAAAGAATTGCCTAGGATGCAAATATCAAACTCTCTCTTGTGCTACAAGAAAGGATGTCTCAGCAAGTAAAAATTGCTACCTCCATTGTTTCATTCTTTCCCTATGACCATTATCCTCTTTGTACTCCTGCTGCCTGCACTAACCTTTTGCAGGCTGATGAAGTAGCGATTTCTTTCTGCTTCAGGGTCAATGATGCCTCCTTTCTCCTGCTGCTTCTGATAGATCAGGCGCAGTTGTTCTCTGTGCTGCAGTGTCTGTGTGTCAGGTTGGTACACCTCCTGAGGAAAGAGAGGCATGTAATTGGATGACTGGCCCAAACAGAGCCTTCTGGGTCTCTCAACCCTCCAGTTCTGATGGGCAAAGGGGCTGCTGGGGGGCAGGCAGAGAGAAAGAAAGACTGGGGGGGAAATGCAGTCTCCCACCTCCTTACACAGGCAAGAGCATCTCATTAGTAAAACTCCAGTCACAGCATGCTCCTCCCAGAGGATTCTTAGTTAGAACCTAAGCTGGTATTTCTAAACACAACTAAATGTACTACCTATTGTGTAACGGGGAAGCAATGACACGGGTTGATTATATCTGTTGTTTCACTCTGTTAATACTTTTTGCCTAAATGAAGAAGGGGTGTGAAACTAGCCTGCTATACAAACAATAAAATTCCTATGTGGCCCCTGGAAGGTTGAATAGAAAGGAAGACAGCTCCCTGGCTGAAAATAATTTCCTCTCCCTGGTGTAGAAGGAAAAATTGGCAAGAATGTTAGAACTCATAGCCACCTGCAGACGTACAAAGCACCAGGTATATGATTATTTGGAAATAACACTTAACAGAGCTCATTTGGAGAAATGGGGTTGCCCAACAGGTCTAATAAGTGAGAGAGATTAGTGAAGCAAGAGGCTGCCTGCCTGGTGCATCTTTTAAAGAGCAGCAAGTCCATGTGAAAGGTCTGTTTTGAAAGTTTCCTTACCATTGGCTGCTGTGGAGGTGGTGCTGCTTGCAATGTTGCAAGATCATAAACCAGAGGCTCCCTGCACACAGGGCACTGCACTTCAAATTCCTGTACACAAGGTAATAACAACAAAATTCGGCCTTGGTTAGTCTAGTCATGGGATACACAGCTACTGTTCTCATACTCCGCCAGTGTGTCTTAAGAGAGTAATATTTTCCTGTTAAACTGCTACTCATCCTGGGGAGCTCTAGCACTCAACAACAGTGTTATTGGCAGAAGAGTGCTGTGCAGTTCTGACTACAAGGATCACGGGGCAGCCTGGATTCTGAGCTCATCATCCAAGCCTCCTGGGAACTTAGTTAACTTCATTCTATAAACATCCATCAGTAAAGTGTTCTCTTTTATAGGATGCTACTGGGCCTTCCTAATGCAATCACAACTTGCATCAAAGCTAGTGCAAAAATTATCTCAGAGTGAAGATTCACCACTAGCAACCCTGCCCTCAGAACTGTTCTATTGTTTGGGAGTGGAGGAAGATAACTTTTGTTTCTTGGCAAAGCTTTTTTGTGTATGTTGAAGTCCATTCACAATCTTTTCCACCAAGAAACACACCAACACAGGTGTTCAATGAGATATAATGTGAGTTTACTTTTTGGTCACTTGCATTGCAGCTGCGAAGATTGTTTTTATCTACAGAACCCCAGTTCTTTAGTATTTGAAGCAAAGGAAGATATGTTGACCATCTCCTCTGGTCTTTAACTAGATTCCCAGACTTTACACATGACTTAACATTTTGTCCTCTGTAGACAAAATAACTTGCAAATGCGAAAGTATGCACAGCACTGAACCATGGAAAACCATTTCAACATTTATCTGGGAAAATCCTGTCCACAGCTCTCAACGCCATAACTAATAACCAAAATGAACTGGAAATGTTGATCCAGATTCAGAAGCCATTCCTGGAGGAAAAAGTTGGTGAAGTTCTAGAAGCAGCTGTGGGGTGCATGCAAGGAGCTATTACCTCTTTGGGCAGAGGTGCCAAAGGCTGTACTCTTTCTTTCCTCTCTGCACGGATCTCTTCCTCCATATGCTCTGTATAACTGGCAAGGCAACGTGAGTGAAAGTAGTGGTAGCATGGTGTCTTAGTGAAAGCTTCATTTTCCTGCACAGGGGAAGGCACAGATTCCTATTAAAACAAATCAGCTACACTGTGCGTTTTCAGCATACATTGAAATAATAATTCCCATTCAATCCAATTTCAATTACATATATATGTAATATATATGTGGATGCTGGCTCAGATTCAAACAATCACATTAACAGGGGCTTTTTGCACCCCATTCCCACTGTTACTCCCCTTCCCACTGTGGGGAGACATGCACACACTTTTGCAGAACATAATGCAACACAGCACTAAGGAAGGGATCTAGAGACATCCCAACAAGTTCCCATTCCCTCTTCCTTCCTTTCTGAGTGAGTCCCAGCTTCACCTCATTCTTCCACCTCCTTATATTAGTGCTTTTATTCCCTATGGCTTGCCACAAATGAAAACAAGATGCCAATCCAGCATGCCCTTACCTGAAAGCCATACAGGCAAATCACACACTGCCCATGAGGGATGTTGTTGTCTGTAAGGATTTCCTTTCCCTTCTGTGAAGACAGAGAGGGTCAGTTTGTCATTTCACACAATAAAGGCGCAACAGCCCAAGCCATAGGTCTGGACAGTCTGCCTCCCCTTTCTGTTCTCTTACCTCTATTAGCTCATATAACATAGCTGTACCCAGCTGGGCCTCAGCAGTACATTGTAGTGTCTGGGAAATCCTAAAATGGAGGCAAAAAAGGGGGCAGGGTAAGGAGAAAGGCTAGACTGGATGTCCAGGGAAGAGAGATGGCAAGAACTGGAGTGGCTAAATCAGCCACTTGCAATAGCAATCTCAACAGCAATACAGGATGGGCTCCAGCCTCTCACCCAGTATCTCATCTGACATAGTAGCTACTTCAGTACAAATTAGAAGGAAGTGGTACCAGACTGAAATTGAAAAAGCAGCTTGAAGCCCTTCTAGGGGAAGGGAAAGCATGGAAGGGAAAGCAGGTTCTAGTAAGCCATGTGTAAAGAGCAACAGAAGTTGGGACTTTGTTTTGGATGAAGATGCTGCATTTCTGATACAGTAATGTACCAAGATACATTGCCTCTCATCTCTTAATTTTGTCCACCTATCAATAACTTTTAAGGGAAAGATCTCCTTTAACATGTATTCCCCCAATGCCAATTTTACACACAAACACCATAATTAATTTATATGTACCCAAACATGTTGCATACATGATTAGAACTTCGTCTTGTTTGTAACCTCATTCCCCATGCTCCCAGTGTTAGTAACATAGCAACAGCCTTCACAGCACAGCTCTAAATTAAGAGAACAGCTGCATAATACATATTCCACATAAGATCACTGGGCAGGTGGAACACAATATAAAGAAGCTCCCACCTCCCCACACTTTCCATTAAAAGTGTGACAGACTGAAACAAAGAAAACCTTACTTCTTGCACTGAACTGGAAAGAGTTTGCATAATACACTTACTTTTGGATTTGCTCATCTGACAGCCCTCGAGGATTCTGGATGGCTATCTTTGGCACTTCATTTGGATACTAATAAGAAACAAAGCCAAGTCAAAATGAGTAGTACAGCCATGCTAAAGTGCTACATAGCAAAATAGTCACTCAGGACATACAAGGCTTTACCTGAAGAGGCACGGATAGCACCAAGGTTAAGCAGACATACTGAGACTCCTGGTCCTCTGCAGTTGCTGGATGAAGGGTGATAGATATTTCCCACGGCACAGACCTAGGGTTGAAGAGAGGCTCAAGTGAGAGTCTGGTGTCAAATGAAAGGAAGATGGAACAGGAGAGATAATGCAGGTGGGTTGTTATTCCTTCCTTTCTCAGGCTGAAAGGAGATTGAAGCAGGCATAATGCAGACCTTTCATTCTTCCCACCCCATATTCTTACAAAGATAACTATTTCAGAATGGTAGTATAAAATACAAGGAGGGGAAAAAAGAAGTGACTAATATTTGGGGAAATTAACAAACATGAATCAGGGGTTGCAATTCATTCCGAGTTTGTGCAGGACACTGTAGTCTAATTCAAAAACAGGGTACAGTCTTCTAAACCAGGAATCAAGTTCCACAATGACATATGCAAGATCACAGGAGTGATCCATACCATAAAACAAAGAACCAGCAAAGGATCTGACAATGTTGCAATTACCTTCCATTTCCTTTAGACACATGTAGCTCATCCAAGTAGATGGACTCCAAGACTTCCACTTCTGAAGGCAGAGCCCTGAGTAAGAAAAATAAAATAAAATGATACATAAGGCTAATTTCCTCAGGTTTCTTCAGTCCATCATGTATGATGTTATGTGTGGGGCAGATAGAAATCAGGATTGAACTCCTATGCATTAGCTGATGCTCAGGAAGTTCAATTCAGCTCAGATCAAGCACACCAGCCTCTTCCTGCTGGAACTGCACTGGCACCTCCCAGTATGTACAGAGCAGGATAGAAACACATAGACACACACACACACAACTCTTGCATGAGCTAATGCATAGGGAGTTCAATTCTCCCCCAGGGCCAACAATGACAGTAGGTTGGAACAGTCCATCTGTCAATCACCTGATATAAATATGTCACCAAATGATTGACAGGTAGGTGGTCCTACACTTCTCAAAATTGGCCCATTGGGGTGGGAGAGATAAAGATCTAGCCCACCAGGGCAAAACTGCTTTAGAGTATCACCATGGCAGGCAAATCAGTGTTCAAGAAGAACAAATAACACATACATCACATTAGACGCCTACATTAATTTAAGTTTTGGGGGTCATGTAACCCATTTGTAAATCCTGACATCTTGTGGCAATCCAACATAATAACCTGAATTTTAAAAATGCCACTAAAACACTTAAGAGGATAGGCACTTGTGAAGGGGCACAAAGTCTAAACCAGCAGACCTTTGCTGCTGCCAGTGATAATGAAAACCACAAAAACATTTCTCTCTGGCTACTTCTCAGAATTTTACCTTACACACAATTCCCACAACAGTGGGTAGTTTACCATGCTTGAGAAAGGCTGTCACTTTCTTTCTGTTTTGATTCTGTGGCTGAAAAACAACACAGCTCCATACTGCAAAGGGCAGAAACACAGTTGTAATACTAACCGAGAGTGAGATTGTTGCATGGAGTATTTTTTCATAATATCCATAAGGAACCAGTGGCATAACAGCAGCTGACTGAGAAGAGATCTCAGTTGGCATATGCTTCTAGCCAGGTAACTGTGCGGTAAAGAGAAGGCATTTATTTCTCTATCTACAGTTTTTCATAAGGAGTTTGTAAAAAAAAAAAAAAAAACCCCTGCTAGAAGACCAAAGGGCGAGGAGGAACAGGATTGGCCCAGGGAGTGGATTTTGCACTTGGCTTGGATATAAGATTCATATCGCTGCTTGTTCGGCTACTGGGCGCTGCCTTTCTCTCTCAGCCCACTACCCTCAGAAATAGCGGGGGGTTGTGACGAGACCCAGGAAGATGACGAACCACATCGTATATGTCGAACATTACATAAGAACAAGACGAACGAAGAAACAAAAAAATTCCTTCGTGAAGAGATGGCCTGGGCTACAGAAAACAGAGGAGGAAAGGGGGGGGTACGCCAGGCATTTGCCCATCTGCCTTCCGCTGAGAGAGAAAGGAGGACACACAAGGCCGAACCGCTCCCTTACCAATCCGCAGCCAACTCCTCCTGCTCCTCGCTGTCGCCGGTCGCCGCCATCTTGACAGGCCCGGAAACTCAACCGCTTTGGAATGCTTGCCGGCTTCTCTTCCGGCGCTGAGGGTTGCTAGGCAACAGCCGGGAGACGCCGTTGCGCGGGGCCTGCGCTGATAACCAGCCTCCGTCCGCCCCGCCCCGCCCTACTCTCGAGCCGTCGGGTTCCAACGGCCCCCGCCGGGGCTCAGCGCTGCAAAGGCTTTGTCAGACGGGGCGGGTGGGACGTGGGTGCTTCTGTCCTTCCTCTGGATTGACCTGGAAGGAGGAGGCTGAGGCGAAGGAGCCGGTGTCGGGCTGCAGCGCACAGCCCGACCTTGTGTGCATTTCTCTGCCCCATTTCACTTTTGCGGAGCTTACTCCTAAGTAAGTGGGCGTAGGATCGTCGCCTTAGGAGGCTCCTCAAGACGCCGTGGCCGGGTGAGGACTTTATACAGTATAGCAAAAGGGATTCGGAGAGTTGTGCAGGCAAGAAGATGGCTAAAAAGATTGTGTGTGTTGATGGACTCCTGATGGGCACTTTGGACCAGGGGTGCCTTAACTTTTTTCTTGGGAAGCATTAAAAACATGCCTTGCATTGGCTTCTTTTTCGGTGAAGGTGCTTGCTCAAATTAATTTTGTTATGAGACTGTCCCTGAAATATTTGGATGGTCATGGATGGCTCTGTTATATTCTAATGTCCTGGAACTTGCATGCTTTATTGGTGGCTAAGCGAATGGTTTTACAGCATTGCAAGGACTTGATATCTCCTCCAATAGCTCCTTGGTTGGAGAGCTTTATTGTCATGCATCTCATGCATTTTGCCTGGAGATGCAAAAAGTACAACTATTCTGAGATCTGGGACCCCTCTTTGGAGCTGTTTGCCTGATATGCATGTCATACTGGCTTTGCCAGAGTCTATTTCCCTTTCCCCAACCTTTTCTGACTGCTTCGCTCCCTTTTTTCTTTTTGATTCTTGGTTTTGACCACACATGCATGATTTGTATGCTTATTTTGCATTTTTCTGTTGTGAACAGCCTTGGGATCTTCAGATGAAGGGAGGTATACAAATATAATAAATAATAATAATAACTTTGCAAAATGGTATTGTGAATTGACATGCTTTGCCATTGTGCTTACATTTTTCATTTACTGTTCGTGTTTAGCTTAATCTCTTGTCTCTGCCCCTTCAGATTAATACCCACCCCTCCCCACATTCCCATCATGGAGAAGTATCATGTCTTGGAGATGATTGGCGAAGGCTCTTTTGGAAGAGTGTACAAGGGGCGTCGCAAATACAGTGCACAGGTAAGAGCACAAGGGAACAGGGCAGAGTGCACAAGGGAACGGGGATGGACCTCATCAACAGGCAAGAGAGTTAATTTAGGGAGATTTGTTTCCAAAGATTGCTATATAAGAAGTCTGCTCCTGAGCCTGCAGTGGTCATTGTTTCACAATGAGTTTTTCAGGGACAGACAGAGGGGAAAGTAGTGTATGACACATTTCCAGCCTTTTAAAATAATAATAATTTTTTGGCAGGTGGTGGCCTTGAAGTTTATCCCTAAAGTGGGTCGCTCACAGAAAGAGCTGAAGAATTTGCAGCGAGAGATTGAGATCATGAGGGGGCTTCATCATCCCAACATTGTCCAGATGCTTGACAGTTTTGAGACTGATAAAGAGGTAAAGGACTTGCTGGGAGTCCTTTTTAAGTGTGGGAGGTGAAGAAGAAAATGGTGTCTTCCTGGCTCTGTGGAAAGTCCCCCAAGAAGCAGAAAGGCCTGAAAACGGCTACATTTTGTTTGATGAAGTTTAGGTTATATGGTGTTCTCCAGATGTCCCAATGAGTACCTAGGAGGAGTGAACTAAAATTTAGCCATTTTGGTAACAGCTATCTAAATTACACATCTTGTCTGTAGAAGTGTGGATTGCCACATCAAGCCTATTGGTTCATGAGGCTGCATCAGGTAATTAGCCTGCCAAGACCTATCAGCAGAATGACATTATCCAAAGAATTCCCAACACACTTAGAGTTTGGAGCTTTCTATAGGGACCTTCATCAAATAAAAATGTGTTGGTAGCTGCTGCACACTCTTCTTTTGATGGTGGTTTCCTGTTGGCTTCAAACAGTACAGAGAGCTTAGTCATACTGTCATTCCCTACCCACAAGTGTCCCACCTTTGAAAATGTTCTCATTGGCATTCTGGTCTTGTTTATCTCCTTTAGGTTGTAGTAGTGACAGATTATGCTGAAGGGGAGCTTTTTCAGATCCTTGAGGATGATGGGAACTTGCCTGAGGAGCAGGTAACTATGACCAGAAGAGTAAGTGGGGATTCAGTGTGATGAATGACTCCAGGAATGGGAGAGTAGCTGGAGTCTGGGTAGGTGTCAGTCTCTGCTAGGCCATAAACCCTCCAGCTGTGTACTTCGACATGAACCTGTTACATCTCCTGGAATAGTGACTGAGGTGCTTACAAGACAGTCCCAATCTTTAAAAAGATGATCTGAGAAACTAGAGACCCATTCCTCTGAATTTGATACCAGGGATGATATTAGAACAGATTAAATCAAGGAAAGGTTTAAGGAAGTTGGTACTGTATGTCTTTATTAATTTTTTTAACCAGTTTATATATTGCTCAAACTGGAATATCAAAAGTGGTGTATGGTACAATATAAAAACACAATAAACCATAAAACATTTCAAACTCAGTATAAAATTCACCATGATTAGTAATAAGAAGATAGGAAGCTGCCTTGAGTCAAACCATTAGTCCATCTAGCTCAGTTATGTCTGCTTTGACTGGCAGTGACTCTCCAGTGTTTTAGACAAGGGACATTGCCAGCCCTATCTAGAGATGCTGAGGATTGAACCTGGGACCTTCTGTATGCAAAGCTCTACCACTGAGTTACAGCCCTTATCCTAAATAAATAAGAATATCTGGAGTCACACTTCAAGTGATGCCTGAGTGAACATATGTGTTTTGAACTAGTGTTGAATCTGGAGAAAAGAAGTCTAGCAGCAGATGGACATGATTGCAGTCTTCAAATACCTGAAGGGTACATAGAAGAGTGGAAATGCTTGCTCTCTGCTGCCCTCAAGGATAAAAATAGATCTAATTGTCTTAGGATAATACAAGTAGATTTCTGTGTGTTGGGGAAGGACTTGTGATTCACATTTGAGGGGCATCGGCAAAGATAACAAAAAGGAATGGAAGTTTTATGCTGGAGATGTGGAGCATCCCTACAGGATTAAATGGGCTTTGCAAAGTATCAGGTTTGTCATTTTCTTTCAGGTGCAAGATATTGCCTCTCAGTTGGTTTCGGCGCTCTATTATCTGCATTCCCACCGAATCTTGCACCGTGACATGAAACCCCAAAACATCCTTCTTGGGAAAGGAGGAGTGATCAAGCTCTGTGACTTTGGGTAGGTACGTTAAGAACTGATCTCCCCAACCAATCTCTGGTCTCATTACTGAAAGGTCTCAGTTGTCTTCTTTCTTTCCTGGGAAGGTTTGCCCGTGCAATGAGTATTCACACCATGGTGCTGACATCTATAAAAGGCACTCCACTGTATATGGCGCCTGAGCTAGTGGAAGAGAAACCCTATGACCACACAGCTGACCTCTGGTCAGTGGGATGCATTCTGTATGAGCTGTGTGTGGGGACACCACCCTTCTACACCAACAGCATCTTCCAGTTGGTGAGCTTGATCATCAAGGACCCCATCAAGTGGCCAAAAAACATGAGCCCCAACTTCAAGGTAACTGTACTTAAATGCCGTCCACACTCCATCCAATGATCTCAGGGCAGGTTTAGATGCATTGCTTCTTTAGTCTCATTTGATCAACACACAAGAGCCCTGTAAGGTAGATTGCCCTGCTAAGGGCCATAAGAGATATATTTTGCTCTAGAAGCTTATACATTCGGGTTTCCCATGACTCAAACTCAGCTATCTGTATCTCTGGCATTACACTGTATGTATCTGTGGTTTGAGTTTGTTCTCTCCTTGGAAGCTTGAACACCTTAGATTTTGTTCACTCATGCCACTTGGCCTCTTTCACACTGTTGGTGTGTATGTCTGAAAGGTAGAAATACAGTTTTTAAATGCATTCTCCAATCCTTATCCTACCCCACTGCCTGTGGGGATTAGACTGGGATGAGTGTACTTGCTAAGGCAGGGATGCCCCCCAATAATTTTGACTGCATCAGCCACAGCCAGCATGGCCAGTGGTTACGGAAATGTTGTCCAACATGTCTGAAGGACACCACATTGCTACATCTGTGCCAAAGAATGTAGTTCTGTGTGCAAACATGTTTTGGTGGTATTGGGGCCACCAGGTTTCTTTCTTAAGGCAGAATATGCAGCCATGTTTGCAAGACCTTTTTCAGTAATCTTCAGAGCTAGAAACTTAAAAATGAAAAAAATGGGAACATTCTGGAAAATGTGCTTTTTGTATGCATGGATTGAATAGACTCTTCCCACAGCGACCAAGGAATTTCATTGGCTCCAAGGTTTTCCTTGTAAAATTAGCAGCTGGGGTTATAGACTATAAGTAGTGTGAGGACGTGCAAGTGACCATCTCTCATTACTGTGTAGAGCTTCTTGCAAGGCCTGTTGATGAAAGACCCTCGGCAGCGCCTGTCCTGGCCAGAACTACTCTATCACCCCTTCATTGCAGGGCGGGTCACTGGTGAGTACCAGCTGCCATGCTTACTTGCAATTTCCTCCCATCTGGCTCCTGCATCTGCCTTTCCTTACAGAGCCCAATTCAAGCAAGCCCAGTCACCGACCTTCTCTTTTGCAGTAATTGATGACACAGCGGATCAAGGCATTACCAACCCTTTCACCAGCAAACTGCCTCCTGAACTGCAGGCCCTGAAAGAGCAGCAGACACACTCGCTGGCCCCTCACAGTGGCCAGTCAAAGATCTTGAGGAAAGCGCGGCAGAAGATGGCCCAGGAGGCTCGGAGAAAGGTGAGAGGCAGGTAGTACCATTGCTGGCAAGGAGACTTACAGTATGGTGGGGTCCAGTCCATTACAATCTTCCTGTGTTGCTTGACTTCTTACAGGAGATGGGGAAATCCAGGGCTTCGTTTAAGGAAGAAACCCCCAAGGGGGTCCAGAGCCACACACGCAAAGCCTGCCTTGCTCAGACAGATCCCAGAGAAGTGAATCGGGCAGCTCCTGGCACTGGAGAAGAGAGGCACCCTAGCCTTGGAGGAAAGGGAATGGAGTGGGAGCAAAAGGAATCTTCCCCCACACCTCGGTGAGAAGAAGGAGTTGAAATGCATTTATTTTGTTGGGAATGTGGTATATGATACACGTGCAAGGGAAGTGTGGATCTAAAGCTGGCAGTACCAGACACCACACAGAATCAGAGTAAGGTCCAAATCTTTTACTGCTGTAGAAGTCATAGGCTCAGCAAAACAGCTCTGGACAAAGTTATACATAGAAACGTAAGTTCCAGCCTGCAGGATTTTCAGATAGAGATACTGTTGCTCTAAGTAATACCAAATGACCAAGACAACACTGGAAACAACTGAATTAGCTGACATATATATGTCCCAGCTTCTGCCAACCTAGCAGTTTGAAAGCATACCATTGTGAGTAGATAAATAGGTATTGCTGCGGTGGGAAGGTAAATGGCATTTCTGTGCTCTCTGGCACTCTTAATGGTGTCCCGTTGCACCAGAAGCGATTTACCGTATTTTTCGCTCTATAAGACGCACCAGACCACAAGACGCACCTAGTTTTTGGAGGAGGAAAACAAGAAAAAAATATTCTGAATCTCAGAAGCCAGAACAGCAAGAGGGATCGCTGCGCAGTGAAAGCAGCAATCCCTCTTGCTGTTCTGGCTTCTGTGATAGCTGCACAGCCTGCATTCGCTCCATAAGACGCACACACGTTTCACCTTACTTTTTAGGAGGGAAAAAGTGAGTCTTATAGAGCAAAAAATACGGTAGTCATGCTGGCCACATGACCTGGAAAGCTGTCTATGGACAAACACTGGCTCTCTCGGCCTGAAAGTGAGATGAGTGCTGCACTCCATTTGTCTGGACTTAACCATCCAGGGGTCCTTTACAAGAGAAAACCAAAGCTGGGGTGAGAACATTTCATTGCTGTGTAGCCTGCCTTCAGCCTCTCATCCCTCTTCTTCATGGACAGAGAGAATCGGATCACACAGGATTACGAACGGGAATTCCCAGAGCTGAGGCCAGAAAGTGGCAGAGCAGAAGCACGTGGCAGACGCAGCATTGACACTGTGGATCTGGAGACTGAGGTGAGCGCATGGCCAGGTACCACAGTCATTTGCATAGTTGCAAGGAAGTACTTTCTTGGCTTTCTGGTGGTGGTGGTGGTCCTCACTGACTCACTCTTGCCTCTTAGGAGTTGGATAGCGATGAGGAGTGGCAGTACTTGATAGATGCCACAGATCCTGCCCATGTGCAGCTGAGTGCCCCACTGAGCCTTCTGGGAGACCCTGGTTTTGTGCAGCGCATCCATGCCCGACTCAATGATTCTGGTCGGCAGGTGAGTTGTAGGGAAGGGCTAAAAAAACACACACACACACACACACACACACACACGTTATGTTTGCTGTATGCTGGGTATGTCCTTCAGAAGCTAAGCGAGATTTCCTACAGAGAGAAGAGGAAAGAAACTGGTGGAAACTTGTTGAATTCCTTTGGTAGTTTTGGCCTTTCAGCTAGTACATGATGAGCCACGTACTAGGGACTAGGGACAGCTTGGAAAGATGGAGACTCTTAAGACTTGACAGGGTCTAGAGGTCTTATAAAAATGTGTGGATCCTAGAAAGGAAGCTGGGCATGTCATTAACTCTTTAGTTGGGAGCAACATCTCATGGATGAATTTTGGGATGGCAAGAGTGTGCTGTGATGCTGTTGAAGACAGAGTGACTGTGGAATCAGTAGTTTGTATGGTGTTTCTAGAGCACTTTAGGCATTGGTGTGGGGAAGGTCTGTATGGGGAAGAGTTGTATGTCCTATGTACATTTACCCCTTTTCCTTATACAGGTGCTGGAGGGAATGCTGGAGGGAGCTTCCCATCTTCGCCCTGCCCTCCATGTTATTGGCAACTTGTTAGGTACCCGCTGTGACACGGAGCTGTTGTACAACTTCTGCAGTGACACAGGATTATCGCACTTCCTTGTGGAGCTAGCGGGAAGTATCCTGGAGAGTATCAACATCAAGCAGGTAGAGAAGAGGCATTCGCCAAAACTGGGGGTAGCCAACGTGGTGCCCTCCAGATGCTTTGGACTACAACTCCCTCCCTCCCAGCATGGCCAATGGTCCGGGATGATGACCACATTATCTGGAGGACACCATGTCGGGTACTTGCATTTTGAAGAGTTAAAGCATCTAGGTGTATAGCAGGCTGTTATTTGGACCTTTTTCTTATTGGACTATAATCCAAACTAAGCATATAGTATTTGGATTTTTTTTAAAAAAAGAAGGTTCATTATGTAAAAGTATTTAACTTGCACAAGGTTAAAAGCACTGTTAGATTGTTCTGCAGAATCTGGGATATTTTGACAAGAATCATAAGCAGCTAGGAAGAAGAGGAGGTATGAATGGCGGACAAGGGGCTAAGAACCGAGGGCTTGGCTGAGTAACTTTATCACCTGATTGCTTGAAACCTCCAGGGTGTCTGACCTTACCACAGCTGATACCAGCATGTTTAGCATGTATCTGGATAACTGGGAACTAAAAACATTTATTGGTGAGATTATTTAAAAGCCTCATTCTTTGATCCCAAATTTTGTGCTGCATGGAGTTTACACTGTAATGGAAAACAGTCTTTCTTCTACAGATTCTGTGAATCTGTACAAAGGTTAAATTTGGCACAGAATTCAACCCACTTTACTCAGAACTCTGTTAGTTTCCTCCTCCTCCCATTCTTCTTACCTTGGCAGATGATTCCCGTAGTTCTTGATTACTGGTTCTTTCTATGGGGCACCCAACCAGGTGGAATCCAGCCCCAAGAACACATACCTCTCTCTCTATCCCACAGCAGCCCTGGTACATCACCCTACTGATAGACTTAATCACTGTCCTGTCAGCCTACTTTGCCAGTGATTTCAACCGACAGCAGAGTGGAAAGAAGCAAAGGTAAGACACTTTCATGGCAGATGAAATATGAAGGTGAATTATGCTATGTTGTCAGCAGTATGGGAGTAGGCAAAATTAAAGCACAGTGTGCATGAATACAGTAAATACCAAAAAGAAGCAGTTTCATTCCACACACTGATGCCTTGTGCCAGTATTTAGTCTGAGAACTGGAAATGGCATATAATGTCCCTAGTTACCTGTCATCATACAGGTTCTGAGCATTACACAATTATACAGTACTGGCCAAAAAAAGAGGGAATCTGAGTGCCTGTGTTGAGCTCACTGCCATGTTTCAAGACTAAGCTTCTATGTCAAACCTATAAACACAGATACTTCTCTAGTTTGCAGGCATTCCACAGTTCTGCCAGTCACTTCCTTGCCCTGTTACCTGCACTGCTGGTTCAGCCCGCAGACCAAGAGAGCAGGCTGCGAGAACAAAGCCTGATGGTAAGGGTCCCTTTGAAGCCTCCTATCTCCTGGTCTACTCATCTCCATCTTGTCTCAGTCTCTCTCCCTCTCCCATCAGCATCCTTTTAATGTTCAATGCTCAATTTAATTTCATTAAATTTAATTTAAGGGAAACTATATTAAATTTAATTCAGTTTTCTTCTCAATTTAATGTTCACTTCTCCCTGCCTACCCCTGGAACCTGTGTGTTTTAAGGCTTGGGACAGAAATGGGTTCCAACCCAGAGTTTGACTTTTTCAAAGATGAGGAGCAGCTATTGTTCCTACATCCCAAAATATATAACATATTTGTAGTACATTCATTTCTGTGCCCTCTTTTGTCTTTGGCTACGTACAGCATAGCATATAGCTTCTGGAAGGTTGCCCAGAAGGGAATGCGGGCCTCAGGTTGAAAAAGTCTCCCCACTCTTGCTCTAGGCTCCCCACAACTCCCAGACCTATACTATCCTCACTGCAACAGCATCCTTTGTCTCTTATCCTTACAGTGCTTCGCCCACTTGTGTGAGAGCATGGATTGTGCCTGCCCATCCATCTCCATTCCCTTTTACACCAGCTTGTTTGAGGAGCATCACCGCCTTCTGGATGTGCTCTGCCATGGGGCTAGCTGTAAGCAGCCAGCTCAGGAAGGTAACAAATGCTGTGGCGAATGTGCCCATCTGACTGCATTTGGGGATAATGCAAAATGCCTCCTGATTCCAGACTAAACATCTGAAAGAACTTTCCGACAGTAGGAGCTGTTCAACAGTGGAGTGGTCTCTCTTGGGAGGTTGTGGACTCTCCTTCCTTGGAGGTTTTTAAGCAGAGGTTGGATGGTCATCTGTCATGGATGCTTTAGTTGAGATTCCTGTATTGCAGGGGGTTGGACTAGATGAACCTTGGGGTCCCTTCCAACTCTACAATTCTATGAGAACAGGCCTTTTCAGTGGTGGCTGCCTAATTATGGAGTGCTCTGCCCAGAGAGGCAATCCTAGTGTCATCTCTATTTTTATGCACAAGGCAAAAATGTTTCTTTTACCCAGGCTTTTCACTCTTAGTTTGATGATTTAAAGGTAGGATGGATGTAGTAGACCTCCCTTTTATATGGAGGATGCATTTTTAGGTTTTTATTCTGTTTTAGTTTTAATATTTGTATTATTCTTGTAAGTTGCTTTGGGTCCACTTTGAGCAAAAAAGTGACAAATAAAAGTAGACAATAATAGATAATATCACTGTAAGTGGCATTTCTGTTCCACTTCCAGTTGGTGTATTTAACCTTGTTTGGTGTATTCTGTTTGCTCCCCAACCCCCAACAGTGTTCCCCAAAGAAGCAAAGGCAGCGCAAGAGTGGAGTGAACACTTGGCAGTTGCCTCTACTGCAGCCCTAGCTGCATCCTGCGGCATCCCAGGAGGGCACAGCACATGTTATAAGGCCAAAAAGCAGGTGGGAGTTTTATTGGCATTTATGTTTCTGACGCGGGTGGCGCTGTGGGTAAAATCTCAGCACCTAGGGCTTGCCGATCTCATGGTCGGCGGTTCGAATCCCCGTGGCGGGGTGCGCTCCCGTCTTTCGGTCCCAGCGCCTGCCAACCTAGCAGTTCGAAAGCACCTCCGGGTGCAAGTAGATAAATAGGGACCGCTTACCAGCAGGAAGGTAAACGGCGTTCCGTGTGCTGCGCTGGCTCGCCAGATGCAGCTTGTCACGCTGGCCACGTGACCTGGAAGTGTCTGCGGACAGCGCTGGCTCCTGGCCTATAGAGTGAGATGAGCGCACAACCCTAGAGTCTGTCAAGACTGGCCCGAACGGGCAGGAGTACCTTTACCTTTACCTTTATGTTTCTGAGAGGTTGGCTATATAGCTCCCTCAAGTGGTGGAAACTGATAATGGTGTTAGCACTGAAGGCTAAGGGATTTCCATTGCAGATCTCTCAGCAAGTAGCCGAGAAGCTCATTGAGAAAGATAATGACCTGCTGCCAAGTCTTCTCTCAGGAATTGAGCGCTCTGCCTCTTCGCTCAATGGGATGAAGGTAACGCGTCTCCCCATGTTCCTTTTGCTTCTCTGGGAGTCGGGGAATTGGTGCCCAGGGCATCTTATCCTTGGAAGCAACATGCCTTAATGCATTCCCTTTTCCCTCCTCACTTGGGAAGAAAGTGATGATGCCTCGGTGGTCTGACCTTGCTTTGCATTTCCATCACCCAGGTCCTGTATGCCTGTTGCCATGTCAGTCTGACTCTGTGCCACCGCTTAGCAACTCCAGAAAGGCTGAGTTCCCTGATTTGTGCCCTGCAAGGCAAGGTATTTTTTTATTCTGAAACTGCAAAGAGAACTGCCCCATCATGAGCACATACAAAGTCTCAGCTCTAAGAAGGTGGGGTGGGGGAGAAAGGAAGCTGCCTCTTACCAGGTCAAACTATTTTCCCATCTGATATTGTCCACTCTGACTGGAAGTGTCTTTCCCTGGTCTCAATCAGGGGGTCTTTCTCGTCAACCTACTCCCTGATCCTTTTTTAACTGGATATGCTGGGGTTTGAGAGTTAATGAGCAAGGAACTGAAAACTGTATCAGGGAAAGGATGGTGTGGAAACAGGAGAGGTGTTCCAACATGATTGGCATGGGCAGGGGAGGGGCACTGAGATAACCATGGTTTTAGAGCAAAAAATTGTGAGACGAACATTGGATAGCTTCTCTTAGGAATGGATATGGGATGGAAAGGTGATGGTTTGTGGGGCCAGTGTTTCAGGACTGAGCCTTGTCTCTTTGAAAGGTCCCACTGACTGAAGTGGCACAAGTACAGGCAGCTGAAGCCTCACTGAGACTCTTCTCCCTCCTGCTCCTCCAGCTACAGATCCTCCCACCTCAGTAAGTGTTGTTGCTTTGGCACCATTCATATTCTTGCCTTGACTGCTTGGGAACAAGGGAAAAGGCTCTCAGAGACTTAACTTGAGTGGTGTGGATTGGCAAGAAGTAAGGAGAGTCAGTGCTAAAATGGGGAGGCACTTGACAAAAAAGGGAAACTGATCTGCAGTTCTCCAGAAATGTCCAACACAACCCTGGTTTTGAGGGATATGCCCCATCGCAAAACGTGCCAGTCCAAGAGATGTTTTGCAGGAAGATGTGCAGTGGTGCTTCACTGTGCTCTGTAAGCAGATACATCCCTCCCACTTCTCTCTTTTAATGTTTGCTGTAGCTGCCCTAAACTCAGGAGCAGCTTGCCCAGAGTGGGGCCCAGTAGCAATAGCCTCCCAGCTATTTACACAGAGTATACATAAGGAGAGAGCTGGCACCTGTGTTAAGGACTAGCCTTCTGGTGACTGTAAGCTGTGTTGAACTGATGGTTTCTTAGTCTGAAGCAGAAACTACCCAACAGTGAGCAACAATGCTGCCAAGAAGTTTTCTTGATGTTTAGAAAATGAAATTACTGGTTTTTAGGATTCCACTGAATCTGTTACATGACATAACCACATTTTTTGAGCCACAGTGCAGCCCCAGCCTTAGTTTTTGGCTGCCGTTCCTTTTTCAGGCACACACTTAAGTGTCTGGCAAGTATTGCTAGCTTTAAAGATGAGGGCCTTGGCATTTGTTGCTTCATCCTTCTAATGCTGCTATTTCTTTGATTGTGGTTTAGGTCTGAAATAGTGCTGAAGGAAGCCGTGGCTCTTTTCAACCATGCAACAGCTACCTCTGTTCTAGTGAGTAATCTCTACTCCGGAGTAGAGTTTAGAACTGTCTATATAGATTCTTTTATCCCATATGTGTCATCTGATTGTCAGTAGCCCCAGCTGTAGGTTTGTACTCACGAGAAACTCTTCCACACTGCACCCGATGGCGAGTGATGGATTCTCACTAAGGTCAAGGAAAGGACCAAACAGTTATCTTCCCTCACACAGTTGGAGGTATTGTAGACAGAGCTTCACAAGCTGTGAAAAAGAGGTATCCCACTGTTCCCACAAATGTGTACTTCTGGACTGCAAAGAAATGGTCTGCCTGTTACCCTGTCATACTAGAGGTATCGGGATTGGACTTCTGTAGACTATGAAGGAGAAAGCAGCATTGCCATTCCTGCGGGGAGTCTAATAACTAGATTTGCATCCAGTGCAAGTAAAGAAGGCATTCTGGCCATTCCTGCACACAGAGGGGTCTCTCTGTCTTATGCAGAGTGCTGCAGGATTGCTGCTGACATGCTTCATTCAAAATGGCGCTGCTGTGATGATCAGGCAAGAGGAAGCCATGGCCATTATAGCTACTGTATTCACAGAACCTGCAGAGGTAAGAAACCAGCTCCAGACAGACAGGGGCAAATCAGGACACATAGGCCACTGGCTGTGTCATGCTTGTCATGCCATATAGTGGCTGACTTTGAGGTCACTGTCTCAGGTCTAGTCCTTTCTCTTGGTGTCTTTCAGCTATGCCTGCCACCTCCCATGGGAGCTGGCTTCTATGATGGGCTCCTGCTCTTGATACTGCAGCTATTAAGCCAGGTATGACTTCATACCCCACCAAGCAGCTTCCTTGCATTCTCTAGCATTGGCCAACCTGGTGACCTCCAGATGTTGCTAGATTGTAGCTCCCATCAGCCCCAGCCAGCATGTGGTCCAACAGACAGTTGTGGCCTAACATCTGGGGGACCTAGTTGGCAAAGGCTGCTCAAGAGGATGCACACAAATGATCCAGGAGGTATTAGGGAAAGTATTTACTGTTAGGTGAAGCAGAATGGGGTAGGGTAAGAAATGGCTTGCTTAATTCTGCCAAGGCCATGTGTAGCCCCTCAGCTCTTGGCAGTAGGGAACTGGCTCTCATCCAGGTGCTGTCCTGTCTGTTCATGGATTTCCTTGGAGGTTGCCCTATCCACAACTGGAAGGGCCACTTTGGGCCTTCCCCAACCTGGCATCCTCAATGTTTTGGGCCGCAATTGCCACCACCCCAACCATTTTCTAATCTACACTTAACTGGGGGTGATGGGAGGCAGAGTTCCAAACATCTGGAGGGCACGAGGTTGGGCAACACTGAGATAGAGAAAGACAGCACAGTCTAGAATTGGACCTAAACAACCCAGATTGCTAACATAGTTATACAGATATGATAATTTCCAAGCATGTTTTCTGGCTAGGTGGCTCAGTTCTTTCTATAGAATTTGAAAGTTAAAAAAATTACCGTTGGGGACATTGCACTATTCTTATCTACAATTTGCTGTGTATGCATATTTGTGTGTGTGAAGAAACTCCAGCCAAATTCTCACCTATAGCCACCTGCATATTACCACATTGTTTTTTCCTCTTATGGGCTAGAAGTTTGCTTCCACCCAAGTAAAATATATTGTGATAGCTTAAATGTAATAAAACAAAAGCAGAGTCTTAGGATTCTGCAGGCTTGACTCTGTTCCATCTTTGAAAATATATGTTGCAGTTTGTGGTGATGAAGACCTTAAATTCCGTAGCAAAATGGGGAGGGCAGTTAAGTCCCTGCCCTTTCTGGGCATATCAGCTGAGTTTTGTGCAGCAATTCATCTTAGTGGACACCCAGCTTACTGCTTTTTAGATACAGGTGGGAAGAGAGGTCCAGTCAGAAAGGGTTTAGGTCTGTCAGGCTACAGAGGGAGCATCCATGGAATTAAGGTGTCTCCGATGAGCCAAATCCCTGAGCTGCAATGCAGAATAGGGTGTTTAGGCTCCCATCTCACTGCTCTGGGGCTTGTTCCTCTTCTGTCAGGGAGATGCAGCAGTAGTGCGGGAGTTTGCTACCTCCGAACTCTGGGGCATCGTGTGGCATCGCTTTGCCATGGTGCTCCACTTGACTTCTCAGGAGCCAGTGATGGAAGGAGACACCCCGAGAGCTGGCCAGCAGGCACCAGAGCCATACTGGAACCTCATCTCACCACAAGGTACAAAGTGGCTTTCCTTTAGTAAGAACCACCCCAAATTGCCTCTTGGGCGTCTCCTCTTGCTATTTACGTGTCAGAAGACAGAGCTGAGGAGGTTCGTCTTGGTGAGGCTGTATATAAGGATGCTCACAGTCTTTCCATGATGCCAGGCCTGGTTCTGGCAGTCACTTCTCCGAATGGGAAAGGCAAGGAGACATTGAATAGGTGGCTAAGGGGTACTCATTCGTGCTTTCCCTGCTGTAGGAACCTTGCTCTTCCTCAGCTTAGCCCTCTTCATCTTCACACGAGAGCCTCACCAGTGCCTTCTCCAGCTGGGCCAGCCCAATGGGGTCATGATGGCAACCCTGAGCAAGCTGCTTGAACCTGACTTCCTGACTTACTTGGCACAAACGTGAGTGATAAATCCGGGGCTGAGCTATAGAAGGAAGTAAACTAAATGCTGCTAGAGTGGGACGAGGGCAGGGGGCTGCTGCATAGAAACATACTTGTCATTTGCCCAAACACAGCACAGCAATACAGTCTCCCCCAAACCTGATTTTGGTCTAGCTCCTCCCCTTCTTACCAACTCCCATTTTCAGCAAGAAAGCTGCCCCAAGACGCAGAAGTGGATGATATGCAACCTTCTGTGTCCCTATGTTCAATCTCAGGAATGTTCCAGATACATGCAGCTGAATCTGGCTTTCTAACAACCTTTGTTTTTATATTAAAGATGAAGTTTTTAGGATTATACTTGTCCGTAAAGGTTTTTATTGAACAGGCCACTGGATTAATTAGGTTAGAAAGAGGCACTAGTTGTGCTCTGCATATCTCCCAAACTATCCTCAGTTTCAGCTTCTTATTATAGCATCCCTATGTACACCTTATTCCTTGCCCTTTTCCAAACTTCGCCAATGTATTTGATTCCTAATTCAAAAAATTACAGTCAAAATAAGGTGTGCACATTAAGCCTATTTCTGCTTTGGTATAACACAAAAAAGTTAAAGGACCCCTGACAGTTAAGTTCAGTCGCGAACGACTCTGGGGTTGCGCCACTCACCTCGCTATAGTGGCCAAGGGAGCCGATGTTTGTCCACAGACAGTTTTTCTGGGTCATGTGGCCAGCATGACTAAGCCGCTTCTGGTGAAACCAGAGCAGCGCACAGAAACGCCGTTTACTTTCCCGCTGGAGTGGTACCTATTTATCTACTTGCACTTTGATGTGTTTTCGAACTGCTAGGTTGGTAGGAGCTGGGACTGAGCAATGGGAGCTCACCTCATTGCGGGATTCGAACCGCCAACCTTCTGATCAGCAAGCCCTAGGCTCAGTGGTTTAGACCACAGCGCTACCCGTGTCCTGCTTGGTGCAACATATCTATAAAAGAGCATATTTGCTTCTTTTATGAAAAACAGTGATTTGGCTCAGAGCAATTAACTTTTTGTTCAAGACATCCCTTAAAAGCAGCATGTAATGACTGAAGGCCAGGGCAGGGCAGATGGAATATAGAATGTTGCCTTATACCAAGTTAGACTATTAGTCTACCTCATTTTTATTTATTGTCTACACTTGATAAGAGGCTCTCCAGGGTTTCAGACCGGAGTCTTCTTTTTCGGCCCCATATGGGGATTGAACCTGGGACATTTTGCATGCAAAATATGCATATTGAGCAACAAATCTCCCCTTACTGCTATTGTGGCATGGTTACTAATAGATATTGTTTCACTAGGCTGTTTCAGTCAAGCATCTGGAGCTTACTATTGCAGCCCAAATATACTTTCAGCTGGAAGTTAATACTTCACTATGACAGCTTTGCTCCCTCTTCCAGGCAGATGCAAGAGGATGGTGACCCAGAGCTGGTGTCAGCTGTTGTGCTCCAAATTTGCCAGCTGTTCTGTTTCCCCTTTGCTCTGGACATGGACCCTGAAACTTTAGAGCTTATCACAACAGGTCTAAGGGACTCTGAAATCCCTGCACGGTTACTCCAGGTAAAGCTTTTCTCATGTTGGTCGTCTAAGCACTAGAAAAGTGAAGCCACTTTCCCCAAGGATGCAGACTCTGCCTTAGCCAGACCAGTTGTCCTGCTCCACACAAAGCAATGCCTTTCATCCTGATTCATGGTGGTTGTGCTTATGTGGATGCACTCAAAAAACTGCTTTTCATAAAATGAGGCACCAAATGCCTTTTTTGAAGCTGGTTGTAGGCTGGGAAAGGGATGGAAATGCCAGCCTCATAAAGACATAAGGGAATTTTTACCCTTTATGGGAAACATTTTTAGAATGATAAAGGTTCAGAGTTATGTCCAACAAAGTTGTCCAGTTTGTGGAAAGACTACAAATAGATTTTGTGGCTAGGGTGAAGAAAGGAAGTTCCATTGCATAAGCAAAAGTTTTTGCACAAACACAACTTTGTTGGTGCCAACTTCATACTGGTATGCACACTTTGAGACACTATTCTGCTTTTGCTTTCTTTGTAGGCCTGCATTCACCACCTTCCCTTCTCAGAGACAGAGTTGCCATTGAGTCTCCTGTGCCACTTGGTGCTGAGTGACGAGGGAGTCATTGAGCAGGTGGTGGGGGTGGCTGCCTCAAAGCATGCTGTTGCCTTCTTGTCTGCCATTTTGCTATCAGACCAAGTAGCCCTTACTGCAGACTTGCTCTCTCTGCTCACCCACATAGCCCGGGCCAGTCCAGCTCACCTGCCTTTCCTACAGAGACTCCTATGTGGTTCAGACTCTGCTTCCCAACCACTGAGCCACCTGCTGTGCCACCAAGAATGCCCGGTTCGTGCCAAAACTTGTAGCCTTTTGGGGAACCTGCTGCGCCACAGACAGGGGTTTCCTCAGGTTCTGCAGGACCAGATTGGGCTGCTGGAACATCTGCTGGAATGCCTTTCGGATGAGGATGAACATGTGCGGCGCTCAGCCAGCTTTGCTGTTGGCAATGCAGCCTACCAGGCTGGTCCTCTTACTCCAGCCCTCAGCAAAGCAGTCCCCTGGGTTGTTCAGCTCCTGAGTGATCCTCAAGCCAAGACCCGCTGTAATGCAGCTTCAGCACTGGGCAACTTGGGCCGCCAGTCGGTGGAACTGGAGGATTTGCTGATCCAGAGCAGGGTACCCGGTCGTCTATTGGATGTGGCCTGCCATGATTCGCAACCAGCTGTGCAAGAGGCAGCACTCATTGCTCTTCGATCTATTGGCCAGCAGCCCAGGATCCACCAGGTATTAGTTCAGCAACTGTGGAGGGAAAAGACTCGGCCAGCTGAGGGCAGGCCCTAATAAACCAGCAGTCAGATTTATTGTGCTTCAGTTAATTCCTGACAATGCATAACGGAAGCCTTATTGCAAGGTTACCTGCCATGGTTGTTGAGGATAATGAAGCTTTGCTTGCTGGTCAAGAATTGAGGTTTGTACATTGGGGCAAAAAAAAAAAGAGACATTGGTAGGTTCTTGTTGGCGGGGGGTGGGGCAGGCTTGAGAGTTCATTGCTGCTATTAGCTGCCATATTCTCTTGACCCTTCCTTTCTATGAGAGAAGCACTTTACAAACAGTCAGTGTGTGATACCTGACTTGCTTTGCCATCTTAATAAGCTGTTATCAATATAACTCAACCTGTTCCATTCTTTCAAAAACAGTTGCACATAAGTGAGCTCCAAACTATCCCACCACTGGATTCTCAAGGAATAGATGTTTTTTCCATGATAACTTTCTGTTGGTTCAAAGTGTCTCTGAGCTTATATTAGGTCACCCACCAGTAGATCTCATTCTTCCTTTACCTAGTTACAATCATCACTTTTTATGTGTAAGGGTGGTATCCAATGCACTTGCTCTGTTAGTGCCAGGATTGGCATTTGTGCAATGGAACTCTCCTTGATTCTTGTGCACCTCAAACCTTCCCCAAATTTGCTTTGTATGGCTGTGGAAGCCCCGTAACAGACTTAGAGGGTATGCAGGGAGGAAGGGGAGTTACTTTGCACAGCCAAAAGGCCTTGCACCGACAGTACACTGAATACAACCCTAAGTTGCTAGTCCCCTTTCTATGAAAACATGACTGTGTTCCCCAAGAATCATAGAATTATAAAGTTGGAAGGGTCATCTAGCCCAACCCCCTACAATGCAGGAATCTCAACTAGATTGTATGTGACAAGTGGCCATCCAACCTCCGTTTAACAACTTCCAAGGAAGGAGAGTCCAACACCTTTCATGGGAGTCTGTTCGTTCCACTATTGAACAGCTCTGTCAGAATGACATCTTTCTCGGTACCAGACGTTGAAGATACACTGGAGTTATGAGGCTCTCTATAGAATCCTATTGCTGTGTTATTCACATTGAGGGAGTTACCATAATTACTCAAAAAGGGGCCTCGTTTTCAGTCCCATCCCCAACGTAACATATTCCTCAATCAGCTGTGCATTACTTGCAGTAGATGGAAATCCCAACACAGTGTCCTGATAATGCGGAAGTGATGTTGGAGGCAGGATTAAAAACACAAGCCCTCTCTAAGTAATTGTGCTAATGCCCTACATAGCTTAGCACAATAGGCTATGCCAGGGCACAACATATATCTGTCCCAATCTCCTTTCCAGGTGCTGGTGTCACTCGGAGCAAGTGAAAAGTTGGAAGCACTTTCATGTAACAAACCTCAGACTAGTGCCTACAGCAGCCCACGGCCCTCATCATCAAGGCATTGTAAGAAATTGATCCACCTCCTGCAGCCTGCACACAGTGCCTGAGAATTCAAGAGGGTTCCAATGTGCTCTTCCTTCCAAACACCAGGTTTTGAGAACCATGGAGCTGAAATATGATTGCAGCTACTGTCTTGGAGTGGCCTTCGATATGCCAAAATGTCAAGAGCGTGCTAGTCTTTCTAGCTGAAGTTGGAAGTAGTTGGAAGTAGAACTCTGTTTTACATCATCTGAACAGAGGTGCCACAGTCCGCTGTTCAGATCCATTCACCATTTTCTTGCTATGAACCATCCACGGAAAAAGCCAAGCTGCTATGTTCTCCTACCTAAACAAGACGTGTAGCTCATGTGTAGCAAAAACCTTAGCTCAGTGCACTCTACATTAAGTGCCTTGGGATACTGATCTTTCATGAAGTTGTTTTTTCTTTTTTTTCTGAGAATTTCTTCCTTTCCCCTTGAAGAAGAAGAATGGACAGCCACAAGCCACCAAGCATCGCTACTTAAAAGTAGAAAGAGAACAGTGGCATCGCTGGCCAGAATAAAGTAGTACATCTTTTGCTTTGACTTTTGCAGGCTAAGTTGTGGGTCAGAAGGCAGGAAGCATTTTCAGTTTTTGATAGGAGTTATAGTATCCCCCCTGGAGCCTCTGATCAACTGTAATGGATTGCATGCATTATTTGTTTCAGTATTTCTTTGACTAGGACCCTGACCCAGTTGGTCTCTTGTTTTTTTATATTTAATAGTGTGCTTTTGTAATAAAACCTGGTTTGTTTTCTCACATGTTCCTCCATATGGATGTAGCCCAGAGGCAATTGGTGGAAGAGAGTTGAATCCCACCCAGAGGTCTTAAAAAATAAGTTGTGGGTGCAGAATGACATCCATTCATGCAACAGGACTCCCTCTTCCCCTAAAATTTGTGCTAGAGGATTGAGGACCTCATTTCATGCATACCTACACCACTAAGTGCTACACTGAATTACACCCTATGCCAAAAACACACTTAGATGCAGAAAATATATGAACATTTTGCCACATAATCTACCTAACTTGAAACATTTGTTACAAAATTGAACATGAAAAATTATCTTCCATATTTGTGTTGGGAATTAGTGGGGGAATGTACAAATGAAAAAAGTAAGGTTGCAATTCTAAACACATTCAGCTGTAAACAAGCTATGCTGAACATTGTAGGGCTTACTTCTGCATAAATGTGGATATGTGAGCCATAATCTTACACTCAAATAAAAGCAGGCTTTTGTGAGAGCTACTGTATCACGCAGTGTGTCTGAGATAAGAAAACTCAGGCTCGGGCCCGAAATGCAATCCACCAAGCCTCACTATCTAATCCTTAGGACTCTTCTTAGCAGCCCCGCTTGAGTGTTTTTGCCGGGCTGAAATGTGTCCTAGCATTGTGATAATGCCCTTTGCTTGCCTGGATGTAGGATAGAAAGAACCTACAGTTCAAAGTTAAAATTTACAATTACCAGCACTAGCATGTGGTCCTTGGAAGCCTGCCTGAAGGGAATGCAGTCCATGGGCTGAAAACCATATATGCTGAAGAACTCAATGCACCTGTAGTAAACTAATTTTGCAAGCTTAGCACCATTTGTTTGGAAAGTCAATCTTTGCTGTGCATGGGGCTGAACTCTGGGAACACTAGGTGTAGAGCCCATAGAATCAAAAGCAGCTAAACTGGATTAATCATCTTGCTTTGAGAATCTAGCAGAAAAGGAAGCTGAACTGACAACGGTTTCCACATTGCATGGAAGAACTTAGGTTAGATGAGTTAGGAGAGTTATAGCTGTATCTCTATTCCTTTAATTTACTCAGCTATCCAACCTCAAATGACACCTGCTGTTAATAGGCTTTACAGACTTCTCAGTTACCTTAGGGTA
Source organism: Podarcis vaucheri (assembly GCF_965113315.1). Lineage (NCBI taxonomy): Eukaryota > Metazoa > Chordata > Lepidosauria > Squamata > Lacertidae > Podarcis > Podarcis vaucheri. The sequence continues at coordinate 88,632,909 of NC_138759.1, read as the reverse complement.
GCTGTTAAATGAGAGGCAATAAAGGGGAACAGCAGCATTAAGAAACCACCTCAAGCTGTCGTGTCCATTAGCATGAAGAGCAAAGTTCTATTCTTCACTCCAAATGCACTAGTTTTCAACAACAAACAAAACTGTATGGTACAGTATGCAATTGTGTGTATTCCCACCTAGATCCTGACATAGTACAAGACACATGCTTACTACAACTTTGGGTGGTTGTGAGAACTGGAACTGAGAAGATACTAAAGGATATGATGGCTTGTGTAGCATTACTGCCATCTTGCCTTCAGTTCAAGGTTGTGCCAGGTGCTCACCTACAGCAGTTACTGAACACTGGACATAACTTCCCGAATTTGCGTCTTGGTGGAGCTGCAATGCATGTGCAATGGAATACTGAATACTATCAGGAAAGACCATAACTAGGGTAATAACCATCTGGACATAGGCTTAAAATGGCTGCCAGATCCCAGTGCATTAGGGATACCTGGGAAATTGTGAAAGGAGGGTTTCTCAAATTGAGAAAGGTGGGGTTTCTGGGTGATTGGATAAGATGAAGAGTTAGAACTTTTAACCCAAAATTCACATCTTTGAACCTTTTTTATTAAAAAGACTACAGTTTTTTTAAATATTTAGCCATAGAATAAACACCGCTACACAGTTCAAAGCCCTCTGCCTTTCCTGGGTGACATCAGCAGCCTCCCAGCCCTTCCTCAAAAGGCCCCTATCATGGAGCATTATGGCGCTGTTGCCACCAAAGGAGAGGAAGACAGCTTAGAGCTTCAGAGAAAAACACAAACATATAACATGCCTCCTGCACCAGAATGGGAAAGCTAGGGCTTCTGGCTGGTGGTAGGGGTAGCAAAATTTGTGCTCAGGACACAACACAAAGGCGAGCAAGCTCCACACTCAGTGCTACGTGGCTGCCCATTTCCAAAGTGCAGACATTAGGAGGAAGCTGTATTAACAGGCATCCTCCCCTCAACATTTGACTGGGGCTGGGATGGGATGGGGCAGGCAACACAGGTCAGAAAGGAAACCAACTCTGGAGAACAAGATCATTTTGCATTTAAAGAAAATCATTGCCCCATGACTGAAGGAACCTGAGACAGGCAGCCATCCTCGATACAAAGAGTGGGCCAGTGACTGACTCAGCAAGCGATGAAACTTGAAGGGTGCAAAAGGCAAGAACTGGGGTCTTGCAAATGTGCTTGGAATTGATTGGTGGCCCCTCTTGCTGAGAGGCAGCACCTTCACCTTGATCATAAACTCTCAGAAGTGCAGTTTAAAATGCTGAGGCCTGCAGGGCAAGCTATCACAGCTTTAGGGCCTGCATCTGCAAAGCTGCAGTCACTTGTGAGAATGTGAAAGCGTCAGGAATCGCCTGGAAGTGCCCAGCTTGAAAATTTTCAACAACAAGAAAATGGCCAATTCATGACACTCCCCAACCCACTCAGCTTCTCCAGCAATCATTGGAAAAGAGGCAAAAAATGAGATCCATTACTGGGAGCAAACAGTATCCACTCAGTCGAGAACGCTATTACTGAAGACAGACTGCTGCCTCTTAACAAAGATACACTCCCAATCGGGGGCATCTCTGTTTCCATTTAATTAAAAACCCACTTTATTATTGCAACTTAAAATCAATATTTGAAAGACTCAGCCATCAGATCCTAGAATTAATATTCTGCAAACCTGTGCAAGCAGCAATAGGTATCAGGGGCGGTAACCACCTTTGGAGGAAAAAACCCAAACAATCCTCCACTCCCATTTAGTCCCTCCTTTCTCCTGAGAACATAAATGGGCACACTACTCCAATTAGCAAAAGACTATAAAGAGTGAAACCCCTGAGGTTTCAAAAGTGATTTGAGAGTGGGAGTAGAGTGGAGATAAGCCTAGAGAGCTTGGAGTTGGAGAATGTTCTTCCCAATGTCCTACACACATCATTCCTTTTCAAGCTGCTCTGCTCTTTTCCCTAAGGCAAGGCTGAGGGCAGCAGAAGATTGTGCTCTGGCCAGGGTACATCATAGGGCAGAGCTGGCTCAGCCAGGCCTTAGAGAAAGGTGACAAGAAGTAGATATAAGGGGATTTTGCTTTTAAAGTGCAGCAGTGGAAGAGGAAGCTTTCAAGTCACTGCAAATTGCTTTGTGTTTTCCCAAGTAAATTAAAGAGCCTACAGACAGCCTGGCCTTGGAGTTGAGAATCTACAGGACCAGACTACCCACTTCCTGGAGCCCAAATCAGGTGTCATATTCACACAACTGAATAAAGGAAATTGGGTTGTAGGGTGAAAGTTAAGGGAAAGGGCTAGTGCTCGGAAGTGCAAAAGCAGCTGCTATTCTTGTACAAGGTGGGCAGCAAAGCTCAATTGTGCCCCCTCATCTTGTCCTGACAGCAAATATACTCCACACGATGTCTCCTTTGAAGCCCTACTTCCCCTCCACCCCGAAATTTCTAACTCAAGGGAAGAAACCCACCTCAACCCGTTTTCTCCATACCACCAATCCCTTCTCCCTCTTCCCAACTAAACAAACCAATGTTTTCATAAAAATATTTACAATGTAGACCCTCTGGCACCCCCCTCCATCCAAGAAAACTGCTTTCCTTCCTACTGGGGGGGCATGAACAGTGGGTGCGAGCAGCGGGGATATCTAGCTGAGGATGCGGCGTGCAAAAAAACAAAATGAATAGACAAAGACAGACAAATTGCAGCAGCAGACCAAAAAAGATTGCATCACCACTAGGAAGCATGGGCAAGACGCAACACCCTGCTTGGAAGGCCAACACTAGGAAGAGGACTCACTATTCCAGACATAACACTGTGAATGTGGATGTTTTGCCGTCCCCAGTCAGCACAGACCAAACTCTGCTGTGTGTTCACTTGTCCTTCCCTTGCAGCTGCAGAAATACAGGGGAGCAGTGGGACCTAGGAGCTGGGCAAGGATTCTTCTTCAGGAGGGAGAGCCGGTGTCGCTTGAGCCTCTGTCTCTCCAGAAAGGCCAAGTTCTGCATCCATCTGCTCCAGCTCCCTCTGATCAAGCAGCTCAAAATCATCAGCTTCCTCCTCCTCCTCCTCCCCAGGCAGAGAGGCTGCCCCCACCTCCGCACTCTCAGACAGCTGGGCCTGGAAGCTCAGTCTCTCCTCGGGCTCAGTGGGCAGGAACTCAGAGAGAGAAGGCCCCTCGTTGTCCTCAGAGGAGCGGAGCAGGGCTGACAGGGTGTTCTGCACTACTGTACTGATAGCGGTGGTGACAATCTCTTGGCTCAGTGAATCGATGTGCAGCCCCAGGCCTTGGGCAGTGACAGGTTGGGGCTCCAGGGCTCCTCCTGCCACTGCCTGCCCGTTCCCGTTGAAGTGCGTATTTACAAAGTGCAGGGGTGAGGCCAGGCACAGGATGGATGTGTCTGAACTCATGGCTGCTGCCGCCACGCCGTCTTTCTCAGCAGAGTCCAGTTGGTGGGCAGTGTGGGCAGGCACTGCAAAGTTGTCATCCTCACTGGGTGGTCCCAAGTCTCTGGAATGAAACTCTTCCACAGAAGGAAACTCTGCCAAGTCCTTGGAGAAGGACTCTTCTGGCTCACTGGGAAGGCTCTGCTGGTCCAGATCTGAAAAGCATATTGGGAATATGAACATGGCCTCCCCAAACACCCCAGAATTCCCTGTTCTCAATCATCAATTGCCATTCCAAGCTCAGCTGCCAGTCTGTTTTCTGAATACACTTACGGTACTTGCCTTTGTGTGCCTCCTTATCATCTTATCCTTGAACAGAAATGTTCTTTCCTATTCTTTCATTAACAGGTCAGTTTCTGCTGTTCTATAACTGTACTCCCTGATTAAAAGTCACCAACCCCACTATGATCTTGCTACTGCTTTTCTTTCTTGTTCAATCATCTCACCAGAACAAATCTGAGCTGGTAAATGTATGCAGTATCATGCACGTTAATGCTGATGTATGAAAGCTGTGTATCATAGTGGCTATGAAGAGTGTGAATTCCTTGGTTTGAATCTCACTTTTGCCATGTACTCATTAGGTGCTTTAGATATACCACCACTATCTCATTCTCACTCCTGCCCCCTGCACTACAATATGGGGGAAATAAAAACATAAGAACAGCCTTGCTGAATCAGACCTAAGCCCCATCTAGTCCTGCATCCTGTTCTCATATGCCTATGAGAAATCCACAAGCAGGACATGAGTGAAACAGCACTCTTCCCGCTTGGAACTCCCAGCAACTGGAATTCAGACACACTAGTGGACGGTGAACAAAGCCATTGTGGCCAGCAGCCATTGACAGCTTTATCATCCAGAAATTTGTCTTTTAAATCCATCCACATTGATGGCCATTACTACGTCTTGTTGGAACTAATTCCATAGTTTAAACTACGGTATGTGCTATGTGAACCTCCTCTTGTTTGTTCTGAATTTTCCAACATGCAGCTTCATTACATGTCCTCAGATTTTTGTATTATGAGAAACACCTCTCTTTCTCTACGCCATGCATAATCTTACATTGCTTACATTTAATTGCATTTCCCATTTTAATGTCTACTTCTCCTTTTGAAGCCCATCGCAATTCCTTTCTGTTTTAACCACCCCTAAAAATTTAGTATCAGCAGCAAACTTGGCTACCTTATTGTTCACTCCCAACTCTAGATCATTTATGAACAAGTTTAAAAAGCACCAGTACCAACACCAAACCTTGGTGGACCCCACTTCCTACATCCCTCTATTGCAGGCATGTCCAAAGTCCATTTTGGGGGCCTCATTCGGCCCTGCTGGTAGGTTTAATCCGGCCCCTGTGGCTGTTTATTTCCTGGGGTAAAATCCTAAAAAAAACCTCCACAACTTTAATCCTGAAAAAAGCTTAAAAACTTTGGTTGGCCCTTTGATCGGCCCTCATGGCCCTTCACTACATCAAATCCTGCCCTCTTTGAAAAAAGTTTGGACACCACTGCATTGGGAAAACCCTTCCTTAATTTCTACTCTCTGCTGTTTCTTAACCAGTCCTGATCTATAACAGCATGTCCTCTTATTTCACAGCTGCTAAACTTAATCAGGTGTCTTGGGCAAGGGACTCCATAGTCAATGGCTTTTTGAAAGTTTAAGTACACTATGTCAACTGGATCACTTCTTTCTCTCTCTCTATGTGCTTGCTGACATTCTCAAACACAGGACTTACCCTTGCAGAAGCCACACTGATTCTGCCTCAGCAAAGCTTGTCCTTCTATATGCTTGGTATTCCAATCTTTAATTATGCTTGCTACCAGTTTTCCCAGAAGAGACATTAAACTAACCACCCTGAAATTTCCTGGATTCCCCTGGATGGTTTGCCCCAAACAAGATGATCCTCAGCTTCAAGTGGCTTTCTCCCAGCACACACCTGAATAGCTGCTTTGCCACTTTTTAGACTTTAAGCATATATAGTCTGGTTCCATCCCGGCTGAAATGGAGCCTGTCCCTGGCTTGTCCCAGAACACTTCTCAGTGCTTAACAAATCCAAACCTCTCCACCAACTCATCCATACACTGAACTGCTCAACCCTGCCTGTCTAGCTGACCTTGTGCATGGAAAAGGTAGCATTTAAAATAAATCTACCGTGAAGGTCCTGGCTCTCAACCTCCAACTTAGCTACCTAAATTGTGTTTCCAGGGTTACATGACATTTCCCCACGTCATTGGTGCCAACATGCACCATGGCAACAACCCTGACCTATCATACAAGGTAGCTAGGATAACATGATAACAAAGCTGATGTGCTTCAAAGCACTCTATGGCACTATACAAACAACAACAATCATACTTAGCATTGCAGGCTGGGGCTCCCTGAAGTTACTCCACCAGGTTCTTCCTCATTGGTAAAGCCTCAGGAAAAGCTCTGCATGCTACTGCAGTGGAATTGGCTGCAACTGCTACTTCTAAGTGTGTAAATGAGCTATTATAGAACAAGACCCAATACTTTGGATTTTCACATACACAGAGATTTAGCAGTAATGATACCACATTACCACTAGCTACTACAACATCTATATAGTACAAGTGTTCTAGTTTTTGGATTAAAATACCATCCTTTATGGTTTTCAATTTACACTGTTGTGTGTGGTTTGGGGGTAGGAGGCTTGCAAATGAATAAAAGTTATGCTCAGGGGAAAGGAAGCTCAGGTTCAGGGCCAGATGCAGCCTTCTAGGCCTCTCCATCTGGCCCTCAGGATTTGGTAAGGCTACACTTCCTACCACACCCTTCTCCACCAAAGCCACACCTCCCACCAGCCCTGGTTTGTACCCTTCCTCGAGTGTTTTTGCCTGGCTGGGATGTGTCACTGAATTCTGATACTGCCTCTTGCTGGCCTGGATGGAGGAGAGAAATGGGTGTGCAAGTGTGCTTAGAAAGTAGCCTACTATACAGAGGCAAAATTTACATTTTCTGCTCAGTCCACCAATCACTGGGAGAGAGGAAATGCTGCCCTTGGTCTAAAAAGGTTGACCACTCCTGATGTAAGGTAAGGCTAGGGTGACAATGAAATTGGTTGAAGAAGTGGGTCTTTTTGGTTTACAGCCTCAAGGACTGCAATCCTCAGTGAAATATGTTGCCTTGGTAATGTCAGCTGTTCATCTTAGGTGGGGGAGAAGAGTATAGGGGGATCAAAGCTCAGGCAAGGAGAGCCTAGAGTGGACAGCTAATCCCTGAAGACTTAACAATGCTGCAGAAGAACTTGGGCTGTTGCACCAGTAACCCCCATAGTAAGGGAGCTACTCGCATTCTCCCAATGGCCTGCAAGTTACGGAACAGTGCAGGATGTCTATCATCAATCAAGAAATAATAAAGACACTGGACTCTGCATGGTAACATGTAAAAATATAGTAAACAAGTACATCCATGTTTCCTGGTAAAGACAGCTGTATTCAGGGGCCACTCAAAATCTGGAAATCAGATTTGATTTTGGTCCTTTTCAGCCCAAAGTTCATCATTCTCATGAATTCTAAGCCCTACAACTACCCTTCATATCCTAGTTTTCATCTCTGAACACTCTAGAAGGGAACACAACTTGTACTCTACTACACAGTGGCCCCAAATAATATGCAGCATTTGGGTTTGGGGAGTAAGAAAATGGCACCTTCAGACACGTCGGTCAGCTGTGGTGTGGTAGCTCTGGAGACGGAGAAGCCTCCACTCTCCAGGATAGAGGCCTCCTCATCAGAGAGCTCAGAGTCTGTAATTGACAACGCCAGAGCTGTCTTTTTCACATCCACCTGCAAAAAGGAGGAGCATGAGGACATTTTTTTGTTCTTGTGACTAAAAATCTCCACCTTACAGTGGAGCCACTAGGTCCCACCTGTTAGCCTAGAATCTCGGCCATCAGAGTCTGAGCCAATATTAACTTGGATTTCAAAGAGGGATGCACTAAAAATATTAACCTTTTACTGAATGGAAACAATGCATGGATTATCAAAAAGATGGATATTCCAATTACAAAAATTAGTTGTAAGATTAACTGTAGAGGAATCAGTGACTTGGGATTCTGCCATCTTATTTTCTGGATTTAAAATTGGACATGCTTATGTGTCTTAAACATTTAACCCACTTGACCCACTCTGACCAAACAGGAATTTGAACCCAGATCCAACATACCAGGTTGGTTATATATCTAATTAGTGATGGCAATAATGAGGAAGAACTATCCTCCAAGACTAACTCTTCCGCCTAAACCCTGAGAGATAGAGTGATTTTGGCTCTGAAAAGAAAGGTTGGAGAGTCAGACGTTGGAGGGAGCATTTGGAGAGAGATGCCCCCTACAATGCCAACCTGACTACTCCTCTCTGTCCCCCTGAATCTGAAGTATCATGCCAAGTTTCCAGGGCAGGCATCAAGGGTCAGGATGGATCTGCTAAGGGGCCACACTTCAGGAGTGGGACCACTGACGAGCCACCACTGGACCTTCTCTGCCTCTTCATCATTGCATTCTCCTTGTTCACCTGCCTTTTGCTCTGGCCAAGACCACTGGGAAAGTGAGAAGGAGGGGCAACAGATGCCAATACCTGCTTGTTCACTGGCTCTTTGCCCAGCAAGCACATAGGTGGTAACAATGACAAAAAAAGAGCAGTTGGTGATAATAGTGTTGAGAAGATAAGGCAAGGCCCAAAGGAGTGAGGGTGGGGGAAGAAGGCCCTCCAAAACCTGCAAGTTCCTAAGTCAGAATGAATACAGTAGCCTTTATGAAGGGAACAAGTACAAGATCTCAGACCTTCCAACCCTGCAGGCAAACTCACATCACTTGAAAGAAATGAATTCTTGGGAATGAAGCTCAACACCAACATGTATCTCTTACCACTGGAGAATACCCAGACAGCTCCGCCTCACTCTCACTTTCAGTCTCTGCCATCGGCTCATTGCCAGTTTCGGGCTCACTCTTTCCTTGACGCTCTATTAGAAAACACATACAAAATGCTTAATGGGACATCAGTGGAACTAGTCCTATAAGAAGAGGACCAGGAGAATATTTCATCAGAAGCTTCATACAGACTGTGCTTCCTCACAGTACGGTGGTACCTCGGGTTAAGAACTTAATTCGTTCTGGAGGTCTGTTCTTAACCTGAAATTGTTCTTAACCTGCGGTACCACTTTAGCTAATGGGGCCTCCCGCTGCCGCAGCGCCGCCACTGCACAATTTCTGTTCTCATCCTGAAGCGAAGTTCTTAACCCGAGGTACTATTTCTGGGTTAGCAGAGTCTGTAACCTGAAGCGTCTGTAACCCGAGGTACCACTGTACTGGACACTAATGCACATTAAAATCCAGCCATCTCCAGTGATTTTGGACCTCACCCCACTGGACTGAATGCTCCTAGCTAGCCAGCCCAGTTTCTAATTTTTACTTGCTGGGACTAACATCCTGCATCCTATCATCAAAAGCTATGCATTTCAGGTACTGTGGAGCTGTTGTCTTACTTTTCTTTTCGTGTTTAAGATGCAAGGTATCCACCTTCATGCTGTAGTCCAGTTTCATCAGAATGGGCTCCAAGCGTGTGTACATCCTCTGGATAAGTTCATGGTATACCACCAGTGGCCACAGCAAGATACTGAGCACTGGAGACAGTCCAGAAAGTGTTAGAAGCATATATTCTCAGAGACAAAGAAGCAGTCAATTTCCCAAAGGATACTCAGTGTCCAGCCATCCACCAGCTGCGCCTCATTAAATTCAATCTGTGTCCCTGTTCCCCACAAGGTGTCGGAACTATTATGTGCATTTAATTTCTTTTAAATGAGCTGGATAAAGAAAATTCCTGGGCATATGCTTAGCTAAGTCACATGTCTAGTTTTAAGGGATAAAACAGCCCAGTTATACTCACAGACAATGTAGGAAATCATGATTCCAGGAACATAGTGTCCTACTATCGCTAAGATCAAGCATCCTGAGCAGACTCTGGCACAAAACTGGAAGTACAAGGCAAAAGGAGATAGAGAAGAAAGGTTTAGCACAGTGGAAGCATTCCCAGGACAGCCAATAAGCCACCTTTGCAATGGCTCAAGAGATGCCCCCAATCCCAGAGAGCCTTGTTCTAATTAATAACTGCTTGTATTCACCCACACAGCCATTTTGAATGCTTTGTGTATCTGCCATGCCAGAATGATTGGCTACTCTTTTGCTCCCGGGTGCTGTTGCCAGGTAGTGTTATAACAGAGCCGGGTGGGGATCCAGAAGTACCTGCAACAGCAAGCTGCATGTCTGAAATAGCTGACTACAAGAGGAAAAAGCCTGACTTTTTCTATGCCGATCCCAACACTCTGAAAGGAGTATGTGTTTGATTCACTATTAGGCTGTCAATGGAAATGGAAGAAATTTGCCACTGGCAAAAGATACTGGAACAGATTTCAGGACTTCCCTCATCCTGAGATAAAATAAGACCCATACATTACTCCCCTCTCTACCTGCCTTCCCTTTAACTGATCGGGACTATATAATATAAGGTAATGCTTTCTCCTCCAAGGACAGGCCATTAATTAATCAATAGAGAGAGCTGCTTGCCATCTATGCTCATAAATCCCAGACACTACAGCAAGAAAATCTGAATTCTGCTCAGGGCCAGAACTGCTCATTTACTGCTTATATGGAGCAACTGCTGCAAGCAACAATCTCACATTTCAATGCAGGAATGAGGCCATCACATGGAAATGCACCTCTGCGATGAAAGACAAATGTCAAGAACAGAGTTACAACACAAATATATCACATTATGCATTTTGGATTACTAAACAGAACTGGGTGACAGCGGAGGAAAAAGAAACAAAGAAGTGACATCTACAAAGCAACATCAATACGTATGTGCGGGCTAAGCGTATGTCTGCCCTCAGCTGTTTTTCTCAGGATAGTTTCTGGAACACACTGTACCTTGTCTGTACTGGCATACTTGGTTAAAACCCTATTCCCATTTTTTGTTTCCACATATATTGTGAAAAATACTAGATTCCCTTAAAATTGCTGTTTGGAATACAACGTTTACACCACATGTTGTTGTGTATGCACATCCTTTCTTAAACTGAAGCAATATCCATGTAGAAAAAATAATCCAGTGTGAAGAAGCCCTAAGTGCTAGGAGCAACTGTGGATATGTATTTGTATTTGAATAAATGTATGTGAATATGTATGTATGTATGTATGTATGTGTTAACAAGTCACGGCCCAAAGGCAGCATGGGGGAAAGTAGCCATGTTCTAGGATTTTCCCTGAGAGGGCCTGATGACTCCCAGCTTACCTTAGCAGGGTTTTGCCTCTTGTATTGCAGCAGCTCCTGAAGGTACAATCTGAAGGTAATCCAGCTCTCTGCCAGGAAACGACAGAGCTCTGGGACACTTAACAAGTGAGGCTGCGCTCTTGCCATCTCACTGTCACTACAGGGATGGAAACAATGTATCAGCACTTTAGACCTTCCAGGTACGCTTGCCACAAGCAACAGAGAATCACTTCCTGCAGGCAGTATTAACAGAAAGCTATCAAAGTTGTTGTGGAACAAAGTTATGGCCAAATGTTGACCTCTTTCAATTGTTCCATATGTGTAAGTAATTCAGCTTGCCTCTCCCCTCATTGGTTCCTCCAACTCCCCCAGAGCCAATTTGTGGGGTGGGGGAAAGAGAGGAGGGAAAGCCACAAGCAAAGTTCCTGAGCAGGGCTTTCACCAATGGGGCTGGTTAGGTGAAGCCCACCCAAAAGGGGCAGGATTCAACTAACTAGTCCTGCTAACAGGGACTTGCACAAGAACCTCTGCCTGTGGAATAGGACTCCCTCCCCACAGGGAAATCAGCAAGGGGAAGACTGGGAGACCCTTCCAGAACAGGGGCAGGGGGAGATGGGGAATTGTTCTGTCTGAGAAACTGAAAAACTTGTGCTGATGAAAAGACTGCCACAGCACAACTGTTAATTCCTTCCTACATTCCTTTCTTGGAACCCCATGTCTCCTAAGCCTCAGGTGGCATTTTCCGGACAGACATCCATCCAGTAGGTGACGACTACAATTGAGCGCCTCCTCTTGGCCTTGAAATGCCATTAAATCCTGAGAAGAAGGCATCCATCCGACTCTTCCAATTTCTAGAAACCGAAAAGAGAACCAAACCTGACCCCATTAAGGAAGGGAAATGAGTAAGGAGCCCTACAAACCCATTTGGGGAAGCACTTTTCAGGTCATGACACAGGTCAAAATACTGAGTAAAAGAGAGCAGGCAAGGCAGAAGGGTGGCAAGAACCATCTCCACTATGAAGACAATACAGAGCAAACCTACCTGTCTCCTCTAGGTTCCTCCAATGGCTGCACTGCAGGAGAAAGAAGAAATATATAATTCAGCTAAGCAGTAAGTGAAGTGTGACAGTTTAAATGCTAGAGGTTACTTCCTTCAGCAGCCTGGCCTTCAGCACTTAGAGCATGATAGCTCACTTCGTTAGAGCAGGGCGCTGATAACACAAACCTGCAACCTTGGTATTATCAGCACCATGCTCTAACCAACAGAGCTATCATGTTCTATGTAGCTGCGCACACACAACTACAGAAGATCTGCATTGTTTGATGTCCCAAGACATACTCCAACTGACAAAATTGCAACTGGGGAAGGGGGAGTTCTGAAACTGAGCCCAGCCCACCTCTGCTGAGGAACTTTCTCATAGCTCTGGCCAACAGGTTTGAATAGTAACATATTTTGCCAGTAAGCAATCACCAAAGTCTGAGCAAACTCAAAAAACAGGTGGGGAGAGTGCTCTGGGCAGGGTTGTTGGTACCAAATTTGATATGTGAGAATCTCAGGTAGCTTCTTGTATTATTTCCACAAGCGTTTCTCTTATTCTTGTGTTTAAATACACTTTGGAAAGAGACAGGGATCACATAAAGTTCCAGGGTGCAAAAGTATCTGTGTCCTCATTCCAATGTCACCTCAAATCACACTTCTATACATGCATTTGGCTTTTCCTCTGCTGTACACCCTACACTCATCAAAGAGGTCAGCACTTTGAACAAACTTCCTGAACTGATTCAGATGTAATCAAAACTGAGAAGGTATATGCTACATCAGGCTTCCTCAGCCTCGGCCCTCCAGATGTTTTTGGCCTACAACTCCCTTGATCCCTAGCTAGCAGGACCAGTGGTCAGGGATTATGGGAATCGTAGTCTCAAAACATCTGGAGGGCTGAGGTTGAGGAAGCCTGTGCTACATAAACCACACATTTACTCAAATAACGGAGTTTGGGCACAGGATTGGAATTTTCTTGATGTAGAAGTTGGATTGCCTTGGGACACAGTATGAAGAAACCTTGGCTTTGGTTTCTTGAAAGCAGATTTGTTGGGTGTTTATCTTGGAGTGGATGTGTTGAATAATTTTCTACATATAGCTAACAGATGAAGAATCAGAAGTTCTCATTTTCTCACCCCCCCCTTTTCTTCTTTTTTCTTCATCTTGTTTTTCCCCTTTTCTTTCTGATTTGTGTTTTTATTTAGGATAGTTTTTTAGTCTTGATAAAAAGATACCTGACATCAATCTTTGTATTTTCTTACAAATTTCAATAAAATATATTATGTGAGGGGAAAAAGAAACCCTGGCTTTACAAAGCCACCCAGGGAGCTCCTTAAAATGTGACCTTTGTTTGAGCCTAGTTGTAGAGAAGATGTGTGAATAAGCTCTTTTGCATTAGAGATTTGAAGCTAGAATTCAAAGCTCATCAGATATGACTATCTAGTGTAGCTGACGTGCTATGCTGTTATAATGTGCAGTCAGCTGCACACAGTCTGTACAAGCTACAGTGCTTGGGGCTAGCTCAGGGCTTTCCCCTGGGCCACATACACAGAGCTGACAGGCTGGTGAATAGAGCAGTGGAGCGGCAGAAAGCAATCTTGTTAAGTCTGTGACCCAGATTCCAGGCAATCAGCCCTAACAGAGGGAGCCAATCACCATCTTCCTCGGGCAGCAGAGATTCTGGTGGGTACTCAGGCATTGCAGCAGCCACTGCCCACATGAAAAATCTTGGGCCCATTTCAGGAGTGTGAAAAGCTACTATTGTTAACACAGAAGCCTGGCTGTAATGTTTGTTTACGGCAGCTCCAAATACATGGGCTACTGTGCTTGCCTGTTATTTCAGTACTGTTGCTTGCCAGAGTGCTGAATCCAGGCATCATGTACTGGGGCAGCAGGAACGCAACTGTTTACACCATGCCGTTTTGTACCTCCTAATGCACCAACAAGAAGCTAATGCAGCCTTTGACTTTGTTAGCTCTGGCAGGGGCATTGTGCTGCTCACTTAACAATTGCTTCCCCTTGTGTAGCAGTCTTATGGGCCCGAAAGATCACACAGAAATCTCAGTCCACTGCAACAGCAAGTTATTAACCTTGAATCCACAGTGAATTTCTCAGTACAGTCTCTCTATAAATTTGGCTGTATTCTGCATATGAAAAATGTTCACCATGTTCAGAACTGCTCTTCTTGGCCCTTCAAACAGGGAGGAAGCTGCATTCCTATTTAATGATACAGCTCCAATACGATTCATAAGGATAACAACAGAATCTGCCTGGGATCTAATCAGGATGACTGTGTCAGTTATGAGGGTCAACATTAGATGCTTCTTGGATAGGTGGCTTGTCAGTTGATCTTACATAAACCAAGTTGGATAGTAGTTCTGCTCACCAGGTCGTTTAAGAAAAGTAGGAAGAAAATAACCCTCAGCTCACTATGGCTGGCCTACTATTTTGTCTTATGTAACCCCACAGCAACTCTACTCTTTGCCAGCAGTTATCTGGAACAAAACAGCCTTAACTTAACTCAAGTAATATTTAACATAAAAATAAAATGATGCTGATCCTGCTACTCTACAGGAAATTCCTCCAGCACAGGAAGATTAAAGCAGAAATCCGTTACTAAGAGTGATATTACTGGTGCTTTGCATCATTCTGTGACATGGGAAACCTTCCAAAAATCACAAAGTGAAACTGACATGATACACCTTACTGCACAAGAAGAGTGTGTGATCCAATTTTCTGGGCTGCAATGTTTTTACAAGTCCTGCTTGAACAGGGCACCTAGGTCTCTGTTTTTCTAAACCACTCCCTGCCAGTATTTTGTTTAGGGTTTGATGTCTGGGCACAACAGGGCTGATTAAGTGAATTCAATATTAAATCCAGACAATAGACTCCCTCTAACATCTTGTGATCAGCTTCTCTCTTGGAGGATTGAAGACATTGTGAAATATCATATATACTGATTAATGAAAACCAGACTCTGCAAGTTGTTGCTCATATGTGTCCTAAAAAGTGTCCCAAAAAGAGTTAATTAGAGATTCCACCATGTGGAAAGACACAGCCTCTACCATAAGTGTGGCTAACCCCACATTGTGGGGACCTGATCCCGCCCCCAAGCAAATTTTTATGGCTTACAAAAACTACACCAATTTGGCAGTGGCAAGAAGAAGAAATCAAAGTAGATACAGCACTGAGATGAAGATGGGGATACAATTTGCACACACCCCCGAGCAATCATTCAATGAGTGGAGAGATTTAAACCACTGCCCCCTTTGGTAATCTGCCCTTCCAATTGAGAAGGGAAGCTGTTTCTCTGTGTGCAAAAGAGAGAGTGGGGTGACTCACTTCTGGTTACACTCGCTGCTCTCATGGGACCCCTGGAAGGTTGGTCAAGAACAAATACAGACCTTGGGCGAACAAAAGGCTAGCCACTGGTGCTCCACATGCTGAGCTCACCAAGGGTATATTTCTTGAGGACAGTGAAGGAAAGACATTAGACATTGTAGGCCAACACCACATAGTTGCCTGGTTCTGACTCAGGCACTCATGATACCACTTATTTAATCCAAAATTTGTCAAGACTTGCAGGCAGTTACATCCACACTCCTTAAGCTCTAACTGTACAAAACAAATTGCTACATTTAATCTTTCAGCCAAACAGCATTTCTCACATGACTGCCCTCAACAAACAGAAAGGTGCTCTAATGTGCATTCTCAACATGAGCAGAAGCAAAGAGATGAAAAAAAACAAAAAACGCCAGCAAATATTAACCAAGTGCCTTTAGTCCAAAGAACGCCAATTACTTGCTACTTTTTATTCAGTATAGTATAGCAAAAAAGGGGGGAAGTGTTAGTTCAAGGCTTGGTCAGCAGGAAATCACAGCAGGACAGGAAGCAATGAACTGAACTTGGAAGAATGCAAGAATCAACCAAGATTATCCCTGCTCCAGAAGTACACCACTTCCTTTACTTGTACAACCTTCACTACTTCACTTACCTGAGAAATCCAACAGGAATTGAGGCTTCCATCTCTCCAACAGGAGAACACCAATAAAGCCCATGCTGAGGAGGAATAGAGGACGCAACGAAGTGGAGGAAAACAGCCTGGAAAGTTACAGGGATAAAGACAAAAGTTAAAAGAGGCCATCTCACACTCACTCATTTCACAGAAATTGCTGAGAAAGCACCTGCACATTTTACCCCATAACTTCCTTTCTAGGAGGGCTACAGACTTACTTACTTACTTACTTACTTACTTACTTATGAAAGCTCA
The DNA here is from genome assembly GCF_965113315.1 of Podarcis vaucheri. Lineage (NCBI taxonomy): Eukaryota > Metazoa > Chordata > Lepidosauria > Squamata > Lacertidae > Podarcis > Podarcis vaucheri. Next base: position 88,616,877 of record NC_138759.1, on the reverse strand, counting down.
GTATCTGGGGCATCAGTTAAAGCCTTTGCAGGTGCCTTGGCACTCGTCAGTGGCCCTTAATCTAGGCCGGGCACAGGCAAACTCGGCCCTCCAGATGTTTTGGGACTACAACTCCCATCATCCCTAGGTAACAAGACCAGTGGTCAGGAATTATGGGAATTCCAGTCTCAAAACATCTGCAGGGCCGAGTTTGCCTATGTCTGATCTAGGCCATATTGTGCCAAATGCTAGAGTACATTTCAAAGTTTTCAAGGTCCAAGTCCAACACTATAGACCAGTGTCCTATACAGTGGTACCTCGGGTTAAGAACTTAATTCGTTCTGGAAGTCTGTTCTTAACCTGAAACTGTTCTTAACCTGAAGCACCACTTTAGCTAATGGGGCCTCCTGCTGCTGCTGCATCGCCGCTCCACAATTTCTATTCTCATCCTGAAGCAAAGTTCTTAACCCAAGGTAATATTTCTGGATTAGTGGAGTCTGTAACCTGTAGCGTATGTAACCTGAAGTGTATGTAACCCGAGGTACCACTGTAATAAATTTCAGAAGGAAAGTCATTACTGAAAGCAATTTCCACTTGGATGACATAGAAGATAGTTCAGAAAGAGGAAACATCAGTAAACATCATGTGCACATGTCTGCAGAAGCTATTTTCCAAAATGACTGTCTGTCACTCTGCTGCAGCTCCTATCTCATGAAGAATGACATCCATAACATTTATGTCAGATTATAAATTTTTAGGTAGTCCAATGATAGCCAATTTTAGAAATTATATTATTCTAATATAACAAATAATTAATAGCCAACAAATGTGGAATGTGGAATTGGGTTTGTGCAACCCAAACTTGCTTTGGACCACCACAATGGTTATACCCAAATTGCATTTGGTCTAGCAACACAGTGCTTGGACACAAGAAACTGTGTGGTGTGAAACTATGCCAACGACAACCAAAATGTGTAAAAAAATAAGATGGAACTTAGGAACCACCAAACTCTGACAAAATATACTCTTCTGTTCACCCAAAGCTTATTGTGGGAATGGGATGCGCACCCCTGTTCCTTTTTATTTTCTACCTATTTGAGCTATCACTGGCAGAAGTTCACATCCTTGAAAGTGTTGTATACAGCTTCCAACTGAAATCTATTATAGGCACAGAATTTCTATGCATCGGACCATGAGTGTACAGTTTAGAGACCTGTACTCTGTGTAATTAAAGGTTTAAAAATTACAGGCATCCAGTCAACTAGAAAAATGATGTTGGTGGCACCTAGTAATTTGAAATATATTAGCCCGAGCATGTAAAGGTAAAGGTACCCCTGCCCGTATGGGCCAGTCGTGTCCGACTCTGGGGTTGCGCGCCCATCTCGCTTAAGAGGCCGGGGGCCAGCGCTGTCCGGAGACACTTCCGGGTCACGTGGCCAGCGTGACAAGCTGCATCTGGCGAGCCAGCGCAGCACACGGAAACGCCGTTTACCTTCCCGCTAGTAAGCGGTCCCTATTTATCTACTTGCACTTAGGGGTGCTTTCGAACCGCTAGGTTGGCAGGTGCTGGGACCGAGCAACGGGAGCGCACCCCGCCGCGGGGATTCGAACTGCCGACCATGCAATCGGCAAGTCCTAGGCGCTGAGGTTTTACCCACAGCGCCACCCGCGTCCCTATAGCCTGAGCAAGGTGGGTACCTAAAAAATATGCTGCTGGCTTATTTTATGTTATGTTTTCTTCTCTTTCTAGCCCTGTATGTATTACTGTTTGAGAATTTTTCTTCTTTTAATGAGAAAATATTTTCTGGCAGGATCTTTCTCCCTTCTCTTAAATTATTATTAAATATTATAACAAAAAATATTTCTAGTTTAAATTAACATCTCCACAAACTGCAGTCTTTGGAAGTGTACTACCAACCCCTACTTGACTCCAGCCTGTGAATCTGCTCTGCTGACAGTCAGCTCATTGTCTGCAAGAGTAAACAGGATGTTTCCCCCCACCCCCAGCTGTATGCTGGATTCCACCACACGGGCTTGTTCAATGTTGCTGTGTGCGCAGAGGCAGGATAGGCAGAAAACAAGGAATGTGCTAGCACTACAGTTCTCATCCACTGCAGGCTTAACAACAGCACAGCTTGTAGGGCTTACTCCCAGCCTGGCACATTGCCAGGGGTTACTACTAAGCTACCAGGCCCAAGCTGGGGATAGTATGAACCATGTGGGTTGTACACAGTGAGTGCACAAATTCTAAGTAGAAACACTCCTGGGCGAGTCTCCAATTATCTGCAGCTGCTAGTAGCAGTCCGTGTTTATCACAAGCCAAGTCCTGGAGGCGCACTTGGCACCACCCGTGCGTCAGGGAGAGGTCTGTTTATACTTTGAGAGTGAAGAGGGAAGTCTACATGACGCTAAACCCAACCAATGTTAAGTCCCACATCCTAAGCTTGTGACTGCAATCCTTGTTAGATCAAGTGTAGAAGAAACCACAAAATATGCCTCAAAGCAAAGCCTTCTTGGGTCCACCAGGGACTTAATCAATCCATGACTGCACTGTGGTCAGGGGCAACAGAATTTCGTCCATACAAGACCAGCAGTAGTCTCAGACAGACAATTTCAAGGAGGGAACCCCACTACTGACTCATGCATGCAGGTTGTTCTATACTCTTCTCTATAGCTCATAGGCAGAGTACATGTGTGGCATGTAGAAAGTCCAATGTTAAGTCCCTGCTATCGTCAGTTAAGAGTCTCAGGGACTAGGGCTGGGAAAGTTTTTGACTTGCGACTCTAGAGTTTCTCTGCCAGTGAAAGTAGTAGACCATTGACCTGCTGAGCCCAGTACTGACTCCCTGTAAAGTAGATTCTTATTGCTGAAATAAGCAAGTAATCCAGGGGGAAGGGTGTTGAACTTACTTTTTTACCCCCAGACATCTGGGATGAATTTTAACAATTAGATAAGCAAAAGTTTGCTACAGGAGGGTGCAATCATTTTTTCACTAGACGTCTGGACCCAACATCCTTCCACTCCCAACGGTAATTATAACTTGAGGCACCATTCTGGATTTGTTTATAAAGGATATTGAAAACTGCTCCAAAATGTAATGTTAGTGCCAAGTAGGAGCAAATGAAAGTTTCCCATGCTTTCCTATCTTTTAAATCACTCATGTCATCTCACAATTTTTGCAGATCTACATGAAGAAGCAAAGATGTTATGAGTTTCTTTGACTAAGCTTTCAGGGTCCATTATTTTAAAGTAATCTGCCTCCCTTCATAGTGCACAGGAAAGAATATTTAGAATTGCCACTTTTCTCATACTAATGAAGAACCACAAAAGAAGGATTTACATTGCTTTTATGATTTGTTGTTGTTTCCAAACAGAAGCTTCTAGATTGCTAGAGAGTGATACCAAAATTGGGCAAAAGTATGGTGTCCAGAGATCTCGTGGTTTTAAAGGTATCTAGCAATTCTTTTTTAACTTTCAGAAGATAGGGCCAAGAATCCAAAAGTCAGATGACATTTAAAGGCGCATCTGAAGTACTTTGGGGCTGCAGTAGTGATCCAGACAGTCATACAATCATAATGCACATTCCACCCACTATCAATTAGCAATTCATCTCAGTGTTCCTTCACATTGCTCTTACTTCTGGGAGAAGTGCTGCTCTTTTCAGAATGACTCCAACTTGTGGGGGATGTCCCTGCACACCTGTGCCTCCTTTAAAATAGGATAATCCTTGGCCATGGAGGGAATTCACAACCAAATATCCTCCATTCTCAAATGCTTTATTGCTCATATCAACTTTGATCTTTTACACATGCACTGTGTAGTTTTACCTGTTGCAAGGCCTTTCCATCACCATTGCATAACTACATTTTACCAGATCTCTCCCTTGCAACTACCACTCAACTTCACAGCCCTAGATTCCCTTCCACAACTGCAAATTTCTTACCTATTCCACTTTCCTCAATTCCTCATACTAGCCTCCCCAGTACCTTTCCCCACAATTCCCTAACCTCAAGAGACCTATTTCCAAATGTCCCAACCAAAATCTTTGCACAAATTGTATGTGTGTTTTGATTGATTTGGGGAGACCTTGGTCCAAACTCCAGCTTACTGACTTGGGCAACTGATTATTACTAAGCTCAACCAACCCTACAGGGTTGCTATGAGAATAGCCAGAGAAACCCTATACAGTGGCACCTCGGGTTACATACGCTTCAGGTTACAGACTCCGCTAACCCAGAAATAGTACCTCGGGTTAAGAATTTTGCTTCAGGATGAGAACAGAAATCGTGCTCCAGCGGCGCAGCGACAGCAGGAGGCCCCATTAGCTAAAATGGTGCTTCAGGTTAAGAAGAGTTTCAGGTTAAGAACGGACCTCCAGAACAAATTAAGTACTTAACCCGAGATACCACTGTATATGAAAACCTGAGATCTTTAGAGAAGGGAAGGTTTACATTAATAGGTAAAACATAATCGCATGGGGCTATCAACTTATTCCAGAATAATGCATGGCAGATACTCAGAATGAAACAGAATGGCTATTCCTGAGCAATCCTACCCTTGACCCACATCAGAAAACGCTACCCTAAAGCTGCCACACAGGCCCACTTCACACCAGACTGGCAATTCCTTTCCCTTCGAAAGCTTCCCTGCAGACAACTGGAATATTATGAGGAGCACAAGCTTATCCACATTTACTCTGAGGTAAGTCCAACGGATTTCAATCGGGGTCTACTCCCAAGTAAGCACGCGTAGGAGAACAGCTCTTATGTGGTATTAAATTTGCAGCAGGATAGGTGACCCTAGGCCCGGGGCTCTCTTGCAGCCTGGCCTGCTTCCTCTCGCCAAGAGAGAACCGGTCGCCCAGCTGAAACCACGTCAGGCGCATCCACGACCTCATCTACCTGCCGGCTCTACTTTCAGCCCCCTTCGCGCGGTTCCTAACCGCCGCCGCTGCCACGCACGTGAACAACACCCCCCCCCCGCGCGCGCGCTACCTCCCGGGGCCCCATCCTGCGCCCCCCCCCGTAGTGGCCTCCGCCTCCTCTCACCACAGAGCAGCTCCGAGCGCGGCGGCCCCGGCCAGGCTCTGCGGCGGCCTCTCCCAGACCAGTAGCCGCTGCACGGCGGCCACCGTCGCCTCCCAGCCCCTCAGGCGCCGCCTCAGGTGGACGGCCAGAGCCAAGACCTCCTGCTCCTCCTCCTCTTCCTCCTCGCCTCCGGCCGCGCAGCCACCGGGCACCGGCACCGGCTCCCCTGCCTCTGCCGCCGGGACATCCGAGCTGCCGCCGCCGCCGCTCGCCATCTCTTCAGCCACCGATCAGGAAGGGGGCGGGGGAGGAGCGAGGAGTCCTCCTGACAGCCGCGGCCGGAAGCAGCCGCAACAGCCATACAGACGCCGAGGCCGAGCGACTCAGCGATCACGTGCATCGGCCTCGGAGAGTGAAGCGGGATGTTTTCATGCGACACGCATGCGCAAGCCGCTCAGTCCCTACTATTCAAGAATAGAGATAGGAAAAGTTGAGAGCGGCTACTATTCGGCTTCCTGCAGAAATAGAAATCCTGGGGTTTCTTTTGAGGCTGTTTCAACCTTCCGCTTCCAGGGCGAAAAGGAAAAGGCCGTATATTGGAAAACCATGGAGAAATTATAGCTACGAGTGGGCTGCGGAGTATGCCCGCCGCTCCCTTCTAAAAAGAAAATAAAAACCAATAAAGAAGGGACGGGTCGTATTCTTTTTTAATTCAGGTTATTTCGTTTGGAAAAAATGTATGTGTGTGTGTTTAAAGAAGGGTTTAAAACGTTTTAAGAATTGCTCTGTCAATAGTAACACAATCCATTGTCCTTATATTGCAGGTGGGGAATATGGCAGTGACAGTGGCTTCTGACAGCTTTCAGCGTAGAGGTGGAGCTAAGACGAAACATTTCTCACTAAAAATAAAATAAAATGCATGCCTCACAATACTGCAGTATTCCAGAACCTATATTAGCACAACATATTAATTAGGGCAACAAAAATGTCACAAAATGGCATGCAAGCTTTTGAGTTCTCCAGAAGTCTTCATCAGGCAAAATGGTAAACAGCAGGGTGGGTGGGAGAAAATGTAGACTGGTAGCAAAGCCACAAGGTATCTTGCAAAAGGCTTAAGATGGAATGATGCATTCGTGGCTTTACCTAACTCCCCCCCCCCCCCCCCGCTTTCCCCTGCTTTGTTTACCATCTAGTCTGATGAACAATTTCTGGAGAACTAAAAAGCTTACGTGTTAAATTACTCATTTTTTATTTTCTTTTTTGAATAACTTTTTACTGTGTTTTATAAACAAGAATGTTATACAAATAAGTATACCAAGTTTTCTCATGTCACTTGTATATCACAAAAATAGCATAATAAATGTAGAGTAATATCTACAACATATGGTTCATTATTAGTAGTGAATGTGTAAGTTCTTGGTTCATGAATTGGTTTAAACAAAGGGGAAACAGGATAGAACAGAGTTAACAGACAACATTCAACATCACAAACCAAATGCCTAATCAGGAGACCTCTTGGTTATGCTTAGATTTAAGTATGAGTAATAGTCATTTTTAATTACTCCTTTATGTGAATGAGCACAAAGAATGCTGGTGACTTGAAGTACATCTAATAAACTGAAGGACTGTTTTGTGAACACAGCCTAACAGAGCAGTTGAAGAAATGAGAAACAGACTCTCTTGGAAAAATAAAATCCGAATTCCTCTACTGCTGGTGTGATCGTTACGGGTGTAATATTTTCATTGCCAGGTTGCCTGCCAGGCTGTGGTTACTTGTATTATAGAGGCATTGTATAAACTTCAGTTCTTTATTGAGGCTGTTCATGCTGCTGTTTTGAATTTTTGTAGGGACTAGAAATAAGAAATTGGGAACAGTAACCAACTTCAACCTTGTGCTTTGGGAAGTGGAACCAAGAGCGAATCCTGGGATCCCTCTCTCACCACTTCTGTTTGTGCAGTGTGCTATTAACTGCCTTCAGAAAAGTAATGTACACATGTGGCTCTGGTCATATCGGAGTTTATGGCATTTCAGACACCCAATGGCTTGGTGGTAGTAGATATTAGTTTACCTATACAAGGCCAGAATCATTTTTAGCATAATATGTTGTTGTCTGATGGATGTAAAGAGAAAGTGAGACATCTCTATATCTATTGCAATGCCTCAGTACAAAATATCATTGACTTCCACTGAAAGGAAGTACTTGGTAACCATGAGGATGGCGGAACACAAACATGCCACAGTATGTTCTATGCACTGTCAGAATGATCACAATGGACAAAAGGGTTATCTTCCATTCCTCCCACCATTTCGATTTATGGTTATTTGTAGCACAAATAATCAAATTGGTACATATGGGGTCCAATTTAACAAGATTTATATCCTGCTTTTTCAACAAAAACCTCTAAGCAGATTACATAAAACAATATAAAATATAAAAGTACTGATAAAAGCAATCTTTAAAAGAAAACAGACATAACATCTAGCACAATACAGATAAAAACAGCAGTTTTAACATAAATGTCCAAAATAAAGTTACATGTCTGGATAGGCTTGCTTGCCTAAAAAACAAGAAATACTCTATTACAGGTGTAGGAAAAAATAACATCGTGATGTGCCAGGATCTATCCTCTTGACACGCTCGATCAAAGGACTAATTCGTATAGATGTGTTCATCCCTTGATTACCAATGTGACTGACGCAAAGCTTTGAAACGGAGTCAGTTCACTTATTCGCGGCCAGTATATCAACGATGAGAAATCGAGTGTCGCATATATACCTATGCGCAACCAGTACTTCTATTTTCCGTCAAACTTCCATCTCTCCGGTTCTGTTTGAGGGGTTGCTGGGTTGCAGCAGGCGGATCCCAACCCTGCAAAGAAAAAAGCCAAGTCCCGCTTCCTTCGCCGCCAGAGACGTCCATCTCGGCTGCTTGCGACCTGAGTTGGCAGGACCGGACGGAGGGATGATGAAGGCGCCACACGCGCGGTGACTCATCCTAAAAGCAACCCTTTCGCCCTCCCTCGCGCTCGGCTTATTAGAAGCGGAGGCCGCAGAAAAGCCCGCCTCCTTCCCTCCCTCTCTTCTCTCCTCTCCCGCCCCAGGAAGAGGAAGGCTGCGCGGAGCCCTTTCTTCTTCCTTTTGCAGTGCTATCCGCGGAGGAGGCGTCTTGCTCTCTGGGCAGTTCCCACCCGGGCACCTGCCTACCTATCAACGGGGGCAGCAGCAAGGAGATCGACCTCGCTTGACGCCCCTTTTCACGCGCGGCGGGATGGATCTGAACGGGCTCCTGTTGGACGAGGAGGGCGCTTTCTCCCTGAGCGGCTTCCAGGAGTTCACGGTGAGCTGCTGTCACCAGACTGAACGGCACTCCCCCCCCCTCCCCGCACACGCCGGCCTTCGCCAGCTGATTGGAACCCCCCTCCCCTCCCGCCAGCGAGGTGTCTGTCATTCTCTTTCGGCGGGTGCGAAGGACTTCTGTATTTTGCTCTTTGGGTGGCCACGCCCACCGGGTGCCATTCTGTGGCAATTCCTTCCCTTCCTTGCCTTGAGCTTCAAGGCACCATAATTGGGCTTTGCTGCACCTCTGTAAGCGCGGGCTGTCATCCCAGTTTACTCCCAGGCTCGGTGGGAACTTGGGATTTATTACTTCAGTGTAGATATGGCATATGCGTAGGCAATCTTAAGCAGTCCGTCTTTTCCTGGCTTTCAGCACATTGTTTACCTCCAGATGTTGTTGGGACTGCAACTCCCATCAGCTTCAGCCAGTATGCTAATATTCAGAAATTGTGGTAGTTGTAGTCCCAACAGCAGCTGGAGGGCCACAGATTCCCCATCCCTTGCTACTTAGTGGTGCAATCTATGTTTGCTAATGACAGAAGTATGGGAACTATAGAATCTGTCCAGACTGATCACCTAGAAGGGTGCATATTGGTACTGTATGCCAAAGGGGCCATACTGATATTGTAAATGGCAACATGCTAATTCTTTATTTGCTCAACTTTATCTAATCTTTCTTCAAAGTATGCTTGGGCCGGGCTTCCCTGGCAGTGTTAGATGCAGACTTGCTTAACTTGGTTAAAAGGGTGAAGGAAAATCCATTCTGATTGTTACTGTACTTCAAAACTTAAGGTTTTTGCAGCACCCAAGTTCTGTAAAAGGCACTTCAGGGCCTGTGGTTTCCTCCCTCTATTTACTCTGGAGTTGCAGGTTTGGGGATGAATGAGAAATCAAGGGGTAATAAAAGTGTGTTTGGAAATCCTGAAAACAGAACCAGGAGACAAAAGGAAGAATGTCATTAAGGAGGGCTATAAAGAAAAGGCATGAGACAACAGCACAAAAAAGAACTGCTGAAGAATGTTAGAAATAGTACTTTTGTGTGTGGCTGCATAGGGTTTGGTGTTTTCAGGCAATACGTGGGCCTTTTGATTGGTTGCGGACATAAAATATAAAGGAAAGCAAGTTGATAGGTTTTATCACCAAACTTACATTTGGCTGGGGAACACTGATAAAAGGGGAGAAGGAAAGGAAAAGAGCAGGCACTCATTCAGTCCTGCAACCTTAATGGGATTCTCTTTTCCCCTTACTGTGCTCTGCTTCCACATAACCAGTACTTTTTTCCGGGGGGGGTGGGTTTCCATTTACTGTATTTATTTCCCCTGATTTGAACTATAAAGTTGTGGTTTTCTTGAGTCAAAAAGAAAGTACCCCTAAACTTTTATTTAGAAAAGAAGCACTGCACATAACAATTGGTATTGGTTGATGCAAATCTTCCACAATAACGGGTAAGAACAAAAATTTCCAGAGCTGAGAGATGCTATTCAAGCACAGACCTGGGAGCATAGAAGTCTGGAGGGAGCAGACTGTTGCAGGAATAAAAGAGGATGTGTGGTAGTCCAGAAAAACCTTTGCTGTCTTCTTCCTTCTTGTTGTTTTCTCCCATGTACATGATCTACGGCCTCAGAGTCTGGGGATACTTCTCTCCAGAGCATCCAAACTTGTATTGTCCACCCTGAGGTGTGTTTCCAAGCCTCCTTTTTAATAATAATTTAAAAAAATCCCTTTCCACATTAAGCAGGCCTGTAATTCTTCTGAGCATGTGGACCATGCCACTTTAGTGTGGCCCTTTTAACAAAGGTACAGCTGGTGCTTCCCCAGTAAGTCCCAACCATATTGCTGAGTTTCTGACTCCGTAAAGTGTGTGTTCTTTTTGACATAAAGATGTAAATGTCACTCGGTACTATACAGTTTGGCCACAACTTTAAGGAAAAGCATTCAAATAATTTCAGAAGTGCTTTTATTTAAAACAAAATATAAGGGAAGATTGAGGGGGCTAGGCAATTTTAACTGGGAAAACTGGGGTTTTCAGCTTCTTGCTATTTAAGCAGGATAGGGTGGTATGAAGGTTGGACATTTAACTTTGGTAAGGGTCTTTTTCTTCTGTTTTTGGAATGAGTTTGGCTAGCCTATAACTTGAATAAATAAACAAATACTGTATTGAAGGGTAACTGTTGAGCATAGTTGTTGAGGATAAAGCAATCTGGGGGTAACAGTGCAGATTTGTAGGAATATAAAGAGAGGGGGGCATCTGGTAGAATAAATAGGATGGGGTTTTTGGAATCTCCTTTCCTGGAGATTTTAAACTGGTTCTTACGGTATGCCTTTTTGCTGTAGCTCAGTGGTTAGCGTGTATGGCTAGGTTGCCCTGCCTAAAATGGAAGCTTGTTGGTAGATATTTATAATTACAGTGTTTTCTCCTACAGATGCTAATTATACCCTTATGCATTGAATTATGAGACTGAGGTGTTGTGTGTCACTTGGGTCGGGGAGAAAGGTGAAGGTTCACAGCACCACACTCTCATTTGCCAGTTTTCTCTCAGTTTCTTCCCAGGCACCAGCAGCTGAGTGATCGGGTACGCAAGCGACTTTACTATGGCTGGGATAAAGAAAGTGCCCTTGATAACCTCTCAAGCCCAGTTGCCGGTGAGTTTGGCTTTCAAAGGGGTCTTAAAGGGAGGGGATAAGGGTGAAAATCTCCCTTACTTTCTACTCCACACCACCACCTCCTTACCATCCTCGGTACAAACGACATTCAATTGAATTGGATACAAGCTGGGGGAAATACTTAAGAATTTGACTGTATAGTTTTCCTATCTGCGCTTTTTGGCATTTTGATTGATTGTGGTAGAAGTTTTTCGGAGCTGAGATCTCTCTTCTCCCCTTGCTTCCCTCTTTTTCTCTTTCACATAATCTGGAACAGCACTGCTCACTTTCCCACCACCAAGTTTGGTTGCTATAATGTGTTCTTCTGCCATAATTCTGCTTGGCTCTAATATGGTTAATTACTTCATTTCCTGCTTTGTTCATTTGTCTGCATTGTTGTCCAATTAAACACTCCAGATCATTGAAGTGGTGGAATGTTGAGTCATGTGCCAGAGAACTGCTGTGTGAGACAGAACAAATATGTGTGAATACTTCATAGCTAGGAACAAGCCCTTTATTTAAAGGTGCCCTGAATCGCGGGGAGTGGTGGCCAGCATGGACAATGATCAGGGATAGTGAAACTTGTAGTCCAGCAACAATTGAAGAAAACAGGTTGCCATAGGCCTCTGGTTCCTAAACACCTCTATAATTGCTGCAGGCCTCTTGTACTTTTTAAAATATCCCATCCTCCATTTGATGAACGTTCACTTATACTCTGTTCTTCTAGTAAGATATCCAGAGTGGTATGATTTCTTCCCATTTTATGGGAAGAATGATTTCTTCCCATTTTAATCTCTAGTATGAGCTACCATAGGGGACGCGGGTGGCGCTGTGGGCTAAAGCCTCAACGCCTAGGGCTTGCCGATCGAAAGGTCGGCGGTTCGAATCCCCGCGGCGGGGTGCGCTCCCGCTGCTCGGTCCCAGCGCCTGCCCACCTAGCAGTTCGAAAGCACCCCCGGGGGCAAGTAGATAAATAGGTACCGCTTACCAGCGGGAAGGTAAACGGCGTTCCGTGTGCGGCTCTGGCTCGCCAGAGCAGCGATGTCACGCTGGCCACGTGACCCGGAAGTGTCCCCGGACAGCGCTGGCCCCCGGCCAATAGATGTGAGATGGGCGCACAAACCCCACAGTCTGTCAAGACTGGCCCGTTCGGGCAGGGGTACCTTTACCTTTACCTTTATGAGCTACCATACTAGAGTGCCAGTGTGGTGTAGTGGTTAAGAGCGGTAGTCTCGTAATCTGGGGAACCGGGTTCGTGTCTCCTTCACATGCAGCTGCTGAGTGATCTTGGGCCAGTCACACTTCTTTGAAGTCTCTCAGCCCCACTCACCTCACAGAGTGTTTGTTGTGGGGGAGGAAGGGAAAGGAGAACGTTAGCCGCTTTGAGACTCCTTAAAAGAAGTGAAAGGCGGGATATCAAATCCAAACTCTTCATCCAAACTCTTCTTCTACCAGAGGTTTTCCCCCCGCCCTCAAGCTATCTTGCAACTGTGGCTTGCAATTTTATTATTTGTTTGTGTATGTATGGGTAGGATGGGAATAATGGATACTAATATACAGCAGGAACTTCTGAGTGACTGACTCAGTAGATTCCTTGTGGTTGCTAAGAGACAAGTATTTCAGAGGCGGAAGTCTAAAGTTGGCCTTGAATTGCTGGAATGAATGCATATATGGTTGATCTTGTCAAGTTGCAAGAAAAGACACATGGGCCATAAACAATGCTATCAGGGACAAATAACATCAAGGACAAATAAGACAACTGTATACTTATACAGTTCCAGATAGGTGTGTTCAGATCTGGGAGAAACCAGGGCAAGGTGTCTAGTCTTTCTATCCAGCTGTCATATTCTTGTTGACATAACCTTGCTTTAAAAATTTTTCCAAATGGATGTTGCATCTTTGGAGATGAAATTGAACCCCTCCCCGTAAGACTCCAATTCCCCCCCCCCAATGTTTTCCATTTGCAAGCACCTTTCTTTGCCAGGTTGGCTACAAAGGGAAGCAGGTATTGTCTGCTGAAAAAGAGATGGTGCTAAACTATAGAGTGTGACAATGACTTGGGGACAAGGGGTTCTGTGCACTGAGTTGAACCCTGCTGTTTTCTCCTTCCTAGATATTGCTGTTGAATTGCTCCAGAAGGCTGCTCCCAGCCCGATTCGCAGGCTCCAGAAAAAATATGTATCACATGTCTCCCGGTACGGCTCAGAAATGATTTTCTGTTTCTTTGTTGCCCATACAGAGTTGTTTCCTGTTCTGTGGACTGGGGGGTGTTTTTTAAACAATGTTTAAATTTGTGCAATTTGATCCCTGCTGCTTTGAGGATCATTCTCATAAAAGGCAGCATATGCATTATTGAAATATAAAGTTATATAAACATAATAATAACTTTGTACAAAATCAGCTTTTCTATTAAAAAAACAGTTGGGAGGGGTGGAGGGAAGCCTTATGTTAGGAAACGCCCTCCCTTTATGGGAACAGCAATAGGTGGGAAGAAGTTTGAGGCTGTTGCCTAGAGTGGTTGCGGAGAAGTTTTTGATGAAGTACTAATTTCTTCACGAAAGAAATTGAATTCTAACTGAGGACAATTAGAAAGCAGCCTGTGGCCTCTTCAGTGGGAGCTCATAGAAAAATGAGCGGGGGTGGATATAAGCCTAAGAGGTTTTTCCCTGGTTGCAGAGAGGATCTGTGTCCTTGCAAAGCCCTTGCAAAGGCAAACATGAATTTTCTATGCCTGCAGCACCTTGATGGCACTTAGTTGATCCATTCTCATTAATACTTCCAAGCCTCCTTCGCTGTGTTTCATCTTTTGTGAATCTGTATGGAGTTTGACTGCATATAAAGATGTTGGGATTGTGCAGTATCTAACTTGCAGTACATATGACACATGGATGTTTAAGCATGGTTTGTTTGTACAATTAGAGTGGCCCCAAGAATGGGCAGAGTCCTGATTTCTTTAAGGTGAGATTTTCAAGCTCCAAAGGTTTCTGGGGTATAGGTGATCTGCTTTACAGATGAACTTATGATGGAGTGCTTGAGCGGTTGTCTCTTTTAACCTTTCATCCTAGGGAGGCTTGCATCTCCCCCTGCTCCCTGATGTTGGCCCTGGTTTACATTGAGAGGCTTCGGCATCGCAATCCTGAATATCTACAGCAGATCTCCTCCTCTGACCTCTTCTTGATCTCTATGGTGGGTGCCTGGGTTGGTTTAGAGCAGGGAAAGCAATGGTTAAGTAGTAAGAGATTGTTTGGCCCAAAGATCTCTGCCACAAGGAGCATACACTGTTAATGCTGGGAAAAGGGTTCCTATCTTTCCTGGCAATGCAGCTGCCATATCCATTTTGAACCTCCAGCACTTCAGAACATTTGCCTGTCTGCCGTTCCTTACAATTCAACTACAGGAGCCTGTGGATCCCCATCTTGAAGGCGCTGTGATGTAGTTGCTAAGAATGCTGCTCATGAAATACTATTTGAATTTTTTGCCATGGCCCTGAACTTATTGGGTGGCTTTTAAGCAAGCTGCTAATCTCTGAGGTGCTGGTTCCCATTTGATATTATCATGATCTGAATGGTTTATAAGGATCCATGAGGAATTTTATACAAAGTGCTTTGAATAAGCTGGTCCTGTGTAAATGGAAACTGTTGTCTTCTCTTTCCCCTGGGCCATAAACTTCAATGTAACTTCCCTGATCCTCCGTAACTTGACTTCTGTCTTTTTCTTTTTGATTACAAGTCAGAGGTTTTCCTGCCATAGGCCCCCTCCCACCAAACCAGATATTTGCCTTTTTTGAATGGCTGGCTCCTTGTCTGTCTAACCTGTTAAAAACTGAGGGTGTTGAACTCTTCACACTGGCTATGGTCTGTACAGATCCCTCTCTCCTTATTACCTGGGAATCTTGGTAAGTTGAGGGTGGGGTTTTCCTCCATCCTTAAATGGGGCAACTGATTCCAGTAGGAAAGCAGGGGTATCTGTCCCACCTCCATTGAAACTTCACCTTGTGCCACTCTCTTAGCGTCTCTCCTGTTGCTTTCAGATGGTTGCCAGCAAATACTTATATGATGAAGGAGAAGAGGAGGAGGTCTTCAATGATGAATGGGGTGCCGCAGGCAAAGTAGACGTACAGACCATGAACACACTGGAGATGAATTTCCTCAGTGCCATTGTAAGTCTGCTACATCTACCATGTCAGGAAGGGAGGGCTGCTGGGGAATTTTCAGCTGAAGTTCAGCAGAATGTAGACCAGTCACTGTGTTCAGAAGGGTGTGAGAGCATGTTGGTTATAATTAATATACTGCTTTTCTTCGCAGCCTACAGTATGGTTCACAACAATAAATTCATTAAACAATTAATTCATAAAACTCTTTAAAATGTCCAAAAAATCTCTAAATTTACTAGTACAATCAATAAGAGAGAGCAGTGATGAAACAATCAGTACAGTACTATTTAAAAATGCAGTTACACCAGATCAAAACCATCCACTAAAACAATTTGTGTAGAAAATTCTGGTTTTAACCTGGTGCCTGAATATTTCTGTCACTTGACTGGGGTGAGCATTGAGTATTGTCACTGTTGTAGAAATGTTGCCAAACTGGGGCAGGGGGCCTGAGTGAAAAAATATTCATAGGGGTGAACTTACCCCAACAACTTCTCTTGGGAAGCTTGGGAAGCTTCTTCTATTAGATATGGATAGCGTGGTGATAATGGCTTCTCTGACCCTTCCCACTCCTAATCTTCTTGTAGAGGGATCTGCCTTCCCAATAGGGTAACTGCGTATTCCATGCATCATTCAAGTAAGATTTGTTACCTTGAAAGTGAGTGCATAGGAAGAGAATTCTAGCTCCCTGGTTTAAGAATTCCTGTTACTTTCTATAGGATTGGAGCCTCTATACAGATCCCAAGGAGCTTTTTGAAATGCTCAGCTGGCTGGAGGGATGGTAAGTACTTTTGCTTTTTCAGGATGGCATTGTCCTTCTGCAGCTGGCATAGAAGGAGTCTTTTGGGTTCTCTGTTCTTTCTGGGTATATGCAGTTGCTGCTGTCCATTAGGAATAGGCTGAACATGGCCTCAGAGTACCTTTCCACATGCCTCTCAAATACCTGGATTGGCTTCATTAATGTTAACAATGTTCCCCAGGGCAGGAATGGTCCCATAATCCCTGATCACTGGCAGGGGCTCATGGTAGCTTGGAATTGAGCAGCTTCTGGAATGCAACACATTTAGCTACCCCTGCTGCAGTGCTATCCAACATATCATCCTGCTTGCTGTCTTCTTTATGTGGCTTTGCAGCATAGGGAATAGCAGTAATGGGCATCTGTGTGAGTTCTTAAACGCTTCCTGTTCATGGTGCAGAATGCTGCCAGGATACAGTGGTGCCTCGCAAGACGAAAAGAATCCGTTCTGTGATTCTCTTCGTCTAGCGGTTTTTTTTGTCTTGCGAAGCAAGCCCATTGAAGGATTAGCGGATTAGCGCTATTAGCGGCTTTTAGAGGCTTTTAGCGGCTTATCTGCTGATCGGATCAGCTGATAAGCGGCTTAGCGCTTTTAGTGGCTTTTAGCGGCTTATCTGCTGATCGGATCAGCTGATAAGCGGCTTAGCGCTATTAGCGGCTTTTAGCTGCTTTTAGCGGCTTATCTGCTGATCGGATCAGCTGATAAGCGGCTTAGCGGCTTAGAAAAAGGGGGGAGGGGAAAAAAAAGCAGGAACTCGCAAGAAATTGTCGTCTTGCGAAGCAAGCCCATAGGAGATTCGTTTTGCGAAGCACCTCCAAAATGGAAAACTCTTTCGTCTAGCAAGTTTTCCGTCTTGCATTCGTCTTGCGGGGCACCACTGTATAAGGTCTTGAGACATGAACTTTATTTCCTTATTTCCTTTCCTGCAGTGTGGCTGAGAGGCAGGGCATCTGGCGTGGCTGGTTCACTTACACTGACCTGTGTGTCTTAATGGAGCAAACACTGTGGCAGCAGGCACTGGGGCATTTCTACCAGCAGGTGGCAAAGGTAAGGCAGGGCAAGCTAGGCCCAGCTTACTGAATGGGATGGGGGTTGGGGAACAGAGAGCAGCTATCCTATGTGGGTGCAGTGATGCTGGAAATGAATAGACTCTCGATGCCAAGGCATGGGGTTTGTGCATGTGTATGTGAGAGAGAGGACAGACAGAGACTTACTAGATAGGACCGGATATGCCTCTGCAGTGTTATACTGTTGGCTGATAATTAATAAATAACAAATTTACCCTTTTCTAGGCTGCTTTTCAATATAGGCCCTTTAAGTAGCTCAGTCGAACAAAAAATCTGCCGGAGACATACAAAGCAGCTAAACCAACCATAGCATGGCTAAAAACAGCAGATATAAAAATCCCAAAGATAAGCAACAGAGCTAGCAGCATTTATTCATCCAGCCTAACACATCAGTGAATCAAAGTTTTTAACGTATTCATTGAATAGAAAAAGCAAACAGGTGTGCCAGTCCTCCCAGGGTTGAGATTCCACAACCCAGGGTGCCACTATTATTTT
Source organism: Podarcis vaucheri (assembly GCF_965113315.1). NCBI lineage: Eukaryota > Metazoa > Chordata > Lepidosauria > Squamata > Lacertidae > Podarcis > Podarcis vaucheri. The sequence continues at coordinate 88,599,381 of NC_138759.1, read as the reverse complement.
ATTTTAAAAAGGCTCAGCCAATTTGGTCTCACCCAATGATGGAATCTGGATGAAAGCATTCTTCTGCTAACTTGTACCCTCCTATCCACACATGTGCTAGGTAAACCAAACCTCTGCCTTTGAAAAGGGCAGTGTTCAGGGCAGTGTTCTTACCAGTGTATATCTGGTTGCTGCTGTGGGAAAGTGGGATACTGGGCTGGGTGGGCCTTTGAATGGCTCTCACAGGAATCTCCTTGAGTTCATCTATACGTGATCTCAGGTGGATTCTTCCAGGTGGGGCAGAAGGCATGCTGCATACTGACATTTGTCATCTCTTTTCACAGCTGGCTTGCATTCTAGGTGTGATGTACCTGACAGGTGTTGCTGCTGTCCTTGCTTCTACTGCAGTGGTTCATCACACTATACATGTGAAAAGGGCCAGTCCTACTGAGTTTGCCAGCACCAGGGATGCTCTAGCTGCATACCTGCCTCTCCCCTCTTCAGCCCAGCATCTGGATCATGGCTTAGTGCTACCTAACAGCTCTCCGTGCACAGGAGCAGAGAACAGAACCATTCAAGGAGAGAAGCAGCAACAGCGGCAGCAGCAGCCAGGAAGCAATGGTGTAATGGCTACAGCACTCTACCTGTGGGGCAGCGTCCTTAATGTGTTACCTTATCCGCCACCAGCCCTCACCAGTCCCTTGCGTTGTCCACACTGCAGTCAGTCCACCACCTGCGTGGCAGCCAACCTCACAGTTTGCACCCACCCTGCTCCACAGTTGCCCCCCTTTGGACTTTCTGCCCACTGCACCAGCTGCTCATGCTGGGGTTGGCCTCTTCCTGTGTCCTCTAACTGCAAAGACTGGCCTGAACCTCTGGCATTGAAGCAGTGCCCCTCACAGGCTGCCTTGGAGCTTGGGAGGATCAAGGCTTTCATGTTCCCTAGCTAGGGCTGCAGGGGAGGGGATGTAGTTTGGGCTTGGGGCTGGGGTGGGGGCACCTTGATGGGAAATGCTTTGGGTGTCTGGAAAGTGTAGGGCACAAGGCAGGAAAGAGTGGGGAAGGAGGTACCTATCAGTCTGTGCCCCACTGGATGTCAACTTCCCTTTCTGACTGCAGGACCCTCCAAAATGGTCACTTTGCCTAGGGGCCACAATGAGTCTTCTGGAATGATGCATCCCATCTTAGCTGTGTAAGGCTGGGTAGGATGAAGGACTGAATCAGCGAGGCCTGGGCCTGTTGGAGCCAGTCTTCTGCTACAGCTGAGCCATTTACCTGCCTGAAAGGCCTGACTCGATTTTTGTCTGGCTATATTGAGTAAAACTTGGGGTGAATTCACGCACCTTGGGAGAGCTAGTATAGGGCACCATGAATGGCCCTCTAGCTTGGCTCTTATTGTGTGGGAATTTGCCAGGGGCACTTGGAAGTAATCATCTGTGGTGACTCCCTATCATGGTGAAAAATACCAGCAATTCTACACATTCAGGCCACCAAGTGATTGCCACACAATTAACATTACTTTGGCCTGTGCCTGCCTGCCTGCCTTGCTTTCCTTTATGAAGACAGTGTCCTTCGCTTTCTAAGAGCCATGCAGGTCTAGCCTGGAGTTTTCTTAGCCATAAGTCTGAGAAGAAAAGGGCACCGATTTGCAGGGGGAGGCTCATGATCCATCAGGTCAGGTCGGTGTTTTGGGATCTCTGCTTGTGAGTGCTTGACTGCCCCCTCCATTTCTTGGGCTGGGAGCGGGTGGAGGGATGGCGACCACTTCTTACGCCCTGTTCCTACCAGCACATTTTTGCTGTAGTTTTTTCACTCTTTCTTGTAGATGGGATCTCTTCTAATAAATATAGCTGTTGATGTGCAACTGTCTTGCCTTTTCTTTTTTGTACTAAACCCCAAGCCAAGTTTTACGGTGCCAGTTTTACGGTGTATGAAATGTTTGGGGAAAGAGATGAAGTGCTCTTGCGGTTGAGCCAGGACTGCAAATAGGAGCTGGGTGGGTAGCTGTGACCTAATCCCTCAGCCTAACCCACCTCACGATTATTCTCAGGATAAAATGATAGAGGTGCATGGGGAGAACCTTGTATGTCACTCTGAGCTCTTTGAAAAAAACCCCCAATATTAAAATGTAACAATAATACAAAGAGAACTGAAGCCTTCTTGGAGTGGGAGTGTTGGAGCCACTTCAAACATTACAGTGTTAGGTGTATGCCTAAAATGCTCCCATTGTCCATCTAAAAATGTAAAGTGTGAGCAAGAAATGCATGTGCTGTGTATTATGAGGTACACTCGGGCAGGGGGCTCCGTAGCTTGTGTGTGTATACACAAACACACATAGTAGCAGTCCTGGCATTTGCAGCTGTCCAAAATGGCTTTTGAACTGTAAGAGGAATGGGGCACCGATTCTTGCCACCAGCATTGAGAGAAGAGTAATTGTGCTAAAAAGGCCATACAATTCCTTTAAATTTATATTCTAACTTTCATCTGTTGTGGAACCCAGTAGAGTGTACTTGCAGTTCCCAGATGGTCATTCATCCATACACTGACCAGACATACTTGGTTTCAGCAAAGTAATCTTTTGTTTTTCTTTTAGGATTTTATTAAGTAAACAAGTTGAAATGCTGACAAAACATACCTGCAAGGTGGTGGTAATCAGTGCCTTCACATGATGCCTCAAGAATGTCCCCAGGCCAGCTTTAAACTGACTAGTCTAAGCTCTTTCCCACCCAGATAGTTCTTTCTCTTAATTGTTTTAAGTATGGTCTCTGTGAGAAATAATAACATGTAATAGGTCCCCTTTTTTTGGCGCGGGTGGCTCTGTGGGTAAAATCTCAGTGCCTAGGACTTGCCGATCGTATGGTCGGCGGTTCGAATCCCCGTGGCGGGGTGAGCTCCCGTCTTTCAGTCCCAGCTCCTGCCCACCTAGCAGTTCGAAAGCACCCCTAAAGTGCAAGTAGATAAATAGGTACTGCTTTATAGCGGGAAGGTAAACGGCGTTTCCGTGTGCTGCGCTGGTGCTGGCTCACCAGAGCAGCTTCGTCACGCTGGCCACGTGACCCGGAAGTGTCTCCGGACAGCGCTGGCTCCCGGCCTCTTAAGTGAGATAAGCGTACAACCCTAGAGTCGGACACGACTGGCAGGGGTACCTTTACCTTTTAATAGGTCCCTTTTATGCAAATAAGCAAGTGCCTAGGCATGTCCCATGTATATGCACACTGCCCCTTGGTTATAGATGGCCAACCACAGCACTATCCCTTGCTGATACTGTCCAATAGGTCAGGCGTGGTCCACATAAAACCAGCTTGCTGTAGTTTAACCCCTGCTCAGTCATGCCTTTTACCTCTCAGCACTAGTGGTGAGTTACTGGGCAAGCCAAGTTAATAGCTAACAGGCTGAGCAACTGTGGCCTGGAAGGGCCAAAGGTGGAAGTTCAGATGCATATGGCCAGTGAAGGGTGTAAATAAAAGAAGGGGAGGAACTGGAGATATACTCAGTTGCTAGGTCACTTTCCAGCACAAAGGAAAAAGACAGACATCATGAACAAAGTCAACAGGGCTTCTAAAAGCATCCTTCCCCATGCTCGTAAAGGGCCAAAATTTCCTCCCTGGCCCCTGATCTGCTTGTTGGCCTTGCAGGTGAGTAGGGTTGCTTGGAGTGGGCGGGTGTAGCACAACACCCAAGAGGAAACATATTCCGCGAAAAGGGTGTCACAAGGCTCTGTGTTGTGTTTGCTGCAATGCAGACAAACATTGCAACTCTGGAGAATCGCAAAAAGTGAGGAGCATCTTGTGAAAAAAAGAGCAGTGATGAACCAGTGGTCATCTCTGATGCAATATATGCAGGAATGTGATTCCAGGGTTTGGGATGTTTTTCATTAAATCCTGACCTGCAGATACTAGGTAAAAGTTTGGAACTGCCGATGAGGCAGAAATTGGTGTTAGCGACTGTACTTTGATGTGGGTCTCATTAAAGAAAGTAGCAATGTATGAGAGGCAGCAGAGCCAGCATCTGAAGCTTGGGGAGTGACTGAGACACACTATCGGGCTTAAGTGTGTTGTGCCATCTTCTAGGGAAGGGTGAAGGTGCTCACAAGACTATGGCTCAGACCAACTTGTTGTTCCTTCCTAGCATCTCCTGGTCCAGGTATCCTTTCTCTGCATCTTTCACTTTTTCTTCATCGCCACCCTCCCCGCCAAGATGCTGAATGGTACTCCATGTTGGAATGAACTTCTAGCATGCAACCTTTTTGCCTGTGGCATAGCCACAGCCTTTCAGTGTGGATTGGGAACCAGGTAAGCTGGCTCTAGGCAACCCTTGACCCATTGGAATCCCACAGCCTTGCTGCCTTCTTGGTTGGGGAGTTGGGTGTGGCCTTCTATTACTAGAAGTCTAAGCAGGGACTAGTATTATGGAAAATGTCTAGTTCTACACAACTTCTAGTTAGCAGCTCCTTCCCTTAGGCTTTGTCCATTCCTTTTGGCAGGATCTCCCCTTTGTTTTCCCTGCAGGTTGCCGCTGGTTCAGGCTCCATCTTTTGAGTTCCTTATCCCAGCCATGATACAGACCCAACATGTGGCTCCCATTCTCCAGTCAAATGGAAATAGTGAGTTATAGGCAAAAGCACCCAGTCCTCTTCCAAATACTCAGCCACCAGCACAGGACACTGCAATCGCAGGGCAAGGATGGCAAGGTCTCCAAATGCCATCTCTTTTGAGTTTTGGATCCAGCAAGAATGGTAACCAGCCATGGGTGGCTGCTGTTTTGTTGCGCAGTGAATACTCACGTCTTAGTCCTGAATCCTATGTTCCAAAAATAAGCACAACCATCTCTTGTTCGACTGGGCAGACTTAGGTGTGTAATTTGCCTTTCTGGATCAGAACAATTGCTGTCAAGTCCAGCCTTCTGCCCTACAGTAGTTGATCATATGCTTCTTGAAAAGCTCACAAGCTGTCCTCTGCTGCTTTTTTGCCACTAGCTTTTGACAATTAAAGGTTTACTGCCTCAGATTTTAGAGATTTAATTTCACTGTCATGGCTAGCGATCATTGACAAGTCCATGCTTCCACAGATTTAGAAGCCTCTCCCCATGTCAGTGTGGCCACCACCACATCATTTAGCCATGAACCTCATATATTACATGAAGTACTTCCTTTTGTCTGTTGGTGACCAATATTGTGTGAAAGAAATTTCTCTACACATCCTCTCCAGGTCTTTTACAATTCTTTGCCATGTTCTCCCTCAGTTGTCTGTCTTTCTAAATGGGAAAAACACCTTTCAGTCTCATCCCCTTGTATACAGTAGGTAGTCAAAGGGATGCAATTGTCAGTGTTTGACGCCAGGGACTGGTTTCAGCCCTTTATCCTTGTTTTCCTCCACTACATATTCCTCGAGAATCCTTGCTTATCCCTCACATCAGCATTCCATTCAGAAGCAATGACTTCTGCAGATTAGTTTTTAAAAATCTGAAATCTGCTTAACACTAACTTGAATTCTGGGATCTTCCTCTTCTCCTCATTGTGTTCTTCATTTCACTGCATTCCCAACTCATTTATCTGTCCCTGCTTCCCTTTCAGGCACTGAGGCCCCCGACATATGTGCTGGGCCAGATTGTGAAAACTCAAGAAACTGGGACCAGTTACTCCATGAGGTTGGCAGCTTTGGTTAAACCCAATACGGAGAGGCTGGCATCAGTGGTGGGGTTAGACACCAGGTCCCTTTGGGTCCCTTTCGACATAAGATACCAGCTTGGTGGGTGTGCCAAAGTCATGGCAGCACATGGCATGTTCTGTTGCCACCATGAAGGATGGAAAGTAATTCACCATATTGCTGCTGGACTCTGCTCTCAATTGCTTTGGGGTGTTTCCCAATCCCACCAGCTCTGCCTGTGCCTCTCACACCACCTTGCCTGCATGAAAAAAAATATCCCCGAGGAAGCATGTAATGGAGGCCTATAGTAACAGGGCTGGGGGACCTGTTTCAACCTGGGGGACACATGCCCTTATGGGTGGGGTGGTCACATGCTAGTGGTCAGTGAAGCCAGAGGCAAAAGTGGATAGAGGAACAAATGCAAATTTTACCTTTGTAAGGCAGCTGGTTTCTACACATTCTCACACAACCCTCTCTTGTCCATCAAGGCAAGCAAGAGGTATTGCGAGAATTTGTTTAACACCCACCCGTCCACTTTCCTCCAAGGACCTTAAGGGAGTGTACATTTTTTTTCCTCCCCCTTTTATCCCCTGTGAGGTAGGTTAGACTGTGATTGGCCCAAGGTCACCCAGTAAGCTTAATGACTGAGTGGGAATTCGAACCCTGGCGCTGGGCCTAGTCGATCACTCTAACCACTTTTCAGCTCGACAAGAACACACCAGAAAAAGGGCGAAGCAGGGCCAATGAGGGGTGTCACCTGGGGAGTGGTAGAGGGTGTGGTGTGGCAAGAGTCCCGAGCATTAGATACAGATGCTTGGAGGCCCACATCTGGCCCCCAGTCCTAAAATTCCACATCCCTGTTTTGTAACTTGACCCTGTTCTGCCTGCTTTTCCCCTTCCAGGTTTCAGGTGCAGTGCTGATTTCTGCTCTGGTGCAGGTGGCATTGGGGATGTCAGGTGCCTGTGGGTGGATTACCCATCGCTGCGGACCCATGGTTCTGGCCCCAAGCCTTTCTGTCATTGGACTTTCAGCATACAGACCTGCTGCTCTTCTCTGCTCTGAAAACTGGGGAGTCGCCCTGCTGTAAGTTCAGATTGCTGACTGCTAGCTCTCTTCAAAAGACCAGCCAGCTCCAGTAACTGTGCTTCATGCCCTCTCAAAAGGAGGTTGTGAAGGGAATGAATGAGGCATATTGGGCTGGAATTGAAATTCAGACAGTCACCAACTTTCTCACACTAAAACTGCCAGATTCAAATTCAAATCTAAGCCAAAAGTCTTAAATCCCACAAAACCTAATTCTATGATTCTATGATTCTATGAAGGGGGTGGGGGAAAGGTGGCTTTCCTATCTTCTCCTTTCACTCCCCAACCCATTCAGGAGCCATTCCCCAATGATAAAAAGTATAGGGTTTCAAAACTTGAGGTCCTCCTTATGGGATAAGGTCACATCCATTCCATAAAGCACCATAAGAATCCTGTGAAGTGCATTTTACCCTGCACAGATCTACTGCTCCCAACACCTTTAACAAACTACAGTTCCCAGGAGTCCCTGGGGGAAGCAATGTGCTTTAAATGTCTGGTGCGGATGTGACTCGATCCGTGTAGAATGTTTGAGATTCTGGAGTAATTTGTTTAATATTTGTTTCTGCTCTAACATTAGTGCTGGGATGAGAATCCCAGAAAACACTGTTTATTCCCAGAGTTTCCCCAACAATATTTATTTTATTTATTTATTACATTTATATACCACCTTTTTCTCCAAGCTACTCAAGGTGGTGTACGTGGTTATTTTCTCCTCACAAAAGCCCTGTGAGGTAGGTTAGGCTAAAAGATGGTGGCTGGTCCAAGGTCACCCAGTGACCTTCATGGCTGAATAGGGATTCTAACCCTGGGCTCCCCGGTCATAGTCCCTGTTAGCTAGGGATGATGGGAGTTGTAGTCCCACAACAGCTGGAGGGCCGAGTTTGGGGATGCCTGCATTAGGGAATGGAAATAGAACCTTGGGTAGTATTGGGGAAAGGAGTAGCTACTCAACTGAGAAACCTCTTGGAGCCGAGCTGTTCTCATGGCAGCTCTTGGGATTTACATATTCTCTGTGTTAGGACCAAGCAACCTATATTCCTAGGGCAGTGCTTTGCTGAATATCACTCATGATCTCTTTTTAGGCTTGTGTTGCTGTGCGTTTTGCTATCCCAGCACCTGGCTTCCTGCCGACTGCCCATTTGCCAGTGGAGCCAAGCAAGAGGGCTCACTATAAAATCGGGCAGCCCAGCCCTGCACTTTTTTTCGGTATGAATTAATAAACTAACGGTACAGCCAAACTTGGCTCCCTTTTCCACTTTCCTCTTCCCCTTTTATCTCCCACTCCCCAAATCTCCAATATTTCCAAAGCCCTGAGCTGAGAAATATGGCACAGCTTAATCCTGTGTCCTTTGGCATTATGCAGATAGATCCAGGTACAGCAAGAGGGGCAAGTAGGCAAATTCTCACTTTCAGTCTTGCATTCCTATAGATTCTGCTGCCCTTCTCTGGGATCTGGCTTGTCTGTGGGATGCTGAGACCTGTTCCAACCTCTTGGGATGTGTTGCATCCTTCCATACACCACTTAGCCCTCACCAATAGCACCCTGCAGTCCCCATGGCTCAAGCTGCCTTACCCAGGTAATAAATGCCTTAAGAATAATTTGCCCTTTCATTGGCTTAATGGCTGGACTTCACTTCTCGTCTTTTCTATCTCTTTGTCCTGCAGGTGCACAGGGCTGGCCAGTACTTAGTACCCGTGCCATTGGCATTGGTGCTGCTATGGGTGTTACCGCAAGCGTAAATTCTGTGGGCTGCTATCTGCTGTGCAGCAAGTCCTTATGGGATCCACCCCCACCACAGCATTTGTGCAACAGAGGGCTCTGTACTGAGGGCCTTGGCACCCTCCTGGCAGCTGTGCTGGGCAGTGTATCTGGAACTGCATCCAGCATGCCCAATGCTTGTGCCAGCAGACTGACCCAGGTAAGAGCATGGGTCGAGATCATGGATTCCTTTATGCAGGTTCAGAGTAGGCACTGAGATGTCCCATGGATCACTCTCCTCCACCAACTGGTACATGAGCTCCCATTTCAGAGATTGCCTTAAGTCTTGCCTTCCCCCATTAACATCTGAAGCTGCCTGATGCTGAGTCAGAGGCAATTGGTCCTTCTACCCCAGTATTGTTTTCTCTGGCTGGTAGTGGCAGCAGTCCTTCTAAAGGTCTTGTTGTTCAAGCCTTGTTGTTAACATATAAAACCTTGAACAACGTTATACACGTGCAATATTAATTATCTGGAGAAATTTCATTTGTACCACACACTACAGCAGAGATTTCCAAACTGTGTGTCGCAACACATTAGTATTGGCTGCTGTGTGTACGTGTGTTGTGCAAACGCTTCCTGCGCTCCTCCCGGGGCTGGAAAGGGAGTGGGCTGCCCACTGGTTTCCTAGAAAAACTGAATTACTGTGTCACAAAATGATGCATATCTAAAAAGTGTGTCACCAACATGAAAAGTTTGGAAAGCTCTGCCCTACAGAATGCGTGGTGAAGTAAGACAGGGAGACCTACAGTAAGTGGAACCTGAACCAATGATAGGAAGTGACAACTACCATATTTTCCCGTGTATAAGACTATACCCCCCCCAACTTTTTAAGTTTAAAATTGGGGGGGGGGGGGTCGTCTTATAGACAGAATGTTTAAAATACTTATTTCTTAATTCTGGGGTCAAAAAATAGGCGTCGTCTTATACATGGGGCGTCTTATAGACAGAAAAATACGGTAATTATTGTTTTGTCTCCATCTTGCTCCCTGTTGAGTTCTGCAAGAGGCACAGACTAGGGAGGGGGAGGGGGCAGATGGTGCCACCCCCTAGGCTGGTTGTAAGAAAGGAGGCGGATGAGGGTTGGCTAAGGGCAGATTGAGTTTGGTGGGGCAGTGCCCCAAGTGTCCTAATGGACCAGCCTCCACTGCAAATACAGAAGCCAACTGGGTGGACGATTGACTCTTACTTCAACCCTGGGGATAGGACAGCATCTTAGAGGACCCAGGACAGGCTGTGAGATAATAGGAGGGGGAAATGTTACCATGTGAATGTCTTCCCACAGAGACTGCAGTATGAAGAATAGTCTTTTCTCATCTATAGGTTTTCCTCCTGTTTTCTTCCATCCACTACAGTCCCCCACCCTGCCCACTAGTCATCCTGTAGAATGCAGAATGCTCTGTGGGGTTCCATGCCTGGAGAGACCTGAGGTCATGGGTTTTAAAGGTTCCAGTCTTATGCCCTGTTTCCTACATTCAGGCTCCCTCATGCCGTGCAGTGTGGATCAGTGCGTTGGCATGTGTACTGTTGGGACTGTCTCCTCGGCTCATGGGAATTCTTACCACCATCCCTCTGGCAATTCATGGTAATAAACACTTCCTTTCCTTTCCTTATATCTCTGTGCCACCTAGCCAGCCCACCCCCTCCCCGTTTGGGGCTTCTCTCACTGCTGCCTACTTTATAATGTAAATTGGAACAACCATTATCTTCCACTGCTATGTAAGGCATTGGCTACCCTAGACATAAATGAGGGTCCTATGCTCTTTCCATGGTGACGTAGTTTTAAATGAGTTTAAGTTCTCAGTTAAGGTTATCCTTGTAAATGATATTTTACAATCCTAAAGGGTGCCATTGCCAGCCAACAAATTCTATAACCTAGAGCCAGCCTTGAAAGACCTACATTGGCTCCCAGTACGTTTCAGAGCACAATTCAAAGTGTTGGTGCCTCGGCCCAGTATACCTGAAGGAGCATCTCCACCCCCATTGTTCTGCCCGTACACTGAGGTCCAGTGCTGAGGGCCTTCTGGCGGTTCCCTCACTGCGAGAAGCCAAGTTACAGGGAACCAGGCAGAGGGCCTTCTCGGTAGTGGCGCCCTCCCTGTGGAACGCCCTCCCACCAGATGTCAAAGAGAACAACAACTACCAGACTTTTAGAAGACATCTGAAGGCAGCCCTGTTTAGGGAAGCTTTTAATGTTTGATGTATCACAGTATTTTAATATTCTTTTGGAAGCCGCCCAGAGTGCACTTCCTGGCTAGGTTACCAGTTATGCATTGCCAAAAAGGACAACAATTTTCATAAGATGATGATGATGATGATGATGTTGTTGATGATGATGTGTGTGTGTGTGTACAAATTTAGAAATAATAGCTATAATTTCAATTAAAAAACCCTGCATCTTACCAGAGTAGGGGAGATACCAGGTGATGCTATTTATGGGCAAATTCAAGGCTCCTGCTCTATTCTTATGGTTACTCATATTTAAGTCCCTCTCCATTCTTTGCCCTTTCCCTTTTCCAAAGTCAGTTCAGCTACTTTGTAATGCTTCTTTCTCCCTTGTTATCCTCAGGAGGAGTGCTGTGTGTGACATACAGCATGGCTGTGGGCACCGGTGTCTCTTACTTCCAGTACACAAACATTGACTCGGGCAGGAATATCTTCATTGTGGGCTTCACTATGTTCATGGGTCTGCTGGTTCCGAAATGGCTCTTCACGGCACCAGGGTCCCTGGCCACAGCTACAGGTGCCAAGAGGGGGGCAGGGGCTGGCATGATCAGAGCTGTGGTGAGAAGAAAAGCTTGAGACTGCCTTCTGCAGGAAATTCAGAACCATAACAGGACCCTCAAGTTGTGTCCCTGTCTTGCAAAAAGCAGCTAGATCGGGGTGGGGGGGCATTTTAAAAGTTTTCACAAACATTTAAATTTCCAAAGCTATCTGGACATTTTTGCACTTTGTGGAGTGTGCCCTTTTGGTTCTTTGCATCCCCTATTTATTGATTATCTAAAACTGATTAATGAAATGATAATAATAATAATAATAATCTTATTAGTTGTACATCAATGTTACACTGCACATTATTTCATTTTAAGCCAAATATTTTTATTTTCATGATATGTAGGAAGTACTTAGAATCATAAAGAGGAAGGACTATGTAAGACTCTCCAAGTGTCCCTATTTTCCTCCTCTCATGTTGAGCTTCTCTAGTAGACTGGGGGTGAACAATATGCTCGATTACTCATTTCCTCGCAAGGTGAGCTAAGCCTGGCAGGACATCTTATTCTATTTAATCTCTTCGTGCATTAATTAGACTTAAGCATGATGGTTATCCCACACTTTCAGCATTTGGGTGGAAGCCTTATTCTAGTTACAATGAATAACTATCTGAGGTTCTGTTGGATCGACTTAGGGATGTTGAATGCAAGGTATCACATTATGGCATTTCTAAGATAACTGTGATGCTCTCTCTGCAGGTTGTGTCCCTGTAGACCTCTTCCTCCTTTCTCTGTTGATGGTTCCTGCCTTTATAACTGGATCCCTATCATTTTTCTTAGAGAACACAGTTTCCGGTAAGGAGGAAGTCACCAGTTACTTCGTTTTGATACTTTTACTGTTATCCCTCTCTCAGTGCTCAACTCCAGATGAGTGTCTGCAGTGGGTCTTTTAATTAGTTGTATGGTATTATTATAGAATAATCACTGCAGATAAGAATTGGTAGTGCCCATGTTTGCTGACATGCTGACCATAGATACCACTTAGACCTGGGAAACCTTAAGGGATGGCAGCCGTAATGGTGGGGATTCTTTAAACATGGCCTGATTTGTAGTAGCAGTTGTTACTGCGGTGACTGTAAGCATTTTGGCACAGGAACATACCAACCTAAAACATTTCAGTCTCAAAATTGTTTTCTTACAACATCCTAGTGATATATGGGGGCATTACGTTGTTTCATTCCCTCACCAGATAAAGTATGCTTATCTAAAGAGAGGAACAAGGCCTTCTTGATTGTGATGCCCCCAACTATGGAACTCTCACCCACTAGAGTTTAGATTGATTGTTTATTTATTTTCTTTTATGTTTTTATTCCTTTCATTTTTCATTAAATTTACAAATGGGAGAAAAATAATAGCCATGAATAAGAATGGTTAGATTGGGAAATATGCCGCATTTGTTCCATTAGACCTTTGATATATTTTAATTCCTTCCTGCTCACATTTTGGTATTATTGCCTTGTTTTACTGCTGTCTGGTTTGATAGTTTAAAACAATCTACTTTAAATAAATTACATAATTTTGCAGACTGTGTTGGGGAGACCCTTTTGGGGGCTGAGAGGTGGTATGTACATAATGAATAAAGAATTATGGTGGTTGGACAGAGATACTAAATGGCTGCAATCCATATTCCACAATACATAGTTCTTCTAAGTTGTCCTGTCATTGTTATTATCAAGGCACCCTGCAAGAGCGTGGGCTGCTCAACTACTCATCAGCAAGCAACCCAGAGGCCAGAGAGAATTCCCTGCAGCAATGCAGAAACGGCTCTGCACAAAGAAATCAGCTGCCTCTAGTCCTACAAAAGCATCCAACACCTTCATGGCGTAAGGGCTTTCCTTTCTGTTTCCTCTGTCCCTTGGGGGACAACAAAGTGGAGATTGTGAACACTTACCCCCTGGAAGAATTGCGGCATTCAGAAGAGCAAACCACAGATCTGCTGCTGAAACCAGAAACAGTGGTGCTGGAGTCAGAACTGGAGCTGGAGACAGTGCCAAGAGCCTAACATTCCACAAAGGAATTTGGAGAATCATAAATATGGCAGACCAACAGCTAATGAGATGACCTCTCTATGCTGATCTCTAAACAGAAACATTATTCAAGGACAGGTACTTGAAAATCCATCAGAGGAGTCTGGTTTCAGACAAATATGGAAACAAATCTGGAGACCATGCATGCTTCTACAAGTCTAAAATGGTTTCTGCAGCATCACCTTTGGGATTTCTTTTCTATACCTTTGTGACAACTTGCATTAAGACTTCCCATTTAATGTCACTGCGTGTGGGAATGAAACTATCCCATAGCATCATGCAAGAACTAGGCCTGCATTACTGTAGCATGCCCCAGGGAAGCTAGAGTAGAGGATGAACATATTTTCTGTACTTCTGCCCTTTTGTTTTTAAATGTATCACCAACTCAATTCCAAGTGAATAACTTGCTTAACACACTTTATAACCCAGGGCTACAGTTTCCTGTTGGGTACTGTATATTTCTTAGTTTAATAAAGTGGGACTCTCCTCCTTTCATAGGAGGGAGGGAGGGAGCTGTCGTGAATCCCTCAAGGAGGCTACCATTCTTTAGCTGACCATGACCCGCTTTCTGTGACAAGGAGATAAGACCTTTGGTGTCTCCCTCTTCCAGAAGCATAGAGATGCACTGCCAGGGGTGGCATGATCTGTTTTGCCACTTAATGTGAAACAGGAAGTACAGCCCCACCCTGCCACCTGTCCTGTCACCTCTGCCACCGTCGCAGAAGCAGCTCTGCAACATCATGCGCAGTTTGAAAAATCGTTGAGATATTGCTAGAAATTGGCCCCAGTGCTGGTGCTGCTTCTCCGCTGACGGCATGAGCTTAGCCAGGATTTTTGTTGAGGGAGGCAGGACTTTTTAAGGGGGGCAGAACTAACATGATTGGCCAGTTATTGTCTTACTTGATTGGGCGGGCAGCTGCCCCCTGCCCTCCCTCGGCTATGCCAATGGCTGGGGGTGGAGACAGTGGGGCAAGCGGGGCACTGCCTTGGGAGCTTCTGCTGCCTAAGATGGCAGCCTCAGCACTCCTCCTCCCCCTCAATGGCTGGGTCGGCCCTCTGCTATACATAAGCAACCTGAGGAAGTATGCATGTAAAGATTCTCACTAGTCACACCTTTAGAAAATATTACGTGCACCCCAGTTCTCTGGGCAGTGAGGGCCACCGTGTATAGTTGGGTTTTGTTTCCCTTGAATGAGGTAACTGGCAGCTCATTGGCATTTTGTGACATGTGGTTTAATCACACATATACCCAGGTTTGGTAAAGATGAAGCTGAACTCTAACAGCTGCCCCACATTAATTGAGTAGTTGGATTTCTGAGGAAATTGTCAGCATAATGAAATCCTTAGAGAGGGATCCTACCCCACTTTGCCCTTTTTTCAGTCTCAATTGGATATGAATAAAAAAAATTGCACTCCTTTCCTGTTCACAAAGTTAATTTTAGCAGCACATTCTATAACTGGGAATGGGGAATGGTGCTCAGAAGATAACCTATTTTCCCAAACCAGAAAATCATGTGGTCTACCACCAGGCTTCCTTGATCTGTGGTAAGGTAGCAAAGGCAGATAAAACACTGGCTTGGTAAGAAAACACCTTTAGCCGAAACATCAAAGGCTTGAATACTATGCCACCTGAAGTTAATAAATGCAAGCAAAGAATTAGAGGGCAGAGCAGTACTACACAACAGGCTTTCTGTGTCACAGACACAAAAGTTGAGCATTTTTTGCAAAATCTCCACCCAAAATGGTGTTTTTTTAGGTATTTATAGAAAATTGCTGAAAAAAATAACAGCTTCCGATATGGACTGCCATACGCCTGGGTTCCCCCAGACATTTCAAGCACTTTTCGAAAATTCTGCCTGGACGCCATCTTAGAAGGATGAATCCCGGCAATGTCTGGGAAATTCCGGATGTATTGGCAGCCCTATGCTCCACTGACATAACCAGGGCTTTTAGTCAGCTGGAATTCACCAGAACCCAGTTCCGGTACCTCTCAGGTGGGCACCATTGCCATTACAAGAGAACAAGGTTCATGGTGAGTTCCAACACCTCTTTTTCTAGAAAAACAGCACTGGACATAACCATCAATCTGTTGACATAGCTCCTGCTCCACTAGCAGAGAGTGGCATTTAAACTGCTTCCAAAGGCCACTCAGGTAGCATAACTGGAGTAAAGGGTTGACCCTAAGATATATGCAACACCATAGAATATAACAGGGTGGGCATATTTTGAAGAGCAAAAGAGAGGATGCTATGATAGCCGTTCAAATCAAATAAATGCAATTTGTCTCAAATTTTACCCTGGAAAAAGAGGATGTATCCTGCAAAAAGAGGACACATGGCAACCCTAACAGAGGCATCATATGAAATACCAATCTCCTACTATGTAAAGCAACCACATCAGCAACATCATTTAGAAGGGCAGTGAAAACTTAAATTTTGCTAGGTGTTTTAAGAATCACCTGTTAGTCTTATTGTTGATTTTCAGATAACGTAGTTGACTGTTGTTTTTGTTTTGCTGTATGTCATTTTGGGACCATCTTATTGAAAAGCAATCTATTGATGGGGAGCAGTGTTCAACCTGTTCTTGAGGGAGCGGTTCTCCCTCAAGGACCAAACTCATGGTTGTCACAAGAGGAGGAAGTGGACTCTAAGCCTCAACTCGCCTTTTACTAACTTAAGCTGATATTTTACCCTACCAGACAGGGATAGCCAGGCTTCAGTTGCTCATAGGTTTCACACCCCTCAAACAGCAATGTAGGCTGCAGTTCTAGCCTCACTTTTACCTGCAAGCCCTACTGAATTCAATAGGACTGAGTCAATATGTAAACTATTTTGTTTTTTTCTTTTGTATTTTTTTACAATCAAGCGTTGTGATTTTTACGAAATAAATAAATAGACAGACACAATTAAGATAGAATAAATAGTTAGACACTGTTAGGATCGCAAGGTCAGATTGTAAGCACCCTGAGGCTTTTCGTTTTCGTTTGGACACTCTTTTGAAACGCCATGTTCACTGAAAGTGGCAAATATAATAATAATCTGTCAATTGTGTTATTTATATTCACATGATAAACAGCACTGCGTTTTATATTGCCACGGATATTTGGCTTTTGAAGCTTCGCTGTTTTTACTGCGATACTTCAGGAGCGGATGTCGCGCGCGCACCCACACGAGGGAAACTTCCCCGCTTTCAACGGTCGCCGACGGATTTAACGTAAATTACATAGGTGGGAAACGGCTTCTGAGGAACAGCAGCCACAGGAGTGTTTCCGGCGCCGTCTGAATCTCCTCCCCCTTCCTCGGCGCGGCCTCAGTTTCCTTGCTGTGGGAGCCGAAGGTCACGGTAAGGCGGGAACTAAATGGAGACAGAAAATATAATAAGGTTTTTCTTCAGCCTGTTTTCCACAGCTGCCAGGTTACTTGAGGGATGAAAGACGGGAATTCCCGTCTTGGCCTAATTCCGGCGGGCAGCAGGCAAGCACCTCCATGACTACATCATCCGGCATGCCTTTAGAGACGAGAGTGGCACGCTGGGAACTGTAGTTTACATGTGCTGTTCTGGTCTGCGAGGCTATGTCGTGTTTATGTGTTTATAGCTATGTGGGACGAGGGTTGGGCTTGTAAAGGAGCTTAGAATTTCGAAGCGCCAAAAGCGGCCCTTTCTTTACCGGGCCGAGCAAAACTGGTTGTGGGAGTGGAGTCGGAGCAGCAGGGCTGTTGTTGTTGCTAAATGCCTTTGGGTCCCGCCTTTTCATTGTATGACGGTCCTGCCAGTAGCTCGCTCGCGCTCTCTCTCTCTCTCTCTCTCTCCCTCCGTTATCCATTTACGCGCCAGCTGCCGCTGTTATTTTTCTCGCCCCTATTTTGCCTTTGCGGGAGAACCGACCCCGATTTTTCAGTTCAGTGGGATTTAGTCAGGGTTGGTTCCAAGGTGTAGCGCTGGGCTTTCCTCAGAACATTTCTCGCCTCCACAGCTTCCAGTCACAGTATGTTAAGGTACTTCGTAGCCCGGATTCAATTATTGCTCCCCTGATTCAGGTTGGAATCCTTACCCGCGGAAAAATCCGAGGAAGACCCCAGAATTTTGAGGCTCTGGAAGGAGGATACCAAATGGGACAATGCCTTCTCTTTTGTATTCATAGGGTATTAAGCAACAAGCCCATTAGTAAATCAACAAACACTCTCCTTTTTTTCTTTTATGCTTTAAAATGTTTAATAACAGGATGCTTGCAGCTTGAGCCTCTTCAGATCTATGCAGAAGTAAGAAAGTGGTTTTGAGGCACCCCTCTGCCCTCTCAAGACAAGTACAGTCATCATAACTACAACCTTATACAATTATTTGGGGCTAATTGATGAGTCACTCCTGAAGAACTAGATGCAGGAAGAGGGGAGCGAAAGGGCAGCAAAGCACTGACTTCACTCTCCCTCTGTTTTCTCCCACGTAAGAAAAGCCCTGCTGGCAAAAGAATATTGGTTTATAGTTTTTAAGGAAATAGAGGGAATGACAAGACAGACCATAGATATCGCCCCAAAGCTTGCCTTACTGAATATATATATTGGATATAATTAGACCAAAAAGTCAAGAACTTAAAGGACATTTGTTGATGGCAGCTTTTTAAACAGTGGCCGGGTGTTTGTGAAGCCTGAAGGGAGCCATGATGTACAATTGGCTTGGAAAAGTTTGGTAAATGGAACTTTGTCGAAAACCTGGCTTACAAACTGAAGCAGGTTAAAGGTCAAAACTGGATAGATGTATGCCAGTCTGGTATAATTCCATCACCTATATGAACAAGAAAGAAGAACAGAAAGCCACTGAAACAGTATGGGAAGCCTGCAAACAGGATTTGAGTGCAACAGCATTCCTTCCACTTGTGATTCCCAGCAACCAGTATTCAGAGGCATACTGCCTGTGACTGTGGAAGTAGTATATAACCATAATGGTTGCTAGCAATGGATAGTCTTATCCTCCACAAATTTGTCTGATCCCCTTTAAAACAACTGGTGACTATCACTACATCTTGTGGTAGCAAATTCTATAATTCATCTATGAACTGTGTGAAAAAGTACTTCCTTTTCCCCATCCTCAGCTTTTCCAACACCATCCAGCAACACTTTAATCCCCCTCATCTCAGGAGAGTAACTGTAAGCAGAAAGGCTGCCACATTCTTCACCTAGTACCCCTCCTCACCTTGGGCAGTAGAGGACCCAGGCGCATCACTGCCCCATTTGCCTAAGTTAGTTAAAGAAAATGTTGGTTCTTCTATTCTGTTATCTCCTCTTGTTAATCTTTTGTGCAAAATGTCAACAACAGATAAACAAAATGCCTTTTCTGCTTTCCCAGTGGCATTATAAGAAGGGAGAAGTAGCTTACAATCCACCTGAGAAGAAAGAGAGAGAGAGGAAAAGAAACTCTTCCACATTTGGCTGCTGTGGTGTAGGTGGGTACACACATGGAATTCTTTTCATAGCAAATCACTCCTGGTTCACATGCTCTTTTTCCAGCTATCCAGCACGTTCTCCTGCCAGTGCTGCACTGTTGGAAGCAGTATGCCTCTGAATACTCGTATTTTGAAACCACAGGTTGGGGAATGCTGTTGTGTTCAGGCTTTGCTTGGAGGTTCCCATGCATCTGGTTGGCCACTATGAGGACAGGATGCTGGACTAGATGGCTTTGGCCTGATCTAGCAGTCTGTTCTTATGATTGAGGTTCCTCTGCCACACTAGGAATGTTACATATGCCAGCTGATGAAGGGCCAAACTTGATCTTATGTGGGAGTTCCATGACTCAGATGTCCCTCATTTTTTTCTTTCTTAAAAAATGAGGATTAGGCATCACAGAAGGGCTTCAATTTGTTTACGATGTAGAAATAAGAAATAATGTGATTAAGTGTATAAAAGTGTATTTCATTATTGTTATAGGATGGAGAGCACTGAGGACCCAGAAAACAGACTCCTCCTGCAGCCCTGGACTTCAGTCTGCTTTGATGAGTCCACAAAACTGATGATTAAGGTTTGGTTTGGAGATGCTGGCTATGCCTTGCTCCTTTCTGACCTCAGCAGTATGTGGTACGAAAAGGTAGATACTGAGGTGATACAACAGAGATCAAAGGTAAGTAAAGAATTAGGGTTGTGAAATGTGCACATGGTATATCCACCTCAGCAGCTATTCTATCAGCTCAGGCTTAAAAGAAACCTTAACAAGGCAATTCTGCACAGACAATACATTCTTGTTTGTCACTAGCCCTGTTTTGTAAATGTTCTGCATTCTTACACTGCGACTGCTATCCTATCAGTAGGCACAGCCTCCAAATCAGTAGAAGCCTTCACTAAAACTAAAAAGAATCTCAAAGTGGCATAGAGGGCTCATCCACACTTCTTTTTGTCTCGTGATTTCTAGTCGTGGGCCTGAGAGGTTCTTTTTATTTGTCCCACCGCTTTCCGTGGGAGAACCTGCTGTTTACTTCTGAATTGGAACAAACATCAATTGGATTTTATGTGAGTTAACTTTCATTCCTGGGGAAAGTGGCAAGACAAAAAAAGAACCTCTTGGACCCATGACTGGAAATCACAGGACTAATATTGTAGGTAAAATCATGGGACAAAAGGAAGTGCAGATGAGCCCAGAGTGTGACTGGGGATTTTGTGTGGAATCATCACTTCTCAGAAATTTTATTTTTCATCTAACATTGCATTTATATTCCACCTTATCTCCAAGGAGCTCAAAGTGATGTTTATGGTTCTTTCTATTCCCATTTTATCTACAAAACAAGCCTATTATGTAGGTTGGGCTGAAAGAGAGTGACTGGCCCAAGGTTATCCAATGTGCTTTATGACTGAGTGTTAATTTGAACCTTAATCTTCTGGATTCTAGTTCAATACTCTTAATGACTTCACCACAACCCATATCCAGTAGGTGTCTGTTAGCACTCATACTTCCATATTCCAAGTTGCCAATGAGTAGAGTAGAGTTTTCTCAGGTACAGGTTATTGTACATTGAATGCTTAGAAGATACAATATCCTTGCAACAAGGGAAAGTGCTGCAGCTCAGTGGCAAAGTATGCAGAAGCTGCCAGGTTCAATCCCCAATGGCTCCCTGTAGAGATGGGAATATTACCTGTCTGAAAACCTGGAGGACTCTTCTGTGGGCATTAGTAATTTTGCCCCCATCTCTTTTTTTAAAAAATATAACTTTATTGAATAATACAGTCTCATTGTATTTTTTGAAATCTCATCCAGGAGCTAAATAAGCGTTTGACAGCTCATGTATCCTCCTTCCTGAGCCGCCTGCACAGTCTGATATGTCCCCTTCTGGAAGGAGAAAAGAGCAGTTCCACCATCTTCTCCTGCCAGCTCAGCTCCAGCACACTGACTCTTCATGTGAAGAGTGAGCTCTCAGGGCTACCCTTCTACTGGGATTTCCGTTGTTCAGCAGCACCTGTTAAGATGGTGAGTTGGCTCTTGGATTGAGAAGGAAGGTC
This sequence comes from Podarcis vaucheri, assembly GCF_965113315.1. NCBI lineage: Eukaryota > Metazoa > Chordata > Lepidosauria > Squamata > Lacertidae > Podarcis > Podarcis vaucheri. The sequence continues at coordinate 88,578,641 of NC_138759.1, read as the reverse complement.
AGGGCTTCAGTGGAGTAGTTCTTGGTTTCTGGATCTTCCAGGGAAGGGATAAAGATATTTGAGTGACGATAAGAAACTCAGATATGTTTGCCTAGATCTAAGAGGATTCTAGGCACAGACCAGCAAATGGATTAATGGAATAATTCTTAGCTATTAGCTGAGATGTTCTGAGGATATAGCTTCCCCTTCATAGTCATGGTTTTGGTTTCAGCCCTGCTTATCAGTTAATTGGCAAATGCTCTGGATCTGCTTGTTATTAAAGTGTAGGATTGTGTACAGTGGTACCTCGGGTTACAGACACTTCAGGTTACAGATTAAGGTTAAGAACAGTTTCAGGTTAAGAATGGACCTCCAGAACGAATTAAGTTCTTAACCTGAGGTATCACTGTACTTGCATCAGCCATCACCTGCCAAAAAGCAGATCCTTGTAGTAGAGTGTGAGACCTAATACAATGTGAGAATTGGAGCCAATTTCTTGAACACCTTAATGCAGGGGTAGCCAATGTAGTGCCCTCCAGATGTTGTTGGGCTCAACTCCCATCAGCCCAGGTCAGCATGGCCAATGGCCAGAGATGATGGGAATTGTAGGCCAGTAAATATCTGGAGGACACCATGTTGACTACCCATGCCTCACTTAAGGTGTTATGCTGGTGAACTACCACCAAGCATTTAAATGGTAAAACATTAACAAATGAGTCCATAATGAATATTTGGCTGAAAGTGGGCCCCAGGTTTGAAAATATTAGACTACTGTTTTTTAGGCTGCCTGGAAACTAGAAAATTGCATTCTGATTTTTTAATGTTTGCTTTAGTGTTTCTGGATGGCATCTCATCCTATGCCATCCTCTGCTCAGTTGCAGAGTGCTGCCTTCCTGCTCTGTATGTTTTGTCTGTCTGTTTACATAATACTACTTAGGATGTGGAAGCAGATGTCATCTTAGGACCAACTTTGCTCAGATAAATGCCTAAATGCTCTGCTCTCATATAGTTTTTAGCTGACTGGTTACAGTTTTGCCATGTGTGCACCAGGGGGCACTGCATACCCAGGTAACATTCTCTTCTGACTGGCTTAGAGATACAGAATTTAGTTGTGTTATTTCACTTGAGATTTGTTATTACTTGCATCTCAGAGAGCATGAGAGACATACTTTTTTAAAAAGTAAAATAACAGACAGCTGTATAGAACCTAAACACCTTTTTGAGATAATGTAGCTTTCTAGGCTGGTCCTATTTCAGAAGAGCACTAGCACTTGGGAGTTAATAGCTATTTTATCTATTGCTTATGCATCATTCTGCATCTCTTGTCAGCTGTCAAGTGTTTGATGGACCTTGCACTTTTAGATATTCTACTGAGTTATGCTACTGGGTTACTAACTCAAGTATTTGTTTTTTGCACTTTTATGCTGTGAAATGTAACAGCTCGGCCTGGGGAAAGCTGCCTGGGCAGGTTGATTGAGTTCCCCTATGTGGCATATCTCTTCTTTCTTCCCTGTCTGGCAGGCATTGGTCCCTAAATGTTAGAATCAGTTAAGAACTGAGTGATCCAGGGCTGCCCAGCTGCATGCCATAGCTCTTCCACATCTAATTTTAGCTTTTTCACCACTTACTTTGTGTCTCAGATGGTGTATGGAACCAGTATTTTGGCTGACAGTTGAGGTTGTTCTTGTTTCCCAAGGTGGGCGGATTTTCTTTTATTCCGATTAAAACAGAGCTAATTAGGACTTTTTAGGGAGCAAGCATATTGTTTCAAAGTCCATATTCCATGATGGCAAGTACAGCTCAAGAATCCATAGAGTATTTCAGACCTTGATGCCATAATGCTTTGAGGGTAAATATTTATTCTGCACCTTGATTTTAACATCTCTCTTTTCAGCTACAGTGTGAAATATATGTTCCATGCACCTTGCTTTTTCTCATGCAGCTTTCTGGGAGGTGCTGGAACAGCAGAGACTAGGGGCTCATACAGACTTGAGCTTGCCCCATGCCTAGAAAGCATGGGTTCAGATAGTTTTCTGCTTGTCCCAAGCTTTCTAGTCATGGATCCAAACAGTTTTGCCCTTGTCCTACTGCTTTCTCCCGGAAAATCCATTCTTTTGCAGTAAATCAGAGTAAACATCATCCAGAGAAAACTTGAAAGACGTTTGCTCTGATTCAGCAGTAAACATCAGATTCACTCAGGGGGAAAGTGACAGGGCACAGGCAAGTCTGGATGTGCTCTAGGTCTGAATTGCACGTTTCTCACTCAAAGTCCAGCATGAGCTTTTATTTTTAAATGATCAGGTTAAAAACCTTGTTGCAGAGCCCTCTTGTGGCAAACAACAAAAAACTCTGCTACTGTAGTCTGAGGACCATTATTGATCATGGCAGTGTCCCAAATAGAGTTTATGGCACATGGCAGAGCTTTTCCTTCTCATTTGCAAATATACATTTGCTGGTTCTTATAGTGTCCCTCTCTGAAGGGGATGGAGCGGAAGATAGTGTGTGGCTTCATTGGCACTTTTGTCATCCCTGTGCTTGGTTTAAATGACCATGGCTGGCACCAGGCCCTTTACTCTCATTGCTGCTTGTTGACCCTTGCCCTTCTTTTCTGTGCCCTATGACAGGTGTTCCACCACCTTGTGCAGCCCCTGATGGCGATGAGCTTGGTGTTGCAGAGTCAAGTGCAGGAGCTGGCATCCTTGTTAATCCGAAAGGATGCCGAGATCGAAGACTACCGGGAGAGTGGGGCTACTCTCAGTCGAGGTAAGGAGGGAGGGTGCTGCCTGCACTCTGCTCCACTTTGGGACACAAGCTTTCTTCCTTCCTTCCTTCCTTCCTCATGGCTGGCACCGAGCATGCAGTCTTTGGCCATTAGCCATCCTGACCTGGATTTCACACACAGCTGCTCCAGACTATTAACCAGAAGCTTTGGGGTCAGTGCCCTGAAGGTGGAAAGAGCTGGACACTGACCAGTAGCTGAAATGCTTGGGGGCTAGCCAAAGGGCTCTTTCCTTTCCTTTGAGCATCTGGCTGCAACCCAGGAGGCTGGAGCCAGTGCCAGCTTGTAAAGGAGCTTGAGTGGAGTCAGGCTGTTCTTTCTGCTCTGTAGAAGCTCTGCAAGCATTTGGAGCAAATGGGGGCTCCCCTGCTCTTGGAATCATAGAATCAAAGATCGGAAGGGACCACAAAGGGTCATCTAGTCCAACCCCCTATAATGCAGGAATCTCAACTAAAGCATCCAACCTTTGCTTAAAAAACCTCCAATGAAGGAAAGTCTACAACCTCCCAAGGGAGACTGTTCCACCATCAAACAGCTCTTACCATCAGTTCTTGATGTTTAGTTGGAATATCCTTTCTTGTAACTTGAAGCCATTGGTTCATGTCCTACCCTCCAGAGCAGGAGAAAGCAATCTTGCTCCATCTTCTATGTAGCAGTCCTTAAGATATTTGAAGATAGCTATCATATCTCTTCTCAGTCTCCTATTTTACAAGATAAACATACACAGCTCCTTCAACCATTCCTCATAAGGCTTGGTTCTTCTTACCCCCTGCAAAGTTGCAGATAAGCCTACAGGTGTTCTGTTTCAGATACTTTTGGGGGTAGGGAAGGATTCCACTGCTGGCTGTTAAACCCCAGAGAATGGAAAGATTCAGATTAGCCAGACAGGGATTGGGTTGTGCCAGTGATGTGTGTTCAAGGTTTAGTATGTACTCTGGGACAGCAGAGGAGACCTTGTGTTGCCCTGCTCTTCCTCTGTACAACCATGTAGTGTGATTGATTGTCATATCATCTTAAGTGTCCCCTTTTCCCCACCCCACTTGGTAATTGCTGGGGGAAGTGGATCGGAACTTCTTATTTGGCATGGCTTGTTCTTTGCACAGTCTCTTTGAGCAGATGCCAACCACTGTTCTCACTGATTGTTTATACAGCTTGCAGATATCTGCCACTTGTGAAATGGGCCTTCACAATTATTCTTATTCTTATTAATTGAACGCATTACACAAAAAGGTATTCAAGTGATGTACAACATATATAAGAGCATGGGGTTTTATTCAACAGTGCTAAGAAGTAGTTCTGTCTGGGCAAGAATTTCTGCTTGCACAATAGAACTTCCCTCCCTTCCCCCTGTGTGCCTCAAAATCTGTTCTTGGGGTTCCCAACCCTCTGTAGCAGATCTGGGGAAAACAGGAGGGGAAGGGGGATGTCCCATTGCTCTAGCGGTAATCCTTGCATTACAGACAAATGAGTAGAATACCAAGCATAGGAAAAATACATTATAATAAAACACATTTACACAAAGCCACACACAAATCATAAAAAATATACAAAACAGCCACCAGTAACAGCATCTGAAAGTTTTGGCAGCACAGCTAACAGCAGACATTTTAGTCCATCAAAAACCACTGCTTCAATCAGACCATCCAGTGCTATAAGGGAGAAGAAATGGCAAGTTACCTTGGAAACCTAGGACAAGGATAAGGCTCTCTGCGGGTCATACATTACCAGGGTTACACCTTCCTGGCCAAGTTGCCATCTCTGGGTATCTGCTTGAACCTCATTTTGGACAGGGAAAGTTGGTCTTAGATTCCAATTTCCTTTTTTAATTATCAGGTAGTGCTAGATCTTACACCATTGGCTCAAAGAACAAGGGGTTTGACATGGTTCCTACATATGTGCATGCACACATGCACGCAGCTGTGCTTTCTTGCATTTATTTAGCTAGAGGTGGTATTTTGCACAGTTGGATCTTTTACAAAGACTGAACTCCATACATGTGACTTGTCATACCCCACTTCTATATTAGTCTAAAATGACAGGCTGAGTTGGGCCAGGGATTTCCTGAGGCACAGAGGACCGGAGATATGTTCTGTTCCCACAGGGGAGAGCTCTGTGTTCTCAGAGCTAGGAAATAGGATGTAACACAGATGTGTTACATTTGTCCTCAGTTACCCTAGATAGACCACTGACCTCAGGCCCCTTCCTGGGAGCGAGGTGTAAAGCGCTCTCTTCTTGGAGGTTTACTAGTCATTACCTATGTAGCATGGTCCTCTTATTCACCCTTTTCATTTTTCTTCACACCAACCCTGTGAGGTAGGTTGTCCCTATTAGCAGAGGAGTGGGCTGAGAGAAAGTTTTCCAGACTCCCTTGTGGAGCCTTTGTTTGAACTGGGGTTTGAACTTCAGTCTCTTGGGTTTAACACGATGCATCAGGCCATACATATTACATCATGTTGACATAGTTAGATGCAGTTGTCCCAAGGTATATACCAGTTGAACTACTCAGTGCCTAGCTGTGGACTTGACACAGGAAAAGGGTGTTGATTAATCTTTGTGTGTTCTCAGGTGGGAATGGGATAAGGTTGCTTGAGTTATCTTTCAATAAGTGATATATAGCTATTTCCAAGGTAATGTAGCATCTGAAGAATAAAGAGAGCTTGTATACCTGGCCAGATTGGAGCACCGCTCACTCTTCTATTGTTGGTACTTCTCTTGCAGAACGTTTAAAGACAGAACCTTTCAATGAAGAATCTTTCCTACAGACATTTGAGACTAAGGTACAAGAATCTTCATGTTTTCATTAAGTTATTGTATAGGAGAAATTGCTTCTCCTAATTAATTTGGTAAATGGTAGTATTGTGGGCAGTAGTGACATGTATTCAGAGCTTCTGGTTGTGGTGGTCTGCCAGTGGGATATCTTGATTCTCCAATTCTTCACTGGTTTCCTCCTCCCCGTTCCTCTGGTTGGTTCTTCTTCTCCCTGAAAAGTTATACTAATAGGCAACATGAACTGCAGCTATACATGCATGAGCATGACTGTGCCATGTAGGTGTGCTTTGGTTTTGGTTAACTGTAGGCAGGTATGATTAGTTTAGCATAGGTTTGTGTAATGTTGTCTTTCCAATCTGTTGTACAGTCATGTTGTGAAGTGCCAGAGTAAATGAGCCATTGTTGTGTTGTGATAGATTAAGGCGCAGTTAGCATAATGTGTGATTGTGTCACAGAGCTTGGATTAATATGGCATCTAAGTGAGAATTTATTTAGGGCATATCTCTCCTGCAAATGTAAAACTGATTTATTAGACTACTGTGTCTCAGGGAATCCCAGGGACTGTAATTTTATGAGAGGAAGCTAGGGATCTCTATTGGAAATCCCTGTAACCTCACCAGTTACCATTCCCAATAATCTCTGGGGGCAAACTGTGGCACTTAGTTTGTACTATAAATTTGGACAAAGTGATGGCATCTGTACATCTGCCAAGTAATTTTTTTTACGCCCTTCCCACCAGTGCTAGCACTGAAGTTTCCCATTTCCCCTATGCAAGCAAATCTCATTAACCCTTATTAGCTTTTCTGCTGTTCTTGATAAAGCAGGTGTTAAGACTGTTTTCCAGCAGTCAGAGTTGAGAATCCTGAACATTCTTTATTGCTTTTATGGAGTGTACCCCTTTCCAACCCCATTCTTCCCATTTTGCCATTTTTCTTCTGGGCAGTAACTACTCCCCTCCCCCTTGCCATCTTATCTCCATGTTGGTTGGTTTTCTGCCTCTTCCATCTACTAGTTAAAATAAGCAGCAAATGAAGTCCTATGCTAATGTCAACATTTATAGAGTGCTATGCATTTAGTGGTGTCTGAAGTGGTTGGCTCTCGCTCTTAGGCCATCTTGGCCCATTGTGGATTGTCTACATTTTGTGTGTATCATTATCTGCTGATACCCAACCACCAGGGTTCTGATGTTAGTGTTTATGAGCTTGTTCTGTTTGGAGTAGGTCCCTTAGCAGCCCTTTTTTACTTATCTGTTCCAGAACATGGCTGCTGGTTTGAGCTCAAGGAGAGGTTATGCCTAAGCAATATGCACACCTGTCTGTCAGGGTTTCAGTATAGGAGCTTGCTGATTATGTATCAGAGCCCCCAGAGTTTCACCGCTCTTAACAATGTACAAGCTTGTAATTCATGTCATAGGAAGTGGCTTGTGGAATTTTCCCACGCTCCTACTCTTACCGGCTGCAGTGATTTCATGCTCTCTTTCCAATGCCACGTGCCGTGACTGAAAGTTTCTTATTCCCTGCAGGCTGAGGAGTGGAGGGTTATAGAGTAAGGTCTGTTGGCATGCACTTGAAAGAGATGGATGCTTAAGTAGTAATTGTTTTATGATAATAGGGACAGGATTCCAGAGTGCAGCACTAGAACCAGTGGGTGGATATTGCAGGGAAGCAGATTTTGGCTAAATATTAGGAAAAAAATCCAGATTGCCTCTGGAGATAATGGGCTTTCCTTCCCTGGAGATATTTAAGACACAAACTGGACTGCCATCTGTCAGATGCTGTAAAAATCCAACACTGAGCAGAAGGCTGGATTGGATTATCTCTAAGATCCCATACAACTTCATAATTCTATGATAACATTGCCACTTCCTTTAAATCAGGCCTGTGCAACTAGTCACCCACCAGACTAAAAGTAGGCCACCAGCCATGTATGGCATCCTACCAGGACCTTTGTAGCTTATGGTTTTCCTGTCTTCCTTCTGGACAGCATTTGGTTTGGTGGGTCATACATTGTGCAGGCCTGTCTAGGGTGTAGCTGACAGCTATACTCCTGTGAATGTATAATGCTAGTTAGTGGACATCAGGGTAGCCTACTTCCAATATTTCAGTGGTAGAATGCATGCTTTCCATGCAAAAGGTCCCAGGTTCCATCACTGGAATCTCCCAAGTAGGGCTGGGGAAGATCTCTCCCTGCCTGAGACTCTGGAGAGCCATTTCCAGTCAGTGTTGTAAACAATGCTGAGCTAAATGAACCAATGGCCTGCTTTTTTTTTTAGTATAAAGCAGTTTCCTTTGTTCAAATTCAGAGGATGAAGTTGCAGACCTCTTTAAATTATCGACTTAAGTTTGTGACACAATTGTCTGGGACACTTCCAAAAGTAGAAGTGGGGTGGTTTTCAGCTAAGTTTTCCTTGGAGTAGACCCACTGAAATTAATGAATATGACTAAGTTAGGTCCATTAATTTCAATGTGTCTGCCCTGTATAAAACTTAGTAGCTTATAAAGGGCTACTATACCAAGGGAGGAATTTAGTGTCACATTAAGGCTATCATTCCATCAGGGAAACATTTTGGCTTGCCAAAAAGAGCAATTTCTCCCTCTCCTCCCCCCACATGCTGTTGCAGGGGTTCTTCTGATCCCTCTGGACCATCTTTTCCCCCTTTTATTGAGGGAGGGACTCAGTTGTAGAGAAGTGGAAACCCCATTGCACAATCACACCCATAGTGTATGAGAGGAAAACTGAGCTGAGAAAACAAGGATTGGTGGTTCACTGCCCAATTTGGTAGGTGAGACCAGCTGGTGAGGGCCTGGTGCATTGAGAAATTGAAGACAAGTTGAAGAGGGTGCTGAGCATAGAATGAAAGATGTCAAGAGACTGGAAGGGCAGTTTCCCTTCAGAAGAGGGATGGATAAGAATGAATGTGTTTTCCTTTTTATGAAAGGTAATGAAAAAGAAAGAGGGAGCACCTGTTCTTTCCTGGCCCTAGTAAGAGTCCTGAAGAGAAAAAGGAGGCTATTCTAGGTGGCTTTATTTTTTTATTTTGACAGAGATTCTAATAATATGTCTTGAGGCTATTTGCAGACAGGGTTTTAGGAGTTCCTTTTGAGACTTAGATGAGTTGTTGGGCTATTGGAGAATGTGTTGATGGAGGAAGGTTAGGCAATACTCATCAGTGCATGCTAATCTTTATTCAGTGCATGAATACTGTCTGAAGACCTCTACCTGTGTAACTTCTGTGCAGTCCTTAAGGGTTTTCATGCCAGGTGAGGGCAGCTGCTGTTCCCTATTCTACTTTTCTTATGCTGCTCTGTAGGAGGCTTTTTTTCTTGGCGTTTTGTGCTGCAGCCTGCTTATCGGTAGACACAAGTCTGGGCAGCAAAGAGCTATTGTACCTATAATTCCTCAAGCTGCACAGCAAGCCTGGACCTTGGTCTGGAACCACATTTGTCTTAGCTGCTCATTTGCAAGTAGCTGTTGATTCAAATATAGCCTGTCCCCAAGAATATTTCCCCAGAATATTTTTGTGTACCATGGTCCTGACTTTTGTGCTGCACCTTTGTCCGTCTCTGCGCAGTTAGCTCCAGCAAACAGGATGTGGAGGGCTCATGGGTCAACCTGGGCTGGACCAGAAGGATGTGCCATCAAAATAAGCAATGCTGAAGAGGAAGATAAACAAACAGGCGGCTCCCCAGTGTGTCCGTCACTGCTGTAGCTGGGCAGGCTAAGTGAGTGATAGAGCAGGGAGTGTGGACATCTGCAGAAGAGCACCCTCCCACTGACGTCAGTAAGCACTGGGTCAAAGCTGCTGTTAGCACGACGGAGGGAGGAGGAGGGGGTTCCCTCCCCTGGATTAGGGTTAAGAGGGCTAGACAAGGGGTGCACGTCAGTGTCTTGAAAGTCTCCTGGGGATTGTGGAGGGAGGAATTGGGAGAACTGATCTGGGAAGTCACTTTGGCACTGCCATGCTTGTTGTAGGGGCTAGAAAGAGTGTGGAAGGAATGTTAGTGGCATATACATATATATGTACGTATGACTTTTAATTCTTAGACTTCAGTTGCAATCTTAACACCACTTGCTTGGAAATAAGCTCCATTGATTTCAATAGGACTTCCTTCTGAATACACACATTTACAACTGTGCTGTTAAAATGATTGAATGATCATTCCCAGAGGACTCTGTGAACTATAATTTTGTGAGAGAGACTAAGGATTTCTAACATCCTCAACACCTTTGCAAATTACAGTTATTTGGGGGAATCCATGACACTTATATGTTGGTTTTATACTATATAGTGGATAGATGATGATGATTTATTACATTTGTATACCGCCCTTCAGCTGAAGATCCGAGGGTGGTTCACAACAGAAAAATACAAAATGAGAATACATAATACAGAATAAAACAAAAACAAACTGATAACCCCCTCCCACAAACACATTTTAAAAGCCATAGAATGTTAATCAGCAGAATGCGTGGTTGAAGAGAAATGTTTTTGCCTGGCAGCTAAAGATATGTAATGAAGGCATCAGGTGAGCCTCCATGGGGAGAGTTTTCCACAAATGAGGAGCCACTGCAGAAAAGGCCTGCTCTCGTGTTACCACCCTCCAGACCTCTCATGAAGGGCCTCAGATGATGGTCGCAGGGTTTGGTTTGGTTCATATTGGGAGAGGCAGTCCTTGAAGTATTGCAGTCCTGCACCATTTAGAACTATATAGATCAAAACCAACACTTTGAATTGGGCCCAGAAACTAATTGGCAGCCAGTGTAGTCAGGTTAGGATTGGTGTAATATGCTCAAATTGTCTTGTCCAAGTGAGCAACCTGGCCACTAAATTCTGCACCAGCTGAATTTTAGAGGCGGCCTTACATATAGCGTGTTGCAGTATTCTAACCTAGAAATGTTGGTGGTGATAACAATAATAAGTAATATAGACCTGTATGTTTTGGATGCTGAAGGCCCCTGTTTCAATCCCTGGTATCTTCAGGTAGGGCTAGGAAAGGCTGTTGTCAGAAACCCTGGTGTGTTAGATAATACTGAACTAGAAGGATCAATATGGGATTCCTCTGAGAATGTCCTAAATTATTTTGTGCTGGGAAGTAGACTTGGGACAGCAGGGTGAGGGTTCTTCCTTTTTAGTTTGGGGCTGTCTCATACTGGCTTAGACGGCACATAAGTAGAAAACTCTGGGTAGGACAGTTCTGGGAAAAGCCCTGCTTCCCTGGATTTCCCAGGTCGCTGAAATGCTCAGCCTGGCCTCACCTAGCACCTGCCTGCTTGTTGCCCAGCTCACCACACTGTCATTTTTATTGGTGCTAAAAATATTCTCCTTGAGAGAAGCAGCTATTGTTTGGCAGGCAGCAGTGATCCTCCTGCATTACAGACGGCCGTGGCAGTGACCTTCACTCCGTTTGCCAGCTCCATTTGCAGAGGGAGGGAGAGGAAGCTACTGTTCCTGTCACCTCCTTCCTTCTGGGGAATGGTTTTCATTAGCAAAAGGTGGCTGTGGTTTGCAGCCTAGAGAAGCATGGGAGCTGGGTTTGCTGGGAAAACATGGCAATTTCCATGGCTGAGGGGCACCACCTGCAACAGTTGGCAAGCAAATGTCTTGTAGAATTTCTCTTGGCCATCTCCTGTATCACTTGGCTGTGAGTTTGGGATAAAGGGGGGGGGAGGGAGAAGCTTTTAAAAATTATGATTATACCTACCCTCCCCTTTTTCTTAAAAAAAGAGTTATTAGCAACCTTTGCTAGGAAATTATCCTTGCTAGGAAATTATCCACAAGCTGAGAATTCAATAAATATTTCGATGCATCCTTCTTTGTGAACTATTATTATTTATTGAACTTATTAGTTACTTTTAAAAGCAACTGAAAGCAACTTTCAAAAATAGTGGTACTTAACTCTAAAGCTTCCTGAGTGACTTTGGGCCAAATTCTGTCTCTCATCCTACTAACCTTCCTCACAGAGACCTTGTGAGAATAAAAAATGGAGAAAAACCCTTGTATGCTGCTTTGAACTCCTAACAGGAGGGAAAGATACAAATTATTCAGATCGTAGACTGTAGTTTTCTCTATACTAACAGAGAAACAAGCAAGATAAATATGAGCTCTCAGTACAGGATGGCAAACATGAGCTAATAGGCATTACTGAAACTTGGTAGGATGAGAATCATGACTGGAATGTAGAAATTGAGGTGAACGACCTATTCAAAAGGAATAGAGGAGACAAGAGGGGAGGAGTAGCAGCATTATATGTAAAGGATGTATACACTTGTGAAGACATCCATTTGGAAAATGGAATACAGAAAATGGAATACAGATTGAGAGGATATGGGCAAAAATTGTAGGAGAGGGAAACAACAGTGACACTGAGGTTGTAAGCTATAGACCTCCAAGCTAGACTGAAGATTTGGATGATGCCTTCCTACAGCAGATTACCAAATATTCAAAAAAGAAGAAATATAGTAGTGGTAAGAGACTTCAACTACCCCAGTATCTGTTGGAACTCAAATTCTGCCAAGAGTATAAGGCCCAACAAATACTCAAAGAGAAGAGTCCAAGATGGATGGGAGTTTCTTAAAGGTGAACTATTATTGAAGATACAAATGCAGACAATTCCAGCAAGAAAGAAAAGTGGGAGGCACCTAAAGAAACTAGTGTGGCTGCATAAGGGGCTTGCGGGTGAGATGAGATTTAAGAAGAGTATATGTAAGAAATGTAAGAAACAGAAAACTATGAAGGAAGAATATACTTGAGTAGCCAACAGTTGGCAGGGATAAGGTCAAGTTTTCTTAAGCTCAGAATGAGCTCAAACTTGCAAGAGAGGTTAAAAATAATTTTTTAAAAAATCATTGGCTGTGTTCAAAATAAGAATAATAAGCAAATAGTTAGTCTTCTGCGTGGAGAAGATGAAAAAATTATACAGTATTGGGTGACAGAGAGAAGGCAGAACTGCTCAACCCCTACTTTGCCTTTTGAGAAAAACCTCAGCACCAAAAGGAAAGCAATGCCCGATCTGATGATAAAAGAATAAACGATGTAAGGAAGGATCTGCAGCTCAATATAGGAAAAGAGGTGTTAGAGTAGTATAATAGTAGTATATTCAGAAGTATAGTCTAAAATGCATAGTACCACATGCTACTTCTACACTTTTAAATTGGCTCTAACATTTAGGACTGTGTGTGTTCTGCGATCCCATACAAGTACAAAATCTTTGATACTAATCTGATCATCATGGTTCGTTGGTTTGTTTTTTGAAGTTTCTAGATCCTATGGCTGTGGGAACACAGGAAGACCAGCCCATTTTGCATGCAACATTAAACTGTATGGTTTAATATGCAAGGGGGAGGAAACAGGTTGGAGTTGGGCAAAGGTAGAGCATCCACTTTGCAAGCAGAAGATCCCTGGTTCAACTCTCAGCATCTCCAGGTAAGGCTGAGAGGGGCTCCCTATCTGAAACCCTGGAGAGATGCTGCCTATCTTTGCAGGCAATACTGAGCTAGACCCAGTGGTCTGACAATGCAAGGCAGCTTCCCATGTTCTATGAGTTCGCTTGTCGTGATGTGTAAACCGTGAGCAGTAAGCCATTGAATACACATTGGCTTCTGCTTATGGCTTGTTTGAGGAGAAAGACACCACGAGCTCATGTTTGCACTTTGAGAAGCTGGAATCTGCCTTGTTTCTCCCCTGCACAGCATAGTCAGGCGCAAGGGAAGGAGCAAAATGCTTGTGTGTGTTAAATTGTAGTTAAACTGTTGCATGTCAGACCTTGGGAAGCTGCCTTGTACCAATTGGTCCATCTAGCTCAGTTTTATCTACTGGGAATGAATTTCCAGGGATTCTGACAGGAATCATTCCCAGTCCCCCCTTGAGATATTAGGGATTGAAACGGACTTTCTGCTTTCACAACAAGTGCTCTGGCACTGAACTTCAACCCAGCCTGGAAGTGTGTGGTCAACACCTGGTGAAATCTCAGAAGCGGAGCATTAAGCAATTAAGGGTTTCCAGTGGCCAGGGAGTAGGATTTCAGTGTCTTGCCTATGTCATTGTCCCACACAGCTAGCATATTTTAATTTGCACTATTAGGCTGCAGAAGCCATCTTTTCTTTTTTCTTGTTTTAAAAAAAGCACAAAGCACACGTAGCCCTGCTTACACTTTTTCCACAAATGAAAAGATCCTACAGCTGGTCCTATATATAGCGCAACTAGAAAAACAACCTTGGTGAAAGGTAGACTGACATGGAAAGGTGCAGGTGAGCTCATGAAATGGAACAGAAAGGTTCTGTCAATGCATAATATTGTCAATATTGTGGAAGGGTAATTATTACCTGCATCAGTGACTCAGTATAGAGTTGCCCAAGCTAGTTATGTACGGGGTTGTGTATGTATTCATGCTCCCACTTGGCATATACTTATGGCTCTCCTACCCCATTTGTTTGCCATCCAGGCGTCTTTCAGAGGGTGAGCCGCTGTATTTATTTATTGATTTAGGCATAATCAGGTGAGGAGGGAGTTGGCATGGAGCAGGAACCACAGACCGTTTACCCTGGCTTGTGAGTCAGCTGGGCTGCATGCTGCTGAAACCAGACTGGGCACAGCAGCCCCTGAAATAGAGGCCAGACCACAAGCTTGAGAACAAACCCCAGTGGCAGGAGCAGCAAGGCCACTGTTGGCTGCTGTCCTGGGGTGTACTTCTGCCAAACCTGGGTTCCTTTCTATGGGATCCATTCTTGAAATGTGGAGTGAATCACCATAGTGAGCATCTGAATGGGGTACTCTGCTTGTGTTCCTTGCAGGGTGGAGGATGTGCGGGCTGGCCAATTCTGGAGCTGGGGCAGTGGCTATTCCCCATGTGTTCAGCACTTACGTCATTTAATATTTGAGGGCTTCTGGCCATGCCCCAGCTGCTAGTGCTGGTCAGGAAAGGCCTTGTTCCTTTCTTTCCAAGGCATACCATGAATAGAATCCAGTCCTCCTACTCTTAAGGCACAAACATTCTCTCTGATGCAAGGACAGCTGATGAACTCTTAAATCTTCCTCCTTACCTCTCAATACCAGAGCATGAAAGTGTGTTGACTTTCTTGTTGTTAGATAAAGGAAAAAAGCATAGTGGATTAGATTGCAGGCCTGTACATATTCCCCCACTCCAATAAGCAATAGCTGGCCTTTCTGGGATTAGAATAAACTGACAATCTTATTCCAGTTCAGAAAAAGAAAATGCAGGCAAGAGGAACAAGAAGATCCTGATCTCTTGTGTGTAAGCATCCAGGGACAGATCTTATTTGTGTTCTCTGCAGTGTGACATACGGGCTATGCTTCAGGGGGTAGTATGAAAATGAGCAGCCAGTGTTTTCTGTAAGGCTCAGAAATCAAAGGGGTCCTTGAGTATGACTTCCAGCAGCTGTCAAAAGGGAGAGAGAGAGAGATAGCTAGAGCACCCTTCTATTAGCTCTCTGCCTTTGCTTTCCTTGTCATTGATTATAACTTTCCTCACCTTTTTGCAATCTTACCAAAATGTCTAGGTAAAAACCCAGATGTCTAAATTATGTATAGAATTTGGATCTGGTGGGAGGGGCAGAATGTGCCAAGTTCTGCCTGGGGTGGATTAATTTGTAAAGAGGTATCCATGGCATGTGACAAATCAGAGCCATACAACATTTAATACCACTTTGCACTGATCTTTTTGCCAGTAATAGCTACTTGCTGCCACCTTCTCTGTGTTTGTAATGATGCTGCTTGTGTTCTTTATCTTAATGTAATGGTACAGCTTTGGATTCCTGCAGCAGGAAAACCAGTGAGCACATTTTGAAGCAGAAGGTTGGTTGAAGGCTAGTGGGACTGTGCAGGGATGTGTCTGCGTGAACTTGGCTGGAAAGGACCAAATTGCCAAAGTGTAAAGATCTAGCAAATATGACTTCAATAATTTCAGGTTCATTGTCTATTGCCTGCCCTAGGGGGAAATGGATACAGGTCTTTAGAAATAGTTTTGCAGCAAAACAAATATAATATTGGTTTAATTTTATCAATTGGTGGCAGGCATATCTGTTGAAGTTAATTGCACTGTTTGGAAAAAGTTATTTGTCCACATTTGCTGTCATAAGTGAGTTCTGTGCTCGTGTTTGATTTTCATAGCTCTTCCATGAAATAGGACAAGGTCTGAATCAAGGCATAACAGGAAGCTGGACTTCTTGCTAGTGTTTGAAACAAGGACCCCTCCATGTTGTTCTACCCTGCTTTTTGTCGTTCCATTTCCCCATCTGTGTTCATTTGTATCTACCTCCTGAGACTTTATATGTACCTCTGTGGGTTGAAAGAAACACTGCAAAGAAGATGCTCTCCATATTAAAGAGGTACTGTCAAGTTGTCAGTGAATTAGGCCTATCTGTAGTGTGCTGTCCTCCATAGATGTCCTCAATAGCAGGAGACTGGGCCATTTGTGGGTTCCTCTATTTGTACCTCTATTTTTCCAAATGCGTGTGAGCTGGTCCACTGATGGTCTTGCCTGTGCGGTTGTGTGACTCCCCTACCCCATCCCTGGAATATATATGTTGAAGCCACCCAGACAAGGAATATTAGTCTGGCAGTGTACACATGTGTACAATGCATTATTATTTTTACAGCTTGCCAATATTTATTTAGAGGGAGACAGACCTGCATGCATGTACATCTGTAGTGTTTATATACTTTTACTGCTGTGATGTGTAGATGTAAATATGGTCAAGAGGTGGGTGCTGTAGTTAGCCTAACACCTCCATATCAAAGGGTGTTGTGGCTGACCAAGCTACCACTGGAGACAAATTGGCCTTCCACTCCCTTGGAACTCCTCTGGGGGATGAGAACATGTCTCCTTTCGTTGCTTGCCCAAGGATACTGACTCACCTGACTTTGCTTTTGGACAGGAAGGGTGTTGTAGGGCATTACTTGTACCCTTCAGACAAGCTGCCTGGTCTTAAGAGAATCAACAGAAGCCTCTTGTATGACTTGGTAGCCCACAGTTTCTTATAGATTGCTTAGTGACATATTAAGAACATAAAAAGAGCCATACCAGATCAAACCAAAGAGCTATCTTGTCTAGCACTATGTTTCTCCTAGTGGCCAACCAGAGGCCTCTCAGAAGCCCACAAGCAGGACATGAGTGTAATGTTTCTTAACCAATGATATTCAGAGGCACACTGGAGCTAATATTTCACCATCATAGCTAGTAGCTATTGATAACCTTGTCCTCTATGAATTTGCCCAATCTAATTTTTAAAGCCATCGAAGTTAGGGACGCAGGTGGTGCTGTGGGTTAAACCACAGAGCCTAGGACTTGGCAGTCAGAAGGTTGATGGTTCAAATCCCCGTGACGGGGTGAGCTCCTGTTGCTCGGTTCCTGCTCCTGCCAACCTAGCAGTTCGAAAGCACTCAGTGCAAGTAGATAAATAGGTACTGCTCCGGCAGGAAAGTAAATGGCGTTTCCATGTGCTGCTCTGGTTTGCCAGAAGCGGCTTAGTCATGCTGGCCACATGATGCGGAAGCTGTATGCCGACTCCCTCAGCCAATAAAGTGAGATGAGCGCCGCAATCCCAGAGTCATCTGTGACTGGACCTAACGGTCAGGGGTACCTTTACCTTTACGTTAGTGGCTATCACCACACCTTCCGTTACAAATATACCTTGTGTGAAGAAGTACTTCCTTTTGTTTGTCCTGAATCTCCTACTATTATGCTTCCTTGGATGACGCCCAAGTTCTAGCATTGTGAGAGAGGGAGAGAAAAATTTGGCCATTCCCAATTCTCCTGGCTTCACAGTAAGGTGACCAGCACATTTCTGAGGATCCGATCTGAGCATTTGACAAACCCTGCCCCCTGTCATTTGAAAACAATGAGGCAATATAAAGCCTATTTTCATATATTTCATATTTGCAATTATGAATATTATTTGGCTGTTTAGGAGATGGGAGAAGAGAAAGTACAAGAGGGCACTTAAAGTTGGGAGAGGCATCAAGCTAAAAGGTTTCTCTCTCCTGCATGGCAGAGGTGGCTAACTTTTTTATTTTAGCTAGAGTTTCACACTTGCCCATGGCTAACTGGGCCACTTGCCACTAGTGGGTGTGGCCATTCTGAACACACTCACGTTCTAACGGGCAGCACACCCACCCACACCCTACCAGTGCAGATCAACTGAGGAATGAAGTTGCTCATCAAATGGTTGATCAGGTAACTAGGGAGGGAGCAATTTGCATCCTCATCAGGGTGCTGGGATCTGTCTTCCCCAGTGCTGTGTCTAAATTGGTCTCCTTTTTGCTACCACTTCTGCCAAAATCTGTGGGATCATGGAGGTCCAGATCAGGCCTCTGAACTGATTATTAGCTCTAGGACATGCCTGCACAGGAAGCTTCCCAGGCTCCCAGCTGATGCAGCTACACACAATGAGAGGTGTTAGAAGCAGCTCAAGAGAAGCAGAGGTCTGAGGTGATATGAGATTCCTTGCACCAAAATCTTACTTCACTTATGTCCTGTTCACAAACCAGTATCTGACAATATTGATTGTGTGGACAGCCGGGAGATCAGGGCAGGCTGTATATGGGAGCTGTGGTGCTTTTATGGCTCTTTGGTATGTTGCTCTAGGAGGACACAGGGAATGCTTAGCCAATCGCATTGCAGAAGTATCTTTACAGTCATGAATTGTAAGTTTCATCTTCCAGTGCTATACATAATCACACCTGTTGCCAGGATTGGGTGTTGAATACATACTTGTGGTGGTATCTCATTAGTGGTAACAAAGAAGCAGGTTGATGTCCAAGTTAGAACTTGGCATTTCCAGGTAGCAATAAGAGGTTACTGACCCAGACCCTGGGGAGACGTCTTCTGAGGAACACTGGGGGGTATCTCAGGATAAATGAGGACCTAGAGGAACCTACAGTCATCTCAAGACAACCTGATATCCATCCTGGACCTCAAAAGCAAAGGTAGTAGTACACCTGATAGGAAACTCAGAACTGCTGGGTTTTGTCAGGCAACTGTGATTTATTAGGGAGCTATAGCAGGTTAGCTAGTTCCACAAATGATCTATAGTCTAATCGTTTTGGTTTTTCAGCATTGTAACATGAAGGTCAGTATGTTGATGTTATAAATGCCAAGCCTCAGTCAATGTTCTTATCATAATTACTTTCTGATCTGAATTGATATTTTGATATCATTGTTAAATAGTTGCTATAAAATCAGGAAATTGGCTTGCCTTAAAAATCCTCAATGTGCCTATTTTAAAAACAGTGTGGGCTTTATTTGTTTATTTTTCTTAATGTTTTCAAATCTGTGTTTGCTATTGCAATGGCTAGACTTAAGGGATAACCAACTTGCTAGCTGCTCAGTGATACTTTGGGGACTTCAAGCCATCCAAGACCAGACCCACATGTTACACCCAACCCCACCTCTCCAGACTTAGTGGCATATGTGAGTTCTCCATCTGATCTCCTATCTATGGTTCATACTGTAATCCCTGACAGCTAGCCTCCATCACAGGACCATGATGTGGTCTTTTGGGCTGCCCCTGGGATTGGGTGAGATGGGAGATGTGGAGATTCAGACCTGACTAAGCCAGAATTTCTGAGGCTCCTCTGTGCTTTCTGGGACAAGGATGGGCCCACTGGGGAGTGAGCTCTTCCAAATCCCAACCCCAGACAGGAGGATATTGGAGAAGCACTAGCCACAGACCCCATCCCTCAGAGGCCCTCCCCTCAGCCCCTTTGGCCAGATGAAATGCCCATTATTCTACCAGTGTGCATGTGCCCAGACTGTCCCATTCTGTGACTGTACAGCACACATGGCTAAATATATATCCACATGTGGAGAGTTCAGAGGGTCTATGAGATGCTCTGTGTCTATGGCCCCTTTTCATGGCTGGTGCTAATGAGATTCGTGTCTTTCCCAGGCTGATGTTTTGTGGGCCGAGGGGCCTTTTCAACTGGATGGGCTTTGGCATAGCCATGGCAAATATTTACCAAAAAAGGGACATACCATATAAATTTAGAGTCCTGAAAATAGAGATTGAGAGAGAAAGAGAGAGACCAAACCAGAAAATACAGCCTAGTCTGTTCAAGAGCAAAGGAGTAAAAATGGAGAGATAAAAAGAGCAAAACCTCGGCAGTAAAAACAGCATCTTGGTAAATAGACTATTAAAAACCCTGCTGACCTGCTTTATGGCTTTCTTGGCTGCCATTCAGCAGGCACCGGGGGAAGGTAGCAGGAGCCGGCGGGCGGGTGCTTCACTCCCCCCTCCAAGTGGGGCGTTAAATTTAGCCACATAATGACGGCCCTGAGGAAGCAGCCTCTTGTCGGCCACGCAGTAATTACTGCTTCCCTTATGCATTTTATTTTTCTTATTACGTTGCCTCCTCTCCCCAAATGGTGCAAGAATTGCCCAAGGGCAGTGATCTGCTGTGTGCCTCCACCAAGACTGCAGCTTTAGTGAAAGTTTGGGCAGAACCCAAGGGCAGTGCAGGGATCTCCCTGGGGCGGGGCTGGGGGAGCATACATTTTGAGGCAGTGGGTTAGTGTTGTTACTTTGAGGGATGGTGGGTCACAGCACTGGATGAGAGTTCAAAGCACTCCCAGTCTACTTTGGCCTGCAAGCCCATATCCTTGAAACAAGGAATCTGGAATCCATAAGAACTGGCAGCAGCATTGATGGATTTAAATCACTACCCAAAAACCTGAGTTAAATCAGTTATTTAAATCAAGTTTCTTCATTTTGTATTTCACGTGTTTCCTGAATAAATGAGCACACTCTTTGGTTGCTACTATAATTAAAACACATTTGCTTGCATTAAATAGAGCCTTTATACTGTACTACTAGGGGCATATTTCAAAATCTTTGATCGTGCAGCTGACACACCTTTTGTGCTACCCTCAGAGACAAGCAGCTAGTTGTGAACTTAATAGGTTTCTTAGTCCTATACACACATACCCAAGAGTAAGCCTCACTGAACATAGTAGAACTGACTCGTGGATAAACACTTTGGGGAGTGGGGCATAAAGGCAGGATATAACTGTTTCAATAAATAAAATAAGCACACATAGGACTAGACTGAAAGGGGGGAATCCAAAGATACATGCGGAAGGTGCCTTCCAATTAGAACAATTTCTCACTAGAGCACCATTAGTAGCCTTCCAGGTGTTGTTGAACTCCACCTGCAGCATGGCCAATGGGTAGGGGTAATTGCAGTTGTAATCCAACAACATCTGGAAGGCCCCTGTTTCCCTATCCCAGCACTAGAGCTGTGGCAGGATACAAGGGGAAGATTCTGATATGTTATTTCTATATGTGCATGGACTTGGTGAACCACAAAAACAGCTATCGAATTTGGTGCAGCACTCTGTGAACACTTGTACACACTTTTTACAGCAGCATTTGCTGAGCAGTGTTTAATGGCTTAACCCTACCTTCCTTTCTCTCAGTTCCTTGTATCCAACGCATCATGTCCAGAACTTCTGAAAAGTTAATGGGGCAGATCTGTGTTTCTCCATGCAAGTAAATATCTATCCCATTTGTTTTGATAGTTATATAATCATTCATAATTTGAGAAATGAACACTCTGCAAAACTCAGAGAGCATAAAATAAAAGTAAAGAATCCTATAAAGGGGTTAGCAGATGAACCTCATGGGAATCCGAATTGTGTCGCCTGGATCTTGCCACCTGTGCTTACACACCACTTCTTGGACCCAGTATGAACCTTGCAAAATGCATTTAATATTTTATCTATTATTTGACCTTTGAGGTCAAACATTACAAATATTTTTGCCATTTATCTTGAAAGAGGAGCATGGGTTCAGTTTAACAGATTTGATGTATAGGGACAGATTCACTAATGGTTTCTGTTAGCAAAAGCCCATGCAAGGACTTTCACTAGTGCAATGTGGCTTTCACCCCTCTCTTCCCTCTGTGCCCTGTTCAAAGTGGCTCTGGGGTGGTTGGAAGAACCCCAGAGCAGTGCACAGGTGGAGGAGAGGGGAGATCATTCCATCAGGCAAGTGGAAATGCTTGTGCTCACAGATTAATCTCCTTAGCTTTACATTGAATTCTGCTCAGATACTTCAACATACTTTTAAAAATAGAACTTAGATTTATTTTGAAACCAGGTTATGCTTTCTCTCTTAAATAATATATACTTGAAACATAAAAGTACTAGAAACCCTATCTTATTTTTTATCTATCTGAAATATATATATTATGACATGAGCCAACAGTGTGATGCGGCAGCTAAAAAAGCCAATGCAATTCTGGGCTGCATCAATAGGAGTATAGCATCTAGATCAAGGGAAGTAATAGTGCCACTGTATTCTGCTCTGGTCAGACCTCACCTGGAGTACTGTGTCCAGTTCTGGGCACCACAGTTCAAGAAGGACACTGACAAATAATAATAATAATAATAATAATTTATTATTTATACCCCGCCCATCTGGCTGGGCCTCCCCAGCCACTCTGGGCGGCTTCCATAAAAACCAAAAATACAATAAAATATCACACGTTAAAAACTTCCCTGAACAGGGCTGCCTTAAGATGTCTCCTGAATGTCAGGTAGTTGTTTATCGCCTTGACATCTGCTGGAAGGGTGTTCCACAGGGCGGGCGCCACTACCGAGAAGGCCCTCTGCCTGGTTCCCTGTAGCTTTGCTTCTCGCAGTGAGGGAACCGCCAGAAGGCCCTCGGCGCTGGACCTCAGCGTCCGGGCAGACTGATGGGGGTGGAGACGCTCCTTCAGGTATACTGGACCGAGGCCGTTTAGGGCTTTAAAGGTCAGCACCAACACTTTGAATTGTGCTCGGAAACGTACTGGGAGCCAATGCAGGTCTTTCAAGACCGGAGTTATATGGTCTCGGCGGCCGCTCCCAGTCACCAGTCTAGCTGCCGCATTCTGGATTAGTTGTAGTTTCCGAGTCACCTTCAAAGGTAGCCCCACGTAGAGTGCATTGCAGTAGTCCAAGCGGGAGATAACCAGAGCATGCACCACTCTGGCGAGACAGTCCGCAGGCAGATAGGGTCTCAGCCTACGTACCAGATGGAGCTGGTAAACAGCTGCCCTGGACACAGATTTGACCTGTGCCTCCATGGACAGCTGTGAGTCCAAAATGACTCCCAGGCTGCGCACCTGGTCCTTCAGGGGCACAGTTACCCCATTCAGGTCCAGGGAATCCTCCACACCTGCCCGCCTCCTGTCCCCCAAAAACAGTACTTCTGTCTTGTCAGGATTCAACCTCAATCTGTTAGCCGCCATCCATCCTCCAACCGCCTCCAGACACTCACACAGGACCTTCACCGCCTTCACTGGTTCTGATTTAAAAGAGAGGTAGAGCTGGGTATCATCCGCATACTGATGAACACCCAGCCCAAACCTCCTGATGATCTCTCCCAGCGGCCGCATGTAGATGTTGAAAAGCATGGGGGAGAGGACAGAACCCTGAGGCACCCCACAAGTGAGAGCCCAGGGGTCTGAACACTCATCCCCCACCACCACTTTCTGAACACGGCCTAGGAGGAAGGAGCGGAACCACTGTATAACAGTGCCCCCAGCTCCCAGCCCCCCAAGACGGTCCAGAAGGATGCTATGGTCGATGGTATCGAACGCCGCTGAGAGATCCAGCAGAACTAGGAAACAGCTCTCACCTTTGTCCCTAGCCCGCCGGAGATCATCAACCAGTGCGACCAAGGCAGTTTCAGTCCCATGATGAGGCCTGAATCCCGACTGGAAGGGATCCAAATGGTCCGCTTCTTCCAGGCGTGCCTGGAGTTGTTCGGCAACCGCTCGCTCAATCACCTTGCCCAAGAATGGAAGATTTGAGACTGGGCGATAATTGGCCATCGTGGCCGCATCTAAAGATGGTTTTTTAAGAAGCGGTTTAATAACCGCCTCTTTCAGCGGGTCTGGGAAGGCTCCCTCACGGAGGGAAGCATTCACCACCCCACGAAGCCCATCGCCCAGTCCTTCCCGGCTAGCTTTTATAAGCCAGGATGGGCAAGGATCCAGGAGACAGGTGGTTGGTTTCACTCGTCCAAGCAGCCTGTCCACATCCTCGGAGGTAACAGATTGGAATTGATCCCACTCAACTTGACTAGACAGAACTCTTGCACTCTCCCGCCCCGGCCCTGCTCCCACGGTGGAGTCTACTTCTTCCCGAATCTGAGCGATTTTATCTGCAAAGAACTTTGCGAAATCATTGCAGGAGAACATGTGGCCCGTACTGGGCCCCGATGTTGCAGGTGGTTCCGCTAAATTGTGAACCACCTGAAAAAGTCTCCTGCTGCTGTTTTCTGCAGATGCAATAGAGGCGGTGAAGAAATTCTTCTTCGCCGTCGCTATCGCCACTTGGTAGGCTCGACGTTGAGCTCTAACCTGTGTCCGGTCAGATTCGGAATGAGTTATCCGCCACCGGCGCTCTAGCCGTCTCAACGATTGTTTCATTGCCCTCAGATCCGTGGAAAACCACGGGGCTGTCCGGGCTCCATGCAATCGGAGAGGGCGCTTCGGAGCCAAACAGTCAATAGCCCTGGTTAACTCCACATTCCAGCGGGCCACCAGGGAATCAGCTGAAAGGCCATCAACATGGGATAAAGCATCCCCTACCACTCTCTGGAAACCATTTGGATCCATTAAGTGGCGGGGGCGGACCATCCGAATTGGTCCCACCTCCCTGCAGAGGGGATGGGTCGCAGAGAAGTCCAGTTGCACCAGGAAGTGATCTGACCATGGCACTTCTAGAACGTGTCTAGAGGAGGGCAACCAAAATGGTCAAAGGCCTGGAAACGATGCCTTAAGAGGAACGGCTAAGGGAGCTGCACATGTTTAGCCTGGAGAAGAGGAGGTTAAGGGGTGATATGATAGCCATGTTCAAATATATAAAAGGATGTCACATAGAGGAGGGAGAAAGGTTGTTTTCTGCTGCTCCAGAGAAGCGGACACGGAGCAATGGATCCAAACTACAAGAAAGAAGATTCCGCCTAAACATTAGGAAGAACTTCCTGACAGTAAGAGCTGTTTGACAGTGGAATTTGCTGCCAAGGAGTGTGGTGGAGTCTCCTACTTTGGAGGTCTTTAAGCAGAGGCTTGACAACCATATGTCAGGAGTGCTCTAATGGTGTTTCCTGCTTGGCAGGGGGTTGGACTTGATGGCCCTTGTGGTCTCTTCCAACTCTATGATTCTATGACTTGTATCCAATTTTTGCTCTACTCAGAGCAGTTCCATTGCAATTAAATTAGCTCCATTAATTTCAGTTTGGTAGCTGGAAAATCAGCTGAAACTAAAGTAAGCACTTGGGGTGCTATCTTTACTACACAACTTCCTTAATTTTGCAGGCTGGTCCTACAGCTGTTCTGTGGCCACTGCTCCACCATGAATGCAAGTGAGCTTAAATGTATGGCTTTCAGGTGAAGACCCCTACCATTCTAAGAGAATGAGGCAAGTGATATATCAGCAGACACCTTTAGTTCTGTTTTTTCTGCTGGTTG
Organism: Podarcis vaucheri; assembly: GCF_965113315.1. NCBI lineage: Eukaryota > Metazoa > Chordata > Lepidosauria > Squamata > Lacertidae > Podarcis > Podarcis vaucheri. The sequence goes on along the minus strand of NC_138759.1, from coordinate 88,553,637 downwards.
ATAATCCATCTCTGTGAAAGCTAGTTTCTGATTAATTCACTTGGAGAATAAACCCATGGTCCTACTAGCACTGGCACAACGTGGTCGAGAGATAATGAATTTTCTGCAGAGGTGCTAGGAAAGCACTTCTGCTTTAATTTTAACCAAGAGATAACTTGGTCAAATGCAACAGATCACAGCAGGGCAGCACCACTGCCACTCACCAGTTGTGTTCTAACAATGTTCCCATGTTTGTCTTGCATGATAGGAACTTTTCAATGCATGCTGAAAGCCCTAGGTTTAATCCCTGACATTTCCATAAAGGGCAGGGGGAAAACTAAAACCTTGGACAGCTACTGCTAATCAGTGTAGACAATAATGAGTTAAATAATGATAAGGGCCCTTCCAGATGTCCTTTTAATTGTATGGTCACATTTATTTGTGTTCATGATGGTATCGGGTTGATTATACATGATGCTGTTCTTAGTAATGTTTGCACCTGCAATAGTTCTGGGTGGACATACTGCCAGCCTGGAGAGACCCTAAGGCAGCTTCCTGAGTTCACAAAGACATCACAGTTCCCACTACAGTACATCTGTGACCCAAGCTGGACATGGAAGCCATTTCTGAGTTAAGCAGTTCTGTCTTTGCATGCATGCATGCAAATACAGTGGAACCTCGTGTTATGTACTGTCCTCTTTGGGAACGATGGGTTACAAGCTCCGCTAACCCAGAAGTAGATGCCCCTTGTTGCGAACTTTGTCCCGGGATACGAGTGGAAGTCGCATGCCAGCAGTGCAGCAGCAGCGGGAGGCGCCATTAGCAAAAGCGCACCTCATGTTACGAGCGGTTTCGGGTTACAAACAGACCTCCGGAACAGATTAAGTTCATAACTGGAAGTACCACTGTATTCTGTTAATGCACCCTAAAAAAAGGGCATTTACCTCTTTTTCTTCGTTTTCTTAAATATGTGCTGTGATCCCGTGTATTATCTTTATTAAATGGTCTTCTACTCAGACCTGTGTTTTGGACCCATGTTCTGATTTATCATGTCTCTGTGGAGCTTTTAATCTGGTCTTGTGTAGTATTTGCAAACCTTCATGAGTGGGAACCCTTGCTAGCCGGTGATTTTTGTCTTTCTTTCTGTCCAGCAGGATGCCAGACCAAACTTGTTTCAGCAGCACTTGCGACTTCTGAATTCAGAAAGAAAAATAGCTTTTATGCTTTCCACCTTCCCCATGGCCAGTCTCTATGAGCCTCCTTTGAAAAAAAAAGACAAGGAGGGGGGAAAGGGTTCAGAGGGGAATGACTTGTGCTTGCACTGGTGCAATTGGGGGACACTTTTAGGCTGGGCAACGACATTCCAGGAAAGGTCTCATTCTTGGGCTTGTTTTCCCAAAACAAAGGAAGCAGCCTTGCATTGCTGGAAGTCGCGTGCTTTGGTTGTGCTGCCTTGTTATCATCCGATAACCTGGCGACCCTGGCGCTGCCCTTCTCCTCACCCGGCAGCCTCGGGCTAGGGGATGTGAACAGCTTCCGCACACTTGCCCTTGTGCACAGATTCACCTTCCTTTCAGTGCATAGCATAGCATAGCATGGTGTGTGCGTTACGCATGCAGGGATGGCATTAAGGAGGGGTGTCCCTGAACCTTCTCTATCTTCGCTTTCCTCAGCCCTGTGGTGATGTAATTCTGTGGACAGGCTACCATGGAAGGGTAGATTTCCCATCATGCATCAAACATCATCAAATGGCTATTTTACACTTGCAATCTCTGAAAGGATTTTATAAAATTGTGGGTGGCCATACTAAGAATGATGTTCTAATTTCACACTTGGAATGTCACAAAGACGTCTGAAAGTCAGTCATAATGGCACAGTTCATTTATTTATTACAAATATTTTTATACCACTTTTTATAAAATCTCAAATCAGTGTACAGAGTTAACATTCAAAACACAACAATAAAATCATATATACAAGGCAGTAAAATATGATGTCTCTTGCCCTGTTAAATCATCCATTGATAGGTTGCTAATGATGCAGTCTCCATTGACTGGAGAAAGCATATTTGGGCTGTGGGCTGTGGGCTGTTGATCTGACTCAGCCACAGATCTTGTTGAATGAGGGATATGAGGAGGAGATTGTCTAGCTTTATAGCTCGAATGTAGTATGTGAAAGCTGTGTGGGGTTTTTTTAATATAAAAAATGTACAAAGAAAAGCTGCATTATGCACCCTGCATAAATTACACAAATTAATAAATTGTACATATATTTATTATACATAATTTATTCTGCATCTCCAAAGCATTTTTCCTCATTCTGTAGTTAGAACACTGAAGTTTTACCCCTGCTCAGCTTCCCACTTTTCAGCAGGGAATATCTAAAAATACAAGCTGTGGCTTGTGGACTGTAGAGTAGATATTGCTCACACTTTCAAGCCAATATTCACAAGCCTTGAGTAATGGGAACTTTGCCTTATTAAAGATAAAAACTGTGGTATCAAGTGGCTCCCTTCTGGAGCACCCTCACAAATTTCACACAGTCCTGCCACCAGTAGGAATGTGTGCTTTTACATAGGCAATGAAAAAAAGAGAGAATACAGTGTGTAGTAAGTAAAAGAAATAAATTTTTAAAAAACTCAGTTCAAGATGGACAGGGCCCTTCAGGTTTGCTCTGCAAAGATTTTGATGAATTTCGATATTCAGAACTTGCTGAAACTTCCTGCTGGATTCTAGAACTTCTTGCTCTTTCTGGGCTCTACTGCCAACCCTTGCTGCACATGAACAGAGGCCTCAACATTAAAATTCCAATGCTGGTTTGATGGCGGAAGTCCTGCCTGGGTGGATGCCCAAATTTAGCACTGTATTCTCAGATAAGCTTAATTTGGGTGACATTATTAGTACCCCCATTTCCGAGGCTGGGGAGCAAGACCAATTTTTTCCTCCTCCCCTGTTTTCATAGGGTGAAATCTGCAGTTAGTTCTTTGTTCTTATAATCTCAGCTTTTAATATGTAAAAAATATATTTCTAAACCTCTGTCTTTACACAGAAAAGTCCTTCCAAATGCGCAAAGTTCTTACTCTTTCTGTTGGGAAAAGAAAATTTAAATTACCATATTGCCCCAAATATAAACTGCACCCTAATATAAGCCGCACCTTTAATAAATAAATAAATACCTGAATATAAACTGCTCCCTTCCTTGCTGCTCCTAGCTGCATGCTGGGGGGGGGGAGGGAGAGCCGTGCTGCGTTGCTGGTGGCCTTTCCCCTTCCGTGCTCTCTCTCTTCCTGGTCTTAGGGGTGAGGACAGGGGACTACGCGCAGGGCAGGCGCTGCTTTGCCGTGCTCCTGGCACTGTTTGCCCCATGCTCCTGGCTGCATACTGTAAGGTTGTGAATATAAGCCGGACTTTTCACGGTCGGAATTTGGGGGGAAAGTGAGGCTTCTATTCAGGCCAATACGGTATTTGAGGATTTTATGCACACCTTGCACAATATGATTTCTGTACAGAATAGATGTTTCCAGAGCCTGAGACTCTCCAGCTCAGGCCCATGGGTTTGAACCTCAAGTTGGGCAAAAAGATTCCTGCATTGCAGGGGGTTGGACTAGGTGACCCTTGTGGGCCTTTCCAACTCTACCTTTTTATGAATCTTTGAAGCTGCCTTATACGAAGCCAGACGGTTAGTCTGTCTAATCTTGCCCTCTTTCTTTTGGCTGGCCATGGCTCTCCAGGGTCTCTGAGAGAGGAGGGTCTTCTTGATGACCTCCCACCTGGGGATCAAGGCAAATGAGAGCCAGAGCATGTGTGCGCAACCCTGCCAGTCTAGTCTCTCGCTTTTTAGCTATAGTTGGACCAAGCTCACTCATGCCTTGTCCCTGCCACTAAGATTTCTGTGAGGAACTTGCCTATTTTAGGATCTCCTACAAATAGTTATCTACAACATAATGGCCTAGGGAATTTGATGCACACTCTGGATCCTTACCATGGATTTTGGTGTTCTGATCAAATTATTTTTAAGACTTAAAAAAATTCGTCCAAGAACTGTCAGAAAAGAATAGCACAGAAAGGATTACCCCAACCCTATGGCACGCCCAGGAAAAGGAAAAGACGGCCAGTATGTCCTCTTTACCACAATCTGCACGTGTGCCAGTGTAAAGGAAGCTTGCGTCTGTCTATTTATTTGCTCATCATCACTTCTTACTCATTGTGGGTGTTTTTCTTTCCCTTCTCTTGGGTCTCCCCTCCCCACCCCCACACTGCTCTAGATCTGTAATTTGTTTTATGACTTTCCCCTCCCCCTCAAAATCTCTAGTTTTAGGAACTGAAAACAAAAAGTATTTTTAGCTACTCCCTGTTGAAATATCATGCTTGGTGCGTTGTTGCTATTAGTTTAAGCCTCCTTCCCACACATGCACATGAAGGAGAGTGGGGATGCGTGCTGGAGTGGTAAATGAGCACAAGGCATCTCCAATCTGGCCTTTATTGAGGTCTGGCCTGGTGTGGCACAAGAGGGATGTGCCCTGGAATGAGCCAGCCACCAGCGTGGGCCGTCCTTGTAATAAAGCAATTCTATATTTATTCCATCTGTTTATCCTTTGCCCTGTAATAGTGCAGGGAGCCTTTCAAACGGCCTTTCCCCATTTTGGGCTGGAGGGGGATTGGAAGGCAGCAAGGAATTTGTGGATATTCCAAGGACCATGTGTGCTTGCTCTCTTTTAAACATGTGCAGCTGAAAGACAGAGCACATCTCTGAATTTGGAGGAAAAGAATGGGAGGTCCTTCTGCCTTAAACCTGCCTTTGGGAGGGATCCAGAGCAAAAGGCCCTGTGCAAAACTTTTTTTTACTTTCTTGTACCCTACAACCCTATAAAGGTTTTTGTTTGTTTGTTTGTTTTTACCCTTCTATACTGTACAGGTTTTTCTCTAAAATGCTTTCCTTTCGGGGAATATTCTATGCTTCCATGAATCACAGATATAAACAGGCATTTCAGTGTTTATCCGCATTATGTGACTGGAAGATTCCAGCTAAGCCCTCGGGATCTCTTTGGTATAGCGGTTAGAGTGTCAAACCAGGAATGGAGAGGCCTAGGTTCAAATCCTGACTCACCCATAAAATTTGCTGGGTGATCTTAGGCTAGTCACTATCTTTCAGCCTGAGCTATCTCACAGGGAGTTTGTGGTGATAACGTGTCTCTGTGTGGGAAGAGGCAGTGTATGCTGCCCAGAGCTCCTTCTTCCAAAGGCTGGTTATAAATGTAATAAATAATAAATTTCACAGGTAGCATGACATCCATACAAAGCCTGCACATGGACTATATAGCCAGTTCATGTGTTAGACTGGGGAAATAGCAAGAGATAGCTAAGGTTATAGGGAATGGATGTAAACAAACCTGTGCATTATTGCATTTGCTGGTTTTGGAAGCTGCTTTCTACGCTTCTGACTGCATCAAAGTACCAAATGGAGGGACTAGGAGGCTTGTGTATGAGCATGCTCTTGGAGCCAATTCAAACTGCATATGCATAGATAGCAGTGCCATAGTGTGAGAATGGAAGATGTTCATCTCCAAACTTGCAGCACCTATGTACTTGGAAGACACATCAGTCACAGATCTGCAGTGCACATTCATGAGTGTTTTGTGATGCACACCTTCCCTTCATGCTGGGGCAAAACTTGTCTGCTATGTAAACCGTGACTGAGTTGTAGAAAGTAGTTATGTTCTAGCCCTAGAAGCCCTAGAATTTCCTACATTGATTGCTATAAATGATGCCTTAAAATGGGATCTGAAACAACATTTGGTTTCTAGGATGGAAAATACTTATGTTGGTTTACCTTAGAGAATGAATAGAGCAAACAAGCAGGAAAGGAATAGCCTGAAGGTTGTTTTATCTGATTCCTTCTCTTTAATAGAAAGCATTTAAGAAATAACATGCAACCGACAAATAGATAACATCATGTCATGTTTTCGATTCATGATGTACTGTGTATATACTATAGCTTCCCAGTGAATATACACTGCAGTCATTAAGACGTATTTGTGTGGCAAATTAGCACATCTGATTCTTGATTTCAGTTAGTGCATCTTGATTTCAGTAAAGCTTTTGACAAAGTTGCCTATGATATTCTTGTGGGGAAGCCGATAAAATACAGGGTGGACAAGATCATTGTTGGGGGGATTTGTAGCTGGTTGACTGATCAAACCCAGAGTTCTCACTAATAGTTCCTCATCATACTGGAAAAAAGTGACAAGTGAGGTGCTACAGGGTTCTGTCCTGAGCCCATTGTTGTTCAGCGTCTTTTTAAATGGCTTGGATGAAGGAATTGAGGGGATGCTAATGCTACAAAATACAGAATCGGGATTCAAGATTACCTTAACAGATTGGAGAACTGGGCCGAAACTAACAAAGTGAATTTCAATAGGGACAAATGTCAGGTTCTACACTTAGGCAGATAGAACCAGCTGCACAAATGTAATATGGGGAACACCTGGCTTGCCAGTAGTATATGTGAAAAGGCTCTAGGGGTCTTAGCGGACCACAAGCTTAACATGAGTCAACAGTCAGGTAGGCAGCCATGTTGGTCTGATACAGTTGAAATAAATAAATAAAGTCACTGAATGTCTGGTGGAAGGTGTCCAGGGTCTGCTGACCATGTGTCCAGATAATAAAAATATTGTCAGTGTATTGCAGGTACAAGAGAGGTTTGAATGGGTAGGAGTTTAGGAAGCATTGTTCCAAATCTGCCATGAAGATGTTGGCATACTGTGGGGCCATGTGGGTGCCCATTGCTGTGCCACTGTTCTGGAGGAACAGGTCACCTCCAAATTTGAAGTGGTTGTAGGTGAGGACAAAATAGCAGAGTTTGATAGCAAAGTCCACTGTGATTTTATCTGAAATGGTGTTCCTTATAGCTTGTAATCCATCGTTGTGTGGGATGTTGGTGTACAGGGATTCCACATCCATAGTGGCTAGTATAGTATTGTTAGGTAGATTGTTCAAAGATTGTATTTTCCTCAGAAAGTCTGTGGTGTCACATATGTAGCTAGGAGCACTGATGGCATACGGTTTCAGAACAGAGTCCATATATCCAGAAACACACACTGTGATAGTGCCGATACCTGAGATGATGGGGCATCCTGGATTTCTTGTTCAGTTCTTTTTTGTATTCCTGTGTGGGGTCTGAGTCCAATTGTTGTTGTTGTTGGTTGGTTTGTTTTTTTGGGTTTTTTTGCTTTCTTTTCTTTGCAAAAGGTGGTATTGGAGAGTTGTCTGTGAGCCTCCTGGATGTAATCAGTTTTGTTCATGATGACAACAGCTCTACCCTTGTCTGCCTCTTTAATTATAATGTCCAGGTTGTTCCTGAGATTGTCTATGGCCCTCCTTTCAGCATGGTTTAGATTTTGTTGTAAGCGATGGTGTTTTCTGGTCACATCAGTTTGGATTCTGCAGTGGAAACAACAGTGTGATACAGCAGCAAAAAAAGGCTAATGCTATTCTAGGCTGCATCAAGAGGAGTAAAGTGTTCGATCAAGAGAAGTAATAGTCCCACTCTATTCTGCCTTGGTCAGACCCCACTTGGAGTACTATGCTCATTTCTGGGCACCATGATATGAGAAGGATATTGACAAGCTGGAACGTGTGTAGTGGAGGGCGACCAAGATTACCAAGGGTCTGGAAACCAAGCTTTATGGGGAACTGTTGAGGAATAAGAGGAGGCTGAGAGGAGATAATACAGCCATCTGCAGATATCTAAAGGGCTGTCATATGGAAGATGGAGCAAGCTTGTTTTCTCCTGCTCTGGAGGGTAGGACCTGAACCAGTGACTTTAAGTTACAAGAATGGAGATTCCAACTAAACATCAGGAAGAACTTTCTGCCAGGAAAGCTGTTCAATGGTGGAATGGACTCCCTCAGATGGTGGTGGACTCTCCATCATTGGAGGTTTTTAAGCAGAGGTTAGATGGCCACCTATCATGGATGCTTTAGTTGAGATTCCAGCATTGCTTGGGGTTGGACTAGATCACCCTCAGAGGTACCTTCCAACTCTACATTTCTATTATTTTATGTGGTCTGCACAGGGGTTGTGCTTTGTTTTCTATGCAGAAGCACTTTCCATAGGGAGTCAACTTGTTACTTTGCAAGCCATGCACTTATTTTGCAAGCCATGAGGGCTCTACTGCATTTTGAAGGGTGATAATCTGTGTTTGGATCACAAATATGTTCTAATGCTGACCTGCAGGTACCTTGTAGTTTCCAGCCTCATTGTTGACATCAATGTAACTAATAGATCTATCACTTATTATATTGCTCAAAGTTCTATTGCCCACAATATCCTTATTGTATGAAGCACCCCCTTTTTTAGTATTTCTCATATTTCCTTATTTTTTGTCTCCTACCCCATTTCTACCACTATCTTTAAATCCTGACTCTCTTGATTATGCTTCATTCCTGACTTGCAGCTCCATATACCCTATTATTCCTTCTAAAAACATTGAACATTAACTAGCTTCATTAACCCGTGCTGGGCTACCCTTCCCCCTGTAAGTGTCTGAAGGCTGGAACACTGCTGGCCTGTTTGCCCGGGTGCCTGTAGGTCGAGTGCAATCTCTCGGTGAAAGCAACAATGTGAAAAGGCCAAATAATTCCTGGAGATACTGACGCCGAGGAGGAGTGTGACTCTGAGCAGCCCATTCACGCCTGGAATTCTATAAATACTTTTACTGTGTGGCACTAGGCAAACTTCAAGCCTTTTTATTAGTGCTGCATATAGTGTAGTAATTGTGTGTGGCTTAAGTGTGATTCCTGAGCCTTGTCTGGGGTTCATGTTCCTGGGTGTGACCCTGTGCCCTGATGATTGACAGAGGAAATCTACAGGGGGATGGTGATAGTAGAGTGTTGGAAATGGGAGCTTCAGGGCATTTGGGGAAAGTATGATCAAGTGTTGCGGGGTCGGGGGGTGTCTCTGTAAGTTTGGTGTCCACAGTACTCTTCTATAGTACTCTTGCAAGAGCAACCTTAGAATCCCAAACCAACTACACTGTTCTCATTTAGTTTATCTTAAATATTCCATTTGCATTCTCTCCTTGCTATGTTCTTTCACATGGAGCTCGATTATCATTTCACACACACACAATTTCTCTAAATATCCTGTATATCCTTGCATTTGTCCCGCACTGTTCTTTTTTCTGCATCAGCACCTGGTTGACTGTGGGACTACCCTGATCTCATGCTTTTATCTGCAAAGAACAAAAAGTTAACCACCAGGCTGATAGTGACTCAGATTCTGCTGTTTCTGGTCCTGTAGCAGAAATCAGGATGATTTAGGCCTTGACTGCAAAATAAATGTGCAAGAGGTTCCTCCAACCTTTCAAATGCTTTAAATGTTAGAATTGTAGAGTTGGAAGGGATCCTGAGGGTCATCTAGTCCAGCCCCCAGCAATGCAGGCATCTTAACACACAATCATCCATCCAATTTGAAACAGTACTGGACTCTGCTTAGCTTTGCAAATGTGCTATCAGTTTTATGTTGTTTGGCTTGAAAGACTGTGTTGCTGAATATGAGATTTAGAGTAAAAAACATTATTGGATACTTTTTAGGCATTCTTGATTTAATGGAAGCATGGGGAACCTGTAGCCCTCCAGATGTTGTTTGTCTCTTATCAGCTTCAGCCAGTATGGCCAATAGTCAGGGATTGTGGGCATTGTAGCCCAGCAACATTAGGAGGGCATTCCTCATCCTTGGTCCAGCTGTTTAACTCCCAAGCAGATGTAGCTGATGAGCTGTGCTTTCTTCTCCCCAAGTAAGCTACACTATTGCTCCCACCATTGAGTATGAGCGATACTATTTGCTCTATCCCTTATCGATCCCACTGGGGCTGTTCTCACCTGCAAGACAGCTGTGCAGCTGGCATAGTCTGGCATGACTTCCAGACACATCTTTAGGTCTGATGCAAATAATCCCATCTGTGCAATAGACACTGATCATTTTGGTGCCACCTCATGGAGAGGTAATTAGTGTAGTGGCCTTGTTCAGGCTTTGGGTCAGTTCTTTATGGTGCTGTGGGGGGTGGGTAGGAAGGGAAAGAGGGGAGGAGGGGTTGTTGGGACTTCCCTGTTAACCCTGGCTGTGTTATGGAGCTTTCTCAGTTTCCCTGGAGTGGATATTGATATGCTCCCTCGCCAAGAGTAATATTAGGACTTCTTACTAGTCTTGTTGATGTTTCTGCTGCCTACAGCATCTCATCCATATACATGAATCCACAGAGTCTCATCCATATTCATAAGCCTTCATATATCTATGAGCGCGTACACAAGTGTGTGTGGGTGTGTGCGCTCACCCTTCTCACCTGTGAGGCACATACCAGCCCACAAAGTGACTCTGTCAGAGTGGGACCAAGGCAGGAGCAGGAATTGTTACACAGGAGTGAGTGAAAATGCAGATCCCTTTGCTGCCCTGTGAGAGTAGATTTTGTGAAAAGCTTTCCCCCTTAGTAGGAACCTCAGCTCTTACTTCAAGGATAAGCTTTGAAGATGAATGGGATAGAACTTCTGCATTCTGTCTCTTAACTCCCTCTTCTCACCTTTCATTCACAGCCCCAAATAGTTTACCCTGCAGCTTTCCTTCCTAGAAATCTCCTCCATCACCCCTTGCCAGTATGCAGAAGTCAACAGTACTACTCGAACTCAACACTCAGCGGAGTGGCGTTCTCTGGGTATTAGTAAGGACAGCATGGAGGACACAAAACATTGAGATACTGAAAGAGGAACAGATCTTTTTCTAATGCTGAATCTGTGAACAGCAGGTGTTTAGGAAGAAAATGACCCCTAGCTCTGAAATAGCAATTTGGAAATAGTTCTGGCTGCTTCTCCATGGCCCCTACTATTACCACAAAACTTAATCTTCCATGACTAGGTTTTCTGGTGGGACAGAAGCCTTCCTGTTGAGTTCTGAGGTTTAAGGCTTGTTCTGAGCTGTCTCTTCAGATCTTACTGAATCATCTTGAAAGTTTCACTGTGAGAATCCTTTTTACTGCTGAGAATTTAGCTGTAATAGGAGACTTCCGGGGTGGCACCATCGGCAATGGCGGACTCCCTCTGATCCGGAGGGACCAGCTCCACGGAAAACGGGTCTTTCCCGCTACGGCGAAGCGGGGACCCTTTCACAAATCACAGGCGGATGAAGCCTGTGACCATGGGACTCGGCGGGCACCTTTAGCGCCCCCCCCAACCCGTAAAGGAACCCATTTATGGGCTCCGGAGCGAAGAGAGCAAAGTGGCGCGGTGCTGAGAGTCAACTGCTTCTTCCGTGGAGCGAAGCCGCACAGCCGTTGCCGGAGAGCGCTGCCTTTTTCCTGGGACAATTTGGCTTTTAAAACAATTACCCGTGAGTACTTTGATTTCGGACAATTGGACTTTGAATAATGATCTGCAAGTAGAAAGGAAAATTGGACTAAGAAATTTATCTCAATTTGGCACTGAAACGGGAAGGTCTAAACAGGAAGTCAGCCTTCCGTTTCTTGTAGATAGATTAAAGCAACGATATGGTAAACTAGAGTTCAGAAAATCGCTTATAAAGGATTAACTTTCATCATTTAAAATTGTTGAACCCCCTTCGGAAGCAGGAAAAGAGGGGGGATTTTTTCCCCCAGACTGTTTAAACCTGCAGAAAGAGTGTAAAACAAAGTAATTTTCCACCGTCTTGATCCTGGGAGCGGGTGTCAGGACTGACGTTCTTTGGGAAGCTCATTGACCAGAGACAAACGTCTTTGACAGATAGTTAAAAGAAGAGAAACATAGTGATTCCATTGTTCTCCTCTGCATTTTAAAGGAACAAATATTGACAAAATATCTGAAAAGGGAAACTTTGTTGTTAGATCTGCCTCTAAAAGAAAAGAACAAATAGATGTTCTTCCCCTAGAGGGAGCCTGTGAAACTGGTATTAAATCTGAATCGGGGAACTCTACAGCTGCAACAGATTACGATCATGGGAATAGACTTCTGACCTTGTAGAACAATGTATTCAGAAGCTCTGATGAGTGCTTTCTGCAAAACAAGTGCCCTACTGGAACAGCTACATGAGAAGACGGACTTGATGACTGCTGCGATCGGAAATTTTGGACAGGTAGTGGATAACTATATAGAGCCCACCCAGGAATCAAATCAGGAGTGTGCTCTGACAGATCAGATGAGGGAAGAGGATGTTGTTGAACCTCGGGCGCCAGAGATGGCGGGAGCTGCGGCCCAGCAGAAACATGAGTACTTGGAGCTGACAAATGAACTTGGAAAAGGCCAGATTTGGAAAGATAAAGTTTGGTTTGGTTTGGAAATGGGGGGTTGGATAGACCCCCCTATGCAGAGATGTTTGGACTTTTCAAGTCTGGCAATGGGCCGTGAAATGTTTGGGGTTGTGGGGGCTCTTAATTCTGGAGGGACTTTGAAACATGTTTTTAAATACCACATGGAGTTTAGTGTGGAGCATGGAAAAGGGATTGATCTGTCGAGAAGGGTCAAAAACACTGTCAAGTTGGAGTTCCCATGAGTGAAAGGAGCAGGAGACAAAGTAAAATACAGGTATAAATATGAAGAAGAGCCGCGGAAGGGACATGGAAGAGACTTAAGGGCCTCGGACATAAGATTACCAGGTTAATGCGCTAGATTGATGAGATAGAAAGGACTGACAAAACCTGGGACCAGGAGGAAGAGACGCTGGATGAAGATTGGAAGAAAAGGGGAAAAAATTATTAGGATTGCCCTATAAAATTGATGATGTTAGAAAAATGTTGGAATGAAATTATTTGACTTTAGCAAAAATGTTAAAAGTATTATGTAAGAACATCTTATGGCTATGAGAAATTGGTATAAATAAGATTTAAGTTTTAGGGTCTTTTATAGTAAGATAAGGTTAAAATAGATTAAGGTAATGTAATGACAGAATATTATGAAAAATGGAAAGGATTTGCTGTGACTATTAACAATTAGGATACAAAAAAAGGGAGGAGTGAGGAGGTCAAAGAAAGAAGGTAATGACAGATAAGGATTTGAGAATATTGGATTTGTTTTTAAATTTTTGTGGCTTATTTTTGCCTTTTGATTGTGTTGCATTATGTGCTTTGTTTTTATTTTTTGATTTTGATTTTTATCAATTTGTATTGTTTGATTGTGGATTGTTTCTCTTTTGTTTTTTCTCTTTCTTTTTCTTCTCTGTTTTTTCTGTTATTCTAAAACTCTTAATAAATATCATTTTTTTTTTAAAAAAAGAGAGAATTTAGCTGTAATAGGAGAGGCCTCTTTGCTCGGGGTGAATGTGATCCCCCTGCAAAGAATTGATCTAGACAGAATCCCTTGGCCTCTCCCAAAGAGTAGAGCTACTTGTAGCAATGATGTCCTCTCCCTCCAGGACTGGGGATTCCCACAGGAGGTTGCTGAGAGGGCATGACTCTATTGGGAGATAGGATGGTGGGTAAAATGAAGTTCTGTTGTGAGTTTCTATGAAATAGGGAACTCAAGTGTCAACTCTCTGACAATCTTTGGACAGTATGGATCTTGGCTTCCCTGTAATAAGAGAGACAAGGATCCAGCTAGATTTGATCAGGGGAGCTGATTTCTCAATACCAATATGAACTGTTAGTTTTGTCCAAGAAGTAGGTTGATACTGTCATTTCCTCTGGAGCCAAGAGAGAAACTAAAGCTGGGCAATAATGCTGCTCTGTCCATTAGCTCTATGTAGATGAGAGTGAGTGCACAGAGTACTGTATGTTGTTGCCTTGTGCTTTAATGGTGTTGTGGAAGAGTATTCTGCAAACAAAAAGCCCATGGCAGGTAGATGGCTGTCCCACTGACTCTAAGAACTGCCAATCAATATGAGTGGAGTTCATACAGTCACTCACGTTACACTGATTGCAAAAGTTTATGCTTGCAGCATTTCCTTGATAATACACAAACACACCTGGCTTGACCATACTTATAGAATCATAGAATCATAGAATCATAGAGTTGGAAGAGACCACAAGGGCCATCGAGTCCAACCCCCTGCCAAGCAGGAAACACCACCAGAGCACTCCTGACATATGGTTGTCAAGCCTCTGCTTAAAGACCTCCAAAGTAGGAGACTCCACCACACTCCTTGGCAGCAAATTCCACTGTCAAACAGCTCTTACTGTCAGGAAGTTCTTCCTAATGTTTAGGTGGAATCTTCTTTCTTGTAGTTTGGATCCATTGCTCCGTGTCCGCTTCTCCGGAGCAGCAGAAAACAACCTTTCTCCCTCCTCTATGTGACATCCTTTTATATATTTGAACATGGCTATCATATCACCCCTTAACCTCCTCTTCTCCAGGCTAAACATGCCCAGCTCCCTTAGCCGTTCCTCATAAGGCATCGTTTCCAGGCCCTTGACCATTTTGGTTGCCCTCCTCTGGACACGTTCCAGTTTGTCAGTGTCCTTCTTGAATTGTGGTGCCCAGAACTGGACACAGTACTCCAGGTGTGGTCTGACCAGAGCATAATACAGTGGCACTATTACTTCCCTTGATCTAGATGCTATACTCCTATTGATGCAGCCCAGAATTGCATTGGCTTTTTTAGCTGCCGCGTCACACTGTTGGCTCATGTCAAGTTTGTGGTCAACCAAGACTCCTAGATCCTTTTCACATGTACTGCTCTCAAGCCAGGTGTCACCCATCTTGTATTTGTGCCTCTCATTTTTTTTGCCCAAGTGCAATACTTTACATTTCTCCCTGTTAAAATTCATCTTGTTTATTTTTGCCCAGTTCTCTAATCTGTCAAGGTCGTTTTGAAGTGTGATCCTGTCCTCTGGGGTGTTAGCCACCCCTCCCAGTTTGGTGTCATCTGCAAATTTTATCAGGATGCCCTTGAGTCCATCATCCAAGTCGTTGATAAAGATGTTGATAAAGATGTTGATAAAGATGTTACTTAGGGAAGAGTTAATCTTTTTGTTAAATCAGCTACCCCAATTTCCTTTGGCTCACCCCAAACTTCATAACTGCCATAGTGATTAACCACAATCACCTCAGTCACTCACTCTTTTGCTGTCCTGCTGGGAGAAGTTTGCAGTCCATCTAGCCCAGACCCCAAGTCGCTTGTAAACATTTCTGGTATCTGCTGTTGTAAAGAGAGTTAAGTTGGCTTGCTCCTATTTTACAGCTACATACTACTCCCATCCTTACACTTTGATATTTTGTTTTGGCCCTGAGGCTATAGGCTTTGTCTTTTTCTCCTTACAACTGGGCAACTTTAACAACTGCAGCTTTATATTCTCCTTGGGCAAGCGATACCATATTGCATCTGTGGGTTTTCCCTCATAACCATGCTTCTCAGAACTTTTATAGCAGGAATGGGGGAACCTCAGTCTTCTTTATCTGGTTCTTGAGACTCTTCAGGCCACAGACCCTCCTCCAAAGCACCACCCCTAACCAGCCCTGCTTTGTAGTCTCCCTTAATTTTTTTGCCTGGCTGGAACGTGTCCTTGAACTCTGATCATGCTCCTTGCTTGCCTGGGTAGAGGATAGAGAGCGAGCCGTGTGTGTGTGTGTGTGTGTGTGTGTGTGTAAATCAGCTATGCAAAGTTAAAATTAATATTTCATACTCTGCCTACTTTTGTCTGTGGCCCTGCCCACCACATTGCCCAGAAGGGAATGTGGCCCCTGGGCTGAAAAATGTTCCCTCCCTCTGTTTTATTGTTTGCCTTAGTAATGCTGGGGCAAGAGGTGAGTGCAAAATGATTATAGGAATCCTCTTGGAGCAAAGTGGTGACAAGGTAGGCAGAGGATATCACCTTCAATTCCCCTTTGCCTGTCTGCTTCTATACTTCAGCCATATCCAACCCACAGACTTCTCCCATCAACCTACTGAATATATGCCTACCCCCCCTGCCTCCTCCCAATCCCTGGGAGCGCCTGGCTGTCTGAGCTGCTCCTTTTAGCTACTGGACGCAGTGACTTTGCTTGGCCTCTTGTTTGGGGTGTTTACGGCTCCGAGGGAAGCAGCCTTGCTGAATTCCCTGTGTACTCTTAATTTCATAGTTATATATATATATATATATATATCCATCCATATCCATATACTTTTTGATACAGGTTTTATTGGCATTTCCATACATTTTACAGACACAGCTGTTACAGAGACACGTTTCTCCCAAGAAAGCCCGGGGGAGATGGTGCCTGAATCGGCTCAGTCTTGGCCCAAGAACAAGGCTCTCTTCTCTCCCCCTCTCTATCAGTGTCAGAACGCGCTTGGGGACGACACACTGGCTGGCTAGGCCAGGCCTCAGGGGAGCTGTCTTGCTGCCACGTGGCCCATATGAGCTAGGATCTAGGGCTTTGCAGTCGTGAGATGCTTTTGTTTTCCTCTGTCCTGATGGAATATTTGCCACTTGTATGCCAGTGCCCAGAGGTTTCTGCTGGACCATCTCTAGTGCAGGCACCCACATATATTGTCTCCTGCCTGTCTGATGCCAGTCAAAAACAGAGTGATGGGAGTGTGACAGGTTTCAAACTTCTTGGAGATTTAGTTTGTTTTAAAAAAACCAGCTTTATCTGCATTGGTTACCAGTCTGTTTCCAGGCCCAGTTGAAGATGCTCTTGTTAGTGTTTAAAGCCTTAGATGACTTAGACCCCCAATTTCTGAGATACTGTCTCTTGTTTACAGACTCTCTTGGGTGTTATTGTCAACAGAGGGGACCCTTTTGATGGCTCCATTGCCCTCTGAAGCTTGGGTTGTGGTGGCCTGAGAGGGCACCTTTAGTAGCAGTTGCTAGGTTATGGAATTTCCTCCCCACAGTGGTGCATCTGGCACTTCATCATATCCTGAAGACACACCTATTTGCCCTGGCTTTTGACAACTGAGATATGTGTTTTGAGACCCACCCTATTCCTGTGATTGTGATTCGTTTTACCTGTTTTCAATATTGAATTTGAGATTGTAGTAACCCATCCTGGGATCTGCTAGTGAAGGATGGGTAATAAATTTAACTTGACAATATCAATACAATTTTGGGGCAATGCCTTATGAACATAGGCAGTTACCTTATACTAAGTTAAACTATTTACCCATCTAGCCCAGTACTGGCGATACTTTGCCAGGATCTCGGGCAGGGGTCATTCCCTTCATCTGCTCTTAGCCTCATGCTGCAATGCCATGGAATGAAACTGGGATGGTCTGTGTGCAAAGCTATGGTTCCTCCACTGTCTCTTTTTTCTTCCAGGGTCTTGGCTCCAACCTATTGTTAGTTTCCTTCAAGATTTCTTGCAGCTCTTTATTTTGTCCAAAGAATGGTTTAGAGTTGATCACCCTTGTCGCTGTGTAAATAATATAGAAGAATGGCCTCTTTACAGGTTTCCCTCCAAGGATTTTCCTTGGTACGGAATTTGACTTCTTATGTGATCTTTAAGGTGCTTTCTTCTGTCATGCCCTCCTCCCTCTAGCTTATTATAAACAGGCCAGGTGTATATTGATAGTGTGAGCAAGAGATGTCTAGGGAATATGGATGGTAGAAGAGATGGTCGAATTCTGCAACCTGTGATGAGCAGCCAGCAGGAGGCTGCACTGACACATATTTTGCTTAGTGTAGAAAAAACCAGCCATTTCTGAATGCAATGTGCTTTAGGAAGGGAAACACAGGGGCCCTGAACAAAGAACTGAGAAAGTGAGGGTGGCTTTCTTTCTTGGCTGGAGGAATGTCAGGATGGGAGGTAAGGCCTTCTTGAATTCACAGTGCAGACCAGGCACAGCATTGTCTCTTGCAGGACCCCAAACTCTGCTTTGTTGTGAGGAAAGATAGGAGTCCAGCTGTGCCTTACCACAAAACTTCAGTATTTGGATTGCTCTCAGTGAACCTTATCTGACTATGGCTCCCTCTCCAATTTCCAGTCTCACGACCACCTCAGCTTCCTCTTCTTACCAGGTTTGGGGCCCTTGCTTGCTCAGGAATTACCACCCATTTCTTCTATGGCTACCCACCCTCCATCCAAGCTATTCGCCTGGGTCAAGCCCCCAATGCCTGGATTTGCCTGCGGCTCTCAAGGTGAGCATGCCTCAGCCTGTCATGTCCCACCACGTGCTATTCCCTGCGCTGTTTACTGTTCTTTTGTGGGCTAAGGGGTTTCCATTATAGCGTAGGGTGCTGTGAGAGAAGAGGGGGAGGTGTATGGCCACATGGGGGTCAGGAGACCAAGCAACACAAGCCTATCCTTTATAGAACTGCATGGCTGCACAGCTCATAAAGCAGCCCCCGGACAGAGAGGGGGATAAATCATTTGGGTGCTGGCATTGGTGGTTACCCACGGTGAGATGCTGGCTTTGCATTGGACGGGCCCCAGACCATGAGCTGCGAGAGAGCGGAAAAGACTGTGCAACCTCAGACAGCCTTTTCTCCCTACTTTCCGTTCTCCCTGCCTTGTTGATTGTCTCTCTTCCAAATCTGATCTTGCCCCTCAAGGCTGTGCCCCATGATTCTAAGGCTTTGGGCTGGCCCCTTGATGCAGAGAGAGCAAACCAAGAGCAGCAAAAACGATTGCTTTCAGGTTTAACCTCAACTCCCATTTACTGTGCCTGGGAGGTGAAGCCTCCTGCTGGTGATAGGAAGCATTTACAGATTGAATTGCTGGCAAGTAGACTTGGAGGCACATCCTTGAAAGGCAAGACTTCAAAAAAAGGGACTGTGACATGCATTTGAGCATGGATGGGGTACCATAAAACTTCCATGATATTTTGCTGAAAGGGCATCCACACACACCAAGAATGCACAAATCATTAGAAGAAGAAGAAGAGAAGGGTTTGGATTTGATATCCCGCCTTTCACTCCCTTTAAGGAGTCTCAAAGCGGCTAACATTCTCCTTTCCCTTCCTCCCCCACAACAAACACTCTGTGAGGTGAGTGGGGCTGAGAGACTTCAGAGAAGTGTGACTAGCCCAAGGTCACCCAGCAGCTGCATGTGGAGGAGCGGAGACACGGACCCGGTTCCCCAGATTACGAGACTACCGCTCTTAACCACTACACCACACTAGAAGGAGCATAGGGTTTGTGCAGTAGAAAGGGTAACTCCCCTCTGACTCTAACCCTGTCTTCTCCTTTACTGCTCTGGCTTTGTTTTCCTGTTTGATAGTAGAACACAGCTCCGCACAGACAGGAGTGACTAAAAGGTGTGGTGACTTGATCGTTTGTGGTTGGGCCTGTCACACTAAAGCAGGAACTCCTGAGCCAGAAGGATGATTAGCCTGGGGACTTTTCTCCTCATAAAACCTAGTTTCACTGCTGTGGTTGTATTGTGTTGTGTCAGTTTAGGAACTCCTTTGGTCACTTTGGAGAGGTGGATTCCTACCCACTTCACAACATGCTCCTCTGTTCAGATCGTTGCCTTTTGTTACCTCATTGTTACATTTTTATCCTGCCCATTCTCCTAGAAGTTCAGGGTGATATACGTACATGGTTACTTCTAATTTTCACAATAAACTTGTGAGGTCTGTTATAATGGAGCCAAGAATATTCAGTGAGGTTCATGGGTGACAGGGATCTGAACGTGCTCTCCCTCTACTATCTGCTGTGACCTTTCTGCCCTCTAAACCTAACATCAGGCTGGTAATTGCTTCAGGCTTGATGTGTTACTGTGGAAGGATGTTGCTCTATTTTCTGGTTTTCACACAGAGAGGGGATGGGGGGGGGGGAAAGCTTCTCCTTTATTGATTCTTCACTGGATTCTTCAGTTGCCAAAAGTGACAAGGAATCCTAAGCTGCTATAAGTACCTTGTTGCAGGCTTCTCTCCAACGTCCAAAGTTAACATTGTCTGCTCTCTCGGTGCACACTCTCACAAAGTGGTTTGGGGCTCCTTCTTGCACCCTCCAGTCATGTGTCTCCCATGCTGCCATTCTGAACCCACAGCAGTACACAAAACAGTTTCTGAACCCACAGCAGTCCTCAAAACAGATTTTGAGGACTGAAGAGGTTGTGCTTCTAACTGTACTACTTTTGTAAAGCTTTCGCTCACTTCCAGTCTTGATTTGAGATCCCTGGAAGTTTCTCCATTGAGTTAGTCTGGAGTCTCTGGACCTGCTGGCTGCCTTGACTGTAAACAGCTATTTGGTACCAGGTCCAATTCGGGGGGGGGGCAGAGGCGCAGGGAGCTGGAGTAGGCCCTGTTCTCAACCTCCATGAGCAGAGTGGCTAAGGCTATGCCTAATGCAAATAGACCTGACTCTCTCTTTTCCTTTTCCCCTGCCTGCGCTGCTTGTACAGTATGCCTGCCTTTTGGCTCTGTAATAGCTCCCGGGCTTTACTTTGGGATTAGTCTCTAATTGGAAGCCGATTTTGTTTCCCTTCTCCCCTTCACAAGGCTCACCAGTCCCAGCGGGACAAAGCGATTAAGTTGAGGTTTTGGAGGGTTTTTTTAATATGGCAGAATTATTTTGGAACGGCCGGGATCCTTACATGATGGACTCCTTGAGAAAAAAAATCCCCAGGCTTTGCCTTTCCTACGAGGCCCCTTTTCAAGTGGTTTTGCACAGTACATGTCTCTGGGCAGCATGCGTCTCAAACAGTTGCTGGTAATTATAGAAGCCTCTTTCCCGCACGCCCATTACTCAAAGGATTCTTGTGTGTTTCACAGAGTTTTGCTTCAGCCTGAATAAGACTCTATTCAGGATTTCCGAGGCCTGGGATAGCAAAGCATCTCCTCGCTTCATGCAGGCTGTATCTTCCTGCACTGCCACCCCCACTGGCTCTTGAATGGCACAAGGCCTGGGGCATGCTTAATGGGAGGAACTCCTCCTGGTTACACATACATGCACATGCCTTTTGTGCATGTGTTACATATGCACACATACATGTACACACCTTTTTGTAGGCCATATTACTAATAGAGGTCAGGACCTACCCGCTGGATTAGAGGAGTGGTGGTGTACAGGAGCTTTGGTAATGAGGTGGGGGAGCACATTTACTCCCTATGGATAGGAACTTTCTCCAGAGGCATAAACAGAGCTTGGTCTTGGGGAAGACTAGAGTACTACAAGAGGTGGGCTTCTTCTGCTGTCCTTTTACACCTACTGCTGTCTCTCTTTTTTTTGTCTCACTCGGTCATGGTTTAATGGCCACTCTGTTTGCAAAAGAGATTCATGTGCTTGTCATTCATATACTCATTAGGAAACTATTTCTATTGAAATCAGTAGGGCTTGCTCCTGGCTAAATAGGTTTATGGTTAGGGCAGGGGTAGCCAGTGGTGATAACCTCCAATTATTGACCACGCTGGCTGGGGCTGATAGGACTTGGAATCCAACAGCATCTGGAGGGCACACCATTGGCTACTCCTGGGTTAAGGCATTGAAAGATAATGGGCAGTAATTTTATATATATGTGTGTGTGAGAGAGTTACGCAGCTAAATTATATTAAAGAGGAAATTGTCTTTGTAGCAGGGTGTGTCTGATAAAGAGTCAGTGTGGTGTAGTGGTTAGAGTGCTGGACTAGGATCACAGTTCAAATCCTCATTCGGCCATGAAATTTGCTGGGTGACATGGCCACTTAATGTCTCTTAGTCTAACCCAATGTTTCTCAGCCAGGGGCCATATGGCCCCTGGGGCCCCCAGAATATTCTAATGGGGCCATAGGTGAAAAATGCATAAATGGGGGACCACAGCACGAGGCTAGGGGGCCACAGAAGTGAAAAGTGAAGGGGGGGGGGGAAACACATGCACACTTTTAAAATCCTGATTGGCTGGCTATCTGCTTGGCTAATCACAAGTGGGTAAGGGAGTGGTCCACCAGGGACTAGCACTCCTTTTTGCCACATGTGTTTTCTTGGAGCAGTCCTGGTTTGTTTCTGGTGGGAGAAGGCAATTGTTAAGGCTCCTGTTTTGACCAGTAATCCGGAACCAGGTCAGGTAAGTACAGTGGTGGAGTGGCAATGGGTAGGGCTGGGTAAACAGGAGCTGCTTGTTGCTGCTGCCAATGCTGGGCCCAGTGGGCCTAACTCTGCAAGGCGCAGGGTGCAGTTCACCCCAGCGACTAGTGGATCAGGGCCTTCGGATGTTGCCACGGGGCATAGGGCATGTCGGCAGTGTTAGCCTGGCTCTGTAAGACATGGGGTGAAATCTACCCTAGCACCTAGCTGAGCAGGGTTGTCTGGTGCTGCTGACTTGCATCTAGTAAATAACTAAGTGTCTACTCAGAAGAAAGCTGCACTGAGTTCAGTGGGCCTTTCTACCAGGTAAGGGTGTGGGGGGCTATGGTGCTTTATCTAGGCAGCCCGGGCTCCTCCAGATGACAAGATCTTTTTGCAGCAGGTCAGTGAGGACCACTTGCTTTTGAAAATTCCCTGTGCGCCTTTTGAACTGTGTCTGTAGGTTTCCCCCTCTATGTCAAATCACTGGGGTCAAATAAGTGCTGTTTACTTTTTATAATACATGGAAGATGGATCTCCCTTGGGAGGTTCTGGACTCTCCTTCTTGGAGATTTCTAAGCAGAGGTTGGATTGCCATCTGTCATTGATGCTTTAGCTGAGTTCCCTACATTGCAGGGGGTTGCACTAGAAAGATGGCACTTGGGGGTCCCTTCCAACTCCACGATTCTGTTTTTCTGCTTCATGTAATTGTATTTTGTATAAATTATAAAAATTATAAATAAAACATGTTCTATTTACAAACAAAACATTTAAATACCTACCTTTCTACTGGTAGGATGGGAGGCATGGGCATATCCAGGATTTTTGTTGGGGGGGCAGAACCTCAGATTTGTATTGATTTGTATTTATAGGGGGGCAGCTTCCCCTCTGCCCCCCTTGGCTATGCCTATGGGAGGCCACAGGAAGGAAGGAAGGTTGGAAGGGGGCCATGGCCAGAAAAAGGTTGGGAAACACTGGTCTAACCTACCTCATGGGGTTGTTATGATAATAAAATGGAGAGGAAGACTATCACCTATGCCACCTTGAATTCCTTATAGTAATAAATTCAATTTACAAAAAATCCTTTCCATTTACAGTGGTGCCCTGCAAGACGAATGCCTCGCAAGACGGAAAACTCACTAGACGAAAGAGTTTTCCGTTTTGGAGGTGCTTCGCAAAACGAATTTCCTATGGGCTTGCTTCGCAAGACGACAATGTCTTGCGCGTTCCTGCTGGTTCCCCCCCCTTTTTCTAAGCCGCTAAGCCGCTTATCAGCTGATCCGATCAGCAGATAAGCCGCTAAAAGCCGCTAATAGCGCTAATCCGCTAATCCGTCAATGGGCTTGCTTCGCAAGACGAGAAAACCGCTAGATGAAGAGAATCACAGAACGGATTATTTTCGTCTTGCGAGGCACCACTGTAATATGTTATATTAAGGTTCACTCAGCTCCAAAATGCCAGAAAATTACAGCCGCTAAGGACTACACCCTCAACAGACACATTATTTAGGCAATATTGATATGGCATGGAGTTCTGTGCTGTGGTGAGTTCCAGCTTCACCACTACCTTGGAGCCAGATGGCTGTCAGTGGGAGAGGAGTGGACCTAGCTCCCAGATTTGTCTGTTTGCTTGAATAGACGTGAAATCTGTGGAACTGAAGCTATCATGCAGTTGGATCTACTGTTCCACATTGCAAGAATCCAACAAGCAACCAGTACTATCCACACAGAATGATAAAAGTTAGAAGGGCCTTGAAGGTCATCTAGTGTACTCCCCATGCCATACAATCCCCTCTGTTGATTTTTATGTTGTATGTTTGCTAAATGTGCAGAAGCATGCCTAGCTGGGGGTTTTGAGATCTCTGGCAAGCCTAAAGGTTGGAAATCCAGCAGGTAAAGCACACACAATCATTTGCCCATTAGAAATCAGCTATGGTGCACCTCAGATATATTGCCATTTCTCCCATTATTTTTACTTATCTCCTTTGATTTCTTCTCCCCTTCTGCTTTCTCTTCTAACTTCTAACCTCTTGGCCCACCTCAATTGTAAATTCTTCAGGGCTGAGGACACTATAGACTATCAAGAAAAAAGAGCTGGCAAATCCCTTATCCGCCAGTGCTATAGTTTATTGGCTATAGCTTATAAGATTGATTAGCATATGGACTAGTGACTTTACCACTGGCATTGCCAGGGGTGGGACTGAATATTTTCCTTAGTGCCTGGGTATTTCTGGCTGGGTAATGAATTTTGGGAAATAAATGAATTTGAGGATAGTGAATAGAGGGAACTGAATTGATTTAGCGTCGGATCTGTTGGGAAACTGGGGAAGAAGAAATGACTTGGGATAATATGTGGTGGGGTGCAAATTAGTAGAATAACTTATCTGGGGTGATTTGGATGGAAAATTAGTTGGCATGCCTTCTGTGACATTTAAAGTCTAGATTTTCATCTATACATGGAAACTGACATACACAAAATTGTGCTTATGCGCCCTTGCCACAAATCTTTTAAGTTCCAAGCGATGCTTCTTGGTCTCACATTGACAACAGTCTGCCTTTGTCAGGCCCCAAGGGCCTTTCAGTTTACCTAGCCCATGGGTAGGCAAACTAAGGCCTGGGGGCCGGATCTGGCCCAATCGCCTTCTAAATCCGGCCCGTGGACGGTCTGGGAATCAGCATGTTTTTACATGAGTAGAATGTGTCCTTTTATTTAAAATGCTATGGGTTATTTGTAGGGCATAGGAATTCGTTCATTTTTATTTTTTTCCCAAAATCTAGTTCGGCCCCCCACAAGGTCTGAGGGACAGTGGACCGGCCCCCTGCTGAAAAAGTTTGCTGGCCCCTGACCTAGCTCCCTCCAGGTTCTCCTCCCCCTGGTTAATGTTTTGTCTGCAGGCCTTGTTATTGTTTCCCACCCTATCTCAGTCAGTAGCAAGGTATATCTCACCAGGATTAATAATAATGGAGTGCACTGGGAATAAATTAAGTTGCTGGGGTATTTTCATAACTGACTTGGGTAAAGCTGCTATATGGTTCACACCTTCCACTTTCGTGAAGCACTTCACCTCTGTGAAGCACTATGCTCAGTAAGCATGTACATGCCAGAGCAGATGTAACGTTTAGTAGAGGTGCTTTTCATAAACTACTTTCCTGAGTTTCCCTGCACCCTCCACTGGGTACAGAGCTGCAAGGCTGGCCCACCCATGAGGCAAGATTAAGCGTCTGCCTCAGGCGGCAGGATCCACAGGGGCAGCAGATCCTGATGTAGATCTTTATTCCTTCCTTGTTCTTGTCGTAGATCATTCACCCCTTCTTCCCTAGTGAAGAGGGGAGCGGCATTTTGTGGTTCATCTTGGGTGCCAAAATGTCTTGAACTGGCCCTGCATAGCTGAACAGTCAGCCTTATGTGGAACTACGCAGAGATCATAAAAATGTTCCATAAAAATGTTCCTAGGGTGAGCTCTCTGCAGGTGCAGAATCCACATGTGACACTGCAGAGATGACCACTAAAATAATACTGTATCAGTTTCAGATAAGCTACCTGTGTCCCTTTGCTTTCTTGTGTAGGGGTGCCCAGTAGAGTTGTGGTTCTTTGTACGGTATGCTTATGTCATGAGTAGGCAGAATATATCTGTGAAGAATCTGATAAACTATATACTCTGGGTCCTGCACCATGATTGGCTACTGAGTTAGTTGAATCTTGTTTCCCAGTGTGGCTAGGGTGGAAATGGAGCTGGGGAGGGTAGTATCTGGAGCTTTCCATTATCTCCAATAGAATTGTTTTTGCTTGTAATGACCATTTTGTTAGTTTAACTTTGTGCTGACGAGAGAAACCGTAAGAGAACCTAGAAACTGGATTAATCTCGATATCTTTCTTTCTAGACTACCTAAACTGTCCATTATCAGTGGACCTTTGTTGTGACAAACATTAACTGGATTGGGGACTTTCATTAGCACGTACACCATTTAAAATTTCTATAACTTCACTAGCATAACTTAAGGATATGACTTGAATTGAGCTTCAGTGAAATTCCATTGAAAGCAATGGAACAAGTTGTGACTCATTTTATGTTGCTCATTTATCACATTTTTATCTCTCTTCCTCCAAGGATCTTAGGATTGTTTGCAAGGTTCTTTCCTCTGATCCCTTCAGTCCCTATAACAACCTTGTGAGGCAGAATATATGACTAGCTCAAAGTTACCCAGTATGCTTCATGGCCAAGTGGGGATATAAACCTAGATCTCCACACTCCACACTTCATGGCCAAGTGGGGATATAAACCTAGATCTCCACACTCCTAGTCCGATACTCTGTCTCTTACCATATTGAGTTTCTCCCAGTTGAGTTGCATTGCTTTCACTGGGCCTTAATCATGACTAGTGCTAGTTGGATTAGAGCCTTCCATTTTGCCTCTCCGGTCTTTCTCCACAAGTTTTACATCGGCCAAAATATATTGTATGCCTATTTATTGTATTTTATGGAATCAGGAACTGAGGTTTTGGGGTTTGCTTTTTTACGAGTTGGGAGAGCACATGGAGAAACCCAAAGAAACACTGGAAAAAGATTAAGTCTCTCCAAATTGCCCCATCTTAAAAATCCAAAACAGAGTTAAATGTTTTGAAAGAGTAAAGAACAGATTGCTACCTACTCACATTTCAGGTCTCTGCTTCTTGGAG
The DNA here is from genome assembly GCF_965113315.1 of Podarcis vaucheri. Taxonomy (NCBI): domain Eukaryota; kingdom Metazoa; phylum Chordata; class Lepidosauria; order Squamata; family Lacertidae; genus Podarcis; species Podarcis vaucheri. The sequence goes on along the minus strand of NC_138759.1, from coordinate 88,527,103 downwards.
GCAGCAATTTAATTGAGATGTTCTGTAGTCCAGTTCTAACTGGTCTAATCTATGGAATTCTTCACATTTCTTTTTCAAGAAATATCCTTGCCAAGTCCTATCCATTTTATGTTTTCATGGGGATCAACATATAGGTGGTGCAAAGCATCCTCTGATAGATGGATAACAGCAAGCTGTACATATGAAGGCTGACAACCCATTTATGTTAGCTCCATTTCTTGCCTTGTCTTAGCAAGTAACAGTGACTTGGTTGTAGCATGTAGCTTCCAGTCATTACCTGATGCTGGTTTCAAGCCAGCTAGCAACTATTTGGGGCTTTGAAAGGGCAGATTTCCTGGAGATGGGTTTGGAAACATCACCAGCCAAATGCGCTGGAAAGGCAGATTTTCACTAGGGAAATGTGAACAATAATTGGGAGGGTTTACTAGACAACCAGAAAGCCACAATTGCAAAAGATGGTTGCTTTGGTCAAAATCCCATCCTGGTTCAGAGGGGAAGTGGGTAGCTACAATTAGAAATAAAATAGCCAGGCATAAAGCAAATACCTAAAGAAGAAAGCTGTCAGTTAGGGAGTTAAGTAGAACTAGAGATCTGTAGCCCTACATTTTGGCTGGGTCTTTAGAATCAATATGTGAAATGCAGCCCTCTTCTCCAATCTTCTCATCCAGAAAATAGCATACAACTCCCTCCTGTCCCAAAGCTATGTGAGCTTTTTATCCTCCTTCTTCCTGGCTGTGCAGCCCCCTGCAATACACAGTCCCGCTTGTCCTTTGTGAATCTTTCACCCCCAGCATCATCCTCCTGCCTCCATAGCCCCCCAATATCACTCTGAGATGTGCATTTTCTGTCAGAACTCAGTCTTGTCTGCCAAGAAAGATGAAATTTTGGACCAGCTCACATGTTTGGCGCCTCTTCTGAAAGCTGTGATGACTTTTTTTAATAATAAAAAAATGAGCCCTTCGTTGAGTGTGCTTTTAGCATAGCCTATCCCTTCTTACTATGGGACGTGGGTGGCGCTGTGGGTTAAACCACAGAACCTAGGACTTGCCGATCAGAAGATCGGCGGTTCGAATCCCCATGACGGAGTGAGCTTCTGTTGCTCGGTCCCTGCTCCTGCCAACCTAGCAGTTCGAAAGCACGTCAAAGTGCAAGTAGATAAATAGGTACCGCTCTGGCGGGAAGGTAAACGGCGTTTCCGTGCGCTGCTCTGGTTCACCAGAAGCGGCTTCGTCATGCTGGCCACATGACCCGGAAGCTGTACACTGGCTCCCTCAGCCAATAAAGCGAGATGAGCGCCGCAACCCCAGAGTCAGCCACGACTGGACCTAATGGTCAGGGGTTCCTTCTTAAGGAAATCAGCCCTGAGTGCTCACTGGAAGGACAAATCTGAAAGCTGAGGCTCCAATACTTTGGCCACCTCATGAGAAGAGAAGACTCCCTGGAAAAGACCCTGATGATGGGAAAGATTAAGGGCATAAGGAGAAGGGGACGACAGAGGACGAGATGGTTAGACAGTGTTCTCGAAGCTATCAACATGAGTTTGACCAAACTGCGGGAGGCAGTGGAAGACAGAAGTGCCTGGCGTGCTCTGGTCCATGGGGTCATGAAGAGTCGGACACAACTAAATGACTAAACAACAACATGCAGCATAGTGGTCAGAGTGTCTGACTATGATTGGGAAGTTTCATGTTTAAAGCCCCACTCAGCAATGAAGCTTATTGGGTGACTTTGGGTCAGTCGTATTCTTTCTCTTTCTCAGGCTAACCTACTTCACAGGGTCTTTATGAAAATAAAATGTATGTGTCTTGGTGGAGAACTGCGTACATCTCTGTGGGTTCCTTTGGAAAAAGCAGGGTTATTGATTGACTGATAGACTGAATTTAGGTCTTGCCTTACCTCTAAGGAGCGTAAGGCAACAAATGTGGTTATTTCCCCTCCTCCCCTTTATCCTTGCAACAAACCTGTGAGGTGGATCAAACAGAGATAGAAATTTGCCCAAGGTAACCTCATGAACTTCATGGAAGGGTAGGAATTTGAACCCAGGCCTCCCCAGTTCAAAGCTGAGGCTCTAGCCACAACACCACCACTACACCTATAAATGTAATAAACAAATAATAGCCTGACCCCTCCCCCAAGAGAATTGGCGCAAAATGAAAATGTGTCCTAAGTGATTGTGTGAATCAAACCTCAGACCCCAGGTGCTTTGGGGAGGTTGGATCCAGCTTATTCTGATGCCCATGAGATGCCTCTGCACTAGGGGGCAGGAATCAGAAGAAGAAACTGTGAATGCCTCACTTTCTTCAGTCAGTTAGGGGGGCAGTAACCCTAGAACTGTCTCTCTCTGTCAGTGTCTAAAGTTCAAATTAGAGCTGGAAGGATGCAATATAAAAACGGGTGGTAGTGATTTTCGTACATGTTCAATGTTATTCAAAAGCTGAGCGTGGTTTGCTTATTAAACTTTATTCAACCCAGAGCGTCCTTTGTTTCTGAAGTTCTGCTGTGACTGGGCAGATATGCGGAAGGCAATTTACATTTTTTAAAAATGCATTTTTATATATCCTGTCATACTTAGCTCAAAAGCTTTTTTTCCACAGTAACTTACAAAACGAGGCTTATTTGTTCAGTATTGCAGTTATGATATATTGATAAACTACAATAGAGCTCTGTGATCAGGCTAGAACCACTCTTGGGGCAAAATGGTACATTTGCAGAGAGCTACTCATAAGGTGTTGAGATAATTTTGTCATCTATGGCAATGGTTCCCAATTAGGACCCCCTATTTTTCAAAGCCAAACCACTGACCCCCTGCTTTTGAAAATTTTAATAACGCTATGGTGATTACCTCTGCAAAGCATTTTTTTGAACAAAATGTGGGGTAGCCCCTAAAAAGCAAAGGATTTTACGTATACTAAAAAACAGATGAGGGCTGAACGATATCTGGTTTTCAACATTGTGATATATCAGCAGCTAAACATGGTGATATTCAGATATATCATGATGTCTGAAATTGAAGATCAGGCATGGGGAGGAGGGAAGGAGCAGCCACGGAGAGGGGGTTTGGATTTGATATCCCGCCTTTCACTCCCCTTCAGGAGTCTCAAAGCGGCTAACATTCTCCTTTCCCTTCCTCCCCCACAACAAACACTCTGTGAGGTGAGTGGGGCTGAGAGACTTCACAGAAGTGTGACTGGCCCAAGGTCACCCAGCAGCTGCATGTGGAGGAGCGGAGACGCGAACCCGGTTTCCCAGATTACGTGACTACCGCTCTTAACCACTACACCACACTGGATGGGTGGGGGGGAGGAGAGGAAGCAGAGTAGAGTAACCTCCACCGCATGGTTTGAGTGGGTGGGGATGGGGATGGGGGGTGCATCAAGCCACCATCAGCGGAGCAGCCCGCAGTGGCACACCAGCGAAGATGCACATCCACTGTGGCGGAGGCTGCTTTCCTGCTGCCTAAGAAAAGGTGGTCTGCCTCAGTGCCAGCGGAAGGTAGTGCCACGGTACCTTGAAGTGAAGACAGTCAGCTGCCCTGTTCTCTGTCAGTGTGAGGGAAAGGCAGCACCTTGCAATTGGCTGTTTTCCCTCAGCCTGAGGGGAGGCTGCAGTGTTATTGGCTGCCCTGGTCTCCCTCAGCGTAAAGGTAGGCAGCTCAGATCAACAGCATTATCTGCTGAGATCATCATGCGATATCAGTGGTGCCTTGAAATCAGCTGCCCTGCTTTCCCTTGCGTGAGGAGCAATATAGTGCTGTGTATTGCTGGGTCAAAATTGTTATCACGCTGTGAATTCAAAACCAGTTTTGGCCAATACAGTCAAACCTTGGTTGTCGAATGTACTGTAATCCATTCCAGAAGACCATTTGGCTTCCGAAATGTTTGACAACCAAGGCGCGACTTCTGGTTGGTTAGGGGGAGGAAAGGAATGGTGTCACAGACCCCTTGGGTGCATTCTGGGAACCACTGATCTATAGGAAAATATTTTCCTGATCTGCTTCAGGTGTGGGAGGGGTGGTGAACCTTCTGCCCAGGAGCCAAATGTATCCCCTCCCTGGCCTCTCTGTCCACACCTATGCACTCCTCTTGCCTGCATGGAGGATGAAGAGTGGTGTGTGTGGCCACACCCACTTTTGCCACTCCCACTTCTGGTATGCAGTCCCCATGTGGTCCTTGAGTTTAAAAAAGGTTCCCCACATCTGATGTGTGGGGTGACGAATATGATGAAACAACCCTAGGGCTGTGATGTCACTGAGTCTTCCACAGAACACAGAGTAATTTTTCTTGCTGGCTCAGCCCTTCTGCAGCATCTAACAAAAGTTGGAGGTTCTGCACCTTCTCATTGCCAAAAGGAAGGATACACTGACCTGCAACTGAGTAGGCTGCTGCTGTCCTCCTGCACCTCACAGTCCCTCACACTCTCACCATGTGCTGGTGGCACTTCAGCCTTTGCACAACCAACTGACGAGGCACATAAGGCAGATATGGTCATCCCCATTTATAAAGCTTGAAAATATATTGCAACCAGTTTGTTTCCCCTCCATAGGTCAATATTTGTGCAGAGTTTAATTTTAACTTAACAAGCAGCTGTTTGCTGAGCTGCTCTCTTGTTTTAGTTTCTTACGCACTCTAGTGTGTGCCCAAAGTTTTTGATGCAGACTCTTAATGGTGTGGGCATAGGTGTATCATGGGGTCAAGTGTGATGCATTTTGTTTTAATGTTATACTATTAATTCAATAAAGAACTTTAAAAAGTGAACATTTGCAGGCATGTGTTTTACTTGTCCATTGCCAATTAACAATTATTGTAAACCCTGGAAGTATTCATAATGAAAACTGGCATAGAAAGTAATAAAGTGAAAATCAATAAAATGCATCTTCCCCATTTGCACAGAGACCACTTACTATTCATTGACACATTCAGCTTAACAGTTGATCACTACTGAGAAAGTGCTGCTCCCTTGCTTTCTTCACCTCTTCCCACCAACACACTACTACTTTTGTTCTCTAGCCCTTTGTGCTGATATGTTTACCCCTTAGCACAGAGCTTTCCAGACGATGTGTCGTGACACACCTGCAGTGTGTAGGTGTGTCGCGCAAACACTCCCCCCACTCCTTCCAGGACTGGAAAGCGGTTAGTTTAATCCCTGGTTTGCTAGTAAAACTGAATTACTGTGTCTCCAAAAGATGTAAAACTGAATTACTGTGTCATGAAATGATGCATGTCTAAAAAGTGTGTCACCAACATGAAAAGTTTGGAAAGCTCTGCCTTAGCACTTGGAATGTTGCTGAATATTCTGTAATACCACAGGAGCTCAACCAATGGCTAGGAAGGTGCATGGGCATCCAAACACCCCCCCCAAGTACATTTACTGTGCTTGCACTGCATTGCAGTGACATTCTTTCAAATACCGTATTTTTCGTCCCATAGTGGTTTTTTTTTGGGGGGGGGGAAATAAAGGGGGAAAAAATTCCCTTTATTTCCCCCCAAAACCAGGTCGGGGAAACCGAACCAGGTCGAGGAACAGTGGGATGGCGGCGCTGCGCCTCCTTGCTGTCCCCCGAGCTTGTGGGGCTGGCCGATGTCTGTCCGGCATGTGGGGCGCGCCGGGCGGCAGGCTGCTATCCGCAGCGTGGGGAGCCCTGCGGGGAGCAGAGCGCCCGGCGCTTCGGGAACACATCCGCAGCCTGGGTAGCCCTGTGGGAGTTCCCGCAGGGCTCCAACACGCTGCAGATGCCTGCCCGGCGGGCGGGGCACTCTGCTTCAGGGCGCCCCTCACGCTGGGCAGCAGGCTGCTATCCGCAGCGTGTGGAGCCCTGCGAGGAACTCCGGCAGGGCTCCAACATGCTGCGGATGTCTGCCCGGCGCGAGGGGCGCTCTGCTTCAGGGCGCTCCTCGCGTCGGCAGCAGGCTGCTATCCACAGTGTAGGGAGCCCTGCGGGAACTCCCGCAGGACTGCCTAGGCTGTGGATGTGTTCCCGAAGCGCTGGGCGCTCTGCTTTCAGCGCACCCGGTGCTCCGGGAACTAGGCTGCGGGTGTGTTCCTGAAGCCTGGAGAGCGAGAGGGGTCGGTGCACACCGACCCCTCTCGCTCTCCAAGCTTCAGCGAAAGCCTGCATTCGCCCCATAGGACGCACCCAGATTTCCCCTTCATTTTTGGAGGGGGAAAAGTGTGTCCTATAGGGCAAAAAATACGGTAGTTTCTTAGGGAAACTGTCTAATCTGCCTTAGTCACCAATTTGGGATGCTTGCTTATAAGTAAATGCGCTTTTGGGGAAAGTGCAGAAACTGAAGAAAGCCCCCTTTTCTCATGAAGATCGCCTTATGTAGTGGTCTTCCTTATTTGACAGTCATTTTTGGCAGTCTCTGGTGTAATGCTTACTCTCTGGTGTTAAAATCTTATAGATCTGTGGGTGCTAAATGCTTGGGTTTAATAAATGTTGGAATTTAATTAGAACTGGCATGTTAGAACCAAGAAATAGCCAGACCCAAGTGTATATTAGAGGTACTAAGAGATAGTACATTACTAAGAGGTGGTAGACCCACTGATAAACCTGTTATTAGTGCATGTAAAAGCTAGTTAAGTAGGCACACTTCCTGGGTTGTGTATTGGTCATGTAATCCTGCCAAATCGACAAGTGCTTATGAAGTCAGGCACACTTCTTTGTGAGATGACAGCCTGTGAGGATCAAAGGGAAAAGGTGTTAGAATGCAAATGAATGAAGTCCTCCCTCCCTCTGTAGCTAATGGGGCTTAGTTTAGGGAAGGGGGGTTGGAAGTGATGTAACCAGGAAGCAAAGAGGAACAGTTGAGCTGGGATGTGCCCTGCAAGGTAGAGGATGCTGGTGCTGCTACTATGGAATAAGCTGGCATGTTTTGGGGTGCTTCTGCTGTGAGCTCCTCCATTGAAAGCTTCAGGTTGTATATATGTATAAATAAACCATATATCATAAAGATACTGTAGCCTCCGCTGTGCCTAATTTTCTGAAAGAAAGACAAACTCTTGTTAAGTGCTAAGACCCCTGGAATCTCGCACACTGCTCAGCAGAGATTCAGGTGGCCCGTAACAATATTTTGCTTGCAACAAAGCTGAGCATGTTAATTTTGATGTAGAAGCTAGATGTGACATAGAAATACTAGTAAGCTGTAGGATAGGATTGTTTTCATTTGTTTTTGTTAGGAGGTTAGTGGCCTTTGTTAACACAGGCTCTGAATTACTTGTCTTGTGCATCAGGGAGCGAATTCACTGAAAGTATATACAGTATAGTAGTGAAATTTTGCAGGTAGTATTTATTGCCTGATGTCATGCTGCACACACCATATGGAGCAAACCCTTCCCAGGAAATTGTCCCATTTAGTTACTGATTGCTGTTGGTTGCTTGGCTTTCTAGCTAGCAGATGAACAATAAGCTCTAATGGAAGAGTAGGAAAGTCTTTTCTCTGCTGTCCCATGTCCATATTGTAAAAGTTATTTTGTGAGGAGTTTCTGTGAGGTTGAAGGCTCCGTTCTCACTCTTCACACCAAACCCTTCATAGCAGGTTGGGGAGAAAATGGTTGGGGCAATGAGGAAGGTTCTGCTTGGGGATTGTTCTCCTTGCTATTTCCAGTGTTGCCCTGTCATCATTCACCAACTATATAGGGTGGAATTGCAGGGTATTGGCTTGAAGGTTGGTCTTGGCAACCAGTTGAGCAGCAGAAGCCACTATCGTATCCACATTCCACAGGGAAAAACAACAAAGTGTCTTGTGGCACCTTAAAGACTAACAGAGTTAATGCAGCAGAAGTGCTTGTGAACTAGAGCCCACTTCATTAGGAACATGGAGAAGCGTAAATTGTTCTTCTTGGCTGGCATGGATGCATGGCTACAGAGAAAACAACAGCTGTAAATAGCAGAGCGAAGAAGTTGGTAAATGCAGATCTGTGACACTTCTGTGCAAAGCACAGATACATAAAAGATAAGGACAGTGACCATTTACAGCAGCAGTAAATGAGCAGGGACAGGTTTGTTAATGAACTGTAGTTCAACAAAAGGTGCCTTCTTTTAAACGAGTTTTGTTGTTGCTGAAGACTGTTGCCTTTCTGATATCAGATTTTGTCCATTTATTCATTTGTGTAGAGTAGAGGCAGGGAACCTTGTGTCCAGGGAACATATGTGGCCTCCTAGACCAGGGGTGAACCTAGGGGCCTCAAATTTCAGTGGTGCGCTGTGCGATGCCAAAATCCGTCACTTCCCCCTTCTCACCTTCTATTCTACATCATAGTTACGGTGAGATCTGCCTCTGCCCAGACCTTGCCCTCTTCACTGATCCTGCTCCCTGCCCCCATCAAATACTTTTGTCTGGCTGAAATGTGTCCTTCAACTGTGATAATGCCTCTTGCTTGCCAGATATATTTAATAATATATTTTTGCTATTTATTGAAACAATCTGTCTTGCCGATCACCACTACTGTTTGAAACAAAAATACCATCCTTGGTAATACATTCATTTTTATGGTCAACAAAGTTACATTTTATTCTTTGCGCCAAAACTTCTAAAACTAATATAAACAATAAAGGTGACAGTGGGCAGCCTTGTCTAGTTCCTTTGGTTATTTTGCAGTTCTCCGTTAACACCTGCCTGCTGCTGTTAACTGGCTGGAAGCTTCCCATTGCTGAGAATCAACTTTGCATCTACAGACTAGTTTTGTAACAGTGAATGGGTGCCAATCACAATTACATTATTAGGTAAGCTTGGCAGTTTCAAAGTGTTTAGCTTAGCTTACTGAATACAAAAGGTAAAATAGGTAAAATGGACATGGGTGGTGCTGTGGTCTAAATCACTGAGCTTCTTGGGCTTGCTGATCAGAAGGTTGGCAGTTCAAATCCGCCCAGTGGGGTGAGCAGCTCCAGTTGCTCTGTCCCAGCTTCTGCAGCTTCTGTCAACCTAGCCGTTTGAAAACATACCAGTGCAAGTAAATAAATAGGTACTGCTGTGGCAGAAAGGTAAATGGTGTTTCTGTGCACTCTGGCACTCGTCACAGTCATCCATGCACCAGTAGCATTTAGTCATGCTGGCCACATGATCCAGAAAGCTGTCTGTGGACAAACACCAGCTCTCTCAGGCTGAAGCAAGATGAGCGCCACACCCCATAGTCACCTTTGACTGGACTTAACCGTCCAGGAGTCTTTTGTCGTTGCCTGACTAAATACAAGTAAAACTGGGGAACCTATGGTCCTCTGGCTGTTGTTGGACTCCAGCTCCCATCAACTCCAGCCAGCAGGGGCAATTGTCAGGAACTATGGGAGTTGTAGTCCAGCAACATCTGGTTGCTCATCTTTGTTCTAGGGCATGAGAAAATTTCCTGATGCAAATTCCTTTATTTGAATTTGCTTAATTTGCAAATAAGTAAATTCAGAATTTCCCAAAAACTGACATCACTTTCTCCCCCCCCCCCAATAAACTGAGTTCTTATTTCTCATTTATCCTGTCCTTCATGAGCTCTGCCGCCCTTGTCTGCTTTGCCTGAAGGTCACTCACTTCGTGTGTGTGTTTCTCTAACATACTGTATATTGTGTGGGAATGCAGACGTAATCTTGACACCTCCCAGTAACCTATGATATCTCTGTGTTGCTTCATTCATTTTTCATGGAAAGATAAGGCAAGAGAGAGAATGAGGCAGGTAGAAAGACGGAATATAAGAAATGCAAGTGTGGGGGAGGCTGTGTCCTCCGCTTGAGGCTACTCGTTGCATTTCTCCCCCTCCTCCAGTGCTCTGAGGTTGACCTGTGGGTGCTGTGGTTTGTGGGTTTGTGTTCAACTCTAGTATTCTTTGTTGCTTGTTTTTCTCTCCGTGCCAAGTGCTAGACTGCCAGCCCCAGTGAAGCTGCTTTGGTCAATGACAGCATGCAGGGGGTGGGCAGCTTGGGTGAGTAAACAGAGGCTTCTTGATGGCCAGTGAACTCATCTCATGACAGCCGGCTTGTGGCTGCTCCAGGGAAAAGCAGTGGTTAGCCATTCCCAGAGGAGCGGCTCTGTTTTCCTGCTGTTGATGGTTTGCTCTCGGTGCCCGTCTAACGTATAAACTTTAATGGCCAGTTTAAATGGTTCCTGCCATGGGCACTTTGGTGCCAGATTTAGTGTTTTAATTTGGAAACTTTCTCCCTTTGTGGTCATGCAGAGGAAAAGGTCTTAGGCCGCTTGGGGCCAGTCATGAGGATTTGTGGGTGCTGAGGAGACAGCACCTCCGGCTGCTTATGACGTTGGATGGGGTGGCTGGGTTGGAGCAAGAGCCAGCCCAGGAAATTCTTGATCATTGTCATTCCCGACCCCCACCCTCTACTCCTGTACATATTGAGGGTGTCCACCTCCCACTGCATCATTTGGGTAGAGAGCCTCGCAGGGGAGCCCTGCATTGTCACACATGAATCATCTGGGCTATTTTGTCTCAGCTATAACTATCGGTGTATGTATTTATGTGTATGTGGACACATATATCTTAAACCATTACTGTCTGTGTTGATGGACCACATTTTCTTATAGCTGAGAGGGTACTGGACGTCCTATTTTGGATACCTGAGATTATAGAACTGTCGAAATGGTAAGGAGTTTAGTCCAAACCCCATGCATAGAAGCTGGATGTTCCATAAGCAAAAATACGTCCATACCCCTATTACATTTGGCTAAGATCATTCATATTTAACGGTAGTTCAGGAAGATGGTATGAGTGAACAAGGTATGCCATGCCAAAAGCTTTTACATGGCAAGAAATAACTTCAGTAAAACAGACCCAGATGTCTTCAGCAGCTTTCAGTCTCCACTTGAGGCAAAGAAACAAATTACTCCTTTCAAGACTAGAGGACAGTAACCTTTTCGATCAAAAATCTACAGTGGCAACCAGTAATAACCCAATTCCACAATTAATTTTCATATTCACATGCAATTAACTTAATTTGGACATCGTGAGCTGTGGCTTGTGCATACTGTTCTCATTCGATCCTCTAGTCTCTTTAAGGAAGGCTCCCCTCTGGGAATCTGTAGAATGTGGGGACTAACCTCTTATTTCTGCCATGTCTCTGTTTTGCTCACATCAGTGATGTAGTGGTACATTCATAAATGTAGGTACACATCAGTCTCCATAGTACCGTATTTTTCGCCCCATAGGACGCACTTTTTCCCCTCCAAAAATGAAGGGGAAATGTGTGTGCGTCCTATGGGGTGAATGCAAGCTTTCCTCTCGCTCTCCAGGCTTCAGGAAGCTATCCGCAAGCCTTGCAAGCCCGCCGGGAGTTCCCGCGGGCTCACAAGGCTTGCAGGCAGCAGCCTGCAGCCCCGGTGAGTGTCCGCAAGCCTTGCACGCCCGGCAGGAGGTCCCGCCGAGCGCGTGAGGCTTGTGGCGGCAGCCTGTCGCCCAAAGCACGGGGAGCCCTCCAGAGGGCTCCTCGTGCTTCGGGCGAGTGTCCGCAAGCCTTGCGTGCCCGGCAGGAGGTCCTACCGGGCGCGCGAGGCTTGGGGCGGCAGCGTGTCGCCCGAAGCACGGGGAGCCCTCCGGAGGGTGCCCCATGCTTCGGGCAGGTGTGCGTAAGGCTTGGGGCGGCAGCCACAGCGGGGGGGGGGATAATTTTTTTTATTCATTCCCCCCCCCCAAAAAACGAGGTGCGTCCTATGGGCCGGTGCACCCTATAGGACGAAAAATACGGTATGTTCCCAAGTAGAGTGTATAGACACCTCCCACCCGTAGGGGAGTCCTAAAACACAGGCAGCTGTGTTGTTCCAGAGAGAGAGAGAGAGAGAGAAGGGGAGGGGAGGGGAGGGAGAAGCAGTATATAACATAATACTTGTTTTATTAGGATCAGGATACCAGCAATCCTATGCATCCCGGGAGTAACCTTCATGGAACTAATTGGTGCTTATTTGTGACTGTATAGTTCAGATTATTATTATTTTTAAAGAGCTTTAATACAACAGATCTTCAGCTAGCAGAAATGCAACCTTTAGCTTTTTATTATAAATGTGACCAATCTTGCAAAGGGGTGTTGCCACTTCAACTGCTGGCATAAAGTAGGAACTCCATCAAATTAAAGGAAAGAAGTACCTAGCCCTTGCTTTGTTATTTTCCTTATTCTCTGACTTTCTCCATGATAATCTGTCACAAGCAAACTTGAAAGTCTTATCCCTTGTCAGAGCAAGGAAGATTTGCCAATTACCATAGTGCTCTATGAGATGATGTCATTATTCCTGCTCTGACAAAAAGTCATAGTTACATTTCCCTTCCATTTCCCCTCATCTACATCACTGGTGCACAAAGTGAAAATTTGCTAGTTCTGGTCTGGTTCTGTTAAAAATTACTTCTCCTTCACTCAAGGCTGAGCTGCTCCACCACAAAAAGGATACCCCAAAATATGTTGGTTTATATTTGCTATTTTGTTTTGTTCACTTCTGCATGTTTCAGGAGCTTCTCACCCCTATTCCCATGAGCCTGAGTTTGCTACTTATGTGGTGGAAGTTTGTTTCGCCCTGAGCCATATATCACTTACTCCTTTCCAGGTTGGCTCAAGGCTATACCCACTGTGCACATATTAGTCGAGTTCTCACCTTATGGCCACACAATGAAGTTGTGGGCAGGACCATCAAGCATAATCCGCCCCATGTGTTCATTTAATGTGTGAGTGTGAAAGGAGGAACAGGGTTTTGATGTGTTGGTGTCTGATGTGTTTGTGATAGTGATAGTGCTATGGTGTAGGTAGTTGGGCATGGGAAGAGAAAGAGGTGTGACTTCTACCAGGGTTGGGTTGGAGAAATGTCCCAGGGATTTGAAGCAGAGCCTTGGAAAAAGTTTCATATCAAGACAGCCCAAGAGGTCATTGTAGAGGCAAAAATCTAAATTGAGGAGTGTTGCTGAAGGGGGCTAGAACAATGGGAGAAGGAAGCAGCAAACAGGAGAGCTGGTGGCCAGATATAGGAAACAAGCAGAGTGAAATAGCAGCATGCACAGATACCTAATTAGTGCCCAAGGAATCACACAGAGAAGACCGGAGTCTGGATGTTCCCAAGGCAAAGACCCAGATCTGACCCAGAAGCATTTTGTAGTTGAACTGAGTCAGGAGGAACCCATGAGCTGCATGAGGGTAGATGGATATGGATCCATGTTGGGTGGGACACAGGGAAGCAATACTTTCCTGCCTTCTTCAATTACACTTCTGCACAAATCAGTTTGATGGATTATGAGAACACTTTGGATGAAATATCAGGTGTACATACAGGTAGGCATTTAACCTCTTTAGATTCTCCCTAAAAATCTCAAAGTTGTTCTGAACCAGCTGTTGGTTCATGTCACTCCCTTTTAGTATCCTAGGCTTGTCCAGCAGCAGCTGTCTATGGTGGGATAAACTGCCAAGGGGTGGGGGAGATTATTTGGCAGAAGGCTGTGCCACAATGGTTGAGGGAAAACCCAGGGTGGGCACCAGGATCTCTATTTATAGAGCTCCCATCTTGAGAGGCAGAGGAGTGGCCATGCTTTCATACCATTCTCCTTTCAAGTGGTTGGCATGTTCCTTCCACATCAACCATTTGTACAGCTGCTTCCCTTGGGGGAAGGGGGGATGGAGTGGGGTGTGGCTGGAAGGGAAAATGGTTCTGTTCTTAGCCATTCTTAGGGATGGAGAGAATTGGATGCTTTCTCTGAGCTGTCGGCATTTCACTGGCACACAGTAGCATGAGGCTGTATCCTCCTGTGGTACACACACACCCAGCATGAATTTTGCTAAAGCTGCTAGAAAAACTGAGAAAGCTTTACTTAATTTGAGACCACAAATAAACTGTAATTGTGTAATGTTCTGCCATGCTCTTGATGGGAATGAAGTATTCTTAGATGCAATGAGGTGTACGGGTGAAATGCTTAGTATAATAGCTACAAGTTCAACTGGTGTGAACCTTTTGGAACCCCAGGCCCTTCTTTGCCCCACTTCTCCCACACACAACTGTAAACCAGCTCTCAGACCCTAACTGCACCAAGCTGAAAGCTAGTTCCTCTGGACAGTTAACAACCTTGCATCTGTTCTCTAGGGGCTACAGAAGTGCTTATCCCCAAACCACAACCTTTCAAGGTGCATCAGACTTGGGAAAATTGCTGCCTCTGTTGAGCAGCTCGTCTCCAGTACACTAGTAAGGTGCTTAAGAGATCAGTCCCCCAAAATACAGACTCTTTTACAAGCCGGAGTCCAAATATGTTTGTGCAGATAATAATAACTGCTACGTGTCTCGCTGTGGAGTTAAGATTAAGAAAGTGGATTTGCAGCACAATTTTGTATAGTCTACCTATGGACATCAATATGTGAATATTGTTGCGAATTATGTTATGAACCGTCCTGAGATCTACAGATGAAGGGCGGTATGCAAATTGAATAGATAAAATAACAATAAGACTGCCTATAGTTCTCTTTCAAAGTCCTCAGCACAAGCAGAGGAGTCAAGTGTTGCTGTGCCTTGTGGGTAGTTGTGGGGAAGGGGTGTGGATTGGGGGAATGGCAGTGGTAAATAAGTGTTGCATTCACAGCTGATTGGTGATTCAGCAGTGAGGCAATGTGGCCAAGTGACTAAAGGTTTTTCCGCATTTCTAAAGGTTGCATGGCTGAACCCTATTTAGTCAGGATTCATGTTATAACAAGCTTTGGCTAATTCATCTCTGTAAGACTGTGCCAATCTTCATATATTCCAAGTATTAGGAATATTTAACACTTAAGATGCACGTAAGTATTTATCAAATTTCAATCCCACATCTTCATCTAAGTAATAAAAACCACAGTCAGCCGCAAAAACTATAATCAATAAAGCAATAGACAGCAAATGCAGATAAAATAAGCAGCAACAGGAACTCATATTAGAAGAAGCAGAAATCCGCCAATATGTTTTAAGCTCTTCCTAAAAAACAAAAAAGGGGTGCAGGTGGCGCTATGGTCTAAACTACAGAGTCTAGAGCTTGCTGATCGGAAGGTCGACAGTTCGTTGTTCCGTCCCAGCTCCTGCCCACCTAGCAGTTCAAAAGCATGCCAAGTGCAAGTAGATAAATAGGTACCGCTCCGGCAGGAAAGTAAACGGCATTTCCGTGCACTGCTCTGGTTCACCAGAAGCAGCTTGGTCATGCTGGCCACATGACCTGGAAGCTGTCTGCGGACAAACACCGGCTCCCTCGGCCTATAGAGCGAGATGAGTGCACAACCCCCCAGTTGTCCGCGACTGGACCTAACAGTCAGGGGTACCTTTACCTTTACCTTCAAAAAACTAACATCAAAGGCTTTGTGCTTCATTAACACTCGCCCCACTTCAGAAGGTGGGTATCATCTAAGCATGTCCTCTGAAGATGATTTTAAAGGCTGGGCAGGCTTGTGTGGGAGCAGGTGTGGGTCTTTCAACTATCCAAGTCCTCTTATTTGTGGGATGGTGTAAGGAAAGAGGCTTTCTGGGAGATAGCAAATTTCTTCCAAGTAGCTGTGTCTGTTGCAACACTTTGATTTGCTGATACTCAAGCTTTGGCACAAGGGAGCACAAGTGAGAAGAGTGCTGTTGTCATGTCCTGCTTGCAGGCTGCCCATAGGCATCAAGTTGACCACTATACAAATAGGATCCTGAACTAGATGGGGCTTTGGTGTGATCCAGCAGGGTTGTTCTTATGTTTTAAGGCTCTGTGACCTGCCACATCTGTGCTTTGCAGGCTTGAAGCTTAGAGTTTTGTTAGAATTGCAGTATCTAGAAAAAACTTCTGTGTCTGCTGTGCTGACTACTTTCCCCCATCTTGGGTTGCCTGACATTGTATTCTGCTCCTGGACCCTGAGTTTGGGCCCTGTCTTGTCTGTTCTTGTATCTGGTTCTAAGATCCAAGTTTAGTCTCTGTTTCCTTGCCAATCTTAGACTACTTTCTGTTGGACTACCTCCGCATCCTAATCTTGTCAGATGCCAGTAGCTTAGTTTGCACATAATACTAAACCAAGTTTAATGTTAATTTAATCACAGTTAGTAAACCGAAGTTAAATCTAAGGCATCTGGCACACATCCTTTAAGCCTTGGTTTATTGAGCTCTCCCTCTTTCCTCCTTTAAAGGAGATACAAGCCAGGAAGATGCTCTTAACACAAAACTAGGTAGCTTTGCAGCAGTCTGGGTTCTTACATAACACTAAGCAATTGTTAACAATAAGATTTGTAAAGCAGTTGCAGACCATGGCTGATGAATGACATGTAGTTAAGACATGTAGTTAGACTGCTGGTTTGGATTCACAAAACACTAAGCTATGGTTTTATAAGACATGGTTTAATAAGCCATGGTTTACATTATGTGTGAACCAGGCCAATTCCATAATCTGATGTACTTGATCCTGAGTTCCCAATCCTGTCAACGTTCTCCTAGCTCAAGTCATGACTGCTAGCCTGTTGTGTGGCAGCTGCAGTGAAGTTCCTGGAAGGAAGTTTGCCTGGATTTGTTATATGTACACATTTTGTCCATATGTTTACATTGTACTTGAAGTCAACCTCTAGGTGCGGACTCTGCCAGCAATTCCTTGCTGGGCCTTGCCTTGGATGACTGCCTCCAGTGCTTCTGGCAATAAATGGCAGTCGAATCTATTGGGCTGAGCAAACCAAAGGTGTCTGCACCTAACCCTTTCTGTGAAGTGGAATGGAAACTCCCCCCACCCCCTGGGTTTGGCTTTCGAGGGCATATGTAGTTGTTTTCACTACTTGTCCTTTAGGTAGTGATGTACAATCTTCATAGAATTAGAGGATCTAAAGGCATCTCATGGACCATGTAAGCCAATGTTCATTCCTGAGGGAGTGGGATACTATAATAAATAAAGTACACTTTGTATGGCAGAGGCTGCAAACTTGGTACCTGTGGGAGCTATGTTGCCTGTGAAGGCCTTTATTAGCACCCCCTGGTAGGGGACTCAGGATCTGAACTTTCATTTAAAAAAAAGTCAAGTCTCTAACCTTCCTTTTTTAAAAAATGAAGTAAGCTGTACAGGTAACCTTCTAAGCAATTTCTGTGAAATGAACCAACCTGGCTGCTCCTGCCTGCCAGTGTTTTTAGCCAATGAGTAAAGTCAGAGCTGTGAGTGATAAGTGAGTTGTTTGGACACCAGGCAGTACAAATACCTGGTGTCCTAACGCTACTGTTCCCACCTTCCTGTGCAATTTTCCTGCTTCTGTCTTATTTTCTAGTTATTGGATCCATTTGTTTGTTACTCTGTTCTGTTTTCTTACTGCCGGCCACATAAAGCAGGCAGTAGGCAACTACCAGAGAGACTTTTAAAAACATGTTTGTAGAGGTTTGAAGAAGTGTGAGCATTGCCTGCCACTCGTTTTGTTGCCTGCCAGGGATGTGGAACAGTCAGCAGATAGCTGCTTGGGAAACTTTTTTAAAATGTGCAAGAAGAAACACAGGAATCCTCCTGTCACTGCTTTGTTTGTTTTGCCACCTGCTGGCAGGTAGAACAGGCAGCTGCTTCTGTCAGTAAATGGGAAACTTTGTTCCAAAGTTGTATTATTTGGGGAGGGGCAAAAGACATATCATTATTACCATTACCTTTTCCTTCTCCCTGGCCCACATCAGGGATTGCTCCCAAGTAGTTTGCGGAGAGGAGAGATCAGTGCAAAAGCAGAACATTATTATTTTATGTTCCTGCTTCTTTTCTTTTTATGCAGCAACCATTTTGTGATAGGACATACCCCATGGCACCTTCCCAAAATCAGTTCATCAGTTTCATCAGTGCAAACATTTCTTCTGCTTGCCAGACAGAATGAGCCCCATCTGCCAACCAACCAGTGCTATTCTGAGGAGTCTCCTGATCAACCAGAGTAGATTTGGGGGAGGCATGCGGGCATCAGGGAGGGGATGAGAGGAAGGAGCCCTTACACTGACTT
Source organism: Podarcis vaucheri (assembly GCF_965113315.1). Taxonomy (NCBI): domain Eukaryota; kingdom Metazoa; phylum Chordata; class Lepidosauria; order Squamata; family Lacertidae; genus Podarcis; species Podarcis vaucheri. The sequence goes on along the minus strand of NC_138759.1, from coordinate 88,509,218 downwards.
CCACTAACACATTGGGTTAGTTGAATCCGGGCCCACATGCTCCCCAGGACCCAGAAAGTTTGGCAGCCACTGTCATAAGGCATAGGCCTGTCCAGGACTTTTGAGGGGGGAGACTAAGGAAGAGGATTCCACAGCTTCTCTAGGTAGTCTTCTTCACTGCTGATATGCTGTTATAATTGGATTTTGTCCACCCTTTATGATTATCTTGATTGTACCTCTCTGAAAATGTACCCATGGGCATGGCTGGGCATTAAGAGTTCTCTTTATTTTCAAAGTCATTTAAAATATTTGAAAAATTGTCGATGTGTTCTCTGTTCTCTATCCCTTCAACATATTTTTTTCTTTTTCATGTGCTTGATGTATCTAATTTATTCACTGCTTGCTCGTATGACTCCTCCTTTTGCACTGCAAATCCCTTTTAGTTTGTCAACATCCTTCTTGAATTCTGGTTCCCAGAACTGAATGCAGTGCTTGCAGTTCCTGTGATTAGAAGAGTGATACTATTGCTCTTGAAGTCTTGGATGCAGTGTTGCTTTTGGAATCACTGCATTTCATTGTTGACTCATGTCTAGTTGATAATCCACCATAACCCCTAAGTCCTTACTGGCAATGCTACTTACTGCTAGTCACTTATTCACCCAGCTTAAATATCTGCATTTGATGCTGTAAGTCAGGGTTGGGTATATTTTTCCTCTCAAGGGTCAAACTCCCTTGACAAAACATGGCTGGAGGAGGAGGTATATGCTCAAAGTGGCCGTGGCTAGCACACGTACACACCATTTACACACACACACACACACACACACACACACACACACACAATGCACAGAGTGGTTGTTGCCTTCTGTGGGTAAAAAGGAAACTCAAATCAGGATCCATTTGCAAGTCTGGACATTCAATTGAAGATCTTGTTGAGAGATATATGTGCCACCTCTGCAAATAGCAGAAGCAGGCTGAGTGAAGGAACTTTTTCACTTAATTGAAACTGGTAAAAGCTGCAAAACTCAGATCTCTCTCCCCCACCCCCATCTTTGCTACCTGCAAATATAGCTGCCCTGCTCTGCAAAGCTAAGAGTCATATCCATTCTTCCACCACTGGCATGTACTTATGGAAGGTTGCCCAGAAGGAGATGCAACCCTCCATTGGTGCTGCCTTTCCCTCACGCTGATGGAGAATAGGGCAGCTGACTGCCCTCATTTCAAGGCACCGTGGCACTACCTTCCCCAGGCACTGAGGTGGAGCACCTTTTCTTAGTCAGCAGGAAAGCAGCAGCAGCCACAGTGCACGTGCATCTTCACTGGCTGCCCTGCTAATGGCGCCTTGATGCGCCCCCCCATCCCGGTCCCCTCCCACTCAAACCATGTGGTGGAGGTTACTCCGCTTCCTCTCCTACCCTCACCCACCCCATCTCCACAGTTGATCCCCATGCCTGATCTCCATAGAATCATAGAATCATAGAATCATAGAGTTGGAAGAGACCACAAGGGCCATCGAGTCCAACCCCCTGCCAAGCAGGAAACACCATCAGAGCACTCCTGACATATGGTTGTCAAGCCTCTGCTTAAAGACCTCTAAAGAAGGAGACTCCACCACACTCCTTGGCAGCAAATTCCACTGTCGAACAGCTCTTACTGTCAGGAAGTTCTTCCTAATGTTTAGGTGGAATCTTCTTTCTTGTAGTTTGGATCCATTGCTCCGTGTCCGCTTCTCTGGAGCAGCAGAAAACAACCTTTCTCCCTCCTCTATGTGACATCCTTTTATATATTTGAACATGGCTATCATATCACCCCTTAACCTCCTCTTCTGCAGGCTAAACATGCCCAGCTCCCTTAGCCGTTCCTCATAAGGCATCGTTTCCAGGCCTTTGACCATTTTGGTTGCCCTCCTCTGGACACGTTCCAGTTTGTCAGTGTCCCTCTTGAATTGTGGTGCCCAGAACTGGACACAGTACTCCAGGTGTGGTCTGACCAGAGCAGAATACAGTGGCACTATTACTTCTCTTGATCTAGATGCTATACTCCTATTGATGCAGCCCAGAATTGCATTGGCTTTTTTAGCTGCCGCGTCACACTGTTGGCTCATGTCAAGTTTGTGGTCAACCAAGACTCCTAGATCCTTTTCACATGTACTGCTCTCAAGCCAGGTGTCACCCATCTTGTATTTGTGCCTCTCATTTTTTTTGCCCAAGTGCAATACTTTACATTTCTCCCTGTTAAAATTCATCTTGTTTGTTTTTGCCCAGTTCTCTAATCTGTCAAGGTCGTTTTGAAGTGTGATCCTGTCCTCTGGGGTGTTAGCCACCCCTCCCAGTTTGGTGTCATCTGCAAATTTGATCAGGATGCCCTTGAGTCCATCATCCAAGTCGTTGATAAAGATGTTGAATAAGACCGGGCCCAAGACAGAACCCTGTGGCACCCCACTAGTCACTCTTCTCCAGGATGAAGAGGAACCATTGATGAGCACCCTTTGGGTTCGGTCAGTCAGCCAGTTACAAATCCACTGAGTGGTAGCATAGTCAAGACCGCATTTTACCAGCTTCTTTACAAGAATATCATGGGGCATCTTGTCAAATGCCTTGCTGAAATCAAGGTAGGCTACATCCACTGCGTTCCCTTCATCTACCAGGCTTGTAATTCTGTCAAAAAACGAGATCAGGTTAGTCTGACATGACTTATTTTTCAGAAATTATGATATATCGGAATATCGTGATGTTTAGCTGCTGATATATCACAGTGTTGAAAACCCGATGTCACTTGGCCCTAGTCTATTATTTTAGTATACCTAAAATCATTTGCTTTTTAGAGGCTACCCCATATTTTGTTCAAAAAATTGCTTTGCAGAGGTAGCTACCATAGAGTTATCAAAATTTTCAAAAGTAGGGGGTCCGTGGCTTGGCTTTTGGAAAATAGGGGATCCTCAGAGATTAGCTAATTGGGAACCATTGTCCTACAGGATCTTTTCCTGAAGTACACTTATAATCTATAAAATTTTAAAAGTTACAAAAGTTTTTAGTCTTTAAGATACCACAAGACTTTATGTTGCCTTTTCTTCAAAAGACTTAACATGGCTGTCACTGGAAACTGATATAAAACATGTATTTACCCTTTTGAGCCACCTAAGCTTTCTATGAAAAATAAAAATTCTGCAGAGAGGTATACATAATCGCCATAATAATCAGATGCCAAATTACTCATTCCTTTTTTTCCAGTGACCTCTGGAGAGATACACAGATTTATCCAGATCCTGGATTGTCAGGGGATGATTAGCTGCTTGTGCTTAAAATAGTGCCCCTTCAGAGTTTGTGCGGCCCCACAAACCTCTGTGTGTGATAGAGCTCCTCAGACATGTCTGCTCTAGTCACTAGTAGGGTCTGACAGTGGCTGCCTGCGGAAGCGCTTCCAGCAAAGAAGTTCCTTAACGGAAACGCGTCTCCTGGACTCACGACGTGGCAGCTTCCGGCGAAGCATGGGTCTCCCTGCAGTTGCTTCTGACACCTCCCCGCTATTTTCGCTGGAAGTGTCTCTCACCCCTTTCTCTCCCCTGCTGTTTCCTGCCTGGGCTGCTGCGTCTCTCTCAGCATTACTGAGATCCTCCTCCAGAGACCCCTCGCTCCCCCTCCTTGTCCCTGCTTTAGCTGCTGACTCTCTCCCAGTCTTTGGGAGCCCTACCACCTCCCTTTCCTCTGATGTCAGTTCCCTGACATCCACCTCCCCTCCAGGGCCCCCTTCTCCCCCGCCCCTACTCTCTCCTCTGGGCGGTGAGGAGCTGAAACCCCGAAAAGAATCCTCTTCATCTTCAGACGTCTCGAACATTTCCCTCCATCGGTCTTCGTTCCGACTCGCTGAATCCTCCTCCACCTCGGAATCAGAGAACCCCTCCAACTCTTCTTCTTCGTCGGTGGTGGCGAAGTATTCCCTCCGGAACCTCGCCACTGGCTGGGGTTTACGAGGGAATCTCTGATGAAAAGTTTCAATCAAAACCTCGTCATCTACATCCTCTGCCCTGACCCAGGTGTTTTCCGACTCCGGCTCCCCTTCCCACATTACCAAATACTCTACTTGCTCTCCCTTCCACCTGGAATCGAGAATCTCCGCTACATGGTAGCTGTGTTCTTTTTCCTCCATAGCTGGTCCCCTATTGACCCTCCCCTCTCTGTCCCCTATATACGGTGACAGCAACGACCTGTGGAACACTGGGTGCAACTTCATGTGGTTCGGTAACCGGAGTCTGAAAGCCACTGGGTTGACCTGTTGCGTGACTTCAAATGGGCCCAGTCTTTTGGGTCTTAACTTCTTACAACCTCCTTTAAATGGTAACCCTTGGGTGGACAGCCACACCTGGTCCCCCACCCTAATGCTTTCCCCTTCCCTTCTGGTTTTGTCTGCCTGCCTCTTATATTCCTCCTTCGCCCTGTTTAAATTAAGTTGGAGCTGGCGATGGATCGCTTCCATTTCTTCAACGAACTGTTCTGCGGCTGGAACGCTCCAGTTCTCCCCTTCCCCCCCTGGGAAGGCTCGGGGATGACACCCGTGATTAGCCAAAAAAGGGCTCATCCCCGTGGACACGTTCTCTGCATTGTTGTAGGCAAATTCTGCCAACGCCAGCTTCTCCACCCAATCATTCTCTCTGTCATTCACATAACACCTCAAATATTGCTGGAGGACACCATTAGCTCTTTCCGCCTGCCCGTTGGTTTCTGGATGACGGGCAGTAGAAAAATTCACCTCTACATGCAATAAGCTCATGAGCTTCCTCCAGAACCTGGAAGTAAATTGTTTCCCTCGGTCAGAAACCACCCTCAAGGGGACGCCATGCAGCCTAAACACATTTTCCACAAACAATTTAGCGGTTTCTTCCGCTGTGACCGCATGTGAGCAGGCTATAAAGTGGGCCATCTTGGTTAACAGGTCTACCACAACCATGATGGCTGTTTTCCCTTTGGACCTGGGCAGATCAGTCATGAAATCTATTGCCACTGCCTCCCATGGCCTTTCCGGCGTGGGTAGTGGTTCTAATAAACCTGCCGGTGCCCGCCTCTCCCCCTTGGCTCGTTGGCATCGGTCACACCCTCTCACATATTCCCGCACATCTTCCCTGACCTTGGGCCACCAGAACTCCCTGGTAACCAGCCACATGGTTTTGTGTTGCCCAAAATGCCCTGCTGTGGGGCTATCGTGCAGTTGCTTGAGTACCTTTTCCCTCAATTCCCCTTCAGGTATGTATAACGCTCCCTTGTAGTACAACGCCCCATCTCTCTCCTCAAAACCCCCGGGTTTGTCTCCCTCCCTCCTGAGACCCCTGAGTTTGTCCTGGGCGTATTCATCCTGCACCGTTCCCTCTACCAGTTCCCTTTGCCCCACCAATGCCGCCCCACACACCCAGCGGTCCTCGGGAATGACATGGGTCTCTTCGGGTGCACCCTCTCCCTCCAAATATTCAGGTTTGCGTGAGAGAGCGTCCGCCCTAACGTTCTCCGGGCCTGGTACGTAACAAATCTCAAAGTTAAATTTGGAGAACTCCTGGGCCCATCTCAACTGCCGTTGGTTGAGCACTCGCGCAGTTCTCCAATACTCTAGATTCTTATGGTCCGTGCACACTTGCACCTTCTGTTGTGCACCAATTAGCAGGTGCCTCCATCTCCGGAAGGCCTCATGAATCGCAAGAAGTTCCCGGTCGTACACCGTGTAGTTCCTCTCAGATTTGTTCAGCTTTCGCGAAAAGAAGGCACACGGTCGCCACTCTGACCCCTCCTTCCCTGGCTGCAGAAGAAGCACCGCCCCTATGGCTCTGTCAGAAGCGTCTGTTTCGACCCTCAGCTTTTTTTGTAAATCCACATGTAGAAGTTGTTCATCCGAGGCGAAGGCCCTTTTCAGTTCCTCAAACGCTCGCTCCGCCTCCCCCGTCCAAACAAACTTCTTTTTACTGCTGAGACAGTCCGTGATGGGCGCCGTCAGGTGGGCGAAGTTTCGGATGAACTTACGATAAAAGTTTCCAAACCCTAGGAACCTCTGCACATCCTTCTTGGTCTTGGGTGTTTTCCATTCCAGCACCGCTTGAACCTTGCCGGGGTCCATGGCCAACCCCTTGTCTGACAAGCGGTACCCCAGGAATTCCACCTCCTTGGTATGAAACTGACACTTCTCCAGTTTCACCCACAGTCTGTTGGCTTGCAGCCTGCTCAACACTTCTCTGACGTCTCTCACATGTTGCTCCTCATTCTCCGAATACACCAACACGTCATCTAAGAAGGCCACGCAATTCTTGTAGAGCAAAGGCCCCAGTACGTGGTTCATGAAGGCTTGAAAACACGCGGAGCCTGTTTGTAATCCAAAAGGCATAACGAGGTATTCAAATGCCCCCAAAGGGGTGAACATGGTGGTCTTCCATTCATCCCCTTTCCTTATACGTATCAGGTTGTACGCCCCCCTTAGGTCCAGCTTTGTAAAAATCTTTCCTTTTCGCACCCTGGTCAAAATATCATCAATCCTGGGCATAGGAAAAGCCGCCGGCTCTGTCACTGCATTTAGGCGCCGAAAGTCACATACCAGCCTCGGCTTGTCCGTGTTTTTTTTATCCACAAAAAACACTGGGCTACCCCCCGCTGCCTTGGACTCTCTGATGAAGCCTCTCTTCAGGTTCTTGTCAATGAACGCTCGCAACTCCTGCATTTCCCTGTCTGACATGGCATACAACTTGCCTACAGGAAGCTGTGCTCCAGGGAGTAAATTGATCTGGCAATCAAAGGGCCTATGCGGGGGTAGTTGGTCAGCTTCCTTCTCGCTGAACACGTCGCTGAGATCAGCATACTGTGGTGGCACCTTCCCCTTCTCCATTACTTCAGTCCCTGCTAGGGTGGCTTGGGCCCCTGCTGACCCCTTTTCCCCCCTGCAGTGTTCTAAGCAATGTGCTGAACCGAAGGAAACCACTCTTTGATGCCAGCCCACCAGCGGATCATGTAAGGCTAGCCAGCTCATTCCCAAAATAATGGGAGCGCCTCCCAAGGTGGCCACATTAAACGCTATCAGTTCTGTGTGCCTTGCCACCCTCATTATCATTGGGACGGTCTGCAAGCTGACTCCTCCTCCCAACAGTTCCCTGCCATCGATCGTGGTCACCTGCAGGGGGTTGCTTAAAGGGATAGTCTGTATCTGATGTTCAGCAGCAAACTCCTTGCTCATAAAATTGCAGGAGCTGCCTGAGTCCAACAGCGCCTTTATTTTTAGGGGGTGTCCATTTTGCAGCTCTAGCGACACTTCAATCACTAGAGCAGGTCGAGGAGCTTCTGGCACGGGCACTTTCACTGCTCTTTGGCCTGGCTGCAGTGCCCTGACTTTGGCAACCAGGCGTTGGCTTTTACCTGCTCCGTTTCTCCCTGCTCTTCCCCCTCAACTGCTCCCACCATCCCTTGCCATTCCTTCCTCTGGGGGCAGACTCTGGCAAAGTGGCCTGGCTGTTGGCAGAGATAGCATTTCCGGGCTCCCTTTCCCTCCTTCTTCGCCCCCTCACTGGGCTTTGAAACTGCGCGCGCGCGGGCTGTTCCGATTTCCATCGGCTCTGCCGGCGGGAAAGCTGGCTCAGGAATGTCTGGAATGCGTAACTCCTTCCAACGTTCCCCTCTCCCTTCCCGCCTCTCCAAGGCTCTTGCCTCCTGGCGCGCTCCAATGGTCAGCGCAGATTTGGTCAGCTGATCCATAGACACCGCCCTGGGGCTCCTGGCCAGCTCGTCCTTCACAGCTGAAGAAAGACCTTCTTCAAATAGCATCTGAATTGGTGCTGCCGATAAATCCCACCCCAATCTGTGAATCAGCATGGTAAATTCAGTCCAGTACTCACGGACAGATCTGCTTCCCTGCTTGCAAGCCATTAGCTGTCTGCGCACCACCCCTTCCTCAATATCGCTGGAAAACATGATATCCATTGCACGAAAGAATTTCATAGTGTCCTTTAGGATATCGTTGTGCGTTGCCATCAGGGGTCGAACCCAGTCCCGCGCCCCCTTCTCAAGATGCCCAATTACGAAAGCAACTCGCGATTCCTCATCAGGGAACTCATCAAACTGCACATTCAGGGCATATTGCATCTCAGTCCTAAAGGCATGGTAATCCTTGGGGTCCCCCCCAAACTTCTGCACCAATCCTGGTACCTTTCTGGGGAACTGAGTGGTTCTCCCCTTTTTGTCAGCATCCTGAGCCCTTCTCTCCTCGAGCCTCGCCGTCTGCAGCGCAAGTTGGACCTCCAACGCTCGGTATCTTTCTTCCAAGCTTGGACCAGCTCCACCCCCTGCTCCTCCGGCTCCGTCTCCGGCTGGGTCGCTCATGATGCTTTCTCCTGCACAGGCAGCGTACAGAGACTGTCAGACTGCTGTCAGGGGATGATTAGCTGCTTGTGCTTAAAATAGTGCCCCTTCAGAGTTTGTGCGGCCCCACAAACCTCTGTGTGTGATAGAGCTCCTCAGACATGTCTGCTCTAGTCACTAGTAGGGTCTGACAGTGGCTGCCTGCGGAAGCGCTTCCAGCAAAGAAGTTCCTTAACGGAAACGCGTCTCCTGGACTCACGACGTGGCAGCTTCCGGCGAAGCATGGGTCTCCCTGCAGTTGCTTCTGACACCTCCCCGCTATTTTCGCTGGAAGTGTCTCTCACCCCTTTCTCTCCCCTGCTGTTTCCTGCCTGGGCTGCTGCGTCTCTCTCAGCATTACTGAGATCCTCCTCCAGAGACCCCTCGCTCCCCCTCCTTGTCCCTGCTTTAGCTGCTGACTCTCTCCCAGTCTTTGGGAGCCCTACCACCTCCCTTTCCTCTGATGTCAGTTCCCTGACATGGATATAGGATGTAATCCAAATAACTGTACAAATAACTCCTGACTTAGGCATGTCAGAATGACACGCAGTCACACACATATGCATGGCATTGAACCTGGAAGTAGCCCCAAAAGTTATAAAGACATTGTGAAAAGGGTCTGGGTGGAACAGAACCCCAGCGCAAAACAAGGATTGCCTGCACAACTAATGCTACATGGTCAAGTGGGACTTTTGACTTGGTAATAGCCATTTGCAACTTGCTGTGTGACAAGCTGCTTTGGAAAGCTGAGGTAATTTCCAAAGCTGTTTGTGACATGGCACAGAGAAGCAGGGTTTGCTACTGTTACTACAAAAAAAGGATTAAGAATCCTGTTGCATAAGTGTCAGCATTTATGCACATGAAAATGAGCTCTCATGCCTCTGGGTGAGATCCAACATAGTGCAAGTGGGCATTTGCTTAGGTAGTGGAGATTCTGTTTTCTTGTGTCCCTCTTGCAGCCACTGGGTGCCCCTAAATCTTGCTTCGGAGAGTTCCTCTAGAGTAGTTTTGGTGGGTACGTTGGGGAATGGAGCAGGAGAAGAGAAGCCGAAAGTCCTGTTGTGCAAGCAGATTTCCATTGCACAAGTGGGCTGACATCTTTGGATATTGCCTGTATCCATAGCCACAGAATGTTTCTTAGACGTTATGGAAATTATTAGTTCTAGTGTTATTTTCTGTTTAGGTACACAGCGTATAGAATAAACTGGAATAAATTGCTGTATACAGGGTAAGTTTAAAAAGTAATAAACTTACCCTTCCCTCAAGAAGCTCAGAACAACATCATTACCCCCCCTCCGTTTTTTTTGTTTTTTTTAATTCTCGGCACAACCTTGTGAGGTGGGTGCAGGGTTTGTTATGGTAAGGAGGCCTTGTCAGGTTTTGAAAATCTCAATCTTCAAATGTTGTCCAGGAACAACGCATCAAAATAATAAAGCATGGTGTCCTTTCCATCTCCAAACATGGAGGATCATGGGGATGGGGGAGATTTTCATAGGCTGCTTGCTGCAAATGAGTACTCCACTGGCTATGGAGTCACCTGTTTGGGCCCACGCTTGTCACTGAAGCACCCAACAAGGAGAGGATTTACTAATGAAAGAAGATGAGAAGGCATCAGAATGAAAAGGAAGAACAGTTTCAATGTCCAAGGGTGTGATCACAGCCATGCGGATTTCAAAAATCTGTGTTGTAGTAATGTGTGCTTTGTTAATCTTTCAAAGCACTGTTACTCTGGAAGAGATTTCTTTCATTCCTCCCTACTTATGTATGTATTCATGTAGGGGTTTGAGAAGGCAATATATGAATTGGCTGCATATGCACATATTTCAGTACCCTTTCTTCATGTTGACTCACAAAGGTAATGCTTCAGTTGTGCTATATTTTCTCTCTGCCCGCCCCCGTCTAGTCCTTAGTTCAATAAAGTCTGCATGTCACACCTTTTGGTGCTCCACTCATCAATTAGATTCCCTGGAGATCAGCTCTGTGAATGACTCAGGCGAGGCACTGACTCTTACCTCCCAAAGTGGCCCAACCTAGCTGTGGCAAGTGCTGTTGTCATGCTTACCATTCCCTCAACACCCTTTTGTCCCTAGATTGATAGGTGAAGAGGGACCATTATTCAGTGGTAGAGCAAATGCTTTGCATAGAAAAAGGTCCCAAGTTCAATCCCTGAAACCTCCAGTTAATATGGAGTAGGTAATAGGAAAAGCCTTTGCCTAGTACCGGGACGCGGGTGGCGCTGTGGGTTAAACCACAGAGTCTAGGACTTGCCCATCGGAAGGTTGGTGGTTTGAATCCCCGCAACAGGGTGAGCTCCTGTTGCTCGGTCCCTGCTCCTGCCAACCTAGCAGTTCAAAAGCACCTCAAAGTTCAAGTAAATAAATAGGTACCACTCCAGCGGGAAGGTAAACGGTGTTTCTGTGCGCTGCTCTGGTTCGCTAGAAGCGGCTTATTCATGCTGGCCACATGACCCAGAAGCTGTGCGCCGGCTCCCTTGGCCAATAAAGCGAGATGAGCGCCGCAACCCCAGAGTCGGTCACGACTGGACCTAATGGTCAGGGGTCCTTTACCTTTTATGCCTAGTGCCCTGGATAGCTTCTTTCCAGTCTAAGAACAATAAGAACATGAGAAGAGCCTGCTGAATCAGGCCAATGGCCCATTTAATCCAGCATGTTCTCACAGTGGCCAACCAGATAAATGCCTTTGGTGAGACTGAGTGCAACAGCATTCCCCCTACTTGTGACTCCCAGCAACTGCATTCAGAGGTACACTGCCTCTGACAGTGAAGGTAGAACATAGCCATTGTGGCTAGTCACCCTTGATAGCCTTGTGTTCCATGAATGCAGAGAATACTAGAATATTATGCTAGATGGCCAACTGATGTGGTGTAAAGTAGCCACAGAAGAAATAGTTCTGGGAAGCATATTCTCTTACATAGAACTAACCTTTTCCGTTTGTTGTACTGAATGGAGACAAATAAGAAATACAGGAGAATGGATTGAGCTCTAAGAGCAGCTCTTTTATCCTCTTGGTACTTCAGTAGAGCTGATTTCATGCATTGGAAACATTATTCAGATATTACTTAGCTTTTTAGTATATTGTATTTTAAAATGGGGTTTCAGAGTTTTTAGGGGTTTTTGAAATAAAGATATTGTATCATATTTTAAAGTGTAATCTAAGTTAAGCCAGTGGTGGTTGTCCTATGTTCAGCACTGGAGGTGTGGTCATCGTTCCATCTCCCTTTGGTGTTAGAAGCAGCAGGAGGATTGTTGGTAGTGCAAACAGGCTATAACTACACACAAGTGCATTTTTATGTCTCTGTTGTTCTTTTGGAGCACAGATCCTTCACCTTTGCTGTGTTGGCATTATGCCTACCAATAAACAACAATAAATAAAAGAATTAATAGTGCTATTGGAGTGGCAAAACTGGGCTTTAGTGGTGCACAAGGGAATTTCCTGTGCTAATGCAGTGTTGTTGGATTTATTCCGGGGGGGGGGGATTCCCTTGAAGGACTAGCTGGTGGGGTGTGCATTAGCGGCAGGGATGGGTTATAAGCAAGGTGTTCAGTGTTCTGCCACCTTGATTACTAAGCAGTCTCCACTGAGCCTGAGAATGGAATGCAGAGAGAAATACCAAACAGTTTTCCATAGTGTCTAGTTGGAGCCAGTATGGGTCCAGGGGTCACCTTCTACTGATGAAGCTGAGCTAAGTTAAGGGATGGCAAGATTCCCACAGCCACTTGTGGCTTTCTCTCAGAGATGTATTACTGTGAAATGAAATACATGCATTAAGGTAGTTCTTTGTAGGAAAGAGCTCCTTTTGCACCATGGTCCCTCTATGTGTACCTGAAGGTGTCCAGGTGAGGACAATATTTTCTGCCTCTCACGAAGTAGCCTCTAGTCCATGTTCATCTTTAAGGTGCTTTAGGACTCTTTTTATTGTTTTTGCTACAACAGACTACCCCTCAGGATGTTACATGTGAAGGTAGCCCTGATGATGATGATAGGATTTGGCTTCATGTTCATTCAGGGGTCTGTATTATGTGAACCCCATAGCAAAACTATATATGGGTCACTTCTGGATTTGACCTTGGGGGTCTTGAGTGCCAGCTCTGTTGCAGGCCATGGGTAAATTGTCACCTTTTGCAAATTAAACATGATAATGACTTGTCTCAACAGGTTTGGTGTTGATGTGAATGACATAAAGTTTGTGAAACACATAGTTTCCTGCTTGACAGGGGGCTGTACTCGATGGCCCTTGTGGTCTCTTCCAACTCTATGATTCTATGATTCTAGTTCTTCACAAGTCCTACAGAAATGACGACCCCTTTAAGGAATGCTACTTATGTGGCTGCTCCTGCTCAGTGCTATGGTTATTTCTATTATTATTTCTATCTTCTATCTCTTATTTCTATCTCTCTAGAGACTGGAACCAGAATGATGGTGGTGGCGCCATGCTGTTTCCGTCAGGAAACTGTGCCATATATATAAAACCCAGGGATCATCTGGAAGCTCTTTAAAATCACCAACATACTCTTTTTGCCCCTCTGTGCCCTGTGGAAGGTTCCTTTGCCTAGAGCCTGTAAGGGTGATCCCATGACAGTGAGTGTTTTATTAGTAGCAGGTGTCTGAGTATCCCTTGAAACCTGAGCTCTCTCTGTCCCCTCACCTGACAATGAACTCAGGACCAGGGCATCCCTGCCCGGTGCCAGAGATTATTGCTGCCCATAACCTGACAGCATCATCCTATTGGTAGGGACAGGCGTGTAATGTGCAATTTCTCAGTGGCATGGCGTTCTGTTTGCTTGGTGCACTGATCTATCGTGGCCCTCCCCATCCTGTAGCCCTGGGTGCTGTCAGCTTGGGATTAGGACCACGATTTAGTGGCTGCCACTAATACCTCTTCAGGGACTGGATCACTGTCTGGCAGGAAGCGAAAGGGAAAACCGCCCTTGGAATTCAAGTGAAATTGCCACTGCAGACAGAGAGGCCTACCCAGTGTGAGAGGTGAGGGTAATCCTCCTAAGAGCAAGAGTAAATCTGCAGAAAACAGACCCTACCTAGTGACATTAATTCTCTAGCGCTTAAGGTTAATTCAGCAGTCCTATGAGAAGTAACTGGACTTGGGCATTAGCCATTGGAGGCTCCACCCATAATAAATGTGGTGAAAAGTGCTCTTAGAGTAATAGAGAGATGGGCTATTGACATTGTCTGAGAATCTAGGCAAAGGCTATTAGATTCAGGCCCTCGGTTCATGTCTCTTTCTAGAATGGAGAGCCAGTGTTATCCACATTTCCCCCAATCTCCTGGAAATGTTCCTAGTCTGTTTAGAATAGTGAGATAATAAGCAGAGAGGGAACAGGACCAGAAAGAATTTCTTGGGGATTCTCAGTTGCTTTGACTTTGCAAGACAAGAGGATTGTTTTGGAGACAAATAAGAGACTATTGAGATTGTTGAGGCTACCTGAGTTGCAGATTATGATGTCCTCTGAATTATTGAGCTGTTTGCCATGCGCTGCGCTGTCATTGGGAAGTCTTGCTGAATAATGTGTGCAGTGTGCTATATCAGCTGTGTGTCTTTTAATTTCATAACTGACCCCATACAGGCCTGATCAGCAGGCTGTCCTGTGCCATGTTAGTGCACTCTGTGGCCACCGTAAAACAATGTCATTGTTGTTCTCTCCACCATGTCAAGCCTGACATTATGTGCTCTGAGGCATTGTGTGTGACAGTGTAACAGTACTTACTCTTCCAAGTACAACTTAGCCTTAGAGCTTGCCCTCCCTCTTCCTCTGCCAGGCTTTTCCTAAAGTGTCACTTCCTCGCTGTTTCTCTAGACCCAGCACTGCCGGCTTTGTTGGCTGAGACATTTAGCCTTGACTGGAATGCAGGGCCATGTTGGCCCCCTGCCAGCCCAAACATCCCCACCCTAGTGCACGACACAAGGTGATAAGAATGAGTGCTCTGAGTGGGCTGGGATCCCTCACGGAGGGGCAAGTATCTTATGCCCAGCCCATAACCCTCCCACCACATGACCTTAGAGGCCATCGTTAATCATGTGTGTGTGTATGTGTGTGTGTTTCTTTTCCTTTAGCATCCCTATGAAATGTTCTCAACGTCTCTGTGGGCCAAACCCACAGTGCCTCATGCCCGAGACCGACTACGAGCAGACTGCTTTGATGGGTAGGGGCTTGACTATATATTTGGCATTCCAGCTGCAGCACGCAGAGGGTGTGAAAGCCTTTGCTTGACAAACTCAGAGTGCTGTCGCCTCCCTGCCTGCCTGCCAGCCAGCCAGCCAGGCCACGGATATTTTTAGGCTCCAAATGTCAAGGAATTTTTCACCTTCTGTTTTTTGTTTTTGTGTTTTCAGTTTGTTTTGTTTCTTTTCCTTTTTAAAAGGAATTTTTAGCTCAGGCGGTGAAAGGTGCCCCTGACTGACAAGCTCAGAGACTGAATCCTCTATTTATCGCCAGGCAGGTAACGGTTTCCACATGCCACCCACCCTGTCTCCATGGCCCATTCAGTCATTTTGGTAGCTACAATAACCCTTTGCTTGCCTGCTGTACCCACATCCTTCCATGGGATGTCTGTATCAAAGCTGGCAGAGGCAGTGAGGGATGCAAGCAATTTCATCTCTACTGTGATTACGCTCCTTTTTTAATTGACTCCAGAATCCTGGGATTCAGATAGTTGCTCCCATCTCAGAAGCACCACCTCATAAGAGCACTTATAGCCATCCTTTCCAAGTCTGATATCCCTCCCCTACTCTCACATATGAGCCCCTTTCGAAGTTCCCAACAGGGTGATTTTTGACACTGTCTTAGCTTCTGTGCTGCGTGTGACTGGAGGAAACTACCCATGGAAGCTTGATGGAGGTATCTTGATCAGGGTGATTCCTTCACAGTGTGGTGGCTCCCACCAGGGGGAGCCAACAGCCTTTTCTTTGGCCTCAGGTTTCTTGTATTTGATGGAGACCAGGCTAGTCAGGCCCTTTTTGGCTGCTCAGGAAGGTGTATGAAGTTTGAAGCATGCCTCTGTCAAGACTACAACAATTACAGTTTTTAGCTTCACATAGCTATCTATCTTATTTGGGGGCAGGAAACAAGGTCTTAGGAGTGAAGTAATCTTGAACCCATCATACCACCATCTTTGGGGTTGGGCATCTGAATCATTAGTCACAACATGCGAAGCCAGGATTCTGAGGACAGTATGGGTATGGTGGAACTAAAATTAGTAGGCCCCATTCTTCCGTCTTAGGCCTACCCAGAACATAATGGTGCCTGAATCACACCTGACACTGCTTGTCCACCAATGGACTCTTCACCATTACTCCCTATGGTGTAGCCTGAACTTTGCTAGGAGATCCCTCCCTCCCCTAAGTGCTGACTTAGCACTTCCTAGTATCATATGCCATCTTTGTTGATGGGAAGTTCCTATTCATTTGGGAGCAAATTGTTTTCAAAGTTCAAGAGGCTATTCCCTGGAATAGAGTGCTTCCTGGAAGAATACTTCACTGTGTAGAGATTGCAGTTTAACCAGTTTACACCTTCCCTTTTCCATTACATCTGTAGATTCTGTACTTGGATAGCACTGTCAGCATCCAAAGTGCATTCTGTGTAAATTCCAGATTTGCACTTTCCCAGTGGCATATTTGTAAGTTGGCTTTACCATGATTGCAAGGGTAGGCTTGGTGGGGTCAGCAGAAATGTATTTTAAAAAGGGTAGACAACCTGGTGCCCTCCTGATGCTGCAGCTCCCATCATCACTGATCATGTTGGCTGGACCTGAGAGGAGATAGGAGTCTAACATCATTTGATGGTACCACCTTGGCTACTCCTGCTTTATAACAGTCCCTTCTGATTCTGGGCAGTGCCTCTGGGCATTAGTTTCAGAGCACTATACTATCTTCTAGCAGTATAGTCCTGAACTTTGTGTAGAGGGGAGAGCTGTGCAAGGGAAACAGGAGAAACCTTTGTTAGGATGCAGGGTAAGGAGTGTTCCTTTAGGGTGGAACCCTTGTTGTTGGGGAGATCCCCTTAGGAAACAATCTAAGGTATTTGCACTTGTGCCAAATGTTTGGCCGGGTCTTGAGCAGGGAGAGAAGCCTCCTTTTTCATGTGGCTGCTTGCAAGCTTTTGTTGGCATCCCTAGGACCTGCCCAACTCACGGGCCATTCAGAATTTTTACATCACCTTTCTCGTCCTGTGTTATGTGTGTTTTGGCCAGAGGAGAATCCCACTGCAACCTACGCAACAGAAAGGGCCATTCTGCCTGAGAGAATCCAGGCTAGAGGAGATGTGGGGGCAGGTGTCCCAGAGCCTGAATAAATGGGGAGAGGGAGGGAACTGGGCCAAAGACCATTGGCTCTGTGGGCTATGAATGAGACAGCTGTGCACTCGTAGGCCTACCTTTCTCCTCTGTACCAAAAGCACTGAACTAACATTCAATGCAAGGGACCAGGCAGATGGCCAAGTACTGCCTGGATGAGGTCCCCTCTCCAGCAATCTAGGAGCCAAATGCCTGTGCAGATTCCATTCCATTCTCAATGCAGACATCCAGGTAACTGGACAGCAACCCTCTCCCAAACATTAGCTGCAAGGTGCTTTGGGTAGTTTTCCTTTTCTGAAGATTGGAAGCCAGTTGGTCAGGTTGTACTGTCTTCTCACATTCTGATAGCTGAGAGCAGAGGGTACTCCAAGGGCAGCCAATCCTGCACTGGCTGGATATGTGTCTCTTTAGAGAAATGTTTAGGCTGTGCCTTCCTTCCAGATGCTAGGACAGGTATTCACTTAGAAACTCAAATGTAGACTAATGTCTGGTGTGCCAGAGTCCTGGGTGTTCATGTTCTTGGAGAACGGAAGGTGCCTTGGACGATGTATGTGGGAACAAGGAAGTTGCAGGCAGATATATGTTTCTATGGTTAATCCCTTCTCTCCCTCCTGTTTTTGTTGTGGCTGAGACACTTGACTCAGTGGTAGACTTATTGGTGTATCCACTATTTCCTGCTGAAGTTTTAGGTCAGGATGGGACAGTGTTCCCGCATGCTTTCTACTTCCTGTGATGTTTCGGGCCAAGTCACTGATAAAGGGGAAATGGATGCTCTGAGTTTACCCAAAAACCACAAATCCTTCAAACCGGCCTACATGGTTGGTAATCAGCTGTGCCCACTTCATTCTCAAACGCACCCAAATTCCCTCCCTAAGCCCATAATCTGTGTTGATTCCATTGGAAGCGTCTGCATTCTCCATCTGTGTTGTCTTGCCTAATCCTGATAGGAGGTGTACTGGCTGTTGCTTAGCCCATCCCCATGGCCTTTGATTGCTCTCTGCCTCTTAGGCTCCTGTCTCGCCAATCCAGTCTCTTGCCAGCATTCCACATCTTCAAGAAGTTGCAAGATGACACAATGCTACTATTATGCTCCTTGTTTACAGAAGGGGTTGATGCCATGCTGTGGTCTTCAGCCCATCTTTGCTTAAACCAGTGAACAAAAGTAATGGGTTGTGCCTTACCAGCCTTTGTATTGCAGGAAATAAGAAAGGTACCTGGACTTGAGAAGAATGGAAAATTGTAGCACTATATAGAAACATTGGTGGTCAGTATCGTAGGTTGCCACAACTCTCCCACCGTAGTTGAACACTGGTCTTCAGTTGAAAGGGTTCAGTTCACAACTGGGATGGTTTTTGTCCTAAGGCGCAACAGCAGCACTATTGCCACTTTCTTTACTTTTTTTTTTTAAGGGTGGAATTCAAGGTGATTGTTTTAGCAGTGCAAGCATTTCTGCTTGCCAGACAGAAGGATCTCTTCTCTCTTCCTCCCATGTGTTGTTCCAGGGATTCTTCTGACACTTCTGAGAAAATTTGGAGAGGGTGCAGGAATGAAGAGGAGGCGAATAGTCCCATTGTGCTAGCACAACTCTTTGCACTGGCTTCTGCTAGCATAACAACTTAGTTGAATCTGGCCCTTTATTTTTAAAGTGAAGCCTCAGCTTCCTTTCTGATGCAGTCTAGCTGATGCCTTGGTGTACATTTCTGCTGTTGTAGTTTCTTCTTCTCAGCCTGCCTCCCTATGCCTCCTGTTGTTGATGAGGGATAGAGGAAGAGGAAGGAGCAGGGAGGTTGTCTCTGTTGCTGCTTTGATCCTGGAAGGAAGATGCAAGCACTAGGAGTGATATTCGGTTGTCACTGCAAAGTCTTCTCCTTACTGTGTCTAAATTTGCCTCCTGGCTTTCCCAGAAAGAAGAAAAACAATGGCTGAATGAAAAGCTGCTTCAGGAGCAGCATCTGAGGTGCAGTGTGCCTGCATACAACTGGCCGCACATGCAGCATTAGCAATGCTGAAAGCCATGCATCAGCCCAGGCCTCTGTGTTAAGTTTCTGTGCTGTTTCAGACATTGCCTATTGAAAATTACACTCCCAATATATTTTTTTAAAGTAAGTTCAACTTTTTATTTTTTTAAATAGGGATGGGATTCACCTAACCCAGTATAGGGACTACCACTTGTGGAACAGGTCTTCTCTCCACCCGCCCCCATCCCCCCCCAAAAAAAATTGGCTTGGGTCACTCAGGAGAACCCCCAGAACAGCGCACAAGGGGAGAAGAAGGGGAATTGTCCCAGATGGCAAGCTGCAACGCTTGTGCAGACAGAACGATTGGAAGCGCGAGACATTGAATTCCACCCATAGTTCTCCATTGAATATTAGGGTTTGTGGTCACTTCTGGGTCTGGGAAATTAAAGAACTTCTGTAGAATACCTTTCACCTC
This sequence comes from Podarcis vaucheri, assembly GCF_965113315.1. Classification (NCBI taxonomy): domain Eukaryota; kingdom Metazoa; phylum Chordata; class Lepidosauria; order Squamata; family Lacertidae; genus Podarcis; species Podarcis vaucheri. Next base: position 88,490,121 of record NC_138759.1, on the reverse strand, counting down.
AATCAGATGTATAAAATACAATCACCAAATATAGCCTATGACTACAAATGAGAGCTGCAATCTGAGACGCATAAGGCTCATTTGAATGCAGAAAAAGAGTGACCACAATGTCACATTCATGACATGAAAATTAAGTCAAAGAAATATGGGTGTATTTTGGTGCTTTGAAAGGAAAGCTGCAGCCTCCTTATTGAACACTTATAAGACAAAATGACATCTAAAACAAAGATGTCATTAGCTTTGTGTGGCATTTCAACCTGTGTGTGGATCCACAACTGAAATGGACAGAGAACGTCCCTTCTAGGATCTTCCCTCTTTATGTGTAGGTTCTTCCTGTCTTGCAGATTCCATACTAATCATCTAAACTCTTACGTTTTGGTAACCCTTGGATCATTTATAAATAGTCTAAAGTGTATTGAATAATATACTTGGGTCACACAACTACCAGAGAAAGAGCAAGAAAACCCAAGTGAGACTGAAGCCATGTCCAGTGAAGGTTGGTACAGCTTGGCACTGTAGCTGATATCAGAACTTGGACATTGCCTACTGCAAACAGGATGTGGAGCAGTGATCAATAAATCCATAGAGTCTCTGGCAAACATCAGTGTGTTTCATGAGAACTCGCTATACTTAGAGATGCTGGTACCCTCTTTCCTGTGCTGTCCCTGGTGATAGAGAGTAATGCTATGGTTCTCACTTCTCACTGCTTGCTGGGAGCTGCCTTTGGATGCTATTGACGCTATGTGGTTTGCAGAGTGACTCAGGGTGGGCAGCAGGATCAAAGGTTTCTCTCCTGGCTCGGGTGGGACGGATTCCACCGGCTGCTCTGCAATGTGTTTTCTTTCCACTGCCCCCTCGCCAGCCACTTATTTACCTTTTGCTTTCTCTCCTTGTGCAGCATGGAATAACCCACTCTCTGTCCTCCCCACTGTGCATGTGCAATCCCCTCCATTGCTAGTGGCTTTTCACAGGCACTGTATGGCATAGCACTGTGCATGAATGGCTCTTTCTTTACAAGGCTTCTTCTAGATTAGGGGTGAAGAGCAAAACAACACCCCTCCTCTCCGCTGTCAATTTGTCACTAGATGTGTTTTGTGCCTCTCCTGTGCTTAAGGATCTGGCCAGCCCCACCAGGAGCCAACTGGCACAAGCGAGTTTCCACTTGAACATATGATGCTGCCTTATAGTCACTCAGACCATTGGCTCATATGGTTCATACTGTTGCTAGTGGTAGCTTTGCAATGAGATCTCGTTAGCTTGAAATGCCATGAATGGAACCTGGGACCTTCTGCATGCAAAGTGCACACTTTGCTAATGATCTGTGACTCCATTTGCTTTCTCATGTGTAGAAATGCTCTGAAATACTACAATGTTCCTCTTGGTCAGGAGAAGGGGGCTCTGGTAGTGCTTTCCCTGAGCCAAGAGCCCTTAAGAGTGTAAAAGAAGAATGTAAAAGAAGAATCAGAAGGATTGTTAGCTCTGAAGAGTTAGAACCCCAACAAGTTTACTAGTTCACTTCAGCATTTCACTCTGATGTCATAGTACTTTGATTTACTCTTTAGGAACAAGAGCCAGCTGAAGATGAAACTTAAGAAGCTGCCTTATAGCAAATCAGGTCAGTTATTTATCTTGCTCAGTATTGTCTTCATTGTCTGACAGCAGCTCTTAAGGGTTTCAGACAGGAGTCTCTCTTAAGTCCTACCTGTAAAAGCAAGAGATTGAACCAGGGAACTTCTGCATGCAGAGCAGATGCTCTACCACTCACCTATCCTCCTGTATAGGGAGGATAGGGAAGGTAGTTGTAAGGGATAAATAGGATATGCAACGCTACAAAACAAAATAAATATAAATGCAAACCTCTAGCCTACTTCCTAGGGTAAAAGCATAAAGGTTGCCCAATATGCCAACTTGAGATGGGTTGTGGTCTTCCTGTCATGGTGAAAACTCCCCCTGAAGTTTCCATCCTAGATGTGTGAATACCTAGTCCAAAATCTTCATATTTTTATGCCCAAATTTCCAGACTTTGCTAATGAGTGTTGCTTTCTCTTTTCTTGGAAACTGCACCATCCATCTTCCCCCAAACCAGTTAGTCCAGCATCCTCTTCTACATGGCCCATTCCAAAGGCAGGCTGAATTTTTTCTAACATCAGATCAGAGAGGGCCAGTTTTTAATAATGACCACTTAGCTGAGCTGGATTCTTGAGCAGTTAATAATGTTTGAGGATGACAGGGATGCACATGGAGAATCCAGAAAGTGTAGCATGGCATATCATATCGCATAGCAAAAATCCTACACTGAGTTACCTGAAGGTAAGCTATACATATGTTTTCAGAATATGGAGCAGATCTTGCAGTGACAAAATGGCACATGTTGAGTTGTGCAGATTTAACTGGCTCTGGGCAGTCACTTTGGTCACAGCACTTCCTGCAAAGCTGCTTGGATCTTTAATTGTGTGAAAGCTTGGAATTTTCTCTCCTATGCCCTAACTGACACAACCCTAGCCTCCCATAGGCCATTGACTGGTACATACTGGCCTGCCCAGAAAGCTGTACGTTAAAGGTTCTGCAGCTTCCTACAGTTTTGGACCTCAGGTGTTTGTTTGTTTTTGGCATGGTTATAATGCAATTCTGCCTTTTTCCTCCCTTGTTGTAAAAGGAAACCCAAACTCCCCTGTTTAACTTGTAATTAAAACTCCACTTTCTTTATGAGAGAGATAATCAGAACAGGGTTTGTGCTGTGCACTTTTATCCAATACTCTCTTAAGCCTCCACTCACTCCTCTCCGTCATACTTTTAACTGGAGGTCACCATAACAGGGCCTTTTCAGCAGTGGCACCTACCTTATAGAACTCTTCCTACAGGAAATAGGGTTGGCCCCTTCAGGTATAGTGGTGATGTTAGTATAATTATTTATTATTACAGTGGTGCCCCGCAAAACGAATGCCTCGCAAGACGGAAAACCCGCTAGACGAAAGGGTTTTCCATTTTTGAGCTGCTTCGCAAGACGATTTTCCCTATGGGCTTGCAAGTGTTCCGATTTTTTCCCGCTCCCCCCTTTTTCTAAGCCGCTAAGCCGCTAATAGCCTTTTAGCCGCTAATCCGCTAATCCTTTAATAGCCGCTAAGCCTTTAATAGCTGCTAAGCCTTTAATAGCCGCTAAACCGCTAATCGGGTTGCTTCACAAGACGAAAAAACCGCTAGACGAAGAGACTCGCGGAACGGATTAATTTCGTCTTGCGAGGCACCACTGTATTTAGTTTTAGTAGTAGTAGTAGTAGTAGTAGTAGTAGTAGTAGTAGTAGTATTTTGATTTCTTACCCACGCTTCACCATAAGGTCCTAGGATAGGTTATAGTAGCTTAAAAATCTAATATTAAAACACTTGAAAACAAATTACAGTCACAAGAATAGGGTGAGTCCTAACAATCTTTATCTTGGGTGTCAAAGCCCACAGTAAAAAAAAGTGTGTCTTCAGCATATGATGGAAGTTGTATAATTGAGATGCCACACCTCTATGGGAAGGGAATTTCACAACTTTAGGGCTGACGCAGAGACTGCCCTCTGATGGGCCACCCCCCAAAAAAAACTTCTGAGGGCAGTGGAACTACAAAGAGGGCCTCCTCTGCTGATAAAAACATCTGAGAGGTTCTATAGGGCAGAATACGGTTTTTCAGATATTTAAGGCAGCATTTGGCTACCATATCCTGTCAGTGCTGGGATTTCTGTTTGCACAATGGGACTTTCCCCCTCCCCTCCCCTTACACCCTCACCAAATCTGCTTCAGAGGATTGGGGGGACCCCTAGGACAGATTTAGGGGTGCACGGGATAAGGTAAGGGGCATAACACTCCATTGAGCAAGCAGAAATCCTTGTGGTGAATTTCTACATTGGATTCTACCATTGGGGCGTAAGTCATTTAGGTCTTTAAACACCTTGAATTGGGCCTGGAAACAAACTGGCAGCCACTACAGCTGATTTAAAACAGAGTTTATATTGTTTAAAGACTTTTAAAGGTCTTTCTTTTAAAGGTCTTTCTTTTAAAAGCAACTTTTTGTTGCTTTTCTTTTTTTGACATTTTTATTTTACTGCTGTGCCTTTGGAATGGTTTTATACTGGCATGTTTTAATGCATTTTGATGGGTTTATCTTTCTTAATTTTGAAAATGTTGTTAATGCCGTTTTGTTTTATTGAGTTTCATTGCTCTATTGCTGCTCGCCACCTTGGGTGCATATGGTCCAGAAATACAGCTTTGAAATGTCTAAAATCAATAAACCAAGTAGGAAAATTAGCTAAAACCATGCAAATTGACATAGTTTTATTCTGATTTTGGAGTTCTGAACTTCAGCCAATAGGGGCTGCTGTGGGCACCAGGGCACAGTGGACACATGTGCACCCATTGGCAACTCCTGGCCTCCAACTCAAGGATGGAATGCACACTAATGGCAATCCCACACTCCACATAGCAGACCTGAACCCAGAAGTGCTTCTGACCTGACTTGCAAATAGCAACAGAACAATTGCTCAGATGACCATGTCAGTCTGCTCTGCCAATTTGCACAACTTTCAGAACCAAATAACTATTAAAACTATGCATCTTTATGGATGTCAGACCCCTGGCATCTTTCATGGTCTTAAAAGGCAACAAGGAAGTATTGTCCAAAGCTAGTATTGCATTGCACAGGAAAGAGTTAAGATGAATGTGAGGCATTTCAGCTCAAGGGTGAAAGGGGCACTAATGACAATCTCTCTCACACACATCCCAAGTCAGTTTATTTATATACTACATTTTCCACAAAAACATTGTGCTCATAGTGGTTTTTAAGTACAAAGCACAAAAGATGAATTCCATGTTAGGGATCGTTAGGAAAGCAGTTGAAAATAAAACTGCCAGTATCATAATGTTGTTATACAAATCTGGTAAGACCACATTTGAAATATTGTGTTCAGTTCTGGTTGCCTCACCTCAAAAAGGATATTGTAGAGCTAGAAAGGATTCAGAAAAGGGCACTTAAAACGAACAAGGGGCTAAAGCAACTTTGCTATGAGGAAAGGTTACAACATTTGGGGCTTTTTAGTGTAGAAATGAGACGAGGGGGTAGGGATGTGGAGGTGTATAAGATAATGCATTATGTGGAGAAATGAATAGAGAAGGGTTTTTTTTCTGCCTTGTTCCTCATACTAAAACTCAAGACTATCCAACAAAGCTGAATGTTGGAACAATCAGAACAGATAAGAGGAGATACTCATTCACATAACATATAGTCATAATGTGGAATTAGCTCCCATAGTGATGGCCACCAACCATTAGACAAATACATGGAAGATACGGCTATCAGTGGCTACTAACTACAATGACTATGATCTGTCTCCACGGTTGGAGGCAGTATGCCTCTGAATACCAGTTGCTAAGAAGAGAGGGGAGAGTGTTATTGTGTTCAGGTCCTGCTTTTGTAGTTGTTGTGCAGCAACATCTGGAGGACTAAAGGTTCCCGACTCCTGCTTTATGGTAACACTTGCCATTCTTTATTGAAGAGCTTTGGTATGATTATTATTCTCTTCTTGGCACTGTTTAGTCAAAACTGGAGTATTTCTTTTCAAAAGCCTTGCTGTTAAGTGTCACATCTAAGGTGACACAGGGTCTCTGTGGCAGAGCAGCAAACTTAACTCATTTCCTCTAAACTCTGGGCCAGTGTCTGACCTAGAGGGCTATCCCCTTCCCCTTGGTACATTTCCCTGCAACTCTGTCCCATTTCCTTTGGCCTTATTTCTGGGGCAGAAATATTTCCACCTCTCCTGTAGACTGTCCAAAATTGCACAAAGGGGAGGGGAGGGGTCTGTGAGTGGAGATGATTCCACATAGGGCTTTCACAATGTTTCTCTCCCCCACCCCCACATGCACACCTCAAAATGGAGAGCTGTGAGAAAAGGCCTGTAACCCAAGCCAGGAAAACAGCAGCAAACGGGGAAAGAAAAGGTTATTGAGCAGCAGGCCGGGCTGCTGTGGTCTCAGAGCGAGCATAGACTGTCAGTTGTTAGGTGGGTGCCTCAGCGGGGAAAGACTGCCTTGATTATGTGTTATGCGGCAGTTACACAGGGACAGCGGCCCTGCATTCCCCGTTCCACAGTGCCGGCCTTTATGTGCCTGACATTTACTCTCTAAGCGTCGGGGCTACAGGGGGGAAAGGAAAACATTGTGTGCAGCGCTCGGCCACGCTGGCCTGTCACGCTCCCCACTTCCGCCCTGCTGGCTTCTTCCTGTTTGCCCCACTGGCCGCCCTGCCTACGACCCCTTAGTCCCCCTCAGCCATTGCTTGACCCTCCTAGAGCTTTCCTGCCTAAAGGGGTCCCTGGGATGACCTGGAAGCTGAGAGTTGCCTGTACATTGGCCTTCTGAACAAATCAGTCCCTGGCTCTCATGGACACGTTTAGATGCCTAGCAGCTCAGCCAACACTTCTACCACCCCTCGTTTGCTTTTGCTGCCCCCTTCTGACCCATATGCATATGGGGCACTGGGCCAGGATGAAATCAGAGCTTCTTTCCTATTCCTGTTTGTTACCTCAAGCCTGGATCACTTCTAGCTCTTTAAACCCTGCTTCTCAAAGTTTTACTTAATCTCTCTCTCTTTAGAAACATCCATTTCCTTCCTTTATGGAGGCCAGACCTATAAGGCTTTTTGACTCTAGCTGTGCATGTAGGCCTCTCCTGAATGTGTCAGTTAGCTTATGTTTATCCTCTGCACCAAAGGCAGAGGGAAATCTAGAGTCGGGGCTCTGCGCTGCTTTGTTAACTGAAAGTCCTGCAGTCAGCAGCTTTTCCCAAACACTCCCAGCTCTCGATGAGTTGTCTTACAGGGGTGTGTGCAACATGTAGTCTGATAGCTGCATGCAGAGAGCAGGAGCCCAGTACTTTGCCTTCTTAGGATACATGGACTCAAGTTCAGCTGTGCCATCCCCTTCTAGCATGGCTGGCAAATTCATGCCCAATCTACTTTACAATACAGTGGCTTAAGTGGCAAAAATTGAATAAATCTGTGTTTCAGTAGGATTAAGTTAAGGCAAAACACTCCAGGGAGCAGTAGCCCTCTTCAATGGTCCCAGAGTGCCTTATTGTCACATAGTGGTTGAGAAGAAGCTTTATATTGAGTCTCTTCTGTCATGCCAAAGTTGAGGATACCTCCAGTTCACACCCTATGGTTTGTCATGAGTGACACCAGTCTTGGGTCCTGGGTTCCACACTGCTCTGCCACGAACCAGTGCTCAATGCCTTATGCCTTGTTTCCCTTTCTTCCTTCCTCCCCACACCCCTCCCCCCCTCTCAGCCCAAACCCCTATGCTCCCGTGGCCACAGGGTGATTTATTAAGCATGCCCTCCCTCGATGGAACATGTGCTGAGGTTGCCCACGGGAATGTGGGCAGATCTGACAGTCGCACCGCCACAGCCCAGGCTATAATTTCAAAGCCAGCCCCAATCAGTTAAAAATATATTAAAAAATTGGAATATGGGCTTTGCCAGGGAAAATGTTTGTAACCACTTGGCAAGCTCTGGTGTGATAATGAAAGGGTCCAGACTGCTCCTGGGGAATGACCGATTTAGAGACTGCGCTCACATAGGGACTTGGTCATTGGGCACTGCAACCTTAGCCAATATACTCCCCCTTCCCACCCCCAAATATATACACAGCACTCTGAAACCACTGCACAGTGCTGCTAGCAGCTTGTTTCCTATTTGAACATATAGAGGAGGGGAGAAAAGAACACAAATCATGGAGGGGAAAGGGTTAGGAATGGGCTTTTGCCTTAGGACTTACCAGGCAGTGGTCATCACAGCCTAGTCACCTTCTGGTGCTGCAGGCTGTGTAAAGTATCAGTGCCTGTTGTGTTCAAGGGAGTCAGAAAACAGCTATATAGGCACAATAAGAAACTCCATCCATAAGTATTGCAAGGAGGTTAGATATGAGAGTTTCTGTTATTTATCTGAGGTAAGCAAGTGGTCATCTGTTTGCCAAACTCAGGCTACCAGTTTCTCCTGTCTGTTCCTCTGACATGTCTGTGCTGGTATACCGTGCTAGTATACCATGTTGCTCAGAACCCTAGTCTCCCAGCACATCTAAATCCTTTCTCTTTAGGTGTGCTTGATTAATTTCCCAAAGTCAACCAAAACACTTTTTGAGGCTAAGCTTTAGTAGAATGTGCAGCACAATCCTATGCAAAGTAAGTTCCATTAAATTATACCCAGGCAGATGCAGCTTAAGACAAGCCTAAATTAACAGTTATGTTGTGAATTTATTACAGATAAGGCTGCTCTGCATTTTCTCTCATATTTCTCTAATCCAGTTTTCTATCTGTTGAGGGGATTTCTTCCACACCAACTTGTCTTCCAGTGAACCCTTAGATGCTGGGGGCATGTTCAAGGCTGTACATTCACTTCCTGTGGGACACAGGCCAACTCTAATCACCTTTGCAATTCCCCTCGATGAATTTAGCTTGGGTCAGACCAGGCCCTTATCCCCGCTCACTCCTGTACATTGAATGGAGAGTATTGCTAATGGTGGTCAAGCTTTCTTTCTTTGCTGGTTTTCTCATTGAATAATCTCTATAGAACTTGCGAGGAACCCAAGGCTTCCTGAAACGCAGTTGGAAAAGTACTGCTCTAATCCAGGAGTACCCAATGTACTGCCCTCCAGGTGATGTTGGTCTCCTATCAGTCCCAGGCAGCATATTCAATGGTCAGTGCTGATGGAAATTTCAGTCCAACATTATTTGGAGGGCAGTATGTTGCTCCCCTGAATCCAAAAAGACATCCATATTTGCTGTCTCCAAAAAGTATTTTTTCTTCTTCTGACTTATCTGCCCCTAACAGGGCAACACTGTGTCAGCTAAGATGCAAATGTAGATATGATTACCTTTCTTTGATCATCGCTTCTGTTCAACACATTAATGTCTTTGCTGTACCTCTAAATATTCCTTCCTGGCCAGATAAATGGCTTTAATTCACCATCATAAATAATCCCTGCAAGGTAGGATGTGGTCCCTCCTAGATCATTTCCTGCAGAGCAAATGTATATTGTCTGGTGGCCTTTGCTACCCTATCTGCATGCATTAATTAAGTTGCTGACTTCAGAAGGAAATGGAAGTTTGCTGCACATATGGCCTATAGGTAATGTGCTTTCTGATAATCCACAGGCCCTTGATTCTGTGGTGCTGGAGACCCAGACAACTATGCTGTTTTTGCTCTCATTGCTGTTTGGTCCCAACCTTGTTTCGTTATTTGCTTGACTATCAATTGTCTCAAGTCTTTGAAACTCATGCTATACCTGGAATAAAGTATGGAGATGTTTGCCTGACCCCTGGCTTAGATAGAAGCTGTCTGGACTTACAGACTTTACAGGTAACCAGGCCTGAGTGCCTGCCTTCTAAATTTGTACCATTAAAAAAAAAAAGTGGGGATGCTTCCTAGCTAAAATAATTCTACCACTCATTCATTGGCTTCCTAAAAATCCTTCTATCTGCCACACCATGTCTTCCCCATAGAAGCTCTTATTAAATGATGCCTTGGAATACCGGATGCTAGGGACAAATAATAGAGGAGACGCCTTCAAGATGTTTTGGCCTATGGGACCCATCAGCCCAGCCAGCGTGGACACTAGTAATGGACAATGGGAGGTATAGTCCCTAACATCTGGAGGGCACCAGGTTGAGGAATGTTGCTACAGATCAGCCTTCCACCCAACCCCTCATGAGATCTAACATCAGCCTGTCCATCCCCCAGGGTGGGGAGGGGGGGGTGTCTCATGACTATTCTACACCTTTGTCCCACAGAAAGGAATTCTGGCATGTCCTTCATAAAGTGTTGCCTATCTCACAGCTGCAGAATGGATTGTGCTGTGGCTCCCCTGTTCCCTGGCAAACCTTAGTTCTGCCCTCTTGGCCTAGGAGTTGAAGGCTCAGAATCTCTGCCCCAGTGCCCTGCAGATCACTGAGTTCCTAGATGGCCTACTGTGTAAATCCTCTAGTCCTCCTCCCAACCTTAGCCTTGAGCTGCTGGCATCTGATACATACTTGGCCTTGTCAGGTAGTCATAACACAGGCAGCAGCATACCCCCATTTAACTCATGCTGGCGAGCACTCTGCATCCGTCATGCTCGGCTGAGACACAACTTTTTTTGCTGATTTTGTACAGGGACAATCCAAACCACCCGCCCACCTCAGCAACAGCTCCCAGGCAAGGGAATGGCATGTGCACTTTTTGGCATCTTCCCCAGTGACTCCCTTCTGGACATTGCTTGGTAGCGATTTTGCTATCTTTGGGACATTTTTTACTGCAGTGTCTTAGAAAGCTTTGGTTATCTTGTGAAGGAGCTGGTGCATTGGATTCAGGCACATGGAGTCCATAATAAATTATCTGTTGGGGGGGAGGGGGAGAATGAGCAGAATACTGAGGCGACAGTTTAGGCTGCTTGGGGCAGTTTCTGGACTGTTTAAGTAACCTATTAGTAATAAACTAGGTGACATTTGTAGGTGGCCTAAGGTTTCATAAATCATGGCATTGTGGAGTAGTTATAACCTCTTTTTTAGACAATGATTGCTGTGGAAATCCTGAGTTGAATGGGGCTGTGGACCTATGTTGTTCATTTGTAAACAATGCAGATTTCTGAAAATCTGAACAACACATTCAGTTTTGAATTCTGACAGCCTTGAAAAATGTCTCCTTGTTTTGCCTTGAGGAGGAAGACATGATGACATCATGTGAGGAAGTATAATGTGCCTTGTTAGCCAATTAGTATTTGTGTCTTGGAATGGTTCTGTTTATAATAATAATAATAATAATAATAATAATAATAATAATAATAATAATAATAATAATAATTATTATTATTATTATTTATTATTTGTACCCCGCCCATCTGGCTGGGTTTCCCCAGCCACTCTGGGCGGCTTCCACATTAACCAAAAAACACTAAAATATCATACATTAAAAGCTTCCCTGAATAGGGCCGCCTTAAGATGTCTTCTGAATGTCAGGTAGTTGTCCATCACCTTGACATCCGATGGGAGGGCATTCCACAGGGCGGGCGCCACCACCGAAAAGGCCCTCTGCCTGGTTCCCTGTAGCTTCGCTTCTCGCAATGAGGGAACCGCCAGAAGGCCCTAGGCGCTGGACCTCAGTGTCCAGACAGAACGATGGGGGTGGAGACGCTCCTTCAGGTATACTGGGCCGAAGCCGTTTAGGGCTTTAAAGGTCAACACCAGCACTTTGAATTGTGCTCGGAAACGTACTGGGAGCCAATGTAGGTCTTTCAAGACCGGTGTTATGTGGTCTCGGCGGCCGCCCCCAGTCACCAGTCTAGCTGCCGCATTCTGGATTAGCTGTAGTTTCCGAGTCACCTTCAAAGGTAGCCCCACGTAGAGCGCATTGCAGTAGTCCAAGCGGGAGATGACTAGAGCATGCACCACTCTGGCCAGACAGTCAGCGGGCAGGTAGGGTCTCAGCCTGCGTACCAGGTGGAGTTGGTAGACAGCTGCCCTGGATACAGAATTGACCTGCGCCTCCATGGACAGCTGTGAGTCCAAAATGACTCCCAGGCTACGCACCTGGTCCTTCAGGGGCACAGTTACCCTATTCAGGACCACGGAGTCCTCCACACCAGCCCGCCCCCTGTCCCCCAAAAACAGTACTTCTGTCTTGTCAGGATTCAACTTCAATCCATTAGCCGCCATCCATCCTCCAACCGCCTCCAGGCACTCACACAGGACCTTCACCGCCTTCACTGGTTCTGATTTGAAAGAAAGGTAGAGCTGGGTATCATCTGCATATTGATGGACACCCAGTCCAAACCCCCTGATGATCTCTCCCAGCGGCTTCATATAGATGTTAAAAAGCATGGGGGAGAGGACGGAACCCTGAGGCACCCCACAAGTGAGGGCCCAAGGGTCTGAACACTCATCCCCCACCACCACTTTCTGAACACGGCCCAGGAGAAAGGAGCGAAACCACTGTATAACAGTGCCCCCAGTTCCCAACCCCTCTAGACGGTCCAGAAGGATGTTATGGTCGATTGTATCAAAGGCCGCTGAGAGATCCAGCAGAACTAGGAAACAACTCTCACCTTTGTCCCTAGCTCGCCGGAGATCATCAACCAGTGCGACCAAGGCAGTTTCAGTCCCATGATGAGGCCTGAACCCTGATTGGAAGGGATCCAAATGGTCCGCATCCTCCAGGCGTGCCTGGAGTTGTTCAGCAACCACACGCTCAATCACCTTGCCCAAGAATGGAAGATCTGAGACTGGGCGATAGTTGGCCATACTGGCCGGGTCTAAAGATGTTTTTTTAAGAAGCGGTTTAATGACCGCCTCTTTCAGCGGATCTGGGAATGTTCCCTCACAGAGGGAAGCATTCACCACCCCGCAGAGCCCATCGCCCAGCCCTTCCCGGCTAGCTTTTATAAGCCAGGATGGGCAAGGATCAAGGAGACAGGTGGTTGGTTTGAGAGTTAGCTTGTTTGATTACTCGCTTGACTATTTTATATAATAACTTTACTCCAAAAGTTTTGCTTAGGAATTCGTGACATTTGAATATGCTGTACTGGACACATTTTAACCTGGTTTTACATATTTGGTCCTTTGCTACGAGAATCCAACTTGCTTTAAGAACTGAGGCTGCATTCCTATTCCCACTTACCTGGGAGTAAGTCCCACTGAATTCAAAAGTACTTGTCTTCTGGGTAGATACAATTAGGATTGCAGCAAATTGAGATTGAGATGTTTTACAGTTAACCAGCTGCCACCAACAGTCTGCTGCTATCCTGGGCTATTGCAGGAATTAAACTAAATGCAAGACTAGAATGATGTGTGATGATTAACACATCTAGCAGCTTGATGTAACCCCCACTGGGGTGATTACCCAAACTGTGTAGATGCCACTTGGGTGCAAAGAGTGGCTAGCCATCTGAACATGGCTCAGATACTGGACAGCAAAAGCAGATGTTATGTTGTGTTCCGTTACATTACAAAGAGGAAAGAAGGTATTTTGTGCTCTCCTGCTCTCCCTTTCCCTCCAAATGGGTTAAAATGCACTATAAGGATGGGCTTCCTATGGAAACAGTGAGTGCACAGGTGCTATGAATCCACTGGATGGGCAGTTTTAACAGAGGGAACACCAGTTTCTGAGATTTTGGTGTGTTGTTCAGCCTCTGCCATGCTTGGTTCATAGTGGTCTGTTACCTAATGAGGATTGAGCCTTGAGACACTTCTTTTAAAAAACAAATCTGGAGCATTGTCAACACCAGATGGCACCAGAGCTTCCTTAGGCAAGATGACCTTATTTTGTGTTACTTAGGCAAGTTTCTGCTCTACAGAGACATGCTAATAACCCCAACACATCGTTGCTGCCTTAATAGCCCCAAGGGCATCACAGTGGAATATATACCTTCTGATCTCATGGACAGGGCTACAGCTCAGTGGTAGAACACATGCTTTGCATACAGAAGGTTCCAGGTTCCGTCCCCAGCATCTCCACATAAGTCCAGGAAAGACCCCTGTCTGAAGCTCTGAAGACGCACTGCCACTCAGTGTAGACAATACTGAGCTAAATGGGATAATGGTGCAGCACTGTATAAGTTTCCTATGTTCCTGTTATTTATTTATATACCACTTACATCCCCTTCATGGATCACTGCCTTGCCGTGGCGAAGGGGCTTGAATAACTCAGAGAAGCTATGAACTATGCCGAGCAGGGCACCCAAGATGAACAGGTCATAGTGGAGAGTTTTGACCAAACGTGATCCACCTGGAGGAGGAACCGGCAAACCACTCCAGTATCCCTGCCAAGAAAACTCCATGGACAAAGACAACAGGCATATAAAAGTTATGATGCTGGAAGATAAGCCCCTCAGGTCGGAAGGTGTCCAACATGCTACTGGGGAAGAGCGGAGGACAAGTACAAGTAGATCCAGAGCTGATGAAGCGGCTGGGCCAAAGCCGAAGGGACGCTCAGTTGCAGATATGCATGGAAGCGAAAGGAAAGTCCAATGCTGTAAAGAAAAATATTGCATAGGAACCTGGAATGTAAGAACCATGAACCTGGGTAAGTTGGATGTGGTCAAAAATGAGATGGCAAGAATAAATATTGACATCCTGGGCATCAGTGAACTAAAATGGACGGGAATGGGCGAATTCAGTTCGGATGACTATCATATCTACTACTGTGGGCAAGAAAACCGTAAAAGAAATGGAGTGGCCCTCATAGTCAACAAAAGAGTGACGAAAGCTGTACTGGGATGCAATCTCAAAAATGATAGAATGATCTCGATACGAATCCAAGGCAGACCTTTTAACATCACAGTAATCCAGGTTTATGCACCAACTACTGGTGCTGAAGAAACTGAAATTGACCAATTCTATGAAGACTTACAAGACCTTATAGAAGTGACACCAAAGAAGGATGTTCTTCTCATTATAGGGGATTGGAATACTAAAGTAGGGAATCAAGAGATAAAAGGAACAACTGGCAAGTTTGGCCTTGGAGATCAAAACGAAGCAGGGCAAAGGCTAATAGAGTTCTGTCAAGAGAACAAGCTGGTCATCACAAACACGCTTTTTCAACAACACAAGAGATGACTCTACACATGGACATCACCAGATGGGCAGCATCGAAATCAGATTGATTATATTCTCTGCAGCCAAAGATGGAGAAGCTCTATACAGTCAGCAAAAACAAGACCTGGAGCTGACTGTGGCTCAGATCATCAGCTTCTTATAGCAAAATTCAAGCTTAAACTGAAGAAAGTAGAAAAAACCACTGGGCCGGTAAGATACAATCTAAACCAAATCCCTTATGAATACACAGTGGAAGTGAGGAACAGGTTTAAGGATTTAGATTTGGTGGACAGAGTGCCTGAAGAACTATGGGTGGAGGCTCGCAACATTATACAGGAGGCAGCAACTAAAACCATCCCAATGAAAAAGAAATGCCAGAAAGCAAAGTGGCTGTCCAACGAGGCCTTACAAATAGCGGGGGAGAGAAGGCAAGCAAAATGCGAGGGAGATAGTGAAAGATACAGGAAATTGAATGCAGATTTCCAAAGAATAGCAAGGAGAGACAAGAAGGCCTTCTTAAACGAGCAATGCAAAGAAATAGAGGAAAACAACAGAATGGGAAGAACCAGAGATCTGTTCAAGAAAATCGGAAATATGAAAGGAACATTTTGTACAAAGATTACCATAATAAAGGACAAAAGTGGTAAGGACCTAACAGAAGCAGAAGACATCAAGAAGAGGTGGCAAGAATACACAGAGGAATTATACCAGAAAGATATGGATGTCTAGTACACCCCAGGTAGTGTGGTTGCTGACCTTAAGCCAGACATCCTGGAGAGTGAAATCAAATGGGCCTTAGAAAGCACTGCAAATAACAAGGCCAGTGGAAGTGATGGTATTCCAGCTGAACTATTTAAAATTTTAAAAGATGATGCTGTTAAGGTGCTACACTCAATATGCCAGCAAGTTTGGAAAACTCAGCAGTGGCCAGACGATTGGAGATCAGTCTACATCCCAATCCCAAAGAAGGGCAGTGCCAAAGAATGCTCCAACTACCGCACAATTGCACTCTTTTCACACGCTAGCAAGGTTATGCTTAAAATTCTACAAGGAAGGCTCAAGCAGTATGTGGACCGAGAACTCCCAGAAGTGCAAGCTGGATTTCGAAGAGGCAGAGGAACCAGAGACCAAATTGCAAACATGCGCTGGATTATGGAGAAAGCTAGAGAGTTCCAGAAAGACATCTACTTCTGCTTCATTGACTATGCAAAAGCCCTTGACTGTGTCGACCACAGCAAACTATGGCAAGTTCTTAAAGAAATGGGAGTGCCTGATCACCTCATCTGTCTCCTGAGAAATCTCTATGTGGGACAAGAAGCTACAGTTAGAACTGGATATGGAACAACTGATTGGTTCAAAATTGGGAAAGGAGTACGACAAGGCTGTATATTGTCTCCCTGCTTATTTAACTTATATGCAGAATTCATCATGCAAAAGGCTGGGCTGGATGAATCCGAAGCCGGAATTAAGATTGCCGGAAGAAATATCAACAACCTCAGATATGCAGATGACACAACCTTGATGGCAGAAAGTGAGGAGGAATTAAAGAACCTTTTATTGAGGGTGAAAGAGGAGAGCGCAAAATATGGTCTGAAGCTCAACATAAAAAAAACGAAGATCATGGCCACTGGTCCCATCACCTCCTGGCAAATAGAAGGGGAAGAAATGGAGGCAGTAAGAGATTTTACTTTCTTGGGCTCCATGATCACTGCAGATGGTGACAGCAGTCATGAAATTAAAAGACACCTGCTTCTTGGCAGAAAAGCAATGACAAACCTAGACAGCATCTTAAAAAGTAGAGAATCACCTTGCCAACAAAGGTCCGAATAGTAAAAGCTATGGTTTTCCCAGCAGTGATGTATGGAAGTGAGAGCTGGACCATAAAGAAGGCTGATCGCCGAAGAATTGATGCTTTTGAATTATGGTGCTGGAGGAGACTCTTGAGAGTCCCATGGACTGCAAGAAGATCAAACGTATCCATTCTTAAGGAAATCAGCCCTGAGTGCTCACTGGAAGGACAGATCTTGAAGCTGAGGCTCCAATACTTTGGCCACCTCATGAGAAGAGAAGACTCCCTGGAAAAGACCCTGATGTTGGGAAAGATCGAGGGCACAAGGAGAAGGGGACGACAGAGGATGAGATGGTTGGATGGTGTTCTTGAAGCTACCAGCATGAGTTTGATCAAACTGCGGGAGGCAGTGAAGGACAGAAGTGCCTGGCGTGCTCTGGTCCATGGGGTCACGAAGAGTCGGACACGACTAAACGACTAAACAACAACACCACCACTTACATGCCAAAATGGGTCTAATGGCTCTCCTATGAATATGTGGAGAATCCCTTTCTAGAATGACAAGTGCAGAGATTTTGCTCATCCTCTGCAGTCATTGCCATAATGTCCTCTGCCATCATGGGGCTTACAGTCCAGAGTAACATGGGGCACTTGAGCCTTAGCTTTGTGCAAAGAATCAGTGCTTGTCTTAGTGAGAGACCATAGGCTTTGAGATACACAGAGCACAATTTCTGGCAGTGGCTTAGAGAAAGCAGTGGGGGTCACCATGCCCTGGGATTTACTACCACCTTGATTTCTGCCAGTATTACCATTGTAGAGGGGAGTGAATGGATGGAGAAAGCAAGGAAGGGTGGCAATGACCCGCCACGGTGCCTGCCCTGGGTACACTGTTTTTGTTCTGTGCCAGTCCCCTGCTGTTTACTTTTCCTTGAGTTATGACTATGTCTTTGCCTTTGATCTGGCACCTCCAGCTGCCTGTTGGCTATTCTTGCCCTACCTTTGGGGTTCATTCACCTGCCAGTTTTACAACTCACCACAGGCTGGACTTGATGAAAATGCTGATCTCAATGGTTATAAGCAAAACCTTTTGTTTGCGGTCCCTCTTGTGGGGTATGAAGGGGACAAAGGTTTATCTAAACCTAGGCTCCTCTCAAAAGCAAATCCACCCACTACTCCCTCCCTGCAAACAAGTCAACTGTTCCTCAGGAAAAGAGCAGGGGTACTGCAGGAAAAAGCATCTACAGAGGAACAGATTGAACAAGATGGCTCAAGCAGGCAAGCCAAACCATGTGCTATAGAGAAAAGCACAGTTTGTAGATGCAATGACCATTAACAATTGCTCAAGTCCCTGGCAATCCCTTCCTTTCATTTTCCTTAGTGGTATACCTCTGGCCAATGTGTTTGCCTTCTCCTTTTAGAGACATGCAGGAAAACACACAGTAGTTCTGTTCTGTTTCTGTTTTGAATATGGTATTCTGGACCATATTGTATCAGTGAACAGAGTGAACGCTCCCTAAAATTGCTGAGGTACTGAATTATACTGGGTGGATATAATCACACTGTCACTATGAATAGGTCATAACACTAGGTTTCATTTGAAAAAGCACCTCCTTCTAGCCTTCATGGCTGTAAAAGGTGAATGCAGCATTTGCCAAAGACTCTGTGGGCCTTTCCAGTGGTTGCACATATTATTCTGGATGCTTGTCAACTCAGTGCCATAATGTACAACATAATGTGTGGGGTGGGGCAGCTTTATTTCAAAGGAGCAGCTTTTCATTATGCTCGTATTGGTAAAATGAGATATTTGTGTCCTCCTTTGCATAGCCTCCAAAGAAAAGAGAAACAAAATCATAAAGTGTAATAAAATGGTGAGAGGCTGTGCTGCAGGCACAGTTGTTAAAGGGCTTCATGGAACAGCAAATGAGTACTCAAAACTTCCAAGTGGTAAGGAGAAACAAAAAATATGATAACATCGGCATGGCAAAGGGTTGTCACTCATCTCCAATCATGTTATGGGCCATAGTCAGTAGGTGCCCACAATCCTGCAGCATTTGCAATCCAAATGTGTGTATGATTAGGGGAGACGAGTGGTTGCATTTGCTGTGTGGCATAATATTATCCTTTCAGTACTGGGAATATGTGATTTTCCTGCAGCAGAAGCACTTTGAAGGAAAGTGTCTGGATTCCTCAGAAGAACCAAGTAACATAAGCACATACAAATAAAAGCATTTTCTGTGAAGGCTTTGGTTACACTGGAAGGGCCTTTCATTAGCAACTGCAAGAATAAGCCTTTTCATCCTGTTATTCCCTGTCATAGCCTATAGGTTCATTTCCAATACTCCTTAACTGCCTACCCTTGGTGATTATATCCTCTGCATCCCAACCTCCTTGCTTTCTTTAACAGTACTTTTGCCATCATGACAGCTTAATTTGGTGTGTGTGGTCATCTCCCAACTGTGTAGTTGCCTCTTCTGTTGATGTGGAACCATTTACTTCCATTGAACCCAAAGTGATAGATCGAAGAGCAGGTGCATTATTTATATCATTTGCAGAATGTGCTCTAGTCCAGTGTTTCCCAACCTTTTTGGGGCAACGGCACACCTGTTTAATGAAAAAAATCTCGCGGCACACCACCATTACAGCCCCGTGACGTCAGCGCGCAGCGTCACGCCGGGAGGGACGCACGAAAGTGAAAGTTTTTTCCCTCCCCCTGGCCGGGGAACCTCCAAGCTTTGGGGGTGGGAGGAGGCAGCAGAGCGAGGGACTGAGGGATGGCAGCAACTGAGGCGGCGGCGGCTGTTGTGGTGGTGGCGGCGATAGCGGGCGGAGGAGGGGGCGGCGGCGGGGCTTGAGGAGCCGTCGCCGGGAGTTGCTGCTGCTGTTGTTGCTGCTGCTGCCCGGACATGCCGGCCTCCTCCTCCTCCGCTGTCTCGCGCTCCTCCCTTTTGCACGCGCTGCCCCACCGCTCGGCACCACCACCGCGGAGCCGCCCCCGGCTCGACGCGGATCCTCGCCGCCGCCGCCTCTCACCGCCCGACTCGCCCGCCTCCCTCCCACGGCACACCAGCCAACGTCTCACGGCACAGTAGTGTGCCGCGGAACACCGGTTGGGAAACACTGCTCTAGTCACAATGCAATGGCAGAGCCTTTCGCCTGAACTTGTAGCAGGCAAATGTCTGCTCATTTTGGTGAAGGAGAAACACACGCTTCCATTACAGTGAGAGTGATTCATATGGACCCAGCTTCATGTCACAAACCTCATGTTGTAGGGAAGGAAGTTGATAGGCAGAGTCCCACTACTCTGCATCGTGAAGCTGAGGCTTCCATTCAGACTTCTGTACACAACAGAAATTGATGACGTCAGATTATTCCCAGATTATTTTACATGACTTCTGCCACTCAGTAGGATATCTCCCAAATTAGTGATCCCAGCCTCCTTTAGTTTCTTGGACCTCACATTAATATTTTCTAGGATGTTGGCATTTGGATAGAATAGGAAGATCTCCACATCTGAAGAATAAGCTTCCCTCACCCCACCACATGTAGCGGAATATCCTTGTAGCTCAGTGACAGATCAGCTGCTTTACAGGAAGGTTCTGGGTTCAGTTCCTAATATCTCATCTTGCAGAGGTGGGGAAGACCACTGCATGAAGCCTTGAAGAGTGGTTGCTAGTCAGAGCAGACAACACTAGACTATACTGGAGCAATGGTGCAGCCCAGTATAAGGCAGTTTAACATGTTTAATCTAATATATGCAAATGACCAGTTGCCAGAGGGAAGCTGGAGCCCTACTTGATGCTAAAATGGTCCTGAAAGAGTTTAGGGTGGTTTGGGAGTTGTATCAAGACCTGTGTGACATTCCTCTCTCACTCCCCACCCCTTTCTGCCAGCCTGCTGTCCCCTCTACTATTAGCTGGGAGCCTTGTGCCACTCCTATGGCCTGGAGTGGGAGGAGTGGGTGACAGGCACTGCCTTTGGACTCTGGCCTTGAGCAGCTCAGTGGGTGAGTGCCTGGAGAGGAACTGCCCTGTTATCTGTTACACTTTGTTCTCCCGACTGTTTGGGTGTGGAGCAGGCACAGTGCACAGAGAAGTTATCTCTGGAAGCCTTTGAAATGCAGGCAGCAGGCTGGGCTCACTGTGTTCAGGGGTGGGTGTAGGCCTTGTGCCCCTCACCCTGTGATGATAGCTCTCCTCACCATTTTGTCATAAAAGAGGGGGGGGACTGTTTCACAGCTCTTCCTCATCAGTGTGTGTATCTGGGTGCCCAAACTTTTTTCAAAGTGAACATGTGTGAGGGCTGGCCAAAGTTGTTGAGCTTTTTACAATTTCACCCCAAAGTTGTTCAGCTTTTTTAGGATTGAAGTTTACCTTGAAGTTGCTGGGCTTTTTTAAAAAGGATTTTACCCCAGGACATATACTCCCACGGGGGCTGGATTAAATTGATCAGCGGGCTGGATTAGGCCCCCGAAATGGACTTTGCACATGCCTGGTGTAGGTAGCAGCAGCAGCTGGGATCTCCTCCTCCAAACACTGTAGCTACCCCCTTTTGGATCTAGTGAAACTGGGCATCTTTCCCATTTTATTCTAGCTTCCAGATTGAAAATTGGAAATCCTTTCATGTATAGTGAGAATTTCCCCAGGAAGTGATACTCAAAGCACTGATTGTTTTTGCAGTGAGAGCCATTGCAAGAATTAATCTATGAGGCTCCTTATATCAGGTCAGTGTTTTTGTCCATCTAGCCCAGTATTGCCTGCTCTCCTGAATATCAGGCAGAGATCCCTGCCCTCACCTGCTACATCACCCATTTAACTGGAGGTACCGAGGATTGAACCTGGACCATCTGTATGCAAAGCATGTGCTCTATCACTAAAATATTATCTCTCCCCAATTATGGCTGTTTAGTATGTAGTACAACTACTGAGATGCCTTTCCTATCACACGCATTATTGGTAACACTGTAGTACAGAATCAGCATCCTTCTAAGTGCCTATCTGGTGAGCTGCACAGTGGTACCTTGGTTCTCAAACTTAATCCATTTCGGGAGTTGGTTTGACTCCCGAAACCAGTGCTTTTTTCTGGGGGGATGCAGGGGTACGCATACCCCTAAACATTTTGTGAATCTAAGTTTGGCCTCATTGAGGGGCAGTATTTCAATATCAGTAGGAAAATGAGAGTACCCCTAAACAATTTTTGTGAAAAAAGCTCTGCCCAAAAACATTCAAAAACCAAGGCACAGCTTCTGATTGGATGAAGGAGCTTCCTGCACTCAAGAGGAAGCCGTGTCGGACGTTCGGCTTCCAAAAAACATTCGCAAACCAGAACATTTACTTCCTGGTTTGCGGCGTTCGGGAGCCGATTTGTTCAGAAGCCAAGTCATTTGAGTACCAAGGTACCACTGTAGTTGAAATGAGGCTGTCTTGTGTTGCGTAGTCTAGTTTCTTGTATTCCCACCTCTGACATGCTTCATAGCTAGCTTGACATGCTTCCCTTTTGCTTCACAGATTTTGCCCCAGGCTTGCTGCCTGGGAGATGGGCACCAATTCACTTCTAACCTGAAAGAGCTCTATGTGTCAGTGTCCCAAAAGCAGGCTAGGGCAGCTTGCAAACGGCACTGGGAAGGTGAGTAAATGAATCATGCAATGGGAAAGATGTGTCTACTGCAACACTACTCTTGTGAAGATAGGAATACATCTGGCAATGGCCAAAACAGGAATAATCTTAACTTTGATGTTTTTGAACTGCCACAAAATAGCCATGCAATTTTCCTGATGCATCTCCAGATGGGCTGCTTCTAGCTCAAAAAAAGAAAGAAAGCTAGTCTACCCACAAGAGAGTGAAACAACCTCTTGATGTGCCATTTTTATGTGTATTATTCTCTTGTACAGTCTTGCTATTTCTCCTTGCAATTCCTGCTCATCTGTCTTAAGCACTGGCCACTCTGGCCATTATCGTTCATGCTTTAGTACAGGGATGAGGAACCTTTTTCAGCCCCAAAATCACATTCCTTTCTGGGCAGTCTTTCAAGGGCCACGTTCACATGTATTGTCTGTTCACTTTTGCCTTTGGCTCCTGCCCACCACTGGCATGTATCTTTGTACAATAGGCTAGAATCTATACCAGGGGCTGCCAACCTTTTTGGACTTGTGAGCACATTTTGAATTTTGAAGAAATACTGGGAGAGCCAGTCACAAAATAACTGCTGTTGGAGGACATGACATAACACAAAATTAGAGAGCCAACCACCCCCAACAACCTGATGCTTACACAATATCATAACTAAACACTGGAAGAACCTATCGGGAGTGAACATAGACCATGGGTACCGAAATTTGTGGGAAACCACGCTACTAGAGAAGTTAACCAACAAACTCAAACTAACACAGGGACAAGCAAAGGAGGACACCTTCACCTCGGTGCATAGCTGTCAACATTTCCCTTTTTTAAAGGGAAATTCCCTTATTCCGAATAGGATTCCTTGCAAGAAAAGGGAAAAGTTGACAGCTATGTCCCGGTGTGGTTCCCCTTTATCACAAACACAGCACAACGGGACAATGACCTATCCCCCCACAACAGCATAAAAATCAATATGGCTTGCCTGCCCCAACAACCTAGCCCTCCCCCCAAAAAACAAGCCACACTGCATTCAGCTGAATGAAATCAACCAAGCTTGGGAACCCCTAACCCAGGCTTCCTCAGCCTTGGCCCTCCAGATGTTTTGAGACTACAATTCCCATCATCCCTGACCATCGGTCCTGCTAGCAAGGAATTATGCGAGTTGTAGGCTGAAAACATTTGGAGTGCTGGGGTTTAGGAAGCCTGCCCTAACCTCTCGCATTATCAATAATAAATAAATACATAAACAAAGGACCTACCCATGTGATGCTGACACAACCCACCTAAACTAATACAGTAATAGGCAATAGAATAAAAGAACAATACCTCCCAACTCTCTCCCCCCCCCACTCCTTTCCCCCAAACTGCAATATGTCTATGACAAAAGGGTCTCTCACCAAACATAAATGAACTGTGAAAAAGACTATGAATTGAACGTGGAGACAATAGAGGTACCTTTCCCTGTTTATCCGTTTGCTTTCTAAAACAAAATCTCCTTCATAAAAACTACTTTTTTAAAAAGGAATTTGCACATTCTGCCCCATAACCTCCTTTCTAGAAGAGCTAGAGACTTACTTTAAAAAAAAGAAAAAGTGAAAGCTCAGAGTCTGTTGCACCTGCCCAGGCACACCATTGGAAACCTTCACAGACACCATGGTAAAGACCCCTAATTTATACACACTTGCACACCCTTCTCTATACTCCATGTAGGCAAGGAAGAGTCAATCAGTGTACAAAGAGACATTAAGGCCAGGCAAAAAGACTTGATGATCTGAAGGAAGGCCAGCAAGGGTTATAGCCTGGGGAGGGAGTGTGGTCTGGAGAGAAGCCTGGAGAGCTGCATCTGGCGTTAGACATGGGGTTCCCCATCCCTGCTTTAGTTATTCCAAGGTTGGATTGCCATAATCCACTCCATATGATGCTGCCTTCAAAGTCTATTCAGAAGCTTCAGCTAGTACATAATGCAGCTACTTGCCTGTTGATTGGTGCCTATCAGTATGGTCCTATATCACCTGTTTTGAGGCTTCTGTGCTCATGGGAGTAGCTAGGGGGCGGGGTGTATGTTTGTGAAGCTGCCTCCCGCTTAAATCAAGTAAATAATAAAAATACTTAACTAACTGACCTATCACATTGCAGATAGCTCAGTTCTGCCCCCCCCCCACCCCAACATAAATCCTGTTCCTGCTAACATAAATCCTGGCTATGTCCATGTGTGAGCTACCTGCCTATTTGATTCAAGCCCCTGTTCAAAGTGCTGCTTTTTAACCCTTTAAAGCCCTCAAATGCTCGGGTCCTGATTATCTTAGGGAAAGTCTCCTTCCCTGTGCTCTCTCTCCTGGCAGTTGAGGTCTTTACAAGGATCAGTGCCTTTTCAGTGGCAGTCCTAATTCTTTGGAATTATTCCAAAAAAGAGACACACATATTTTCCCCTTCTGTCCTTTATGGAAGCCAATAAAAATTATGTTTCAAAAAGTGATCAAGGACTGATTTCTTCTATGACTGCTACTGTATGTACTCTTGCTAACTTTTTATTCTTTTATTGTTGAAGCTTTTAATTTTGTAAAATACTATGAAATTTAATGAGCAACGCTATACATTTGGATAACTAAATAAAATGTGGTCATATTTGCCTTCCCTACTGTTAGTGTTCCCCTGCACATTTCAGTATGGCCCAACTCCTTCCAGCTGTTTCCATTTACAAGTTTTAAACTTATGTAAGTGGTATAGAGTGAGGATGTGAATTATCTTCCTTAGATGTTGGAGGGAGGATAGACTTGTGGGTTAGTTGCTGCTGCTACCCCCCAGAATCACATGAAGCCAGAAGAGATGGCCTCTTGTTAAACTAAAATTATCCTTTCCCAGGACACTACTGTTGTTACTCTACAGCTCTGTGATCTTAGGGGGAAGGATTTATATTTCTATATAGGTAGGTACCTAGGTAGATAGGAGATGTCAATTTACAAAAATATATTTATTTGATTTCTATCCCTTGCCCCTGCTCTTTCTTATGTACATTGGCCTACTGAATTCCTCTCTCCCATGTATGTTGTTTTTATTTGACACTATCAGGAGACTGTGAGAGTCCTGAACATGCCAGCTTCCAGGACCTTGCCCAGAAGGCTGCAGATTTGCCAACTGAGGAGAAGAAGACTGAATCGCAGTCAGCAGCTGCACAGTGTACACAAGACACAGTGGTGAGAGGAGCCCCTCAGCGTACATGTGGGAATGGGCCAGGGAAGGGATAGATGTATGAGGATATGATTCGGGGTAACCATGCCGTGAATGTGGATGGAGAGACACAGGAACTTTCCCAGAGATGCTGATGCATCTACTAGATTTTGCAGCTCTGTTATGTTATATAGTGGTCTGCCAGCTCCACAGAGGTGTGGCGGAGTAAGCAAACCATAGGTTGCCAGCCCATGTATGTCCTGCAATCTTGGGATAGAAAGGGGCAGGTGAATGTCTACAGTTTGGCAAGAAACACAAGAGAGTGTGAGGTGCTGTTGCTCACCGCTTACTGAATACCAGCTGTGGGTTGGGGGTGCGTGGCAAAAGGCTTGTCAAGGTATATTTGTAATGTAAATAGGAGAGGAGGAGAGCTCCCTAGCAGCAGAAGGCATGGGAAAAGTGGTGCCTTTTTCTGACTCATCCCAATGGTCCACCAAGGACAGTGCTCTCTACTCTGACTGGCAATGATTCTCCAGGGTTCTTGGCCAAAGGTTTTCCCCATTACTGCTACCTGATGCCAGGGTTTATATCTGGGGATCATTTGCATGCAGAGTATGTGCTCTACAACTAAGCTATGGTCCCTTCACTTAGACATTTTAAAATGTACATCTGCCTTCATCCTTCTGGCAGCAGTTTCATAGGGATTCATACTGGGAGCCACAGGAGCTGTGCAGTCACCCATCGAGGATGTGACCAAGGATGGCAGTGCAAACAATGTTATGCTGGAGGACAAATGAAATAGGAAAAGTGTTGGGAGGTAGCTTAATAGATTAGAAGGAGGAGGCTCTTCCAGGCAAGTGGAGTAACATGCTGTTGGTAGAAGAAAGACTTAAAAGGGTAGATGGGTTTTACGGAATAAGGAGAAACTAATGAGAAGGGGAGAAAACAGGAATTGAAAGCAGACCTAAGGCCTAGTTTGCTGAAGCAATATGGTTGCCACTTTCATATTATTCTATCCTGCAGTGCTCCAGTGATATGTGAAGCAGCAAAGTCATATGGGAAGAGAAGATCATGTACTGACCCTGCCAGCGCATACAAATTTTTGAAAGCTCATAAAATGAGGATGGCATTTGTGTGTGTGAGGAGTTAAGTCGTTTGCCAGTAGTGTTGTTATAGGCACTAGGCAATAAGTATATGTGACATTCATACAACTGCATTCCAGACAGCATTCCAGATTGCAGTGACTGGGAGAGAGAATTACATTTCCCCAGTGATTATATATTGCATTTTGAGTGCTAGAAAAATATGATGTTCCATCACAGCGGAGCTTCCTAATGGAAAGGTGTCTATCCCTGTTACAAATGAGTAAAAATTGCACGTGTTGTATAAATAAGTGAATATATAAGTTTGGCCATGTGTAAAAACAATAGTACTAAAATGTCAGTGCAAAGCAAAATCAAGATTTGATTTACTGCATGAAAAAGAGTAACTAGAGAGTCCTTAGGAATGTAGTTTTCATATAAACAAAGGGGAAATGGCATAGGCAAGGGGGTCTTGGTCAATCCAAACCATGCTTCACCATCCCCTTACTGAGTGCCCTGCATCAAGAGGACTAGCTGGTGTCTGGAGTAGGGACTTCCCTTGTTCACTGTGAGATTGTGAAACTCGTGGATGTCCTGTGGACTCCTCCAGCTTCTTTTTGCCCCACAGATGTAACCTTCATAAGTTAGATATACAAAAGACACATTTATCCCATGACCAACCAACATTACCATGTGCTACTGCCAGCTACTTGCTACTGTTCACAACCCATGCAACAACTGTAAGCTCTGTGTCTGGATAGCCAAATGCTCGAAGTGAATATACCAGAGAGATCCTGTGGTGTGGCTGTAATTGTTTTTGTTTGTTCCTACTGATGAATTGATTTGTTAACTGATTGGTTCTAACTATTGCCTCTTCTTTCCAGGTACCTTCCTCCCAGACCCAGAAGGTTCATTTGCCCATTGCCAAGAGCAAAAGGAAGAAGGCAAAAGGGCTATTTGGCTGATGCAAATGACTCTTCCACAGAGACAGAAATGCTGTTGTTGTATTGAACCTCTTCCTGGAACAACTGGAAGAGAGATGGACTTTTCTCCTCCAGAATACAGCTATGCCACTCTGTTCCTTCCCTCTCCCCTCTTTCTTGCCATGTTGGGCACCATAGTGGGCAGTATCCCCTTCCACACTACAGCTGTCTATTACCCTACCTCTGCTTATTTTTTTCTTATTTTCTGGAGTACAGATACTAGCCTTGAAACTTGGAGATGATGCATTCAAAGTAAAAAGCAGGGAAAAGAAAGTGGACAGTGATAGGAATCCAAGATTGATAGTTATCTGGGCTCCTACTACACCTGTTCTGTCCATAAAATCTATACCCCACTTTGTTAATGTGTGTGTAATGAAGACCTTGGATAAAAAAGTTGGGCTTACTGATGCAGTGTCTTTTACACATGCACTATACAATGCAGCATTGCCAGCATCGATCAGCTGAACCACATCTTCTTTTTTCTAAAAGCTTACAGCCTTCTTGGTGGTAGATAAATGTTTAAGAAGGATGTGGACATCGTCTAACAAAGGTGCAAAACCCAAAGCAGGGCATGGGTTGGGGTTGTGTTGGTCTGTGTGATTTGCATGGTCTTTCTTCTGTCTCTGCACAGAATCTATGTCTCTTAATCTGTGTCTTCCTTCTCTTCCACTCAGCACTTGCTTCCTCTCATCCTTTGTTTAGTTCTACTCTATTTTTCACAAAATATACTGCAGAGGATTAAATTTTGATGAAATGAAGGTACATTATACTGATTCAAACAAATTCACACAAACATAATTTTAGCCTGGGCTCCACTTTCCTTGATGCAAACATTTGCTTTTTGAAGGCACAGAATATTCTCTTCCCTAAATATCTAATGTTCAGTCTGTGAAACCTTAGTCCTTTGACTGATCAGACTTTTCCTGCCCTTATAGCTAGAGATAGGACATAACCTTCTACCTTTATTTTTGCACAGAGGCAGTCCAAGGGATGCTGGTGCCTGAGGTAGAAAAATGACACCTTCCATAATAATAATAATAATAATAATAATAATTTAAATCTTTTGCTGCCTATCAATATTCCAAAACTTGCCATATACAATGTCTAACAAGAAGTTTAGAACTGCAGCACCCAGAACTCGGAGCACATATGGGGTTCTCTTGGACTTTTTGTTTAATATCATCATGTTTGTAAGCATAGATCTACACAACTTTGGACTTGCCAAGCTGAATGACATCTTTCATCTGAGGATCACAGGGCAGTATTTTTAAAAATCACCTTTCTGCCCCATACGAGTATAAGGGCTCACTGAGATCTCAGTACATCTATTGCTTTTGCTATTTGAGACCACAAGAACAGTGGGGTTGTATAGCACCTGGCAATGATAGCATTAGGCTTCTGGGCTCTGTTTGGCTTGTGCGGTCATGAGTTGTACAGGACTGTGCTGTAAACCCTTCTTACTCATACAGTTCATTACTACATAGTCCTGTCTTCACTGGAGTACAGTTCTCTTCTTGCACTGACTTTTACTCCATTCTTATGCCCTTCTTCTATCCTTCAACCTGCAGAACTTCACTATACCAAACCTCCAGATTTTTATAGCAAATGTTGTGTCATTTGATGCCCGTGAAGTCCTAGTTGTGAAAGGAAGCAGTTTACTGTAGCTGCAAAGCAGGCTTCTAACATACTACCCCCTCATACCTGCTTCCAGGATCAAAAGGCAAATAAAAACAGATTGCTCTTGGCCAAAGGAATTACAGGCTATCATTGCAAGCAAGCTGGAAAACCACATCCTAGAGGCCCGAAGGGGAAGAGGCTTCTGCCATAGCAAGTGATGCTAAAGAATTACCTTCCCCCAAATGCTGTCCTGCCCATTTTGGCTGTCAGTCAAGTAGTGCTCATGCTGTCCTGCTGGGCCACACCCAATAGCCACAGAACCATTCACAATGAAATTAACTCCTCTGACCTTAGAGGGAATTAAGCTAAAAAGTCTCTTCCTTTTCCTCCCCAGTGAAGCCAGAATACTTCAACTCTGCTGCCTGTTAACAAGATACTGATATGAAAAATGAAGAAATAGTAGATGCAGAGTTCTAGAATTATCTAAAGATTCATCCTAACATATTGGGGTTTGTCCACTCACATTGTGCTATGGTTCCCACTGCAGAAACAGAGGGACAAAAAGGTTTCAGTGAACTGATTGTAGAGTCTTAAATTGATTAACCAGAACAGTACAGTTTTACATTACTGAATGTTTTTAAAATGAAATTTGGAGTTTATGAAATCTTGAAATCTGGAGTCTTAAATTCATATTTTGAAACATATAGAATGAGTGATTACATAATATATAATTTAGTGGTCTGGGAGGGCACATGCTTTGCATGCAAAAGATCCCGTGTTCAATCCCTGGTACCTCCAGATAGATTTGGGAAATGTACCTGTCTGGAACCCTGGATAGTCAGCCACTGCCTGTCAGTGTACAATGTACTTGCAGTCAGTCTTAGCTCCCTAGTTTATCTAACACTAATTTTATACTCAAACTTCATACCCCTCCATTTCTATTGTTGACATATCTGTCTTTTTAAAGTAATTAATATGATTGTGTTTATTACATCTGAATATATATTGGGGGGAGGGGGGAAATTGTTGAAACATAGAGCCCCTCCAGATGTCTTTTTTACTGCACATTCATCATGATTTGCCCCCAATGTGTTAATGGTGAAGTTGTACATGATTGCACTTTCAATAATGTACCTGTGAATGTTCCAGGGTGATTAAACTAGATTAGTTGCAATTGATGCTTGTCCTGCGCTTTCTTGATAACAATTCTGTAACTTCTTGTACTACAAAAGTACCAACTTCCTGTCTTCATCCACATGGGTAACACACAGCACATAAAACTCCAAACATAACAAACAAAAACCCAAGCCCTAAGCCTACAATTTCAGGCAAAGGAAACATGCCTGTAGGGGAAGTGTGCAAAGATTTGTACTGAGACAGTAAGGGACAAAACTGCACATCTCCTGATACAAACTGAGGAGGCAAACAAACATCTTTTCCCCCCTCCCCAAGAAGTCGGGGGCAGCTTGAAAGAGTGAACACTGCTTGGGTATGTATACTCATTCCACTGTTATCTTTGATCCAATAAGTTTGGCAGGCTTTTCATTTTTGAAAAAACCTGCACAACCTGTTTGAACATAAGCAACAACATGACAAAAGGGACATGTTTGTACACCACAAGAAGCAAAGCCTCTTTCAAACCACTTTCAACTCTCTTTAAAACAATCATCTGGCTCCTGTCTGAGGATGTCCTAGAGGCTGTCATTCCAAGCAAACACGCTACAGGCAACAGGCAGAATGGGTGTGAGCTCTGTCTGCAGAACACAGTCCCTGACCACCACACGGCCCTGCCCAAGTGGTGCAGCCCAGACAAGCATCTGCATTTGTCATTAAAGAGACATCATCAGCATAAGGAGAAGTGAAAGAGTTTTTTGTAATAAAAAATTAAAAAAATTGAAGTAGTGGTGTTCCTGTTCAGAGACTACTCCTGGCTGAGCTACTTTCACCTTTGCATTAGACATTTCCTGCTGGGAAATCAGGCGGCAAGTGACACTGGGAAGGGTCCAAAAGCAGCCATTGCAATTAGGGCTTGGTGTATCGTTAAGAAGGAGCATTCTTGCTCATCAGGCTAAGTAGCAGAGAAATGACACAGAGTATGCTGACAAGACTATGACATTATTAATTTGTTTGACAAGAGTTTAATGACAGCCACTACCATGCCACAAAGTAATACTCAACTACTGTGTCTGTGCCAGTCACTCTAGTTTCATGTTAAAATATTGTATTAACTGGTTTTACTATTAGCAGTGGAAGCCACTTGATGGTAAAACATCACCTTATCCATATACGGCACTTGACCAATCTGCAGAACTGGCACTGTTACAGGTGTCACATGATACTCATCTCACAGTGTAAGAAATAGATATTTTACTGTGGCAGCACCCACACTCCCACCCTGTTGGCATCAGGCAGGTGCCTTCACTGTACTCTCTTTGGTGCCTGCTAAAAATATTTTTGTTTAGGCAAGCCTATCCAGATATGTAGACACATGTTTTAATCAGTTTTTTCAGCTTATCATTTACTTTAATTATTTTTAAATAGTTGTTTTTACTACTCAAATGAAAGCCCTGTAGAATGTGTATATAGAATAGTAGCCTTAGGGTCCAAAGCACTGTGTTCTGCCAAAATTGCATGTTTGTACAAGGTGTTTTCTAGTGTGTATCTTATATATATTTTTTTATTGCCACTTGTTTATTTTTACTTCTTGAAACAATTATTTTACAACTTAACTACAATTGTCTCTAAGTGGTGTACAATAAATAAAAAGGTAAAGGTAAAGGGCCCCTAACTGTTAGGTCCAGTCACAGACGACTCTGGGGTTGCGGCGCTTATCTCACTTTACTGGCCGAGGGAGCTGGCGTTTTTCTGCAGACAGCTTCCGGGTCATGTGGCCAGCATGACTAAGCCGCTCCTGGCGAACCAGAGCAGCGCACAGAAACACCATTTACCTTCCCGCTAGAGCAGTACCTATTTTTTATCTACTTGCACTTTGACGTGCTTTCGAACTGCTAGGTTGGCAGGAGCAGGGACCGAACAATGGGAGCTCACCCTGTCACAGGGATTTGAACTGCCGACCTTCTGATCAGCAAGCCCAAGGCTCTGTGGTTTAGATCACAGCACCACCCGTGTCCCGTGTACAATAAATACAATACAGAAAATATGCTGGGATAAAAGAGGTGCTTGATCTCAACTGGGAGTTCCATAAAATTGGGGGCACAACACTGAATGCACTGCTTCTGGTGGGTAGGAGTTGTGCAGCTGAACCATGGAGACCATTAACAGTGATTCCCCCAAATACCTCTGTGACTGGGCAGGGATATAAGGGATTCAGTAGTCCTTGAGGTATCCTGGACCTAAGTTGTTAAGGGCCTTGTAAATTAATACAATAACCTTTAACCTAGCCTGGTAGTGTAGTGTATGGGCAGCCAGTGCAAGTTTTTAAATACCTGAATTATGTGCTGGCCATAGTATAGTCAATGTGTTTTGAACCAGCTGGTGGAAATGTACCCGTAAGTAAAGGAACTATAGGACCCCCTACTGCAATATTTGTCCCCTAAAATAAGTCCACACTCAAATCAGAAACAGTTGGCATAGCTTGGGATGGTCCAGGGTTTATTTCCAAATGTAAATCCTGCTTTTTCTTATGTTTATTAGTTCATATGTTTATGAGTGACAAATTGCATGGAGGGACATTATTGGCACAAAGGTGAAGCTTTTGGTTTAATGCAATACTAGGGCACCTTGCAGGGGGAAAACTCCTGGTGTATGATTTACTTTATGGAAGAAATCTCCCCTGCCCCGATTTCTTCAGGTAGTAGAAGCACCTCTCTTAAATGAGGAACTGCAAACCCAGGAACCAACTTCAGTCTCCATCCTTGCCTTCTAGTCTCCACAGCATGGGTGGGGAACCTCGGGTTTAGGGGGTGTCAAATAGAGACCCTCCAGCCCTCTTAGTATGGCCCACTGAACTCTCCCCAGGACCCTCACTCATCCTGCTTCACCCCCTGAATGTTACTGCCTGGCTGGAATGTGTCATTGATTTCCCTGGATGGAGGATAGAGAGGGGTGTGTGAGTGCATGCAGAAACTAGCCTGCTGTACAAAGGCAAAGTTTACATTCGTTGCTCTGCCCACTTTTGCTTCTATCTCTGTCCACCACTAGCATATGGCCCCCAGAAAGATGCCCAGAAGGGAAATTCAGCCCTCAGGCTGAGAAAAATCCCTACCTCTGGTCCGCATCGGTACCTGAATACAAAGATTCATTCAAGAATACAAAAATAGATTTCTGTCTCCATAGAAATAGTACCCCATATTTAAAAACTTCCTTCAGTGTCCCACCCAATAACTATACAGCTCTTCATGGCCACTTACGCTATTACGGTGAACCAAGGAAAACATTAATGAAAGATAAGGGAAGCAGTAGGGGAGGGTAAAATTAGTTAAACTGCAGCAAAGTTACACATACGCTTTCCTAATCTACACTTGTTCTCTTAGTTTACAGATGCAAGAGTTGCCTTCCAGTGTTTAACTAACTTGTAGGGAGTCTGCAAAACTGCCTATATATTTTTGTGAGTGATCTCCATTAGCTCCTGCTTGTATTATAAAATTTTATAATGCTACAGTCTTCTAGTGAGACAGTAACCTGAGCGTGAAGGCCCTGAGAAGAGGGTAGAGAAGAGTATGCTAATGTACTTCATACCATCCACGCCCCTTCTTAGGTTGATGTCCCAAACTCCCATCAGCCTTAACTCTTCTCTCTCCACTTCTTCCTCTTAAGTTCTAGCCCCCAGTCTTCCACCTAGTGCAGGGCATATACCTTGTTATTTACTTGAGCTGTGTGTATTCAAAGTGAACACCACACATAAGAACATAAGAGCCCCATCATAATCAGGCCAAAGGCCCATCTAGTCCAACATTCTGCTCTCATAATGACCAGCCAAATGCCTATGGGAAGTGCACAAGCAGGACTTGAGTGCAACAGAGCTCTCTCCACTTGTGATCTGCAGCAGTTTCAGGAGTCTAAACTTTATTTTCTAATGCATTTCTGTCCCTTAAGACTGACAATAGGACTATGTATGGTGTGTAATGATGTCTCAGAAGCCCAGGAGAAAGGGGAGGGTGCACTGAGCTAAATTTTCTGGTATGGATCTTAATTGCCCAGCATAGCATATCTCCCTCATATAATCTGGTATGAGCTGATTGGTGCAAATCTGCATAGAATGGTTCGTTTTACAGTGATAGTTTTATCTGACACATTTTTAGTAATATTAGTTTTACACACTGTAAACAGGTATTAATAAGTATTGGCACTCAGCGTCTATTAAAAAGAAAAAGAAAATAGCACGCCCTCCAACTTTACCTGGAGATACCACGAGATAGCAGCAATTCTGTTTTACCTCTGGATACCTGCTGCTTTTATCTGTGGGCAGAGCTATTCAGTGGAAGCCAATGGAAACTCATAAACCTGGAGCAGATAATCTCCCGCGCATTAGATTTGCAGCGACTATACCGAGAACTTGTGCTGAACCCAACGCGCACGTGGGACCCGGACAGCGTCCAAGTAGGCAGCCTCGCTTTGCAAAAATTCAATCTGGATGGTCAGTAATGCAAGGAAAATTCCCCCTCTCCTGTCACAGAAGTGCGCCTCGGTTTTAAAAAATAAGGAAATAGTGCCCCCTGGACTGCAATGCCAGTTGTGATTATGGGGATTTTTCCGGCTGCCCTTTTCGTGTACCAGCCTGAGGAGGGAGGGATCCATTCAGTACTGCTACACCCTCCACGTCTCTTTTCGAGTCAGTCAACGCCACCACCCACTCCCTCACGTCAGAACTAGAGAGGCCCCCTGCATCCAAGGCAGAGGCTGAAGAACCCAACTCTCAAACTACTTGGGAAGCACACCTTTTTTTGGCGATCACTCGTAGCCGAGTAAGATTGTCTTCCATAAACACGGTTTTAACAATGAGTCCGTAAGTGACTGTGGAGGCCAATTCTGGACCCACACGTCCTTCCACAGTGGGGAGATTGGTTCCCAGGCATGGTAACCCTGTGGGCCGTGCTGTGTTAAGCCCGAAGAAGTTGATCAGCGGCCGTTTGGGAGTAAAGAGGAAGCATTTCAGGGCGGGAACTCTTGGCTGTGTAGGCTCTTTGTCGATTCCCCCTACAGTGTAGAGACAAACTGACCCCCCTCTTGCGAGGCGGGGGGAGAGAAAGGGAAAGTTGGATTGGCAGAATTGGCTAGGACGCAGGGTAGTTTTCAGCCTATCTGCTATTCTTCACTCCCACTACCCACCTCACGCTTTGATAGAGTTGATACAGTCTAGGGAAGGGACTACAACCTAGACGGGGTAATCGCAAGGATTATGCCTGACCTCATGGGAACAGCGAACGAAGAGCCAGGACCTGTTTCCTCATGGTTGGCGCTCTGTTGCCCTGAAAGTTTGTACCAGCCCGTGCTTGAAGGTGCTCAATACTAAAATCAAGTGGTTGTTACTACTTCCTCTGCCGATCCTCCCCTGACAGGTTAACGGGACTGCTGGCCTCTGGGTGCCGGCTCAAGGGACAGGAAGTTAGGGAGTTGGTTTATACAGAATCAGACCATCCACTTGGTCCACCTTAGCTCCTTACTGTCCCCACTGACTGCCAGCAGCTCTCCGTGATTTCAGACAGGGGATATTGCCAACCTTATCTAAAGATACGTATTAATGTCTGGAATCTGGAACCTTCTGCATGCAAAGCAGCTGCCCTCCCCTAGAGATGAATCGTGCCAGTTTTGAAGCCCCCCCCCCTAAGTCCACACATCTCTTGCCCGTCCTAATAGCCAGAACCACTGACTGCCCCATATGCCTTTCTGTGGCTCCTTCCTTTCCATCCTTTTGCCTTGTTCTTGCTTCCACCCTACCTTAGCTGTCTGCCACAGCAGCCCAACAAGGGGGGCGGGGGCAAGCTGGCTGCTGATGTCCTCTTCGCAACAAATGCCCCATGGAGAGTATCCAGTGAGTGGATAGAGTTGCAACCTCAGTACTGCCCTCCATGCTGCATCCCATCCAGTCTCCACTGAACTTGCAGGAGACATGATTATTTCATAGCCCCAGCATGGACGTGCACGTGTGTATGTGTTCAACCAAACCCAGGAAGCCAGTGTGTTCCTGGTGCCTAGATAGTTGGAGCTGGCTCTGAGGATTTGGATTCAAATCTCTCCACCACCACTGCGCTTCTGCCATTGATTCAGTGAGTGACCTAAGGCGAGTCATAAGCTCACCCTGCAATTTTCTTTTTTTAGAGCAAATTCCACATTGGCTGCAGAATGGCTGTGCAGGCACCAATAGCTATGATATGCTTATATTTGCAGTAATAGGTTGCCATATTCAAAAAGCGACCTCTTCCTGCACCCTTCTAGGGTAATATTGGATCAGATCTTGGTTTAGGGTCACCGGATGGGTTGCAAACACTGGTAAGAAGGCCCAGCCCAGGAAAAGGCATCCCCAGGAAAAGCTTCCCGTACAGCTCAGTATGGCTGTAGCTGGTTCTCTCTCTCTCTCTCTCTCTCTCTCTCTCTCTCTCTCTCTCTCTCTCTCATATAGGGAGCCTGGTGATAGAATGTAACCCACGTGGGTGTAGGTCGAGGTGGTGCCATCAGAGCAAATCCAGGACCCCACTCAGCGAAAGGACCAGGAAGGGATGTCTTACTATGGGTTGAAAAAGCGAAATCTATTGGTCCAGAGACTAAAATGGACCTAAATGCATCAGTGGTGGGTAGGACAGAAAGCAGTAAGTAGGTGGCAGATGGATAATCGGCAGATGTTTTGTGATTGTGAAAGGAGGGAGCGGGCGTTACTAGAGGTTATGGGTAGCCCATTCGGGTTCCCATCAAGGTAGGTCTGAGGGGTCCTTCAGATACACTCTTTTGCATTGGTAGTTAAGACGGGCACCCTCCAGATCCAGTTGGACTACAACTGGAATGACCCCTGACCAGTGCAATCTCAGGTTGGTAAGGAAAGGGAAAACTGGGTTGTGCAGAGAAGTGGCAGAGAACTGGATGCATGGGCGTAGCCAAGGGGGTTCAGGGGGGCAGCAGCAGCCCCAGATCAAGTAAAACAATAGAAATACTTAATTAACTGACCAATCACGTCGGTCCTGCTCCCCCCGTTAACAAAGTCCTGCCCCCCCAAAAAAAAATCCTGGCTACGCCCATGGCTGGATGGATGAATTAAAGGTGAGGAGCAACAGAGTCCAGAGGAGGGCAGATCTCCGGGAAGTCCATTTATTATATAAAAGAAAATCGATCAAGCCGAAGCTCTTCAGTATGTTTTGAGAACTCTCTTCTCCCCAAGCCCTGAAGCACAAGTCTGCCTCTGACTTCTCGATTATGAGAGAGAATCCGAAAAGAACTTTTCACATGCTCGGGTTCACGCTCTCTTCCTCCCTTCTTCCCTATCACTTTGCATGTGCTCTGAAGCTAGGTACACGGCCCCGGGACTGAATAAGAAAGCCCTCGCTCCTCTCCAGACAGAGGTGTCAACTTGAATTAAATATGGGGGGCAGGTAAGCCCCGCCCGTCGACCCCTAGGAGTTGGCTCCTATGTCTCCAGGCTGCGCTCCCGGGCGTTGTGTTGACTTTGCCCGCTGGCAGCTGCAAGGGGAAGCCCGGCCCAGGCGGCATTGTTGTCTCAGCCGGTTAATCAGATCCTACGAGTCGCTGTGGAAATATCGGGCCTCCTGCCGAACAATAGGGCCCCAGGAGGTGGTGGTTAAACTTCAACCAGCTTAACTCCCCCCCCTCCCCGTCGGAACCCAGGGAGCCGGGCACGCGAGCCAGGCGGGGACACCCCAAGGCAAACACAACACGGGGCGGTGGAGATGGGGGTAAATTGGGGGGGGGCATTAAGGGATCAGCAGGGGAAGCAGCTTCGAGGAGCTGAGGGCACCCGCCCCCAACTCTCTGTCCTCTTAATTTTTTTGTAATCCCAGCCAGGGATATGAGAGCGGGTTGGGCACCCGTTTTAACTCCCCCAGCCAGAACTGGCGCCAATTGTGGCAGCCTGGGACTGTGGCGGGGTGGAGAATGGCATTTGCAGACCGATCCTGCACTTGGTGGGGGCTTTTGTCCGGCGACCGAACTGACACTAACAGAAGTGGGCTTTACTCGCAAGTAAGCGTGTGCCTCGCCCCGCAGCCTTTTGGCCCCTCTTCGTGGCGCACGTGGAGTTGGGACTGGGCGCCAGGCGGGAGGGGGAGAAGGGGCGGCCCTCTTTGCCGTGGCGCATGCCTCCCCCGATGACAGCAGGTGAGCGAGGCGCGGGGGTGGGTCGGGCTCCTGTCCCCCCCCCCGTCGGCGGGCCCTGGTAGTGGCAGGCAGGCAGGTTCCGCGGGGAGGAGGCGAAGGAAAGAGGGAGAGGGAGGGCCGGCCACGGGCTGGGTGCGGTCCTGGCGGTCCCCGATCCCGGATCTCTTCAATTTCCCCTCTCTGTCGCTCACTCGTGCGCCGCGAGCAGAGGCAGCGGCAGCGAGAGCAGCAGCTCCGGCGGCGGCGCTGACCGCTAGAGCGCGGCGGCGATTTAACCGCGGCAGCCAAAACAAACGGGGCCCGCGCTATTTATTGGCGGCGGCCGGAGCGGGCCGGCTCAGAGCGGCCCATCAGCGCACCTGCCCCGCTCGCCGCATGGACGCTGCCGCTGCTCGCTGCCCGGGGCTACCCGGCTGCTGCCGCCGCCGCCGCCACCGCCGCCGCTGCAGTTCCTCCTGCTGCTGAGCGCCCGCTGGTCGTCGTCGGAGCCATGAAGGCGGCGCGGCTCCTGCTCCTGCTGAGCGGCTGCGCTCTGCTCTTGCTAGCGCCGCCGGTGCGCGGCTGCGGGCCGGGCCGAGTGGTAGGCAGCCGCCGCCGCCCGCCCAGGAAGCTCATCCCGCTCGCCTACAAGCAGTTCAGCCCCAATGTGCCCGAGAAGACGCTGGGCGCCAGCGGCAGGTACGAAGGCAAGATCGCCCGCAACTCCGAGCGCTTCAAGGAGCTCACGCCCAACTACAACCCGGACATCATTTTCAAGGACGAGGAGAACACGGGCGCCGATCGCCTCATGACCCAGGTAGGCACCAACCCCAGCCCCTGCTCCAGCCGCGGCGCTGCGCTGCGCCCTGTCTCTCGCCTTCGTTCGCTTTCGCTGCCTGCCTTCTCCACTCGAGTCTACCTGAGCGGCACGCTAGAACCCGAACCCACGTGCCCCCTGTCGTGGCTAAGCTAAACACCGCGCCGCGCTCCGCGCTCCACTGAGCTGCTCTGTGCCAAGTGGCCGGCGAGCCCTTCGGAAAAAGGGAAGGAATCCTCCGCCGCTCGCCTTCCCTTCTCCGGGGCACCTGCTCACTCCGTGTGGGCTCTGGCCACCTGTTTGCTGCCACCTCCATATCCAGTCCTGTGGGTTTCGCCAGCTTTCGAGGAAAGCAAAGCGTAGCTAAGGGCTCCATGACCGTGGAAGCATGGAGAGATTACCGGGACCTTTGGAATGGCTTTTTGCAAGTCAGCTCCGGGTTCCGATCACTTTCCTGCTCCCCTATCCAGACCTGGAAAGTTATTAGACTCTCATTGCCGGTGGAAACCCTGATGAAAGTTTAGGGGCGATGATGCATAATCAATGCCAGATCCTTTTATCAGCTTGGCATCGGTA
Source organism: Podarcis vaucheri (assembly GCF_965113315.1). Lineage (NCBI taxonomy): Eukaryota > Metazoa > Chordata > Lepidosauria > Squamata > Lacertidae > Podarcis > Podarcis vaucheri. The sequence continues at coordinate 88,450,618 of NC_138759.1, read as the reverse complement.
GCAGTAGCACGGGAGAAATCACCCTTCTTTAGGTGTTGTGAGGGCGGATGCGTTCCACGACAACTTCTTGTTATTATTGATTATATATATTGGTTGCGGTTTTTTGGGGGGGATGAACTCAAAGCAACTTTAAAAAACAAAATACATATAAAACAAGAATAAAAACATAAAATAACATGCATAGATGAGCAAATCCAAGTCCACCCCACCCCACTTACAAACATGTTCAGGAAATTAAACTCCCAAGGCCTGGGTGAATAAACATGATTTTTACCTGGTGCCCCAAACAGTTAGTCAAGATGTCAGGTTTGCCTCCCTCAGGCTCCCTGGGGAAAACATTCCACAATCAAGGAGCCACCACTGTGAAGGCCTGTTCTTGTGTCATTACCCTTTGCATTTCCCTTGGAGAGGATACACAAAGGATTGCCACAAATGAAGTTCTATGTGCGCATGGTCCCAATCCGGCAGAGGCGCCCAGGACTTTGAAGGGTTGGTAGGATGGTGATGGGGAGAAATTGAGGTGTTTGGGGATTGATTGCCTGCCTGCTTAGTTTCACAGACAGCATTAAATCCTTTCATTTCTCTCCCTCCCTCTCTCATCCCTGCTCTCAATTTCTTTCAAGAAATGAGATGTCTCATCAGGCACCAGCATAAATTGAAATATGGAAACACATATTGTAATGTGGAGGAAAATGATAGTTGAAGTGCATTAAGAATCATTATTATTATGAACTTTATTCTTCCCCACACCCTTTTCCATAGAGGTGATCACTACAGCACAGATTTGCAACATATTTCATATTCTTATTATAGACTGAACAATTCTGTGAGATAGTCTAGGCTGAAAAGTACAGTGCAAGCAAGGTTACCCAGTGGAGCTTTGCGGCTGAGAGGATTTCATACAGGGATCTGTTCATGTATGGTTGGGGGACCATAATTCCCATTATCCCTAGCCATTGGTCATGCAGACTGGGACTGCTGTATGTTGGAGTCCAACAACATCTGGAGAGCCACTGGATCCCGATTTCTGACCTAGGTCCAGCTCTATAGCCACTGTCCAATTATAGCTTGTTTGCATAGAGAGTAGGTTGTGATAGCAAGGCATGCCTGTTAGCAAAAACAACCTGTCTGGGGGGCAATACTTTGATACCTACCTCCAGTGGTTGCACATATTTGGCCTTACAAGGCAGCAAGGGTGGGCATATATGCCCCCTGACCTGCTGTTTGTCCTCCCCATCACTGCAGAAACCATTTCCCTAGCATCTAATTCAACTAGCACATTCCCTCTTGGAAACTATTTTGGCTTCTCTCCAATGCCCCTTTACTATGGTTTCTCCCCTAATGTTACTATGAAAAGACTGGGTTTACCAAGAGTTCTGTTTTGGCTCATTCTCCACAAAGGGGACCTGGCACCTATTCAAGTAGACTGATGATTGTAGCCCCACAGTTCAATTCTATGTTGCTTTGCCCAAAACTAAATTCCACTGTGTTCAATGGGATTTACATCCTAGAAAGTGTGTTAAGGGCTGCAGCTTTAGTGTGGAAAGGTAAAGGTAAAGGGACCCCTGTCCGTTAGGTCCAGTCGCACGCAGATGACTCTGGGGTTGCATCGCTCATCTTGCCATAACTACATCCCACTAAGTTCAGTACAGCTTGCTCCCATGTAAGTATGCATAGGATTGCACCCAAAGTGTGATAGGCAGAGAAGCAGTACCCAATACTGGCACTTGAGCAAGTGGTTAGGCACGGATAAGTGCTTTGTGGGTACAATCAATCCCAGAAGTTGGATTATTTTATTTAATTATTTATTTAAATTAAATTATTTAAATAAATAAAAAGAACAATCAATGTATCTTTAATTGTGACCTAATTCGATCTACTCTGCAGCAGGCAGACGCCACCATGTCCCAAACTTTAAAAAAAAAAGATCAGTGTTGAGTGGTCTACTTAAAGAAAGAACATAATTCTTGTATTCTACAAATGTGATCTAAGTTGCATACTGTGGTCAGGCTCCCTTAACATAACTTGTGGTGTGAAGGGCAGGATATAAATATTTAAATATGTAAACAAACAAACGTAAGAAATGCCTTGCTGGCTTTGACCAAAGTCCATCTTGTCCAACATCCTTTGTAAGAATCCTTGCAGCCAGCATGTGCTGGGTGGATCACCAGAAACTGGTGCATCAGTGTCAACAGGGGCAGGACTTGGGGGCAGAAGTCTGGGGCCCCACTTGGGAGAATAAGCAGGGTGGCTCCAAATATGTTGGGGTTGATTTATCACATTCTGAAGCAAGTGAAACAATGCACATTACCATCTAATGAGTGGATGGGCTGTTAGGCTGTTAAGTCCAATTACCTGTGCCATTGCACTGGTTAATCATGATCAGCCTTCTGTCCACTCCTGGCTTAGATGAAAGCATCAAAGGTGTTGGTTGGCAGCTGTTAGCTCCAACAGTCAAAAGTTTTAACATTAATTTTCAGAGGCTGCTGCCGACTTTGCATATCAAATGATGGAGATTAACAAGGGATAGTGAAAGCTCTGAGGACATGCTCTGCTTATGAACCACCTAGGAATATTGTGCTGGTTTGGTCATGTCAGAAAACAGAATCCCTGGCTAGAGGGTAGTGGGTTATTTATTATGCTCTTCAGATGCTATTGACACTCAGTTAAACCCTACAATATAAAAAAAATGCAGTTCAATATCAGATGACATGGAAGAGCAGTCTTCGTCAGCCTGCTACCCTCCAGATATTTTGGACTGCAACTCTCCTCAAACCCAGCCAGCATAACATGATGGGAGTCATAGTCTGAAAAATCTGCAGGGCATCACATTGGCAATTACTGTGACACAGGGGTACCAACTTGAATAAAATATTGTGGGGCCCAGATAAGCGCCCCCCACATAATCAGCCACATGACACACTGAACACACACCATTTGAATGGGAATGCTTATAAACTTTGTGCTGGCTCAGACCCCTCAAATATTTTATTGTGGCAGCTGAAGCCCCTACAGCCCCTAGGAGTTGGCTCCTATGCTGTTATAGCCATAGAGCAGGAGGGATTCAAGTATGCCATGCCAGAAAAGCCTATGGGACTAGGGATAAGCATACATAGGAAGCTGCCTTACATCAAATCAGACCATTGGTGCATCTAGCTCAGTATTGTTCACACCAGCTGGCAGTGGCTCTCCAGATTTCCAAATGGGAGAGGCTCACTCCTACTTGGAGATTCTGGGGATTTAATCTGGGACCTTCTGAATGCAAAGCAGATACTCCACCACTGAGCTAGAGCCCTGTAAAACATGCCTAGCAGGCTCAGCATGTCACATGCAGCTTCAGCAAAAGCTGAAACCAGACTCTTTTAGTCCCCAGCCAGTCTCTGACTATGGGAAGGGAAAATCCCTTTCTAAGCTAAATATGGGGATCCATTACTGACATGGGGACAAATAGAAGAAGATGCATGGAATAGAAGAGTATGGTTCCCCTTTATCACATACATAGTCGAACAAGACAACAACAAGAATCCACTGACAGCATACAAATCAATATGGCTAACCTGACCCAAAAATCCACCCCCTCACACACACAAACAAATTTCACTACAGCCAACCAAAGACAACTAACCACACCCTAGGCTACCCCCAACCTCTCTCACTACTAAAGAAATATTACAAGTGAATAGAAAGAGAACCCACACAAGTGATGCTGACACAAAATCCCACACATACACTACATAGAAGAATAGAAGCATCCCCACCCCACCCCATGCACCATGCCCACCCTTCCCCTCTTTCTACCTCTTTTCTTCCCAACCTAATACTGCATGCAACACTAATGTCTCACAGCAAATTAAACTGATTCATAGAAAACACAATTTGAAAAAAGACACAATGCACGTATTTTTGAAAACTAAGAATTTATTAATTAACATTATTTAAAAATAAAAAATATGGAGATCCATTTTAGTCTTTGGAGTCCAATCTGAAATGTGTTTACTTGGAAATAAGTTTCAGTAACTTCAGTGGGATTACCTTCCTTGAAAGTGCCAGTAGAATTAATACGCAAGTGATACCTGTTCAGAAACATCACACCCTTCCCTTCCCAAGAGCCTCCGCTTCACTTATAAGTCCTAGGGTAAAAAAGTTTGTTATAATGTGCTTACCCAAGAATCACATAACACAATGTGGAGCAGGATCCTGAGTATGCTAACTCAGATGGAGATTGGAATGACATTATTGCACAGGAAGCATGGTTTTTCCAATCCTATGTTTACCATGTGAAGGGGAAGGAGGTTTTGCAGGGGAGAATTAGTAGGCAGGAGGGAGGTGTTTAGCTTTACCTCATTGCCTACCCACTGCTTTACCTCTGGCTAACGTCTGCGGGGAATTGACCTGGGGGAAGTAGTTGTGGGGGAAATTAGTAGGCTGATCCTTATGTTTGGGACGTTTTGAAAGGGATGCCCTAGCTTTCCAGTTAACATAACTGGGATAGAATCTGTCTTGGGGGATTGTTATAGCAAGGTGATCCTGCTTATTAAGTTGGAAGCAAAGAATCTGACTGCCTATAGGCAGCCCAGAGTTCACTAGGCCACCTTCTAAGCATACTGTAACATCAAAGCTAATTCATAAAAAGCAAACTATTCAGAGTCTAATCTTTGTTTTAAAAACCATCCGGATTCTCCATTTAGCCTGTTTTGAGGAGATGGTGGCCCCAAATAGGGTTATATACTAAATCTAGAATAGGAAGGACTGGGGAAAACAATCTGCCTTCTGTCACCAGCTCTGGGAGCGTTTTCACATTGGACCCTTAAAAAAAGCCCTGTAGTGTTTGTTTGTTTGTTTGTTTGTTTGTTTGTTTGTTTGTGTGCATGTATGGATGTCCATTTTAGCCAAGTGGAAGTTTTGCATTACAGATGTGGTAAATGAAAAACAAACAAACTCCTAACATTTAAAGCAGGGATGGGGAACCTATGCCCCCTGCAGATGTTGTTTAGACCAGCAACATTTGGAGGGCCACATTTGGAGGGCCTTGATTAAAGCCTTGGTTTTGACAATAGTCTGAGATAACCAGTGCTTAGTGGGAAGAAAGGTTGGGAGGGAGGCCTGTGAGGTGAATTGCTAGGGTCTAGCTACTTTTGGCCAGCTATTCTTTTTTGTGGTGGGGTAGGGGAAGAAGTACAACAGAGTGGTTGTAGTAGATTCGACCTCTGGAGTGACAGGGGATGTCAGAAAGATCTGACTGACTAAATGTTTTAGAACTGCCTCTTGGAGTATAGACCCAATGAGATGTGGCTACTGCTCTGTACAGAGCCCTGTGATCTGAAAGACTGGGGGAGGGGGTGCTCCTAACACCTCCCTAAATGACATAGTTACAAGAACCTGTAGGTTTCAGTTCTGACACCAAGATGCTGAATGGGGCTTATTTTCCCCCTCCCCCATGCCTCAGTTTCCCCTGCTGGCCAGGGTTGCTAGAAGGATATTTGAGCAAGGTGAGTGCTGAGCATTGTGAAGATGTTGACACAAGCATGACTGAGATGCTTACACAGGGGACTATTCCCTCTTGTAAATTCCACAAGTCTTGCCCATTGGAGCAGGAACCTGGGATGGTGATAGTTGGGGGATGGGTACTGTGGAGCCGGAAGTTATGTAGGACTCTTTCGGTATCACCGGAGAAATGCCTGTGGGCTCTAGGAATGCAGATAAAGAGCTATTTCCCCCTCCTGGTCTGCCACCCTGCCTGCCACCAGTCAGGGTTATGGTGCAGGTGAGTCTCCTAAAGCCTCTGGGATGCAGCTGGAGGTCTGCTGGGTCAGTGCTCTCACCCACCCTAGGGGCATGGGGGTGGGGGCTGTCACTGGTTAAAATACAGAGAGTGTGACAGAGTAGGCAAACCAAAGAGGTTCACTGGTGTTGCACATGGCAGCTTGATTAGGCATAGGGATGGATTATCTGGCTGAACAATCATAACATAAAATCATGCATTGCCTCTATTAACAGGGCTTGGGATCTATGTGGCTTTCAACAAGGGCTCCGCATTCAAGAGACTCTGCTAGAAGTATCACTTAGCATGTTATAGTTCAGGGAAGAACCACCTTTGGCCCGTCAGAAGATGGATTCCATCTCCCATCAGTCCCAGGCAGCATGGTCAGTGGTTAGGGATGAGGGAACCTGAAATCCAATGATGTTTGTGTATGTTTACAGCAACAAGCTAACCTGATAATACTTGGACTTTTGCCAGCATCCTCACCTTCTCTCCAGAGCAGGCAGGCATGCTGAAGGCATAGCTTCTGAGGCATGATGCGAGGTTCAAAATGTATCACCTGAGCATGAGGGGTGCTCTTGTTCAGCCCCTCCTTTCCTCTCCATCCCCACCCCCATTGCTGGTTTCTTATTGCTCTTGACTTGAGTTTCATCAAGTCCAAGGGTCTGCATATCCCTGGGCAACAGGATCCCGCCCACATGTCCTTATCACTCCATCTTTCTCAAGAATGTCAGTCTCTGTTTGCTTCTGGTGCCTGAGCTCAGAGGTGGAGATAAGGCCCAGGAATAGTTGCCTCACCTCTTCTCCACCCATCACCGCCCCCCAGCCCCAGCTTCCTTCTCCTTGCTCTCTGAACCAAACCTCCCTCACCATGATTTGCAGGGAGCTTAAGTTAGGCCAGACCAACATCCTCTGGGCTCCTCCAGATTGGAGTGTGCGTGCATGCATGCATGGGCGGAGGTAGGGAGGTTTGTGGGTGTATTCTGCAACATGTGATTGATGCAATAATATTGCATTAGTGGTGGATATATACTGAACTGTTCACACATCATTCTGCTTTATTAGATGTTCTGTGATGCTCCCTCAATATGATTGCATTATTGCCATCTGGGCGGGGTACTGTTGCACAGTAGCACAAGAAAAGCAGGCAGAAAAAGAAGAAGAAGCCACCAAACCCAGAACACCAATGGTATAGAAAGTTATAGAATTCCATCAAAAGGTTACAGGATATAGATTGGCTGGAAACAAAGTAGTACGTCCACCCCAAAACCTTTGCAAGTGCATACATTATATAAAGTGGGACAACAGCCCCAATACCATCATTAGCACAAAGCATCATGAATGCTTATGAACAGGCTGCTGGTATTCGTTTGTGAGCTGCTGGTGGTCTTTCCCCCTCTCAAACTGATAGGGGAAAGAGTACTAGTTCTAGGGTCTAGTGCTCAGCTCCAGCCATCGTTCTCTGACTCTACCAAGACAATTGATTTTCCAAGCACCTCAAGCAACTGTCCCTCCTGGAGGTGGCTTTCATGGTCCCCATGATGCCTATTCACTGCTCAGTGCTCCTGCAGGAATAAGTGCCATTCTTTGCTTTCCAGACCAAAAGTTGCCAGCAACTTAGTGGAGCTGGTATCAATTTGTACAACAGTGGATACTTTTCTGAGCAGCACAGAAATACGCAGGCTGGGTAAATTCCCCCTGTCTATCCAAGGCCTGTTAGCAGAGCCCTGGTCCTCTCCAAGAAGTTGAGCTGCAGAAACTTCCAGCTCTGCCTAATTAATACTGTGGGTTGTATTTAACCTTTATTTAGCACAAGCAATGTGTACAGTGCTGTATAAAACAGAAACAATGTAGTTCCTGCCCTTGCTTGCCACGTGCCATTTCTTTACCTTGCCATTAAGGCTTATTTGCTAATTTTTAAAACCCAACTCTTCCTCCAAGGATCTCAAAGTGGTATATGTAGTTCTCTCCCTCATCCCTGTTATCCTCACAATAACCCTGAGAAGTAGGTTAGACTGAGAGATAATGACTAGTCATCCAGTGAGTTTCATTACTGAATGGGGATTTGAACCCCAGGTATTCCTTGTTTTCTAGGCTCTATACCACACTAACACTTACCAGCCCTTCTCTAAAGTGTACTGTAGATCTGTCCACTATAATATAAATCGGAGAAGGCTAACCTGCAGCAGCTGGACTGTGAACCCCATTACCCCTGACCACTGGGATTGTTGGCTGGAGCTAATAGATGTTAGAATCCAACAATGTTTGCAAGGCCACAGGTTAGCCACTCCTGTAGGTTACATTTTCTGGACAAGGAGCAAATGGACAGTGCTGGTATTGCCAAATGATTAGTAAATATAGTTCCTATCCCCACCTTTCACCATGGACAACTTCTTCATAGCATCACTGACTGCATGCCCTGGAATGTGGCTTCCATTCTAAGGGTGTGGAGAGGGAACCCTGGAGAATATTTGTGGCTGAATATATGTGGGTATAGTGTTGGAAGCAGGGCTTGCTGAATTTTGTCCTTTTACTGATGAATTGGACTCAGTAACTGAGGCAAGAAAGGAGGAGAACCTCATCCCTTTCATATGTGAGCAGGTACCGCTCCATGTGCTGTTTACTGAGCATTCAGCCTGATTTGTTTGCAGAGAAATTAGACAACATTAATGAGGCTGAATGATGTTGCATCAAAGCAAGTGTTATCTCACACCCTCCAGTGCATTTCTGTAACTTCCCTTATTGCAAAAAGTGCAGTCTTTGGAGAAAATGGGCTTGTTACACAAGAGCTGCCAATCAGGTATAATTGTGCTGCCTGAATTTGTCAATATGTGGTTGAATCCCACCAGAAAATAGCAGCAGTCTGAAAATGTGCCCTGTATTTATATTTACAATTTATGATTATCCCCTTGGATGGTGGGAAGGGCAGACGTGTTATGTGCTTCACCAAATATCTAGCACCTTGTTAACAAAATCCCACTTTTTTACTGCTCAACATGTAGCCCCCATGCTGTTAGCCTTGGGATAATTGATTGGGCACTGAGGCTTACATAGCTACTATAGTTTGATCCTTTCCTCTTCTGCTGCTTTCTCCAAATCCTTCATTGTAGCTCAAATTGCACCATGGTACAGCAGCCTCAGCACCTAATGTTGGGGATTCTTTCTGAGAGTATCTGTTCCTATATCTGGGCATCAGAGGTGTTTCTTTAGAACTTGCCTTGTGGTCAATGAATTAAAGCACCTGCCTTGTGCCAATTGGCTTTCTTGTTGCAGCTCTATGCTGACACCTTCTGGCTGCAGCTGGAATTAGCATATATGTGAATCAGTTCTGAATTTATTCCCATTGCAGAAGAATATGTACCTTGTGATTCCCTATGTAATTCTCCCATTGCTCTGGGTAAATGATATAGCCTGGAAGAGTATGAATGTGAGGTGAAGGTGATGGGTACAATGGCTATTCCCTGTGCAGCTGACTGTGAGGAATAACAAACAAAGTCTTGTCTGAAGGCTGTATTAAGAGGAGTTATTTTGATGAGAGGAACAGCCCATGTATTTGGATTCACTAACTCAGGAGTTAGCATTTTAACATGGTGTTCTGGGGCCCTGACATGTCTAGAGCTAGTCCTTATTCTTGGTCTGCAATTTAACATTTGTTTTAAACTGGTTTTAATATTGTACTTTATTTTTTTAAAAAAGCATTGCTGTACTCCACCCAGGAACCATATGGTGAAGGGTGGGTAAGAAATTGAATAAAATAAAATAAATAATAATAATCTCACAAAACCTGATGTAGCCAGATTCACCCAAGGGACTCATCAGCTTGTTTGTTTCTACAGTATGCAAAGTTAGGGTGATTTGGAGTGGTTTGTTAACTGTTGTTAGAAGGAAAAGTGAGCCAGAGATGGGGATGGGAACCCAACTATGTAACCCCAAACTATGTAACCCTCACCTTTCCTATGGTGTTTTAAGGAAATAAATAAATCTCTCTCATATATAAAACACTGTTTGTTGCCTTCTGTAGCACCTTATCTCTTGAGGTCCAGAACAAACAGTGGTGTGTGTGGTTGTAGAAACTGGGATAGCCCTTTGTGCCTGCCCTGTTTTACTAGGGACAAAGGCCAGCCCTGGCCATATATGACCTTTCCTCTGAATGCAGGGGCGGTTTTTTTGCCTCACCCTTGTGCTGCTGCTGCATTGCTCTTTGCCCTCTTCTCAAGGCTGAGTGAAACGTGACCTAAGGAGTGGGAGGGTCAGGCCTTTCATCCTTGCAGATAGTTGGCCACATTCCAAGGTCACACATGGAAGGGCTTTGCTGTCTTTTTGCAGTTTGGGATGATTCTCCCCTCTTTTTCCACACACAAAACCACACATTCCAATGTGGGCTGCTTCTCTGTTGTGATGTCCCAGGATTTCATGAAATACAGTGGTACCTCGGGTTAAGAACTTAATTCGTTCTGGAGGTCTGTTCTTAACCTGAAACTGTTCTTAACCTGAAGCACCACTTTAGCTAATGGGGCCTCCTCCTCCTGCTGCTGTGCTGCATGATTTCTGTTCTCATCCTGAAGCAAAGTTCTTAACCCAAGGTAATATTTCTGGGTTAGTGGAGTCTGTAACCTGAAGCGTATGTAATTCAAGATACCACTGTATGTGTGAATATTGCAGCATGAGTGAAGTGGTGTTTTAGGACATTCTGACTCTGAACCTAGCACACGCACACACCCTCTTTAGATAGAAATGTGTTTTACTTCATTTTATTTCAGTTGTGGGAAACCAGCACTGCTGTATTCAGGATGGGGGGGACTTCTGCTTGTTCTGATGAAAGGGGCACTGGACCTCTGCCTCAAAGTCCTGCCCTGACAGCACCAATGTACATGTGATCACCTGGGTCATTACCAATCAATTGGCATCCTGCAAGAAACTCAGTTTGGCTGCTCTCAGAATGGCCTGTGCAGGTATTCCAGGGTTAATGTAAGCGTTTAGGTCTGTGCAGGACTTTAGTCACAAGTGACATATTTCGTGACTCATTTACTTGTAAGCCAAATCAGTGAGGTTCAGGAATAGGGCATGGAGGGAAAATAGGACAGTAAAGCAATGAATTTAATATTGTTCGGTATGGACAGAAGCAAAAGAGCATGACACGCCCATGTGGTGTGTATATCTATATATTAATAATGAGTTCCTGATACCTAGAAAAAACTTCTAGGTTCCTGATACCTAGAAAAAACTTCTGGGGATGCTACAAAAATAATAGAGGTTTATCTACAAATCCTGCAACTCTGTGCACATGCATACAACATCTCTCTAACTTTGCCAAACGTTCTCTTATGCATTTTAAAAAGTGGTGTGGGTGAACCCATGTTACTTGTGCAGGAACAAGGGCTGAGCTGAGAAACTGGGCCCCTCCAGATTACCTGTTTCTTGAACTTTCACCCTGACTTGCTTTACACAGAGATTAGACTACAGTATGACCAGTCTTTAATGAGCTTTCATTTTGATTTGTTTACAGGGCAGTTAAATGGCAATCATCTCCCATCTTGTACCCATCCTGATCTACTTTGGAGTGTTTACACATCTTCTTGTTAGTCATTAGTTTATCCCACACTTTTCAATGCATTCTCCAATCATTTTCCAACTGCAGAAAGTCTTTTTTTAAGGAGGATTTGTTGTGCACTGGAGACTTTTAATCCACATTAACTGCACACACTTAAAGTCCCAGTATGTGCTTGAATCCCTCCTGCAAAATCCTGACAATCTAGAGGGACCATTATGTCTCTATGTAAGGGAGAGGTACCACCTTCTCTGGAGGATTGAAGGGGCCCAACACAACGTCTTTACGTCACATCTTTATGACATGATGTCTTTATGTCCTGATGACACACACACAATGTCATGCTACGTCAGGACATCACACATGGGGCCCTCTGAACATTGAAGGGGTCTGGACCCCTAAGAAAGAGATTGTGGGGCCCACAGTGCCTTGGCCCCCAGGAGCCAGTGCCCTTGATGTAAGGTGGTTTTTATTATTATCCCCAATTAGCTTCTGAACCCAATCAAAGTGCTGATTTTGATCTATAAAGCCTTACACAGCTCAGGACCGCAATACCTAAGGACAGCCTCTCCTCTATGTCCTCACTCCCTGAGAGGTTCAGAGGGTGGCAACACAAGAATGAGTCTTTTTTCTGTGGTGGCCCCCAATCTGTGGAATGCTCTCCCCAGAGAGGCTTGCCTGGCACCATCATTGTATGGCCTTTGTCCATTAAATAATCTGTGGTCTGTTAAAGCTGGGGGAGTGGCTGTTATTATGATTATTTTATTATTATGCTGTCTATTATTGTGCTTTTTATTAGGTTTTTATTGTTATGCTCTATAAAATGTGTTCTTAATGTTGTACAGCACCCTAGGATCTTTTGATAAAGGGTTGTATATAAAATTATTATTATTATTATTAAAATTAGAGAGGGGTTTAACAAGAATGTAGAATATATTTTGAAAAGCAAAGTGACTTTAGCATCTAGCAGTGGACTGAATTGCTACCATGTCAGGATGTTATCACATCATTTCGCTGCATGTGTGTTGACCCAGGTGTGGCTCTTTGTTGCCCAGATGGCAAATGTTCTGGACTGTGGCTAAGCAATGCTTGATATGGTGGGGAATTTAATCTAGGCTACACATTTACACATTGCAAAACAAAACAAAACAAAACAAAACAAAACAAAACAAAAACAGATTTCAGTATACCTAAAGGAGCGTCTCCACCCCCATCATCCAGCCCAGACACTAAGGTCCTCCTCCAAGGGTCTTCTGGTCGTTCCCTCACTGCAAGAAGTGAAATTACAGGGAACCAGGCAGAAGGCCTTATCAGTAGTGGTGCCCTCCCTGTGGAATGCCCTTCCTTCAGATGTTCAGGAGATTAAGAACTACATAACGTTTAGAAGACATCTGAAGGCAGCCCTGTATCGGGAAGTTTTTAATGTTTGATGTTTTATATATTTTGTAAGCCACCCAGAGTGGCTGGGGAAACCCAGCCAGATGGGCGGCGTATAGATAATAAAAGTATTATTATTATTATTATTATTATTATTTACTACTAGTACTGCTATTACTGTTAATACAGTATTACTATTACTGCTCTCTGCCACCCTTTCAAGGAAAGGATTGTCCTTTGTCAAGAACAACACATGGCCACCCCAATCTAATCCAAGTTTTGTACTTCCAAGTAATGCTCTCCTCTGTGTGTAGGTGCATGATGCTAATCTATTTCTATTCTGTCACTTTTCACCCACTTCCCATAGCGCTGCAAGGATCGCCTAAACTCTCTGGCCATCTCGGTAATGAACCAGTGGCCAGGGGTAAAGCTGCGTGTGACGGAGGGCTGGGATGAAGATGGGCACCACTCAGAGGAATCACTGCACTATGAAGGCCGTGCTGTTGACATCACCACCTCTGACCGTGACCGCAACAAGTATGGGATGCTGGCACGTTTAGCTGTTGAGGCTGGCTTCGACTGGGTCTACTATGAATCTAAGGCTCACATTCACTGCTCTGTCAAATCTGGTAAGGACCAGTTTTGAGATGGGATTGAGGGAGATTGGCAGGAATGGGGGAGGTAGTGGGAAAGTATCTGTGAATCATGAATAAGGGAGATAGGCACAATTGAAGAAAGGTTTGGGGTAATGAAAGGTGGAGTGGGTAAATTATAAGGTTGAAGAGCACATTTTTGCTTGTATGGGTCACCGTGGGATAACAGTAGCAACGCTGTACTCCATTCTTACTGTTCATCAGAACTGGGGAACCTGTGGACCTACCAGTATTGTTGAACTCAAACTCCCTCCAGCCACAACCAGCATGGCCAATGATCAGGGATAATGGGAGTTGTAGTCCATTAATAGCTGGTGAACCACAGATATTCTCCCATCCCTGCATGCAATTAAATACCTTATGTTAATGTTAGCTAATCTTGGTTTGGCTTAGTTCCCCCGAGTGTCTCCCTCACTGGGCTAGGACCAAGCACACCTGCTCTAAGATCTGGTTGTTAAAGCCACAGGAAATATTTCCCTGCAAATACTCTCCCAATTGAACACCTGGCTAATATTTTTCATCTGAGCTGCACATCCTCTCATCCAGAAAAAAAAAGTAGATTTCTACATGCGGTGGGCAGCAACGGGTTTGGTCCAGCCCTAGGTATATTAAGGACAGTAGGGGCCTGAGTTGTTTGTTGGGATTAGGTGCTGAGGTTCTCCCCCTGTTGGCCAGAGTACCACACTTTGACTGTGGCATCTTGTTCCTATCCTTTGACCATTAGCATGAGCTGCTGGTGTTCCGGCCCTTTCCAGACCCACAGGGTCTCTGGTTGATGGGAAGGAAGTGCCTTTGCCCTGCCTTGAGCTTATACTGCCTGACCCAACAGCCGAGTCTCCACCTACCTGACTGCAGCACACCAGGAGAGATCAGCGCTGGAGAAAGAGACTGGCTCAGCCAGAGTGGAGCACAACCTTCTCCCCTCTGGCACCAATATGGACTGTGCCACTTTATACTCTCCAGGAAGTAACTGTGCCAGCCAAGTGGCTAAGAAACAAGCACTTTTTGTCCCTTTGGACTTTGGGTCCCCAAAGCCTTGATATCTACAAAGCTGCAAGTTAGGTCTAAGTGTGGTGGATATAAAAAATTATGCATAAATCTTCAAATGGTTGCACTGGGTACTGTGGCCTGCTACCTCCAAGCTGGGCACCTTGACTGTGGAGCTCTACAGACTGTCCATTTCCTCTGAGCTCCACTAGCAGGAGTAGGAAAACACTTTTCATTTGTCTTTAGATGCTGCCACATTCCTGGGATGCTGTGTCTGCTTCTGGGTGCCCATGCTTCCAAAAGGATGTTGCAACCGTACAAAGTGCCAAAGACTGGGAAACTCTCTTGGTAGTAAATGACTAGAGGAGCAGCACAATCTTGCAGGGAAAGCACTGGTTGCTGGGGGGTTGGCAACAGCTTTGATGGAGACTGGGTGAGGCAAAAAGGATGAATGTGAGCCAACACTGAAAAGTTTATCCTGGGTGCAAGTTTTATTACAGGTGGAGACAAGCACTTGAGTACAGGCTATTCTGGAAGGGAGGCATTGCTTCAGTATTTCAGGCTGATGGATGGTGGGTAGGGCAAATGTATAGTGCCAGGATGGCTAACCTGTGGCCTGCCAGGTATTTGGACTCCAGCACTCATCAGCCCCAGCCAGCAAGACCAATAATGAGCGTTGATGGGAGTTGTAGTTCAGCTGCATCTGGAGGGCTTTGGGTTGGTCACTCCTGATGCAGTGGAACATACTCAGTACAGAAGGAATGTCCTGGCCTGTGTAAGATGAAGTGTGAGAGAAGCAAACACTGGTTTGATGGAGGACTTTTAAGTGTCTGGAAATGGTGTGTATTCAGGGCAGCTGGCCTGCCATAAGTACCTTAATAAATGGCCTTTATTTTTGTACCATTTGTGTGGCCTGGTCTGTCTGTCCTCTGCCCTCCCCCAATCTCTTCATCCACTTGGCTTCTGTAAGTCTTATCTCCTTTTTAAAAAATGAGCTATACTAACTTTTTATATTTGAACTTGCCCTTTTCCTAGAGAGTTGGGCTGAAACCAAACTAACAACAACTACCACTACAATCCCTCCAGGTTGCACACTAGCTTGGCCATAGCCACTGAACCTGATCCCATAGCAAAAAAACACACAAAACCCTCTTTTAGAACAGGCTCGGTGTATTTTTACCTAGAAGGCTTAAAATGATATTTTTTAAAATGAACATACATCCTACACTGGCTCAAATGTTCGTTTGATTTCTGTTCCATGGATGAATGCCAATTAACTGAACATTCACAAAAATGTCTCCTGTAAAGCACTTATCAGACTCTGGAAGGGGATTCTTTCATTGCACCTCTATGTATCTTCATTGTTTGGACTTGGCACAGAGATGGCACAGTCTTGCTCATGGTACCAGGAGCACCTTCTTGACTGTATCATCCATGTAGCAAGCAGGTCATAAGAACAGAGGAAGCTGCCTTTTTCAATGTCAGACCACTGAGTATTATCTGAACTAACTGGCAGCAGTTCTTTAGGGTTTCAGACAGGAGTATTTCCCAGTTCTACCTGGAAATGCTGGAGATTGAACCTGGGACCTAAGCATGTGCTCTTTCACTGCGCTGTGACCCTTCCCAAACAATGAAGATACACTGTGTATTGATTTTTACTGTTTCAATTGACATATGGTATGCTCAAAAGGGCACCCTTGGTCACTTGGCCATGACTATATCATCTGTGAGGCAAGACTGAACAACGGAGATATGCAGATGCATGACTATGGCATGGCATCTGCTAAATTCTCCATTTTTAAGTGTCTTCTTTCCACATGGTGACAATTTTTAGCATTTCATATAGACATTGCAATTGGTTTCAAATGAATTATATGAGTACGGCAGACCATTTTTATTATTTACTTATTGCACACATGGGACTAAGAGAGAGAAAGAACGAAAGGGAGAACATGCCTATAGCAGCTCACTCTCTGAGTTGCTCTGCAGTACCAGCTCCATTGTTCTTTACATACCAACATCTGTTTGCATGTGGCTAAATCTGACCAACAGTAGCAGCAGATGTTGCACAACACTGAGATTATCTCACAAGTCAGTTGCATGCCAGATCCAAAGGTGAGCTTGGGGCTGTGATGGCTGCTCCCTGTAGACAGGGACCCCCATTCTTACAAACGGTGAAGTGAATAGGAGAAAGAAAGGCACTGCCCTCTTGGCCCTCTTCTGCAAGGCTGTGGATGGCTGTTTGTTCATTTTAGAATCAGTGCTTTTTTTAAGGGGGGAAAAAGATTCCAGTGCTCACCATGAAGTTGTTACAGTAAGCGCTACACTTTTAACAGGGGTGGATGGGGGCTACTGATACTGCATACCCTTGAGTGCTCCCTGAAAAAAGAACTGTTTAGAATCATTACTGAAAAACAACCAACTGAGAATTGGAGGAAAAGAGTACTGTTTTTGTTAAGTGCAAGGGAGTTGGACATGAAAAGTGCCTAGAGAGAGCGGGACATATTCTCTGCTACCTTGGGGAGGCTCTCCTTTTATCTTAGGGATCTGAAGAACTAGCTAGAGGGAAGTCAATGCTGCATAAATCACACATGATACAATATGCTTTACATTGCCATCATCGCACTGTTGTATGGAGTTCCTGCTAGCAGGTAATAATAATAGTAATAATAATAATAATAATAATAATAATAATAATAATAATAATAATAAATTTATACCCTGCCCATCTGGCTGAGTTTCCCCAGCCACTCTGGGCAGCTTCCAATCGTGTGTTAAAAACAATACAGCATTAAATATTAAAAACTTCCCTAAATAGGGCTGCCTTCAGATGTCTTTTAAAGATAAGATAGCTGCTTATTTCATTCACATCTGAAGGGAGGGTGTTCCACAGGGCAGGCGCCACTACCGAGAAGGCCCTCTGTCTGGTTCACTGTAACCTCACTTCTCGCAATGAGGGAACCGCCAGAAGGCCCTCAGCGCTGGATCTCAGTGTCCAGACTGAACGATGAGGGTGGAGATGCTCCTTCAGGTATACAGGACTGAGGCCGTATTATTTATTATTATTATTATTTGTTTTCCATGGGATACTGTGAGAGCAGGATACTGAATTAGATGGGCCCTTGGCCTCATCCAGCAGGGCTATTGTTAAGTTTTAAAGAAATTTAAATCAGTACTATTTAGAAACTATGTGCGCTTTACCAGCTTTCTGATTGTTTGCTGGGTTATGTAAGCTTCAGAAGCCATAGCTCCCTTCTTGAAAAGTAAGTACAGTGGTACCTCACAAAACGAATACCTCGCAAGACGAAAAACGCGCAAGACGAAAGAGTTTTCCGTTTTTTGAGTCTTTCCGCAAGACGAATTTCCCTATGGGCTTGCTTCGCAAGACGAAACGTCTTGCGAGTTTGTTTCCTTTTTCTTAAAGCCGCTAAGCTGTTAATAGCCGCTAAGCCGTTAATAGCTGCTAAGCCGCTAATAGCCGTGCTTCGCAAGACGAAAAAACCGCAAGACGAAGAGACTCGCGGAACGGATTAATTTTGTCTTGCGAGGCACCACTGTATTTCTTCTTATTGTGGTCCTTGTTTCTCAGGCTACTTGCTGAGCAGATCTATTCTGATGCTCTTAATTGGCTGTTGAGCCCACCCATTTTTAGAGGGTGGCTTTTCCTACCCTTTCACTGAACGCTGATGGCTAAAGAATGGATTCTTCCTTTACATGTCATTAATTTCCCACCTTTTCTACTTCCAAGCAGAAGCCAAATCGTAAATACAGATCTTAACCAAAGAAGCACTACAAGTAGACTGAGGCAGATTTACTGAAGGGCAGTAAAACTGTATTTGCCAAACCTATAAAGCAGTTAGAGAATCATAGAATCACAGAATCTTAAGAGCTGGAAGGGACCCCAAGGGTCATCAAGTCCAAACCCCTGAAATGCAGCAGCTAAAGCATCCATGGCAGATGACCATCCAACCTCTGTTTAAAAACCTCCATGGAAGAAGAGTCCCACCACCTCTTTTGGTAGTCTGTTCCACTGCTTCCGAATGTTTAGTCAGAATCGCCTTTCTTGCAACTTGAAGCTATTGGTTCGAGTCCTACCCTCCAGAGCAGGAGAAAACAAGCATGCTCTCTTTTCCATGTGACAGCCCTTTGAAGATGGCTATCATATCTCCTTTCAGTCTCCTCTTTTCCAGGCTAAACATACCCAACTCCTTCAAGCGCTCCTCATAAGGCTTAGTTTCCAGACCCTTGATCATCTTGGTTGCCCTTCTCTGCACATCTTCCAGCTTGTCAACATCCTTCTTAAATTGTGGTGCCCAGAATTGGACACAGTTTCCAAGTGTGTGCACTTGGACTTACAGTCAGTGCAAGCCAGTTTTGAGTGTCTGCATTTGTATGTGGAGAGCAAATTATTGCTTCAAACACAGTGAGCAGGGAGGTAAAGCAGAATAGGGTGGTACTATTACTTCCCTTGATCTGGACACTATACTTCTGTTGATACAGCCTAGAATAGTATTAGCTTTTTTGCTGATGCATCATACTGTTGACTCATGTTAAGCTTGTGGTCCACCAAGACCCATAGATGCTTTTCACATGTACTGCTAGTAAGCCAGATGACCCCCATCCTATATTTGTGCATCTGGTTCTTCCTGCCTAAGTGCAGAACCATACATTTGTCCCTATTGAAATTCATTTTGTTAGCTTGCACCCAGTTCTCCAATCTGTTCTGGTCATTTTTAATTCTGATTCTGTTTTCTGCGCCATTAGCTACCCCTCTGAGATTGGTGTCATATGCAAATGATGAGCATCCCCTCAATTCGTTCAATCAAGTCGTTTATAAAGATGTTGAACAACAATGGGCCCGGGACAGAACCCTGTGGCACCCCACTTGTCACGTTTTTCCGGGATGACAAGGAACTATTAATGAGTACTCTTTGAGTTTGGTCAGTCAACCAGCTACAAATCCACCTAAGAGTTATCTCTTTCAACCCACATTTTACCAGTTTCCTCGCAAGAATATCTTGGGGGACATTGTCAAAAGCCTTAATGAAATCAAAATACACTACGTCCATAGCATTTCCCTGATCCACCAAGTTTGTAATTATATCAAAAAAAGAAATCAGATTGGTCTGGCATGACTTATTTTTGAGAAAACAATGCTGGGTCTTAGTAATCACAGCATCCTTTTCTAAATGCTCTCAGATCGACTGTTGAATTATCTGTTCTAGGACCTTCCCTGGTATCGATGTCAAGCTCACTGGTCAGTAGTTGCCTGGCTATTCCTTTCCCCACTTTTTGAAGATGGGGATAATATTTGCCGGCCTCCAGTCTGTAGGGACCTCACCTGTTCTTCAAGAAATCTCAAAGATAATAGACAAAGGCTCTGAAATTACATCCACAAGCTCCTTTAGTACCCTTGGTTGCAGTTCATCAGGCCCTGGAAATTTTAATTCATTTAAAGTAGCTAGGTATTCCCTTACTACCTCTTTTCATATATTGGGCTGCAGCGCCCTCCTTACATCATTTATTCTGTTATCACCAGGTTGGGCATCACTTTCCTTTTGAGTAAAGACAGAGGCAAAGTAGGTGTTGAGTAGTTCCACCTTTTCTCTGTCACCCAATAGCATTTCTCTGTGTTCCCCACACAGAGGATCCAACACTTGCTTGTTATTCCTCTTACTTTGGACATAGCCAAATAAACCTTTTAGTATTTTTAACCTCTCTTGCAAGCCTGAGCTCATTCTGAGCTTTAGGCAGCCTGACTTTCCATCTGCAACTGTTGGCTACTTATGTATACTCCTTTGTGATTTCCCCTTTCTTCCATTTCTTATACATTCCCTTCTTAACTCTCAGTTCATCTGTAAGCTACTTATGCAGCCACACTGATTTCCTTAGATGCCTCCTACTTTTCATTCTTGTTTGTATTGTCTGCATTTGGGCCTCCAGTATTTCTCCTTTTTAAAACTTCCATCCTTCTTGGACTCCCTTCTCACCAAATATTTCTGACCACATGATCACACCCAGTAGCTCCTTCAGCTTTTCAAAATTGGCCTTCTTAAAGTCCAGAGTGTGTGTCTGACTACACTCGGTTTTCCCTTGCCTCTGTATCTTCCAACCCAGGAGAACATGATCACTTCCTCCCAGGTATAACAAAGATAGTCTTTGCTATCTTTGTTATACAGTGTAAAAGATCAGTGGTAGAATATTTGTTGTTGATGTTTGAGAGTGTGCATTATTCATTTATTCATTCAAACTATGATTGGAAGGAGGAAACAGAAATAGGGGTTGCCTGCTAGCACCCTTACCACACAATTCCCAGCATATTTGAGGAAGACATGACCGTTAACCAATGTTTTTTATTTAGCTGGTGTAAATTAGTTGTGTAGATATACTCAATAAGACCATTGGATCCTAGGTGTTGGTTAATCAAGATCAGCCTTTCCCAACCTGTAGCTCTCCAGATGTTGATTGACTACAACTTCTATCATCCCTGACCATTGGCCATGCTGGCTGGTGCTGATGGGTGTTGCAGTCCAAAACCTCTGGAGGGCAATCAGATGGGAAAGGCTATTTCAGATGAATGATTAATGTGCTGTTGTGCATGTGACATCATATATCAGGCCCTCCATCCTCTCTATCTGGTAGTAGAAACTCTCCTCAGCACACCCCTTTCTCAATCCTGCCCCTACTGCCCCTGCTTTGCACTCCTCCTTGAGTGTTCCTGAATGGCTGAAATGTGTCATTGAAGTCCAATTAAACTTCTGCCCTGGATGGAGGGTGGGAAGGGGTATGTGTAGAAGCTAACCTGTATAAAGGTGAAATTTCCATTCATTGTCTTTGGCCCCACTCACCACTGGCATGTGCCCCACCCAAGGGTTTCTTAGAAAGGAATGTGGTCCTTGGACTGCAAAGTTTCCCAACTCCCCTGCTAGATGAATTAATCAGTAGTCTATATGAACTGTACTCTCCACCAACCTACAAAACAGAGGCCACTTGATTCCAGTTGAAAGGCCTCCATAACAAAACTTACCCTCATCACAACCACCCATAGCCCATCTAAATCTTACCAAATTTCATTTATGTTTACTTCTTTGCACCTTAATCAAATCTCCCTCCCTCTAGTAACTGGGTTGGTCTCTCTATTTGTTTCTCCCTCTCCCTCTCTTTGTCTAGAGCATTCAGCAGCGGCAAAGACAGGAGGCTGTTTCCCAGCCCAGGCACTGGCAACTCTAGAAAGCGGGACCAAGATTCCAGTGTGGGCACTGAGGCCTGGGCAGCGGGTCCAAGCCATGGATGAGCAAGGCCGTCCCATATACAGTGAATTCCTGGCATTTCTGGACAAGGCATCATCGGCACGGACTGCTTTCCACGTCATTGAGACGCGGGATCCACCCCGCCGCCTTGCCCTCACTGCAGCACACCTCCTTTTTGTGGGGGAGAATGCCACTGCACCCATGAAGGCTATTTTTGCCAGCCTGGTACACCCAGGCCAATATGTGCTGGTGACAGATGGGAGTGAGCTAAGACCAGCCAGGGTAGCAGCAGCCTCAGTGCAGATGGATATTGGGGCCTATGCCCCCCTCACTCGCCATGGGACGGTGGTGGTGGATGGAGTGGTAGCATCTTGTTTTGCTTTGGTGCAGGAGCAGCACCTGGCCCAGCTGGCTTTTTGGCCCCTTCGACTCTTTCGCAGCCTGGCAGGGGGTGAGCAGACTCAACCAGAAGGCGTTCATTGGTACCCTGCACTTCTCTATCGCCTAGGCCGAATGCTCCTGGCTTCGAACAGCTTCCACCCATTGGCCACAGCACAGTTTGAGAGATGAGACGACGTCATTAGGTGCCCCTTAAAGAGGGAGAAACCAGGTGTCACCTCCTGTGGTTATAGGGAGGGACTGCATGGTAGCCAGAATCCTGAATGTGGGGGAAAGGTGAGGCCACTGGCTCCCTATACCCTTTCCCAGGCATAAGGGCCAAAGAGAGGTTTTGACCTCTATCTCTGAGTTGCCCCCTTTTTGGCAGGTTACAGAAGGGGATGCCCAATGACAGGGTTGTATGCTGCTATTTTAGTTCAGGAGCCTCTGATAGAGGGGGAGTTAACCAGGTGGATGCGGGTAGTGAGTGGAGGCCTGGAAGCCTGGGGTGAATGAATGAGGGGAAGGAAATCCTGCATCTCAATATGCAGACTGGGGAAGTAGGAGGGGGTGGGCTGCTACAAGAAGGTATCTAGGAGGGCTGAGTATGGGGGGCCTGCAGGACACTTTCTCTCGGCAGACATCCATGTGGTGCTCCTCCTAGCACTGTGGCAGGCAAAGTAGCTGTAAGGAAGACGTATGGGACTCTTCCGTCGCTCTTTCCAGCTGCCAGTCAACTGGGCTTGTGAGCAGTGAGTGGGACAAGAGGTAGTGCACCAGCCCTGAAATGGAGAGGTGGGCACCAGTTATGATGAGGGAAGAGACAGTAGAAAGTGAAGGTTGTTTATAAAATCACACCGTCTTCTCTGGATCAGGTGAATTTAAGCCTGAAATACTTATAATGCCTCATTTCATTCTCAGATTCAGTAAAGAATCACTCCACCTATAATCAGTAGTGGACACTGGCAGCTTGCACCTGACCTCCAGTTGGTTGCATTGTGGCTACTTCCCAGGAGGTAGCTCAGGGGCAAGGCAGTGGTGAGGTTGAGCCAGACAAATTTGTGTTTCTCCCAGTGCATTTGCATCAGTGTTGTCACTTCACCCCTCTACCTCACAGTAACCAGTAGATCCGACTGATGGGAGGTCAGGTGAACACCGCCACCCCACCATGCCATCTGCTACTACCAATAACCATGCACTGAAAGAACAGGGGTTTGTATAGGGGAGAGAAATGTGCCTTATCAATGTGCTTTAAGTATGGAATGCTCATCAAAAGGAGGCTAAAACAGTTTAACTAAGGATGTTACCCCATGTTAAGTAATCTTGAAAGGAAATCACCTAAAGGGTAGGTTGGACATTTACACAATCCCCCCACCCCCGAGGGAATGCATCATCAAAACCATTGATTTGCATATACTAATTTATATGTAGTTGCAAATTTAGAAATAATGACTTGTTATTTAAATAGAAACACACATCTCTTCATAGCAGGGAAGACAGTGACCTAGTGAGTGTTGTGTGCTGTTTCCAGGTGATAACTGTAGATGGGCAACTTCAAGCCTCCCCACTCCCCTACTGCTCTCCTTTCTTAGGATTCTTTCTTTTTAATCCAGATTCACAGTAGGCAGCCCTTGAAATAAAGAACTGTCCTTTGCCACCCCTCCAAACAGAAGGTTGTCCTCTGCAATGTAGGACATATTGACTGTCCTGCTGGAGAGCAGGACTTGGAATACTTAGTTTCTGTTAGAGCAAACTGGGACACGGGGAGGAGAAATGGAGGGGCAGGAGAGATGGATTCCTTTTGTAAAACCATCCTTTGCTTCCTGAAAGTACTGGAGAAGGATATATATTATTGGGTTGTAATTACTGAGTAGATAATCTTCCTCCATTATCACAGCACTCAGTCAGGTCAGTCAACCCGGCAGAGGTTCTGATGCCTGTGCTTATGTGAGGGAAGAAATGCACTGTTTACTACATGCTCAATTTTAGCTGTTCTGTCCTGGATATTCTCAGAAATAACATGGTATCTCAGGATGGTGGAACTACTTGTTCCTATGAGACCACACTTATGCAGCATCGTGGGCGTAACATTTGCGGGAGAGAATCAGTTTGATTGTTTGTTTTTTGGTGGGGCGTTGTGTAACAATTTCCCAACCAACCAATTCTCTGATGCAATCCCTTCCCTGGCCTTTTTTTAAAAAAAGCTCAGCCACATTTCAAGAAAGGAAAGAAACCCAGATTTTTTGGGGGAGGGGGGATGATGACGACAGAGATTACCTGGGAGAGCACTGTAGGTAGGGGGAGTGTTAAACAGTCCCATCTACTGATTCATCCTTGTACACATGCATGCACACAACAATCAGATTCCCTTGGTAAACATGGGTTTGGGAAGATGCATTTGCCAAGGAGATGCACAGGTCCATTCTTGGAGCCTCTTCATGTGTCAGAATTTTGTTCCAAGGAAATAAATTTTGTGTAGGAAAAATACATATCATGCACACAACAGTGTCTGATGAGCACTCACACTAGTTTTCCGCATGTGCACATGTGTTGTAAAATGTGGCTTTGTGCTGTGTGTACATGCAGAACAGTAGATCCTCATGCTCACCCCAGGTGGCAGTGTACACAAGGCTTACAAATAGCTGCTTGTGCAATTGTGTGTAATAACAACTTTCAGGTGATTTGGCAGTTAAGTCTTCTAATGTAAAGAGTTCATTTATTCTCTCCCCCGCCCCCTTCTCCCCGGGACCATCCATGTGCCAAAGATGACTAATAGATTTTTTTTGTGGGCAAATTGGTTATATTTTTCTCAGGCTATTAATTTTTGAAAATTTAGTTGTAAAGCTGTTGTATACAATCTTTTCCGGCAAGCAAGTAATATCCATTCTGAAAATAGTCACATGTGAAGCAGCCCTTAGATGGGTTCCAGATGCCCTAATTTCATTCATCTCCTTAAAGAAATCCCGTAGCACTTTGTGCACTAGTCAGATCCAAAATCTGCTCCTTCCCCACGCTCTTACTTCTTCCTTGTCTGGTACCAGTTAAGTCATCAAGACAACAAGGAATAAGCATGTCCCTTGCTAGCAGCGTAGCTCAGAAGGCCCCCACAGTCCCAATATTGTGACTGGGGTGGTAGCATCTGGGAAGGTATCATCTCCTACCCCATGACATTTATTTATTTGCTTGCATTTGCAGGGTGCTCAAAAAGATTTCCCTGGTGAGGAAACCCTTTTGCTGAATGACACCAAATGGGGTGGGATGGGACATTTTTTTCTAAGGATAAAAGTATTTAAGAATTATTTCAGAAGTGATACTTTAATGGGACCATTGGGAATTGCAAAGCTTTTTGTCTCTTCACTGGATGTAGATTTCCTAAACAGGCAAGAAGTCTAATAAATCTCTTGACCCACACTTGGTGTCTGTGTCTTTTCTCTCTGAGTCAAAAGACCACACACACACACACAAACACAGATATACATAGGTCTGGCTCCCAGCATACAATCTCTACTTTAACAGACATTATGGAATGATCAGGAGAATTCGAGTGTTCTGAAGGAAAAGTATGTTATTTCTTAACACAGAGGTTGCCAACCTTTTTGTGAGTATGTTTGCAAACCAGAGAAACTGTCACCACCTCCGAAAGCCAGCACACCCTGCAACACCCTACAGGCGACACTAGAATGCTTCTTTCAAGCCTAATTTCAATAGAGGGAGGGGAACCTGTGGGAACCAGAGAAGCCTATGTGGGCACTCATGCCACATTGGTGACACCTCTCTTAAAAAAAACTAGGATGCTAACAGCTGTACCCCATCCATTGCTTCTAGGATGCCTGGGATCTCTGCCGCACACATCAAATGGGACTGGTGCAGCACTTTGTGCATGTGCACTTGCAAACACAAAAATTCTAAATAGACTATAAAATTCAGCCATTTCTGGAGCAGAGCTAATCAAGATTGAACAGACCCCAATGGAGTATTCCATGTAGGCATGAAAGAGGGTTTCCATGGCTCGGTTATGAGGGGAGGAGCTTAAAAGCACTGTTGCCATCAGACAAGTTTTTGGGAAAGAAGTCGAGGGCCTCAGAATCAGCCAGACGGGCCCCAAATGCAGCACATTTACCCATATTTTGAAGAACGTGAAGATACACGTATCACCATATAAAGGGAAGTAGCTGTAAGATCATTGAATATAGTGTCTAAAATTTTCTCACTGCACCAACAAGCATCTAAGATGGGCAATCCCTGCAGCATCCTGAACTAACTTCATTTAAGTGCTACAGTAAATAAAAGTATTCAGCCAGATTCTAGACTGAGTTTTTATGTCTATTATTACAGCAGAAACACAAGCTTGAAGCACCTTAAGGGACAAGACATTTAAAAATAGTGTTTATCCTGATGATAATAATGCATTATTTGTTATTCACTGTTGTGGGGGTTTTTTTGTCCCAGTTGCTGTTGAAGCAAATTGGTGTGAGCGAAGCAAATTAAGTCTGCATGACATGTCCTGTACTCCATCTCAAGATGTTTACAGGCTGCAGCCTTTGGGCCTTCTCCATCATGCCCAGCTACCTCTTTCCTAACCTTTTTGTATGTTTGCTTGACACCCAGCCTGAAGAAAAGCACTGGAGAAGATTACATACTTTTATTTTATTTACTTATAAAAATATTTATATACTACTGCTATTTCATAGGAAAGTATCAAATTGGTTTACAATAGTACACAAAACCATACAAACCATACTTTATGAAATTTCAGTTGCTACTAATAAAGGTCTTGCTCTGCTGTGGCTTTTGGATAGTTCTTAAAATATGAATCTATGATTTTAAACTATTTTAGACTGCAGTCCTTATCTTATTTGGAAGGTGTGTGAAGGATCACAATATTATTGTGATGTAAATTGGGAGACATTATGTATCATTCTTCAACAATTTGTTCTTCTCCTTCAAAGAGAAACTCCAGCCTACAGCTGCTGAATTATAACTTGCCAGCAAATTTCACACCAAGTCTGGGGGCAGCTTGCCTACCTGAGAAAGCAATTGTCCCTCTTTAGGACCATTTAATTTACACTATTCAACTTGCTATGCCAATTTATCATCAGGGGCCACCTATATGGAGTATATCACACCTAATATGGTCAGATCTGATCTTCATTCGTACACTACACACCACTGATATATCATACATTGCTTGGCAGTTTTTCCTCATTTGGGAGACAGGAAACAAAACTTTTCTCTATGTCCTCATAGTTTGATACCTACAAACTAGGAGAGCATCCTGCAGTGGGCTCTGTTCCCGAAAAAGCTTATGCCACAATAAATCCAACCAAGTTAAATGCCTCATATATACAGCAATAGACAGTCTCCAATCCAGCAACTGAGTCAACCTAAGTTTAGGATGATTAGTATATTATTTATTTATTTAGAAAATTTCTAGACCCTTTAGTATTAAAAACCTAAGGGTTCACAATACATAATAAAACATAACAAGCTACAAAAGTGTTAAACACATCATAAAAACATAGTAAAATGTAGTGGCAGAAATACAGAAGTGAAAAATTCGATCTTGGAGGTCAGGAAATGTCTGGACAAATGTAAAACAACTGATGGCAAACATGGAAAATGCCCACTCCAGTGATCTGTAGAGCATGATGCCACCATTAAGAGTAAAGAACCTTTACTGAATCAGGAGCACACTTTCAGATGGAAAACTGTATTTTATTCTGGGCAATCTTTTGGCAGGGGGCACATGCCAATGGACAGACAAACTAGGTATGATCAGAAGCAAAAATGGACAAAAGAATTAATATGTTATCCTTGTACAGTAGGCTAGTTTGTATATACACACATATCTCTCTTCCATCTAGACAAGCAAGAGGCATTATCGAAGTTGTGGGAGACATTCAAGTCAGGAAAAAGGTGTGAAGAAGAACCAGTGAGGTGTGTGCATTGAATTGGGAATACAGCCTGGGGAGAGTCTGTGGGCCAGATAGAGCCTAGAGCATGGGTAGGCAAACTAAGGCCTGGGGGTCGGATCCGGCCCAATTGCCTTCTCAATTCAGCCCACGGATGGTCCAGGAATCAGTGTGTTTTTACATAAGTAGAATGTGCCCTTTTATTTAAAATGCATCTCTGGGTTATTTGTGGGGCATAGGAATTTGTTCATCCCCCCCCAAAAAAAAAAATATATAGACCGGCCCCCCACAAGGTCTGAGGGCAGTGGACCGGCCCCCTGCTGAAAAAGTTTGCTGACCCCTGGCCTAGAGAGTCAAATTGAATCACTGGGTCTGAGGTTCCCCACTACTGACCTAAGTGGTCAAACATGTTTGTACTGAAAGCAGTCTTTCAGACAAAACTTGTCCCAAGGCCAGGGTCAGCCTAGGATGTTTCTCACTTCAAGCAAAACAGAAAATGCCTCCCCACACCTGCTGCTGCTTCCCCTTCCACTGCCCCCCCCCCCGCCTCCGCCTCCTCTGCAGTACTCCCTGGAGCAGGCAGAGGGCAGTTGCAGGAGAGCCCAGATGAAGAGGCAATAGGTGGGCCTGGGGGAGGTGGCAAAGATGAGGTACACTCCTCGGAGGCCAAATCTGCAGCCTGAGACAACTTCCTTACCTTGTCTCATGCGCAAGATGGCCCTGCCTGAGGTTCACCACTAACTAATGCACGTGCCTCCAAGGCAGTTTTGCTTTTCTCAGTGACTGTTATATGGGGACTGCCACAACCAGGTAATTAACTCTTGGAAGCACAAGCTCACCACCTAGTGGTTATGAAAGGAAATGCTTAAACTAGAGATTACAGTGGTGCCTCACAAGACGAAATTAATCCGTTCCGCGAGTCTCTTCGTCTTGCGGTTTTTTCGTCTTGCGGTTTTTTTGTCTTGCGAAGCACGGCTATTAGCGGCTTAGCGGCTATTAACGGCTTAGCGGCTATTAACGGCTTAGCGGCTTTAAGAAAAAGGAAACAAACTCGCAAGAACTCGCAAGACGTTTCTTCTTGCGAAGCAAGCCCATAGGGAAATTCGTCTTGCGGAAAGACTCAAAAAACGGAAAACTCTTTCGTCTTGCGCGTTTTTTGTCTTGCGAGGCATTCGTCTTGCGAGGTACCACTGTAAATCATTCGTAGGATACATTTTTTGTGTCCATATTAAACAGTGGTAGTTTAATCAAACATTTAACACATTCAGTAAGAACAACTAAAAGTCTCCTGGTTTCTTAAAGACTAACAAATTTATCACCTGAGACTTCAATCTCCAGCATCTCGTGGTAGGACTTAGAAAAATATTGCTGTCTAAAACTCTGGAGACCGACTGCCAGCCAATGTAGACAATATTGAGCTAGATGGACCAATGGTCTGACTTGGTATAAGATAGCATCCTATAATCCTAACAATGATCAGTATTTATTACTACCTTAGTAATAATGAAAACAGTACTATAAGTTATGTATATATTATTCCACCCTTCATGCTACATATGGGGGCAGGGGCCTCTGGCGGAATAAAGATTTGAACTTCACCTTTCCCAAATTTTGGTTCATTTTCTTAACCTGTACACTACGCTACGCTACACTACACTCATTGCTAGCCTCCCAAGACCATGACTAGTGCCGACTGCCCGACTGTTGACAGAATGGGGTATAAATCCAAATGCTTTAAAACTGCAAATACATCTCACTAAAGGTCTTGAAGAAACATTGAACAAATGATTAAACAAAGGTAACAGCAGGAAGCGGAACTGTGAAGGTTGTGCAATAGTGACAGAAAGGGAACACTCTGATAGGAAAGCATTGGAGGAAAAGATTCAGCATCTTTAGAGGAGGTGAAAAGAATGCCATGATTGTGCTGACTGGATATGTAAATGAGCAATTTCCCTACATTCCATATATAGGACAGAAAGAATTGTGTCCCCTCCAACTTTCTGCATTTTCAGTTGCAGCGCTTTAATTAATTTCCTTACTCTTGAACATTCCCCAAAGGGTCAGCAGGGGGTGCTGCATATCAGAAGATACTTCCATGGAAATTGTATTTGTCCCTTCAAGCCAACATTGCCCTCAGGTGTGCAGAATGCTACTGAGTTTGAAGAAGAGATGTGTTCTCTCTTCACATGGCTGGCCACAGCAGACACCAGTAAACTCACATCAGAAGCATGTCCCATCTGCCCAGAAGTAAAATGTTTTGAAACTAATGTGAAATACTTGGTCCAGAGTATCAGAGAATACAAGAATGTCCCAACCTAGAATGATTTTGTTTACATATTCTGTAATGAAGCAGTAGTGGTTTGTTGCCAGAAAATCCTGATCCAACATATAAAATGGAATGTAACATTTAGGTCAGGGTTGTTCTTCAAGTGCCTTATGATACAATTCTGGTACCTGGATCCAAAAGCTCATTCTTTACAACTCACTGACCAATACTGACACAATGCACCTGGGAAGGAATTCACAGGAGCCTGGTGGTATTGGAGCAGAATAGCACTTGGGGATATACTATATTACTCACTGGCATTTCCAGGCAAGGTTGGGAAAGATTATTGTATCTCCAATGAAACATTGGAGAGCTGCTGTTAGGCATTGCAGTAGACCAGGATGGGCAGAAGAGATCATAGATAGGGAAGGATTTCTGACTTCCAATTGTTGAATAACAGTAACAACAAAATGACCCCCCCCAAAAAAAAAAACCCAAAACGACAACAACAAAAAATATTACTACTGAAAAGAAAACTGAAAGTGGAGGAGGTAACCAGACATGGGTTTGTGTATAGAATGACTGTCATGTCAGTTCATTTCTGCCACTCATATCAAATCCCTGGCCTCCAAATTCTATAATTCTAAATGTAGTTGGTGTGTCTCCAAAAAGAAAGGTGATCCTGCTAGCATGAAGTCCACCACCCACAGACAGTCCTGAGCTAGATAGCTCAGTGGTCTGATGACTCACGTAATGAGGTGTCTTATGTTCCTTCCTATTTTGCTGAACTTTCATGAAAGAGGGGAAATAAATTTAAACATTTAATAATCTAATGACTGCACAAGATGGAAGAGCTACATAAACATGATTTAGGATTGTAGCATATGCCTCCATCCTTAATCTTTTCTCATTATTCCTAAACTTGAGAACCAAATTCCTTAAAATACTCACTCAGTAGCCGTGTCTCATTTTTTCACAAGTAACTTATTTCTCAAGGGTGGTGATGGAGCTGATGCTTGCTTGGTAGTCACATTCCTTGACCAAGAAAGTCTGTGCACTCTGACCCTGCTCAATAACGCTTTTTACTTGCCCATGAGCTGCATTCTGACATTGAAAAGAGGTTGTGGATGGAAATGCCTGGGATTGAGCATTGACTCCAAATGTTTCACTTCAGAAGCTGGCAATCCTAGCTCTGTGTCAGAAACCTTTTCCGATTGTTTAATGCATGATTTATTTCTCCACTCACAGGTTTCTGCACTGTCTTGCATCTATCTTAACTCATTTTCCGGAAATGGAGCTGCAGTCACCTCAAGGGTATCCCTCAACAATTGAGGTGTCAGTACACAGAAGTTTCAGTGAAGAAGCCACCTGCTGGTAGGAAAAAGTAATTATTATGCAACATTTAAAACTAAGAAATACTGCTGTAGTGGTCTCTTATACAGTACTTCTGTCTTCTGCAATTTTCATTTGTTTCTGGAAAGATTTAGAAGCTGAGTAACATGCCACAAACACACTTTCAATCTGTGTGTGGATTAATCTGGTATAACAGGCACATGAATTCCCAGTTAGCAAAATCTAGTAACACAGATAAGATTCCCCACACAATAAGCATACATAAACATGGTGAATTCTACACCATTAACACATGTTCTTCTTACAGCTCTGACAATAAACTTGTAAGCACAAATGGGTTGTTGCAGGGTGTAGCAGTTTGTTAGACTAGGACCTGGGAGGCCAAGGGTTCAAATTTGCACTCAGTCATGATACTCACTGAGTGATTTTGGGCCAGTCACTGTATCTCAGTTTAGCCCACCTCAAAGGGTTATTGTGAGGATAAACTGGGGAGGGGGAGATTATCTTTGGAAGAGAGAGCAAAGCTAGGATTTAAATGTGGTAAACAAAAATAACTACAGTAGCCTGCTTTGAATGAGTTGATTCTAATTTGTTCTTGTAATTCTGAAAACAGAATCTGCAAGGAGTGATCCTCGATTAAGAATATGGAGCAGTGTGCAATTTTGTGTATGTGGCAATTATGAGAAAATAGGTGTTTAATGTGGTCCAACAAACTGAACGGACAGCATGTTGCTTCTGTGCTTTTTAAATGACAGCTAAACAAACTGGGAGTTTCATATTGGTTTCAAAAGTCGCTGAAGGGTAAATAACCCATAAGCTGTCCTGATAAAAGTTGGTCCTCAGTATTACTTTATTGTTGTGCCTTCTCCTTTCTCAAATGAGTCAACGTGGCTACTTGTTTTTGGGTTGCATCCCACTAAATTCTTCACAGAATTGGAAAAGTTAGTCATCTCCATTCACTTTAATGGGCTGACTTTGAGTATGAGTAAGACTTTAAATAAGCTTTTGTGAACAAGGTAATTATATATAAACTTCCAGGATAAAAGGAGACCTGAGTTGGCTCTGAGGGAGGGGTTCACAACTTTTTTCATAGTTCCTATACAGGAAGCCTGCCTCAAATGTGCTTGCTGCCTACAAAATAAACTCTTTTAAGTACAATTTGTACCGTTATTCTGCTTCGACTCCTCTCTCCCGAGCTGAGGAGAGCAAACACGACACGCGCTTCCCGCCAAAACTCCCCGAGCACGAGCCGATCGTTAACGGTCACCAGAAAAATTTTGAGGAGGGAGGGGTAGCTGAGCCCTGCGGCGCGTGCCCCCCTCGCTCCGCCTATTCCCCACGCTGCAGGGAATACGCATGCTCGGAAGCGGGGATCCGCAGAGAGGTCTTCTTCCCTCTTTCTCCACCACCACCTTTAAGGGGGGTGTGAGGTGATGAGGGGGCGAAAATGCGGGGAAACTCCCATAGGGTGCATTCACACGAGGGGCGGAGGGAGCGTGTGGAAACACACGCACGCATATAAAGATGATAAAAGTTAAAGGGTGTCCATTGGAGGATGTTTACATTTAATAATAAGAAGAGCGCGCGTTTGTCCATGTCGATGAGGGATTCATTTTCCCCCCATGATTAGCTTTACTAGCAAACCAGAGCTTAAAGTAACCCTTTTCCAGCCCTGGGAGGAGCACGGGGAGCTTTCACATTACAAAATTACACGCTGCAATCGACACACGTGTCGCAACACAGTTTGGAAAGCTCTCCTGTACTCCTTTGACTGCACATTCAAATGAAAATATGAAACATACGGTGGTCATCACAATGAAATAAACCGATTAGATCTGCTCAACCTCTCAGTATTGATGGGCCAATATGTTTAAGTAGAGCTGCCCAACCTAATTTCCAAATAAATACCGTTTCACTCTTTTCCTAAACAGCAGTTCTTGTTTTTCCTTGCTTTTGATCTATTCCATGTTTCAAACTGTAATGTTTCCAGTGAGTAATGGGTGATAGGTTCTAGGAAACAATTGTACAACTGTTAACTGTGCCATTCATGTAAAAAAAAAAAAAAAAATTGTTGCCTGAATACAGACCTTGGGACTGGTCACTATGCAAGTTATTTGTCCCTGTCTAGTTTTCTTAGAGTAAGGACAGCACTGTGATATTATTTTGTAGTTACATATTGCAATACCTTCACAGGAAAAAAATATTGTTTATCAAATATGACATTACATTTTTTATCAGGTAACAATGACAAGTAACCTAGTAAAGTCTGATGAAAATAGAAAAAAACGTAAAAATGAAGAAAAGGTGAGCAGTTTTAAATAGCCATTTTTATTTTTTAAATGTAAAATGATTGCAGTTTCTGTTTTGGTTCTTTTTCTTTTGCAAAAATGCCTTTCTGTGACACATACAGTCACATATTATGTGGTAAGTGTGGTGTGAAAAAAAGTATGTGCACAGTTCTGCAGGGCTGAAAGATTATTCCAGCTTTCCATTGTTTGTTTTCTGTTGACAGAATGAATCTTCAGAAAATCCACAAAGGTCTTCTTTTGAGAAAATGGATTTGTCTCTTTCTGAAAGCTCCCAGGCAGTTCTCAAAACTGAAGCCCTAGAAAAAGTTTTGAATGGTGACGTATATAAAATTATATCAACTTGTAATAAATATCAGTTAATTAACCTTTACATCTACTTTTTACTAAAACAAATATTTATATTAACAGATACAACCAAAGAAATAAATATTCTATTATCAAAATATGTTCATATTTTAAGGCAAGTACAGTATACTATTTTATTAATTTATTTTGTATAGTATTTATCCAGCTAGTGTAACAAATATTCAGCTAAATTGTTGATAATTTCAAAGTGGTATTTGTGAATTTTTTATTAATTAAAACATTAAACCAACAAACTATTGCTCCTTATCTGGAACAACTTCAGTGTTTGACATTTGCTCTTCACTTTATGCGTAGACCTATCCTCTGTTAGTGACACTTCATAATACAGTATAATTACTTTGAAATTAAAATAATTATTTTGTTCTGATCTCCTTACATATTGACATTACAAGTAACTGTCTTTTATATAGGGTCTACAATTATGTATTCTGTGAGTTAGGAATATTTTAAATACAAAATTATACCTAAAAAATGAGACACACACACACATATATATAGCTCCAGTTGCATGTTTACATTATTATTGCAGAAATGTTTGCAGAATGAGTAGGTACCAGCAGACATCAGTAAAAATTAATGTTAATTTGTAGCTTTATATTAACTACAGATTTTTATTTTTGGTAAATAAAGTGAGAGAGCAGCAATGGATGCCTCATATGTAGAGGAGCTTGGAGGAATTCTGAAAGAAGCTGGTTCTATAGAATATCACTTGAGATTGAAATGGGAGAATCTAAAGCACAGGTTTGCCGCAATGACAGGCCCTCTACAAAATGAAAATGTATTATCTAGCAAATGATCTTTATTCAAAGGCACTGGCTGCATGTTTAGAGTTCTATATCTGCTGAACACTAATGTATAATTGAAATACCCTTTTATCTGGCTGGATGCTTGATGCACATACTTGTATTGTATACTGTCTTCATGCAAGTTATGATTACACTGCCTGTAAAAAATATATCTGTCATGAGGATAGAATCTCTGCCATGCATGTCTACCTGTCTGTTCTTTGTGACCTCTATTCATGACCTCCAGCCCTTACTACACATCACTTACTCATATCTTTCTGCAACTGCATTGCTCCTCACAATGAATTCTGTAAATTCAAATGTATGTGGCATTGGCACTGTGGATATTTTCCTCTGAGGACTTATTATGAGCAACCCTGTTTTTAATGTTTAAAATTTGTGAACTCACATGCTTATTAAATAAATATTCAATGAACAACAAATCTTAAGTTGCAGGAGAAATCCAGTCAGACTGAAAACATGGGATTATTTTATTTGTTTTGTTGTATTATTTTTTTTTGCTGTAATCCACCCTGGGGTCTTATGGTGAAGGACCGGTTAATTAATTAATAATATCTGAACTATAGGCTATGTTCAGATATCCTGCCACTTTCATAATTTTTTTTCTGAAAAAGGTAAAGCAAGCCTCAGGACAAGGAGGGGAATGTGGGAGCTGTTCCACTCTATTAAGGGCTATTTATGGCCTGTTTAATCTTATTAGCCAGGGCCTGGTGCTGTGATCCATTGCAAGCATTTCCTCCAGGCAGCAGGAGGAGGATGGATAATTCTGGCAGTGGATGGCTGGCTGGGTGGGCCTGCCTGCCACAGATCCATTACAATGGAAATGTCTCCCATCAATTTGTCCTCATTTCCATGTCAATGGCATGGGTAAGAATGGGCAGCTGTGGGGGCAGGACCTTCTGGTCCCATCTGGGATAGTCACCACTCCCTTCATTGGGGCATGATGCTCTTTTGGGACTCCTTTTTTTCAAAACCAGTGTTCCCCCTGCCCCCCCCCCCGCAGAGTATGTATATTTATTTATGCCCATTTAGGCAATGAGGAAAAGGTTCATTAGCTCTGGGTTGTTAACAAGGAGGTGTCTTCCCTTCTGTCCTGCTGTCATGTCAGCCCTGCTGTTTGATCAAGTATGGCTTGACCCTTCATTGTAACCCCCAAAGTCATCACTGCATGCTGAGTTAGTCATGCAAAGTCAAGAGGAAACAAGAGAACCATTTCCTTTTTTCCTTAGAGAGGTGTTGATGTGGAGAGGGGCAGCGCTGGGAACTCAGGCCCAGGAGCAGTAGCAGCAGGAACACAAACTAATGGGGGCTCCTCCAGATAAGACCTGTTTATTCAGCACTCATCTCAATTTACTTGCCCAAGCTTGTGCAGAGGTTAGACTCTATGGTATCTGTTGAGCATTCGTTTGAATTCATTGACAGGCAGTTATATGAGAATGAACATTCATCCTGATTTCCTTGTGCAGTGTTTACACATATTCCTGTTGATCTTTCATTTAGGGGAAGGGTTGCAGCTCAGTGGTTAGAGTATCTGCTGTGCCTGAAAAGGGTCCCAGGTGCAAATCCCATGCATCTTCAGATTGGGCTGGGAATATCCCATGTCTGAGATATTGAAAAGCTGATGCCAGTCAGTGTACCTGCTTCCCTCCCAGCACAGGTCAAAGACAGTATTGAATCAAGGAACTTGTGCACCTCCAAGTAGGGCCACAGAACAGCAAATCTTGGACATGAATTGGAAAGGTCCACATCTAACATGTACTAACAATTAAATATTAATTCAGTGGGACAGACATTTGGCTTATACTTGATCAAAAGGGTCTGCACTGATCCTGAGAAGTTCCACAGCATTGACCTTTGATGGGTCTTCAGGGACAGACTTTCTACAACCAAGCTATGACTATTGAAAACACTCTATTCTGGATCCTTCATGATGCAGTTAGGTAGTTTTAGACATTTAAGAGAGTGGCCCCATCACTACTCTTTAGACCGTGGTTGATGAACCTGTGGCCCTCCAGAAGTTGCTAAACCACAATTCCCATCATCCCTGAATGTTGCTTATGGTCCAACCAGTCATATGACACGGTGCTGGATAGGTGCTGGATAGCTCCACCTTTCGTCTGTGACTCATCTCAGTTCACTGATCGCCTGATTAAGAGGATGAGGGTTCCCAAAAACTTGAGTGTATATGCAATCTTTCAAAGATGCCCAGATGCTTGTGAAGACTCCTGAAGTCAATATTGTGTATATGTGTGCACAAACACTCTCAATAAGTCCTTCCCATATCTATTAGAAATATTTTCTCTATGATTCAGCTTATGCGCATCCCTACCCTCCTTTTTTGTCTTTCCATTTTTATCTTTTGATCTGGCATGTCTAAGCATCCCCGGCATTTTATTGTTTAAAGCTACAGCCCTCATCAGCTAATTAAAACACATAAAGTAGCCCTTGCAGAAGTTTGACCTGTATACTGGACTGAGATGGTTTCTTTATTATACATTTAAAAAAATCTTTATATTCTGTTGACTTGGTTCGTAATGGTCATCATGCATTAAATTTCATTTGGGGTGGGGTTTTTTGGGGGGGTCATTTGAATTTGTCCCTGTGTTAATGCCAACCACTTAGGCCCAGTAGGAAGAATGGGGCACTGACCACTGTCTGAAGCTAGCCCCCACCGGCCTGCCTTCTTATAGGCCACCGGATGGCACTACTTGCCAGCTTTCTTCTTCATGCCAATCTTGCCCTTATAGAACTCAGCAAAAAGAATGGGGACAAAACTAGAATGCAAATCATTAGTGCTGGATCCATCAACTGTTGGACTCTTTACCTTCTGCCCTACCACTTCCAATGGCACCAGCCACTACTGGGGTTCTTGGGGTTCTTCATTATGATCAAAAAGATAAGAGCTATTACTTGAATGTCAATGACTGCCCCTTTTAGCCTCCTTTTCCATTGTTCTGTCCAGAGTGCCTGACAAAGCAACCTGCTCCCTGTGATAATATAACCTATTCTGATATCATCATTTCCTCACAATTCTCTGAGAAAGAATAGGCAAGGGACAGAGCTTCTCCTAAATTCTGGCTGAACTTGGCTGTTTCAGTGTGGCAGTATGCAGTGCTTGAGGGAGGGCAGAAGAGAGAAAAGGGTTTTGCCAGCTTTGAATCCACTCAGACTGGCTCACTCTGAGCTCCATGAAATGGATTTGAGGTTGCTGGGAGAGGGATCTGCTGCCACTATTGCTTCCTGTCACACACTAATGATTCAATCAGTCTAATTGATATTGATGTTTGTGTGGGGTCTACCAGGATTTGGAAAGAGAGCTGGGGGCAGGAACAGTGAGACTTCTGTATCAGCTACAAGCAAGCAATGCTTTGCTGGGTACGGTGGTGGGCTTTGGTAATATGGCACCCTGAGCAAGGGCAAAAATTTGTGTGCCCTCTCACCCATATTAAAATCTAGATATTATTATTATTATTTGTGCCCCTTGGCACCCTATAAAAAAGATCCACCAACACCATCCTAAATCGGGTGCTACTGGATTTAGTAGAGGAGCTGAGAAAGGAAGGGAACACGACTGGGTTCAGCTTCATTTTGAAATTACTCCAGTATAGGATTAATGAACATGATCAGTGTAATATAGTGCATGGGTGAGGATCCTGTGGCACTCTGGATGCTGCAGGATTCCGATCCAATCAGCTCCAGTCAGCATGGCTTATGGTCAGAGGTTAGGAGACTCCAGCAACATCAGAAGAACCAGAGGTTCCCCAACCCTGAGCAAAGATGGCATTTTGATAGAGCCATCCACAATTCTGAGCTTTCAATTAGGTTAAATGAAAAATAGAAGAGAAAGCACTAAATTCAAATAGCTTAAAGCCAAAACAAAGAAAGATCAATACTTGGCTTGGAGTTTGTTGCTAAACGTAATGGGCTTCCTATGTCACTCCTTCCAAGAAACCCTGTATTTTGGATTCTGAATTCTGATGTCTCACAATATGAATGTGTCACCTGTAGCCTTCCAGATGTTGCTGGACTACAATACTATTGTCTAGGACCTTTGGCTATGCTGGCTGGGGCGGGTGGGACCTGGAGTCCAACAACACCTACAGACCAACATCTGCAGAAGTTCCCCCATCCATGTATTACAAGGCTAAAGTTGTTTCCTAGCTGGTTATAGCACTTTTGATCAGCGCTATTACTTGTGCGTTCTGAAGGGGATATTCTTCTGATCAATGAGATGTATGATATGAGGCGACCCAAAGCTTATTTTGAGGGACAGGCACATATGAAGTTCAGTACCTTATTCAGGTTGCTAATACAGTTCTATTTTGAATTAGGAATTGAGAACTAGTTACCACTTTCAGCTTTATCTATTGCTTATCCAAGTCTGGTCACAGCAGAGACCTTTCTTTTTCTTAAATATTCAGTACCATGGACAGTCCCTTATAAACAGGATACTGTCCACATTAAACCTCTCTCAAATAAATAAGCCCCCTATTTCCTCCTTGGAACAACACAAAGTTTTTATCTTCTAAGGGCCTACAGTATGGGCCTTGCAGACCTTCAGAGACCAGCTCTTTTGAGTTTGGCTCAAGAGGCAGAAAGTCATGATTTCTTGGGGAAACTACTTCTAACCCCAAATCTCCTTTACTCTAGCCCAGGTGGGGCACAGCTAGTATGACAGTCCCTTGTGGGGAAAGTTCTATCTCTATAATCACATCTTACTGCTACTGCTTAGTTGTAAGCTTGTTACTACAGGGGTTGTCAACCTGGTCCCGACCACCCACTAGTGGGTGTTTCAGGATTCTATGTGGGCGGTAGAGGGTTCTATGGCACAAGTTGAATCCTCCTTCCATCGAGCAGTAAGGAAATTTTACCATCAAGAAAGGAGCATTAGTGGGTGGTAGTTATAAAAAAGATTGACTACCCCTGATCTAGAGCAAGGTGGGGACTGGGTAGGCAACCTCAATAACATGAGAAGATCCTTGATGGATCAGGCCAATGGTCCACCTAGTCCAGTGGCCAGCTAGATCCCTATGAGAGGACTATAGGCAGGATCTCAGTGCAACAGTAATATATTTTTTGTTCTCGGGGCTGCGTACTAGCAGTGGGCAGGGCTGGATCCCAAAGTAGGTGGGGCTAGAGACAAAGCCCCCCTTTACTCTCTCTTTCTGCCACTAGCTTGCTGCTCCTATCTCTCTGCCACCCTCCCCCCTCTCTTTTTTGGTTAACCCCTTGCCAGTCCATGAAATTAGTCTAAAAGTTACATGCAGCCCTAGGGTTGCAAGTTGCTCACCTGTGAGCTGGAGATAAGCATAGCATTTTCCTCTGGTTGCAACAAAATCAAGGGAATCAGTAGCCTGGTGTTCGTTTGGCCCTGTGTGGGCCAAAATCACCATCCCTACTGAAGTAGCAAATCTGTGTTTAATAAATACATTCAGAGGCCCGCGGTTCCTGATTTGAAGCCTACCTGGCTGAATCAACAAGTAGTTCTTTCTTCCAATGTATGATATGCAATGAATGTGCTTGCGGTGCCGACAACAGCCATCTCCTGGTGACCTTCGAGTGGATGACTCCTTGGGGAGTGTGTGTGTGTGTGTGTGTGTGTGACAGAGAGAGAGAGAGAGAAACACAATTGGAATTGGCTGACAGCCTACACAGTGGAGCGGGGGGGGGCAGTCAAATCTAATCAGTGCCCTTTCCCTTAATAAATCATTTGTCTTAATCAAATGCCCACCCTCCCCAGCTAATAACTCACGGCATCAGGGACCCAACTGCAGCAACAATGCGGCTAATGGAACAATTTATTTTCATAATGGTGCCGGGTTTGCTGTGAGCAAGGAGAAGGGGCAGGCGGCAGGCAGGGCTGTATGGGCTTGGGGAGGTGAGGGGGAGCAAGACTTTCTAATTAGTGAATGAAATTTGATGTAAGTCCACAGCAAGATGGATTTGCTTCCTGACAAGAGGCTTTTCTGCTCAAAGCACCTGTCAAGAGACGGAAATTAAATTATTTCTAATTCCTCACTAACCTCGCGGGAGTCACTATTCCACTGGGAAAAGGTGGGACCATTCCTTTAAATAAACAGGCAATTGAAGGACTGAACAGGAATGCGTTGACATTTGCAGACGGGAGGTAATGGCAATGCATGAGTGTATTAAAATCTCCTGTGTTTTCCTTTGGCAAATGCTAAGAATGAGGACTTAGCATAGAGTGGGGGCATTGGCAGGGAAAGTGAATGAACTAAATACATCTGTTCTGTGCTGTGAAATAAAAGAAATATGTGGGTGCAGAAAGACAGACATTTGGGCGTATTGAATTAACCCCTCCCCCCCAAAGAATAAAACCCTAACAAACACACTGAACAGCTATGAATATGTTGTTAAAGACTGGGGAAGAAGAACACAATAAATAGAGGAAGGCATGGATTAGGAAATCATACTGGTGGTGAAAGGGTTAGGAAAAAGGACAGGAATAACAGAGGTGGCCAGAAAACTATGAAGACCACAAAAGATTCTTCCCTTGAGACAGTTTTAAGCATTTTGCTGCTCCAGATGACCTATCTACCTACCTATCTATTTCTTATCCACTTTCTACCATAAGGTGTCGGCGCTGGTTACAACAATATAAAAATACAATTTTAAAAACAATTTACATTGAAACACCAACCTCTTCCACCCTGTATCTAGGATTCATAGTCCCTCATATTTAACCTCACAACTTTCTGTTGGGTTTCCAAGGACTAGCCGGACCTTCCTTCGCATTCCTCACACAGAATTGCTTTGTACAGAGGCCTCCTGCTCTCACTTCCTTGTTGCACCCATTGTTATGAATCAACAATACTTCTGAACTGCTCTCCTTCCAAGGAACACAGAGTGGCATTTGCAGGACCCTCCCACTTCACATCAACTTGACAGAGAAGTTGCAGCTTGGCCAAAGGCCACCCAGCAAACCCTCGTTGCAGAGTGGGATTGCAGCTCACATCTCTGTGCCTTAAAACCCTTCCCTTTCATTTTTGCAACAGCCTAGCAAATTAGATTAGTGTTATTCCAATGGCATTTATAGATTTCTTTAAAAACAACAACTGAGGTTGGTAGTGACCAACCCCAAGTCTTTTCTTCAACTTGTGTGGAGTACATGCTGCGTTTATTGTCCGCTCTGGCTTCTCTATACTGTACAGTTAGACAAACTATCCAGAGCGCAGACGGTGAACTCCACCTCTTTCCAGGCTTCTGGGCTAGATTAACCGGTTCCATTGCCTTTTAAGAAGCAAAGAACTGTCCGGCACGGAAAAGTACTGAAGGATCATTAGAGGAAATTCCGCGTCTCGATTTTAATCCAGAGTTATGTTTACCCAGACCACGTCCATCCTCAAGCACAGCTCTATCTTCTGCCCATTGACGCTTCTTCGGGAAATGAGCCCGATGGTCCATGAACAGAACAAGGCAGAAGCAATCATGCAGCTTCCTAATAGCATACAGAGGCCTTCACTCCGAGGGCTTGGGATGCCCTTCCAGTCATATCGACTCCCAAGTTTTATGTCGGGGAGCTGAACTTCAGCTTCCCCTCCACATCTATGCACCCATCAATATGTAACGCTATCCTGAGTTTCCCCGTTTTCAGATTAGCCTATCCCTGTCTCATTTAGGTGACCTGACATAACCAAGGCGCACACACGATCATTCCAGTGCTGAAGGCCAATAGTTAACACCCACCCCTCCGTGCCAAGATGGGGCTTCACCTGTTGAATTTCTGCTTGTCACGCAGCCGGGAGAAGTGCTAGAGAACGAAACGTGGCGAGAATGGTGCGCCCCAGTGGTGCGCCTCGCTCCTTTCCCCCGCAGGCAGGCAGCCCCCTCCGGCGGCGATCCGAAACGCCCCAGAAATTTAATTTGTTTAATCTATTCCCTAGGCAAGGAGTCAATAAGCGAGCAGCGCCCGGCGTGGCCCTCGCCTCCGAGGTGTCAGCGTGAGGAGGTGAAGTCCTCAGCCTGATTGATCCGCCACCGCTCCGGCTAATAGAGCCGCGCTAAGCGGAGTGATTGATATAATGGGGCTCATTAGCCTTAAAGGCTGCCGGGGGAGAAGCGAGTCGGCGCTTTATTTATGGCGTTCACACCCACACGATGGCACCTGGATTGGAAGGGAAGGTCGTTTGAGGGTCTCGCTTCATCAGGGTAAGGAACAGAAGGGACTTCTTGCTCTTGCCTGGACCACAAGTGAGGGTTGCCAACTGGCCAGAAACACAAATAAGCTCCCTTCCAGACTTGGTATGCAGAAATCAAAAGCCGCAGCTTTTCATTTAATGGAGATTATCATGATAAGAACATCGGAAGAGCCGTGCTGGATGGGGTCAAAGGCCCATCTAGTCCCACATCCTGTTCTCACAGCCCTCCACCAGATGCATGTGGGAAGCCTGGCACTTGCCAGCAACTGGTATTCAGAAGCACACTGTCTTCCAGCAGTGGATGAAGAACGCAGCCATCATGTCTAGCAGCCACATCCAGCTGTTGTTAAAGCTACAGAAAATAAATTCGTAAAAAAAGAGAGATGGTGTCAGTCTCAGGGCTTTTGGCTCCTGATTTGCCTCTGTCTGGGAAGGTAAAGGTGTTTCCGTGCGCTGCTCTGGTTCGCCAGAAGCGGTTTAGTCATGCTGGCCACATGACCCAGAAGCTCCCTAGGCCAATAAAGCGAGATAAGCACCGCAACCCCAGAGTCAGTCACAACTGGACCTAATGGTCAGGGGTCCCTTTACCTTTACCTTTTATAGAGCTCAAGCCATTTTGCTACCTGAGGCAGAGCAGCAAATGGCAAAGTGCAGAGTATGCCAGGAGCATCAAATTATTTGGTGGCTGAAGTGAAAAATTCTCACAAACTGTACACATGCCACAAACATATTGCAACCACACAAGCATATATACACTGCACCAGGCACACACCACAAACAGGTAACTGTGACAGCAATTAGGCTTGAAAAAATGTTTTTGTTTTCCTCTCCAAGCATAATGAGGGCAAGAAGAGAATATATGTATGGGGAGGCAAGAGTTCCATTTCCCTATCCAGCGGCAATCTCCAAGAAGATGCCCCCCTCCAACAATTAGACTTGAAAAATATAAAAAAAATAATAAATACTGTGGGCAAGGATGGGATTAAATCTTACCTTCACCAGTTGATTTCCAAAAACCGCCCCTCCTCCCTTGCAATTGGGCTGTGTGAAAAAAAGCCTTCTGTTGGCACCAGTATAAGGCTTCTCTCAGCCCTAATAGTAGTGAGGAGTGTTTTCTGTGGGGGCGCAGAGATGCAGGGGTAAGTTTAACACACATGCCACCCCAATTAGCAGGCCTGTGTGGCAGGGGTGGTGGGAGCTGGGTATGCTTGCTCCTGGCCTCAGAGGGCTAAATTGGATGGTAGCACCCTCCAAAGACTGGCTACTTTTTTGTTTAAGTTTATAATTTTATTCTAATTAGACTCCTGCCCTGGGCTTCAGACAAGCTCTACATGGGCCTCACAGTTAGGAATGAAATACTTTTTGTTGAGTGCAATAGGACTGTCTAAAGACTAATTTCAGCAGAGGGTAGATTCTGGGTTGGCAGGGAAGTCCTCTGTAGGTGTGGATGTGCCCACAGACACTATGTTGTCAACCTATGGAATAAACAATCAAATATTCAGCAGGTGAAGTTTTGCTCACAATGAATTCCTTTGTCAAAAAGAGATAGTTATCTTCGGTGCAATTTATTCCTAGCATGCACAGGGTGGGGTGCAACTTCACTAGCCAGGCTCCCTCCACCCCCTTGCTTTTTTGTTGCCAGACTCCCCACTGCTTCTAAATGGGTGTCAATCTCACCTGCTTCAGGGTTAACCTGGTTGAGAGGAAGCAGCTACCCACCTCCCTTTGGCAGTGTTGGAGGGAGAAGTAGGTTAATCAGAAGCCAGAGAAACAGTAATAAATGCCCATTATCTT
Source organism: Podarcis vaucheri (assembly GCF_965113315.1). NCBI lineage: Eukaryota > Metazoa > Chordata > Lepidosauria > Squamata > Lacertidae > Podarcis > Podarcis vaucheri. The sequence continues at coordinate 88,405,699 of NC_138759.1, read as the reverse complement.
TTTAATGAGCTGACATTAATTAGAGCTCAAGGTCGTGGGAAAGGGGGCTGATTTATCCAACTCCTCTTGCCCATGCTGGAGTGTCTGCTCAATGAAAAGAGCATTAAGATGGAATGAAGAAGGGGAGAGTGTGCTATCAGCTGGACTGGTGGTGGGAATAAGCTTTGTGTAGGAGAAGCCTTGACTATGTCTCTATGTACATCCATCCATCCTTCTGGGCTTCATCTCTGCTCTCTTTTCTTGGCTGTGCTGCAATGTGATGATGATAACCTCCATTTCCATAGGAGGCTGTAGTTAGTTACTATATTTAAAAGATTTCTAATCCTTTCAGGGCACACTACTCTCACAAGGTAGTTTGCAATAATTTAAAACACACAACAACTGTAGCAATAACTTCAGGATTAACAGTTGCTTTTAAAAATGGAAAACTTCACACACAAATGTAATAGAAATTTGGTATCAGGATGTGGCCAGGTGAAAAGGAACAGAATCAGACACATTCCGGGAGTATGGTATTGCTTTATTGAATATACTTCCACTTCATAAAATAACCATAATCCACCATGAACCCATGAAGATCTGATCTTGGTTAATACAACATTTGAAAGACCTTCCTTAATTGGACTTTTGTTTCTAGTCAGAAGCCTTGATGCCTCATCATAGTACCATCTCAATTCTCTCATTAATGTACTGTTACAGATATTATCGTCATCTAATGTTTGTATCTTAAACTCAGTTTTCAAAAACTTTTTGAAGTTATTTTCTTGTTTTAAAAAAATGAACCAAATGCATCAAGGAATTGAAATGTCTTGATATCTATCTACAGTATTTTGATATGTATCTATGTGTCCTGGAGCAGATGACAAATGTTGGCGATAGAGTGAGGAGGATAAGAATGTACATTTATTAAGAAGTTTTGTTGGCGAATATTGGGGAAATGGCAGGTTATAATTTAACTCAGGACCTATTAGTCATTTTGTTTGGTAACATAAAAAAATTAAAGAAACGGGGAGAAAATAGAAATGCTTATTTATTTACTTACAGCTGCCAGAATGCCAATTTGCAAAAAGTGGAAAGAGAAAGATTCCTCATCATTAAGAGAATGGTTGAACAGGACATGAGATATGCTAAAGTTGACAGACATAATCAAAAACAGAGAAATCAAAAATGTCAGCAAGGAAGCAAAAACTCTATTGAAAAATGGTCATTGTTTGGAGTGGAATAATCAAGTGCAAAATAATGTGCAACCACAAAGAATCACAAATGCTTATTACTTGTCTTCTATTTCCTTTCATCTTCTGTAAATGGAATTTTATATATTTTTCTCCTGCATCTTTATTTCACATGGAATGTTATAGATTCATGCAAAGCTTGTACCGTGGTACCTTGGGTTACAGACGCTTCAGGTTACAGACTCCGCTAACCCAGAAATAGTACCTCAGGTTAAGAACTTTGCTTCAGGATGAGAACAGAAATCAGGCGGCAGCGGGAGGCCCCATTAGCTAAAGCGATACCTCAGGTTAAGAACAGTTTCAGGTTAAGAATGGACCTCCAGAACGAATTAAGTTCTTAACCCAAGTTACCACTGTATTACAACTTACTGAAAGTTATCAGTTTTTGTTTTTAAAAGCAGGGAGAGAAGAAATGTTTTAAAGGGCTGCTTGAAGACCAACAGCAATGAAATCACATATATTTCAGAGGTTCAGAACCACCACTGAAAAAGCCTTGTCCCTGATGGGGATGAATTGAGGGTTAAATCTGAAAATTTAAATTTAAACCTCCTTTCCCATGTGTGGGAGAAATATGAGAGTAAACAGGCTGTGAAACCCTTTTAGCAGAATAAAAACACATGTGCTTTTGCAGCTTACTGGAAGCTATGGATTAGACAATTACACTTCTTATTCCAGTTTACTTGTGGTCTGCTTGTGAGTTTCCCACAGACACCTGCTTGGGTGCCGTGAGAAAAGGCTGCTGGATATGATTGGTTTGATGGCCAAATCTTCCCTTTTCTTATTTTATTAAATTGTAGCTAAGAGATGCTGAACAGCACGTGATGGCAGAATAAGGTTACCAGATTTTTTTAAAAACAATCCCGGGTCACTTCTTTTTTTGAAAAGAGAAAAAAAAGTTATTTTAAAAAATTATTTAAAAATATATATAAAGAAGTAATATCTTCTCTTCTGTGGTCTCCTCTGTCGCGCGGCCTTCCTCTGGGCCCCAGCCTGCTGTCCTGGAGCACTAGCTGCCGTAGAGTAGCCGCCGTAGATTAGACAATTACACCTCTTATTCCAGTTTACTTGTGGTCTGCTAAGTTTTCCCCTCTCTGTCCCTGTTGCTAAGAATATTCCAGACATTTTAGAATGTACCAGATATAAAAACAAAAAATGTTTACTTACATTTCAATGCAGGCAGCAAATATATTAAGTATACCTGCAGTATGCAGGTGAAAATGCTTCTTAGTTACAAAATACAAAATTAGTTTCCAAAATGGAGTGTTCACATTGCTGGCATGAAAGAAGAGAGAGACTGAGGCAAGGAGAAAAGATTAAGATCCTTTGTCCTATTTCCTGCCACAGGAAGTAGAAGATATGATGTCACACCGACCAGTCTAGGAATGCAGGAACTCTGCGAGCCTTAACCCTTTCATATGCTTATTTAGCAAACATGATTGTCACTTTGACTGCAGATTTTCCTACAGTCCCTGGTATGCGTCCATCGAATAGCTCTTAATAGCAAATCAATGAACAGGACCTCTGATGCAGATCCTAAAGCTCAGGCAGGCCCATATGGGTGCAGGTTGTTCTTCGTATATCGCCTTTTCTGATGTCCTTATTTGAAGCAGGGCTGCATGAACAGTTTAGGAAAAGGAAACTTTCTATGTAAGAGTAAGTCACACATGCTGAAATTCCCAATTCCCTATTTGCAGGGCTGACCTTACAATATAGCAGAGTGTGGCAGCTGTCTCAGGCAGCTGGTTTTGGGTGCCATGAAAGGACAGCAAGTTGCCAGTTATTTAACGTATTATTGTATTTTTGCTACCAGGAAAGGGTAGAAGCATTTTGGGGATTTTCTGTCTTATATGCCAAAATAACTTGATGGATACTATGCACCTTATCTCAGGTAAGCAAAATGTTTTCAATGGACTCAAATTCCTGCCCACAGCTCATTGTGGAGGGCCATGAGAGATGCTGTGTTGAAAGAAAAGAAAAAGAGCTTACATACTTGGCTGTTCTGCCCCCCACCCAAAGTTCTGCTACTGTGATCTTCTATCTGGAACAAGCAGTGGAAGACTGGAAGGGAATCCATATGAGACACTTGGATGTGAAGATATGGGGGAGCTAAAGGACAGGATGGAATAGGAGGAAGGAGGCCTGTGGTTGAGGAGCACAAACCATTTTGACAAAGCAGGGAGAAGAACTACCCTTCCCAGCACACAGACTTAATGGGGAAAGTAAACAAGGCAGGTTTCCTCCCAACCAGCCCACTCTTCAAAGATACTGTTTATTTAATGAAGCTACTCCTCAAACAAACCCCTCTGACTTTAATGAACTGCTAGGCCAAATGGAAAAGTGTGCTAATGAAAAGCTTCTCTGAAGAAGGGTGTGGGGTCATGTCCATAGTAAAGATAGAGAGTAGGGGTAAACGGCATCAGCCCCCCCCCCAATTATTTATTTTAAATTTCGTAATATTTATACACTGTTTGTTTTTTTAATAAAAAACCTCGAAGTGATTTACAAAAAGAATATTACAATAAAATCTTGAAATTTAAAACATTTCAAGAAAAATTAAAATCAGTGATAAACTAAAAACAGATGGAAACACACATCAACATTCTACATAGCTAGGTAGCCTTGTCTAAACAAAAATGTTTTCAGCAGACACCAAAAACAGTACAGTGAATGCGCCTGCCTGATGTCAATAACCAGGGAATTTCAAAGTATAGGTGCCACCACATTAAAAGATTGTTTTCTTGCGTATGCAGAATAGCTATTATGCGGTACCTGTATCAGTGCCACTTTTACAGATTAAAATGTTTGAGTGGGCATATATGGGTAAGGTGATCTCACAGGTAAACTGGTCCCAAGTTGTTAAGGGCTTATATATTAATATACCTGGCCTAGTAGTAGCGAATTGGCAACCAGTGCAGACATCTGAGCACAGGTATTATATGCTGACAAGGTCTCACTTCTGTCAGCAGTTGTGCTGCAGGTATTCTGCACTAAATGCAGTTTTCCATTCAAGCACAAGGACCTGGCTCAAAACCACACTTTTCCTTTTGAGAAAACTTACTCAAGTACATAGCAAAAGGTAGTCCTTTTTAATGGCCCCGGGGGTCAAGGGCATTAAAAGGTACTTAGCTTCAAGAGAGAGATCATCACAAGATGCTAGGTGGCATATTAAAAGGTGCTAGGTGTGTAAGAGACAGGACAGTATTTCCTATCCAAAATGCCTTTTCACCCATCATTTTTAATTTTTGTTGTTTCTTGCATTTCTTTCTCCCGTTCAGTGAGGTAGGTGAGGTTAGGAAAAAGTCTTTCTTTTTGTGTATAAAATTTGGTGCCCTTTGACCAAGCAGTAAACATTTTTATCTGATTACTCTCAAACTGTTTTCTCTTATAGTGGCTTTAAAGTTTTGTTTTCACAGATTTACTGGATATTTTGTTGTTAATGGCCTTGAGCAACGGGAGAACAAAAGAAGGAACCTCTTGTCTCCGTCTGATTTTGGTGTCCTATTTAACCTTTGATATCTAGCTGGAAACTCACTTTTACCTTGATCATTCCCCACCCACCCTTCTCTTTTTGAACCTTCCCAAATTGGCAATTATTCCATATTACCAGGGCCTTCACATTCAGGTGAAACCTCTTCCAATTCTCCTTGCCTTTTAGTTGGGTGTGCAGGCAGAAATGCTACCACACTTGCTCTTTTGCTGACTTTAATCACCCATGCATCCTTGCTGCTGGCCAAGTGAGCTGTCAGCCTAGTTGTGACGGATGGCAATGGACTCGCACCTTCCTTCAATGGGAAATGAAGCTAATCAGAGCCTGGACACCTTAATCTGATTTGGGTCTGATTGATGACCTGCAGACTCTGAACTCATCAGTGCTGCTGGCATCTATCACTGACTGGTGCCCGCCCCTTCCAGCCAGCACTTCTATTCTGTCTTGAGCCTTGCCTAGACCCCTTGCCCTAGTCTTAGGCCCAGCTCTTCCACTGCAGGATCTAGACCTCAAGAGGAGATTGTGGGATTTCCAGGGCACCTGGTCCCAGCTGGGGGGTTTCCTGGCCGCAGATCTACTGATTACATTAAATAGGAAGACCCGTGCTATGGCTTATCCTAGCAGCTGGCCAATTAGACATTGGCGGTAGATTTAATCCTCAGGAAATGCAGATCAACCCATCTCCAGTGGATTTATAGTCATGTGTATGACCAAAGAATGTCCTGCAGAGATAGCTAATGTGGTGCCATCCAAATATTGCTGGACTACATCTCTCATCATTCCTGACCAGTGGCCATGATGGCTGTAGCCATTGAGAATCAGAGTCCAATAACAAGTGGAGGACGCCACGTTGGCTACCCTGTCAGAGTTCCCTGTTTGGCATTGCAGAGTAGGAATGATGGGAGGAGTAGACATACCCTTTTTCTCTGGGAGGTTTGCCTAATCGTTGCTTGGAGCCTTACAGTATGAACTTGTCCAGCTTTAACTTCTGCCTTTTAGGACTGTGCCTGCCACTCACCCCTGCCCATTGCCCTGGACTCTTAAAGACAGCATGTTAAAGTTAATTGTCAAGCAGAGAAATGTTGGCTATGAAATCAGGTGGCCGCTGGAATAAGTTGCTCTATGAATGATTCCCTTAGGGATCTTCCAGCTTCCAAACTGCCCTCCCAATTAATAGTGTTGTACGCAGTGCTATTTTTCTAGAAAAAGAGGTGCCGGAACTCACCATGTATGCCTCCCTTGTTCTCTTATAATGGTGACAGCACCCACCTGAGAGGGGCCAGAACTGAGTTCCAGCTGGAAAAAACTCTGGTTGTATGAAACTGCCATCTCTGAGTGCTCCAAGATTCCAGGGTTTCCAGGATCACTTACCCAGGGTTTGTGTTTCCTTTTGGAAATGAGACCCGGCAGAGACTGTCTTTATCATTTATTTGTGCATATATACAACCTTAACCCAAGATGGAGGGGTTTCACAGCATAATCACCCCAAAAGGGTCTTGCTTCTCCCATAAATACAGCCCGGGATTTAAATAGACATCAACCATCATGCTCTGCCTGCTATTTTTCTTCTGGCTTCTTTTGCCTCCCACTTCTGGCTCACATAACTCCTAACTCCTTACTCAAAGCTCTGGCTTGATCTGTTGAGGAAGGGGCTGGCTGGAGGCAGATGGAGTATTCCCCCATTCACTCTAATGGACCAGCCTCCGCTGCTGGTCGCTTTCCACATTATTTTCCATTCTCTCCAGTTTTCCCACTGAGACGTAATCAGCAAGGCCTTCCTTTGCTGTTTAAAGAGATCCTTCATGCAGAGCAAACTGTTGACTTTAGATTGACGCTGGGGATCATTAACCTTTGATCCAACCACTTCTCTCCCTTGAAGGAAAAAAATGTGTATATGAAATGCTAAATTACCCCCAGGAGAGATAAGGACAAAATTAATTGTTTGTCTGATTCCTGTTGTTATGAAGAGCTTGTTTCCCCAAATGTTTATGGCCTTGGCCAGTGGCAGGAGACAGGGAGGGAAATGTTGGTTTAAAGCCAGCTTGGATTTTTCCCACTGTGAGGGGCCATAGAAAATATTTTGCACCACCATGTAGGTTGAATTCTACCAAATGACTCCTTGCTCCCTTCCTACAAGCATCTTCCTGCTAGTTTCAATTCTGAGCTTCACAGAAAGTGACATACTGGGAAGTAACAGCATGGAACCAGTGAGACTTCCTTGCTCATAGGATGGACCACCACCATCTCTAAAGAAATTGTGAATTCATTCATAGGTGTATCCACCACTTTTATCTAAAGCCTAAATACAGTTGGTCTAAAGCGATTGACAATCCATTAAGTGTCACATCACACATTATGGTTTTAGGGAGAATATGCAAAGCATTTAGGTGCACCCACAAAACTTTAACATGCAGGTGGCAATTGGGTTTTTCAGCCATGTGTACAGTTTATGTTGGAAGTTTTTTAATGAAATTCAGCTTTGCACTGGAGGCTGATGTGTCTGCAATGGGAAAGATTAGATTGTGAGAGGAACTTCCAAGTCTCCTAAACGTTTTTTTGTTAGGAACAAACATGCATTGACTTTCCCGCAAGTGCTAGCCTGATGCACTGAGGGTTGCTGATCTCATTTCAGTCCCTCCCTCATCTTGTCTCTAAAAGCTTCTAAAGATAAGTTGCACACAGATAGCGAAATTACTCTGCTGAAATAGGTATTTGCATTCTTACACAAGTAAGAAGAGGAAGGATAAATAAAATATCCTACGCATCTAAAACCATCCAGTACATAGAACATTGATAATAAATTATGCTAAGTATTAAACTGTTCAGACATTACCGTCAACAGATATGAATATGCCAATAAGGTTAAAATAAGAAGCAATATGAGTGAAACATGAAACACATTGATATAAAATTAAAACTTCCACTTTTGAATAGCAGCACCATATTTAATCTTTAACTCCCAATAAATAGGAGCTTAAAAGGAATATTACATGAAATGGAGTGTGTTCAACTGTCCTTCATTGCTCTTCCAAAAGATTCCACGCATCCTTCGCATAAGGAATAGAAACTTAGAAAGGGAAGGTAAAGGATATCAAAAGAAAGCTGAATTGTTCGGGGCTTCCTGCAAAGTCTGATATACAAAACAGGTGAGGACACCTATAGGTCATCCCGCAACTGGCTCCAGGATTTCAGGTGGGGAAAAGGCAAGTATAGGCCTTGAAGAAGACAAAAATGACTGTTCACGACCTAATATAACGATGATCTCAATGTATTTACTATATTATTACCCCAAACTGGGCGCAGAGTCCCGGGACTAATGATTGCTAATTGATTACTAGTTGGTGTGATTAGCTGGCAACCGCGATTAAAATCTTGATTTTATATAGTCTTTGATGCTATCTATAAATGTCAGACAAATGATAGAAGTCCTTTCGGCAAGCAGGATAGAATGCGATTGTGCGAAACTGAAAAATTAGAAAGAAAGTAACCCCTGCCCTTGTTAAAACTGCAAACAGATTGAATCAATAATAATAGTTATGAAATAAAGCAATGCACTGGTATTCACCACCGATTTATTGTATTAAGATCTTGCTTACTCGGAAGTAAGTACCATTGTGTCCAATGAGAACAGGACATTGCTGCTTCAGTGGCAACTATATGGGGGGCAATATGAAATTAGGGGTGATTATATAATTAATATTCCAATGGAATCTCATTGGGCATCATGGACAAATTTATTTCTTAATATTGAATCATTATTATGTGATTGGGGTTCTGTGGGCGTCATGTGTTGTAAATTTAACATTTCAATATAAAATGCATGTGCTGTGAAGAATGCTTCTTTCCGCTCTGAGCTCTAGGAAGGGTACAAGTCTAACGGAGTAATACAGCACATAAATAAATAGTTTTATTTAATATCAGGCACCCGAAGGACTCTGGGCACGGAATAGCTATCTATCAATCATCTTGGCAAATAGAAGACACATTTTAGTTTTATAGTATGAAATGCATTTGAGTTGACATCTCTTCTCCCAGAAGTGGGGAAAAGGATCCATTTTTTCCCCCTGCTGGGACTTCAGAACTGGGCTAGTGGGTTGTGCCTCCCCCCAAAGCACCTGCCTCCTTCCTGCTTCCTCCGGTTTTCGCATCCGCAGAGAGTCAAGACCATTGGGGAGCCGGCTGCTTCATCTTGGGGGTGTCACTGAGCGTTTTCTAGAGGCAATGGAGAACACAAGTTTGTTATCTGCGTGTTCCTAATCTGCCACCAAATTAAGCAAAATACGTAAAAAGCTTTGCTCTGTGGTTGTGGAACCAGTTTAAATTGGTAGGGGTTTTTTTTGGGGGGGGCAAACAGAGCTCTTCATCAGAAGGAACAGGGCTGGTTTATGCGCAGAATTAGGGTCCCGTGAGACTGAGATTAGTGTGTCTTTCTCTTATAAAGGAACATTTGCTTTAGTACAGACCTCCCCAGGGGTACAAGGGCGCCCCTCGGTTTAGTTCTAGCAACCAGGACAACAGTTCTAGAGTATAATACTGTGGCCACATGTCAAAGAATTAGGGGGGCTACTGTAGGTTTGCAATTATAAGCCCACAAGTTACTAGTCCTCAGCATGTATTGCCAACCAGTGGAGGAGGGTTGCCCCCTATTTCCCAGGTGAACAGCTGACAAAGCAGCGTGATCTCCATGTTACCCTATGAAAGGGGCCGCGATGGTTCTCAAGACTGTATTCTCTGGAAGCAGCCACCACGATTTCTGTAAGCCTTGCAGTGGGGTCCAAACTTTTTTCAAAGAGGGCCAGATTTGATGAAGTGAAGGGCCGTGAGGACCGATCAAAGGGCCAACTGAAGTTGTTGGGCTTTTTATAGGGTTGAAGTTGAGGGGATTTTTAAAGGATTTTACTCCAGGAAATAAACTGCCACAGAGGCCGGATTAAACAGACTGGCGGGCCGGATTAGGCCCCCGAAACGGACTTTGGACATGCCAGAAGGGTTCTGCAGTAAATGCACTGGGTGTGAGCGCTCCCTCTTCTGAAGAAGCCTACCCTTTTATTCAGGCTACTCCAGAACTGCCTTCCAAAGTGTGTTATTCATGACTTGGGCAGCAGCTCCTGATCCGCAGCGGTAGGGACAAAAGGGCCGGGAGCCAATAGACAGGTGGGGAGGAGATTTCAAACAATTGCCTCGCGTGTCAGGCGAGATCGGAGGCGGGAGGGAAAGGAGGAGCGACCGAGGAGAAGAAGTGGCTCCAGAAGAGGGGGCGAGCAGGTGCGCGTGCAGGAGCGGAAGCCTTTCCAAGCCTCCGACCCCGAGCGAGAAGGAGCCTGGAGTCTGCCTGGCCGCTGAGAGGAGGAGATTTCGCCCTTGCGACGGCGTGCCGAAGGGGCTCGCCGCTTTCCCCAAAGGCTCCTGGGGAGCGGGGGCCATGATGCAGAAGGCCATGGAGAAATCTCAAAGCTTCCGCATAGACGCCCTCCTGGCTGAGGAGCCCCTGCGACCCGCGCAGAGCGCTTCCCCCGAAAGCTCGACGGGGAGCCCGGGCTCCTGCGCGAGGAACGAGACGCCCTCGCCGTGCGCGCCCTCCATGGTGGCCCCGTTGCCTCCTGCCGCCTTCATCCCCAAGCCCGGCTTGTTGAACTTTCCCCCTCCGGGACTGGGCGGCCTGCCCGCCATGTACCCGCCCCCTCTCTACCCGATCTCGGCTCTGGCCGGTCAGCACCCTGCTTTCGCTTACAGCGCCGCCTTCCCCCACCTGCCTCAGCCGGGTCCGGAGCACTTCAAGGCGTCCGCCGTCGCCGGGGCCGTCCCGCTGGAGCACTGGATTCGCGCGGGGATCATGGCCCCCCGCTTTCCCGACTTCCACGGTGAGTAAGACCCCAGCTCCGGAGCCTCCGGTAGCCGGGAGGACACCGTGCGCCCAGGGCGCATGGCGAAAGTCTCTCCAGGGCCACTGGTGGAGCCCAATAAGCTACGCCCGGGAAAAGAAACACATTCCGGTATATAGCGCGATCTTCCTTAACTGAGCGTTTCCTCTTGATCCATTTCTACTTCTGGAGGGGTCAGTTTCTGCTTCTCGGTTGGGCAGGTAGTAGGAGCGCGCGGAAAAGGTCAAGGCATCTTGCGAAGACGTTATTTAAAAGCGAAAGAGGCTAAAAACGACACACACATCCATCAAAACAAAAACTGTAGGTAAAGATTGCAGGGTGTGCAATGGCAATCACTGTCATTGTGGCTGTGGACAGTATTCACTGTCACAAGATGTGGTTCTCGCCGCTGGCTTACCAGGTGGTTAAAAGGATACGAGTCCGTCCTCGGCTCCTAGTCACGATGGCTGCGTGCTTCTGAATGACACTTTCTGGAAGGCGATTTCCTTCCCAGAAGCGTCTGGTGAAGTGCTGTGGACACTTAGGGTGCTGAACGGCGGGACTTTGATCTGATCCTACAGGACTCGACAAATGGATTAAGTCCATCACAGCATCCCCACCTGCCCTCACGCGCTCCTTATCAAAATCGAGCTTCAGCCTCTACCATTTGAGGCATGAATTGCCCACAGTCGTGGATTCTGTTTATAGTTTAGGCTAGCTTAGAAAAAAAAAATAATGTAAGCTGGTTTCTCATGTAGTTTAGCAAAATTATTCATCGCACCTGTGGCGTGCACGCCTAGAGTACTTGTACCCTGGATTTGTTATTTGAACCCATAGTGCTCTCCCAATAACGTCCTGATAAGAACGGAATATTTATATCAACTTTTGGGATGTATTTTCCCCCGACCAATTTTACCTAGTGAAAAGACTGGTGTCTGTGTCCTCCCCCCCAATAAAAAGTTCTAACAGATATTTTGAAACGTTTAACATCCTCCTTCATCGCAACCTAATCTAAATGACACATGTTAGCTCTTCCTAGCTTTAAAAAATGGTTATTAAAAAAATACATTTGGAGACACCTTTTAAAGGTAAGAGCAATTCGACATTGGAGCCAATTGTCATGGAGAGGGGCAGTGGCGTAGCGTGGGTTGTCAGCACCCGGGGCAAGGCAAGTAATTTGCGCCCCCTAACCCGTGGATTTGCGCCCCCTAACCCTAACCCCCAGATGTTGCGCCCGGTGTGGCCGGCCCCCCCTGCACCCCCCCACGCTACGCCACTGGAGAGGGGAAAACTGGGGCTTTTCCTTCGTGAAGTCTTCGAGCTGGGCGCTTCCGCCATCTGTTGGAGGTGCTCTAACTCTAGGTTCCTGTTTTGAGCTGGCATTAGACTAGGTGACCCCCAAAGCCCCCATCAACATGACGTTCACCCTGATCTTATGTGTTCCTGTTGTTCAAAACCAAACCACACTGCATTCAGTGAGGCTGATTCCCAAGTAAGCCTTCGCAGCTTTAATGCTTAGCTTTTTTCTACAATATTGTCCCACGACTTCTACATCCCAGTTAAGCAGAAGTGCCTAAAACATGAAAGTGATTTAAACTGTGGTTCCAGGAATCTTGCTTTGGAGAGAAGTGGGAAAAAAGGGAATTGCTGTCAAGAAAAAAGGGAATAACGGTGCACTCCTCCTGCACATCCCTACTCGAAAGTAAACCCCATTAAATTCAACGAGGCTTCTTCCCCGGGGAATGTGTATAAGATTGCAGCCTAAGGCCGGAATTCTGGTCTCTCAAAAAGGAGCATTGTGTCAGATTTTAGAATGGGCGGGTTAATGGCAGTTTTCAGAGGCTGTTAAAGATTAACCTGGAACCTCATGGTGAAGACAGGGTAAGCAATCTTACAAATAAAATTAAATAATAAATTGGGAGGGGAACTGAGGTGTACCTAGAGTAGTTGTTGACATTACTTTAAAATACTATTAAAAACCTTAAAAACAAAGCAAACCACCTCATTAGCAACAACGCCTTGAACTCTCTCGCGCGCTCACGGAGAGTCATTTGTTTCTGACACTTCTACAAATAGAAAAATAAGAATTTGAAGGAGAAGGCGAGGCTAAAAATCTTTTTTTCCTTACATCAAGTTTGATATGGGAAGGGAACGGCTTGTCCTGAGAAGCATGCAGTCGTACCTGTCGGAATGGGTAGTTGGAAGTGGTACAGTCCAGAGTCAAGTTTGGGCATAACCATCCTATCTGCTGCTTGAGAGAACTAGGCATATATTTCCGGCGACGTTACTGAGCCTGCCCCCCCCCCCCAAGTACGTGTGTGTGTGTGTCGTTCTGGGACAGTGTTTAATTATGTGAGCCCTCGCTCTGTCTAATGTGGTAGTGCCCAGAGGAAGATTTACCACCCGCCTCTATTGTTGTGATAACTAGGTCTGACTCCTCCTGAATGAAAATAGCCAGCTGTCTTAAAGTGGTTGGTTGGAGAGGACGGAATGTTCTTTGCCTTCCGTAGGGGCCTTCTCTGGTCCTCAGCGCATTTTGCGGTGCAGTCCTAGACGTGTCTAGGCAGTGGCAAGCCCCACTGAATTCAATAGAGCTTACTCGCCCATTGTAATATTTTGATCCTAAAGACTACAGTTAGGCAACTGGAAGTCGAACACCCCGCTTTTGGTATTTATTCCTGGATGGAATGTGCTTTGCTTAAATCGCTTCAGACACCGCTTCGAATGCAGACAGTCTATGACTTTGGGAGTGCTTCATACGTGAGCGCCTTTTTGCCTAGGAGACAGAGAGGAGAGCTGTGAAGGAGCCTGGAATCGACTAGGACAAGACTCCAGGCTTCCCCTCGGCAGGATTCACCTGTTCAGAGGCATTAGGCAACTGCGTTTGTGATATTTTATTGCACCCAAACTTGGCTCTAAGGCATAGTGACGGGGTGGGGTGGGGGCAGAGCTGAGCTGAGCCAAGCCTCCTCTGGAGCCCTGCTGTCCTGCCGGCAAGTTTTCCCACATCAATCACTCGACCCCGGGCAGGGGAAGTTGTAAAAGGTTTTGAACTTTAATCCGCCCAAGGTCTCCGGGTACTTAGGCTGGAGCTGGCGGAGGGCTAGTGCAGTTAATTTGTTACCAACGGCGGAGAAAAAAAGAATGCCTCTGTCTTGTCAGATGGAAGCAGGCGACGCAGACAAGCGAAGAAAGACAGCGGCAGCTTTTGCGTGTGTGTTATTTTGCGCTACTTCTTCATCTTCTAGGCTCTTTTTCTCGGAATGCAGCTTACAAGTGTGCGAGATGGGTGGTGATGGCTATCCCCGCCCCACCTAAATAGTTGGTGTGAAAGAGTGTGAAAGAGACATTCCGTATTCCTTATCGGAGATTTTTAAGATGCCAATTGCAAAGCTATCCAGCTTCAATCTGACCACTGGCTTCTCTTTAAAAACCTAGGCTATTTTATAATGCTTCCTAACTATCAGTCTTCTATTCCTTAAAATTGGAGATCAATTGATCCAGTATCTCAATAAACCACTTTGATTTCCTGTTTCTCCCTCTTCCCCACCCCCCAATCTCATTCCTTTACATTTTCAATTATTATTTTCTGGAGTATTTTTATGGTGTCATTTAAAACACACACATGAATACTCCAGATTCTTGTAGCAGGACAAGAAGGAAAGGTTGCAGTCAGTTGTCAGATGACAGGGTTTATGGCTGCAAGGGATGAGCGCATGCCACCTGGGCCCCCCAATGGAGCTGGGATGCCGAGAGGGGTAGCCTTATGCCGAGAGGGAGCCGGTGGTGCTGTGGTTCTGCTCTCAGTTCTAACTCTTTGTGTTTGTAGTTCGCTATGTCCCTTGCCACGGATAGCAGATAGAAAGCACATTAACTGTGCAGTCCTATGTGGGCTTACGTAAAATGTATTTCTCCTCGAGTTCAACGAGGATTACTTCCAGGGAGGGAGGTTGAGGCTCGTCCCGTCAGGCTGAAATCCTGTGCGCGCTCCTCTGAGATTAAGCTCCACTGAAACACAGTGGGACTTACTTCTAACTCGGTATAAGAGAACCTGGCCACTAAACCTGCAGCTCAAATCTTTAATCTCTCAGAGGTCAATAGCCCTTGGTCGCCTGGACTGTGGGAGCTGATCGGGACGGGGATGTGGTGGTGGTGACTGTCCTGCCTTCATGGTCTCTGGATCCCCAGGTTAGCAGCGTGGCGCTTGCGATTGCCCTCCTTCGTTCTACCAGCTCTTATTTGCAACGATTTAAATCACAGAGATGGTCCTGAGTTTACAAAACCAGGTTCATCACTCGGTTGGCAGCACGGGTGTCTACGTGGCAACCAGCAGGAGCATTGACTGGCGTCGCCTCAAACTCAGTGGTTTCCGCTTGAGACAGTTCACACGTTCAGCTGTGACAGCGAGCGAAGTACCTGCCGTGCACATGTGAATGGGCCCTTTGGGGGGATGAAAAGGTGAACGGCTTCTTGCCCTTTTTCGGGGATTACTTTTATCTGCCTGGACATTTGGGTAGCGTCCCGGATCTCGCGCATGCCCTTTTGGACTATCTGGCCATGCAAGATAACCAAAGCTAACCAAAGCTAATGGCCAGGGTTCATCGGCCGATCTGTTCCCACTCTTTTCAAGCGGGAACGTGAGGGGTGGTGGTGTTGGAGGGTCCCAGAGCTGGAGACCTGGAGGAAGAGGAAGAGGAAGAGGTGACAGCGTAGTTCCGCAGCTGCCCCTTCCGATCAGAGGAAATTGTTCCCGGAGCAATTGTCCTTCTTTCTGCTCCAGCGCGCAAGGACAAGCCTCGTTTCACGCCTTGTTCGCCGGTCAACGACGCGAGACGAGTGTCTGCGGCTTATTGCATTAAAGGAGGAAGACCCCGAGGGAAGACTGGTTAGGTAGCCAACCAGCCAACTACAAAGAGCCTTCAGGGGCGAACGAACCGCCGAGATCTGGCAATGGCGCAGTTAGGCAATCTTCGACTCTAGAGCCGCCTTGCCAACCTGTAGCCTCCATCTCTGGTCATCCTTGCGCATATCTCCGCGCTTGCGAGTCTAGTTCGCAAGCGCAGAGATAACTCAACAAGGGAAAGCTAAGAAAGAGCTTTGACAGGGAGATCTAGCGATGCGATTGCCATGCACGTGTGACTGGGCCATTTGACAACTCGGTCATGTAATGCAGTGTTCCCCAACCTTGGGCCTCCAGCTGTTTTTGGATTACAATTCCCATCATCCTTGACCACTGGTCTTGCTAGCGAGGGATGATGGGAGTTGTAGTCCAAAAACAGCTGAAGGCCCAAGGTTGGGGAACACTGATGTAATGGACAACCACAACTTTCCGGGATGGTCGCTCGATCAACTAAAAGTCGGGGGACTAAGCGGACCGCGGCATCCGCGCGGGTTATCTTCTGCCTCAGAGAGGATGGTCAAAGCCTCAGTCTTGGCCCGGTTCTTACTGCCCCCAATGATGTAGCTATGGAATTGGGAGATGCTCCTCATCACCTGGAAACCAACAGGAAGACATTCCGACTCTCTGCCCTTTGAATGCCTATGATATGATATGATATGATGCCTACTAATTCATATTCGGAGTACATCTAGCGAAATCAACGGACGTTAGGTTAGTTATTTAGAACTACAGTTGGGTATTACCCGCGGAAAGGAGACTCCATTTATTCTGCACTTGGGGGGGGGGCATATTCATTCATACACGCAAGCCACTATTTTAAAGCTGCACTTAGGGAGCAAGGTGCGCGTGTGTGAAAACGCCATCAGTGTGAGCAGTAAAGGCATCACTACACAGGCATCGCTAAGGTTCTCGTGAACTCCATGATATTTGCCGCTTCTGGATAAAGGCGCTTAGGAAGGCCACCCTGTACACGTTTGCTCAGAAGTAAGTCCCACACTTAATCTGTGATCTGCCTGTCTCAAGAGCTGTACGATATCGGGGAGAAGATTGGTGAACAGGCATCACCCTGCCCCAATACACAACCTTCTAAGGGAGACCGTTTCACTGTCAAACAACTCTTACTGTCAGAAAGTTCTTCCTGGTATTTAGTCAAACTCTGAACACTCCAAGGACATTTAAAGTCCCTCTGAACTCAATATGCCTCTTTCTTTCTTTCTAGACCTTTTCTTCATCCGTGTCGGGTCATCATACCGCAGCTCCAGCAGATGTGCGCCATTTTTTAAAAAATCGTCTCATTTTTATTGTACTTAAATTAACAACAAATACAAAAAAGCAATATCCAGCAGCGTAACTGAGCTACGTGCCTTTCAGCTGCAGATCCACGTGTGCGCCGGTTCCCCCTTTCCCCCCCAGTTAGGATTAGCTCTGTCTTCGCCGCTGTGCTGGCTCTAACCCAAACGGTGTCTCTTCCTCCAACACGAAGGGAAAAAAGAGAACAGAAAGAAAATGTGGGTGGTTTTGAAGAGGCTGTGCATTAGGGCTTCCGTACATTAAGGTTGAATGCACCCATCAATCGCTCCCTTGATTTAATATGTGCATTAATTGTGATTTTAAATAGGGAAGTTTATTCCCATCCTAAACTGCGTCATCTGCGTAGCTACGGGCATCCTTGTCAACAATCGTCCTTGGGAGGCTAGCAAATCAGTTAGCTGATGGATTCCTGCCGCCGCCGCCCCGGCCAAAACCTGCGTATTAATTATTTCATTATAAACGCCGCAGCCGGTGCGGTTTTAAAGCGGCTCTGGGTCGCTTGTGTTGCTGAATGTTCTTCCGGGCGACCTTGTCATTCGGATTTGTTTGCCTGGACCTAGCCTCAGGGAATTGTTATCCAAGGCTTTCCAGTGCAATTCCCTACCCCCTCCATATCCCCTGAAATCCGATTTGGGGGCGGACGAAAGGAGGCGAAGCAGGTTTGTCTCAAGAGCGCCAAATCAACGTCAGCTGTGCAACCTGGACTTGCCAGCCTGTGGCTGCGTGCACGCGAGACCTTTAAAGCACATTCGAAGCGCATTTCTCTCTCTTGGAAGTGGGCCCTGGTTCGGTTGAATCAATGGGACTTACTCTCCAGTAAATGTGCATTGGATGGATCGCGTTGCTCGTCAGGAGAGGAGGCTTTCTTGGCTAAGAAAGTGACCTCGTCAAGGTCCCCCTTGGGCAGATTCTTGAAGCGTGGCTCCCTCCCTCCTCACCCGCACAAACAGGAAAGGAGGAAGCGCAGGAGGTTTGTCCTCAAGGCGCTCCGCTGTGCTTTGGTGGTTTCCCAGCGCGGAAGGATCGGGAGCGAATCACACGCGGTTTTCAGAAGTGTTTGACTGGCAAGGAGATGGGGGTGGGGATGACGACGACACGACGTCCGTAAACTGTGAGCATATCAACACACTGTTGTTGTCTCTGAAGTGCCCAAAGGAGAAGATATGCAAGGACTATGAACCGTGTGCAAATCCATAGCGCAATCCCATGTTGCGTTTCTAACACCTCTATTTCTCTCTCTATCTCTCTACACACACAGTTTTCGTATTGGATTGATATACCGGTAGTTATACGTATTTACTTACTTACTTACTTACTTATTTCTGTATTGTTTTGCTCAACCTCTTAGGCAGCTAGCAGCAGGGGAAACTGTGAGCATACATGTATCCATAGGCCTCTCCTGAAAATATGCACCCCAAATTTCCAGTTTCAAAGCAAACAAGACCTAGATCCGCATCTAAGGCACGCGCCATCCCCAACTCGGATACGTTCCGTGGAGAGAGCAGCAGTGAAGCCCGATTGGCTCCTATGAATTACAACTTGGTAAAGCGAAGCCCGTGCCTGACTGTCTCATTCGGTTTGGCTGCACTGTGCCGAATGTTGTGGGTTGTTCTGTCATCAAGTCCTCGCCCCTGTTCTGATCTTCCAAGATAATCCAATTCAGGGAATATGAGTGTTTCATTGCCCAGTACCATTTCTCCGCAACATATCTGCTGCTGGGCTCTTCGACTCTGATATGTTAACGCCACATGCCTCCCCGGATTATCCTCTCTAGGTCACCCATTTGATAACTGGGGGATGCTCTCTTCCAGTCCTCTGAAGGTGAGCCTTTCATCGATAAAACATACCGGGAAAATAAAAACGAAACAGCAAATGCGCAAAACCATGAAACAGCGATGGCATCGCAGGCAGCCCGAGCTCCTCTTCTCCACAGGGACAGGGCAGCCTCCAGAAGATCGCGCGTCCAGGTGGCATATTTGGCATCCTGTTGGCACACCCAGTCAGGCCATTCAGTCATTATTATGCCAAGGTGTGTCCTGCCCTGCGCGGCTACTGTAAAACTTGTAGACAGCCGACAAGCCGAGGTACTTCGGGAAAACGTACACTTTGAACATGCTGTTGTTTGTTTAAATTTGCATACCTGCCTACATGCGTAGGTCTCAGGGAGGTTCACAACATAAAATTACAACTTTCCACGAGAATTTTTAGCACGTTACTAATATCAGTTGTCCCCCTTTAAAGCCTTTGTTTATGCTCGTTCTTGCTGTGTTTAAAATACGTTTGGTTTGTACACCTGAAGAATAAAAGAGAAACAAAGATGCCTAGATAATAATAATAATAATAATAATAATAATAATAATAATAATAATAATAATAATAAATTTTATTTATATCCCGCCCTCCCCAGCCGAAGCCGGGCTCAGGGCGGCTAACAACAATAAAACAGTACAAAGGTACAACATAAACAACATTCTAAAATCATTCATTATAAAAATTATAATGAGCGAGATGATGATTAAAAGTGAAGATGTGTGGTGGGGTGGAGTTTAATATTTTAATAACGAAGAACTCCAATAAAAATAGCATATTGCAAGCAGGTGTGTTGTTGTTTTTAATATGGAGGGGTTTCTCTTTCCTTCCACAGACAAAGGGCCAATAGATACTGTAGTCTTTGTATTAACGGTTTGCTTTAAGCATAAGGTGCTGATTTGCTATATTTCCAGCCCCTGAGTTAATGGGCAGTGGCAAATAAAAAAGGGGAAAAGCAGGAGAATATTTTGATCTTAGTAGTAATTCACATTTGTTTGAACAGAACACTGAGGCATCTTTGACATCCTGGCTCCATGTGAAAAGATGTGAGTCTTGCTGTAGCGTTTTTGTTAACCTCTCTCTCTCTCCCCCCCCCCATCTAAGGCTGAAAATCTAAATATCACCCCAACCCCATGGTATCAAAAAATAAAATTTAAAAATAATCTGAAAGTTCATTTTGAAGTGCCTCTTACTGAGTTCAGTAATACTTATTCTCTAGTAAGTGTATTCAGGATCACAGCTTAAGTCACAGATATGAGAAAACTGACGAGTGAAAAGGGACATTCCAGTGAATTTAGAATATTCATGAATATTCATTTCCACTTTATCATTATTTGAGGCACATTTGTTTTTGTTTTTTCCTTATGCTTGATAGTGCTGCTTTCGAACTGCCTTGCAAGGGTCTGTTCACATTGCCTTAATGTTTCTGTGCTGCTCTCCAACATGAAAAATGAATAAAGAGAAAGAAAGCTGGACAGTTCTCCAGTCTGCAGAACACCTAGGAAGTGTATTTAATTTCATACGAATGCTCAAAATATGAACAAGAGGAAATAAAACATGACATCCTGGTGAAACATGACTTCCCACTGCTGCCACCCACTTACACACACACTCCTACTCCTCTTCCTGGAAATCATCTCCATTTATCTGCATCCATGGAAGACACCCCCTGCCCTCATTTGCATCTGTACATCTAGATTGTTGGCATATTTTTTTTTCCAGACAACAGTTGCCCTTGTAGGTTCTCACTCTGACTTGTGATCCCACCTTCCCTTTGCACGGTGACATTCAAATAGGCATCTTCAAATGTGAACATGTTTTCCCGCATTTTGTTTCAGCTTAAATTTGTACATAATGTACAAACGCTTGAGTCCAAGTTAATTAAGATGTGAGTTATACTGCAAGTAATGGGTTTCAATGGACCTACAACTCGACTCCTAGGGTGAGGTGCATCTAAGCCCACTGAAATAAATGGTTTTTGCAAGATCATAAATAGGGCTGGCTGTTAATCATGACTAACTTTAGCCAGATTAGGGTCGTCATCCTTAAATTATCTACAATATCTAAAGTTTGTTGATTGTTCGATCTGAAAACTGAAATGTTGTACTCTGTTGAAATACTTTATTTTAATATTGAAATGCCTTGGAATTTCCAGACAGCTCCTGCTAACCACCTAGGACAGTGTTTCCCAACCGGTGTTCCGCGGCACACGAGTGTGCCATGAGACATCGGCTGGTGTGCCGCGAGATACCTGGAGGGAGGCGGGCGAGTCGGGCGGCGAGAGGCGGGGCGGCGGCGGCGAGGAGAGGCCGCGCCTCCTGCTGCTGCCTGGCGCTCCTCCTCGCAGCCGGCAGCGCTGCCTGGGCGCCTCCGCGCGACTCTGCCTCGCTGGGTTTGGTCTCCCAGCAGAGACGGGTCACACGCGCACCTCCCTCCCTCCCTCAGCCTGCGCGGAGGGAGAGCCAGAGAGAGGCATCGCTCCTGCGCTCCGAGGCGGATTGAGCGCAGCTGAGAGGAGCTGCCGAGGGAAAAAACTTTCACTTTTGTGCGTCCCTCCCGGCGTGACGCTGCGCGCTGACGTCACGGGGCGGGGCTTTAATGGTGGTGTGCCGCGAGATTTTTTTTCAGTAAACAGGTGTGCCGTTGCCCAAAAACGTTTGGGAAACACTGACCTAGGAGTTTGCTGCAGGAATTCAATCAGGAGGCAATCTTACCCATGTTCCCATAACTTAATTTCAGCATCTTCTTGGCATATACAGGAGCAGCAAGGAGCCCCATGACACAGATCCTTAGGGACAAAGATTCAAAAGTACAATGCAATCCAAAGGCAGATGCTAAATAAAATGCCTTGCTGGATACTGCCATGCATACATACATTCATGGTTATGATCAGGCAGGTTAGCTTATTTTACATGGAGACATTTATTTAACTCAGCTTCTGCAAATTAAGCACCACCTCATTTACAACTGGGGCTTGGAGATATGTTACAGAGTATGGGGAGGGCTATAGCTCAGCAGTAGAGAAACTGCTTTGCATGCAGAAGATTCCAGGTTCAATTCCCAGTATCTCCAGGTAGGACTGAGAATATACCCTGTTTGAAACTCTGGCAAGCCATTGCCAGTTAGTGTGGACTTATCTTGATGGACCACTGCTCCCATGCAGTATCAGGCAGCTTCCTATGAGGCTGTGACAGGGATAGCCAATGTGGTGGCCCTCCAAATGTTTTGGACTACAAATTCCATCATCCCCAGCCAGCATCACCAATGGTCAAGGATGATGGGATTTGTAGTCCATGGGAGGGCAGCGCATTGTCTTTTCCTGCACGATGGGGAGCCTTTTTAGGGGTGTGAGAGTTTCCCTCTAGGAACCCACCTCTTTCGTTTCCAATGTGTGCTGCGATCAAAGCAACTTGCATGTTTGTATAGAATTCCCACAATGTTTTCCTGGCATTCTGTACCTGTCTGTCGTCGCCCAGTTCCCCCACTGAAAGTCTGTTCTCTATTTAGTGAAGGGCAGTAAAAGCTAATCCCGGTGGAAGCCCATAAAGTTGATGATAATTAGGGGCATCAGCAGCACCCTTCCTGTTCTGCCTGTGTGGGGCAAACGTTCTCCCTCAAAGCTTCTTTTGTTCAGTCCCCCCCTCCTTTCCTCTATTCAGCAGGCTGCTCTGATAAAGGTTCATTAGTGAGATAGGCGCTCTAAGGCCTTTATCACCACCTTAGGACAGCTGGAGGTAATTAAATACACCTTAGGCTAATAAAGGAGGTTTAATTTCACCAACGGAATTGATTGTGATTGTTAAAATGAGCACTGATAACATATCAAGCAGGTTAATATCAGTGAGGCAATAAAATCATTACTTGAAGGGAAAGCAGTGGGCTCCATGCGTCTAGCTTATGTCTCCTCACAGCGTCTGCTGGGCCTCATATACAGCACCAAATGCCACTGCTGGTTAGGGAATACTACCACAGGTGTTATTTCCTTATTGGATCTATGTATGTTTCCAGTGGAATTAATTAGAGGTGTGGTATCTAGGAACGAGTCAAAATAAGATCTATTTATTTTATTTTCAGAGACTTCTATTCCCTGCAAAAAATCACCAGTCTTTCGGTGATTTTTGGAGGACTGTCTTTGAACAGGGATGAAAGTTTTTGCCTAGAGTGAGGGCAATGGTTTCTGTTCTCACTCTGAACTGGCTTTGCTATGACATAAAGTAGCCAAATTGGATTAGTAACATGAAGGTTATCAAGACGATCGACACTCTGACCAGAACATCACATCTTTGGGCAGAAAGAAGTGTCTTGTTCTGCAGAAGAAAGGTGCTCCCATAAGCACCTTTAAGCAAAGCTCCCCCCCACACCCCAGTGAGGAGAGCATTGTCTGCCATTGGGCAAGGGAAGGAGTGTGATGCTCTGATGCTTGGTGTGCAGTTGCACCCTGAGGCTGGTGTGAAGAATGGAGCTGAGGGACTTATTTTTAAATTTATTTTTTATTCAAAGTTATAACAAGACATATCTAAAAACATATCCTTATTCCCCCCCCCCACCATTTCCCCTCCCCCTCCCACAGAACCCACCCCCACCCCACCCCCCGACTTCCCTCAGTTCCAGTCTGTGGTTTCTCCAATAATGTTGTTTTTTGCATGTTACAAAGTTGTATAGATCCTCAAACTGTTTAGCTGATTATTATCAGTAAAAAAACTGTGAATGTTTATTCAAAACTTGCCAAGGAGTCCAGTTCGCTTTGTTGGAGCTGAGGGACTATATAAGACTTTCTGCCCTCACTCTTCATTTTTGGTCCCCGCCCAGTCCACTGGCTGCTTTGGGGCTGAGTAGGAATTTATCTCTTGTCCATACAATAGTCCATAAGTAGGGGATTTTTTAAATCGGCTCCATAAACATGCTGCTTAGTTTGTTTCTGTTGGCAATGATTTTTTTAAAAAAAGTGTATTGTGTTCCCTTCTTTCTCTAGCTAAGGATACAGCCCAGACCTCCACCTCCTTTTCCTCCTCTTCCCTCTTCCTCCTTCTTCCATAATAACAATCTGATTTATTACCCATCCAGCAATTTAAAAATATAATATTAAACCAGTTTAAAACAAATTGCACTTACTATGCAGCTGCCCCCTGTAACATCCTTCTAGGTCAAAGTTATTCTTCCTGACTCTTTCTTTCCCTTCCAGTTGCCCCACAGTCTGGCCTGATGGGCAAGTGCCGCCGACCCCGAACAGCATTTACCAGCCAGCAACTCCTTGAACTTGAGAACCAGTTCAAGATCAACAAGTACTTATCAAGGCCCAAGCGCTTTGAGGTGGCCACGTCTCTGATGCTGACTGAAACGCAGGTACATCACAGAGGGGGAGAGGGTGCATGGCCTTCGCAACAGTCAAGGGAACTCTCCTCCTCCCCCAGTACTTTCCCATACAGATCTTTGCACCAATTACCACACAGAAATGAAAGCTACAAAAGGACTTCTTTGGTATATCATGCAATAGATAGACCAAACCTCTGGGCTCTATAAACAATGTAAACTGTGAGCACACTAGGTTTATTGATATATTTAGGTGTATATCACACACATTTTGTACTACTTAGTGCATAAACACTGGAATGGCAAGGCCTGTAGCTTTACAAATTTCCAGATGAAAACTGCAGGAAATCATGTGGCGAACGTTGATGGGCTACACAAATGTACATAAAGGAAGTAGCTCCTGTGCAGTGCAGTAAAAATAGGTAGCTTGTTATCAAAAAAAGAGGAGGGGATCAGTCATAGGTTATGGTATGGGAGTAAATCTGGTTCAGGTGAAACTAAGGTATGGTTCCACGTATGGAGAACAGTAGAAGGCACAGTGACACAGACAATGGGAATATCTAGAGCAGCCATCATCCCCTTGATGCTCTCCAGGTGTTTTTGGGCTGCAACCCCATCCTCCCTGACCATGCTGGCTGGAGCTGATGGAAGTTGCAGTCCAAAACATCTGGAGGGCAAGCAGGTTGAGAAAAAGGCTGATTTGAGGTCTTAAGGTTAGGACAGAAGGATGGAAATGCCAGAGTGTTGGAAGAAATCTCCCAACAGAGTACCTGTCACTGTCTGTCTGTCCATCTCACACAGGTGAAAATCTGGTTTCAGAACCGCAGGATGAAGTGGAAACGCAGCCGGAAGGCCAAAGAGCAGGTGTCACAAGCTGAGGCTGAGAAACAGAGGGGCGTGAGCAAGGCCTCTGAGAAACTGCTGTCTGGAGAGGGGCGAGGGCAGGAGGAGGAGGAAGAGGAGAGCGGTGGCGATGAATGCAGCAGCCACAGTGCTGGCACACAGTTCCTGCGCCACAGTGCTGACACCTTCAGCTACAGCCCAGATTCCTCATGCTCAGAGGAGGAAGAGGAGGTTCGAAGCCCTACTCACAGGGAGATGAACTTGTTGCTATGAGTGGACCATAAGCCCAACAAGGGGGGGGGCATCCAGCAACCAACTCTAGATCACTGAAAAAGGATTGGTGCCCTCCTTTTGCTCATAGACTAAAAAGACTCTGCCTGGGCTGGTGCCCTGGTGAAACTGTGCCACTTAACTTATGTGTGTTTGGAATATATTTATCTTGTAATTGTTCTATTAGTGTATTTGGAGCAGGGAGGGGAAGCACACGCCTTGGGATTCTCCTCACGATGGTATAAAGGCATTTACTTCAGCATACTAGCAAGCTGCGAATTGCTTTGCTGTGGTTTCAAGGCATTTTTCTCCCCATCCATGTATTCTGACAAAACCCTTCATGACAGAACCTTTCCACCCTGCAATTTAATTGCTTCAACCCTCGCTAATGAGGAAGAGAGAGGGCTCTAGATATTGTCTCCACAATGTTGGCTGGTGAGGAAAAGAGGAAATCCCAAGCTCCTGGGTAGAATCCCTCTCATTGGAGAAATAAGAAAAAAAATAACACATGTAGTTGGAGGTAATGAAAAACTGGTCCAGAACCTGACACATTCACAAATAGTTGAAATGGATAGTTTGGGGGAGGTACTTAGGAGCCATTTGCAACATGCTGAGGTTAGAGATACTGCATAGAAGATGGATTGCAATAGTAACCCAGGTAGTAGGAATTATAAGCCCCTTTTATGGCCTTTAGGGGGTTACAAACTGTACATTATGGTGCTCATATGATGATGCCAGGATGATAAGCATGCATAAGATCAGGCTGCAAGTAGGAAGCAGATTAGGTTACTTAATATGCTGACTTTCCATGTGTGTGGTCTTCCAGGGAATGAGTTATCAATAGCAACACTACAGGTATTGCTGTGCTTTCACTCAGCTATTGTATTGCTTATGCCAGGAGTAGCCAACACGATACTCTCCAGATGCTCTTGGTCTACAGCTCCAAGTGGTCCTAAGCAGCAGGGCCAGTCATCAAGAATGATGGAAGTTCTGGGAATGTTCAGGGTGGCAGGAGAAGATATATTGATTATTAATATCCTTCCTAACTTGCACTAGCAAGTTCCTTTACTTAGCAGAGTGCATTCACCTTTACACAGCAGAAAACTAGTTGCAAATTTGTACGAGTTTCTTAAGACAATATGCAATTCAATCTGGATTGCCCACATTGCAATGTATTCTATTGTTTTCCTGGTAAGACCCCTTGAATCCCTCCTAAAAGAATAAAGACACCACAGTCTTATTCATAATAAAAAGAAATTTTACTCACGATCAGGCAGAGCACAGTGTGATCCCTGAAGGCAGGCTTAAGGCTTAAAGTTACAAGCATATACAAAGAGGTTTACCCCACATGTGGGTTGACCCAATGACTGCAGTGAGCAGTCTGGGAAGTTTGCAGGACAAAAGGAAGATGGAAAAGAGGGGGGGGCAGCGAGGCAGCATGCCTTGTCCTTTTACCAGGTCTGGAAAGCTCACGCTCACCCCCAGTCACATGCAAGGAATGTCCTTCAGGCCAGGAGGAACAGGAAGTTTTGACAGGCTGGACCAAATATTCCCTTGCATGTCCACTCTAGGAAAACAAGGAATGTTGTACTTGACTGCTCTCAGTGCATTATATCCCACAAAGTTGTGGTCTTATAATATCTCAAAGGCACTATGTTGGGTACTCCTGCTCTACAAAGTAAGAGGACACATGTAATACTATATGGACAGGGCAAAGTATGTTTACACTCCAAGGCCCCATGCCCTCACACAAAAGGTGAGGAACTCAGTGGTTGCATGTAGAAATCTGACATAGAGGAAGGAACAGCTGTGGGCAAACAATGTTTCATTCTTTCCCCCCATAGCAATATTCATAATTCAGTCATATTTTCTCCACATTTAATGTTTATTAGTTCCTCACAATGATACTTAAAATATAAGTGCAAAAATAAAAGACACCGTCCCTCAAGAAGAGCCAGTGGGGAGACTTGAAACTGTTTTACCTTGGGCAAATCAAAATTAAGTGTGTGTGTGTGTTTGTACACACATCCATCCTGATATCACATGCAAGTCAAATATTATTTTTGCTCTGTACCTCCTTTTCTGACGAGGGACTGTGTGTGGTCTAGAAGCCTTCAGAATAACAAAAGATGGTTCAGTAAGAGATGTAATTGTTACCTGTTTCATGCTGTTGAGCCACAAACCTCAGAAACCTCAATGTTCATTAGTCATCCAACCACAAACATTCATCAGCTGGTACTTCACCTGTTCCACAAATAAAGACTTCCTTCTTCACAAGCATCCTGCTACACACTTGGCAACATGTATCACCAGGAGTCAACTGTTCAATTACCCATCTAGCCTAGGCTTCATGCAATCTCTATTCCCAGATTTCCAGAGTTCTGTATTCACAGAGTTTCTGAGCTCCAAGTTGGAGTATTCAAGTGGACCTGATCCCAGCTGAAAGCAGGGTTTAAAGCCGGCATCAATCAGCTGATCAGTGGTGACTTCAGGCTCTGCTGGGTTTGACTGTGCTTCAGAACATCAGGCGCTCCAATGTGTAGCTAGTCCAAGTGGGCCTTAAAGTCATCATCAATACTTGAAGCCTCACTTGCATTGGCTGGTATCCTGCTGGAAACTCAGTGCAGCTTGAGTTGAAGCCTGAGGTTGGTGGGGCAGAGGTTGGTGTCTCCGCTGCTAATGGGGCTGGGATTCTTGAAAAGATTGGTGGACAAGGCGGGCCTCCAGCCAATACAGCAAGGCACATCTTAAGGGCCAAAGTACACAACCCGCAGGAATGCAATCAACATTTTTTGCACCCCCCCCCAATATAGATATCAGGCAAAGGAGATCAGACCAGCATCAGAACTGCAAGAAATCGGAAGGGAGAATTAAACCATTTTCTCCTGTGCCAATGGGAGCCTTCCCTCCCAAAGGAAATAGCTGCTGAATGCCACACAATTAATATCACAGTTTGGCCCTGAGGTCTTGAGCATAGACCACTATGGCTGGAGGAATCTGGAGGTGTACATTTCATACGGAAGGAGGCTATTGCTGCCTCCTTTCAGAAACACTGCAAAATTGCAGCTTATGGAGCTTGAGTGAGGAGATTTCCAAAGAGTTAAAGTGATCTCAATAAGCTGGAGACCTAGCACTGAAGCATTCAAAATAAGAACACAAAAGGAGCCTGCTAGATCAGGCCAATGGCTCATCTAGTCCCGCATCCTGTTCTCATAGCGGCCACCCAGATGCCTGTGGGAAAACAACAAGCAGGATTAGAGCACAAGAAGACTCTGCCTTCCTGTGGTATAGAGTACACCACAGTATGGAATACAAATTGCTACTGCTTCTAAGATGAGGGGTTTTATCTCAGTTAAAAGCCACGTCTCTCCTTCAGTAATATGTAGCACAACTTGCATTGTGTCCTCACACTATGTTGTTGAACATTACATTTGCCAACAGCAGCAGCTAATGACACTGGTTTGGTAAGTGAGTAGTGTAATGACATCAGAATCTGGGATATACTGTACTACATCTTAGGAGAGGGGAAGAACTTCCCTAACTATTGCCTTCAGCTTCCTAGGAAGGCCTGCCTCAAAGGTAGTGCCATAAAATGAACTAGTTAGTACAGCTCCTTACAAACAGGTAAGAGGCACAGAGCAACAGTGACACACAGCGGCTGAAGTGAAGAAATGCAGCCCTGATCGTTTTACACCAGGCTTCCACAACCTCGGCCCTCCAGATGTTTTGAGACTACAGTTCCCATCATCCCTGACCACTGGTTCTGCTAGCTAGGGATCATGGGAGTTGCAGGCCAAAAATATCTGGAGGGCCGAGGTTGAGGAAGCCTGTTTTACACCAAAGGGCTATTCTGGATGATCCGTTTATTGAGCTTTCATCTGGATTTGCTTTCTTCCGAAAAAGCTTGCGTGGAAGGTAGACTATGTCTGGTCTTTATCAAGCCTTCATACTGATCTGTTTGCAGGGTGGTTATATGCAGGGATGCCAACAGAATTTTTTTGCTGCATTCCCCTGCAATTTATTGAGAAGAACTGCTGCTAATGTAAATCTATTAATGAGGGGCAGTTTTATGTTAGGTTCAAATTACTGACTTCCCTGAAGCGATCCTCTTACTTTCAGGATGCCACCGCCACCACTTTTCATGCAGATGAGATTCTTCCAATTTCACCCAATGCCTTGCCCCTGTCATCTAGGCATGGATATTCAAGATAGAAATAATAAGGAACATGTTCCTTCAGCATCCTGCATTCAGGTAAGCTTTGTGTTCCCCCAACTGGCATAACTGAGATTCCACTTGTCCTCTTCTGCAAACCCTGTGTCTCTAGAACTGTGCTTAAAACAGCCAGGTAGCAAATAATGGCTCTCTCAGGCACATGAGCACCCATGAATTCTGATAGAAGAGCCAAGCCCTATCACATCCTCAGAACTGACCTCATAATCTGACACCAGAGCTTCAAAGTAGCAAAGGTCACAGGTTAAGTGGAAGCACATGGAGAAGGTGGCACGAGGCAGAGAAAAAGATGGAAGAATGGTGTGTTATCAGGATGTCACATGCTGAAACATTCCCCCTGATGGGCCATGACAGGTTTAATTTCCAGAGTACACCCATTAAAGTGATGGATGGTGGCATTCAGCTCATGCAGAGTTTGTTTGTGGCTCCCTGCCGCTGCACAAAGCATGTTATTTAGTGGCTCTTATTTATGAGATTGTTTCTGCTGCATCTGGGCACCTGTCCAGTTTGGGGGGAGAGGTGGTATTGAAGAGAGAGGGGAAAGGGTTGATTTATGGTCATTTAGCTGCATGACTCAGAATGTAAACAGACATACCCCATTAAAGACACATTTTTACCCTTCTCCCCGTATCTCAGAACCAATGCAGTTTTACAACACCAAGGGCACTGGCAAGGATGTTTCTAGATCCCATGGATCTCTCTCCAGGATGGGGAACTTGGGAATCTGGACACTGTTGCCTGTGCATTTGCCATCAGAACAAAACCTCTTTTCAGGAACAGATCTGGGATATGTTCTACCATAATACTGTTCCCAAGACTACCTTTGGGAGAGAAGATGCTGGATACTATAATAAAAATAATTTTTTATTTATACTCCGCCCTTCCCGGTTCAGAAAACCGGGCTCAGGGCAGCTAACAACAAATTTCAAACACTTAATTGTAAAAGCAGCATAAACTACAGTATAAAAACACGAATAACAATAAAATTCAAAATTCAAAAATCAATTTGGGGGAAATCCATCTAATAAGCATTAGATAGTCACCAGGGCTGGCTGGCTGAATTAGTCCCACTTGGGCCAGCGAGGATGCCAGGGGAGAATTAGCTGTGTGGACTCAGAGCAGGTAATCTTCATAAAAAGGGAGGGGGAGGGAAGAGAAGGGAAATAAAAAATCAGGCTGAATTCAAATTAAAGGCCAGGTGGAATAGCTCTGTCTTACAGGCCTGATGGAAGGAGGTTAAATCCTGAAGGGCCCTAGTCTCATGCGACAGAGCATTCCACCAGGTCAGAGCCATCACTGAAAAGGCCCTGGTGGAGGATAGTCTGACTTCCTTAGGGCCCGTAACCTCTAAATTATGGTTATTCATGGACCTTAAGGTCCTCTGTGGGGCATGCCAGGAGAGGTGGTCCCGTAAATACGAGGGCCCTAAGCCACAAAGGGCTTTAAAGGTCAATACCAGCACCTTGAACCTGACCCTATGCTCCACCGGGAGCCAGTGCAATTGGTAAAGCACTGGGTGAATATGCTCCCATGGCAGGGACCCCATGAGGAGCCTCGCTGCAGCATTCTGCACCCGCTGGAGTTTGTGGGACAGTTTCAAGAGCAGCCCCGCATAGAGCGAATTACAGTAGTCAAGCCTGGAGGTGACCATTGCATGGATCACTGTGGCCAGATCGGGGCAGGAAAGGTAAGGGACCAGCTGCTTAATGCGGCAAAGATGGAAAAATGTCGCCTTAGCTGTAGCTGTAACCTGCACCTTCATGGAAAGGGAGGCATCAAGGATTACACCAAGGATATTGAACAGTCCATCTATTGCTTTCAAATGGCATAAGGACATCTTGAATGGGGTGGGCAGCTATTTGCTTTTAAGCCTATTGAACTTTTGTCCCACTGATAGATACCGAAAGACGAGAAAAAAATTGCATACATAAACAATTTTATCTACTGTGCAGGAATGGAAAGAAGATACTGTCCCAACTAAGGAAGAATGGCAGGCAAAGTTAGTGGACTATGCAGAAATGGCAAAAAAGAACTTTTAATATAGACTGAGGAACAATTAAACACATTAGCAGGATTAATTTAAAAACAAAGCAGTTAAAAGGTTAATTTAAAAGAAATCCAGAGAGTCACAAAGTTAAAGGTGTTAAGGGGGAGATGCAGTTTTAAAAATTCTTTTATAAGAAACCAGGGAAGGGGGGAAGGGGAGTCAAAATAAATATGTATGTATCTATCTTTTTAATGTATGATTATTGTTGTTAAACTGAAAAATAAAATTTAAAAAAGGACTTTTGTCCCAATGTAGTTTTTGTCAGGTGAACAAAAGCTGATAATATTTTTTATAACCCAGCTTTGCAGCAAACATCTAGAATTGATCAATGAATGACTAAGATCACAGCTGCCACATTTTTTAGGAGGGGGAATCTAATTAGCCAAAAGGTTGTATCTAATGTTAGTCCTACTCAGAGTAGACTTATTAAAATTAATGGACATGACCAGCTCAGATTGATTAATTTCAGTGGGTTTATTCTGAGCAGGACCCGGCTGACTACAACCCAGAGATCAAACTGGTATATAAACCCTCTTCCCCATCCCATCTTTGCATTCCCTGTGTCCCACAAAACTGTCTCTTGCACACAGTGTGCACTTCCAGTATACAGTGGCACCTCGGGTTTCATACGCTTCAGGTTACATACGCTTCAGGTTACAGACTCCGCTAACCCAGAAATAGTGCTTCAGGTTAAGAACTTTGCTTCAGGATGAAAACAGAAATCGTGCTCCGGTGGCGCGGCGGCAGCAGGAGGCCCCATTAGCTAAAGTGGTGCTTCAGGTTAAGAACAGTTTCAGGTTAAGAACGGACCTCCGGAACGAATTAAGTACTTAATCTGAGGTACCACTGTATCTTCCAATATTTACATATAATAAATACAGTCAATAGTTTTGTAATAAAATATGGCCATGTATGAGAAAAAATGGAATTTGAAAACCTCATGACTATGCATCAGACACACAAGGTATTGAGTAAGTTGTATGGTTTGATTATGCACTTTATCACCTAAAATCTACCAAACATTGGGAGCGAGATCTAGGGGTTAAATATCATATGAAAAAAGGGCTGGTTATGGAAATATGTTCCACATCAAACTATTGCTCTCAGTTTGAAGGATTTTTTAAAAAAAAATGCACTGTCACACTGCTATTTAAACCCATTATGATTTATTTGTATCTATTCCTTCATCCATGCAAAACCTCTATGCAAAATCTTACACCAAACGAAGAAGAAACCATTAATCTACCCCAGTTTTGCCCCCTCACATGTTGCTGGACTTCAACTCCCATGGTCTCTCTCTGGCCATTAAGTCATACGAGCTGGGGCTGGTGGGCGTTGGGAGTGAAAACATCTGGAGGACCACAGCATTTTAGAAGATCATTAGATCTCCCCGCTCCGCCCGCGACACACCCACCCGCTTCTTCAAGCACCTGAGCGGGATCAGGCTAAGGAGCAGCTGCATCTAGTTCAATGAGCCGCAGCTGGCAAAAATTAATAAATGCTGGGGTTACACGGAACAGAACCCTCTTGAAGTTGGCGGCGGTTTGGACAAGAAGCCACTTTTGGGGGGGGGAGGAGAAATGCCACTTCTTGCTCGAGGGCTCTCTCTACAGGCTAGCTTCGTTATGAGGTACGGGGAGCGGAGCGGGTGGGGTCTGATCTCCTTCCTTCCTTCTTATTTTTTAACTAAGCCTCCTGGACCTGCGGCTTCCCGGCTTGCCCCATTCACGACGCGCACACCTTGGTCTCGTTTTCCCGGGACGGCCCTCAAACGCCCTTTTGTAATAGGAATGTCCCTCCACGGCGGCCGTACTTACTTACTCGGCGAGGCCATTTCCGCGTCTCGTTGCTGTAGCAACGCCGGTTTCGCGTTCTTCGCCTGCTCTGATCTTCCTCTCGCGCCTTCTTCGCCTGTTCTAGGATTTCCCTCTCCTGAGCTGTGGGAAGGTGAAGATTAGGTAGGACCCGGGACCCGCTCCAGGATGCTCGACCTCCACACTCCCGCCGCCCTCTTAGCAGGGCTCACCGAAAGCAGGATATTCCTTCCACTTAGTGGCACCGACGGTGCGCTCCAGATCTCTGTCCTTCACTCCCTTTTTTTAAAAAATGTGAAAAATCACATGCTCTTGGGCACCTATTTTTCTAGAAAGAGAGCCCTGCCGTTACTTACCACGAAGCTGTTACAGTAAGTGCCACACTTTTTAACAACAAAAAAGAGGTGCCGGTACTGCATACCACTGAGTACCCATGGAAAAAAACAAAAAGCGTTATGCTGGTCATGTTTCAAAGCACAGTGCCAGGGAGACCCCAGCTCAACCAGCATCTTTATTTGCTCAGTGATGTAATTTGCACACACAAAAAAAATACTTAGGGCACCAATTTGCATATGAATGAGTTTTTAAAGTACCTGGCAACACCCATGCAAACAGAAACATGAGATTACTTATTTTAAATGTTTTGTTTTCAATTTATGTGGAACAGAGTAATCGGTCCCATAATTCCATTATTGCCAGATTCTCACCCTAGAGAACAGCCTTCTCCTGTCACCAGCAGCTTTGCTGTTCTACGATTTTCTGAACAACTGAGATGTTCTTTGGCTCTCTCAGGTGCAAAGATGCTGACTCATATGAACAGATACACAGCCAACTCAGACCCCCTTCAGAGACTCGGTGGTGGTGGTACCAAGCAGGTGAGTAATCTTTGTGCTATATAGTTTTAAATAGTGAGTAATTTCCACTGACATTTTATTCATTTATTTAATAAAATTTATACTCTGATTGTAAAACACATCAAAGCAGTTTACAAAAAAGATAAAACAAACCAAGAAACATTCACAACCTTACTCTTAAGCATACAAAAGTTAAAATACTAAAACAGATTAAAATTACCTCAACTTTCTATGCAGCTGGGTAGGATTTTCAAAACAATGTTTTCTTATCTGTTCCAGTGTAAGGTAAAGGGACCCCTGACCGTTGAGTCCAGTTGCGGATGACACTGGGTTTGCGGCGCTCATCTGGCATAGTTTCTCCTGTTAAATTTTTGGGCTCAAGTGGATACTTTCTGATGAAGTAATGAGCAGCATGGCAACTTGTTTTTCTTTGTTTCTTTAGAAGCTGGTGGTGTCTGTGCGGAAGAAGCCTTCATTCTTCACTGCAAGAAAAACCAAGAATATTTTCTGGGGTATTGAAGTACCTGATAGTCTCACCTGGCAAGGATGGTGTCTAGGAAAAGAATTCACAAAACATCTCATTTTGAGAAATGTGTGTTTGAAACCCCAGAAGTTGAAGTTCAGGTGTGTAAGCCATGTAGAAGGCGAAAGGAGCTGCCATTTCTCTGCCTTGCATTTCCTTTCTACTGCAGTAGTAGTCATTTACTACTCACCACTCAACCCTATTCTGTTGAGTAAAACTTTGCTGATATTTCACATTGCACAAATGTGTACATGTTGAATGGTCACTGCAAACCCTACTCAACTGCATCCTGATTCTAGACATGATTATTTAGAAGTAGGTCCCAGTGATTTCAGTGGGACTTCACCCAAGTAAATATGCATAGGGTTGCCACCATAATATATTTTATCTACTGGCAACTTCTAACAGATTGCATGGTTTGTCAGGTTTTTCACATTATTTGATGGGTGTATTGTGTACTTTTTCAACAATTCTGGTTTTTACCATAATTTTAGTATTTATGTATGTATGTATTTAAAATGCTTATAACCCACCCTTCATTTCAGTGGCTCCCAGGGCAGGAAATAATAATAATAATAATAATAATAATAATAATAATAATAATAATAATAATTTATTTGTATCCTGCCCTCCCCAGCTGAGACTGGGATATAAGATAGATTCCATTAAATTCCATAAAAACAACCATAAATAATAAAATTACCTTAATAATAAAAACTGCTGAAACCACAGCACTGGCTGCCTACTACAGTTATTACAATGCAGCACTAAAAATTCCAGGGCAAATAGGTAAGTCTTTATTTGGTGATGAATTTTAACATTTTTATTACTATTCTCTTTGAAGTATTTTCCCCTGCATATTAAGTATCTTTAAATCTGACAGTGCAAAATTTGTTTTGACTTTTTCACAATGTTTCATACAAAAGAGCATACAAAATGTTCTTAAATAGTCATAGTCATGCTTTTTGTTCTGTTTTGTATCACCTCCATCTCCACTTTCCATGGTCACTTTGTTCTGACTTGTTTCCAGGCCTCCTACAACTCGTTTCTTCAATACTGTTTTCCCACAGCCAATTATTCTGAGTCCTGGGATGTCCATAACTTTGCCCATCATCTTCTGCCCTTTGGAAAAGGTAAAGCACTTCAGGGATATCCTACCTCTCTTCCAAAAGCACCCATCTATCAGAGCAGCGTTCTCTCTGTGTCCTCTTCTAACATGGCCGGCAAGGAAAGTTGATGACAGTTGAACTTACGAGCCTATGTGAAGATTGAGACAATGTACCGCCCTGTGCACCTCCTGTTGCAGCCCAAACTTGTTAATTGTTTGGTGTCACAAATGTATGAATTCTGATTTGATCTGCCGTTCCCGCTCCAGTAACAGAAAGGCATTCAAATCTGGGGGAAGCAGGGCAGAATTT
Source organism: Podarcis vaucheri (assembly GCF_965113315.1). Lineage (NCBI taxonomy): Eukaryota > Metazoa > Chordata > Lepidosauria > Squamata > Lacertidae > Podarcis > Podarcis vaucheri. The sequence goes on along the minus strand of NC_138759.1, from coordinate 88,369,789 downwards.
GAACACAGTGAAAATACTGATCTGTTGGTAATAGTGCAATACCATATGCCCTTGACATTTACAAAACTGTTATGTTCACCTTTCATTTGCACCAACTTCACAATATTCTTTTCAGCAAAGTGGCAAAATATTGCAGTTAATGAGCTATGGGCAGGGGCATACAAAGTATGTGTGGGGGGAGCCATCCTGGGTGCCATATGGGGTGTGTGTGACAAGATGGCCTGCTGCCTCCCCCCAGCTGTAAAGTGGCCGAGGGCACGTGTGGAGTCAGTATGGGCGCAGCTCGTGCACGGTGTCCATACGGGCTGCAGCTTGCGCGGGCCGTCCATACGGGTCTCTGCATGGGCTGCTGTGCATGCGCAGTCTGTACGGACGTTGCACATGTGCCACTGAGCATCCTGCCCTGCCCCTCGGGGTCCCACCCTGGGCGCCAGAGAGGGTTCCTCTGCCACTGCCTATGGGGGAATTTTTTTTGTTTTCGGGCTCAATTTGGCCCAGGAGCAGATTATCGTAAGGATAGTCTGCATCTTATGTACCGGTAATCCTGCCTGAGTCTTAATATTGGCTCTAGAGCCCATCATTAGCTGAGATCTGATTGGAGGGTACAAGGAACAGGACTTCTTTTTGTGGAGGTTACACCACAGCTGTAGATTCCCTTCTCTGGGAAGTCTGATAGGCCCTCTGTCTACCATTTGTAGATGGTATTTGAATCTATTTTAAATCTGTGTGGTATTTTATGACAGAGTCTGCTGTTTGTATTGGTTTTATTTTTTCTGCTGGTTTTTAATGCTGCTGTATGCATATGCTTTTTGCATCACATATTGTCACGTAAGCTGTTCAGAAAAAAATAAGTGAAATGTGGGACAGAAATAATTGAACTAAATGGACCTAATCACAGCATAGCACAGCTGCTCATGCTCAGTCAGTCCTTTTATTATCTCTTGGAATGCATGAATGTGTAATTCCTGCTCTGTGTATGTAGAAGTTGCCTGCCTGTTCTTTGCACTTGGCGTGGAGTTCAGCCAGATGAGCATCTTCTCTCTCCACTTCGTATGCAGAAAGAGTATGAAGACAGCGTTCTTTTTGAAAAGACAGAAGGAGAGTTTTCTGTTGCTCTGGTAGCCAAGCTACCGCACCTTGATTTGCTTTTCCAAGAGAGTATCCAGCTTCCTTCATGTGCTGTCTATGACTCTACAGAGGCCTCCTTTACCATGTACAATGATGGGTAAGTGCGGTTGTCTGTAGCCTTGAAAGCTGTTTACTCACTGGATTAGGATGGGATCCATACAGCTGACCCATTCCTGCTATGATTGCCATTGGAGATTGCTATCATGTCTTTCCATATAATACTGCTAAGACACAGAGTGACCCTAAGTTTTCCAAAGGGCATCTGTTTGGGATATTGTGGAAAGACACTGTCAAATGAGATGTCAAGAAAAGCTATTTTGCTCTAAAGCCTTTGGTTTACAGCAGGGGTGGGGAAGCTTGTTCAGCCTGAGGGCCACATTACCTCCTGAGGGCCACATGCTGGTGGTAGGCAGAGCAATAAATAGAAATTTTATCTTTGTACAGCAGGCTAGTTTCTTCACCCCCAAATGTCCTTCTCTATCCTCCACCTAGGCAGGCAAGAATCACTGTTGTAGTTCATGAATGTACTCGAGTCAGGCAAAAACATTCAAGGAGGGTGCAATGTGGGGCCCGTGAGAGGTGCAGCGCTGGAGGTCGTATTGCCTGGGGAGAGTCCTGAGGGCCAGGCAGAGAGGCCTTGAGGGCCACATTTGGGGTTCCCCATCCCCGGTTTACAGTGTGTGTTTCTTCTAGAGAACTACTGACATGCTTTAGTTGGGAGGTGCCACCTTCTTTCTGCATTCTTCCTTCTCGTGGCATGTTGGATCCAGGTGAAGAGTGCACAATGAAAGTGATATTTCAACCTGAGATGGCTCAAGTGCACAACATATCAGCAATATGCAGTTTTGGAGATACTCCGGAGCAAAAGGCCATCCAGCTGAAAGCTGTTGGTGAGGACTTTTCAGCTCTAAAGCAAAAGGGCACACAATGTAGGCCATAACATTAGGTTTTATGGGTATCTGTGTTCTTGCCTATGGGATTACCTGCAACACTGAAACCCCATGAGCTAAAGGAGTCCTGTAATAGAGGGTCCCATGTGCTGTTTTGCAAAGGGTCTTAGCTCTCAGATGTTCCTCTTTGCTGAGAACATCTCTAATCTGAACCTCATTTTTCACCTGTTCTCTCACTCACTTTCCCCACTTGCAATTTATCTGATTTTGCCACATATTCTTATTTTATGTGCAGCTGCCTAAAATTATACCTAATGCCTGCTAGAAATCATCATAGTATTTGCTACATTTTTAGATACCTAAGCTATCCATTCAAGGAAGAGTACAATTGTTATGAAATATAGTATAGATATTCCAGGCTCCAAAAGGCCCCATGGAGCAGCCATTTTAATCTCCATGCTCTTCCAAAGGCACAAGGATAAATGCTGCTTCATTTCATGTTTATAGGAAGTTTGATGTGTCTCATTTCCATGTGTTTTGTTCTTGAAGATCCATAATTTAGAGGGTTTCTGTCCTGAATATAAAGTTCATGGCCTGAGAACTGTTCAAAAGGCAGATTACTGGTCACTGGATGATTTTGCTTCAGTTTAGATATTTGACACAGTTATGCAAATGCCCAAACCAATATGTTTTCAGTGTAGGAAGGCCTCCACCTTTGACTTTTAAAAGTAATCTTTATTTTCTGCAGCTAAATATCCCCACCTGCTGGTGAATGTGCCAGGAGATTCGTGTGAAGATGCCAAGCTTAGAAACTTCCGGGATGTGCTCTGCTTTGGTGCTGTTGCTGCTGGCAGCACTGTAGAAAAATATGTGGATGTCTTCAATGTGTCTGTGGTACGATAAGATGATCCATGAGTTTTCAAACAGATATATTCTCATGACCTAGATGTGTGCCCAAGAGGACATGTCCATATTCTGCTTTGTCAGTGCCTACAACATGCCTATATTTTTATTCCCCCCCCCCCAATTTTTTTAAAATTGATTTTCCAGATTTTCCACACAGAAAAAATAAAAAACATGACAAAACTCACAACAAAGACAATAAACTAAACACAAAAGAAATTTATTACTTCAGATACCTAAATCTCTTAACATTGGTAACTGACTTCCTCAAATCCCCTCTATCTAAATTTCATTATATCACCTGTATAAGTTCTCCAATTTCATATTTCTAATATTAACTCCTTTCATTAACTAAGCTCTTCTCCTTTATTATTATTCAAATCATTAATATTTACTACCACATATTCTTATTCTACCCCTAAACCTATTTGTTACTTCCAAGTATTATCTAATTATCTTCTATTGCAATATTTAGCTAAATATTCTTTAAATTTCTTCCAATCCTCTTGTGTCTCCTTTCTGGTTGCGGATTCTTCCAGTCAGGTCAGCCAGCTCTAAAAAATCCAACATCTTCATCTGCCAATCTTCTATTGTTGGAATTTCTTGCGATTTCCAGTTTTTGGCTAATAAGTCTTGCTGCTGTAGCGGCATATGAAAACAATCTAACATCTTTTGGGGGCATTTCCAGTCCTATTATTCCAGGAAGAAAGGCTTCTGGTTTCTTAATAAATGTATTTTTCAAAAAAAAAATCAACTCATCATAAATCTTTTCCCAGAAGTATTTTACCTTAGGGCACGTCCACCACATATGATAAAAAGTACCTTCTTTTTCTTTGCATTTCCAACATAGATTATCATTTGTATGATAGATCTTTGCTAATTTCACCGGGGTTAAGTACCATCTATACATCATTTTCGTAATATTTTCTTTTAATACAGTACATGCAGTAAACCTAACCCCTTTCTTCCACAGCCTTTTCCAATCTTCCAACATTATATTGTGTCCAACGTCTCTTGCCCAGTCAATCATCACAGATTTAACTTGTTCATCCTTTGTATGCCATTCCAACAATAAATTATACATTTTAGAGAGATTTTTAACATTAGTGTCTAACAATTCCATTTCCAATTTGGATTTTTCTATCGCAAAACCAATTTCCTTATCAAGCTTGTACAATTCATTAATCTGATAATATTGTAACCATCCATCCAATCTTTAATTTGATCAAATGGTCTCAATTTAAATCCTTCATTATCTTCCAACAAGAAATCATCATATTTCAACCATTTACTCTCCATATTCAGCTTTTTCTGTGCCTTTGCTTTCATTGGTGAAAGCCACCTGGATGTTTTCCTTTCTAAGAGATCTTTATATCTTATCCAAACATTATATAAAGATTTTCTAATTACATGATTTTTAAAACCTTTATGAGCCGATATTTTATCATACCATAAATATGCATGCCAACCAAGTACATTGTCAAATCCTTCCAAATCTAACACATCAACATTGTCTAGTTGAATCCATTCCTTGATCCAGCAGAAAGCCGCAGCTTCAAAATATATCTTCAAATCTGGCAGGGAGAATCCCCTTCTCTCTTTTGTATCTGTTAATATTTTATATTTAATTCTGGTTTTTCCCCCCCTGCCAGATGAATTTAGACAGTGTTTTCTGCCAGTCTTTAAAACATCTTAGATTATCAATGATTGGTAAAGCTTGGAATAAAAACATCTTTGGCAATACATTCATCTTAACCACCAATATTTGGCCCATTAATGACAATTTTAGATTTGACCAAACCTCAAGATCTCTCTTAATTTCATTCCATAATTTTTCATAATTATCTTTGTATAAATTCAAAATTTTTACCGATAAATTCACACCCAAATATTTCACTTTCTTCACAAAAACAAGGCCTGTCTTTTCCTGAAGGATTTTTTTCTCCTCATTATTTAAATTCCCCCCCAACACTTTGGTTTTGCTCTTATTTAACGTAAATCCTGCTACTTGCCCGAACATATAAAGCACCCCTAATTATATGATTTACAAATCCTCTATGTATTTTCACCTTGTTATACCATAAGTAGGAGTGCCATCCATATCTATTATTATACCCTTCTAGATCCAGCAGGTCCGTGTTTTCCAATAATATCCAATCTTTTATCCAACACAAGCAAGATGCTTCATAATAAAGCTTTAAATTTGGCACCAAGAATCCTCCTCTTTCTTATCAGTCAATAGTTGAAATTTTATCCTGCGTCTTTTCCCCTGCCATATGAATCATGACAAGACTTTTTGTCATTCTCAAAATTGTGTCGACTTAATTGTAAACAGCAACTATAAACATTGACTGCATACTTTACATTTGCCATAATAAATTATTTTAAGTTATTATTCTTTGAATACCACACTTCCATCAACACTCTGAAAGCATCTGCACAATGTGGAAGTTTTCTCTAGATGTACACAGTAGGTGGCAACCTTTGCTTGGGAATTTTGAGGGGAATTTATAGTCTGTGCAGAGAGTTCAGCTGCCAAGAATGGCAGGAGCCTGGACATAGGATTTAATGGAGACACTTGGTTGTAGAATGGATCTCTCCTGAAAGAGAGGGCAGGCAGATGCTAGTGAGTTTCCATTCTGCTGAAGTCTTTGGTCTCTGTCTGCAGTTTCCCTGGCATTATAGGCACAGGACCAAAAAAGCGGTGGCTTCTTCTTTTTAACTCCTATATTCATGCAATACAGTGTCTCAGAAGCTAAGACTGCTGGTCTCCAGATGCATCACCAATTACTCAAAGGGGATTATGAGTGTTTTGTGTGGGAATGTACCAAAGTTTCCATCAGAATAAAAAACTGCCAGTTTAGAGGATTGGCCTAAGCTGTAGGCTTTTCTCTCCTCAGTGAGTGGAAGGATAACACTTTCTGTTTCTCGGCAGGTCAGTGCCCCATTCAGGATTGAGAGAGCAAAGGAAGTAGTGCTTCGTGATCGTGTTTTTTCTTGTGACACCACCCAAAACATTGCTCCAGCTCGTGGGAAGTCAGTCATCCCTGTGAGGTTCAGCCCACACACCGTGGGTGTAAAGAGTGTGGACTACTTCACTGTTCTGCCTGCTGGGAGCATCACCCATTCTGTGCTGAAGGTGACAGGTTCATGCAAAGGTACAAGGCAGTGAGAGCCCTTTTGCATCTCCGTGCTTCATCAAAGCACATATACCAGTGTTTTGCTCCTGATTCCAGCAGATTTGGGTTATGGTACCTTGCTGGATATTGAGCATGTACAAAACATTTTGTCCAAAGATTTCAAAGTTGTGCTGGTGCTACTTTGCAATAGCATTTGCATTTGAAGAGTTGTGAGTTGTTGTATATTATAGTTAAGTTGCAACCAGAGGTTGTTTGGGTTGGACCCCTATTCCTGCTTGTTCTTGAGATTTTAGCAAAAGGAACCCTGCCCTCCTAGCAGAAAGAGGCTGACCCCATCTGGGTGGAGGGAGTGGGGCTCTGTGCATGTCTTCTTGCCGCTGTGTGAGTGAGACTGTCTCTATATTTGGGAGCACTGCTGAATGAAGATAGGTGATGAGGATCAACCGCTTTTATAGCAACAATAATAACAACCAACCCTGGAGGGGAGGGAATTAGGAACTATTGGTATACAAAAACTAAAAGCAGCCTCCTTTCTCAATAGCAGCAATGGTGTGAAAATTGGCCTTGTTTATCATTCCAGGTCCTGAGGTTTCCTTTCAGCACCCCGTTGTCTACTTTAGCTGCATTAACCTTGGAGAGTACTTAGTTCAGCCCTTAGAGATGACCAATAACTCTGATGTTCCAGCCTACTATCAGTTTAACATTGACTGCAAGCAAAGTGTCTTTTCCTTTGACCGTCCTGTTGGGGTCTTGGATGGGATGTCCACTACCACACTGAAGGTCACCTTCCAACCCACCTACCCAATAATTTTCTACCGACGAGTGGTTTGCCTTGTTCATCATCAGGTAAGAGGGCTAGGATACATCTTCCATTGAAACAGGCCTGTTGGTTATGTGCCCCAGACAAGCAGGGGTGGTTGAATGCCATTTCATGGAGAGAACAGGACCCTCTCTTTTGCCTGGTTATTGTGCTTTATCAGGCAAATATCCTTAAATGGAAATGCTCAGGCCAATGCCTTATTTTCCACATCTTTGATAGCTTTTCTTAAACATACCTAGAAGCACAGCATTTTATTCAAGCCCTAACCTCCATACCCCTGTAATGTGGCTTTCAGGCTGACTTTGGAATGCAGGGAAGGATAGAGCATCTTCCCAAGGCAATTTCCTGCATTTCCAGTTCAAAGTGGTAGCATAAAAGCAAGAATGCATGAAGCAAGCTTAGAAGCATTCTGTAGCTTTCCCTTGGGATGCCCTGCTCTCAGAACAGAAGGCAACTGCCCAGAATACACAACACTGCTGATTTTGCAGTGGTCTATCAGCTGTGATAGGGACGCGGGTGGCGCTGTGGGTAAAAGCCTCAGCGCCTAGGGCTTGCCGATCGAAAGGTCGGCGGTTCGAATCCCCGCGGTGGGGTGCGCTCCCGTTGTTCGGTCCCAGCGCCTGCCAACCTAGCAGTTCGAAAGCACCCTCGGGTGCAAGTAGATAAATAGGGACCGCTTACTAGCGGGAAGGTAAACGGCGTTTCCGTGTGCGGCTCTGGCTCGCCAGAGCAGCGATGTCACGCTGGCCACGTGACCCGGAAGTGTCTCCGGACAGCGCTGGCCCCCGGCCTTTTGAGTGAGATGGGCGCACAACCCTAGAGTCTGTCAAGACTGGCCCGTACGGGCAGGGGTACCTTTACCTACCTTTATCAGCTGTGATAGGGGAAGCAACTTGGTTGTGTTTGCTATGGAGGTTGGATGCACAGGAACAGAGCATCCTACCCCCTAAATGAAAGCTTTGTGGATACGTACAACCAGTACAGAATAGCTGCTGGAGTGCTGAGTGTGGACATGGGAAACACAGATTCACACCCCAGCTTAGCTTCTGAGCCAGTTGGATGGACACAGACAAGTCATTATCTCCCAGCCTCATTTACTGGTTTGTTCACTGCAATTCCTTGTAGAAAGGTTGGGAAACTAATACTAAAGCAAATGCATATAGTACACTGCCTCTGCCAGTGTGTAATCTTTCTCATTTTAACAAAGTCCAGCTCGCAAAAGCAGGAGACGATAACAGGAAAATTTGACTGAGGATCCTTTTAAATGTCACCCTAACCACACCGGAGCTATTTTTCTGTGAGCAGTTCGTATACAGTTGGAGTAAATGTTTAAATGACCACCCACATGGTCAATCTTTCTCATGGAATCAATGTCCAGAAACCGAAGAAGAAGCTTATTCTGTGATCAGATCCCACATGATTGGCCCTTTCACATCTGGCATTTAAAGGCTCCCATAGTTGGTGGGGGAGCTGCTTATGGAAAAGTGCCCCTGGAGGGACAGGGAGGGATAATGTTTAAAGGGTCCCTGGGACAACATATTAATGGGTGAAAGTTGCAAAATTATATTCCTGAAAAGAATGCAGATGAAGTGGACTGTTCAGTTATTGTGTCTCTGCTGTTTCAGGATCCATTATTCATAGATTTGATTGGGACCTGCCACTCGGAAACAATGAGCCCAAACATTCTGAGATTGAGCGACATTACCAGGTACAAGACACACATGGCCAGAGGACTGACCTTTTTCCCACCGGACATCCTGGGCACTATGTTGAAGGAGGGCAAACTGTTGGTGGATGAAACCGGAGCTCTCACACTCCCACCGGAGGTACAGTACTCAGTTTTGCACCCCTGGAGGTAGATTCCGCAGAATCAATGATGTCTTGCTGCCCATACTGAGTATGCATGTGATCACAGTTGCTAGACTTTGAGTGCTTATTCAAGTACCAGAGTGCACTCTGTTGAGTATAGCAGAGATGGGAAGCTCAGGCCTGGGGGCTGAATGTTGTCTTCAGTAAGATGTTAGTCTATGGTTTAGGCATACACCTCTCCTTTCCTCCCTTTTTAGATGCTGGAGGATAAACCTCCTGAAGAGTACCCTGCCCTTGAGCCCATGGTTGAATATTTCCATGACGGTGTAAGCAGTGACCTCACGGTGTTTCCTCCCCACGTTAGCCTTAGCATCAAGGAGTATGATTTTGGCTGTTGTGCAAAGCTTCAAGAGGTACAACCACTCCCTTTCTGCGTGACCAATCACACAAAGGGAAAAATCACGGTTATATGGACAAACAAGCCACATAGTCCTTTTCAAGTGCTCCCAGAAATTTGCGACATCCCACCTCTGAAGACTATGGCTTTCCATGTCACCTTCAAGCCTTCTTTGCTCAATTCCATGTATGCAGCTGAACTGGAGGGTTTTGCCTTCTATAAGGTGAGTAGAAATTTGGTGTCCAAAGCATTGACATTTATGGCACAGAAATTCGAGCCTCGGCAGATCCACACCATATATTTAAAGCACAATCAATGCACTTTTAAAGCCTATGACTTCCTCCTAAGAAACTGTCGTTCCATCCTCACAGAGCTAGAATACCCAGCACCCCCAACAAATTACTGTTTCCAGGATTTTTGGGGCGAAGCCATGTGCTTAAAGTGCATTTGCTTAAATGTATGGTCCCATTGTCCTGGGTTCAGAATTTCCCCTGGTCATGAGGACAGCAAGAAAAAAAAAGATGGTTCAGTCATCACAATGTGGGCTGGTTGGCTGGCTAGTACAGAACCTTTTGGCAAAAGCGCTCTCTAGCAAAACGTTAAATTGCCACATCCGCTGAGAAGACAAGAGGGAACAGATTTAAAAACAGAAATGATGATTAGTGATGGGATTCCTGCTGAAGGGCAGTTTTGTTCTCTTTCTGATACAAAATTCTGGCTTGGAACCCCATGGCAGGGCATTAAGGTAGAGCACAGATGAAGCCCTGCTGTATCGTGCTGCTCATCAGAGAGATCCCAGCATACCCTAGTTTGGTTGTAAGTCACTTTGGCTTGTCTTTGGCAGGTTAAAGCGACTAACAAATCTTAAAATTAATAATATTTTGTTTGTTGCTGGCAGGTGCTGCGGAACTTCAACAACATTGAGGAGCCCATCACCATGTGCCCATCCTGGGACTTAGCCATCTCCTTGCGCGGACACACTTTTCAACCTGGGCGGCAGCACTTTATCCCAAAGTACGACTTGGACTGTCACAAGGTGAGAGGGATAGTCTTCGCCTTCTGGGGTGGGGTGTTTCTCATCTACTGCCTGCAAAGTAGAAAGGATTCATTGTTAGTTTTGTGTGTCTGCAATGTGTTTTACAATCTTTCTTTTGTTTCCCTGCAATAATGAGATGTTGGTTTCTATTCTTTCCGTTTTCCAGAAAGGAACAAATTTTGGAAAGTCATGACGAGGACACTCAGTGGCCACAGAGATGAGCACTTGCTGATCTAGGCATTGAGGGCTCATTCAGTCACTCCAGCATTCTTTCTGCTTTGGTGTACTTACAGACCTAGCCAGAGCCTTGCATTGCGTACTTTCCTGATAAAGTAGAAATTGGAGTGGCTTTCTTGATCTCTTCCCTTTTTTCTTCTTCTATTTTGGGGAAAATTATTATTTTCTCCTTAGCAGAGTTTCTGGGTTAGCATATCTTGGCTGGTGCCTCAACCCAGTCAGTGACAGCAGAGGTCAACAAGGGGTCCACCTCCAAGGGGAAATACCTGCCAGTTTTAAAGTATAGTAAAAGCATATTTGCAGGCCCTCCCTTTATTTCTGGAGTAAAATGGGAACAATAACAAAGGAGGCCATTTTTCCTATTCTTTACAACAGGAGGCACTTGTTCAAGCCTGGGTTTTTGAACTAAACCATACCTCCTTTAATTCTATTTGGGTGTGTACAGACTTGCAACATTTGAGTGGTGAGCTTGCTGTGGACGCACACTTGTGCTTTGGTCCATTTAAGCTCAGGGGAAACCCATACTTCCAATTTGCACTTGAAAAGGCTGTGCACAGTGCTGATCGGCCAGCCTTTATGTCAATCATTAAATCTTCCCCCTTGCCCCCACACACCCAGAGCAGGCTTTAAAGCATAAAACTATTTTAAAACTCCCCCCCCCCTTAAAAACAGTGCTGAACAAATGTTTGATCAGATAAATAGGCAAGGTGCTTGGAAAGCAAGACAGAAACCCCAAGTTTGTGTCCTGTGAGAGTATGGCAGGAAGCTGAGGTAACTCCACAATAGAATCATGTGTGCACACTTCCCTTTGCATGTGCATCTGTACGTCGCCTCTGAATCACCCCCTCCCTTCCAAAATGAGGTTAATTTTTACACAGGTGTAGCTTGCAAAAGACTCCAGGATTGTAATCATTGGGTAGCTGTGCATGCATGGGATTTTAATTTTGTTCTTCTACACCAGTCAATAAAAGGGGTAGGAACGTTAAACTCATGGACGTGATCTTGGAAAGTGCATCAGATTTTATGCATTTTTTGTGGCCCTCGTTGTTTTCTTTGTCTTTTGAAGAAGTGCAGCCTTTCCCAACTGGCTATTCAAGGCAGAGATGCTAAGAAGAGAATAATGCAGATGAGTTATTCCTCCAACCAAAACCTCTTCCTGTCTTCTAGGTCTTCCCTCCGGTGAGCCCAAACATCACCACGTATCGCAGCATGCTGCTCTCCAATGTGGGTAGCACTGCCATAAGCTTCAGCCTAAGCCGGGAGAAGTGTCCTTCCATCCTAGTGAAGCCCAACTGTGGGTATATTGCACCTGGAGCTCACCAGATCATTCTCCTCTCAACTTGCCCAGTGGAAACATCTATACAGCAGCACATCTTGTCCATGCAGTTTAATTTCTGGCCCTCCTTCACCCAGGTAGGGGCAGGAAGAGGTAGACTCTTCCTTTCATTCTCTGCCCCATTTTATCATTATACGGTGAAGAGGGACATACCCCTTCACCCTGTCTGTAACACCCTGGAATAGCTCAGTTGGTAAAGCATGAGGCTCTTAAACTCAGGGTTGTGGGTTCAAGCCTCACACTTGGCAAAATATTCCTGCATTGGACTGCAATAGGATTCTGGTAGTCCCTTTCAATTCTACAATTCTGTGACTCCTAATTTCTTTATCTTAATATTCTAATGATTTGGAGGCTAAGCACACCCCTGGTGTAATAGTTCAATGTGAGAACATTTGTTTAGCTTTTTTTAAAAAAATGGCTACCCTCTCAGTCCACAGCAGTACCATTTTTTAATCTCTTTTCTTTAGTTTGACACGTCAATACTTGAGGTAATTCTTTTGAGGAGCCACACTATTTGTGTGACTATAATTTGTTTTAAATGGTTTTTAATGTTGTATTTTAAATTATTGTGAGCCTCCTTGGGACCTTAGGTTGAAGGGCGGGTAATAAATACAAAGAATTATTTGATGCACTGGAAACCACATCTACCCTATTTTTTAAAAGTAGTATGGTTTTTGGTCATCTTCCACATGGGCTGAATGAGGTTGAAGTACGCCTTATTTTTGTTTTTCATTCTGTTTATCAGCTGCAAAATAGGTCCCAAGACAACTTGTAATACTTAAAATCAAAATTATCAGTTTAGGTCAGGCAAGATTTAAAACTCCCCAATAATGTATAGAATCCATCAAATAAAACTGTTTTCTGATGCAGTGCAGCATAAACTAGATAAACCATGAGGAAAGGAAAGCTGTTTCTTGTTATTTAGCTCCTTGCTATTGTAGGTCCATGTGCTCAGCTGATTTTGGTACAAAAGTCCTCGGGTGAGTAGGTGGGAGTTGTTTACTTCCTTCTCCTTCTGCCCAAACACCTTGCAAATGTCTTCAGTGTATTCTCTTAACTATCATGGACATAAAAAGGTGATGCAGTGGTATTCCAGTGACTAGATTAAATATTTTGTTTGACTACTTAGATCTCAGCTATTTGGGGAAGCTGAGCCTCTCCTAGCAAAGAACACTTCAAAAGGCAAAATAACCTACTGATGGGTTGGAGGTAGGTGGCCAGCCATCACTTCACTGGTAGCTCTGGTGACATTTAAGGGACTGCATTCTATATGGTGATCACAGCCAATGTACAAGATAACTGGTTTAACTATTATGAAAACATAAAAGAAGTGTTCCGTTAGAGGAGGTTCCTAGATCCTCTGTAATATATGAATAACAACTGTCATGAATTGAGGAGGGACTGTTGCTCAGAGGTAGAGCACATGTTTTGCATGCAAGTTCAATCCCTGATATCTTCCTGGGAAGGATTCTTTGTCTAAAGTCCTGGAGAGCTGCTACCAGTCTGTGCGAATGGTCCTGAACTAGATGAACCAATGGTTGGACTCGGTATAAGGCAGCTTCCTATGTTCCTGTGCTTCTTACGTCGCCTTTAATGATTGGGAAAATTGGTTCACGAGGAAAGGCCTTCCAGCACATGCACACGTTTTGGTTTATATCAGCCTTCTTTAAATAAGCTTCCAAAAGTTTCTAGCCTGCCAAAAAATTGTCCGGCTGGAGACCTACATGAAGATAGAGAATTAAACCACAGTGGCAGCTTGCTTTGTTTCTCTCCTGGGTGAAGAGGAGATTTGGAGGGCTGCATCTCACATCTGCCAGGCTATTCTTGCTCAATCTAGATGCTATAGACGATGTTTATACACCATCCCATGCACACACCTTCATGCAGTTCCTGGTTCAGTATAATGGTTTACCTTGCACTTGAAAACCGTTGTTTAATGGCACTTCTAGAATTTCACAAATGGAAAAAATTATTTTGGCAGCGTTGCCCTTGTGCCTCCTTCTGTGTATTGTCTCAGTTTTCCCTGGCCTGTCCATGCCAGCCTAGAACCTAGCTCAACTTTCCTGTGAAAGTGCTGTGGCTTTCAACATTGGCTGAAGATTCTTGCTGATGTTTGCTTCCTCAGGAGCTCCACCTTCAGAGCAGCGCTGAGCCCCTGGTCTTGCTATTAGAAGGTGATGGCTGCCTGTACTTCAAACCCACATATGTGGGCAGCTCCTCCTCACGCACCTTCACTATCAAGAACTGCACCCGGTTACCCATGCTCTTCAGGTGGAAAATCCAGCAGTCAGACAAAAACCTTTTATCTGTACAGCCTGCTGAAGGAACTATATTGCCCAATGAAGCTTTGGTGAGTAGACCTTGGTCACTAAGCAATCTGAAGCAATTACATTGAAATATAGCACAGTCCTCCTTGAGCCCAAGCCAAAGATACCACTGAATGCGAAACCAGTGCCAAAGACAAATGTTTTGTTAGATATATGGACTCACCCCTGCATGCTTCTGGGTGTAGAAGTGGGGAGGAGAGGAAGTTGAGTTCTCCCTGTGGTTCTCCTGTATCCCTAGCAACTGGCTCACCCAGATGCTGCATCCCAGGAAGGCAGAGTGCCGTGAATCCCCGCTCAGCCTTCTCTCTTGTATGCAATTTCAGGCTCAGACATGGACCTTCACTCCCAGTGAGCAGATCAAATACCTTCTGCGGAGTTGGGTGGTAGTGTGGAGAGAGCAAGAAATTCTGGAAGACAATACCCCAAAGACTGCCCGCTATATCCTGCGGGTTATCGGCGAAGGATCACAGGGCACTTTAACAGTAAGTGACAGCATACGGGGCAGGAGAAGTAATCAAGACCACATAGGCGCCGACTCCATGGGGCTTGAGGGGGCCCGAGCCCCCTCAAAAATTCGTTTGGGGGGGGCTCAGCCCCCCCAATAATCTCGGGCGGCGGTGGGCGCGTCCGCGGCTTTTATAGGGCGCCCGGCGCGCACCAGCTCGATAACGGGCACCGGCGCGGCGGGGGGCGCCGGGGGAGGAGGGCGGCCGGCCTGTCTCCTTGGCAACCCCATTGAGCAGCGCCGGCTCCCCCGGGAGGGCCATCCCCCCGCGCCGCCGGTCGCCAACACCGCCGACGCTGTGGCTGCCCGAGCCTGAGCCCGAGCCTGAGCCCGACCCGGAGCCCGAGCCCGACCCGGAGCCCGAGCCCAAGCCCGTCAGTCAGTCAGTCAGGAAGGAAGGAGAAATGGGGAGGGAGACGAGGGAGGAAAATTGCGCGCAGGGTGAAGAAAGGAGAAGGGCGAACGAGACGAGCTTCCAACCCAAAAAAGGGCTGGAAGACTGGGAGGATGCAGGATCGGGAAAGAAAGCGACGCCTTCCCCGCCCGCGACGTCGCCCGCTTGTCATTGGCAGCGCAGCGGGCGCCCAGAGGGGCTGGGCACCGGCGCAGGGCCGCTCCGCAGCCGCGGAGGACAGCTGCGCGGCTAGCAAGGTGTGCCGCGTAGAGCGCGGCCCTTGTGTGGCCCGGTGGCCAGGCAAGCTTGGGCGGGGACCCCCATGCAAATCTAAGACGGGAGAAGAGGGCAGAGCAAAGGGGGTCCCTTCCCCAACCTCCGGCTCTGAGACTTCCCTGAGCCCCAGAAAAGCGAAAGGATTTTCTCTTCTTCTTTTTTTATAAATATTTTATTAAGTTTTCAAATACAAAGTTAGAAACATACACTGAAGAAAAAAGTAAAAGAACAAGAAAAAGAAAAAAAGAAAAAGAAGAAAAGAAAACCAACCATTCAACACATTTTTTATATAACTAACTGGACTTCCTCGCATCTCCCTTACCCTGCATTCTTTATAATAAAGATAGCAGCAAATTATTACCTTGTTTCGTACCTTATTTTGTACTTTTCAAATACTATACCTCTAAATTTAACATACTTTTCATCAGTTACTTATATCTTAAATTAAACATAGTATTACCTTAGATTTTGACCTTTTCTTACTTAAAATATAATTTCCTGTTTCCCAAATCTAATTGCTGAAGCTATAGTTTCCGAATCGTGTAAATTTTTAACATTCATACAACTTATTGTTTTTGTAAATAGTCCTTAAATTTTTCCCAGTCCTCTTCCGTTGTTTCTTCTCCCAAATCTCGGATTCTGCCAGTCATTTCAGCCAGTTCCATGTAGTCCATCAATTGCGTCTGCCACTCTTCCAGTGTGGGCAAATCTTGTGTCTTCCAATATTTTGCGATAAGTATTCTTGCTGCTGTAGTTGCATACATAAAGAAAGTTCTATCCTTCTTTAACACTTTCTGGCCAACAATGCCCAAGAGGAAGGCCTCTGGTTTCTTGGGAAAGGTATACTTAAATACCTTTTTTAACTCATTATAGATCATTTCCCAGAAGGCCTTCACTTTTGGACAAGTCCACCAGAGGTGAAAGAATGTCCCTTCAGCCTCCTTACATTTCCAACATTTATTATCAGACAGGTGATATATTTTTGCAAGCTTGACTGGGGTCATGTACCACCTATAAATCATTTTCATAATATTTTCCTTCAAGGCATTACATGCCGTGAATTTCATTCCGGTGGTCCATAACCTTTCCCAGTCCTCAAACATGATGTTATACCCAATATCCTGAGACCATTTTATCATGGCTGATTTGACTGTCTCATCCTGAGTGATTTTCTCTTCAACCTGCCCTCCATCCTCTTGCGGAAAACTCTTTGCCTACCCTGCCCGTATCTCGTTTTTGCTTTTTAATTCCACACACGCACCCTTCGGACTTCGTGGCAATCGGGCGCGCGGGTGCGTTTCCTAAGAGTGAGGACCCCCGCCTCCTCCCCACCTGCTCCCTCGCCAGCCAGCCGCGCGCCCTAGCCGGAGAGCCCCGGCCGTCCCCGTCGCGCAATCGGCTGGATCTCCCTTCAGCAGGCCGTGCTCACAACTCGGCCCAGGGACCCCCCAGCAGCGGATCTCCGGCCCAGCTGAAGAATCCGGCAACAAGCCCCCTCCTCCCCAATCGCTCCGCCGAAATACGCTCCAAAACCCCCCAGATAGGCTGCCGGCCGCCAAGTCTAGTGGCGCCCTGAGCGAGGGTCTCTCCCCAACACCGCCACCTCGAACTGCGTTCTCCCGGCTACCCAAGCGAACCAGCGGCAGGACCCCGGTATGGGCCCCCCCAATATTTTTTATAAGTTGGCGCCCCTGCAAGACCATGTTGGAAGAGGGTGGAAGTCCAATCACAGAGCTGATAGTTTAAGCATACCCAGATGACACCTGGCATTTATGGAAGCCTGGACATATCCCTTCCAGTTGGTAGTGCTATGAAGCCTCTACCTGCTGGCCAGTGCATTTTTTTCTAGAATAAAAGTACTGCTCAGTTGCAAGGAGGGGGGTCAGAGGGTGAACACTCTGCACTTGCTCAGAGGCACACTGCTCTTTTCCAATGCTGGCATCTTCACTTGGCACCAACGAGCAGGCCAACAGGTTTTGGGAATGGCTTTGCAAAGCAGGATGGAGGTTCTTATTCCTAAGAGTGCCCACTGTTTTTGCCGTCACCCAGCCCATGGTTGACCTTTGCTGGCAGAGCAGCATTTCCTGCCACACGCTCGCCCCTTCCATGAGTGACATTGCCCCACTGCTCTTCATGGCTGCTCTTCTGCAGCTTGCTGCTGCGCTCTCTGGTGGGAAAATGGAAGACTGCTTGTGTTTCCTCCCCTCGCCAAGCAACACTGTGAGGTATATCCAGAACAGCAGAGCACCGAGCGGCTCCTCTGGAATGCACTCGCTCCACCCTTTGGCCATGCTCAGCAGCAGTGCCCTAGCCCTTGCTTTGTGCTTGCTCTGGCGTGTGGATTTGCCCCCAGGCCATGCAAGAGGCTGGGAGAAGATGGTTTTGCTTGGGGAGATAGCTGCACCCACCAGAGAAGGTGAGCAGATTTGACAAAAAAAGTTCCCGGAACTGTGTTCTGGTGGGTTCCACCAGGGAAAACTTGCTCACTGCTGCTGGCAGTGATGGATTGAATAGCGATCCTAATGAGACCCTTGGCCTACCCCTCTGATGCTATTCTTTTCCCTCAGTGTATTAAATTTCAGAATTTATTTGCATGGAATACTCATTGTCAGTGTCTCTTAATAAACTTCCTGTGTTGTGCTTGCTCTGCAGGGACAAAAAGAGCAGGTAGCTGTCGGCAACATCCTGGTTGGCAGCACACAGTCATGTGAATTTGCCTTCTTTAACAACGGAGCCTGCTGCTTAAAATACGTCCTTAGTGTGGAGCAGTTGATCACTGGACCATGTGACCCTGAAGAAGTTGCCAGTGACTCCTTAGGTATTTAATGGAAAGACAGATTTCTTGTGCTTTCAGCTGCCTAAAGTCTCTCTCCATCCATACTCACAATTTTGTTTTTTGTCTTTCCTCCTCACAGCAATAGAACTTGACCACTACAAAGGGACAATTCCTGCTCGGGGAAAGATCTTTGTACGCGGGATTATTAGGCCGACCCGCCAATTGCACTACATCTGGACAATCTATTATGCCATTTCCACTCCCAAAGGTGAGAAATGGAAAGTATGAAAGCAGCCTCACACCAAAGATATTATTAATGGGGTGGGCTCAGCAGGGAGAGGTTCCACACCAGATGAAAAGGCTCCATCTGTTTGACTACACACCAAACCTATAGAAAACCTGTGTGGCTGAGGAATGAGTGACGTGGTAATAGAAGGTTTAGCCTAAATTGTGGGATTGTGAGGCAGAAAAAGAGCTCCCCCTTTTATCTTATTTGCTTCTATCTTCCCCTATTCTGCCCTCAAATGAATATCTGGCATTGGAGTTCAGGGTCTCCTTTGTTAAACCTGAGGGCTTTCTCTCACAATCGAAGAAAGTGTGGACCCCAACCATCTTTAGTCATTTGTGGAAAGCTCATATAAATCCACTTCACTGACAGTAATGCCCAAGACTTCCTTGTGCAGTAATAGACTGAAGGGAATAGTCCTTCTGTTGTTCACCCAAAATGCAAACTGGTTTGTAGGCTCCCAAACTGTAACAGGGAGTGGAGAAATTATGGTGCAGGAGCCTCAGGGGTTTGTCACCCCTTCCCCAAAAAGTAGATCCCACAAGCTTGACATCTGCCCTCCCTTGACTTCATTGTCAGTAATGATAGCCAGGAGGTGCTGGTGACACTTGCAAAACAAAGTTCAATTCAGCATTATCTGGGGAAAGAAATCATACCACTAGTCCATCTGATGCTGTAGCTTCTAGGTTTCAGATAGGGGTCTTTCCTATTTGGAGATACTGGGGATTGGCCCTAAGAGCATCTGCTCTCATAACGTATCCTCTAGCACTGAGCTGTGGCCCCCTTTCTAGGAACAGCATTTTGTTATTATCCATGCGGTAGAAAAATGCAGAGAGTCTGCAAGAAGTAGCACAGCCTTGAGGGAGATTTGCCGTCCGCAAATGTGGGGAAAGGGAGACATTTAAAATACCGGTAATAATAAAAGTTTTACTTTTATGATGCCTAGTCTGCAAGTCTGTTTTGTCTCCCCATGCAAGCCGCGAATCCTCTTGGGGAGAAGCAGCCGCTTTGCCAGGTGACAGCAACAGGTGTCTATCCATCCATCTGCATCACGGATGCCTGTGGAACAGGAAGTGCCAGTGGCATCAGTAAGCTGTTTCTCTGGCGGCTTTTCTCCTTGGAAGCTCTGAACCAGTATCTGGAGCTAGATCCAACACCACAGGAGCTCACCTTCGGAGTGCCTACCAGGCATAGGTAAGAATAGTTCATCTTCTGCCAGATCCTGAACCCCTAGCTCTTCTCTTTTATACACAGGGATACAGTACTCCTGATTTCCTCACAGTCTGAAACAGCAGCTTCCTTCCCTTTTCTATTCTGGCAAACAAGTGCTAGGAAATATGGTGTGAGTGTGAGCCAGATTTGGTATTTCCAGCCCCACCATGGAACACCTCCTCATGGATTTTTCTCACATCCGATTTCTTTCATTTGAAGCACACGGCTAATCCCTCCAGTTTACACTCCTGTCATGCTGGATTTCAACTTCGGTGCAGCTCCTGTCAGAAGAGTGCCCTCAGTAGTTGTGCTGATGCTACAAAACAACGGGGGGATACCCGTGAGCTGGTGAGTAATTCACACTTCCTGGCCCTAACGAAGGAGGGAATAGTTAGGACAGCCATGTAGAATTCTGATGGCAGGCATCTAGAACAGCCACCCACCCTAGCAGGAACTTACATAGGACTCACAGTGCAGACATGGCTTCTTTAACATGCAGATACACAAAACCTCTGTTGGAAGGACTGCTAGTGGCCAGGTTGCAGGTCTTTATGTCCCAAAGGGCTCCTTGGCCCGCCCCCTCTATGGCACATTGCAGGGGGTTGGAGTAGATGACCCTTGGAGTCCCTTGGGGTCCCTTCAAACTCTGATTCCATGAACTAAATACATGCACAGTAAAGACAGGGACTGATTGTGTCTGTTAGGAGAAGCAACTTAACAATAAGAGCAGTTCAGCAATGGAACCAATGGCCTAGGGTGCAGATGGGCTCCCTATTGCTAGAGATATTCATAGCATCATAGAACTGCAGAGTTGGAAGGGACCCCCAAGGGACATCTAGTCCAACCCCCTGTAATACCTAGGAGGCTTGACAGACAAGTGCTGAGGATACTCTAGCTCTCAGTTACTTTCCCAAGCAAGAAGTTAGACTAGGGGGCCCATCACCAGCTTTTCCTGGTGCAGCAGTTTATTTATTTATTTAAATTTTATGCATATTGCCCAGCTCAGGGTTGGGGAGCTTTGTCAATGTGACCATAAGGCAGGCTGCTATCTTGGTTTTCATATCTTGATTCTTTTTGGTTTCCATTATTAAGTGATACCTTTTGCTTTGTTCTGCCTGCTTCCCAGGGCCTTTCTGTTTCCTTCTGACCAGAGGATTGAAATGGAATACTGGGCAGAAAGCACAGAGTTTGACCCCAGCGAGCTGCATCAGATGCGGATCCAGGATAACCAGCTTTTTGCCATTTCCCCCAAGGCAGGAAAGCTTCTTCCAGGGCAAGAGCAAGCTATACACTTATCCTACAGGTACCTACATGCTGTGGTTCCTTCCTTCCCCATGTGGAAATTGATCCCAAACCCAAACGCCAAGGTCAACTCCTAATTAGCGTCCACCAGCACAAGGGCCCCTTGAGTATGCCATCTTCTGTCCTTGGGCATTATCAAGGTTGTCTGAAGTGTGACACCCAGGCAGAAAAAGTCACCCTCATTAACATAGCCTTGCACCATGAAAAAGCCAACAGCTGCATGGATTCTATTTCCTCCAAAGCCCAATTTTTCAGTGCCCTGAGTTTGTAGAAAACAAGGCATTTCTAGGTGAACGTATCTGTCCAGACATATCTGTCCTTCTGGCTCTTTATGCAACAGTTCAGCAGGTAAATGTATTGTCGCTAATCAGCTGTTTGAGGCAGGATTCTCCTGCTTAAAAGTCTGGAACGATTTCATCTACGTGTGTTTCTGATATTGGTTTTTTGTTTTCCCCCGCCAGACACGATTTCATTGGCACTGATCGGCTTCCAGTCCTGCTGAAGATATCCCATGGCCGAGAAATTCTGGTACGATACTGGGCTGAGAGGTTCAGAAACTGTCCTCACTGGTGAGGATTTCCAAAACCCTTTCCTAGAGCCAGTCAGGCTCCTTTAATGGTATAGCAATAGGAGACATTGTTTTCCTGAAGCTGCCTTCTCTTGAATGGAGGGACAAAGTATGCCTTTTGGTATTACTATTATTATTAGTGCTTTTTTCTAGAAAAATACTCACCATGAAGTTGTTATAGCAAGTGCCACACTTTTTAACAACAAATGAAGAGTGATGCCAGTAGTGCATACTCTTGAGTACCCCCCCCAAAAAAGCACTGGTTATTGTTAATTAAATTTGTATCCTGTCCTGTCCCCGCAGGCCTCAGGTATTCTGTCCTAGAACTATAGCTCTTCATGCATAGCCATATTTTATTTCTACTATTATACTCCCTGCACAGTAAGGCCACATGGATGGCAGACTTTTCCCTCCAGCAAGCACTTTTCTAGGAAGCATCCTCTCATTTCCAGCTCTCTGAATCCTCCTCCTTCACGCAGAGACCTCACTTTTGGCTCACATCCTGACTAGATAACTTTGTGGAGGGCTGTGGGAGACATCATTCCTCCCAAGCAGAAACATGAGCCACAGTCCTTTTATTACTTCATGCCATCTTCCCTTATGCCACTCGTGTTTCCTGCATTTGGTTGTCCTCAAATTCTGAACTTTGCCTGCCTTCCCTGGTTTTTCCCTCTCTCCCCTTCGACTTGTCAGTTAGAGTCAAAGTCACCTTGTGCTCCAGTGGGCACCTTTCTCATGGCCCACTGAACCTCCACTAGGTGCCCAAGATTTCCTGTGAGAGTATTGTGTTCCCATCACCCTTTATTTTTCTTTTCCCCGCTGCCCCACTTCAGGGACCATTGTCAGCTGAAAATCCAGCCTGTTGAGCAGGCTGTGAAAACACAAGGCTTAACTGTGCCTTTGTGCAAAGCCCTTGGATGGGCTCTCTTGGCTCTGCCCATTTGGCACAGGTCTTGATGGCTGCCCAGAGGGGCAGCTGAGTGCAGGGGTCCCGGCTGGGGGGCACACATCCTAGTCAGCCAGGTGGCCAGAAACTCTTTAACCGCATGTTCCCTAAACCTCTTCAGTGGGAGAGTTAAAGAGGAGAATTCCTGACAATGCTGCCAAGCTATTCCCTGTAGTCATACTGCTTCAACTATCTTCGAAGGGTAAGAGTGAAAGACCCTTCATTCATACTGTTACACTTTCCTCTGCATGGCCCCTCTGAGTGAAGCAAGCGCAAGGTGTCTTCTGCTTTTGTAATCCGTGTGTTTGTGATCTGCATGGTACAAACTAAGTCTATTCCTCCCCCCATCCCTACAATTATTTTGCATCTGCAGCTGAACTTTATTGGTGTGACCCTGCAAATGGAGCACCGATACATTCACTTCACTTCAACCAAGCATATGTTCACGCCTATTGCTATTGGCACCTATGACCCTCCTAAACAGGTGAGGCATCAAAAGTCTTTCCCCCCCACCACCCCACTACCCTCCCAAAAGAATGTTGTAAAGCAATGAGCAGAAAAGAACACTCAAAGGTCCAGATCTGTATGGGCAGGTACCTCCCAAGAGAAGGAACAGTATAGAATTAAAGATAAACGGTGTTTCTGTGCGCTCTGGCCTCCGTCACTGTGTTCCGTTGTGCCAGAAGTGGTTCAGTCATGTTGGCCACATGACCTGGAAAGCTGTCTGCAGACAAATGCTGGCTCCCTCAGCCTGAAAGCAAGATGAGCGCTGCACCCCATTGACTGGACTTAACCATCCAGAGGTCCTTTACCTTTACCTAGTATAGAATTATCAGCATGGAAAACATTATGGAAAAACACAATAAATTTCTCAGCCTGTTACACAATTAGGGAAAACACCCATAAAATGATCTTCAGATGGCATTTAACGCCCAGCAAACTGGTTAAAATGTATAAAAGAGGCTCCAACTTATGTTGGAAATGTTTAGACAAGGAGGGATCGTTAATCCACACGTGGTGGTAATGCGAATTTGCAAAACAAAATTCTGGGGAATGATTTACTAAGAACTGAAGAAGATGCTTAAACGTTCCTTTCCCAAGAAGCCAGAAGCATTCTTGCTAGCTAAAATAGGACAAGAAATTCCAGATCAAGTAAAAAACCTCTTCCTTTACACAACAGCAGCAGCAAGGTTACTATATGCTAAAATGTGGAAGAAGAGGAAAATCCTGAACAAAGACCAGTGGTTGCTTAAACTAATAGAATATGTAGAATTCGCCATGATGATGGCCAAATAAGAAATACAAAGAGAAAAACAGTACGAAGCGAGTGGAAACAACTAGGAGTATTTAAAAAGAAGCAGTATAATTATAAATTTACAAGTAGGGTTAAATATATGAACACCAGAAAACACAACAAAGAGTGAAAGGAGGGGGAAGGATTGGAAAGCTTTAGCAGTTGCAGCAAACCAAAGAGACTGGGTTAGGATGTCAAGGAAAGATAGGTTGGGAAGTCCAGATGAGAAGAGTTAGGAGATGATGTATGTAACTGGAATAATTATAACTGACTGTAAATGAAAAATGTGCAAACAAATTAAAAAGTAAAAGAAAAAAAAGAAGTAACAGGGTGATAGGTGGCAGAAGAAATGTCATGCTTTGGGCGAGAGTGATGTTACAAACTATAGAGTGAGCATGGGTTTTCTAGTGCTTTTTTAATGCCAATGCAGGCATAAGGACATTTGCAGGGGAGGACTGGTCACCAGTTGTCCTTTTCAGCAGCTCTCCATGCCATTTTAATTCATTCAGAAGGTTCATCCAGAGTTCCGCTTGTCCCACTGCTTTCTCCTGTTAAACCTGCTATTTAGCACTGAATCAGAGCAAACGTCAATCGGGTTTTCTGTGTATTGATGTTTGCTCCAATTCAGCGCTAAGGAAGGGGGTTTCCCACAGACAGTGGCGGGGCAAACAGAAAACTGCTCAGACCCTCCGGGTCTGACAGGCACAAGACAAGCTGAAAACCACTATGGCCCATGCTTTCTGGAAGTGGAAGTGTGGATGAGCCCAGTGACTGGAATGTCTGACAGGGGGTGGAGAACTGCTGGAGGAGCATTTGCATGGGAGAATCACTTAACACAAGGGTTCAGGACCCCACTTTCCCCCTGTTGATACTTCTCTATAAATCCCCCTCTGTGCCTGCATTTAATTTTCCTTTGTGCCCAGCAGTTAGACTGCACTCAACAGTCCACATAAGGAAAAAGTGGTGCTACATGTTCATTTATCACACATTGATTGATCCAGTCTCTTGCATACATATTGTGGGAGAACCTTCTTCATCCTGATTTCATCTAGTCCATTTCATTTGCTACTTAGCAGAGAATGATGTAAATAAAATACCTCAAAGAGAATCCTTCTCTCCTATTGTTTCCTGAACTGTTCCAAGCATTCTGAGAAAATACTGCTGGCTGGTTAGCTGTCACAGATTGATATAGAACTTTGGAATTCTGCTAAGGAATAACATTTAAGATTGTAGCTGCCAGGCTTAGGTTTCCTCTAATAGGGACTACATAGTAGAAGACCCAGAAGAAGCCACACCAGACCATGTGAGCATCTTGAAACCCAGTGCTGACCAGTCTTTCCCCTCTCTTCTTGCAGATCTATGAACTGTACAATGGAGGTGCCACAACTGCAATGTATGAAATCCAAGTGGATGCTCTGATGAAAGTACAGGAAGAGAATTACCAGCATGCGGTGTTTGTCTGCCTGAATCCAAGAGGAGAGATTGGTCCAGGCTTGACAGCACACACGGAATGGATCTTTTCACCATTGGAAGCCAAAATGTATTCGGTGAGGCTGGCACCTTTAAGAACAAGCACTTTCCTTTGGGAATTTGTGTCTCATAGCTTTCCTACCTAGCTGATTAGAACTTTCTACTTTGACTGCCCTTATTCACAAGAGTTCTAATACATTCCCATATTGTTCATTGCGGCATAACTCCTGCTGGGGCAGCTGCCTCTTGGTCCTTCCAACTTTCAGCCCCCATTGCTGCCCCAAAGCTGCATTACAGTGTGAATTCCTAAGAATGCAAACTTGATATGTGACCAACACCTTTTTATCTGAGAGCTTTTTATGCACAGTCAGCCAAAACAAGCTCAAGGTGCATTTTAGCCTTTGCAGGATATGCTTCCCAACACACTTTTAATCAGGGCTGCCAGAAGGGCCATGGCCATGGCCATGGCCCTGGGTGTGGGTGGAGGGGGCATGAAGCAGGTGCTCACACACCAGCGCCCCCTCCTGGTGTCGGAGGAACCAACACTCGCCGGGCCATTTGTATCCACCTCCTTGACTTTCATTCCTTACCTTGGGCGAACATGGGAATTGTGGCAATTTCTGCTCCTGTTTCTGTTTCTGATATCCTTAATTGCCACTGGAGAATTATACAACAAACCCTTTTTAAAATGTACAAATTGGGGAGTATGGGAAGGAAGAGCTGGGCTATACACCACTGGTTATGCCTCAGGCAAAATCTAGTGAGTGGACGTAAAATCCACACAACCACGTTCTATACAATTACAGCAGTAACAAGCATACTATCTGTGAAAATTATTCTCATATTTTCATTAGTTACAAAAGACTTTATCGTGACAGCTGGAAAAACATAGCTGCAAAGAAACACAGCCTTGCAGAAAGATACATGGAGATTAACAAATGAGAAACAACTGGGCAGTCATTGCCCAAGGCCACAATGGTGCAGGAAAGCCCTAAAAGTGGGGAGAAACTCTTGGTTTGTGTGCACAGTGGCTTATCAAAAACACTAAAATTGATTAAAATGGCTCTGAACCATGCACAACCAGGGCTTAATTTGCAGAATTCAATCCAGAATCTGTTTCAGCAGTCATCTTTGGCATGTGTAAAATAATAGAAAAGAGTATCATTGAGCATGTAAAAAGCACACTTGTCTTCCTAGGACAGAGATTGTGAGCCTTATGAGCTCTGTTTTTAGATTTGAACTACCGACTGAAATCTGATTGGAACATTTCCCAGCAAAAGGTAACAGGCCTATTTTGCTTCTGTCTCTCCTTGCTTTGCTTAACCTCCTTGGGCTCTGACATGAACATCCTTTCCCTGCTTTAACTCGCAAGATAGCTGCTGTACTCCAACAAAGCTGTTTTTGACTCTTATTGAACACCAGAGTAAAACCAGAGCCCTTCCAGTCACAGCTTTGTGTTTCGTTTTTCTGCCTAGGTAGAGGTACCTATCCATATCCTTGAAGGGGACTCTGCTCTGATTACCTTCCAAGGCATAGGCTTCGATCCACACGTTATGGGTGAATCAGCACAATTCGACAAAGTGGTTTGTGCTGCGACGGCACCAGGTTCTGCCAAATTACCAGTGCCTGGCCTGGTAAGTATCAAAGGATGGTGTGCTTCTAGCATGGAAGAACGTTGGAGGGCGTAGAACAGATATTTCAAATTGTATGAGACCTTGGCACCACAAGAGCTATATTTCTCTGTGTAGTCCTGTTTCCTCTTGAATAATGTGTTGTGTGATCCTCCTCTCACCCAAACAGCAATGGCTATCTTTGTGCAATTGGTTAATTTAAACCAGGCCTATGCAACTTGTGGTCCACGAACCACAAAATCAGTGTTGTTTTTTCTTCAAGAACCAGGCATGCAATAGTAGTCTCCTATCATACTGCAGATGTTTCTGGGTTTGCATGTTTTGAAGAACTTCTTTATGTTGTGATATGAACCAGCAGTTTTTTACTGGATAAACCATCTGTTCAATTTGCCCTGTGCTGTTGTCTTGCCAACATGCATTCAGATTACAAGAGCCTCAGTAATGCTATTTTATTTCCACTTCTGTGGCCTATTTTGTTTGCGATTTCTTATTAATTTTCTGGTTCTGTTTGATTTGCTTTGTTTTAAAATGTTAGCCTCCTTGATCAACTATGATATGCCCACAAGTAAGGATGAGTAGCGATAGGCTTTGCAAAACCCTGATTGTTGACCACTGCTAGAAAGTAACTTGCAAATGAATCATTGCTATTTGAGAATTGAATGCTGCTTGTTCAGTCATCTTTGGGATGACACATGATGCTCCTTTGGTAGAATTCTATGGCCAGCTTCAGATTTTGCAAGTGTGGTGTGATTACTGCAAAAACCAAACCAAACAATTCAGTATTATTGAAAGATTCACGCCACTGCTGCAACATTTGTAAATGGAAGCCACAGGGGTTGATTGGGATTGCATGATAGAGTTCAAATGCCAGAGCCAGCAGCTGCAGCAGGGTGCAGCGCTGATGCAGCGATATAGCATGCTGCCCAACCAATCTCCACAATTGCTGCTTATAAATTTTATAACTCTGGTGCAGAGGCCTTACCATGTAGAGCCTTTTACCAACGTTGAAACAGGCGAAGTCAGTCTAATGTGGCTATATAGTATGATCCATTATATATTCAACAGTAGGGAGGTTCTGCATGTGACACCTGAAACATTATTTGAAGGCTCACATGCTCTTTCTCCAGTGAGGCTTAAGCTTTCTCTGAAAATATATTCATCATGGATGCAGGGGTAGTGATGGATGAGTAGAGCCATCTCTTTTTGGCCAAAGCAGGAAGTGGGGCAGAGGTGGCATGTGTTGCTACAACCATGCTTTTCTCCTTCCCCTTTGGGTAGAGAGCGGGGAGAACTGGATGAGCACAGAAGTTTGTCCCCTTGAAGTACTGGGGTTTTGACCTATATTTGTGTGTTAACTAAGAATTCTAAATCTTACTGAGATGTTGGTGGGAGGTTTTTGAGATCCTGGTTAACCCTTTGCTTCAGCTACACTAGGAGTCTTTTCACAATCCTCCCATACGGATGCCTCCTACTACGAAAGCATTGTTGTAATTGGATCACATCTGTAGCTGAGAGTTTTGTGAAACAGGCTGCTACCATTAATCTGTATTTTTTTAGACATGTTTCATGCATATAGTGCTGCTTAAATGTCTGTCACTGGTAGCACTGTGCTAGCTTCCTTTCATGGGGAGGGGTGGGTGGGGAAGGGGGAGACAAGAGATCCCATCTTGTTAGAATAGGGGATCACCCTCTGTTTATTCTCTTTGCAGACGGTGTACTTATCTCATCCCCGGATTTGTTTTGGCAACATCCCAGTCTACAGTAAATGCAGCCGACTCTTTTTTCTCAACAATGCCTCCGAGAATGAGGCCATTGTTTTTTCTTGGCACACTGGGACTTCCAATTCCATGGTGGTGAGCTTCATCTGTCTGATTGCTCTTGGTCCCCTTTGGCAGTGTTGTGGCCTCTCCCACTGTGATGCTGGAGTACTGAAAGCCACATACCTTCCTTTCCTAATGGTTAGAAGCCATAGGCCTGAAAACATTCTGGTGGGGATCCATTATGCACTGCTAATGCTTCTGACAACCACTTTCTTTGTTTCAAGGTAATGGACATTATTCCAGAGACTGGAGTTGTGCAGGCTGGGGAGAGCGTCTCATTGGTTCTCACGCTCTATGCTGGTGAAATTCCATGCTTCTACAACATAGATTTGATATGTGAGGTGAGGATTAGTGTGTACTTTAGATCATCACTTCTTTGAACACCAAAACCCAAGGATGTTGCTAGATTACTGAAATATAAGGTAAAGGGACCCCTGACCATTAGGTACAGTCGTGACCGACTCTGGGGTTGCAGCGCTCATCTCGCTTTATTGGCTGAGGGAGCCGGCGTACAGCTTCCGGGTCATGTGGCCAGCATGACTAAGTCGCTTCTGGCGAACCAGAGCAGCGCACAGAAACGCCGTTTACCTTTCCGCCGGAGCGGTACCTATTTATCTACTTGCACTTTGACGTGCTTTCGAACTGCTAGGTTGGCCGGAGCAGGAAATGAGCAACGGGAGCTCATCCCGTCACCGAGATTCGAACCACCGACCTTCTGATCAGCAAGTCCTAGGCTCTGTGGTTTAACCCACAGCGCCACCCGCGTATACTGAAATATATTCAACTCCAATTACATTACCTACTCCTATAGTACCACTGTTGCATATCACCAAGAAACTTATGGTATGAGGTGACAAATACACACAACAAATAAGGATACCATTGAACAGGCATGGCTCAATTTCCCCCCTCATAATTTCTCAGAGTGCTGCAGTTGAGGTTC
This sequence comes from Podarcis vaucheri, assembly GCF_965113315.1. Lineage (NCBI taxonomy): Eukaryota > Metazoa > Chordata > Lepidosauria > Squamata > Lacertidae > Podarcis > Podarcis vaucheri. Next base: position 88,340,343 of record NC_138759.1, on the reverse strand, counting down.
GTCTTTGGTCCAAACACTTGTAGTTGCTGCTCTGCAACCACCTTGTTCCCTCTTTGATTGTGTGTTAATTCTAAATCTTACTGAGATGTTGGTGGGAGGTTTTTGAGATCCCGGTTAACCCTTTGCTTTGATTGGTTGGACAAGTTATTGTTTCCACACATTTGGTGTATAAGGTCAGAAAATAAAGTCAGAGTTTTGTTGGAAATTCATACTTACAAGACATATGTCTATAGGCAGAGCAAGTTTTTCATCATCTCAGCGTACTTGAAGTAGCAGGAGTGCAAACTTGCAGAATGCTGAGTTAATCATAGGTTTGTTCCCTGTAGATTTTTACCCAGCACCCACTCGATCAGTATGAGAAAGAGCTGCAAGAATGGGAAGCTGAGAAGGCACGCCAGGCTGTGGAGTTCACCATCACAGAGAAAGACCTGGATACGCAGAAGAACCTAAAACAGTTTCCAGTGGTAAGCTGGCCTTCCAGAGAGGGAGATTTTAGCACTGAAAAAAGAACAGTACAGCTGCTTTGGATGGGTTTTCTGTTCAAAGTGACACCTGCATCTCATGATTCTATTGGTGTTTTGCAAGCACATGTAGGGCAAAAAGTGACTTAAGTGAAGATATGCATCTTTGTAGTGGTCGACTGATCAGGCACAAATGAGACTTGAGTCCCACAATTGAGAAAGCTATTTGAGTATTCAGACTTTACAAATATGTACTTTCAGCCATCTTCTGGTTGCTTTCCCACATATAGTTTCCAAATGTAAATCGGGGGGAGACAAAAGTGATATTAAGAACCTATTAGCAACTGAGCTGCTTTCTGTGGGACAAGCCCAAGACATTGCAGCACTTGAAGTGGAAAATCCAAGTGGCATCCTCCTCAAATTAATTAACCCAGGACACAAGCCTCTAGGAAGTTCTCCCGCACAAACCTAATTAACGACTGTTCATTTCAGTGAAACTTGCACAGGAGAAATTCCAGGCGAATTTCCCCCTGCATTAGATCTGCCTGCTTCACACTCATAAAAACTCATCTTCTTTGCATTCATGTCAGATACAATGCTCTGCAAATTTCCTCTTCTGATGACAACACTTGTCAGGATTCCTGCATTGGCACCTGTCCTCATCTATCTACATATGCTAATTTGCATGTTGAAAATAAAGCCAGGATGTTTAGGGCCCCTCCAGACCACCTGTTTGTTGAGCATTCATCCTTATTTGCTTGCAGGGTGTTTACCGTATTTTTCGCCCCATAGGACGCACTTTTTCCCCTCCAAAAATGAAGGGGAAATGTGTGTGCGTCCTATGGGGCGAATGCAGGCTTTTGCTGAAGCCTGGAGAGCGAGGCTTCAGGAAGCTATCTGCAAGCTGTGGGAGCCTGTGCCGGCTCCCGCGGCTTGCGGAGAGTTGCCTGCATGCCGAAGGCTGGGCGCGCTGAGTTCAGCGCGCCCAGACTTCGCGCAGCTCTCTGCAAGGCACGGGAGCCCGGCGTTGGGCTCCCACGCCTAGCGGAGAGTTGCCTGCATTCCAAACCCCGTTGTTCAGCGCTCAGGCAGGCAGGGAGAAACGGGGTGGGCGCGCGCGCGCAGTTCAAACCGTCCCCCCCCGCCCGGCGCCCGCTGTCCTTCCTGCCTCCATGTTGTTGCCTGAGGGGAAGACGCCGACGCTGCCACAAGGAGGACGGGAGAAGTAGGAGGCTGAGGTGGCTGCTGTCCCGCGCGCGGCGGGACAGAGGGGAAGGCAGCGGGGGCAGGCGAAGCCAGTGGGGCGCTGAGGGGAGGGAAGGCAGAGAAGGGGAAGGAGGCGGCGCCTGGGACTGGCGCTGACAGGCAAGGAGGGAAGGCGAGCGGGAAGGCGGCTGGTTCTGTTGTTGCTGCTGTGGCGCAGCGCGGAGACCGGCCTCCTCCGCAGGGGCTGCCTCCCCTTCTCCCCCCCTCGGTTTCTTCTTCTTCTCCCCCCCCTTTTTCCTCCTCCCCCCCCTCGGACTCCCCCCCTTTTTCCTCCTCCCCCCCCCCTCGGACTCCCCCCCCCTAGAGCTGCATGGGGGAAGGAGGCGAAGGAGGGATGAGATTATCCCCGAGGGGAGGGAGGGAGGACAGGGCGGGAGGGGGCTTGATTAGGGGAGGGGGCTCTTTCGGGGTGGGGAGCACCTCTTGCTCCTCCTCCTCCTGGAAAGGGGCATTTTTTTATCTTGCGGGAGGGGTGAGTTAGGTAAGTTTAGGGATCTAAATATAGGGGTTGTGGAGGAAGGAAGGTGCTGCCTCCAGATGAGGAGGGGGGTCTGAACCCTCTTTTTTTGGGCAAGGGGGTTTGGGGGGGGAAATGAGAGATCAGAGGCACGGTTTGGGGGGGTTACATGTAGGGTGTTTTGAATTGGGTTTTGAGGGGAGGGGTAATACAAAGCCTTGGCTTTGGGGTGAGTACGAGTGGGGTGGGTTTTTTAGGGATCAGCTCAGGGCAGCCATTTAGGAGGCACAGGACAAATTGGGGGTTCTTGAGGGGGTGCGAAGGTGAGCTGCCGCCAAGACCCCTATCTGTAGTGTCTCTACTGCTGAAGCAGAGCGCCCTGCGCTTCGGGCAGATATCCTTTTCTCCTCTAAAAACTACAGTAGGTGCGTTTTTAAAAGCTCGGGCTTCCCCCGCGGCTGGGGGGGGATAATTTTTTTTCCTTTATTTCCCCCCCAAAAAACTAGGTGCGTCCTATGGGACGGTGTGTCCTATAGGGCGAAAAATACGGTATATGTGCTCCTGTTAGGGGTTTGTTAAGTGGATGTGTTGCTTTCATCCACTTTAATGGCACAAACCTAACCTTCTGCTATGCTATGCACTTGATTCCCTCCCACAAAATACTGACATTCTGGAAGAGCCTTTTAGATGGAGCACATTAAGGGAACAGAAAAAGTGGGGGGGGGACCAGTTTCATAACTGTTCTGCAGTTTTATGCAAACCGTGTCACGAGTTGGCAGATTTTCACAGAAGTTTACTAAATTTCTGCCATTCAGCACACAAATTCAAGGCCATTTCACAAGTTACGTGAAGGCAAACTTGGATTTTTGGTTAGGATACACTCAGCAGGCAGCTGCAGCCAATTACAGCTCCCTGACTAGTGTACTTGTCAGGGAAAAGGCATGTTATGAAGCACAGCTATATGCCTTTTCAAAAATGCAGAGGAATCTCAGGAGGCTGTTGTTGTGAGCAGAAGAGGAGCAAGGGAGAAAAGAGTTTTGAACCTTTTCTCTGTAGGCAATTTCCTCGAAATCTCTTACACACATTGTTGTGATTGCTATGTTTTTAACTATGTATTTTCATTCTGTTTGCAAATTGCAGGCTATTATTGCATTAGGGAGGGAAGGAAGGAAGGAAGGAAGGAAGGAAGGAAGGAAGGAAGAATTTCCCCCTATGTTGTTCCAGATTATCCATCTAGAACCTCACATGGGGCAAAGCAGTTTGAGGGGGAAAATGGCTGGTACAGAAAGGGTTAAGCCCCTGCTCCATTGACTGTTGCTCCCCTCTGCTCAAAACTGCACCTTCCTTTGGCTCTTTTACAGTAACAAACAAAATTGCCAGGGCTTTGTTATAAACTGGAGAGCCAGTGTGGTGTAATGGTTAAGAGCGGTAGTCTTGTAATCTGGGGAACCGGGTTCGCTTCCCCGCTCCTCCACATGCAGCTGCTGGGTGACCTTGGGCCAGTCACACTTCTTTGAAGTCTCTCAGCCCCACTCACCTCACAGAGTGTTTGTTGTGGGGGAGGAAGGGAAAGGAGAATGTTAGCCGCTTTGAGACTCCTTAAAGGGAGTGAAAGGCGGGATATCAAATCCAAGCTCCTCCTCCTCCAAACATTTGCATATACTTTACTTTGCACCATTGAGTACCTTACTTTATGTCATTGTGTAACAGCATCATGGTTGTTTACTATGATTTTCTTCCCTTTGTTTAGGGGGCTTCAAACTTGGCGCCAGCAAAGCTTTCTGCCACACATCCAGTGATCCGGAAATACAAGGTAATAAGTTGACTGTTACCTTCTCTGAAGTGGAATATGTTGAGATTTCTGAGGGTGACTGATAGGGCAGTGAACCAACGGGACTCTTATTTCAGAGCTAGGATGCTTGATTAAGAATTTGGCATTTTGGTGACAGAATGGAAGTGCCCACACACACAGAATTGTGTGTTGCTATCAAAGCATTTGTTGGGTCTGTTTTGACTGTACAGCTTTTCTGTATTATTTGAAAATGCTTTGCTGCAGGGTGGGTAGCAATCCAGTATGATGATCAGGAAAAATTCATTTTGGGGGCATATGGATTATCTAAAAACAAGAGCTAGTCCCCACCACTTTGATGTATGTGTCAGATTTCTGTCTGCCTTTCCACTACACTGCATAGTCCATTTTAAATACTGATTTTGTAGTTGTGTCCCATTACTCCCTGCTCCCCAGTGGTTTAGGTGAGCTGCCTGCCTTTTAAAAATGTTTACTGAACTACTACTTAAATGTTGATGTGATCCAAAATCTCTTCACATTTTTTTAAAAAATGTATTGTTTGTGTGTGGGGAGGTGGTGGTTTAATTTGCAAAACTGCTCTGGGAAGGTATGGGATCAAAAGTTACCACTACCAGCCAATCAGTGCTATGCAAAAACAGCTTCAGCTTCCAGCCTACAGAATCAGTTTTCCTTAAGAAAGGAATAGTCATATAGTCTAACCACAATGTGGCAAGCAGGCTTCCTGGACACAGCAACTACCGAGAAGGGTCATCTGGTGTTTTGGAGTGTGTTGTCATCAATATGCTGAGGACACATACTTCTGTTTCTCTGCATGGTAAACCAGTGCCTGACTTTGGTAATGGGCTGGATAAGGGTGTTGGGGTGGTTCTTCTGTCCAGAGAAGTTGCCTGTCCCATGCTGTGGAACACTGTTTCAGCAGTGATTTTGCAAGCATCCTTGCTTTTGACTTTCAGAGGCCTCTTGAAGACTACTTGGGCCAACAGACCTTTGGAGCCGTTTAATTTTGATTAGCCTTACTGATTATCTGTATTCTTGAATTTTTATTTTCATATTTAAATGATGTTTTATGTTTGAGCAGAATATACTACCTTGATATTTTGTGATATAGCAGCACAGGAAAAAAATCAGAATGTGTGTGTGTGTGTGTGTGTGTGTGTGTGTGTGTGTGTGTTAAGTGGTGCTTGGACGGGAATTACAATTTTGCTGAAGGAGCAGGTTCTTAGCTTGAGGGTACTTCTAAGTCCAGTACTGAGCCCTTAAGAGTGGTGCGGTGAAGGTTCTGAGTAATTACTGTATTTTTTTATATATAGTCCATTTTTTTCTCCACACATTTGTGTTTGAGAGAGAGGCCTATACACAGCCTAATTCATGGGAGAACCAAGATGAAGGCTAAAAATTGGAACTGTGTATATAAAACAGAGAGAAACCCCAACCTCTCTTTTAAGCAGATTTGTTCTGGTGGTGGTGGTTGTTATTTAATCTGTATATTGCCCTTCATCCAAAAAGACAGGGTGGTTTACAACATACAAATACAAAATGAGAACACAAAATACATAGTGGTGGTTGGCTTTGGAGGGCTCCAACCCACTCATTAAAGAGTGCCTTTTAAAATCTACCCCAACAGACTCTTCCACCCATTAGGAACATCCATGTGCCCAACCCTCCTGCCAGCCGCAGCCAGAGGAAGCTCACAAGGAACAAAGATGCCAGCAGGTTGTGGGTGAAGCCGGAGCCCCCCAAGCCCTTCCTCATGCACTTGGGGGTTACAGCTAGGTCACACTCAACTGATGACTACCTGGTCAACTTCCCTAATGACCTGACCCAGCACTTCCTTTTCCGGTAAGGCCTTGCCCTGTCCTCAGGTCCCCAGGGGAGATGTTGGTTCTCTGTATATTCTCCTACAAGACAAATAAATGAGATGCTGTTTGTTACAGGCATCCAAAATGGTTTCTTCAAAAAGCAATGGGTGGTATTCAGTGCTGGTCTTACTCAGAGTAGACCTGGTGAAGTTAATGGACATTATTATTATTAATTTATATACAGTGGTACTTCGGGTTACATATGCTTCAGGTTACATACGCTTCAGGTTACAGACTCCGCTAACCCAGAAATAGTACCTCGGCTTAAGAACTTTGCTTCAGGATGAGAACAGAAATCGTGCGGCAGCAGCAGGAGGCCCCATTAGCTAACGTGGTGCTTCAGGTTAAGAACAGTTTCAGGTTAAGAACGGCCCTCCGGAACGAATTAAGTTCTTAACCCGAGGTACCACTGTACTGTAATACTGATATGTCATGATGGCTTCTAAGTGGTTTACAACTATAATATCAATCCATAGTTAAAAGAGAGGACACTAAAACTTCCTTTATTAAAATATACAATAACACAAATAATTTTAAAAATAACAATTAAAAAGTTAAAATAATAAAATCACAAGTTCAGTTCAGGGGAAGCTTGCTTTACAACATGACCAGCATATTAATTTCAACTGGTCTACACCATGTACTCTAGGTAGGACTTAGTTGAACACAACCCAATGCATAAGGAAATTGTGAATCTTTCGTAAATCTCACTCTTACGAAAGCTGCTTTACATGTTGTTTTTCTTAACATTTGTATGTTGGAATTGAGAAAAGCAGTGTGTGAATCTGATTCCTTCCAATCCACTGCTGTGGATTGTGGGGAAATTTAACAAACTGAGCCACAGGACAAAAATCTTATTGGCTTCTTTCTAGAGACCCTGTGGTTCATGGCATTTTCGTATCATTGGACAAGGCACTTTAATTCTCCTTGTTGTCCTCTTTCCAGCCAACTTAAGAAGACAACAATCAGAAGGAATACGCTGAGCAGGAGCAGAAGCAGGAGCAGGAGCAGGAGCAAGAGTGGATCTCCAAGTTTGACGGCGTTAGCAAGCTGCACGGAACAGGAGGCACAGCTAGTGACAGACATGCTGTCTACAGTGATCAAGTGGGTGGCCCCTCAACCAGAATCCTGCTGCTCAAAGGCAGAATATGCTTTCATAACAGTCTGCTCAGATGCATAGAATTGCAGGGCTAGGCGTTTGCATTTGTCACATTTGCCTTCTCTTCCTCCAAGGTGGTCAGCAATAGTGTACAGGCGTTATCACACTGTGTCCTCACAGTAATCCTATGAGGTGGGGAAAGGCCATAGGGAATGGGTGTGGCAGGGTACATGCTTGGCATGCAAAAGCTCCCAAGTTCAATTCATGGCTTCTCCCGGAAGAGCTGGGGAAAGACTCCTGTCTGCAACTCTGGAGAGCTGTTGCAAGTCAATGTAGTCAATAATGAGCCACATGGGTTCTGGATGAGGCAGATTCCTATGCTCTTGCATGAATTAGGCTGAGACTTGGCATTATCCAAGGCAATGGAGTGAACCTCATGACTGAATGGAGATTTGAAAGTCAGGTCGTCCTGGTCCATGTCCACTTCACTGTAGTGACTAAGTAACATGAAGGTAAATTCAAATTCCTGCAGGAAAGGGAAGATTTAATCAATTGTGGACATAGGGTGATTATTATTATTATTTAATTTGTATACTGCCCTTCACCCAAAGATCTCAGGGTGGATCTCAGGAAAAATACAAAATACATAAAACAAAGACAAACCAATAACCTCCCTCCCACAAACACATTAAAAAAGCCATCAAGTGTTAATGAGCCAAGCGCCTGGTTGAATAATAATAATAATAATAATAATAATAATAATAATAATAATAATGTATTATTTATACCCCGCCCATCTGGCTGGGCCTCCCCAGCCACTCTGGGTGGCTTCCAAAAGAATATTAAAATACTATAATACATCAAAGAGAAATGTTGAAGAGAAATGTTTTTGCCTGGTGCCAAAAGGTGAAGGGACCAGGCAAGCCTCACTAAGGAGAGCATTCCACAAATGGGGAGCCACCACAAAAAAGGCCCATTCTTGTGTTGCCACCCTCCAGACCTCTTATGAAGGAGGCACATGAAGAAGGGCTCAAATGATGATCACAGGGTCGGGGTCAGTTCATATGTGGAGTGGCAGTCTTTTGAGCTTTTGCATCTTTTGTTCTGCTTTCTTGCTGATAAATTCACCATGACATCTCACTGCAGCCAATTTTACTAATTTAGTGTGATGTGGGGGAACCTATATTCAGGAAGACTTCCAATACCTTTTTCTTACACGTATCCCTTCGGATGTATACCTGGATAGTCTCAAGTGTATGCTGGCTTTTCATATTCCCAGGGTTTGGGGGCAGAGGGCAACAGTGTGACAAAGGCAGCCAGCTCTGTCTTTCACTCCAAAGTGAATTCTCTCCTGACATTCTAGGGGGCTGCTGGAGGAAAGCCAGTTCCAGGAAGCAGTGATCAGAAGCCTAGCAGAGCCCACACCCTACTTCTGCCAGTTCTGGAGTGAGGAGTCAGCCAAACAAAAGCACAGTCCAGGTGGTACCTCTACAACACCAACTTCCCCAGAGTTTAGCCCTAAGTGTAGAGCAGAAGATGAAGATGCTGGAGGAGTACAAGAGAGATCTCCTACAGAAACTTTAGACGCTCAAGAGAGTCTAAGTGTCATTATTCGGAAGGAACAATTCCGGGAGCAGAAAGAAACCATTATCAGGTGAGCCAAATTGAGGGGGATATCTAAGTAGGGGTTCTCAGCAAAATAGCTATACTCACCAGACAATACTTAACGTAATGCGAAAGATGCACAGAACAATGGGCAGGATTCAACAACGTTTTTGAGCTAGTGTCCCAACTTAAAAAAACATTTAAAAGAATGTCACTCATTCCATGTCCCTGGGGCTCACCTGTGTCCTTAAAATGCTAACTCTTGCCACAATATTCCAAATTTCAAAATATTGCAAAGCAACACACTTTAGGTTATATTCTGCACTATCAAAGTACCTGTTGCTATATCATGGGATGCATTTCTCTTCCTCAACAAAAGCCAAAAGCAGCCATTCATGTCTGTGGGAGAAAATAAAGCAGCTATAACTGGAGACATTGAAGTAGTGCAAAACTTGGCCTCATCCCTGATGTTGAGCCCATCAGTATCTGAGATGGAGGGATGGTTTCTTCCCTCCACTACAGTATACTCCCTTTAGAAAGCAAAGGGACAAATACATTTCTATGGGAGAAAGAAATGAGACTGCAGTCTGGCACATACTTGAGCTAGGGACAAAATTTACTCCCTTCCCTGACAGGGCTGTTGCTTTTCTTTTGCCCATAGAAGTGAGCAACCCCTGACTTCTATGGACATCTAAGAGAAAAAGTAAATACAATCCATCACAGTGATGATCCTACTACTCTGAAGTTGAGAAGGATTCCAGTGTATTAGAGAGAAGCAATGAATCTGTGCCTAAGCTTCAGCCTAGAACCTCTCTTACATTTACTAGCCTGGTGTGTGTGTGCTGGTACTTTCTGAGTCCCATCATAGACATTCAGTTCTATATATGGATTCATCTATTCATTTGTCCTGTCTGTGAACACACCCTTTCAATAAAACTGGTTTAGCTTTTTTCATTCAGGCCAGTGTGCCTTTGGTTTGTTAGAACTTTGCCAACTTGTCAGCTATGCTATTAAAAAGGTAGCGAGTACGGTGGGCACTATTCTGTAGTACCATTCTGTAAGCATGCTTGGAAACGCCAACTTCCCTGGACAGGGAGAACTGAAATGCTCTTTTCTCTAAAGGTTGCCAGCGTTTTCAAATCTGACTGAGATGGTGCTGGAAAACACCATCAGAAACGTCCTGGTGGAGGCCAGTCGTGGGGAGGTAGTGCTGACAGCACGACCCAGAATCATTGCACTCCCTACTGTTTTCTCCCAAAAGTGAGTAACGGGTTATGGAATAATAATAATTATTATTATTGTTATTATTATTATTAATAAATTAATTATTCATTTTTGTATGAGCCTAGTACAAAAGGATAGAAGAACTTGGTTGATGCCTATTTAGTAACTATGAAAGCTTAGGAGCAGAGGGTCATTTATGTCCTTGTGGTTGGAATGTTCGTCCCTCTTTTCTTTTGTATGCTATTGGTTTCCTTTTTTGATTGTCTCACCTTGTGGTGTGATTGGCCTGCTCAATGGCCACGGAATGGAAGCACAAAAGATGAGGAAAATGGGTATATGGTTGAAGTTAAAGGAGATGGTGAATAAAGGGAAAGAAGGCTTGGGGGAGGAAGAGGTGTAGTGTGGTGAGTGCTGTGGCCTCAGGTGCAATTTTGAGAGGGGTCTACGCAAACAGACGACCCCACAGTAGGCTCCTTCCTTGGCTGTGGTGCTTGTCCAGGGGAGGAGAGGAAGTGAGTGAGCAGTAGCACTGCCACTCACCCTCCTTGGCCGTGGCACTCCTTGTGCCCAGCGGCAGCAGCTCTGCTGGTGGGTTACTTCTGACCCGGCAGTAGAAAGCAGAAGTGTTGGTGGCAATGCTGCCACCCACCCTCCTTGGTTGTGAGGCGCTTTACATCTGGCTGCAGTAGCAGACATGACCCGGTGGCAGAGGGCAGGAGGAGAGTGCGCAGCAGCTTCCCTGGCACTGCCAGCATACACTCCGCCGCTGGCCGGAGGAGAATAGTAAGAGGTAAAAGCAGTAAGGAATCCACTAAGGTTAAGTTAAGCCTGGAGAGGGGTGCATCCGTCAGAATAGAAGGTTCTCATGGTACCTGCTGCTACACAAGGAAATCAAGCAATATGGTATGAGAAGTGTGCCATTGGGATCCTGTTAGGTGGTATCTTCCCAAGGTCTCTAGCAAAGAACATGCTAGAGTCAGAAACTGGACCTGGGGCTTTAGAATACTTTCTTTAGTATTATGAAGCTGTAAAAACTGAAATGGAGCTTTTTATTTCAGAACTATCAGTCCCATTGCTCCAATGCACAAACCGTCTCTGCTCCACCCCACCACAGCACCACTGACCTGTGCCTCCAGAGAGAACAAGGACTCTGAAGGGCAGCGGCACGTCATCTTGCCCCCCTAGGGGCTTGAAGAACTCTGGTATCACACAAGTCCGGTATTTGCATCTGGCTAGTCCCTGTAGGAGCCATGGTGCCACTGGAAAGCTGCTTTCTTGGAGGCGGGTCAAAGGAGAAGTGACTTGCAAAGAAACCTATGTGACCCTACCCTATTCAATAACAGCACGGGATCTTTATCATGCAGCCTTCAAAATACAACTCTGGTTTGCACCAAAGCAGAAGTGGTTCCACTTGTGCCATGCGTGTGAGAGATTATTTTTTCAAATTAAGATGACTTTGTTTTCATCTTGGCAAGCCTCTTGTATTGTAAGTGTTCAACTTTCCCTCCACCAAGGGGCAGTGCAGTCTAGTTTGTCAGCGCTCCAGCCTCCGCAGAGGACAGCACAGGGTGCACTTTTCCTTGCTGCTACGATTCCTGAATAATGAAATCTGGCAACCAGATATGCAAGCCACAAAGCCTTTCTGAACACTAGGAACCAAAATTAAAATAATACAAACTTGACGGGAAGCCAACTGGGGTGGCCTGAGCCTCAGCATGCAGCTGTTTAAAAACAGGCTGTTTATGGAGAGACTCTTCATTCTGTCATTCCTTTTTAGTTTCCAGGAGCTAGAGGTCTGCAAACCTTGAAGGTTTTTTTTTTTTTTAAGGCTAGATCACCACACAAACATTTTCAGAATGCTATACATTGTCGGGCTTGGGCCCCTGAGCTCTGTAACAGCAGCGTGTTGCAGTTTCTAAACATCACCAAATATACTCTCCTAGCAGCTTGATTTGCATCTTTCAAAGATCTCTTTTGAGTGTCCTGTTTTTGAATTTGCAGAGGTATCTATCCAAAATGTATTCTAACTGTAAGACAAAATTGTTAGCATAACCTCAACACACATAAGCATCTATGAAAACTGGAACAAAGAATTTGAAGTGTGAGAGGTAGCATGATCCAGTGTTCTCTGTTAAGCAGCAACCAGCCAGCAGACTGACAATAAACCAACGGGTACACCATTCACTGCAATGTCTTGTGTGCAAAAGCTTTACCTCATTATAGAATTATAAACTTTTCTGTGGACAGTAGTCTTGCCTTATCTCTTTAGGTTAATGTCATGACTATCATCCTTGATCAACATCCCCCTCCCTTTTTTTTTGACATTGCTGAATTGCCATTGTGCCTAACCCATCCATTTGCCAGAGCTGCTTTGTTCATTTTTAGCAAATATTTTAATTTATTTCACCATCTCCTCTCAAGGACACCTGGCCCCAATCATTGGGGTATGTGAGGTGGTCTAAATTCAGAATTTATTGAGAAAAGCAACCCCCCCCCCCAATTTCCAAACATGCAATTTTAGGAGGAAGATATGGGCATGAACAGGGCACATGCAAAGGTTTCTCCAAGGTTGGTGAAAGCAAAAAAATTAAATGAAACGTGACAGGGCATGATGTACAGACATACCTTCAGGATGACAAATTCCATGCAACCAAATATTGTGCTTCTGTTTCTGGAGCAGAGGCTCCTGCGACTAAAACAGCATGAGAAGAGTACTGAAAACAGTGGCTTTATTCAAACAGCAGTTTAGTTCAACAATAAACACTTTTGTTCCCTCCACACTGTCAGTACTCAAGTAGCTACTTCGGCAATATCTTCAACAACTCTCGCCATCACAGACTTCTCATGCCACCTTAGAAGGGGGACTTAACACCTGAGCCCATAAGCCTTTTAAAAACAAAGTATTTGTACTGCAGCTAATTTATTTCAGAAAGACTGAATTGGCTTTAATTTGGCATATATAGGGCTGCTCTTTTTTCCTGGGTATCATTACCTATCTGCAAACCAGGGCAACAGCTCTATTAGCTACTTGGTAGTATTTAGGTGTCAAATGGAGACAGCCTAGGAAGAATCTCAAGAGAAAGAAAGCACAGGGGCAGCTATCTATCGTGGCTGGATTGGAAACACTTAGAGAGGATGCAGCCAAAGCAGCCGTGTCCATGCTGCTTAGCAGCCTGGGAACAGCAGTATCTTCCCTGGGTAATGGCTGAAGCTTGGTGGGAAAGGTGGGCAGGGGTTGGTGCACTGCATGGAGAGCAGCCATGGGTTGCATACACGTGAGTTGGAATATGGTCTGATGTGATTAAATTATTGGGGGAGGCTGGCTGCTTGAGGCGTCGCTGTTATTAGTAAAGCACTTCTGCTCTGTTCTTTAGCCTGCACATTGCTTCTCTTTTCTGTGAGCTGTTTTAGCTAGCTGCATTGAGAGGGAGACTAAACCCAAGAGAGAGCCCTAGAGCCAAGCTATGCCATAGCTTCATTATGTGATGGCAAGCAGCACCATGCTAGGCCCTAGAAAGGAAGCTGAGCATAGAGCCTCCAAGCTGCGGAGCTTCAGGGCCAAATGAACATGACAATAATTGTGTGAATGCAATTACTGTGCACTTTCCCCTCCTTATGTAAATAGCAGTCACAGTCTGAGGATCCTGTGAGATGTGGAGAGCAGTTTAACACTTTGCCTTCCTGCCACATTCCTGGTCCCAAAAATGCCTTTCTGAAGCTGCTATTTGCATTTCAAGTGTAGAAACATCTCTCTCTCTCTCTCTCTCTCTCTCTCTCTCTTGTTTTTAAGCCTGGGTCAGCAGCAAGGAAGCTGAAGAGTTAAACTCACCCCTCTCTCCCCACATGGTCCCATGGTCAAGCTTCTACCTGGCTGATGTACATAACTGAAAAGAAAAGTGTACATTAATTGTAGCCATGTAATTAACATCTAGTTGGCAGTCAAGCTTAGCCCTGTGACTGTCTTGCCTGCTCCCTTGCAGGATCACAAAAATAAACCAACTCAAGTTTGAACCACAAAGTGCTGTTCTATTGTAACAGCATAATGCTGAATAAGAAACAAATAAGTGCTTTATGCAGCCAGGATCTGGTGCCTTGCCAGCAATCTAGCTTCCTGGAATTGCTACTGGAATTGCTGTTTGCCATGAGATAGTTTCTCGGGGAGAAAAAAACCCTCGCCCAATCTGGGGGGAAAGGGTATTAGCTAGACACCAACCTTTGCTCCTGTGCCTTTAACATAAGTTTGAACAGATGTTGGTTGTGAAAATGATTGCCTTTCTACCTTGACAAGCTGCTTCTACACATCACACATCAAGCAACAGTTAAAAAGCACAAGAGCAGGCCAGGTTGAATATGTTTGTATTTGGTCAGCTGGCAACCCCACAAGCCATGATGCAATCACTGTAGGCAATCCGACTCCCAGCCTTAACTATCCTACCTTATTCACTCCTCCCCCCGCCTCCGGGAAAACACACCTTTCTTAGTTTGTCTATTATCTCCCCACCCACTGCAACACTGCTTTTAGTTCTCATTTGCCCTTTAGTATCCCCTAGACACCCAAGCTTCATTCATTTTTTATTCTCTATTCTAAAGAGCATTAGTGGCTCTTCATTGTTGAAATAATTGTGACTAGAGATACAAAAACACAGAATTATAAAAATACTTCTGTTCAAATGTACTGAGAGGGGAAACAACTTGCTTATTTGTATGAACCATGTTTCATACATTTCCGAGCACAATTCAAAGTGTTGGTGCTGACCTTTAAAGCCCTAAACAACCTTGGTCCTGTATACCTGAAGGAGCATCTCCACCCCCAACGCTCAGCCCAGACACTGACATCCAGCGCTGAGGTCCTTCTGGCGGTTCCCTCATTGCAAGAAGTGAGGTTACAGGGAACCAGACAGAGGGCCTTCTCGGTAGTGGCGCCCACCCTGTGGAACACCCTTCAGATGTGAAGGAAATAAGCAGTTATCCTATCTTTAAAAGACATCTGAAGGCAGCCCTGTTTAGGGAAGTTTTTAATATTTAATGCTGTACTGTTTTTAACACTTGATTGGGAGCCGTCCAGAGTGGCTGGGGAAACTCAGCCAGATGGGTGGGGTATAAATTATTATTATTACCACAGGCCTGTAAACAGAGCAATCCAGTGCATGTCTACTCAGAAGTAAGTCCCTCTGAGTTCAATGGAACTTGCTCTCAGGTAAGTGTGTATAGGATCATAGCCTAAATGTGTAAAGGTTTATCAGTACACAAACTATCTCCTGATAAATTGATTCTGGATATATGGTTAAAGAATCAAGATTATGAGCATGAGGTTTTAAATATGTATTATGTAGAAGAGATAAAACACCATGATAAAAATTTAATGTTTTAGGATTCACAGAGTCTAATTGTTAGTTCCATTCTGCTTTGTCTTGTACAAAATTTATGTAATGGGGAACAATGACAGGAACATGCACTGATACAAAGACAAACCCCTATTTGCTTTTGTTTTCTAATCTCTTCTACTATTAAAAGACTAACAATGTAAAGAAATTTTGGAAGATTATGGTCAAATATCCTGTGAATTGCTATATAAAAGGGTGTGAAATCTCTTCATAGCTCCAAAAGAAGATGGATTTTGCATCTATCTCAGATGCAGGGCTGGATTGTGACCTGCATAATTTCAGTCTCCAGTTTATACTGTGCAATCTGGATTCCAGCTTGCAAAAAAAATGTTGCCGCTTTTGTAGCAAAATGTGGGAGCGTGTTGAGAAAGAAAAAGATTAACCAACATATATGGAGCATCTTTCATAACTTCATGCAACAACTTTGAATGTATCTAACATATGAGGTGAGGTGTTTAGCCAACAATCTTCCACTGTTTTCATACACTTCCTAAAATGTACAGTAACATTTAGTTCATTTTAACTGTTGCTTTCACATAGTGCACATTCCTGTTTGGTTTTCCATCAGTGGTTATGCCCACCAGAAGCCCAGACCCTTTGCACAATTGAATATCCTTTCCCCCCCCCTCCCCATACATACTGTTTCTCAAAGAGTAGCCTTTTGTCCATCGTTGGTCCTCTTGTTAAAGGGGTGTGTACAGACATCCAGGTTTTTTTGGCAAATCACCCCACCCTGGAGCGTTTTGATTGTGGAACACAGTTGTCCTTCCTTCACACTGAGGCTCTGCAACAGGGAAAACCGGTTTTACCAGTACACAGTATTCTTGTTGCTGGCAAATCTCCTACCCTCACTCTATAAGCAATTTTCTTTTATTAATTGAAGTGTGTTCTTGTGTAATCGTCATGGGCACATGTGCCTATGACATCACTTATCACAATCAACCCCCCAAGCAATTGTAATGAATTTTAAAGGGTTAGATCCTCATTCCTGGTTTCAGTGGAAAATGACTATCCCTATTCCCTCGTGCCCTGCTGGTTCCCCAGATTCAAAACCCATCTTTTCCCCTCTACACTGGAACCCCCCCTTTTGTTTAAAGCAGTGATGGCCAAACTTGGCACTCCAGCTGTTTGGGGACTACAACTCCCATCATCCCTAGCTAACAGGAGCAGTGGTCTGGGATGATGGGAATTGTAGTCCCAAAACAGCTGTTTGACCATCACTGGTTTAAAGGAACAAACATTTATAATCAGCAGGGCTATAGTTCTTGCTACAGGACCCATTTGAACAGATACACAAAGTTAACTGGCAGAGAGCATCATGAAGAATGTTGGTCCTTTAAGAAGATAATTCCACACTCAGTGACTGAACATGCATGAAGCCCAGATCCTTCTTGGTCAAGTTGCTGCCCAGCCAGGGACCCTCTATTTTCTAACACATAGTAGCATCATTTAACCAGTTAGGGTCACTGATTAATGTCCTGCTTCCTGAATTATACTGTGTGTGGATTCTGATCTGAATTATAACTGGTGCTATCCCACTGTCATTCTTGATGCAAGTGACATGTTTTAAAATGATATCCACATCAATACATATGTGTTATATATAAAAGAATTATCTTCATTTTTTTAAAAAAAAACACCTTAAAAATAAAAGCAAGACTATGAATTGAAATAAATATTAACAATGAATGGGACAAGACCACCTGGTGAATTTTGACATTAGATGGACAACACACGCCTATTTCATTTTACCACAAAATGTCTTGCCAAATCTTTGTCCGAGGTTAGAATGCTAAAAATCAATGATGTCTTATGAGGACACTGCCATCTTGGATATCATTCTGCATGTACTGTACAGCTACTGCACATTTCTATCTAAGATGACAACTCAGGCACAAAGACGTATTTGAGAGGCAAATTTCACCAGGAGCAGCTCTTTCCAGTATCACCAGATACAAGCAGGGGATACAAGAGTTGTGCATTTTCCACCTGACAGCCTTTTTGGGGGGGTCTTTGGGCCAGGTGTGATCCTCAGACCTGTTAAACATTTAACACCTGCTGTATCTCTCCATTGTTGTCCTGAAAAAGAGAAAGAACAAAAGCAGTGGATGGATCACCTGTTGGCAGGCTGTTCTTTGCAGGCTGATGATGATGATGCTTTCCTTCAGGTAACTGGTGCATAAGGGTCCAGTTTTGTTGGCTAGGACAGGGTGTCATTCTATGGCATCCTTGCTATAAGTGGGGGGGGAATGGGGAAGAACATCAGTAAGACAAGATGGAACATCATACTGGAGAATGCCTGGGTTGCTTTAATAAATGTTTTGAGAACATGGTACGTCCCCTGGTATATAAAAAAAACAAAACCAGATAAATTGTTAGGGAAAGGAAAATGCTTTTAAGGCCATTAGAATGTCCTGTGTTGTTTATGACACTTCCAACAAAATGCAATGCAGTGGCCGCTGGCTGGTCCCTTAAGGAAAACAAGGCCCTGTCTTCTGTTAGCCCACCTGCCTATCTTTTTACTTAGAACCATTCCAGAGGGTGACACTGACTACCCGTGTTGTCCTTGAAGAACTCAGCAGGGAGAAAGAAGGGGACAAAACAAGAATTAGTTGGCTCTGCTTACCATTGTCTCTTGTTCCACCTACTGTTTGGGCTCACTGCCTTCTGCCCCAGTAGTTCTACTGTAACAAAATAAACCAGAGCTTTCCAAACTGTGGCGCAACACGTTAGTGTGTCAGCTGCAGTGTGCAGTAGTGTCATGCAAATGCCCCCCACGCTCTTATAAGGTAGTTTAACCTCCGGTTTGCAAGTAAAACTGAGTTACTGTGTCACAAAATGATGCATGTCTAAAAAGTGTGTCACCAACATGGAATGCTTAGAAAGCTCTGAAGTAAATGATCACCTTTCTGTCTATCATTTGAAAATAAGGGATTTATAAGAGACCGTGACATACAGTTTTATGCAGATGTCTTATATTGAATTTATGGCTCAATTTATGTTTTGTATAATTATGTAGAAAAGAAACACCCACCTGGATTTCTACTGATACTGGTCCCACCAGTACTGCTGGTGTTACTGCACACATTATATTGCAAGCACAAATTGAGTCCCCTCAAAAGTGAAACTAACATGCCACTTAAAACAAGAAAATTGAGTGAGAATGTCTCTGAAATATGTAGGGAAAAACACATTGTATGGTGTTAGGTATGTCACTAATCTCTTTGTCCTTAAGATTTCCAGCTGCAAAATGGGAGAAAGAGTAATATCACACATTCGTCTTGAAATCAAAGTAACATTGTAAAGCATTGTCCACCCTGTAAGTGTTATCTAAGTAAGAAAAACCACACAGTGTCAAGTCATCTTGGAAAAAGGGCAAAATTCAGTGAAAAATTAACCTCTTTGAATTCCTACTGATCTTTTTCACACACACCCCCCCAATTGCTTTCCTTCTTCTACTTTCCTTCTTATACTTACAGCCTACAGACACTTCTGGCTGTCACACATACACTACAATAACAACCAAGAATCTTGTGGCATCTGAAAGAATAACAAATTATGACATAAGCTTTTCATGGACATCAGATGCACCTACACTCTGCTATAGTGATCATAAAGTCTACAACAAAGGCTGCGCCCTTCTGTTTTATGGGACTGCTGGCACATGGAAATTTCAGTTTCATTTCTGACAGCCTACTCTAAATGATGTACAAGTCCACTCCAACCTTACAATTTCATTGCTGGCATAGCATACAAGGGGAGAACTAGGCATTATGCAAAACACAGGAATGCCTCTTAAGGCCAGAGGTCCCATGTCCATTGCCCCACGATGTGGATCAAGGTGTGTGTGAATGCACAGTATGATGGTATCATTACTAAATATTACAGGGGAAAGGAACTCCAGATGTGGCAGCTGTTTTGGGCAGCCGTTCTGTGCTTTGGATAAATTCTAGTTTTGCCTGGAGAGACTCCATTCAATGTGGGTTCTTGGGATGCAGAGCCCCTAGCAACATTGACTGCAGGCTGCCTTAGAGTCCTAGGGCCTTAATTACCAACACTGTTTTAGGGCAGGGGTCAGCAACCTAAGGCCCATGGGCCGGAAGCGTCCTGTAGAGATCATTTGAACAGCCCATGAGCTGCCCCTGAACTGAGCTGGCTGCTCATGTGCTGAGCTAAACCGGCGCAGCACTTCGCTTCCACGGCACCGAAAATCGCATCGGCGCAGACACTGAAAAACGCATCTTGCAGGCGCATATGCCGAAAATTGTGGGGGTGCACGCTCATTCACAGGCACACAATCCAGCCCACAGAGGGATCTCCATGGGACCAATCCAGCTCAGGCAAGATAAACCTTGCTGACCCCTGTTTTAGGGGGTGTTTTTTTTTTAAAGCTAAAATACTGTTTCGTTAGATGACATCCATTAACTCAGTTTGGGAGTATAGTTTAATCCCTGCAACATGGAACCAGAAATGCATTCCCAGAACAGGCAATGCACACAGTAGCTTTAATGTTTCCTTTCAGTCACATAAAGCTGCCTTAACTACTAGAACTCAACACTCTCTTCCAAGTCCCTGGCTCAGATACCTAACAGAAATCTCATTCTCATGGCCTTTTTGGTTTCCATAGAGAGAACTCTGTCCCACTGACTTCAGCGGTGGCTCTGCCAATGCTGATGTTGTTTACAAAAGACCAAGGGGAGAGGGATCCCAAGGAGAGAAGACTTTTGTCCAAGCGGAATGACTGTAGATGTGTAGTACAGGTTCAAGTCCACTCAGCATGAAATCACTGGGTAGACCTTCAGGAAGTACACCTCTCACCTTGGTGCCCAATATGTAAAATGGGAGGAATATACCATAGCAAAATGAAAACTGTAAAAAGCACTTTAATATAATTAAAGGGACTAGGCAAACGATTAATAGAAAGACTGAATCCTGTTCTCCAGCAGAAGCCCAAGCATACAGTCACCTCCCAAGCTCCAGTACATTGTGTGCAGTTCTTTTGCTCGGCCGTCTCCAAACTGTGCGTAACGTACGCATGTGTGTGCGTGTATAAACACCACGCTGAGTTACATTCAGTTTGTGACTTTCTCCAGCCTCTCACTCCTCAATAGTGCACTCAAGGTACTCTTCCCACTTAGGCCTGATTTGAATTTGCTGGCCTCTGCCTGGCACAAATGGGCAACCTAGCTTCCCTCTGGTTTGCCTTCCAGTGCCAGCGGTGTGACAAAGGGAACTCCGCACAGCCTCCTCTCCTGTTCTCCCTCCCAAACCTGCACATTCAAGCCCGATTCTCCTTGGCACCTGCCAATCCCCTTGCACCTGAACCAGGATGTGGACGTTTTACACGTCCCTCCCTCGGCCATGCCCATCCCCTCCTTCCTCCCTTCTCCTCCTGTGTTCCCAGCAGTGCCATACACCTGCCCGGGACTGCGCTCCCTCCCTCCCCCTCCCCCCGCTGCCCGCCCTGGGGCAGCGAAGTGAGAGAGGCAGGTGGGCGGAAAGCGACAGCTGGTGTTGTTCCAGGGAAGGTTTAATGAGCATTGCCTTCCTTCCCTCCCCCTCTCTGCTCTTTGTGCAGCGAGTTGCCCGGGCTGCTGGCTCTAATCAACCCCATTAGCAAGGGCTCTGGTGCTAATCTGGGGGGCTCCTGATGCCCCCCTCTCCCCCCACCCCGCATGCCTGGCTTGCCTTCCTGCCCTGCTGTGTCAATATTTGCCCTGAGCAAATGCAGAGCCCATGACAGGTGTGCAGGGGAGACGGCACTCTCCTGGTGACAACCCAGCCCTCGGGCTCCTCCATGCAGCCCCCCACGCCCTGGCCCCCCTTGCTGCCTGCCAAGCCAGAGCTATTTTTATCAGGCCTATAAAAGCCACCGCAGGGCCAGCATCACCCTCATTTTCCACTTGCTCGGCTGGGAAGGTGAGTCCCTCACCTGGAGCTGCCAACGTGTCACTGGAGCCAGGTGAGATGTTCCCAAGCTATTGCTCAGCAATGCCGTGGGGGGGGGGATGGGCGCTGGGAAGAAGAGACTGGCGGCTGGAGGCTGCCCCAGTGGGGGTTTGTTATAGGGGGCTCAACACCCCAAATGCACAGGGGCTTCTGCTGTGCCCCAGGACCATCCCTGGTACTTGGGGAAGGGGGTGGGAGAGAAAAGGGAACCTGCTGGGGTGCCTGAGTCAGCACTGCACTTCTCTGCCTTCGATAGTTTTGCCAACAAGAGAGAATTTAAGCACATGCAGCTTCTCCCATCAGGGTGGGAAGAAAAGTTAAGCTTGGCAAAATTCTCCCCTCTGTCATTATTTTTAATTGCTTACAGCAACGTGGCTACCCAGTGTGATTCATGAGTCAGAAGAAACGGAATCTGGAATTTCCCTTCTCCAGACAGCATTTGGTCCTACATTGTACTGTTGTAAAACGGTTGGCTATTTATTAAAGGCAAAGAAAACCTATCCCCCACTAAATCCGAGGGTTTAGTTCTGCCAGACATGACCCCTGCCTCTCCTTTTCTTTTATTCGTTTATTGTTAAGTATTTTTTACTCCTGCCCCTATTTTTCTTTTATTTTAACATTCCCTTCCACCATCCCTTTCCCTTTCCTTTCCTTTCCTTTCCTTTCCTTTTCCTTTTCCTTTTCCTTTTCCTTTTCCTTTTCCTTTTCCTTTCCCTCTTAGAGCCTCTTTTTCTTCCACAGATACCTCGGAGTTCCCTTCCAGGTGATGCTCTGACTGGAATCCCATGTGGCGGCTGGGGCATATTTTGTGGCAGAATGACATGGCAGGAATGGGCTCCTTCACACATCTCCAGTAGCCTGTCCCCAGGCGATTGCTGTGCTTGCCTCGCGTCGAGCCCCACGCACAAGACCTGACGTAAATGTTTTGTTCGTTCGGCTCGCGTTAGGCAGGTCCAGCCTATCTGCAAACACATGGCATGCCTGCGCAGTGGAAATGGATGACATGCATGTAGCATGCGCTGTGTGCTCACGGGGCATCATGTGCATCCTTAGAGCCTTGTACACCTGTGCCCTCCTATTGCTTCAACACCCAGCCTCTGCATCAAGTAAGCTACGCTTGGCAATACAGCCTGTCCAGGAAAACAGCCATAGACAGCCTAGGCAACTTCATAAAAGGCTTGGCTTGGCCACCACAAGCCTTTTTCTGAGCATGGCTATAATGGGATATTTTGAAGTGAGTTGTCAGCCATCTTTGTCTTGCATTACACAGCAGCTATGCTTGGGAAAAGGTTTTATTGAAGGCTGCCAGCACTTGGAGGAATCATATGTTCAGAAAGACAATGCAATTTACAAAGGACATCAGTAACATTGCTGCCCATTTTGTCCTCTAACTACTTTATCGACCAACTGAATTTTGCCACTCTTGTTACCTTCTTTTATTGCCTTTGACCTCCCACTAATTGCAAGTCCCATTAGGCTCATTTTGCAGAAAGAAACTGATGCGGAAACTAAACAGCTTGCCCTCCAATCCCAAAGGGATTCTGTGGCAAAACTAGGATTTTAATTTGGCTTTTAAGGTTATTTCCACTGTGCCCATCATTCCCAATGCTAGTTCATCCACATACTCCTGTCCTCGATTATGAGCACTTTGGGTTGGATCTTCTTGGCTGGCTATTTTAGCTGCTTTGTCATATATATAGAAAAAATTATCATCACCCAGATACTGTGATCTTTAGCCTTGTTGTAGTAAAAAAAAGAATTGCTTTCCATACAGTAATGGGGAGAGGAAACAGAGTGGAATGAAGATGAACACATATGAGTTTTCCTCCTTTCACCAAAACAGATTCCGGGGGGCTACTGAAAGAGGGTGCTTGTGTGAGGTTCAAAGAGCAGTCACCAGTCCTTATGTATGGATACAGAATCAAATTTACTTCTGCCTTCCAGTTGGGGAATCTCCAGCAACAGTTCCTCTGGAAACCCTAGATACAGGAGCACGGATGCATCTCCTCCATATTTACCTGAAAGTTCGGAAGTTACAAGAGAGAAAGAGAGAGAAAGGATTTCAGGGTGGGCTAGGGAGTGTTCTTCTTAGTCCCCAGTAACTTTATCTTTCACATCAGTCCTTGCTACCTCAAGCAGAAACTGGAGAGGAGATTTGCATCCGGGAAGGGAGAGCCAACACAGCCTAGCTTCAGTTTTGAATAAAAATTACCTGTGAGCCAGCTATTTTGGGAATAGCCAGGGTGCAGCAATAAATTTGCTTATCACCAAGGATGAGAAAAGATAACCAAAGAGGGCAACAATTCTTATGTGGTCTATGTAAGAAAAGTGCTGCTACTGCTATGGTAAAAAATGAGGGAGAGTGACTCCAGTAAGGACTCCAAATGAGTTTTAGGAATCACATTTTGAACTTGACTAACCAAATCTGCAATCCTATGCACACTAACCTAGGACAAGGACCAAGTCCCATTGAATTTAATGTGTCTTATATCTGAGTATACATGACATAGATTGTACCATAAATCTGTTGAATTAAGGGACCTTACTATGAACAATCATAGCTGCCCGTGAATTGTGCACTTTCCAGATGCTCTCCTTGAATCCCAGCTATTTAAATGAATAAGCAAGTACTGTACTGTATTTGTTTAGCTGCATTAACATTTTAACTTTTCACCAACCAAAAGTAGATAACAATGGTTCATTGACCCTAATTTCCATCTTGGATATTTTGTTTTAGTTTCAGACATAATTCAACTCTAAACAATAGGTACCCTGCAGCAAAAATCATACTTTAGAAATCAACCAATTTTTGGTATATATTAAGACATCTTCATGTGGACAAATTTGCATTTACAAAAGGTTTGCTTTCCCCCAAAGCCCTTTTTTTCAAACACGTAAACAAGATAACTATCAGTTTCAAATGCACCAATAAGCAATTTTTGACTATAGAACACACATGAATATTTTAGCAATCACAACCATGTGAATTACTCAGCTTTGACAGAACTTCTTCAAAAGAAGATTGCCAATCTTTACCTGGCAGGGCTTTTCTGCTTTTGAACCGCTAGGTAACAAACAGAAATTCAGCAAAGTGATGCTTTTCCCAGCATCAAATAATGGGGAAAGTTTCCTGTGCCTGGTAAGAAAATTTTTCCACCAGCCCCAGTAACTGTGCTTTTAAGATAACTTGACGTGCAGATGTTGGTCAGTTATACTATTTTCCCTCAATGCCGTGAAAAGCCTCATTTGCTGATTTCTCCCTATCAAGCTGCTGTTACAGACACAGAAGCTGGCCAAGTAGTTTCTTTCTGGTGAGTGTGTTTGTACTTAGGAGATTTAATATGTATGATCCAACTGGCAGAACTCCTTATAAAATCATATTTACTGGCTATCGGATTTGGTTCACTGGTCACAATGCAGGCCCACAGGATATTTGCCCTATGGTATCCACACTGTATAGTAGGGTTGCCAGCATTCTCGACTGGAGATAGTGCTTAAAACTTTGCCTCATTACACCAAGAGAAGATACAGCAACCACACAGCCTTCTCTGTTCTTTCACAAATCCCTTCACCTATCCACTTTCCTGTCTACTATTCTGTGGCCAGCAGGAACCATAAATTAAACTCAAAACCAGCAAGGAAGGGGTGTAAGAGGAAGAACAGGTTGGAAAGCACAGAAGTTGCAGATGACTCAGGATCTTGCTGCAGCCTTCCTCAATCTGTTGCCCTCCAGTTGTTTTGGAACACAACTCCTATCAGTCCCAGCCAGCATGGCCATAATCATAGTCCAAAACATCTGGAAGGCAACATGGTTGGGTGCCTTATACCAATTAATAGTACAGACATTATACCTCACAATGAGTTTGGAACCTTACTCGAGAGCATTCATAGACCTTTACTCTGTACTTCTATTTAATCTACATATTAAAATGACATGTTGTCAAGAACATAAGAAGGCCAGGCCAAAGGTCCTGCTGGATCAGGCCAAAGGTCTATCTAGCCCAGCATCATGTTATCACAGTGGCCTATAGAAATCCACAAGCAAGACCTGAACACAACAGCACCTTCCCATATACGGTAATTCCCAGCAATAAGTATTCAGAGAGTGTTAGAAAATCAGATATATAATCTAATTGCCAAACGGCACCTTAAATATAGGTTGTGGTCACCACAATGGAATGTCTAGGCATGTGTTTTGTGGATTTTTTGTAGTGGGGTTTATTATTATTATTCATTTCATTTCTACACTGCTTTATATTTTAAAAAAACAAATCGTGGTTTACAACACATTACAACATCAAACCAAACAATCCAGAATAAAACAAATTCAAGCTTCAAGGAAAATATTGCAGATCCTTCTCTAAGTGACATTTTTTCTCCCCCCAACTGCCAATCTGGCATCCAGAGATCTCCATGTGGTTGCAATTGGACCTGTACTTGTTGCAAAATGTACCTCGTGCCTGACTAATTTCTAACACTGATTCAGAGACATACTGCCACAACAAATGGATGTAGAAATATAGCCATCCTCCATGAATTTGTCCAATACTCTCTTTAAAGCCATTCAAGTTTGTGGCCATCACTACTACATCCCGAGGCAGCGGAATCTATTGTTTTACAACATGCTGTGTGAAGAAGTACTTTCCTTTGTTCAGAATTTTCCAGCATTAGAGGGTGCACCTCCACAGGCACATACCTCCATGTGGTGGGAGTGCCCCAAAATCCAACTATTCTGGACAACAGCCATACGAGAAATATGTAAAATAACTAAGCAAGTATTAGACATCACCCCAGAATTGGCCCTACTTAAACCTCTTCCAAGGCAACAATGCCCACTTACACCGCAAAGAACTCATAACCCACCTACTTTCAGCATCCAGAAACACCATAACCAGACACTGGAGAGACCTGTCAGGAGTAAGCATGGACCAGTGGTACCAAATTGTATGGGAAACAGCCCTACTAGAAAAATTAACCAATAAACTAAAATGGGGGCAAACAGAAGAAGACTCCTTTATCAGTAGAAGCTCCACTTTATCACATACACAGCCCAACAAGACAATGACAGTAATCCACCAACCGCATACAAATCAATATGGCTAACCTGATCCAAAACACCCACCCACCCCACTCACACACGAAAACAAAGATCACCACAGCCAATCACAAACAAACAACCACATCCTAGGCCAACCCCAACCTCTCTCACCACCAAAAGAACACAAGTGAACAGCAGAGAACCTGCACGAGCAACGCTGACACCAAACCCTACAAACATTAAGCAAAATAGAAACATCACCACCCGACCCCACCCCCACCCATCTTCCCCCCCTCCACCCCTTTTCCCCCTAATGTCTCAACAAATGAAACTGACTTGTGAAAATGTTACATGGAAAAAATACGAGAGACATCACACATACTTCTGTACATCAAGAAAATATTAATAAATAAATAAATAAATAAATAAATAAATAAATAAGCATTTTCCAGCATTCACCTTAGATAAAATGGCCCTGATTTTGATTTCTAGTATTACGAGGCAGAAAGACTTCTCCTTCATTAAGAGGAAAATTACCACAAAGTACAGCATGAACACCATGGTAACAGTTCTGCAGTTAAGACAGCAAAAACACCACTTACATATGTATCAACATTTACATGTTAATGGGTACCACTTAAATGAGACACCCCCCTTTCAAACTCATGGGTTAGATGAAAATCACCATCTGTATAATTAAACCTTCTCAGGAAGTTCATTCACCCCATTCAAACAAAACATTTTCTCCTTCCCCAGAAATGGCAGTGAGTCAGAGCTCAACAGGTGGGTATTAGAAAATAGCAGTTACAATACTATTCAGAAAAAGAAGCAAAAAGAAATAAAAAGCTGTTGGTCACTTCAAATATGCTAATAGCAAAGCCCCCAATACAGTCTGAACAAAATGATAAACAGCCCGTGTGTGTGTGTGTGTGTGTGTGTGTGTGTGTGTGTGTTAAAAACACTCATCTGAAAGGTTGCTCCAAGAACCTAAGTGTTTTGAGCCAGTCTCCATTTGTTGAAACAAACTGATATTTGAAAGCCAGGTCCCCTAGGCATCATACAAAGAGTGTCTCCTTAGAAGGTAGTCCCACTGAGTTCAATGGGGCTTACTCCCTGGTAAGGACCGTAATCTCAAACAGCACTGCTATCTGTTTAACCCCACCAGTTTAAAACTGTCTTGACAAGTTTATTTATTTATGGCAATATTTTTCCTAGCTATGCAAATCTGTGTCCTCTTTTTTGGTGATATATAAGTGGCCACCTTGTAGACAGACCAACACATTTAAGCTCTCTCTCACACTTGAACCATGTATGGTTTTAACTGCTTAAGAGAACACAAATCTGCTTCTTCACAAATGGGATGCCATCTGTTTTTTATGGAAGGAGGACTGTGCTTTTAATTGCTATTTGGCAGGTAGGGGCCCAATAGGCAAGCCTTTTTCATTTATTTATTTTTTGCATGGAAATGAAATTATGATGACAGCTGTACTTGTTAAATTTCTATTACGCTGTAACTGCAAAGGGCATATAATTTTGGTTCCTAACATGGTGGCAACCATATGCACAGATCAGGGCTGCTCCCTTCAGATCAGTTCCTCTTTTCTCCTCAATCTGTCAGATGCATTCTAGGAGGCCTCCCTCCTAGCAAATTGGAAATGCTTCAAGCTTTAATTTATTTTAGGGTTGCCATGTTTCAAAAAGTAAAAACCAGGACACCCTGAAAACTACACCACACTTCATTTACATAGATTTTATTTAAACACAACTATATTCAGATGCAAGCTGCACTCACTGGCATTCTTATTATTCCCACATTGCCTTTTGTTTTCTTATGCACTGAAGTCATTTCACAAATCTCAACCAAAGTCCATCCTGTTAACTTTATTAATTTTTCTGCCTATAATTCCAAGAATCCAAATATCATTCTTGAGGATTTTTCCTTGCATTTCATCCCTGAAAGCATTCTGAAAGTATTTATTTTTTAACTGTTTCATGATATTCCCCTGCCCACCAGTGACTTTTTAATAATGAAAGTGTGATAGATAAGAGTGAGATCCTGTTATGCTGCTGTTTCTCCCTTAAATAAAACTGGTTAATTTCATGCTCCAAGGGAAATGCATAATATTTAGTTAAACAGCTTGAAATCAGGTGATGATTTCACACCACTGTCACCTACCAATGTTTCCATTAAAAGCACAAAAACAGGAACTACTTTTTTCCAAGTTGGCAACCCTGTCTCTAAAGTGAAAGTTCCAAAAAATGATGCAGAAGTGACCCGAGGGAGGGAGTTCCTTAAGAAAGAAAGAATACAGCTAGATTCATAAACTAGAGAAGTGCATAGCCTCCAAATAATCTTTTAAACTATCAAATAGTTTTTCAAAAGGTATTTGTGTGTGTGTGTGTGTGTGTGTGTGTGTGTGTGTGTGTGTGTGTGTGATGTCACCTGTCACAGATTATCAACAACATACCTAAAATAGCTGTGACACCTCTAAAATGTGGTTGTGACTAGCACAACTACATTTCACATTACGCATAAACCAATGGGAACCAGTGTGCATTTATTATATGCACAAACACAGAGGTTGATAAGAAAGGCCTTCATGAAAGGCTGCCTTTTATTCTAGAATGTCATAGAGTTTTATGGAAAAGCAGGGTATATACATTAATTAACATTACACAATCTGTGACTGTTATTTCAGAGCACTGCAGCTCCATTACATTTCATCGAACAGAATTCCAGATTTGCAGTGTCTTTTAAGAGAGAGCGAGAGAGAGGCTATCTTTGCTCTCACTTTGTTCATTGGTTTCATTGCAGCATAAAAGACAGAGCAAAAAGACTTGACATGAAGTGACATTTAGCCTAGAAGAAGGAAGGTCACAACCAAGTCATAAGGAATATTGGACATGGAGAGAGGTAGGTAGGGCTGCCAAAGTCCCAAAGAAATATGTTGCTCTTTTATTTATGCACTTTATGCTGTCCCTTGTTTTAGTTGCCACAGTTCCTCGTGAGGAAAGGTTTTGTTTTTTAACCTGGATATAATAGAATTGAAGTCAGGTGTGGTGCCAACATGTCATCCTTGCACAACAGCTGGGACTCTAGTGCCGGCCCTTCCCAGCCCTTAAAAATAAGCCCACCTAGTCAAATTCAGTACGTCTCTTCAAGGTACAGGAAGTGCTGGCATGGGCTGGACTCTGCAGCAGTGCACCCAAGTTTTCAGACTTTTGATCTGTATCTTGGGTCAGGGTAAAAAGCCTGCTCAGACAGGGAATGGGAGGGTAGTGGTAAGATCCCGCTTGTCAGGATAAGGCAGCAGGATGTGGTAGCTAGGAGTTAACTGCAGCATGTTTTGTGGATGCATCCCTGAGCAAACAGAAAGCAGGGATGCAAATATGGCTGCAGGTAGTCCTTCATAGGGCAGCAAGATACAAATTAAGAAAAGGCTTGTGTGTTTAACAGGTCTTCTTGACACACACACACACACATTGTTTAGCAGATGCAGCTTGCCATGCAGGGGTGATGAAATTCCCTCTAGCGGTCCCACCCACTCCAGTACCTCTCTGGGCAGTCATCTCTTCTGCACCTGTAGAGCAAGGCTGATTTGGACATGGTAAGACTGATACTGTGGGGGGTCTATGTGACACAGAAAAATCAAACATGTTTCATTTTATGTCTGCAAGTCAGAGGCACTCTCCATGGGCATAGCCAGGATTTATTTTAGGGCAGGCTTTATGTTGGGAGGGGGCAGAACCAAGTTATCTGAGACTCAGTTGGTCAGTTAAGTGTTTTTATTTATTTACTTGATTTGGGAGTGGGGGGCAGCTACCCCTCAGCCCCTCCCCGGTTATGCACATGGCATTCTCCCATATCAGTCTCTACAACAGCAGCAGCAGGCGCCACAACCTTCCAACACCCCAAAAGCTCATTCCACCATTGTCTCCCAAGACAGACAGATGCCAGCAATCAAACAGTCAGTTATGAGTCCATGGTGTCTGGAAGCAGCTGAAGAGAGACAGTTGGAGTTTATAGTGCAGGGCTGGGCTGTGGAAACCCTAGAGAAGGTTTTGGCTGCTATAGAATTTCTTTCCTGTTAACTGCATGGTGTGATATGTGTGCTCATAAGACTCCAGGGCAAGAAGCTTTAGTGATTGATATCTTTTCAATTCCCAGCAGGTCACCTTAACCCCAGCTAGCCAAGGACTGCAGCCAGGACTCCTAGGCTCCAACCTACAAGAGATGAGACAATAGTTTGGGAGACAAGGAGAGGCTGCAGGAATGCATCATGTCGGGGGTCAACCAAACTAAATATGTTGTTTGTTGAGTAGTCCACTTAATCCACCTTTGACAACTGGTCTCATATTAATGTATTTGTGAGGAGTTGGGTGGCAGGAGAGAGACTAAGGATCTAGGTTCCCAACCTTTTTGGGCCATGTCCACCTAAGCATCTCTAAAATCCTGACACCGCCCCCCCTCCCCTGTGACACATAATTCTTATTATTCAAAAAGTGAACTCTTATTCACATGGAGGAAGCCTAAAGGGCTATTAACTGTTAATAACTCATTCTCAAATTGCCCCCCTTAAAAATCAAATTGTCCCCCTTTGGGGTGTGTGCCCCATGTTGGGAACCATGGATTTAGATAATAATATTTACCCTTCCATCCTCAACCTAAATAAGGGCTGCCTTTCTGCTGAAGGAAAATACCAGAAAATCACCTGGTGGCATTTTACATTAGCTGAATGGGTTAACACCCTGCTTCGTTAGTGCTGTGGTCTCTACTGGAAGTGGCCCAGGCCCAGCAGCTGCTTAAAAAAATATTAAATGATGAGTGATTCAGACACAGATCTCCAACATCTTATTTTAGTTTGGCCTCTGCAAGTTGTCAACCAATTGGCAGCCAATTTTAATGAAACGTTAAAGGGCACCAAACTATCTAGGTAAGCATGCATAGGATTGGGCTACAAGGCTTAAAAATCAGTTATAACCCTGGGCCAGTTGTTTAGGAATTTTATAAGCTTGAAACCAAAAGGTACATTCACATAGCAACTGTAGGGGCTAAACTAGAGCATAACGTTAGAGCTATGCCCTTTAGCTTAGGTTGTTGTTTTTATTTTTACACCAATAGGCAATGCAGAAGGCCAGGCCAGTTTTCAGTGCAAGTGAGGGGAACTTTAATCCTTTGCTCCATGCTTGGATCCTGATCTGAAGTGTGCAAGTCTGCAATTTGCATGGAGGGAGAGGGGAAAGCTCCCATTGAACCATGTGGCATAGGAGCTAAGAACATTACAAGCTGAAATGTTGCTGGTTTAAATCTCACCTGTCAGCATGAGCTCACAAGGTGGCTGAATGAGGATGAAATATTCAGCCCCTCTATCAGGCAGGGTTGTTGTTCCCACCCAGCTGTCTGTTTGGGCACCCTCAGGCAATAGGATGTTCTGTTCTCACTGTACCACAATCGTCACCAAGTACAGGAGGGACAGATCCACCCGCTAGGGTTTCATTCATGAGCTATCAGAGGCAAGTTTTATTGCTGATGCTATCAATGGTGATTGTTCAGCACTGCAGAATATCCCTCAGATTCTCTCCCTGAAGCCATGTCTATTTTCCACACTTTAGGATTGCCATTTTATATATTTTAGTGGCAGAAGCACTGTGCACCCTTAAGAGCTGCTGGAGAAGCAGAAACTGCAAGCAAAACATTTTCTGCTTTCATGATTCCTTGCTGGAAAGTGTTTACCTGTTGATTTGTGCCAGACAAAGTTATTAAGAACACAAAGCCTTGGATAACGTTTCTGCCAAAGCCTTAGGGTTACCAGCTTTCTGAGCCTTTAACAACAGTATAATCTGCAGAATCAGCTATCTCCATGCTCTGGAAAGTTGAAGTCAATTCGAAGTCCAAGCAGTTGCTGATGGATTCCCCCCCCCCCCTTTCTGGCCAGTTATTGGCAACCCTATGAGAACCTCAATCCTATTCAATAGTTTCCTTGTTACTCCACTCCTAGGCTTAATTGAAAATGACAGATATATTGTTTAGAAGACCAAATGGCTATTAAGTGAGCTTATGTCTATAATGTAGATAAACTCAGAGTTTGTACTCAATATATATGGAAAAAGCCAAAAGATTATAAATAGTCTAGAATTAGCATGGTTGCAAACCCTACAACTGCAGCTTCTCTTGAATGACCCTATAATTAAACTTCAAACTTGCAGATCGCATATATGGTACAAAGTAATGGTTAAAACAGTAAGTTGTAAGTGCCAAGGAGTGAAGTCACAAATTTATTCCGTATTGCTGGGGAATTGGATGGGACTTACTGGACTGAGACAGATCTGCGAGACTGACATAAATCACAGATACTAGTGCAGGATTGAAAAAGAAGTTAGAAAGAGGGTGCCTCTGGGAAGGAGTCAAAAGGCCACTGGGCCAGCGAAAGACACTGTCTTGCGGGCAGAAGAGGGGACGGTCAAGGAAGAAAAGAGGTGGTTTGAGGACAATAGAGGAAGCCAGGGTCCAGAAGGAAGACACTAAGAGGATAATCAAGGAGGCCAGCAAGCCAGGAAGAGGATCCTGCTGCAGACAGTTGAGGACAGTGGGCTAGGAAGAGAGTCCTGCCCCCATGGCAGGCAAAGAGAACAAAGGACCAGAAACAGAGGCAGTGAATCAGGCCAGTGGGCCTAGAAAAGCAATGCTATAGAAAGCCAAGAGGCTAGGAAAAGCTTCTCTTTGGGTAGCGTGTCAGAGGCCATTGGCCAGAATGAGGGTCAAGGAGTCCAGCAGGCTAGGAAAAGAGGTACAATGGGAACAGTCGAGGCCAGTGGTTCAGTGGAAGAACCACTATGGAGACAGAGGCTACTGGGCTTGAAAGAGGATCCAGAAGGGCAGAGAAGGAATTGCTGATCATTGATGATCATGTCAGACCAACATCCTTCCTTCTCTGCCACACCCAGTGACCCCGACTGCTGAGCCAAGGAAAGATGAATGCATCATAATAGAAAAATATATGGGGAGATTATATTTGCCATAGTTTATAGGTTTGTATATTTGAGAGAGAGGTGATGGTATCACAGCCTGTCTATACCACCTTTCTTCCTCACAACAATCTCCAAGGCAGCTGCCAGGAAGCATGATAAGATTTTTTTTAAGGCAATGGTGAGTGTGAAAGCTCTGGAGGGATGAGAGTGGGAAATGCCCACACCTCAGCCCTTATTAATTACTGCTGCTACTAATGGTTGTTGATTAGTGGTTGTTCCCTACTGCTAATCTTTGAAGGTTCTGTGGTAACCATAGAGGAAAACAACAAAAACTGCTGCTCTTTCAAGGTTCCATGTGTTACCATGATCACCATTGGGGAAACAGCCCCTCCCCTGGAAGTGTGCTACCTAGCAACTGGGCCAGGTAGCACTAGAGGTTTAGGTCCCCGTGTGATGAGAAATTTCCCTATCTTCTCTGCTAAATAGTCTGTTGCCCCTGATTCTTCCCACCAGCAGGGCTGACCACTGAAAGTGGAAATCGTCCACTCCCTAAGCTGTAGATATTCTGCTACCAACACAAATTAGGGTGTTTATTATTATATCGTTTCCATCAATTTCACAACACCAACACCACATTTTCCCAACCCAAGCCCCCTTTGAAAACCATCCTTTACTGAATACAACCATCTCATCTTCTGCCGTCCCCTTCTCCTTGTGCCCTCAATCTTTCCCAACATCATGGTCTATTCCAGGGAGTCTTCTCTTCTCATGAGGTGGCCAAAGTATTGGAGCCTCAGCTTCAGGATCTGTCCTTCCAGTGAGCACTCGGGGCTGATTTCCTCCGGAATGGATAGGTTTGATCTTCTTGCAGTCCATGCGATCTGCAGATCATACTGTTGTTAAAGGTTCAGAAAGCTGGTAACCCTAAGGCTTTGGCAGAAACGTTATCCAAGGCCCCCAGCATTTTTAATAGTTGCGCGGAAGACATTTCAGTCTATGGTTGTTTTCTCAGTGCTGCATGAGTGAGGGGAACAACTGCACTAGCTAAATTTCCCTGTTTGACTCCCTCCTTGCCTTAAGGATAAAATACAAAACCACTTTGTTAAGACTTTCAGTTGAAAGTACTGTTGACATGATCTGCTGCTGCTGCTGACGATGACCTTAAATGATTCTGTTCTACAGCCTTTCTTTTTACATGAGATTGTTTTAATAGTAATGTTATATTGTGCTTATTGTGGCAAGCTACTTTAAGCACTAGAACAGGCAGGATAGAAATTATTATTATACAAAATTATGAAGAAATATAGAAGCCTGTTCCTTTATTACATCTGAGTATCCTAACACATGCACATATGCTCATGAAAATGCTTGCATCCTGTCCTATGTCTAGAGTTACCACATGTAAAGGAGACCCAGGACCCTGATTCTTTCAACAGTTGGGGCTGCTTTTTTTGAAAGTGTTGTATTTTCATTCCTAAGTGACAATCTGTACCTGTGAGCATCCCCTCTTATATACAGCAATTTCAAGGTACAGGAGTCTTACCCATCTTTACATCTGGCTACCCTTTGTACATGCGTTAACACACACATTTAGCAAATCTATAGCCAAATGCCACCTCCGATGTCCACATCCAAACAACACACAAATTCCAGCCTGCACCCTCTAGATCCACCAGTATTTTAGGACAGGGTGTGGAACCTGGACCCTGAAGCCACACATAGCTGTTGCCTGCAGGGAGAGTGGAGATGGGGGAGGAGGGGGATAAGCTGAAGGAGGAAGTGGGGAAAAGCTCTGCAAGTGATCAGACCTCTAGCAAGAGCAATCTGTCTCTCCCTGGACAGATCACTGAGAGGGCTGAAAAAGGGGGAAGAGAAAGAAAGGAAGAGAGACAAGGGGGTGTCAGAAAGGGAAATAGAAAAGGAAGAAGCCTGCTCAAATTTGGCTCTGACCACACTAAGCATCTGCACATTCCCTGGGGCAATGTTGCTGACATCAACATAAAAAGTTTTACCAATCTGGGGAATCTCTCAAGCTACCTGTACCGCTGCCAGTTAAAGTCCCTCTTTTTGGGCCCTGCTGTGCAGTTTCGATACTGAGGAAGGAAGCCGGACCTTCACAGTGGTTGCTCCAACATACTGGTCAAGTTTACAGGAAGAAATCCAGTTGTGTCCCTCCCTCTCTCTTGACATGCGGGGGGGGGGGAGATACCATGCACATATTTTTGGGGTAATTTTTAGATATAGGCATTCTAATTCCCCCTCCCCACAAGTCCTTGTTTTTGTTTTAGCTGTGAAATCCCATCTCACTTTTTATCACTGTTGTTAACTGCCTCAAGTTTGAGAGAGGTGGCACACTTTTTATTTATTTAAACAAAGCAATTCATAGAGTGTCACTTCTGTGGGTTAATATGTTTAGGGTCTATCTATGCTATACAGTTCTATGGAGCTAGGAGGCTTCCGCTATGGAAGTGGCATCAATTAGAGACCCTTGTTCAGCCCCAGGAGCCAGGCATTGAGACATCATCATCTGTGTGGTAACAGCTGGCTGGTCTTTTGTGGCCTTTCAGGTGGATTAGTCCCCATAGCAATCAGAGGCCAGACAGGTAACTTGATGTTCAGGGTGAAGGCGGGAGAAGCTGTGCTCAGGATATCAGCAGGTCTGTTTCCTTTCACACTGTGTACCAAGGGCAAGGGTGTGTGTGTGTGTGTGTGTGTGTGTGTGTGTGTGTGTGTGTCCCCAGTGTCCAAATACAGAGAAACATTAAGCTGATGCTCTTCCTTTCAGAAGTCCCTTCAGAGCCTCATCTCAAAAGATCCTTCTCCTAAAGACATCTGAGGAGTGGGTAAGAGCATGTGCTTTGATCTGGATGCCCCTCAGAGCAAACAGCTCAGCTCAGTCAAGAACTCAGTGGGTGCCTTCGGTGAACTACTATCCTCCTCAAGCTATATACCGTATTTTTCGCTCTATAACACGCACCAGACCATAACACGCACGTAATTTTTAGAGGAGGAAAACAAGAAAAAAAATATTCTAAACGAAACAGTGGGTGAATGATTTTTGTGGTTCATGCTGTGGCCACAGACATGTGATCTGACAATGAGTTTGGAGTAGCCCAATGCAAAAATCCTGAGGATCCATGTGGATCCATGCTTTGTTACCACGGAGGAGGGAAGGAAGGGGAACCATGGATCCTCTGCTCACGACTGCAGCAGATCCCCCCCCCACCCGCAGGCATTCCCTCCATAACACGCACAGACATTTCCCCTTACTTTCTAGGAGGAAAAAAGTGAGTGTTATGGTGCAAAAAATACGGTAATATGTGGCTAATCATATTGGCCTACCTTACAGGGGCATCATTAATGATGTACTGTATGTGTGCTTTCGGCTTTCTAGAAAAGCACTACATACATATTTTTATTCTTTATACTGTAACGCACCTACAAAATTTGGAAGTAAAATTTCTTGCAGCAAATGACTGAACAGAGTGACTAAGGCAGTTTTCATGCACTATCAAGCAACTTGTCCAATAAGAGGTTATTGGGAACTGGACAATAGTTGTTCAGTACCTCTGTATCCAGGGAATCCCTCTTGGGAAGGGGATGGACCATTGCCTC
Organism: Podarcis vaucheri; assembly: GCF_965113315.1. Classification (NCBI taxonomy): domain Eukaryota; kingdom Metazoa; phylum Chordata; class Lepidosauria; order Squamata; family Lacertidae; genus Podarcis; species Podarcis vaucheri. Next base: position 88,303,607 of record NC_138759.1, on the reverse strand, counting down.
CTTAAGGACCAGTGGCACCTTCTCCCTCATGCTACTCACCCATGTGGGCTCACCCAGCAACACCCTTTCATCTGCCTTTTGTAAGCCATGATGGGCAACGGTCAAAAGGACACTTAGTCAATCTCCTTCAAGCAGCTTGTCTGCATTCTCAGACTGCAAGAATTGAACTTGATCCAAGGTAACCTGACCAGATGATGCTAGTCATGAACATTCCATCAACTCAAGGAACAAACCAATCAGCTAAACAGTATCTTCACTCCAGGGAGGGAAGAGGGTATCAGTTTGGCTGGGTACAAAGAGAACTGGGTGTGAAGCAGACTGAAGCCGACCAGAAAGCTGAGAAGCAAGTTCTTCCCAAGAAATCTGGCCCTGTGGGCTGGCACATCCAAATGTCCCTCCCTTAACATCATGTCCCTTCCAAATACTGGTGTTGCACATATGTCCATATGTTGCTGTGATAGTGCCCTTTTATTTATTCATTTTTCACATTGGATTTCCTCGCCACCTTTATACAGCCAAAGTTAGTGTTATGACCTGAAGGGTTATATGGTTCGCATCTTGGAAGAACATCTAACATTAAGGGGTTCAGGATGGGAAAGCCTGTGAGATGACAGCAGGAAAGGTGTGGATAGGCAGAGGTATTTTGGAAACGAGAGGTAAGGCTGCCACCTTTGTATGGTGTGGCTTATGTCCCTTTAATAGCTGCAATATGATGAAAAAACTCCTAAAGATGCAAAGACCTGCCTAGATCTGGAAATCTAAAGGGAGTAGTGAGGTCCAAAGGGGCACTATAGAGGTAACAGACTGAAGATGGGGACTCTCCAAAAGAGGTCCCGGAGCTCGCTGCCCTCTTGGGATTTTCAGATCAGGCAATGAGGATGATGAGGCAATGAGCGATCAGAAACTTGCAAGTGAGAGCATGAGAAAAGGCAACTGGTCATTCCTAAGCTTAAGGTTCAAGAAGTGCTGGAGTGAAGGAGTGTCAGAAAAAACAGAGTGCCCTGTCCAGAATGCTGCCAGTACTGCCTGTTGGTCCACAGTACCCAAAATGATAAATAACAGGTGGTGTACTCTGGTTTAAATAAGATTTCCTTGTATTTGGAATGGATTCAGTGGCCCGGACATCTCCTAGCTCTTACTGAAGGAGATGCTTTTCCTGCCACCTTATCACCTGGCTGTATTGGGGTAAATGACAGGCTGCCTGCCCTATTTGCATTTCCTTCCTAAGGCAGCAGGATGATTTGTTAGTGAAATCAGATGGCAGAAGCAGGGAGAGAGTGTGAGTTGGGGGAAGAGGGAGAAGAGAGGCAGTGGGAGCTATTCCTGATCTAATCAGCCAGACCTGGTAAATAAACCCAGCTGTATCTGTGCCTGCAGCAGGAAATGGTCCTTGGAGCAAACAGTGCACCAGGCAACGGGTGGCAAGATAAACAGGGGTTGGTGCTGCTTCCATCTGCTCCAGGGAGGGAGGGGGGAAATGTGGCTGCAGCAAAACTGTCTCCCTAGTACTGGACAGTCACACACATGTGGGGACCAGGAATCCACACTGAGGGATCTGCTGCAGTCTGTTAAATCTATGCAATTGCTCACCTGCCTTCCTATTATTCCACCTAGAGGGGCTGAAAATAAGGGAAGGTGAATGTGATGCCCCACGCTTTGGAAATCTGCAGAAGAACCAGCAGACTCGGCTTGACACTATTTACTCAATCATACACTTAACAAGTGGTAGGATTTATTATTGCCTTGGTTCCTTATTCAACATTTACCTAATTTGTGGATGTAATTGTGTGGCTGGTTTGGGGGTTGGTCCCATGATGTGAAAGTAAGTGATTTCATTGGTTCGGTCACTTTTAATGAAGTCAAATAGAAGGTTTGGTTACTCAGCGATTTACCATAGCTCAACAAACTAATTATACTCTGGTCTGTTATAACAAACGAATCAAAGATAATGATGCCAAGTTCTTTGTAGGTACTCTAGAGATGTATTAACTGAAATGATTGCTCACATTTAATTCACCAACTAGATCAGCCAAGCCTTCTAGATACAAACCACAGACATTATTTCCACCAATACCAGTAGGGTAACTGGATGCAACATTGTTCTTTCAACAGAAGCATAGAATAACTTGTTTCGGGAGGTGCATTTTTTCTTATCCTTACATGGCAAGCTACTTGGCCTTGGCCTGGGTGCCAAGGACTCAGGAAATGACAACTGAACTCTACAGAATAGAGACACTTTTCCTTTGGAAGTTTCAAGGCTGGTCATTGGAGTGGGGTGGGGCCATTGGGAGTAATTAAACCATTGCTTCCTGTGGCATTTGGGCATCCCAAGCCAGTAAAGGACATGGAGGGAAGTAATAGGGAAACCACTTGCAAGTAGACCAGCCAATCAATATTGAGGTCCAAATTATCCTGAAAACCTTGCAGGGAAGGGATATTTACTGACCATACCTGCTGGGTACAACGAAAGACATGATCTGTTTTAGTGCCGCATAGAATGGACCTGACAGATCAAATTAACTTATGAAGCAGCAGGAGAAGGCCTTGAGCTAACAATAGGAGGCAGCAACTTCAACACAGAAAACAAAATACCCCCCCTTCTCCTTCTCTTGCTTGTAGTATGGCTAGCAGATTAGTTAGGAACCCCTAGAGACAGCACCAGTTGTTGAGGCTAGAACAGCTGGCAGAAGGGCATGAGATGCAATTCTTCCAAGGCATTAAGGAGCTGAATCACCTGGATGCTGGGGGGCATATTGCTGCCTTCTCTTTCCCCCGATGCAAAGTTAAACAGCACAATTGTTGAGACTCACCCCCACTTTCCTTGTGGGGGCAGTTGTGGTCTTCTCATCTAATCCTTCATCTTCCTAGCGTGGGGGAGGTTCAACTCACCCAAGCCATTCCTAACACATTGATGATCCATAAACAACTTAGGGGTCAAAGTAAATTATAGAATGACTATGCAAGTATAAAAATGGTGGGGCCACAAAACACATCACATCAGAATGCATGAATTCAATCTGACACTTGTAACTATTTATTTATTAAATTTGTATATAGCCAGCGACCGTTTTAGGCTCATCTCATATGTGTGCGACTGCAAACGCATTCATTGTGCCAAACCTGGAAGCAACCTGAAAACATCACAAAAATGTCACAAAAGAAGGCAGAATGGGGCAGGGTTGGAATGAGGTGTTTACAGGCTTTCAATGAGTGTTCCGATTATACACAAGTATGCAAACACGTGTATAATCGGAATACTGCCCTTCATCTGAAGATGTCAGGATGGTTCACAGCATAAAAATACAAGATAAAAACACAAGATACATAGAGCCATAGAACTGTAGATTTGGAAAAGGTCCCAAGGGTCATCTAGTCCAACCCATATTTTGGAGGAGACGAACGCATAATGGCACACAAACCCTGCCACAAAAAAGAGGGGAGTGAAGATCTACATCAGGAAAAAGGAGGAAATAAAGATTAACACTGATCATAATGGAGACCAGTCAAGAGAGATCTGTGGGCAGCATGGGGGAGGGGCTGCCAAGGAGGTTGCACATCTGGCCTCCAAGGAGCATGTTGCAGCTGCCGCTGGCACTGTTGCCATACTGGTGATTGAAGCATTCCTTGGAGGTCAGATTTGCAGTCCATATGGATCCTTCCAGTTGAGGCAGTTGCCTCATCTGACTCATAGGCCTGGATCTCAGAAATGCTGAAGTCACATGGGTCACCTTACACATCTAAGAGGTACTAAGTTGCCTTCAGCATCCTCAGAGAAGCAACTTCACTGAGGTTTGCCATGTATTTGTTTTACATATGCACCCCACTCATCTTTATAAATGTGAAGTGCCTAATTTAATATGTAAGATTATTTAAGAGGAATCAGTTAATGACCCAGTTAAAAGCCAAAATGTAACCGAAGGGGGAAAATACTGGCTAGCGTGATAACTGTGAGCCCAAGATCACAGCTTCTCTATGACCCCATCAAACTACACACACATCATAACTAGTCATTTATGAAAGCACCTAATATGCACAATGCTCTGTACAAATATAGAACAATAGGTCGCTGCCCACAGAGTCACAATCTTCAGAAGACCTGAGAGAAGGAGAGGGGAGTTGGAAGGGTGAAAAACAGATCAATAATACATCTAAACCATGGGTAGGCAAACTAAGGCCTGGGGGCCAGATCCTGCCCTATCACCTTCTAAATCTGGCCCGCGGAATTTGTTCATCCCCCCAAAATATATATATATATATAGTCCGGCCCCCCACAAGGTCTGAGGGACAGTGGACTGGCCCCCTGCAGAAAAAGTTTGCTGACCCCTGATCTAAACCTACCAATACAGAACTGTAATGTATAGAACAGGCTTCCTCAACCTCGGCCCTACAGATGCTTTTGGCCTACAACTCCCATGATCCCTAGCTAGCAGGAGCAGTGGTCAGGGATGATGGGAATTGTAGTCTCAAAACATCTGGAGGGCTGAGGTTGAGGAAGCCTGGTATAGAACATCAGGAGGGGAAAGCAAGTGGGAAATAGTTTTGATTCATTTCAGTTAGTGAGTCGTTATCCATTGTCTTTCTCTTTTGCAGTTCCCTGAACGATCCCTGCCCTTCTGCACCCCCTTGTGGGCCAGGGTGGGATTCTCAACAACCACAAGAGAGTGCTGGATTTTTGTGGAAGGATTTCTGCAAGAACAGAATGGGCTGGGAGGCCACTGAAGCAGGTGTGGCTCCCACAGAGGTTACTCTGAAATACAAATGGACAGCCCTTTATTGTTGTGCAAGGTAAGTACTGTACCATCACTGTGGCTGGAACGCAACCCCACAAGGCTGTGCACACATTATGGCTCCGTGTATACTATACTTTTAAAGCACCTTCTTTTCCTCGAAGAATTCTGGGAACGGATTCTTGCTAAGGGTGATTGAAAATTGTAACTGTACACTACAATTCCCAGAATTCTTAAAGGGAAATAACATGCTTTTGTGGCATTTACCTATTAGTTGTTGATATATGCCTCCAGGTTACTTTAGATGTGGATTCTTGCTTATTATCTACTTTTTTGGAGTAGACATTCCCTACACCTGTTTCCCCATCTAGGTACAACAGGGGCTGGGAGGACCTGTAACCCACCAGCTGTTGGACTGCAGCTCCCATCACCCGCAGCCGGCATACCCAATGGTCAGGGAGGATGTGAACTGTAATCCACCAACACCTGGAAGACCGCAGGTTCCCCACCCCTGTGGTATAGCAATCAAAGGATAAAATGTAAAGGGCGCCAAAGCAGAAATGTGCATTCTTACCGCCTTGGTGTGGCAGGCCCACACCATACATTTACAGTATATCCAACACACATTTAAGGCACATGACCCCCCCCCCCAAGGAACCTGGGAACTGTAGTTTGTTCAGGGTGCTGCCCATTGTAGCTCTGAGAAGGAAACTACAGTCGAGGGGGGGGGGAATCTGAGTCACAAAGCCTGGAGCTAACTTGAAGGCTTTTGAATCACCCCAGATGTATAGGCTCAGTAAGGTTTCACACTGAGGGGCACGATGCCAGGGACAGGAAAGTATGAGGCACTTGGGGCAGAGGGAGGCATTTCTCTAGAGTGCCATCCCTGATGGCGCCAGGGGTAGCTTCTCTGTCCTGCGGAATGGCTGCCAGCCTTTCCTGTGCAATGTCCTGGGAAAGGGCCGTGTTCTTAATCCTCTGGCTGAGCAGAGGCATTGTTTGGAGGGTGAAAGAAAAGTGGCACGTCAGGGCCTTTGTCTTTTGTGTCCCTCCACTGCTAAGCAAACATGCCCAGTGCTTCCCATTGTTAGCCTCAGGAGAGAGGAGAGGCATCTCGCCATGATGGGTAAGAGGAATGGACAGCCCGGGCTGGGGCTGGGCTGCTTCACCTCCCACAGCTGCCACTGCTGACTCAGCACAACCTATTGGTGCTCAGTCATTGGACACTTGGCCAAGCCAGGCTATATAATGCTGCTGGGGTCCCCCAGCCCAGCACCACCACTCTTGCCTCCGTGCACTGCCTGCCAAGTAAGTACCAGCCCCCTGCCCTCCCCAAACAGCCCCAGTGGCCCACCCCCTGTGTCCTTATGTGTGGTATCCTGGTAGGGATGGAAGGACCTATCAGTTTTGGTTCTCTCGGTTTCTCCAGTCTTAAATTTGATTCCTCATATTTCTGGAGCAATTTTGTGCTTTATTTCCCTAAATTCTCATAAAAATTCATTTGCATTTTAGCACGTATTTCTCCTAATAAACATACTTTTGGATGCAGTTTTAATTAATGTACACATTTTTGCTAGCAATTCCCCCTAATATAATGCATTTTTATGTTATTTTCCCATAACATATTCGTTTCTATGCACACTTTCCCCAAATACATGCATTTTTGTAAACACTGTTTGCTTTGAGAATTGCATTGCAAAATTGGGATAAGTACAAAATGGAAGGATAACTGCTTTGGAAAATGTGAATTTAAATGTGAATGGAATTGAGTGTCTCCCCCTTCCCTATATACTTCCCTTCCCTTGGAGAATCACTGGGGAAATATTTCTCTGCAAGGACTTCAACTCATAATTTCTGGGTCAACCGACAAAGGGGATGAATTGGGCAGGAGAGATTCAGCACATTCCTCCAGGGTATGGTTCTGTACTGGTTTCGTTTGCTTTCATGAGTTACTTGGAGATGTTTGTTCTATTGGCACCTTTCCTGATGCACCTGCTCTTTGCTGGCAGCAAGCTGTGGTCTGGATGGCATTAGTTGATGGGTGGCGTTGTTGAATGACTGGTCCTGCCTTTAGATAGAGGGCTATGTTGAATGGCATTTCAGACCCATCTACCTCTAGAATTCTGTATGACCCACAACTGCAACAGGGCTATCCTTTTTTCTTTTGTTCTTTTAAAAGTAACAATTAGAATGCATTGGCAGGAAAGTCAAACACAGCACTGAAGGGTGTGTGTGTATATGTAAGTGTGCACTATAACGTAAGATGGAAGGGGTCAGCAGAAATCTAGTGGCACAATTCTGGCACCAGGCTGTGTGTAATAAAAATGTAAAGGAAGCTTTCCAAAAACTTTTCTTCCCTTGAGGGGAGGGGGCCTGTCACTTGGATTCTGGATTTCCCTTCAACTCCAGACAACATACCTCATAAACTTAGACAGGAATACAGCTGGATCACGGGGACTGACAGTCCTACCAGAGCTTGCAGATGTTGACTGAACTCTAGGTTAAAGGAAGGTATGAGATTTTGCTCCATTTAAGAAAAACGAAAAGACCCAATATATTTGGCTCCCAAGTCAGAAAGTACAGAGTGAGTCTTTTAAAAGAAGCCCCGTGGAACATGTGTACTCTGTATCCACGGGGCCTCTTTTAAAGGACTCACCCTGTATAATAGAAAATGAAATAAGGTCCCTTTAATAGGACCTTCAAACCTGCTCCCTGGGGTGAGCTGCATCGCCCTGTCTAATGGTAGAGCTGGGTGTGTAGGCACCCGTTTTCCACTGACTCACTCCACCATCTGCATGAATCCAGCCGCTGGTCAGCAAGGACAGGGGGGTGCTCCATTGTACAAACTAGCCAGGGATAGGTGCTAGTAAAATGAGATGACAAATTGAGGAGGAATAGATGAAAAGGAGCATCATGGACTCTCTTGGCCTGTACAATTCATCACTTAGCCAGATAATCCTCCTCAGAGTCTGGTTACTTTTTCTAGCATTTCAGATGCTACCGTCTGTCTCTTCTCCATGACCCATTCTCTTAACTGTATGGCATGGTGCTTGCTGATGCTACTCCATGATAGCTGCTAACAGGGTGAACTTTGGATTTTCTGTGGGTAGTGCAGGGGGACAGGCTGACCCCACCCTGCTGCCATCACCACCAGAAACAAGCATTAAAAACCCACAAACATTGCATTTCTATAGCAGAAGAGCTGCCCATGACCAGCCAGCACATGGAGACCCTGGGTCAATTCAAGATAACCGTCTGGGAGGAAGAAAACTTCCAGGGGAAGCGCTGTGAGTTTCTGATGGAGTGTCCCAGCATCATGGAACGTGGCTTCCGCAAGATCCGCTCCATCAAGGTGGAAAGTGGCCCGTAAGTGCTTGAGTGTCCATAGAGCAATATTTGCAAAGCTGGCTTGAAAAGAGCAGCATGCTTGGAGAATCCACAGATATATATGGCTGATGGGTAGAAGGAGGGAGGGAGAGAGAGAGAGAGAGAGAGAGAGAGAGAGAGAGAGAGAGAGAGAGCGAGCTCCATAGGGGGCTTCTGCCAGTCTTTCATCCCATAATGTTTCACAGGCAGTTATTGGGTGGTTTGAGCAATATTTGATTTTGATTTTTAAATTTTATTGTGAGTTTTAAATTTGAAGCTACCATCATTTGCGCCCTCTCTCTTCTCATCTTTACAGCTGGGTGGGGTTTGAGTACCCTGAATACCAAGGACAGCAGTTCATCTTGGAGAAAGGAGACTACCCTCGGTGGGAGGCCTGGAGTGGGAACAGTGGCTACAGGACCGAGCACCTGCTCTCCTTCCGGACTATCAAGTGTGCTGTGAGTGCAATAATATACTCTCTTGGCTCTAAAAAAACACCTGAAAGGGACCCAATCCCCAATGGAGAAGGGTGCCTCCTGGTCTTGTTCCAGAGAGCACAGGGTAAAAGGAAACACAAAACTATCTGGTGGGGCAAAGGGATCCCCAAATGGTGGTGGAAAACAACAACAACAACAATACCATATTTCATTGATCAAGCACCATCTCTTTGAAAAGGACTCTTCTAACCAAAGCTACTTCCAGAACATACCGATTTCATTTGCTGCCTGTAATAAATTAAGTGGAAGCATGACAGAAGAGTCTTCAAGGACAAAGGTGGTTTCAGTGAAATTGCCAGGGGGAGTGACATTAACAAAGCTGAAATGAAATTAACAGGCTGTCTGACAAGCTGATATCCCACAGATGCACAACAGGTGAAAGTGATTGTTTTTATGAGACAAATGAAGTGCTGTTAATCCAGTAGCAAGCAAGCTTTTGAGTTATACAGAGCTCTTCATCAGAACTCTTTTGTTGCGGATTTCTGTATAGCTCCTGTCAGTCAACTAAAACCATGACACTCTTCCTGTTTTCCACCTTTTTATTTTCAGGGGCTCAGGGGAAATGTAAAATTATGCTCAGTGTTGAATGAGGGCAAGGACTGCATTCAGAAGGAACAAGGGGGAAAGGGGTTTGGAGAAGCTGCGGAGATCTCATCTCCTGCATCATTGGGGAGCCTTAAAGGTAAAAGCCCATTCTCCAGATGGTGACTCAATAACCAAGGAGAGAAGGGACACATATAAACAGTTAACAATGTACTCTGGAGGACAGGGCCAAACAAGGTTGCAATCTTGCTTATCTTCATGACCTTTCACAAATGAGGGTGGCTATGGGGAAGAAATAGTTTTTATCTCAGACAGGATTGCTAGGTCCAGATGTCAAGAGGGCTCTTGCATCTTTTACAGTGGCTCCCAGTTTGGTTTTCACCATCTTAGTCCTGCAGTGATGAGACAATATTTCCCTTCTGTTCAAAGCTTCATCAGGGTCTGGGGTCCCACAACCCTAATCTGAACCAATGAAAGGCTCATATTAGGGTTGCCACCTTCAAATTTAGAGGGGAAAAAATCACTGCTGTAGAACAATTTCCTCCAAGTCCTTCCCCTTGCTTTCACTAAAATGAGTGAGATTGAGGAGAATGAAGAATTTAGATCTCCCTCTGCTGTGAATTGGGGCTTTTATGGCAGCATCTCTGGGTCAGAAGGCTGAGTCCCTTGACTAGATCAATAAGAGGCCCATGCTGTTTGACAAACAATACACACCCTGCAAGCCAAGGCGGTAAATAACTCCAAAATGAACCACATGCTTTGGACTCCTTTTTTGTCTAAAAGTGTCCCAGTCCCTAAGCAGAGTGGACTGAACTAAGGCAAGCCCATGGGGGAAACCAGGTGTTCATTCACTGTACAGTGCTGAGGCAGGAAGGGTTTGCTAGGTCCAGATGTCGAGAGGGCGCTTGCATCTTTTACAGTGGCTCCCAGTTTGGTTTTCGCCATCTTAGTCCATATAGCTCAGTTTGGCACATGGGTTTGGGGCAAAGGAGCTGCCTCAATGGCAGAAGCAAACTAAATAAATGAATGTGGAGTGGCATATATTAAAAAGCTCCCATAGACAAATGAATAAGTTGGGAGGGGTGCTTTTTTTTTTAGCATTAACGTCAGAAAGCTGGTCAAGGGTGTGAAAGGTTGGCATTGAAAAGGAAAGGGTTTTTTTGTTTTTGTTTTTTGCAAGTGTCAGCCAGGCTTTCTGGGACAAATGTATAGTACCAGCTCCAAACAGGCTACAGCCAGTATGGCATATCACTCCATCTTGAAGAGCGGTTGCTTCTGTTCCTAACCAGGGTTTAAAATCTCTGCACGTCCTCATCTCTGGGCTTTAATAACAACCAGTCAGATTATGTCCGCGCTTTAATAAAGGGGTGTGAGATATCATCTCGTTTCTGGCTGGCAGGATCACTTGGCGGAGTGCAGCCTGCAGGAATGGGTGATGGGGAGGGGGGAGGGGGATGCAGCTGTGCCCAGTTTCAGTTTTAACCCCTTGAGTCCACAGCAGGATAGCAAGAGACTATGCATCCTGACCACTTGGAAAGCCGGGAGGGTTTTCTTTGCATAACGGATAGAATCCCAAGCCTTTCTTTTCTGCTTGCTGGGGACTATGTTAACAGACAGACCCATAAAGATGCTTGACAGTCATTCACCAACAGCTGCTTGGCAGCAGCACACACAGTGCCCAAGGATGCCCAAGTGAGGTCCTCTGGGTGTTACTGGTCTCTTAACTCCCATCATCCCTGACCACTGGCTATGCAGGCTGGGAATTATAGGAGTTTGAGTTCAACAATGTCTGGAGGATCACAGGGTCCCGACTTCTGATCTAGGGAAACCAGAGGCAATGGATGATAAAACTCCTTTGCATGTGCTCTCTATGTGTGCACATGCAGTATCACCACTGTGCACAGAGTTTTACAGTGTGTCAAGCAAAATACAGATTCCAGCTCCTGAGAAGTTTACAGTATATGTCTACAGTTCATTTAGGCTTTGTAGGGGATGGGGACTAAGAAGGGTTGCGCCAAAAGCCTTATAAGAAAAGGGGGGGGGGATTTTCAAAAGGTTTTTGAAGGGAGGTGGGCCACACAGATGTCCAGTCATAAGGGGAAGCAAATATAAACATTATGGCATCATCCAGAGGATGGTGAGACCTCACATGGTTGAAGGGACTGGCATTAGAGAGGGTAGGGAAGAAGGGAGCACGTCCATAATACAGATCAGGGAATTTTGGCAGGTGCTGATTGTGCAGGAAAAGGGCCCTTCAGAGCAGTGCCTGAGGAGTTCTACCATCCACTGCAATCTGATCATTGCAATCCAACCTGCCAATAGGACAGTGGCTTAGCCACAGGGGAATAAAGGGAAGAAAGTGAAGAAAAGGAGAGCTGAAAGGGAAGGTGGATAAAAATGTAGGAATAGCAAATGGTGTTCTTTTAGATTCAAGGATCTTGCCTTTCTTCCTTTCCTCTGTCATAACTGGCCTGGTTCGCACACAACAATAAGTCATGGTTTATTAAATTATGGTTTAGCATTATGTGTGAACCCTGCCCAGCAGTACCTATGTCTTGTTTACTGCCAACAAATCACCATATGAAACTGTGGTTTATTATTGCCTTACAACACTTGGTTTGTTTCAGGGACGCGGACTTATAAAAAATATTGGGGGGGAGCTCATGAATAATAAATAAGCTCATGAATATGCAAATGAAGTGGCGCCGCCTCCTCGTGAGCGAATAGGGGAGAGCGTGCTGCGCCTATTAATCAGCTCCGAAGGAAATTGGGTGGAGCTTTTGCTCGGGAGGGAGGGCAGGAGGCATGCAGCCCAACCCTGTGCATTTTGGGCTGGGGGAGCGGCGGCAATGGCGCTCTGCTGGAGGGGCGCCAGAGATTATTGGGGGGGCAGAGCCCCCCCAAACGAATTTTTGAGGGGGCTCGGGCCCCCTCAAGCCCCATGGAGTCGGCGCCTATGGTTTGTTTTAACTATGGCTTGGTGTTATCTGTGACTCCAGCACCCTTCCATAAACATGGTGTGTTTCACCACCTCACTGCAGACATTCACCAAAAGACATGAGGCTAGGGCAGCTGGAAAAAACCCCAAATGTAGGAGAAATAAGCCATGGTGTGTTTGCTCATCTGTTAGGCAACTCATGGTGAACTTGTGGTTTATCTGTTGGGTATTAATAGTCTTTGCCTGTGACAGTCCCACACCAAATCATCCTCCACTTTAACCTATCCTGCAGAACCACAGTGACAGCAAAGTTACCCTGTATGAGGCAGAGAACTTCCAAGGACGTAAGTTTGAGCTCAGCGATGACTATCCATCCCTGCAGGCCATGGGCTGGGGCAACAAGGAGGTGGCTTCTATCAAGGTCAATTCTGGAGCGTAAGTGATGCCTTCTGAGTTGGAGCGAAGTTGGAAGGGCCACCCACCCCGCAGGTTCTGTGAAGGGAATCTTCCCATAACCTCATTCTTACTTTGCCAAAAACACCAATAAGCACAGCTAGCTGGATGAACCATGAGCAATCCTGGGATTGCCATAGCTGCCTCCCTTTTTAAAGAGAAACTATCCCAGGCTCCTGGTCTCCTTCCCCAATTGCGTCCTGCCCTTTTGAGACTGGTTGATCAGTAACAGCTGCTGGAGGAGGAGTGGACCCCCCCCAAAGGATATGGGTTAAAAAGCAGCGGGAGGGGGGCTGAACTATCCCTTCGTCGGTGTAGGATATGCTTTTGGGGCTGGAAGTGCCTGTATTGCCAATGTTCTGCTTTATCCCCTAGATGGGTGGCATATCAATACCCAGGGTACCGGGGCTACCAATATGTCTTGGAACGGGACAGACAGAATGGTGAATACAAAAAGTACAGCGAATACAGCACCCAGGCCCACACCAACCAGATCCAGTCCATCCGTCGTGTCCAGCACTGAGCTGTGTCTTAGCAGCAGCAGCAGCATCAGCCCTCCTGCACTCCACCAGCACCCCCCACACCTGCCTGTGCGCCCAAGGGCCAGCCAAGCAGTAGACCTGCACCTGGTAGCCAATAAAGGCATTTACCAAACCCATCTTTCTTTTTGTGCATCTGTTATTATTATTATTATTGAATTAATTAATTAATTTATACCCAGCAGGCTGGTTGGTTTACCTGCTGGCATACAAACCGAGAAAGCTAAGCAGAATTCACTGTCTCTGACACACACAACACACTGCAGGTCCATCCCTAAAGCCTCAACAAGGCACAGACAAACATTTTTTTTTTTTTTACACCAGAAGGAAACTAAAACTGACCCACAGTAGGATTGCCAACCAATCAGAAAAAGTGGTCTGGTCTGTGCTTGTGTTTTTAAACCGCATCTTCACATTCAGAAATCTGGCAGGGAAGCTTTTCACAGCATGAAGATAAACCTTATCTGCTAATGCCTCCGCATATCAAGCCACCGTTAATGGCACAGTTCCTGAGACCAGCTGAAAAGTTGGCAACCTTAGTTGGGGATCCTTATACAAAGGCACAATGACTCTTTTCCTTTCTTCCCCTTGTGACTGTGGAGACATAGCTCACTCACCCCTCACAATGGAAATGGAGAAATCTGAGGTTGCCCCCTCAGCTACTCAGAATACAGGTTTTGGTACATAGAATCATAGAGTTGGAATAGACCACAAGGGCCATCGAGTCCAACCCCCTGCCAAGCAGGAAACACCATCAGAGCACTCCTGACATATGGTTGTCCAGCCTCTGCTTAAAGACCTCCAAAGAAGGAGACTCCACCACACTCCTTGGCAGCAAATTCCACTGTCAAACAGCTCTTACTGTCAGGAAGTTCTTCCTAATGTTTAGGTGGAATCTTCTTTCTTGTAGTTTGGATCCATTGCTCCGTGTCCGCTTCTCTGGAGCAGCAGAAAACAACCTTTCTCCCTCCTCTATGTGACATCCTTTTATATATTTGAACATGGCTATCATATCACCCCTTAACCTCCTCTTCTCCAAGCTAAACATGCCCAGCTCCCTTAGCCGTTCCTCATAAGGCATCGTTTCCAGGCCTTTGACCATTTTGGTTGCCGTCCTCTGGACACGTTCCAGTTTGTCAGTGTCCTTCTTGAACTGTGGTGCCCAGAACAGGACACAGTACTCCAGGTGAGGTCTGACCAGAGCAGAATACAGTGGCACTATTACTTCCCTTGATCTAGATGCTATACTCCTATTGATGCAGCCCAGAATTGCATTGGCTTTTTTAGCTGCCGCGTCACACTGTTGGCTCATGTCAAGTTTGTGGTCAACCAAGACTCCTAGATCCTTTTCACATGTACTGCTCTCAAGCCAGGTGTCACCCATCTTGTATTTGTGCCTCTCATTATTTTTTGCCCAAGTGCAATACTTTACATTTCTCCCTGTTAAAGTTCATCTTGTTTGTTTTGGCCCAGTTCTCTAATCTGTCAAGGTCATTTTGAAGTGTGATCCTGTCCTCTGGGATGTTAGCCACCCCTCCCAGTTTGGTGTCATCTGCAAATTTGATCAGGATGCCCTTGAGTCCATCATCCAAGTCGTTGATAAAGATGTTGAATAAGACCGGGCCCAAGACAGAACCCTGTGGCACCCCACTAGTCACTCTTCTCCAGGATGAAGAGGAACCATTGATGAGCACCCTTTGGGTTCGGTCAGTCAGTCAGTTACAAATCCACTGAGTGGTAGCATAGTCAAGACCGCATTTTACCAGCTTCTTTACAAGAATATCATGGGGCACCTTGTCAAATGCCTTGCTGAAATCAAGGTAAGCTACATCCACTGCGTTCCCTTCATCTACCAAGCTTGTAATTCTCTCAAAAAACGAGATCAGGTTAGTCTGACATGACTTATTTTTCAGAAATCCATGCTGACTATTGGTGATCACAGCATTCCTTTCTAGGTGCTCACAGACTGTTTGCTTAATGATCTGCTCCAGAATCTTCCCTGGTATTGATGTCAGACTGACTGGGCAATAATTATTTGGGTCCTCTCTTTTCCCCTTTTTGAAAATAGGGACAACATTTGCCCTCCTCCAGTCTGTCGGGACTTCGCCTGTTCTCCAGGAATTCTCAAAGATGACTGCCAGTGGTTCTGAGATCACATCTGCCAGTTCTTTTAATACTCTTGGATGCAGTTCATCTGGCCCTGGAGACTTGAATACATCTAAACTAGCCAAGTATTCTTGTACTATCTCCTTAGTTATTCTGGGCTGTGTTTCCTCTGCTGAATCATTTGCTCCAAATTCTTCAGGTCGGGCATTGTTTTCTTTATCGGAGAAGACTGAGGCAAAGAAGGCATTGAGGAGTTCAGCCCTTTCTGTGTCCCCTGTACAGCCCAATTACAGAGAGATAGGAGCCAAAGGTTTGATCCAAACATGAACAGAATCTATTCATAAAACAATAAATGTGGAAAAGACCTTGCAAGTCATCTAGCCCATCCCTGTCTACAACACAGGATGCAACTGGAACATTCTTGACAGCCTTTGCTTTAATTAGGTGCATAGCTGTCAACTTTCCCCTTTTCCTGCGAGGAATCCTATTCAGAATAAGGGAATTTCCCTTAAAAAAAGGGAAACATTGACAGATATGATTAGGTGTCAGGAACCTTTAGCTCTCCAGATATTTGCTGAACTACATCTCCCATAATCCCTGGCCATTGGCCATGCTTGCTGAGGCTGATGGGAGCTGTAGCAATGTCCAGTGGGCCAAATCATCCCCATACCTGGCTTAAATGTATCCAGCGAAGGAAAGCCCACCACCTCTTTAGGTAAGTCTGCTCCACTGTTAAATGGCTTTTACCATTAGGAAGTTTCTCCTGAGGTTTAGCTCAAAACTGCTTCCCTGTACCTTCCATCCATTAGTTCTAGTCCTGTCCTCTGGATGTTATTTCCTAGGTTACATGACTCATGACAAGTTATGCAACAAAGAGTGCAGATAGAAGACTCAAGAGTTGAATCAAAACAGCAACACTGACATATCACATAACTTGAACTCAAAAGTGAAAAGTGAGCAACCAGTTTAAACCAACACAGGTCCTCTCATAGAACACTATATCTGCTTCATAGCTAACCTACCATCTGTAAAGTGGGCAAGATTCTCACAAACCTGAAGTAGACTTGTCAACTCCAAAAAAGCCACTAATACAGCCCCCCCAGTGGTCTGCTTTACTAGCAGATTGGTGTGTAGAAATCAGAAGGTCATTCACTTCACTTGCCAATTCTATACAGTAAGCTATTGCTAAAGGCACAGCTACACAGGCTGGCTAAAGTGGGCAACCTTAACTGGGAACTGAAACTAGGTTTGCTTCAAGACAATTTGTTTTTTGAACATTCATCCTGATTTGTTTTCAGGGAGCATAAAGCAAGTATTATCCCACCCTTTCCTGTAATTCTCCTTATTGGGAAGAGGTCTGATTTTGGGGGGAAGTGGGTTCGTGGTGCAACTCTAACTGTGCCACTGAAATTTGCTGGTACAGTGGTACCTCGGGTTACATATGCTTCAGGTTACATACGCTTCAGGTTATAGACTCCACTAACCCAGAAATATTTCCTAGGGTTAAGAATTTTGCTTCAAGATTAGAACAGAAATCATGCAGCAGCAGCAGGAGGCCCCATTAGCTAAAGTGGTGCTTCAGGTTAAGAACAGTTTCAGGTTAAGAACGGACCTCCGGAACGAATTAAGTTCTTAACCCGAGGTACCACTGTATATGATTGCATCCCAGCCAGAAATAGTGATGGTCTGGAAGTGCCCTAGAAAATGAAAGAGAAACACGAAATACCAGCTGATCCTATTCTCTGAATGAACATTCCCTCCACCTTCTAGGCTAAAGCTACCCATTTGACTCCTATTGACTTTTCTTATCCAATGTATCACCTAATATTCAGATTTGCTTTTGGAATCAATAGATGGCCTGCTGTCAGTGCTAGCAAACTGGGCTGCTACTGGTCACTGCAGGTCACAGTTCAGCATACTGTCAAAGCCTGTCAAAGAGAAAGCAAGCTCTGGGTGGGAATTGTAAAATGCACAGTGTCTAGAGGTTGGTAATTTTTTCCTCCTGACGTGGAGTCTCTTATCCCTAATCCCAGTGTTTTAAGGTTATTGGAGTTACTTGATAAAATGCAAAATGCATTCAGAGGGATTCTCTTTTTCATTTTTTCATTTGTTCCAGGACAAAGAAGATTATTAGCTATACTTGTGTATGGATTTGTTGGTCTTGAATTGGGCAGCTCTGGAATTAGTAGTCACTACTCTTGGCAAGCACATGTTGGCAAGACATTTGTTCTCAGGAATGTAATGAGCCTCTGCAAACTCTAGGACAGTTCATGCCATACAATAGATTTGTTAGCTTGCAAGGTGCCACAAAATCTGTGCCATTTTTGCAACACTGAATGAAAAGAAACTCAGGTGTGGCCTCTGGTGAAAAGATCATGTCTGATTGTAGGTGCATGGCTCCTTTTCCCTCTCCAAACATCCCTTATCGTGAACCTTGGCAAGCCTTACATAAACAACCCTTGCCAACAGAGCTGCTTTGAACTGAATTGACTTTGCTTGCTTGGGGCTCCTCCCTCCAGCAAAACACTGCCAGGCTCCACCTCTCGGAGTCAGCCACATCCGCCCAGGAATCCGGCACTGGGCGCCTTCCGTTTGCAGCGAGCAAACCCACCCAGAAGTAAAGTGGGGGAAACACTAGCAGCCGGGCTTCCCTTCCGACACTCGGCTGCAAGCCATTGCATGCCGGTTACAAATAAATATTCCCCCCCCCTCTGTTTCGATCCATTACACCGGGTCACCGGAGGAGAGGATGGGGACCAATCCCCACCAAGCCCCTCCTCTGCATCGATTGATTTGGGGTGGGGGAGGTGTCCCATCTCCTGCCTCAGAAAAGGGTCGGAGTCATGTGCTTGTCTTGCAGAATTAATCTCCAGCTCCCACATTTCTCTGGATTCTAGTCATCTGCCCTCGCTGACAATACACAGGTGGTACCTTGGGTGCAGGACGTCCAAGAGCAATAGTTTTCATGTGAATGCACTTTTCACTAGGTAATCATGCAATTAACTGGGCATGATTGATTCATTAACTCTTCTGAGGTGGTAACAAGGAACCAAAACCAGGGGGTGGCAACCTTTCCACGAACAGTATTTTGGACTCAAGGATTATTCCTGGGAGACCTATTACCTGTGGTGAGATCACTAGTTCTACTTGGATGATGGACTCAAGGGCATCCTGATCAAATCTGCAGATGACACCAAACTGGGAGGGGTGGCTAACACCCCAGAGGACAGGATCACAACTTCAAAACGACCTTGACAGATTAGAGAACTGGGCCAAAACAAACAAGATGAACTTTAACAGGGAGAAATGTAAAGTATTGCACTTGGGCAAAAAAAAATGAGAGGCACAAATACAAGATGGGTGACACCTGGCTTGAGAGCAGTACATGTGAAAAGGATCTAGGAGTCTTGGTTGACCACAAACTTGACATGAGCCAACAGTGTGACGCGGTAGCTAAAAAAGCCAATGCAATTCTGGGCTGCATCAAAAGGAGTATAGCATCTAGATCAAGGGAAGTAATAGTGCCACTGTATTCTGCTCTGGTCAGACCTCACCTGGAGTACTGTGTCCAGTTCTGGGCACCACAGTTCAAGAAGGACACTGACAAACTGGAACGTGTCCAGAGGACGGCAACCAAAATGGTCAAAGGCCTGGAAACGATGCCTTATGAGGAACGGCTAAGGGGGCTGGGCATGTTTAGCCTGGAGAAGAGGAGGTTAAGGGGTGATATGATAGCCATGTTCAAATATATAAAAGGATGTCATATAGAGGAGGGAGAAAGGTTGTTTTCTGCTGCTCCAGAGAAGCAGACACGGAGCAATGGATCCAAACTACAAGAAAGAAGATTCCACCTAAACATTAGGAAGAACTTCCTGACAGTAAGAGCTGTTCGACAGTGGAATTTGCTGCCAAGGAGTGTGGTGGAGTCTCCTTCTTTGGAGGTCTTTAAGCAGAGGCTTGACAACCATATGACAGGAGTGCTCTGATGGTGTTTCCTGCTTGGCAGGGGGTTGGACTCGATGGTCCTTGTGGTCTATTCCAACTCTATGATTCTATGATTCTATGACTTACTGATCCACATAGCATATGCATCAGAAAGGCACAAACCCCCTTGCTTCAAAAATAAAAGGGGGGGATGCCTGTTCATCCAATGTTAATAACATTCCTATAGTTTGAAGGAGATTATATATAATATATACAGTACTGGATATGCTCTGAAAATACACAGCATATATGCTATTTAACCTTTAATGTGCTCAAAATACCCTGATGAATCCCCTCACCTGCTGCTCTGAAATGGCGTACCTGTAATAACATTTCCAAGCATGACTTGAGCTTCCAGCTGCTCAGAGCATACTGCACCTCTCTGACAACAGCCACATGCATACTACACATTTAAAAGTGCAATACCATCACTTTAAATAGTCATGGCTTCCTCAAATATTTCTAGGAGCTCCTATTGTCCTCACAGAGCTACAGTTCCCAGGGTGGTTCAATAACCAATCCCCTCTTCCCAGGGAGAAGAGGAAATTTGTGGGAACCCATCATGGGCATAGCCAGGATTTTTGTTGGGGGTGGGGGCTGGCAAAGCTGTTGAGCTTTTGAGAAATCAAAGTTGTTGAGCCCATGGAAGTCACCATGCCTGTTTAAAGTGGTACTGTAGCACTTCAAATGTAAGATGTGAATGTGGACAATATTTAGCTTGTCCTCGTGTACCATGCAAACAGGTTTGGAAAAGCTGGACTACTGTGCAGTGCAGAAAAAAAAAACCCCTCAAGAAAGGGTCTTGAAGGAAAGGATGGGGAATTTCCTTCAGCTTGAGGGCTACAGGCTCTCGGGGAACTTTTGAGGGGCTTCATGCCAGTGGTGAGTGCAGGGCAGTTGCAAAAATGGCCAGAGCAACAGATGTGCGTCTTTCCTTTATACAGTAAGCTATACAAGCAGTTTGCACCTGTGAGCACACACTTCTTTTCAGGAAACGAGAGGCATTATCGCAATTCAATGACATATTCTGGCTAAACAAAAGGAGAGGGTGTGGAGCAGGGCCAATGAGTGGCATTACCTGGGAAGCAGTGTGGCCTAGTGAGAGCCCCAAGGGCCACATAGTGATGCCTGGAGGGCCACATTCAGCCCCTGGGCCTGAGGTTCCTTCCTCCAGGCCTATAGTCCTGCAGCTGCCCTATAAATGTGAACTTGGGTCTGTACTCTGTCTCATACTTTGGCTTTGAAGAAATACCCTCCAGCCTCAAGGAGCCTAGGCTCATTCTCCACAGTTAAGAGCTGACCCTCTCCTGGAGTCCCTATATATATGGAGTTACATATTCCTCTTGAGATAGAGGAGCATAGCAAAATTTAGCACTGGAAATTACTTTTATTATTATTTATTAAATTTTGTATATCACCTTCTACCTGCAGATCTCAGGGCAGGTCACAACATTAAATTACAACATAAAAACCACAAAATACATAGTAAAAATAAGAATAACTTAAAACATAACATAAAACAAAAATATCTAATAAATCTAATGAATGCCACACAGTACAGTCCAATGAAGTTTAAGTACTTCAAAGTCCCCTTGGCTAACAAAGAGTTAAGCATGTACTTCATTGAAATGGCCTGCATATTTGTTTGCTTCCCTGCTCCATCATTGTAAATAAATAATTAGAAGGCCTCAATCCATTCATGTTTTGGTTCTTCCGATTTCTGAATTGCAATCACATATTATGGGGTAATCACCTATTTTCTGATAGAACTCCTATGCTGTGAACAACTGCATACAGGCAGAAATTCAGCGGGTTTCTGACACTGTACTGCAATGTCTATTTGTCGTGCAGCTGCTAAAAGTAAAGCAGAGAAGCCTTGCCAAGAAAACAGGTGGCAGCCAGATCCGTTTGCATTACTCAACATGCCCTTTCAATCACAGGGCGCATGTGGGCTGCTCCTTAGCACTTTCCCTCTGCCCTGCCTCCAATAAGGAAGTGCCTGCTGCAGGCCTCTCCCTATGCACAAACATTCCTTCACACACAGAACGTCCCACCCCACCTGAGCTCAGCTGTCCACCCTCCCTCCCTTTTGCAAGCAGGTAGCATACCTGAGGCTTTCCTTGCCAGGGCCACGTCAGCTTCTTCCCTGAGCAGGCCCACAGGTAAGTCGAAACAAAGCTGGGGGAGGATTATGCAGTGGGCATCTGCTCCAGAGCCTCATGCAGGAGTTAGAAGTTTTGTGTTTATGTTTTTTTTTTTAAGGGATGGGAAACTTGAACCTATTCAGGGTCGCTGGGTACAAGATTGCTGTTTTGTGCTGGTGAGAATAGACAGGTCAGCCTATGGCTAGAACCTCATAACTAGGCTGTACTCATCATTGGAGCAGACAGATTTCTTTTCCATATGCAAGTATAAGTGGGGATTTCAATCCATCACAGATTTGTGACTGAGTGCAGAATCAGGGTGGCAGAGATGATGGTTTAAAGGGTGCACACAAAATACACTTGGGTGAGCTTGTACCATTTATAATTTCCTTTCACTACACTTGGACAGTCTAAAAATCACTCTCCTATCTCCCCCTGCCCTGTCCCTGGAACCTGCTCTGTTTATTTGCCTTCCCTGATCCAAAGCCTTTCAGCCTGTCCTCTGTCCAAATTCACAATCCAGTTGAGGTTAGGACTTAACACTGATGACCCAGAAAAACTGTCTGCGGACAAACGTCGGCTCCCTCGGCCAGTAAAGCAAGATGAGCGCCGCAACCCCAGAGTCATTTGCGACTGGATTTAATTGTCAGGGGTCCTTTACCTTTACCTTTTAAGAAGACAGCCAGGCTGGTGCCAGTGTGTTTGGAGGAGTGTGGTTCCAGCTCTTGATCAGCTATGAGATTCACTGTGTTGGGTTTGTCTCTGTATAGCTTACCCTTTGGGGATTTTGGCAAGGATAAAAAAGGGAAATAATATGCCATTTGATCCACCTGCATAGAGGTGATTTGCTTTAAAAATTGAGGTTTCAGAATGCAAGTTTGCCTGGAAGCCACATCATCTGAAGAGAGGGATCCCCTTTTCCTGATCCCAGAAATGTTGGGACTGACCATGGTCATCTATAGTTGAGAGAAATGTACTACTCACATGTTCCCTGCTTATTGTTACTGTACATGTTTCAAGGCTGTTTGTATAGTCTGCAATTTCATGCTTTCATCATGCAGGCACCAATTTCTTTTTATTTCTTTTTCTAGCCCTTAAGGCTACAAATTGTGTGGGAGATACCTGGAAAAATATTAGAAGCCTTGTGGAGCACTGAACAGGATTTGCACTGGTAGAGAGGCTCTCTAACCAGCAGAATATGAATATGCAAATGTGCAAATATATGCAAATTTGATTATTCAT
This sequence comes from Podarcis vaucheri, assembly GCF_965113315.1. Lineage (NCBI taxonomy): Eukaryota > Metazoa > Chordata > Lepidosauria > Squamata > Lacertidae > Podarcis > Podarcis vaucheri. The sequence goes on along the minus strand of NC_138759.1, from coordinate 88,281,068 downwards.
GTTGTAGAATTCAGGGTGGGGGTGGCTGGTGAAAAGGTTTAGTTCACCTTAGTATAGATTTGATTTTAGACTGGAGTGGTAGCTCTCCTCCTTCCCCTGTTTCTTACTCAACCTAGGTGCCCAAATGCAAACAGTTAATAGCCCCAAGTTGTGTTTCTCCTTCACACCATTGAACAGGGGTTAGATGCTCTGGAATAGCTGCGCCACAGCAGTGGCAAGTAGATTTCAAGTTTGCAGGATCCACGTTGTTTTTTCCTGGAACCTCAAAGTCCACCAACTGAAGCAAAGTGCAAAAGAATGGCTTAACTGGGGGCTGTGCTGGACATACGCTTGGAATTAAGGGATATGGCACCTCTGAGTGCATGTCTCAGCCCAGGAATGGAGCTCACGGTCCTTTCATTCAACAATCCATTCCTGGTTTCCCACTCACTCCCACCCCACCAACCTTTGTTTCAGCAACCCAGCTTGGTAGAAAGTCATTGCCAGTGCTTTTTTCTCGGGGTGCATAGGGGTACACATACACCTAAACATTTTGTGAATTTTTATACTTTTGTCCATTTGCTGTATTTATTTTTCCTGATTTGAACTATAAAATGGTGGTTTTCTTGAGTCAAAATGAGAGTACCCATAAACATTTTTTTAAGGGGAAAAAAGCACTGGTCATTGCTATAGTTAAACTACTGAGAATCAGAAATTCTTGGTGATCTGTTTCATGCAAACTACCCAGAAAGCTATTGGTAGATCCTAATTTACTTTCTGCCCTCTCTCACTGTGGCAAATGACCCTTCTAGCCCGTTTGACATTTCTCCCCAGAAAAGGGATGGGGAAGTTGTTTCTCTCTACCTGTTGCTAAACTGCAACTCCCATCTTCCCTGATGGGCCAGTGCAGGTTGGAGTCCAGCAATTCCTGGAAGGCCACAAGTTCCCCATTCATGCTCCTGAGCCACCTGTCTCAGAAGTGGATTCAACAGGGTAACGTAGATCCTCCTGATTGGGTAACTGGGGCCTCATAAATAATAATAATAATAATATGGTGCAACACCAGCTCTACAAGCCAGACCATTGTATTCGCCACCATGAAAGGGAGGGAGGCTGTTGTCACTATCTCACATCTCCTTTGCCTCCTCAAATGCTGCTTTGCTTCTTATGTCCCCAGAGACTGTGTGGGAAGCTTTGGGGGATCAAGAACCCAGTTCCACCATCTTTAATCTACACCACATATCCTACCTGCGCTGGGCTTGTTTTCAGTTGCCTGCGGCTGATTAATAGGACTCAGGCAGCTAAAGCAAGTCTGGGGCATGAAAGGAGAGCCCTCCATTTGTGAAAGATCAAACGTAGCAAGCTGGAGAAGATACACTTGAGCCAGAACATGGAGCAGTACATAAAGATGGCACGGCTGTGGAACACGATGGACCAATGGATCACAGGGCAGAGATGGGTGAAACTCCAACTCCCGTCAGCCACACCCAGAAGACCAATTGTCAGGAATGATGGGAGCTGCAGTCCAGCAACATCCGGGGGGGAGAGGTGCATAGGTTCCCCATGTTCGCTCAGGGATGACAGGGTGTGAGTGGCTTGTCTGGCTTCCCAAATAGATGATTTGGAATGACCTGAACAAATGGTTTCTGTATACCTGGGATAGGGAAACATTTTCAGCCCAAGGGCCACATTCTCTTGTGGACAACCTTCCAGGAGAGGATCCACTTAACTTCCCATTCTGAAGCATCCCATCCCAATGTTTAAAAAGGAGTGTTGGGACTGCATGGGGAAGAGGCGAAGTGCCTCTTAACACATAGTAACAGCAATAACAGATGAAATGGAAACCTTGGAATACTACATCATTGGTTATCCAAGGATATTTGAGCCCTGAACCCCAGACATTTCCAAATGAGTATGTTTCCATGAGGGTCCACAAGCAGAAGAGCTTGTCTGCCTGTGGGACATCCTCTGTGCAGGAAACCCAGCCTAATCTTTTTCTACACACAGAGAGAGGTGAATAGAGGACACTTTGCACATGTTCAGAGGCATGCCACCTCCCAGTCCGCTTGCATGTACAAAAAACCATTAACAGAGGGCATTAGCATATGAGATTCCTGAATCTGACAACAGTTTCTTAAAGAGGTTCTGATACTTTATATCAGCAGGCCCCATCTCAATATCTGAAAGGATGTCTCTTGTAAACCACACAGAACCATTAACATAGCTTGCCGTGTCTGTTCCGGGGGCGATCTCTGACGAAAGGTTCCTAGCAAAGGAAGGATGTCCATTATGCCCATATATGGGAAGGGAAAAGGAAATTTTTGACCTTGACGTATTAAAACATTGCAAGGGAGCCTGCAATAACAAATCTCTTGTCTCACCACATAAACAGCACACAGCAGCCTGTTCCCACACAAACTGTTCAGCTAAGCTGCCATGACAAGGTGTCGTTTGAACATCGCATTGTTAGTTTGAACATTTGGTGTTAATTTGCCAAAACCAGCTAATGGGCCTTGGAATTCAAGTGATTAAAGTCCTTCCAGTCCCCCATAACAGCAACTGGCCCAAAGCTACTTAGATCTTCTGTGGCAGCAAGCAATTCTAAGCATGCCTCCAGACTGTTCCTATTTTTCAGGAAGGATTTGAACCCTCTGCCACCCTAGGACAGCAGATCAACTTTATGGAGTTAGGAAAGTGGCTGAAAAATGCACTGAAAAGTGTGGGATGAACAACAGTAAGATGCATGAGCACCCTGCAAGCAAATTGGGATGAATGCCCACTATCATGAAACATATCTATAAATGAATCAAAATGAATGTTCAGTAAAGACTGAACATAGTGTAACCTCCATGAAAACGGTGTAAGCAAATCAGGATGAATGCTCAACAAACAGATTGTGCGGAGGAACCCTAAGCCAATGGCCAACAGTGGTGCTGTGACCCCCTCCATTGCATAGGCTGCATTAAGACACCAGAGAAGACTAGCCATCACTGACCCGTTGTCCATACGCAGGAATGTCATGAGATTACAGATTAGTGGCCCACCAGCACTGATGTTATATTGCACCAAACACCATATTAAATCAAGCATCCATCTTAACTTAGCCTGGGCTATGAGCATGCTAGCAGTTATACAGTTGTTGTCTTGAACCCCTGACCTACCTAGCAGCAAGAGAGTAGTCCCCAGTCCAGTGTCAATCCACATGTCCAAAGTCCAAACCTAAGCAGAGAAGCTGAGATCCATCAACATGAACAGACACAGCCCTAGAACTCTGCTGCCCTTTGTATGCTGATTGTAGCATCTGGGCTTGACGAGGCATGTGACCCTCATCTTTTTCAAACCTACTCCAGCTGAGGAATCACACACCTCCTCCCAGAGCTATCAAGCCCCACCTGACCAGCTAGTGAACTGGGCTGTGGAATCTTGCCTGCCTCAGCCTCCTGCAGCACCCCACTCGCTGCTCTCTATGCCTCAGAGCCCACCAGGTTTGTGGAGCCAGGGGCCCCTCTGACTCTGGTGGTGGGTCCTGCTGCTCTGGATCCTGTGCACTGACCCCTATGCCCTTGTCAACCTCCTTCACCCTGTAAGCACTTCCTACACCAACTTCCCCTTCCCCAGCTTGCCCCAGTGTGTCCCAGTTCATGACAGCTGTCCTTTAAACCTCTAGTTACATTTTGTTGCAGGCTAATGAGAACCTTTGGGTTGGCCTGCAAACTGATTCCTACTTCGGTGAGATTTAACTTGTAGTGATGGAATATGGGGAGGGAGATCCTGTGTGCACAACAACAAGGGCAATTTTCATAGCAAGGGGGCCTGTTGCTATTATTTTTCTGAGATTAAAAGTAAGAACTCGAAAGGGAAAGGGAAAGAAGCAGATAGGCATTGTTCTTTCCAGATCTCTCACCTGCCCACCCCATCTTCTTTCAGCTCTCTGTACAAGAGTGTAGACCACGTGTTGTTTTCCTGCTGCCTTCTGATGCCTTGACAGTGAAATGCATGCATTTCCCCTTATTTAGCCACTAGATGTCTCTGTGCTGTCTGCTTGCCCAGGCAAGGTACAGTATTACAGAACCTGGGGGGAATGACAGGACCTAAGGAGGCAATGCCCAACTTTTGTGCATGTGCATGATGTGATGATTATTGATTCATAAGTATTTTGCCACCGCCCCACCATTAAAGGTAGACCGTGGTTCTGTATTCTAACAGGGGACAGGATAGAGGCTCTTTGGCATTTTGGCAGAGAGCATATCAAACTTGCTAACTTGCCAACTCCAGCCTGCATTCGTCAACCACTCTTCGAACCACATTTCTGTAGAAAAGCCTTCCCAACCTGGTGCCCTCCCAATGCTGGTGGACTACTGCTCTCACCATCCCTGACCATTGGCTGTACTGGCTGGGGCTCCTGGGCCTGGAGTCCAACAGCATCTGGAGGGCAGCAGGTTGGGATAGAGCCTTGACAGCCCCTCTCCAGAAGCCAGTGGCAACTGGTGCTCATTGGTACTTGCGGGGCAGAAGACAGGGAGGAAAACAGTAGGTGGGACCATTTTCTCACTGTCCTTCTTCCTGCCAAGTTCTACAAAGGCAAAACTGAGACTAAAGAGGGAGGAAAAGCTGACAGCCATCACCCCTTTCCCTTGGGCTGGTTGTAAGTAAGAAGGCAGGCAGGTGGAGGCTGGCTGAGGGAAGATGGAAGTTGGTGGGGTGTTGCCCCTTTTGCCCTAGCCTCCACTGCCAAGAGCAACACTGTTTCATCACCATCACCCAAAATCTGCTGTCTTGGAGGCTGTAAGGAGGCTGAAGGGACATTCTTTCACCTCTGGTGGACTTGTCCAAAAATGAAGGCCTTCTGGGAAATGATCTATAATGAGTTAAAAAAGGTATTTAAGTATACCTTTCCCAAGAAACCAGAGGCCTTCCTCTTGGGCATTGTTGGCCAGAAAGTGTTAAAGAAGGATAGAACTTTCTTTATGTATGCAACTACAGCAGCAAGAATACTTATCGCAAAATATTGGAAGACACAAGATTTGCCCACACTGGAAGAGTGGCAGACGCAATTGATGGACTACATGGAACTGGCTGAAATGACTGGCAGAATCCGAGATTTGGGAGAAGAAACAACGGAAGAGGACTGGGAAAAATTTAAGGACTATTTACAAAAACAATATAAGTTGTATGAATGTTAAAAATTTACACGATTCGGAAACTATAGCTTCAGCAATTAGATTTGGGAAACAGGAAATTATATTTTAAGTAAGAAAAGGTCAAAATCTAAGGTAATACTATGTTTAATTTAAGATATAAGTAACTGATGAAAAGTATGTTAAATTTAGAGGTATAGTATTTGAAAAGTACAAAATAAGGTACGAAACAAGGTAATAATTTGCTGATATCTTTATTATAAAGAATGCAGGGTAAGGGAGATGCGAGGAAGTCCAGTTAGTTATATAAAAAATGTGTTGAATGGTTGGTTTTCTTTTCTTCTTTTTCTTTTTTTCTTTTTCTTGTTCTTTTACTTTTTTCTTCAGTGTATGTTTCTAACTTTGTATTTGAAAACTTAATAAAATATTTATAAAAAAAGAAGAAGAGAAAATCCTTTCGCTTTTCTGGGGCGCAGGGAAGTCTCAGAGCCGGAGGTTGGGGAAGGGACCCCCTTTGCTCTGCCCTCTTCTCCCGTCTTAGATTCGCATGGGGGTCCCCGCCCGAGCTTGCCTGGCCACCGGGCCACACAAGAGCCGTGCTCTACGCGGCGCACCTTGCTAGCCGTGCAGCTGTCCTCCGTGGCTGTGGAGCGGCCCTGCGCCGGTGCCCAGCCCCTCTGGGCGCCCGCTGCGCTGCCAATGACAAGCGGGCGACGTCGCGGGCGGGGAAGGCGTCGCTTTCTTTCCCGATCCTTCATCCTCCCAGTCTTCCAGCCCTTTTTTGGGTTGGAAGCTCGTCTCGTTCGCCCTTCTCCTTTCTTCACCCTACGTGCAATTTTCCTCCCTCGTCTCCCTCTTCCTTCCTTCCTTCCTTCCTTCCTTCCTTGGGCTTCGGCTCGGGCTCGGGCTTTGGCTCGGGCTTTGGCTCGGGCTCGGGCAGCCACAGCATCGGCGGTGTTGGCGATCGGCGGTGCGGGGGGATGGCCCTCCCGGGGGAGCCGGCGCTGCTCAATGGGGTTGCCAAGGAGACAGGCCGGCCGCCCCCCTCCCCCGGCCCGGCGCCCCCCACTGCGCCGGTGCCCGTTATCGAGCTGGTGCGCGCCGGGCGCCCTATAAAAGCCGCGGACGCGCCCACCGCCGCCCGAGATTATTGGGGGGGCTGAGCCCCCCCAAACGAATTTTTGAGGGGGCTCGGGCCCCCTCAGGCCCGATGGAGTCGGCGCCTATGGGCAAACATGATGGTGGTGTCAGTTACTGCCACAGCTATGGAGCCAAGTGAGAAGTCTATCCAAGACAGCAGATTTTGTTTTTTTTTATAATAATTTTTATTGCATTTTTTCCAAATTACAGAAAGAACAAAAGGAAAAGCAGAATAGAAGAAAAAAAAAGAATAAAGAACAGAAAATCACCACCATTTCAACAACTTATTTCAAATTTCCATTGGACTTCCCCACATCTCCCACATAATGCATTCTTGATAATAAAGTTATCAGCAAATTATACCCTTATTTCGTATGTTTCTTTATATTTTCAGTTGCAATTTAAGTTTAAATCTCTTATTCTCCATTTACTCTAAAGATATAACATAATGTCATTTTTACCCATTTAAACTTTGATTCTTTCATGAATGTTATCAATTTCATAGATAATTAAATTTCATTACTGGGGCTAACGTTCCAAATCATACGGCATCTTATGTTTCATACAACTTATAATACTTTTGCAAATAGTCTTTAAATTTTTTCCAGTCCTCCTCCATTGCCTCTTCTCCCAAGTCTCGGATCCTTGCAGTCATCTCGGCCAGTTCCATGTAGTTCATCAATTGCGTCTGCCAATCCTCCAGTGTGGGCAAATCTTGTGTCTTCCAATATTTTGCGATAAGTATTCTTGCTGCTGTAGTTGCATACATAAAGAAAGTTCTATCCTTCTTTAACACTTTCTGGCCAACAATGCCCAAGAGGAAGGCCTCTGGTTTCTTGGGAAAGGTATACTTAAATACCTTTTTTAACTCATTATAGATCATTTCCCAGAAGGCCTTCATTTTTGGACAAGTCCACCAGAGGTGAAAGAATGTCCCTTCAGCCTCCTTACATTTCCAACATTTATTATCAGACAGGTGATATATCTTTGCAAGCTTGACTGGGGTCATGTACCACCTATAAATCATTTTCATAATATTTTCCTTCAAGGCATTACATGCCGTGAATTTCATTCCGGTGGTCCATAACGTTTCCCAGTCCTCAAACATGATGTTATACCCAATATCCTGAGCCCATTTTATCATGGCTGATTTGACTGTCTCATCCTGAGTGATTTTCTCTTCAACCTGCCCTCCATCCTCTTGCGGAAAACTCTTTGCCTGCCCTGCCCGTATCTCGTTTTTGCTTTTTAATTCCACACACGCACCCTTCGGACTTCGTGGCAATCGGGCGTGCGGGTGCGTTTCCTAAGAGAGTGAGGACCCCCGCCTCCTCCCCACCTGCTCCCTCGCCAGCCAGTCAGCCAGCCAGCCGCGCGCCCTAGCCGGAGAGCCCCGGCCGTCCCCGTCGTGCAATCGGCTGGATCTCCCTTCAGCAGGCCGTGCTCACAACTTGGCCCAGGAACCCCCCAGCAGCGGATCTCCGGCCCAGCTGAAGAATCCGGCAACAAGCCCTCTCCTCCCCAATCGCTCCGCCGAAATATGCTCCAAAACCCCCCAGATAGGCCTTTGGCCGCCAAGTCTCGTGGCGCCCTGAGCGAGGGTCTCTCCCCAACACCGCCACCTTGAACTGCGTTCTCCCGGCTACCCGAGCGAACCAGCGGCAGGACCCCGGTATGGGCCCCCCCAATATTTTTTATAAGTCGGCGCCCCTGTGTTTGCCTAGGAGGGCCCTATTTCCAAAGAGCTCCTTCCATTATCATCATCAATTTTTTATGCCACCCATCTGACTGGGTTGCCCCAGCAACTCTGGGTGGCTCCCTACAAAAATAAATAAATAATAAGAATAAAAACACAGTACAACATCACACACACAAAACTTCAGACATCTTTTAAAAATCACATCTCCTGGGTGGATGCTCCACATGGCAGGCGTAACTACTGAGAAGCCCCCTTGCCTGGTTCCCTGTAACCTCTTCTCTCTCAATGAGAGAACTGCCAGAAGGCCCTCCGTGCTGTACCTCAGTGTCTGGACTGAACAATGGGGGTGGAGACACTCCTTCAGGTATACAGGGCCAGGGCTGTTTCGGGCTTTAAAGTTCAGCACCAACACTCTGAATTGTACTCAGAACGAAGAAGCCCCCAGAAAGGAAAAGAGAGCCCTGCCCTAACCTGGCTCACATAATCCCACCCCACCGTTTTCCTGCTAAACCTCCTTCAAGTAGGCTGACATGTGGAACTCATTGTGACTGAGTGATGCGAGAGGTGGGGAAGGAAATACTACTATAATGCACTGTTATGAGAGGTTTATACAGTAATACTGTTTTAATTTACTGAGATTAAGAAACCCACCATATAATTAATATTACTGAAACATCCAAGAGTGCCCCCTTGAAAGCTATCATGTGTTGGTCTTCAAGATGCAACTATCCAACATGGCTACCCCTTTGGAAATACATCTACCTACTACTAGTGTTGTTTTAAGTTGCCAACATATATACAATTTTGATTCACTACTGTATAGATACTGGGACAGGTGGAATCGCTTTCCTCCACCAGAGTTATTGAGAGGGATTGGACTATACATGCAAATAAAAGGTAAGGTAAAGGTACCCCTGCCAGAACGGGCCAGTCTTGACAGACTCTGGGGTTTGTGCGCCCATCTCACATCTATTGGCCGGGGGCCAGCGCTGTCCGGAGACACTTCCGGGTCACGTGGCCAGCGTGACAACGCTGCTCTGGCGAGCCAGAGCCGCACACGGAACGCCGTTTACCTTCCCGCTGGTAAGCGGTCCCTATTTATCTACTTGCACCCGGGGGTGCTTTCGAACTGCTAGGTGGGCAGGCGCTGGGACCGAGCAGCGGGAGCGCACCCCGCCGCGGGGATTCGAACCGCCGACCTTTCGATCGGCAAGCCCTAGGCGCTGAGGCTTTAGCCCACAGCGCCACATGCAAATACAATTAGTTTATTTCAGGGGGGGGGGTTAACAGTGGCAAGTAGTGAATGTACCATCTAAATCTTAGATGAGGTATGTTGTCAGGCCACAACTCCCATGAGCCCCAATCAACACTGCAGGCAGCCCAAGACCTTTGGTGGCAGGGGTGGCAGCCAATCTGAATAAAATATTGGGGGGGGGGGTTGCAGGTAAACCTCACCCCACATAGCTGATCACATGATGCAGTGCATGCACACCATTTGAACGGCAATGCTCACGAACCTTCGGAAGGCCTGACCCCCTCAAATATTTTATTGGGGCCGAAGGGACTTTGGCCCCTAAGAGTTGGCTCCTATGTCTGGCGGGCACCAGATTGCAGAAGAGTGGGCGAGTCGATTAACAGATTATCCGATGCTAGCGAAATGGAACCTCTTCATTCAGAGATGCTCGACCTCTGAGCATCTGGTACTGAGGACAAATATCAGGGAAGATCGTTGCCTTGCTGTGCTCCCTCTCAGCTTCTGGAACGCATCTTGCGAGCCGCGGTGGGAAACGACAGAAGCCTTTTGGCCGATTCTGCGAGGCTCCGTGGCGAGGAGCGGATGGTGGAAGGAATCCGGTCCCTCCGGTCTCTTCGCCCCCCAAAGGAGGATGCGGCACCTTCGCCACGGCTCCGCTTGTGGGTGGGGGGCGGGGGGGGCACAGAATCACTTTCAGGTTAAAGGCCCATTAAGGCCTCCGTCGGGGCTCGTTTCCTTGTTGGCTCAGAGGCACTGGAGCAGAAGCGCCGCCGAGCTAGGGCCAGGCCAGGCGCTGTGTGTTTGCAAAGAGTTAAGGAGGCGGAAAATGCGAGGGCCGCGGCTGCCTCTCTCCATAGAAACGGCGATCTTTAACGGGGGGAACTTTATTAAAGTCCGATGGGGCGATAAGCGCCCGCGCCGCGCCTTTAATTAAAGCGCAGAGGAAATTGCAGGCGCCCAGGCCCTGCGCCCCTCGCAGGTTGCTTGGAGACTGCCCCCACCCTCGCCGCCGCTCTCCCCATCCGCGCCCTGCCTCGACGGGTGGGGACCGTAATACATAATAACAACCATCATCTTCCCCAGGCGAAGGCAATAATACCCCCCGCGGGCGCGGGGTGGGCGCAGAGCTGCCATGAGACGCGGCGCGGCCCGGACCCTGCTGCTCAACATGTACCTGCCAGGTAGGGCAGGGACCAAAGGCGAGGGCTGCCTGGCGCCGCCGCCGCAGCTTTCCACGTGGTGGATCGGTCCCTTTCCTCCCAGCCCAGACCCGAGGCTCCCACCTCTGCCTCCCGTTTCTTCTCCTGCTCCTTTCCCCTAACTGCCATTTCTCCCCCTCCATGAAGATCGCTCCTTGGCGCTCTTCAGCAGGCGCGCAGAGCCGTCTCTCTCGCCGTCCCTCTTTAAAGCTGTCCCGACGGCTCCCATCGGAAGTCGGATTTCCTTTTTCCTGGACGCGTTTCCTGGCTTCATAGCGGCTTGGCATGGGTGGGGGGGCGAGGCAGAGTGGCAGAGGCGGGCGGCAGGGGGACTTTGAAATACAACCAGGCTCGCTCTGGAGAGAGAGAGGGAGCTTGTCCAACGCGCCCGCCCCCTCCATCAAGTCCCAATTACGGGGAGATTCTTGGGTGGGGACCGGGATCGGTTGGGGTTCGCGCTCATTTTCCCCACCTCTCTTTCTTTCTCTCTGTCTCTCTTCTGGCTGATCTTATTTGCAGACCCAGTTGGGGAAACTTTGTTCAAAGAAGGCAAAAGCCAGGCGTGGGGATCACTGGGGCCGGGAGTCCAAAAAGGTAAGACCCTCGCTTCCCCGCCTTCCCGGAAAGTACCGAAAAAGGGGTGTGTGGGGCTACTGGGGCGCCTTTCAAGGCAGTCTGTTGCCAAAGGGCGATCAATTTGTAGGTTATTTTCGAAGGGCAAATTTGCTAAATGTCCAATGTGGGGTTCGTCTGGCATCATCTTCTTCTGCACCTGAGGCTAAGCAGAGAATGCGCATCATCCAATGCAACGAAGTCTCCCCTTCAGGGGTTCGAAATCTCTAGCAAACCTTAAAGTTGGGTGGGCCCCCAAAACCTTAGAAATAAACGATGGTGTATATGTGTGGTCATTGCAAAACCACTTCAAAAGCAACGCGGTACCCGAATCAGCTGCGGGTGCAAAACAAGAAGCACGCCCGGGGCAGGATTTGATCCTTCCTGATATATTTATCCTTTCAGTAATAATGCAGTTAGTAGGGTTAGGGTGTGCGCTGGTTTTGTACCTCTAAAGCACTTGGAGGCGCAAAGCCCCAAATAATGGAGGAAGTGTGGGAATCATATGAGTTCTGTGGCTTTTTTTAATAAAAAGAGAGAGAAAGGAGGAATTAATATCGACTTCCTTCTGTGAAATCCGATCCTTGGTCTGTCTGGCTCAGTATCGCCTGCCGTGGGTGGCAGCGGCTCTCCGGGGTTTTAGCCAGAGGGTCTTCCTCAGACCTACGTGGAGATGTCAGGAATTGAACTCAGCACCTTCTGTCAAGCGGGAGCAGCTACAGCCGCTCCAAAACCTCTGCTTTAGTTTTCCATCGCTGTCAAGGGAACCTGCTCCTCAAATGCTTAAGGCGGCGGAGACGTCCTTCAACACCCTGCGCCTCCCGAAATCGGGGTTAGCTGGGATCAAACTGCGCGGAGAGCTGGACCCTGCCTTGGACTTCAGGGGATCTTGACCAGCAGGTTGCCACGGAAAGGAAAAATGACACCCTTCCTTAAGGCTGCTGGCAGAGTAGTAAGCTTTGGTATTGCACCGGGCTCTGCTTCAGGCAAGATTGACTACTGCGTTGTTCAAATTCACGGGTTTCAGTGATTTTTTTTAAAGAGAAAACACTTTCAAGCTTTAGGAGCGTGGAGCGAGGCAAGCCCCCCCCCCCCAAACTCTGTGTAGCTTGAAAACTACTTCTTTTCATACACAGTACTGCAATTTTAGTGGCAATCCCATCTGGGCAAAGAGGGGTCCTATTAAATCTCCTTTCTGCCCTCCAAGAACCGGCACCAAACATCCCCAACCCTGCCGCCACCAAGCGCCCTTTCCCTTCTTTCGGAGGCTTCCCCAGAAACCAGGCTCTGATCGGCCGGGCAACCTGGGTCCCTGCCCAAAGTCGTAGGGAGGGAAAGAATCGAGGGCATTTTCGGCGAGGAGCTGCGGGAGACGTCTTGAAATAAGGTGAGGCTGTTTTCTGGAGCAGAGAACTTAGCCGAAAAGCAGCTCTGAGTTCTGCAATATCATGGCTGGCTGCCGATTCATTTTTATTCTTATAAGAAGGTGAAAACAAAGTCACAGCCGCACTCCTAAGACTTCTCCCCGAGGAAGCGTTCTGTCCAAATGGCGCTGCAGAGAACTATTTGCATTCCCAACGCCCGTCTCTTGCACCACCTCGAAAATTCTCAGTCCCTCCGTTGGACACTTTCTCTCACCTTGGAGATAAGGAAACAAGCAGCCCAGTTAAGCCCCAGAACTTGGATCCCGTTCTTTCTGAAAGTATTAAATACGCTGAAATACCGCTGACTCAAAACACACGTACAGTAACTGTTTAACTGCGTTTCGGGGTTTGGGCCACTTAATTACAAAACAAACAAACGCGGGGAGACTCTCTAGCACCCCAGTCTAACATCAGCCCCGATTCAGCTGCCACTAACCCACGTCCCTCTTGGCTCAACCGGTTCCCACTGATGTGCGCCTCTGGCGCAGTTGGGGATCAGCCTTTGGCATTCGTTTCAGCGGGATCTCTCAGGCAGGTTTTCTAGGAAGTAGTAAATCCCCTGAGTTTAACGAGATGTCACTCTCAATCTGGACTACTGTCGAGGAAACCAACTTCTTTCTTAACCTGTTAATGCCAATAGCTGCTACACAAATACGGGCTTAGAGGAGCGGGGGTGTCGCGTTCATAATTCCCAGGTGGGAGCGCCGATGGTCCCTGGATGGCGCGGACTGACTGCTTAGAGCAATTTAGGCGCAGTTGGTTAGAGCATTTTTCACACCCCATTTCCTACGGAATTGTTTCGCAACAGTAGCAGAAATAATCTATAGCTTCTCAAAATCGCAGGTTTGAGGGAAAAGAGGCGCAGAAGTACCAACTTACTTACCTATCTATCTATCTATCTATCATCACCATCACAATTATTCTACCCCAGTTTTCTTCCATGGAGCTTAAAGTGTCCTACATAGCTCTCCCCTTGTCTCATCTTATTCTTACAACAACCCTGAGAGGTAAGCGAGGCTGAGCGAGGAAGCGACTGGCCCAAGGAGAACCGCTGGCGGAGTAGGGACTTGAATCCTGGCCTCACAGGTCCCAGCGCTCTAACTACGATGCCACACGGGCTAGCGGGTTTGGCAAAAGGGCGAAATGATGAACGAACGCCATAAAGCCAAGATTATTATTATTATTTAAAAGAAATCTGATTTTATTTTACTTAGACGAAGTAACTCGTCGGTGTGCATTCACCAATTTTTATGTACACCTCCTATCCCAAATACAACTCTGAAGGGGGAGAGGAGAGGAATTCAGTTTCGGGGGCTGGGGGATTCAACAAATGTCAAAATCCACAACACGCCTGTCTCGTGTTGCGGTGCATCGCTGGACAGATCTCAATACATCGAGAATGCAAAATAAATAGTTCCTCTTGAACCGGCCAAGAACCGACTCCGGTAAGAGAGAGTAAATAAATATTTCTAAATTCGGCCAATGGTGCCTAATATATGAATAACCTTAGCGGAACCAATAATTCGTATGCATACAGCACTGTAGAGCTTACAAAATACTTCAGGCGCCTTATCTTGTGTTGGTGCAATCCATAAAACTGCCTTGCAAGGTAGATCAATATTATTATCCCAGTACAGTATCTGGATTTTTTTCCTCACCAGGGCAGTGTATGTATATTGGATAAAATATACTGTATTAAATAACATTACGATATCACTTAAACTTAAAAGCACCAATAAAACACAAAAAATGCTATAATGCAGAAGGGCGGGGGCAAAACCCGATGTAAACAGATTCATCTGCTGACAAATGTGGAGTGAGGCTTCCTTTAGAGCCGACTCCACCTGCAATTTATGCATCCTTACCCAAAAGTAAGGCTGCATTCCTATATTAACTCACCTTGGAGTAAATCCCACGGAACTCAGTGGCTTTCTTCCACGTCAGTGGGTAGAGGACTGAAGCCTACAAAATCGGTTACCGCAGAGGGGAGCCTGAAAAAAAACTCCAAAAACAAAGCGTGATACTGTACATCAACATCATTATCAACATCAAACGTACATCAACATCAAACGTATGTATGAATCGCCTTTCTGCCGCCAAGACAGTAATTACAAGCACTGCAAGATTTAAAACCCACCAGTTTAAAGCAGAAGAAAACCAGAAAGAAGAATTAAAAACCTAGGCGAAAGATGTAGGCCACCAGTTTGACCTCCCCAAGGGCGTTTAAGGCAATCTCTTAGATAAACAGTGTTATTTTCGCCGCTGAAAATAAATGCTGCCCATTTATTGAATCTCGAGGTTGCAGATCAACGAAGCACAGCGGATAGGGTTTCTCCTTTCTAAGAGAGAGCGAGAGAGAGCGCTTTTTCGAGAAATAAGATGGGAATAAAGTTTTGGGGTCTTGGGGACATATTTTCCCTCCACAAGGTAGTTTCGTTTGCTATTGCCTGATCAATGGATTCCGCCCTTCGGTCTATTTGCAAAGTCAGTCTGCCACCAGTTGACAGCGTGCGTAATTTCTAAATAGCTTTGGGCACAATCACGATTTGAGGAGTTGATATCTGAAGTCCGGTTGATCTCAACAGCGGTGGGGGCGGGGAGCAGGCGAGGTTTTAGGGGGAATCCTACGCACATTTACCCGAACGTAAACTTCATTGACCAGTCAACGACGCTTATTTCTGAGGAGCAGAAATTCGAGCAGGCGTGTGGTAGACGATTGCAGTGTTAAGGTGAGGCAGTAGTCCCACAGCGATGGGTACGAAGTACTCTGCCTTAGAAGTGCTAAACAACCATGCTCCTTGGGTTTATATCTAGGGCGCACGGGGTTATACACAAGCACTTGCGTATATGTAACAGTGTGTATTAGCAAGCATACCCACTTTAAGTTAAGAGAGCACATTAGAAAACGGACACGTGTTGGAAATCAACTGCGATTGTCTTGGTTTTTAAACGCTCGATTCCCTTTATAAGCGCGTGCACCCTTACAACATTATAGAGGCTGGTACGTGGTCGCCCTCTCCTAAAAGCCCAAAATGAATGGATCACACTTTTCCGCACCTGGAACTCAGAATTGTGAAGAGGAGGGTTAGCGCTTGGACCAAAGCTCTTTCCTCTTCCGGGTTTCATTTCTCTGACTTCAAATGTGCTATAGCCTTCCAGATTTTGCATGGACTACACTTCTCCTTTTCTCTGACCATTGGCCTTGCTGGCTGGGGCTGATGGAATGCAACAGCATCTGGAGGACCGGTTCCCTATCCCCTCTGATTCAGCTGTGCCCCCCCCCCCCGCCAAATATTTGTTGCTTAAGTTATATTTTATATTGGGCGACTGGCTTCCCCAGCAGCAAGTACGAAATACTTGATCAGGTTAAAACTGTCAGCACTTTTCCTCGTGGCACCTTAAAGATTAGCAGGTTTTATTATGCCATATATTTTCTTGGGCTAAAATCCACTCAGCATCTGATGAAGTGGGCTGTAGTCAATGAATGCTTGTGCTTGCGTTAGGGTGATAGCCAGCCTTAGTGATACTCCAGCAGCCACAATGAAATCAGTGAACTCCAGTCACCCCTTGATCTCACTTAGTCTGCTCTGAGTATCACTAACCTTGAATATCACACTTAGTCTTCCAGAGGCTATAAGACCCTTTGTCGATTTTACTGCCACATATTAACAGGGTTACCCCTCTGGAAATGTTTCATCTTTTATCTGTAGCCTGGCCTACACATGCAGCAGAATAAAGTTTTTGTGGGTAGATGAGGAAAGTCACTTTTTAAAACATTCCCCTAAGGAAAAAAAAGCTCTTTGAAAGTAGAAAGCTAGCAGCTCAGGGAGAAAGGTTTTAGCCCAGCCACCTCTCTGCTGTTCTAGTTTTCTACTTGCAAAAGAGTGGTGGGTTTCTTGGGGGCGGGGGTTTACACAGGGAAAGATTAAGAAATGTGATTTCCCTACCTGGCATCTGAAATGTGTACCATCTATTCTACCATCACCCAGTCTACCACCTCATTCTGTTGCAAGTGTAGAGGAGGCCTCTCTACACTACAATAAAAAAGGAAAGTTAATTTCCAATGATTAGGATCATAAGTTATTTCAGAACCATTTGTTCAGGACAGCAACATCAATAGAGGACATGCATGTGTGAAACTGCTAGTACTGGTCAAATGCTGAACAGTATTTTATGTCACTTTATAATAGCACTCAAACCAGTCACTTGTCAATGTTTATGCTGACACATATGGCTGTGTGAATCAGCTCTTCTTGTCTTGGAAGAAGTAAAGTTAAAAATTATATCATTAGTAGTGTGAGATTCCATAATTGTACACATACAGAAGGTTGGTTCAGATATTTTATTTATTTAATTAGTTATATGAAATATGTTGTGTTCACTATGAATATTGTAATGTAACCTGTCTGACTATCTAGAAACACAGAGAGCACTGGTTTTGTTTTTCATTTTCTGACCTCCATTCCTTCAAATTAGTTCAGACAAAGCAACTTCTCAGGTTTACCTGTAGTAAATAAATGCATCAGTTGTATATTTTTTATACAATTTTTGCTTAAAAAACAAAGCAAAAATATTTAGCAGGAAGCAACACAATAGGTGTGCCAAGCTGTGTAAACCATAATACTCTATAGCGCTTTGTTTGTATCTACGGTAATTGGTCACAACAGTCAAATGAGTGTAAGGCTGTGATCTTCACTGCAAACTTACTTGGGGTATTAAATTCTAGGGTGCTTCTGGATAGGGGCTTAATATTGCAAACAGCTCATTCAGATACGGTAAATGGGGGGGGAGGTGGGCTTTTTTAAATATCAGATTTTCCAATCCAGATTAAATAGGAGGAAATACGAACTGGTGTTTTTATGCCAATGATGTCATGCGGATGCTGTGAAAACCTGCACACATAGAGGTAATGATTCTGCAACATACACCCACCTAAAAGCACTGCATCTCATATAGAATGGATTCACTTCCTAGTAAAGGTATATAGAGAAGAAAAAGAATATGGATACATTATTTTTTTTAATGAGGAAGGTTTTGGAGTGACTGGGAAAATGCAAAGGATTTAGCTCTGAAGAGTTCAAAGCAGTCAACAGTGTGAACTATTTGGCTTTCTTAACAGACACAGAGGAATAAGAGTATTATTATATCTTTGAGGGTGGGACAGTGGTTATGAGAAAGGGATTAAAATATTGTTGTGAGTTGGGGGGTTAGGTTATATGATGCCTAAGTCCCTTCGAATTCCTGGATCCAGCAAGGGTTAAAATCTAATAGAGGATTCTATTGCTGAATTACCAGTAGCCAGGCAAGGGCCGTAGTTATCACCTAAGTATGGTCCTTAGTCTGACAAAGAAAGCTGTTCTGTGCCAGAGGGTAAATGGGTGAGCCTTCTCTTTCACCTGGCTGCTGGGGAGGACAATATCCATAGCTGTGTGAGAGAGCTGGGCTAGAAGCAGGCTGCAGGCAGAAGCCAGGGAGTGAGAGGCATGATTGATTCCAAGACTGTGTCTGTGAAAGAAGCAAGACCACTTGGAGTGTTAATGCTGTACGTCTCTTTATCTTGAGCTCTGGTTCTATATACAGTATGTGTAAATAAGGACACCACAGGCTCCACTGTCCCCCATTCCAATGAAATGGGACCCTGGGTAAGTTCCTGGAACCCCTGAAATCTTGCACCTCTTTGAGATTGGGGTGGCATGCAACATTATATTTTGAGCTCTTCTAGTGGGAGCCTTACGTCATAGAAACTTATTGGTTAGTAATTATGGGTAGGGGGGAAATAGGAAAAGAGTTGACACTTCATATTTTGGCTCAGCCAGGAGTCTGATGTACCTTTTGTTTACCTTTAAATGTCCAAATGATAAGGAAGGATGGCAAGGATTTACAGCAAAAGGAACACAGCAGTCAGTGGGTGGACCCAACATAGCATTAAGTTGGGTGTGCAGGAGCAGAACGAGGTTTGCCCTCCCTTCCCCTATTCTCTCCCCCCTCCCTTCATGCCTCCCCCTAACCCTGTTCTGAAGGTTCCCCAACCCTTTTGTTGCTTGTATTTCCTTTTGTTGTTGCCTTTACTTGTGTTTTAATCTGGAAGTTGCTTTCCAGGCCATTGGGGATAGAAATCTTTTGGGAAAGTGTTATGTTAGACTTGGGCCCCAAATATCTGAAACAACACCTTCCCTGTACAGCAACCCTGGAATTAAGATAAAAGAAGGAGGGCCTTCTGGTGGTTTTGTTGCTCTCAGTAGTTGTGAGTGGGCTGAGCTCATGACAGAGCCTTTTTGGTGATGGCCCCAAGAAATGCATCTGACACCACTTCTCTACAGCTTCCATTGACCACTGAAGACACATCTCTTTACCGTGGCCTTTGAAATTGGAAGTTTTGATGTTGGTGTCTTTTAACTGGAAGGATTATTGATGTTGAGCTTTATTGGGGGTGTTGTTTAGTTTTGACTGTTTTAATATGCTGTAATCTGCCCTGATCGTTCTAGTGTAGGGCAGCTAAGAAAGAACATTATCACTGTTTACTTATTTAGACTGTCCAGGTAGAGATGGATCTAGTGGCTAGTTGGTGTCTTCAGCATTTGTGTTTAGCATAACATTTAGTCTGGCCCTCAGAATTGGCCTGGGCAAGCCAAACATAATGCCCTCCTGATGCGGCTGGACTCCAGTTCCTGTCAGCCCCAGTCCACCTGCCCATGGCCAAGAGTCAAAGATCATGGAAGCTTTATTCTAACAACTCCTGTAGCAGCAATCCTGGGCTACAAGAATGTGTGGGTCAGCATAAAGGCAGCTTCCTATGTTCATGTGAGGGTGACTGGTCTGCCCCTTCAAGATGGGCCTTTCTCACTGCCCCTCTTTTGGCTTTTCAGGCAGTGGGCAGATCCAGTTGTGGCAATTTCTGCTGGAGCTGCTTTCTGATCGTGCCAATCTCAACTGCATCGCTTGGGAGGGCACCAATGGAGAGTTCAAACTCCTGGATCCCGACGAGGTGGCCCGGCGCTGGGGGGAGCGCAAGAGCAAGCCCAACATGAACTATGACAAGCTGAGCCGGGCCCTGCGCTACTACTATGACAAGAACATCATGACCAAGGTCCACGGCAAACGCTACGCCTACAAGTTTGACTTCCAGGGCCTGGCCCAAGTCTGCCAGCCAGCAACACCCGACCACACCCTCTACAAATTCCAGGCACCCCTGCCCTTCTCTGGCATTTCCAAACTCAACATCATGGCCTCGGGGGTGACTCCAACCAGCTTCTCCTATTGGCCAGGCTCTACCCCCACTCTGTACCCCAGCCACGGCTTGCAGCCTTCAGCGCCCTTCAGTGCCATGGCAACCTCCCATATCAACAACATGAACAGCCACTACCACTAGGCCTCTCACCACTGCAGGGCAAGGGGAAGGGATGGGGAGAGAAGGGACGGCCCTCAGATTTCATCCTAAGACACTTCCCATTTTGACCAAGGAGGCAACTGTGTGCAGCAGGGAGGGACACTGTATTGAGACGACATCTTAAGATGGGCTGGATCTCAGCAAAGGCATTGGATGATCTAGGGGGCATTTTGTGGGGGGTGAGCTCCCTCCCCATTGAATACAGGGCCCTTCATTTTGTAGAGAACATTTCAGCAATGCCCCCAATTTCTCTCTTTCTTTTTTTCAAACCCCTCTCCCACTATATTGAAATGGCTTCAGAACGCTCTTGTATGTTTTGAAGTCTGGTCATGGACAGGACCAGCAAGGGCTCAGCCTAGCCACACACATACAGTCACACATCCTGAGAGGTTGATGGTGGAGGTGAGATAGACTTTCAGGTCAAAGTTAGGCATCCTTGTGAGGTGGGGAAATGCTCCTCCTCCTTTTAAAATCCTGCTGGACACGAAGTCCACTCCCTTAGCTTCAGTGTCTTCATCTTTCCTGGATTAGATACATGGACAGGAATCTCATCCTATCAGGAATCCTGTACTGAACAGGAATACATTACATAGTTGCCATCAGATTTAGCTGGCTGATGATGCCAACTGAGGGCAATTGAAATGGGTGAATGGACATTTTCACAAGGAGTGCTTAAAGGGGGAGGGATTTCTTTTCTTTTCTTATTCTTTTGCTATTGCCTGAAGTGCTGACAAAACCAAGTTTTGGTTCAGCCCTATTCAAAATGCAGTTCTGCAGATACTTCCTTAACCCACAGGAATTAATATTAAAGCAGGAGGACACAAATATATGAAAAGATGTGGCATGGTGTTCCCCAAGCTCCAAGAATTTAAATGTATCTGCCTGAGCCTGAGGTCTCTGATCTCACAAACTAGTCTAGGCATCAAACACCCCTCTATGAGCCCCAGCCTAATTCTCAGTCCAGCTGGGCTTCCTCTTTGCCCCCAAACCAAATCCTTTAATGCTGAACACACATAAGAGTTGCTGCTTCCATGTAGGCAGCACCAAAATACAAGTGTGGTAAAATTTGTCATTGTATAAAGTTTCATTTTTAAAAAATAGTGAGGCAATATAATGGAAATGAAATATTCAATGAAATCCATTCTTTGCCCACTCTAAGTAACTATCATTATCACCATCATCATTATTAAATGTATTCATATCCCACCTTTCTCCCAAGTTGGGATTCAAGGTGGCTTCCAACATCTAAGAACATCATTATATAATACAAGTAATATAAACTAGTTAAAAACAATACTTAAAACACACTTAGAACCAGCAGTTAAAATAGGGAAGTACCATGTATAACATCAGGATCTGTTGCTTTGAACACACTCTAGAGTTTGGGGGTGGAAGCTGTGGCCAAACACATATTTTTATTTATCACATTTGTATACCACCCTATACCTGCAGATCTCAGAGTGGTATACAAATTTAATAAACAAATTTATCAGTACAGCTGTGTCGTCTCACACAATCTTGCACCCAAACTACCCAAGAGAGACACTAAATGGTTACCATTATCAACAGGGCACACATGAAACTTAAAGAGGTTTGTGCTTTAAAAAGTCAAAGCTACATTGGTCAGAATGTTCATTTGCATTTACAAATGCCTTTCCTCTGTTTTCCACGTGGAAGAGAAATCCACCAGAGGCTCAAATAGTGACATGTGCCTCATGTGTCATTGGCATTTTGACCTCTGAACCCTAAAAGTCATATTGATGACTCCTGTTCAGCATGGAAATGCACTTCAAATGGCATACAGAGATTCTTTTATTACAATAAGTTATATACCATTTAATTGCATAATTTCTAAGCAGTGTACAAGAGGGATATAACGGACACCAGAAAACCTGCTGGAAAAACTGAGATGGTAGCTAAAGTCAAGAAAATAGCAATTGTCCTGGAAAACAGACTGCTTCTGCCCCTTCCTTTGCTTTCATGATTTCATCCCCTTTTGTCCCATTCTCAGGTTGATGGACATCATTTCAGGTTTCTGTATTTGTGTGTGTGACAATGTTCAAAGACCTACTCTTAAATATATTCATGGTAAAATGCAAAAAGAGGGGGAAAAGGAAAAGTGTACTTTAATAGCACTTGTTCTGGTTCCTTTCTGGGGGTTCTTGATTTTAAAAAATGAGAAGAAGACACAAGACAATTCCACCGAAAATGAAGCACAGGGGCAGAAAAGAACGCATAGTGCCCTGCACAAGAGGCAACTTGATGGGATCTTGTTCCAACCGCAAGGCTTTGCCTATATAAGGTAGGGGAAATGTAAACCCTCTTTGAAAATCCCAGGAGAAATGCACAATAGAAATGCAACCTATTTCATTCATCCAGGGGGAGCTATGTACACCCAGAAGCCTAGAGCAGGGGTAGGGAACCTGCAGCCCTCCAGATGTTGTAGGAATACAACTTCTCCCACCATCCCTGGCTATTTGCCACGCTGGCTGGGGCCAATAAGTACCAACCTCAGATTTGGGGTGTGTGTGTGAATGCTCACAATACACCACCTTTCTCAATTCTCCTCTCTCTCGCTCACATTGCCAATGGTCATTTGTTCATTCTCTCCCTATGGGCCTACAGCTCATCACCCAGAGGGAAAGCGCAAGTTGAGCAGAGGAGGATGCCCCATCTTTTCTCTCCAGGCACTTCCTGCATACTTAGAGATGGTAGACAAACAGGCAGTGACAGCAAAAAGGAGGAGACTCTAGGAATCAACAATGAGTCCCCTCTGCAGGGGTGTAGACTTTGGCAGGCACCTGACAATGTCCGGCCCCTATTATGGCCTTAGAAGCACACACCTGCTTTCACCGGTGTGGTGTAGTGGTTAAGAGTGGTGGACTCATAATCTGGTGAACCGGGTTCGCTTCCCTGCTCCTCCACATGCAGCTGCTGGGTGACCTTGGGCTAGTCACACTTCTCTGAAGTCTCTCAGCCCCACTCACCTCACAGAGTGTTTGTTGTGGGGGAGGAAGGGAAAGGAGAATGTTAGCCACTTTGAGACTCTTTAAGGGGAGCGAAAGGCGGGATTACAAATCCAAACTCCTCCTCCACCACCACCTTTTGAAAGTGCTTCCCCTAACCAAACACAACCTGGTCCATAATAGTGCTACTGACAGAGTCTCTGTCTCCCTCCCACCAGGCACGTGGCCTCTGGAAGCTTGTGCAGAAGGGAATGAGGACCATGGGCTGCAGAAGGTTCCCCATGCCTGCCCTGCAGAGTTTGTTTGTGTGAGTGTGACACAGGGAGGGGAGGGAGATACTGGCCTGCTCAGGCAGTTATCTGCAGCCTCCTGGAAGCCTTCAGGAGAGAACACAGAGGTCTGAGGTGGGGGAATTAGCTTGCAATCCATACCACTTATAAATTCTCACACGTCTCAGCTGCGGTAAGATATAGTGCAGGAGATGGAAGCTGTGCTACTTTCTCCGCTTCTTAACTCTACCTCCTAAAAACTGCTTTTCTGCCTCTTTTTCCTTAAATCCTTTTTGTTTAGGCTTTGCTGCCTGTGTTTATCAGGAAACACCTAGTTTGGCTCAAAATTGCTTGCTATTTCTGTGAAAGAAAGTGCTCTGGTTATGTCCAGCAGGGGGCAGTGGTGAAACACAGATAAGCCACCCCATTGCATATTTGAGAATACTGTTAAACTGTGAACCACTTCCAGGTAGCAGCTATTTTAGTCTACTGGGACTCCTCCAGACAACCTGTTTATTGAGCATTCATCCTGATCACCCCACACTTTCCTAACCACAAAAGGCTTGTTTGTCTTTAAGTAGATTTATTGCACTAGGACAACAGGGCAACTTAATCCGCTTTAGGTGTGCAAACCCAAATTGTGCTTGAATCCATCCCACAACACAGTGACAGTTTGCAGGCACCCTTGAAGTAAAAATAAACATGAGTCCTGTGGCATTTAATCAGATGAAGTGCTATCCTCTCTTGGCAGATACATGGATGCAGACAGAAGTGGGAGAAGTTCCGGCAAAGCGAAAAAGAGGTGGATCACAGTACTTCTTAGGGCAAAAATGAAAACAAGTATAAAAGATCCAATCAGAGTGGGAGTGACCCGCTCCAAACATGATAAATGAATAAAACAAGGGCACTTCTGAGCATCACTATTCTGTTACATACTGAAAAATTAAGGTTACGTCATTACAGTTGATTGGGGCAGAGATGTACATAGGCTCCCTTGCGCCCTTGTCAAGGAGATGTATTGGTGTGTCCGCCCCCCCATCCCATTGGCCCATGCCAATGACAGGATTCCTCCGCCAAGTCACACAGAGAAGACAGTATGCCTCACCTGGCTGCCCTGAGCAGTGGAGGAGGAGCCCAAGGAGTCTGTGGACAGGCAGGTGGGCTCCTAGCCACTTCAGGCCAGAGTGGAGAGTCCCAATTTTGCAACCACTGGACATGTCACTTTGGCGAGGGCCAACCTGACCTACCCTTAGGTAGGTACACCCTTGAATTGAGGGGTGTTGCACAACACACCCTCTTGCCAAAAAGACTGGACTTTTTGCAGTAAGAAAAGTGATGGGGAAAAGGCACTTGAACGTGTGGAATAACACTTGCTTTGATATGAACATCATCTAATCTCTCCCACAAACAAATCAGGATGAACGCATGTTAAGTAGCCAACATCATCTACTCTCCCTGCAGTGCAAACTAATTGGGATCAATTCACAATGAACATGTTGACAGGGCTCCTTGGAGAAAGAGCAAAATACATGTGACAATGCTGTTCTGATGTTACCAATGAAACATCTCATTATTTGTAGCCAGTGCAAGGTTTTGGAGGGGGAATTTCTCATGCTTTGCAAGTACTAAGAGTCACATTGGGACAGGAATCTTAGTCCTGCGGGCCAAATGCGACCTACAGAACTCTCTATCTGGGACTCTGCCCAGGCCTCAGCTCCTCCACCACACTTTCTCTCCAGCCCACACCCTTCACCAGCCTTGGTTTGCACCCTCTGTGTGTGTTTCTGCCTTACTTGCTTGCTTGCTTGCTTGCTTGCTTGCTTGGATGGATGGAGAAAAGAGAGGGGTGTGTGCAGGAACAAGTCTATTATGCAAAGGTAAAATTTACATTAATTGCTCCTCCTTCCGCCCCCAAGCAGATGACACGTATAACCCAAGTTGCCCAGAAAGGAATGCATCCCTCTAGCTGAGAAAGGTTCCACACCTCTGCAACTGGATACCTGAAATGCTTTATAGTCAAAAGGCAATGAAGTAAAATCAAGTTTCAGTCTTGCAAAACTTTTAGAATTTCCAGCAAGTGGCAAATCTAGTCTCAGTTTTCCTAACTTCCACCACTTTATGCTTCACATTTTCATTTTTTGGGGAATTATAATGTTATCTGTGGCAGTTATCTATGAAAGATAACATTCTGATAAATTTGGGGGTGGGTTGTAATATGTCAGGAAGAAATAATGTTTGTTTGTTTGTTTAATCCAACAATGTAAACTTTCATTTTTGCAATAAGTGGAGAATAATTTTTGGACTGAAAAATGTTGCACTGTCCTCTGAGCTGGAATGTAATACAAGATCTTACCATAAGGTGTCCCACTACCCCCAGCATCACAGATAACAGAAAGAGTATTGCTATGGAATGTGCAATATAGGCAAACAATGGGACTTCTGATGTGTTTTATTATATTACTTGTCCGCACAGGGTCCCATGAAGTTACAGGAGTGCTCTTAAACATGCTGGCTTCCTCCCCATAGCACAATTTCCTTTTCTCTCCACATATCTAAAGAGTCGCCTCACTTATACTGCCCCACTTTTGAATCTCATCATTCTCATGGAGATCCTGTTATATTTCTGCAGGGGCTGACTGCCCATCTCTTCCTATACCCACACCTCTATTTACGTCTCCACACCTGGCTTCAGCTTTCTTCCTTTTTTCAGCAACATAGAGTCACAGAATTCTAGAGTTGGAAGGGACCCCACGGGTCATATAGTTCAAGCCCCAGCAATGCAGGAATCATGGTCACAACTGTCCCTGGGTGGGCTTGAACCACCAACCTTCTGGTTAACAGCTAGGCGCATTGACCCATTGTGCCATGAATCACCTGGGAGGATGGTGGTCCATCAACCAACTCATTAAACCTATGGACCTCTCCATACGCTCCATACACAAGATATCTTTAAAGCACATTCAAAACACACACTTTCTGTCAAACGATTCTGGGAACTGTAGTTTATCCCTCACAGAATTACAATTCCCAGCAGCCCTCAACAGAACTACAGTGCCCAGAATTCTTTGCGGGAAAGAATGCCCTCCAAAGGTGTTTTAAAGGGATAGTGTGTACACAGCTGTAATCCACTGTTGCTGACCTCAGCAGAGACTACTTCATCACCCAGTAAAAAAACTTAAGCTGACCAAAGAACTAATTCAGAATAATTTCAGGCAGATATTACATTGTGTGTCAAACTTCCATGTTCCCTAAAAAGCTATTCTTAGAAAATACTTCTCATGATTGGCAAATAAATGAGAGAGAGAATAAATGTGGCCGCTTTCCTAAGTGGCCTTGCCTTTTGAAATGTTGTGCTCTTCATGGCCCCACCCACAGCAGCTGTCACTGTGCAACACACCCTACACACACACACACACACACACACACACACTCACTCACACACTTTCATTGCCCGGATCCTGGCACAGAGCCCCTCCCTGGATTTCCCAGTGCTGACGTCAATTCTCCTTGTGTGCCTTTGTTAAATGGCTATTGCCAGATGCTTCAACTCTATGTGGCTTTGAGCCAAGAACCTCTGAGAGCTAGGGATTATGCTTCAGGGGAGGCAAAGGCAGATTGGGCAGGAGTGGGGAGAGCAGAGACACATTGTCCCTCTAATTGCAGTCACTTTCCAAATTGCTGATTTACAAGTAATCCTGCCCAAGGCCTGATGGGTACCATGGAGACCATTTGAGTAACACCTGGGGCCATGACTTCACAAAACAGCTAGCGTTGTCAGTTTCCATTCATTACTGTCTGTCTAGCCAGCAGTTACCTGGTAACAGGTGTAGCAGTGGCTAGCTCAGTCAGGTTTCCTTTGCTGGTTCTGCAAAATCAATATGCCACTTGGCTGCCCTGGCAGACTCTTTATTCAAGACAGACTGGTGGCTCTTGGATTTGTCCCTCTCCTCTGGGAACTGAGCCCAAAAAGCAGAGGAAGGCTGTGCAGGCAGGTTGTGAAGCATCCTGTTGAAAGGAATCAGGCGTGTGATTTGTCCCAGTCCATCAAAAATGTCTCCCCCATCCCTGCACCTCAAGATCTAGTTTGCCCAATGAAATCTAGCTTGCCAAACCAGTAAGCTAAATTCATGGAGGAGAAGGCTATCAGCGACTCCTAACTATGATGTGTATGCTCTGCCTCCATGCTTCTGAATACTAGTTGCTGGAAACCACGGGGGGGGGGGGCTGCTTTGTCTGTATCACTGCTGAAATCCAGCCCCCAGCAAGATAAAGTCAGCACCTCCCAGCTGAAGAGGAACACCATGTATTCATTCTGCTTTCCCTGAGTACATTTCTTGCAGGTAAGAGGCGAGCTATGTTGCTTAGCAACTGGGGAGCAGGTTATCTGTTAAGCACCATTCCTTCCTCTTCAAAATGTAAAACATCCCCCTCCTATACAAACACACACTTCACTCTTATTATTAGGGAAGAAGACTATCTGGCAGGAACAAGATCCTTGTTTCGTTATCATACTCTTAACTTTAGAAGAAACCTAGCAACTAGCTGCAATGCCTAAGTTCTACTTCCAGTGTCAGAGGAATACCAGTTGCAGGGAATCACAAGTAGGAAGAGTCCAGCTGGACTCAGCCTTCTTTCCCCTATGCATCTGGCTGGCCAACATGAGAAGGGGATGTTGGACTAGATCAGGCACGTGCAACAGGTAGATTGTGATCTACCACTAGATCACTGGACATTAGTGGTAGATCACTGGCTCCCCCCAAAGAAGCTTAAAAACTTTGCCTCCCCTAAAAAAAGTGGGCTTTCCTTTCCTCCTCTCTAAAAAAAGCTCAACAGCTTTGACCTGAAACCCCCAAAAGGGGGTAGATCACTGCCAGTTTTTAACTCTGTGAATAGATCACAGTCTCTTGGGAGTTGGCCACCCCTGGACTAGATTAACCCTTTGGCCTGATCTAGCAGGGTTCTTATATGAACTCTGTTCCAGGAAAAAAAATCCCATCTGCCTATTTGAATCCAGTAAGGATTCTAGGAATCCAAAGCATTTTCAGACCCATTTTCCCCCACCTGCCACGTTCCTAGCATTAAACCATGCTGCCATCACTTTGCACCAATGGCCATTAAACACTGGAAACAAAACAGAACCTCCAGATACAGAGGCAGCATGGTTCTGGGGACAACTGATGGGAAGAGCAATACTCCCTACTGAGTTGTACAAAGGCAACACTGAGACTAGGAGGAGGAAGCTGACAGGCAGCCTCAACCCCAGAGATTGTTGCAAGTAAGAAGGCAGGCAGGTTGGGACTGACAAAAGCCTGGGTGTAGCCAAGATTTTTGTGGGGGGTGGGCAGGCCATTTGTTTTAGGGGGGGTCATAACCTCAGTTAGCTATGTATTAATAATAACAATAATAATAATAATAATAATAATAATAATAATATATTATTATTATTATTATTATTATTATTATTATTATTATTATTATTATTATTTATACCCCGCCCATCTGGCTGGGCCTCCCCAGCCACTCTGGGCGGTTTCCATAAAAACCAAAAATACAGTAAAATATCACACGTTAAAAACTTCCCTGAGCAGGGCTGCCTTAAGATGTCTTCTGAATGTCAGGTAGTTGTTTATCGCTTTGACATCTGCTGGAAGGGCGTTCCACAGGGCGGGCGCCACCACCGAGAAGGCCCTCTGCCTGGTTCCCTGTAGCTTTGCTTCTCGCAATGAGGGAACCGCCAGAAGGCCCTCGGCACTGGACCTCAGCGTCCGGGCAGAATGATGGGGGTGGAGACGCTCCTTCCGGTATACTGGACCGAGGCCGTTTAGGGCTTTAAAGGTCAGCACCAACACTTTGAAT
This sequence comes from Podarcis vaucheri, assembly GCF_965113315.1. Taxonomy (NCBI): domain Eukaryota; kingdom Metazoa; phylum Chordata; class Lepidosauria; order Squamata; family Lacertidae; genus Podarcis; species Podarcis vaucheri. The sequence goes on along the minus strand of NC_138759.1, from coordinate 88,252,144 downwards.
TGTGCTCGGAAACGTACTGGGAGCCAATGTAGGTCTTTCAAGACCGGTGTTATATGGTCCCGGCGGCCGCCCCCAGTGACCAGTCTAGCTGCCGCATTCTGGATTAGTTGTAGTTTCCGAGTCACCTTCAAATGTATTTATATTGATTTTTATTTATTGGGGGACATCTGCCCCTCCCTGCCCCCCTTGCCTACGCCCATGGACTGAAGGCAGACTGAGGTTGGTGGGGGAGTGCTGCTGCAGCTAGACTGTGTGCATTCTCTCCTTGTACATTACATTGACAAAAGGCACAAGCCACTTCTGTGAAATATGACATGTGGGGGGCGAGGGATAATTTCACATATGAATCAGTGCTTAGGCACAACTGACTTCCTCTAGATTGCACCTTTTGTCTTTTAGTCACTGGAAAGCAAACTAGCACAAACCCCCAGAGAGGAGCTCACCCCCTTCCTGACTTACAATGATTTTTGCCTGGTACGTGGCATCCCTTTCAACAAACCGCCTTCCCTTCTCACCCAGCCCACGATGTGCTTGAAGCTTGCCTGCTGCTCTTGCCCTTGACACTTGCTGTACATCACCCTAGTGATGCGCTGCCTGCTTCTCAGAAGCTCCAGCAATGCACACCTGCTGTGCCCAGGTTGCTTCCTATATCTGGGGGTGATACACTCTGCATTTCTTTCCAATTATCCATTGACAGAGGGCAATTGGACTAATGGGGCCAAAGCCATTTGGTGTCTTTAGGATAAATGCCTCCTGTCACCTGGTAGACAGGGACATCAGACCATTAGCTCATCATCTGAAATGCATCACGGGGAAGGGGGCACACTAATTTGAAATATGCTTCTTCAGCTGCTGCTCTACAGCTGCGTGGAAAAAGGATGCTTTGAGCATATTTTATTGCCAGCACCAAAGTCTTCAGAACAGCCTTTGCCAACCTGGAGCCCTCCAGCTATTTTGGACTACGGCCCCCATTAGAAGTTGTAGTCTAAAACTTTTGGAGGGGCATCTCCAATCATTAAGCTGCTGTAGCTCCTTGTTAATATTACCAGAGCTTGCTCAGGCTGTTCCAAAAGTTTCCATAGAGATTGATAACCTTGCTTGGCATAAATAAGTGAATAACCAGAATCAGACCATTTCCTAGCTTCCTAAGGTAGCCTCCTCTCTGCAGGGGAGCTGTACTCTCTGAAAAGGCCAGCCAGTAGATTAAAGGTGCAAGCCAGCTTCCATGTGATTGCCTCTATCCAAGCTGGCACTGGCAGTCTCAGCTGCTCCCAGCTTCTGTTCATTACCCACTTGTCCTGCCTGCCAACCATCACCTAGTTCTCTGCTCTTTCTAATCATCTGTGCTGAAAGGCCAGGCCCCTGCTAACTGACCATACTTGCACAGTACTTTTTGCATGGTGGCTGTTTTCATCTCAAGGGCTCCTTTCAGGACACAGCTTCCATTTCCCTCTCCTCCTTCCCCACTTTGTGTTCCAGTTGCCTCTGCTAACGCTCACCATTCTGCCTCATTGACAGGTGTTGCTTCAATTGGGAATGCTCATTTAAACTTGCTGAAGCTAGAGCTCTGAGCATTATTTGATGCAGCAGATATCTTTGAGGTACTTGTGAAGCAGGCTTTTCCACACCTCTTGTTTTTCTGTATGTTATTAATTTAAATTATTAAATTATTAAATTATTTTGTACAAGGCAGTGCACAAAATATATAGTAAGGCTAATGCTTACAGAAAAAATAAAATAAGGAGCAAGCATATAAGCCAAAAAATACATAGAATTACTCCTATATATTTAGGAGTGAAGTGTTTGGCTCTCATTTTTTGTTGACTTAGTAATATTAATGGAAGGCTGTCTTTTCTACATGAAAGGAAAATGCACTTACAAAACATTTGAAACCAACATCATTTAAAAAATAATAATAATCCATGTTCTGCTCTAGGAAAAGGAAAACGCCGCGAATTGTACAAGTTGTGCAAGTTAATAAATCATTCCCCCATTAACCATGTTTGAATGGAGAGTGCCTAGCTTTATTAGACCACACAGTCCAGATCACAGTGTGCTACACAGAGAGAGTTATGTTCAGAACAACAACACCATAGTCACTCTCTCTCCTTCCTTTGAGAAAACCCCATCCTGACTCTAATGCTCTGTGTTTGCTGACATCACTACTAGCTGCCCTTTCTCTTGGAATCCCTCACCTCCACTCCCCCCACAATACACACACAATCATCCACACTTGATCCAAGCCAATAAGCTGATTAGGACATAAGCACAGAGCAGCGGATGCTTTTGAAGTTGCCGCTTAAAGGGGAAGTCACCATGTTCAGGATAGGCAGCATAGCTGGGTTGGGGAGTGAAACATGCTTTGAGGGCATGCTGGCCACTTAGCACATGCTGGCATCAGTGCGCATCTCCTTCAGGGGTCTTCATCCTCCAGTTGTAATGTAAGCTGCCTCAGCAATGCTGAGAATAAAAAAAAGGTATGTTCTGAGAGACCATGGTTCAAATGATTCAAATACCCTCTCGGTCATCATGTGGGGTGACCTCAGGCCAGTCACCATCTTTCAGCCTGACAGGGTTATTGTGAGGATAAAATGGGGAGAGGGGAACATGTACACCTCTTTTAGCTCTTTGGAGGAAAGGTGGGCTAGAAACGCTAGAAAAAAATTAAATATTATGGATGGAGACCAAATACTAAGAATTATCCTAGCTAAATCACACGAGACCTTTTGCATTTGTGCAAAAAAAACCCTCTTCCAAGGTGGGGGGAGGGGCAGAGAGAGAGAGAATGTCTTATACCTAGTCAGACTATTGGTCCACCTAGCTCAGTATTGACTACATTGACTGGTCATGGTTCTCCCATGGTTTCAGATAGCAGGTTTCCCCCCCTGCCCTACCTGGAGATGCTGGGGATTGAAGCTGGGATGCAAAGCCAGAGCACCACTGAGCAATGGTCCTTCCTAAAGAGAAAGAGATCTGTGAGGTGCTTCCCCTTGTTATTATCATCACCCCACATCAGTGGGAAATGTGTAAACACTATAACCACATAGGCAATAATCCAGACAGGTCTTTCCCACCCTGTTTCTTAAAATGTTAGAGGTTAAAGACCATCAGTGGAGAGCCAGAATGATGAAGTGGCTGGAGTGTTGGGTTTATCTATGAGAAACCCAGATTAAAATCTCTGCCTACTAATATGAGAAGCCAGTCAAACAGCAGGTGAAAAGATATACATCTTGTAAGGAGATGTGATCACACTGAACTGGAGAGAGAGAGGGGGGGAAGGAAAGGGGTTGCTGGAGGAGCCCCCCTCCACCTTGCTAAAATCAATAAAAGGCTCTTCTTCACTTCAGTGGCGCTAAGATTTTTGCCATCTGTGCAATTTGATTATGCCCTTCCTTGATAGAAGAGACAAGGCACCATTAAGAATCACCTGCTGAGGTTGCTGCAAAAGCAATCAAAACGGTCCACTATCAACTAGAAAAGGTGGGAGGGATGCATACTAAAGAAGACCTGGACTTTTAGAAACATTTGCTCTCTTGCACACAAGCTAGCACTGCATGCTAGTAGAGTACAGCTCTGAAGACCTGCACCTTCTTGCTCTTTCTGTCGTCCTGACTGCCTCTGGGTCATGATGGATGCATGAGGGTGATTTGGTCAGACTGGAGTTGCAGGTCCTTGGATACCCCCAACCAGACAATTTGGTCGCTTCCAGACAACTCATTTATTGAGCATTCATCCTGATTTGTTTGCAGGGAGATTAGATGATGCCAAGTATTTGTTGAAATGAAATGTTGTAGCACCAAGCAAATGGTATCTCACACTTTCTAGCGCATTTCCCCATCACTTTCCTTATTGCACAATGTGGGGGGAGGGGATTAGAGGGAGAGCAGGCATGTTGCATAAGACCTCCAAGACAGCTTCAATTGCACATCCTAAATTTGCCAACATGTAATGAGAATCCACTGGGGAAGGGGAAGCAACAGTCTGCATGTGCCCCAGTCTGGAATGCAATTGCAACCTTTTAACTATGGGTAGGCAACCTAAGGCCCGGGGGCCAGATGTGGTCCAATTACCTTCTCAATCCGGCTCACGAACAGTCCGGGAATCAGCGTGTTTTTATATAAGTAGAATGTGTCTTTTTATTTAAAATGCATCTCTGGGTTATTTGTGTGGCATAGGAATTTGTTCATTCCCCCCCCCAAAAAAAATATAGTCCGGCCCACCAAATGGTCTGAGGGACAGTGGACAGGCCCATGGCTGGAAAAGGTTGCTGACCCCTGATTTTAACCTTCTTGAATTACTCCCCCAGGCTCTGCCCCATTCCGCCTAGAACCTCAATCACCTTGTTCCTTGCCTGCACTTGTGAGAGGTCGCTAGGGAGCATGAGGCCACTGATATAAAGGGAGGTAGTGATTGAAGAGAATCTGACTTAAAAGGGATTCAGTCTGGAGGCATCTGGCTCACAGGGTTCCTGGCATCAGGGCCCAGGTCTGGATTCAACACCTTGTTCTGCTGGTCTTCCCAATACAGCTGAGTCAGAGCCCTGGCTGCAGCTCAGCGTTGAGTCATGACAACAGGTTCTTTCAGGACAACAGTTTAAAGGCAGAACTCTTTTATTCTGCCTGGGATTCTCTACACTTTCTCGGATAAGATTGGACTGAGTGACAGATTGATCCAATCCAGTCCAGCCCATGGGCCTAGATCAATCAGGATCTTCTCTGTTGTTTTGACAGGGTTATGAAACACACTCCACGGGGATGTCTGCTTGGTCCCATCTCTGCCCAAGCAGAGGGCATAAATAACATATCATTTTCAACAGGCTGTGAGTTGACTGATCTGATTTACATTTTAAAAAGAGAGTACTAAGGATGCTTGCTGAATTTTATTCTGTTTGTGTGGGTGTTTTGCACTGTGGTGTTTGAGCTTTAAGCAATCTTTAGTCTATTTTGGTAGTGTTTGATGTAATGTGTGCTGTTATTCCCCTGTTAGGAACTCTGAGTATTTTCAAACAGAAAAGTGAGATAAAAAGTGCCCTGGTATGTAATAAATAGCCATTACACACCAGCTCTCCTGTGTGTCTGCCCAGGAAAGAAAACGCTTTGCTTAATAAACCACTCGGTGACCTAAGAGTGTCCTGGGATTAAGTGATATGGGTCAGCCAGGACGTCAGCACCATGGACAGGGGCTGGTTTGTTTTACAGCTCTTGGAAACCCAGCCTTTCGGTGGCATGAGGCTGGCATGAAGGAGGTTAGGGTGAGTGGCACTCTCAATTGGTGTCTTGGAGAGCACATCCTCTTGGAGCTGAGGATGCTGATAGCTGAGTGCAGTAAATCTTGTAAGCTGGAGAACTTGTAGCAGTGGAGAACTGAATTCACACAACAGAGAAGCAGAGTTTGGAGGCTTTGAAGCTATTCTGCCATGTAGCCAGGGCTGGAACATAGGAATCATACTGTTGGTCCATCTAGTTCAGTATTGTTTATGCTCACTGGCAGTGGCTTTCCAGGGTCTTTCCCATCCCTACTTGGAGTTGCCAGGAATTGAATCTGTGATATTCTGCATGCAAACCAGATGGTTTACCACTGAACTATGGCCCTTCCTTTGTCCCTACTCTGCCCGTCTCCTTGCAAATGAAAGCTTTACACCAGAAAAAACCCTTTGCACTTAGATAATAGCTTTACACCAGAAAAAAACCCTGTACTTAGATAATTCTAAGTACAGAATTACCTGTACTTAGACCACCAGCCTAAATTACACCATTTTATTTTGTGTTAGTGGTGTCTTAAATTCTGAACCAGAAGGCAGATTCCATGTTTTATATTTTGTTACTATGTGTGTGCTCTAGAAATAACAGCTGCCCTCTCCCCACCTGTTATGTATGCCAACCCAAGCTTATGCCATGTGCTAGTCTTTAAGATGCAGAAGAGTCACTGTTGTCTAAGGACTCAGACATGGATACGGAGCTCTGCTCCATGTTGTCCACAAACCCAGAGCAGCTTCCAGCATCCTGCTGTCTAGCCCAGCCCCTGGCTCCTTGGGGTGTGTGAAAGAGCTGAAGCACACAGCCTGTTTGCATTATAAGCACCCAGGAGATACCCAGACATTCCAGTGACTGGGGACAAGGAGATACCCAATTAAAGAGTGATGCCTGGAAATGATACCATGGGGATGTTACTATGGCTACCAGGAATGCTTTAGTTAGAAAATCCTGTTTCTTGGTCTCTGCCTGAATGCAGAGTGCAGCCGTGCACAGATCTGTTCAAGGTTTTAGTTATTCAATGAGGGCTCACTCTCGTTCTCTGTCTCTCTCGCACACATATATGCACACACCTTCCTCAGAAAGGGTGCCACAACTGCAGCAGAGGCGCTGTTCTGTTATCCATTAGTCTTTGACCCAGCCCAGCCTCCAAGTGTGGTGCACGTTTCAGTCACTAAACGACAGCTCGGAATAGACTGCAGCAAAATCTAACCAATCAGGAAGCAGGCACTCCCTGGGCCATGTGGAGCATGCCTTATTCACAATTTTTAGAAAGGAATCCCTAATGAGGTTCCCGCCCCACTACAATTAGCTGCTGCAGACTGGAGGAGGAGGAGGGATTCCCCCCTCCCATTTATTTCTCCCTAGCAGATGAAAATGCAGAATAAATGATTTGATATTAGGGACAGGGGAGGAAGAATGGGATGGAATCCGACACATGCATGCCCAATCCCCACATCTGTTTGTTAGATGGTTTGTCTGTTGGGCACACCTGCCTGTCACATCTGGTGGCAAGCTCAGCCAACTGGTTTGATAAGTGATGATGCCGACTTAATCAGAATGACTGGGGCAGAGGAGAAAAAGCTGTCTCCAGTTGCTTCTTGATTGCTCTTGTACTTCATGCTATTATCTAACAAGGAGTTATAATGCTTGAGCCTTTCTAAGGAGGATTTGGAATTTGTTTGTTTTTTAAAAAGATATACAACTTGCATTGTAACCTGAACATTGTAACCTTTACATAATCTGCAGGCTTCATCATCATTTAAAACAGGTTTGTATGATCTAACATAACAAGCACATCTCATTTTTGGTGAAACATAGACCCCTGGACAATGAGAGTGATTAATCACTGGAGAAGGATAACCTGGAGCAAGATAAATTGAGGCCATTCTGCATAAGGAGAAAAAACTAGTTCCTGCTTTATTCACACCCTAGAAAGGGAGGAGGGGAAAGAATAACTATCTGACACAATCAAAACTGATGATATTAGCTGTGCAAAGGATTAGACTGTGAAAAATATGAAAGATCGATGGATTCTGAGGCCCCTTCTCTGTTATTCCCCTCTGACTTGACACTCTTTACTTTCTCCTGTCAGTTTGAAGTTCCCCTCCAGAGGGCCTCCTTCAAAGCTAAGTGAAGCATTTCCATGAGGTTTGGCTAAAGCTCATATTGATTCTCTGCACAAAGGCAGAGAAGCAAACTGTATCATTTCATCCATGAGCCCTGTAATTTTAGGGGTTGAGGGAGGAAAGCCACGAAGAATGAAAGAGCATACACTAGATGTACTGGGTGAATGATGCTCTTGTATTCTGAAACGAGACAAAGGATTTTTAAACACATTATTTGGCTTACCAATTATTTGGCTTACTAATGCCAGAATGTCTGTGTAATCAAAACCTGTTTTATCAAGTATCACTGTTAAGGATGCAGTTGTCACTGTTTGTATTTGACTGCATTTCATTTTCCACTGACCTAACATTTTACAATCCCCGCATCCAACACAAATACTTAGGCTAATTGTGGTCCATGAAAGCTTATGCCATAACAAATGTGTTAGTCTTCGTTTCTTCGACGGCTTTGCTGCAAAAGACTAACATAGCTATGCCTCACTCCTACCAGGGTCAAGGGACCTCTAAATGTGATTGTATGTGCAGACTGGGGTCAGTTTACAAAGAGCCCAACCCCATTTCTTATGTATCAGCAGCAGAACATGGGGTCAGAATAAACTGCTGGCACAAAGGGGGCCATTGGCCTATTTAGGAGAAGCTTCTACACAAGGCATGGAGGCCAAATCCAGCCCGCAAGGCTTCTTAAATGTCCCCCAGCATTGCCTCTGATCCCAAAGATCCTTCCTCTGGAGTCTAGCATAATGTGTCCATCTACTTAATCCTCTTCTGGGCCACATTCTTTAAGCCTGCACTCACTCAGTTGTAACAGCAAAAGAGCCTCTTTCAGATTTATACGTCTTTGTTGTTTCTACCATAGGTAAATGGGCTCAAGCCTCTGGGTGCATAATAAGTGGAAAATTCTACTCATACTGCTGATGGGGAAAGGAAGCTGATGGTGAAAGGAGCTCTTTGCCTTTATCTTGGTTTGCATGGAAACAAACTCAGTGGACAGATGAAAAGTTCCTGGCACTTTAGCCCTGGCTTGGTTCTGAATCTCACCCTCCTTAAAAATGAGTCACCAAACCACATTTTCCATGGCACAAAAACCATGATCCTTATTCAGGATGAAGAGTGCCTGGTAGGGGAGAATTTCCATCCTCTGCCCCCTTGAACCGTCCTGTTGAGGTCCACCATTGGGGTCTTTTGCTCTTAACATCAAGTGTATCTTTATGCTGCACCAGGATCTGAAGTAAGGGAGGTTTGCTTCACATTGAACAGCTTGTGGGGTGGGGGGAGAACTGATGATTTGTCTGTTTCCGGGTGTTGTTTATAGCTGCTGCACACTGCCAGTAAATGAAATCTGGGGGAATGTAGGAAGTCCTGCTACTAATGCAGAAGAAAAAGAAGACTGCTTTATTTATTTAAAAAATCACCAATCACTACAAATGTAGTGTAAATGCTTAGGCATAAGTATGCAAATATTCGGGTGACTTCCTGACATTTCAAATTCCCACACAATTCAAGGGTGTGGGGACTGTTCAGTCATTACACTTACAGCCAAAACAGATGTGATGCAGAAGATCCAATCATGGAACTCCCAATCATTATTTTTATTTTAAAATGTAAAGCACCAGAGTTGTCTGTGAAGGGGATACATTGATTGAAAATTTATTGCACTGTAACTGTATTGTAACTTTTGAATAAATGTTGCTGTTGGTTTCTTTAAAATGTAAAGTACATGCAGCATTTGCAAAGTATGGGAACCAGTTTTGACTGGAACAGCAATGCAGGGGGAGGAGGTGTTTTAAGCATCCTTTTGATTGAAATCATTCCACTCAGCTGCTATTAGCTCCACTGGTTAAAAAAAGATAGGCACTCCCTTTCCTTTAGTGAGGCGGTGTGTGTGTGTGTGTGTGTGTGTGTGTGCACGCGCACAACTTCAATGCGGAAATAGTGCAGGGGAAGGGGTTAAACATTCCTTCCCGCAACCAGGGCTCTGATTAAAAACCTACCCCAAGATCTACTTTAGAGTTTAAAAGCTGGGGGGTGGGCATCCATCAGATCTCCTGCATTGGATCTGCCTTGATCCTTATCAGCAGCAGAAGCCCAACAAAGCTTACCATGTAAATTCATCAGACCATAGTAATGATATGAATCTGTCTGATCCTGCCTTGGGGCACTGGGTGGATGATTGGCAGCCTTATAATTCCATGTCTGTGGGTATAGATATATGAATATAAGTATTTTGTGTGCATTTATGATTCAGAATAAATGGTTCAGAGTCTTTAAAGAATGGCAATCTGCATTATCAAAAGTATGATATCTGTTGTCAAAACTGGCAGCATCTCCATCTTCCTTACAGTGTGTATTTCTCCTTTTTTGCATTTGGCTTCATCCCTATTAGAGAACTGGTTCCTACAAATTGCAGGTGAAGATGTAAGGGATTTGCTGTTTTTGCTGTACCACTTCAGAATGCAGACAGAAGGCTGGTCAACACTTCTGCTTGTGCCATGCCTAGAAACATGGGTACAAGCATTTTTTTCTCCTTGCCCTGCTTCTTTCCAAGGAAGAACCCACTCATTAGCGATAAATCAGAACAAATGGCAATCCGGGGAAAGCTGCCATTGCCATTTGCTGTGATTGAGCACTACAGAGCAGTTGGGAGCAGTGGGACAAAAGGAAGTGTGGATAAGCCCAGAAGCTCATATGACTGAAAGCTCTTTGTAGCGTGTGAGAAAATGACATAGTCCCTGCACATAGAAAATAAGCATAGTGAAGGCTAGTGTAGAACTCTTCACCCTGACACTTTGGCTTTCTATATACAGGGTGTTCACCACCTGACTGCACTGGGAATGAGACCTTCATTTGCTAAGGTTGGGCAGCAACGGAACAAATTGCCCTCACACCTGAAGCTTTTTCATACCAAAATTGGTGGATTTGAAACGTAATAGATGGCACCAGACTTCAGCCTGCCGCATCATTCTACTACGCAGTCACTGCAGTGGGAAATCCTCTGCTAGGAACCATTGTTACCCTCCCCGCCCCCGAAAAAGGCAGTCTCCATTCACTTATTTCTCTGAGCATTGCCTAGAACCAGCTAAACACATAAACACACGACACTAATGCCAGATTAACCACTAATGCAAAGCCATGGCCTGAACAGCTGGGGAGAGTGCAGGTCTTGACAAAGAGCCTTGAGCCTTCCATTTTCAGGGGCAGGGGTGGGGGAAACTTCATTAACAGGAGAGGAAATGATCACTGTGCAGCAAAGCATTCAAACCTACTGCTCATTCATTTGTAAACATCCTGAGCCTGTTCTGCCTGGATGGCTCACTTGCTGATTGATTGGGCTCCTGTTGCTGCTGTCTCATGTAAATGTGGAGGCTTCCACACACACTAAGCACCAATTTGTCCTAGGCTTGACCTCTTGCTTACTGTCAGTGGCACGTGAGGAAAAGAATATCCTACTTAGGGTTATTAAGGTGGAAGGCAGAGAGAGAGTGAAATATTTTCTTGTGGCCTCTTAAAGACTACCGGATTGATTATGGCATCAGGAAGACGGGTGCAGTGGGGGTGTTGGTCAACACCAACACTTTGAATTGTGCTCGGAAATGTACTGGGAGCCAATGTAGGTCTTTCAAGACCAGTGTTATGTGGTCTCAGTGGCCGCCCCCAGTCACCAGTCTAGCTGCCGCATTCTGGATTAGTTGTAGTTTCCAGGTCACCTTCAAAGGTAGCCCCACGTAGAGTGCGTTGCAGTAATCCAAGTGGGAGATAACTAGAGCATGCACCACTCTGGCGAGACAGTCTGCGGGAAGGGGGGCCTCAGCCTGAGTACCAGGTGGAGCTGGTAGACAGCTGCCCTGGATACAGAATTGACCTGCACCTCCATGGACAGCTGTGAGTCCAAAATGACTCCCAGGCTGCGCACCTGGTCCTTCAGGAGCACAGTTACCCCATTCAGGATCAGGGAGTCCCCCACACCAGCCCGCCCCCTGTCCTCCAAGAACAGTACTTCTGTCTTGTCAGGATTCAACCCCTAGTATATGTGTGGGTTTTGTGTCAGTGTCAACTAGGTAGGTTCTTTTTCTATTTGCTTATTACATTTCCTTAGTAGTGAGAGGGATTGGGGGCAGGGTGTGGTTGGTTGTCTGTACAGTGGTACCTCGGGTTAAGTACTTAATTCGTTCTGGAGGTCTGTTCTTAACCTGAAACTGTTCTTAACCTGAAGCACCACTTTAGCTTAATGGGACCTCCTGCTGCCGCCGGAGCATGATTTCTGTTCTCATCCTGAAGCAAAGTTCTTAACTCGAGGTACGATTTCTGGGTTAGTGGAGTCTGTAAGCTGAAGTGTATGTAACCTGAAGTGTATGTAACCTGAAGTGTATGTAACCTGAGGTACCACTGTAGTTGGCTGCAGTGAGATTTGTTTGCATTTGTGAGGAGGGGAGGGATTGTTGTGTCAAGTAAGCCGTATTGATTTGTATGTTGAGCCGTATTGATCTGTATGTTGTTGGTGGGTTCTTGTTGTTCTCTTGTTGGGCTGTGTGTGTAATAAAGGGGAGCCATACTGGGGTGAAGGCATCCTCTTCTATTTGTCCCCATTGTCAGTTTCAGACTGTTGGTTAGCTTTTCTAGTAAGGCTGTTTCCCATGTGATTCAGTGCCAGTGGTCCATATTCACTTCTGGCAGGTCTCTCCAGTGTCTGGCTATGAGGCTTCTGGCTGCTGAGAGTAGGTGGGTAATAAGCTCTTTATAATGTGAATGGGCATTATTATCTTGGAAAATGTTCAGTAGGGCCAGTTCTGGGGTGAATTCTAATACCTGTTTAGTTATTTTGCATGTCTCTTGTAGGACTGCTGTCCAGAAGGGTTGGATTTTGGGGCATTCCCACCACATGTGGAGGTATGTGCCTGTGGAGGTGCAGACTTAATTTCTCTTGTCTCAGCATGATAGATGTCAAGTGGTCTCTAACAATGCAATTTATACATCATGCACATGGTATAAAGCTCAGGAATGTTTCACTGCTGAGTAGTTGTGAATACAGACAGAAATCTGAGCTGTGCATAAATGACTGCATAATATGAACTAAGATGTTTCTCCATATATTATTATTAACTTTGTCATGAAGCCCAACTGAATCCAATGGAGCTGCTTTCTCAGCAAATGTGTCTAGGGTTGTGCTGTTTGTCTGCTGGTTATTCCCACTTCCCTGGGGAAAGTAGTTATGTCTGGAGATCTCTAACAGAGAATCTCTACCCTCTTCAGCAAACCATCTTTTAGAGCCCTAAAGCAGATGTCGTGTGGTGAACCTGTGGTTGTTTGGACTCCAGCTCCCACCAGCCCCCAGCAAACATGGTCAATAGTCAGAGATGATAGGAGTTGTAGGTCAGCAGTATCTGGAGGGGACCAGGCTCCCTATTCCCAACATAAATGACTGAGCCCTGTGTGCCAAGAAGACCATATTCTCTGCATGCAGCCCTCCCTGTCCACTGAGGTTGGATGGAGATCATGTCCTTTCATCAGATCAAGTCAATAAATGAGGGGAGGGATTCAGGGACTTCTCAGCAGTGGTTCAGCCAACATTGTGGAACTTCCTTCCTAGGTAGAACCATCTGGTTACAGTGGTACCTCGCAAGACGAATGCCTCGCAAGACAAAAAACTCGGTAGACGAAAGGGTTTTTGGTTTTTTGAGTTGCTTCACAAGATGATTTTCCCTATGGGCTTGCTTCGCAAGACGGAAACGTCTTGCAAGTTTGTTTCCTTTTTCTTAACACCGCTAATACAATTGCGACTTGACTTCGAGGAACAACTCATAGAACGCGGTGTGGTAGCCTTTTTTGAGGTTTTTAAAGACCATGGTGATTTTTGAAGCTTTTCCAAAACTTTCCCGACACCGTGCTTCGCAAGACGAAAAAAATCGCAAGACGACAAAACTCGCAGAACGAATTAATTTCGTCTTGCGAGGCACCACTGTGCTTCCCTCTCTGTCCACCAGCCAGAGAAGACTTGCCTGTTTCAGCATAATTTTTGCATCTGCCTTGGGCTGAGATGGAAGTTGCACAGAAACTACAGACATACACACACCTATCTTTTTATGTTTGTTATGTTTTTGTTCTTTTACTTGCTTTATGCATAGCTTCAGGAAAGCACAATGACAGACTGACTGTCAGACAAGAAAGAAAGAAAGAAAGAAAGAAAGAAAGAAAGAAAGAAAGAAAGAAAGAAAGAAATTTCATTGGCTTGTACTTTGCAAATAATTACCCTGACCTTGAACAGTATGGACTTAGGAAGCCAAACTGACTGTGCTTGGAATCCAAGTATTGCCCCATCTTTTACACTGACAGATCTGGATGTTATCTCAAATGACTCAGTGGGTTTTTTCTGTAATTGGATGTTTTGATATCCGCTTCTTTTTAATTTATTTATGAAAGGATTGTGAGAATGAAATTGCTACAGTTGCTTACTTTGCAAAAAGCATAAACAAAAGGAAGGGGAGCAGGGAATCTGAGCATTGTTTTCATTAGAACCAAACCCAACCCCCATACCAGGCTGGAAACCAAGAGCTGCAATAAACTACTAGAGATCTACACTCTTCTCCTGCACTGAGCTAAAAATACTTACAAAGAGGGCTTAATTTGTGGCCGGGAATGACTGGGGCTCAGCATGGGTTTTCAGTGCCATGGTTCAACCGAGGAACAGATGGCAAAACTAGATTAAAATTTCCCTGAGCAGGTGCAGAGTGCATTTCCCAATCAACAGTTACAGAGAGACCCCACATATGGTTGGTGATTCCAGACAGATTTAACTCTCAGCATATCTTTTTTTTCTAGAAACCAAACATAGTACCTCAAACAATCTACCAGTGAATATATCCCCTCCTCCCCAATGGTAGGGGATTCCACAATATGACTAGTATCTTTAGGTGTTGCATCTAATAACTAGAAAATATATCCTCCCCCCACCCCCCACAACCTAAATTAGCCCTCTGGCCCAAACATATTAACTGATTAGGCAGTCCAAAAAATAAAGCACAGGTTGGAAAAATGGATTTTAAATCAAAACTGTTATTTTCTATCCACATCTATACCCCCAAGTTTTCCCTACAACTACCTTTCTTCAAGGTCCAGCATGAAGCAGGACTCCCTGAGGGCTGAGTAATAGTTGATGACACCTGAGCAGATGGAGAGGGGGGATTTAACCCGTTCTTCTCCTGCTGTGGTCTTGAAGAAAAACCCTTTCCCTAAAGCAAACATTTGCTTTGGGGGAAATCCCCACTGGTACAACTAGAAAACTCTGGGAAGCAGATGGGTCAATGGTAACTACACATAACAGTTGGTATCTAAATCAAACCATACTATATGGATCCTGGTGCCGTTGCAGTAGCTGATAGATTACCGACATCAATCTATGGACTTACACAATGCTATTTTTCTAGAAAAAGAGGTTCCGGAACTCACTATGAACACCGCCCCCGTTCTCTTAGAATGGCAATGGCGCCCACCTGAGAGGTTCTGGAACTGAGTTTTGGCTGAAACAGAGTCCTGGACTCACATTGATTTAGACAAAGAGCTTAACACAATTTCCAAAATATTATATTATTTTTGGCGTTTGTTGATAAAGATAAATTGTTGTCTTTATTAAACATCCTGAGACTACATATTGGTAACCCATACTAATTTATTGATTAAGAGCAAGACTCCTAAAAGTACTCAATAGCTGGCATCCTTGAACTAAAAAATCATCCCTCTTCTTGTTCTCCTTTAATAGCTAATCTCTGTATATCCATCTGCATACTGCTCTATCTGAAAGGGGCTTAGTAAGCCTGGAGGTGTGGAGGTATAACACAGAGGTTTGTCCTTGGACCCTGAATCCTGCTTGTTGGTAGAAAAGCACTAGTTTAGAGACGGATATTTAGAAAAAGGTTGGTGATGCAGCTGACGACAAACAAGAAGGCTCTTAGGCCACAATCCTATACTGAAAGTCCACCAGTTAGGGGGCTATAGGATTTGGTGAAAGCCTCACTGGTCCAAGGAACATGTCAATGTCCCAAACATCATCGGGCAGCAGGTATGTCTAGGCTGCCATTTTCTCTACAGCCTCCTAGGCTCTCTACATTCTCTTAGGCTCACCTGACATTATGGGCACATCTCTGGGGCAACCCCTGTCCTCAACTGTCCTGGCATGCCCAGAACCATAGTGGCTGGATCTCCATCCTCTGCTGCTCACCCCCAGGCATGCACATACCTGGTTGGCATGCCATGGGCTCCCCAACCCACCCAATGACCTTGGCGCAGCAAGCTAACATCCAGCTGCTCCCACCTGCTACATCCTTACTCTAAGGCCAGTCCAATAATGCTGTGTCATGGGGCCAGAAGCATTTGGGGTGGGTGGGATGACAGTCACTGCAGACCATCAGGATCTTGGCCTTGGTGTGGTGCTGTCCTCTCTTCAGCAACCAGAATGATCCCAGGAGCATCCTGGCCAACACTGTAGACATGATGGCCAACCTCCAACTCAGGGTCATGTTGTAGAGGATCATGTGGACCACACACCTCTCTCACGCATGCCACAATAAGGAGATACTAGAAATGCAACTTCCACAACCATACATGTTTTCTGGCAGTATTGTTCAGTGAGCCTCACCAAGCCCAGGGCAGCCAGAGTGAGTGTGGCACTGTGTGGGACCTCCTAGCTCCTGCTACTGTGAATGTTCTCCAGGAGCCTCATGAAGTATCTTCATCCTGTCCGTACACACACCACTTCCTGCAGCTGTGGCAATGGATGTCCAGTTGGCTTTTCTTCCCCTGCCCTGGTGCATCTTCTTTCAGGAAGGTCATTGCAAGCAGTTTGCCACTGGTTTTGTGGACAGTGCCCTAGAATTATTCCCTTGGTACCTGTGGCTGCTGCCATGTTTTGCTTCCTGGGCATATGGCAATGTAATACATGTCTTTGTTGGCCCTCCAGAGCCTGTGGGCCCTGACAGTCAGTTCCTCATGCTGGGCCACCCCCACCCTGATAAAGGTAAAGGTAAATGGACCCCTGACCATTAGGTCCAGTCGTGACCAACTCTGGGGTTGCGGCACTCATCTCGCTTTATTGGCCGAAGGATCCGGCGTACAGCTTCCAGGTCATGTGGCCAGCATGACTAAGCCGCTTCTGGCGAACCAGAGCAGCTCACGGAAACGACGTTTACATTCCCGGCAGAGCAGTACCTATTTATCTACTTGCACTTTGGTGTGCTTTCAAACTGCTACCCCCACCCTGATATATTGGCCAGTAAAATCCAGGACAACAGAAGAGGGTATAGAAAGCGGGGCCTGGTTGGTGGGCATGGCCAATATTTCCTGAGATGCAGCAGGGGTCTCTGCTGCCATTACACCATTTTTCCATTTCCCATGTGCATGCCTTCCCAATCTCTCCTCCTGGGCAGAGCGCACACTGGATACAGCTGCTATTCTGCCAGTGGAGCAGAGGTGTGCCCCCCACCCCAGCAAAAGGTGAGTAAAGAATTCCTCTTTCAATCACTATTCAGGTGTAAGTTGGATAGTCAGGTGCATGAGAAATACTCAGCAAATTCCCTTTTTTAAATATATATATATGAAAATCAGCCCCATGGACTAGGCTTCTTAGATAAAGTAGACCTTATCATGCCATATTCTTGACTGCAGCAGAGACCAAGTTGCCAGGCCCTTATTCGGAGATAGCGCCGATACCTTTCATAAATATCTGAGGCAGCTGCTGTGACTCCTGCCCAATTCTTTCACCACCCTTTCTGCAATTCTATTATTCTTTCCCAGCCTGCTGTAAGCAGTAGAATCCTCCTTCAACCTAGAGCAGGTAAATTGGATAAATAATCCCTGCATTGCAGGGAGTTGGACTAGATGATCCTTGTGGTGCCCTCCAATTCTGCATTATACTATAAAAAGCAAGAAATGTTTTCCTGCAGTTTCCCGAATTCCACTATTTAAGATTCTCCATGCCTTAAAAGTCCAGGGTCAGCAGTGGATGCATCGGCGTCTGAGCATTTGCTTATTTACGCATTCATGGGCTATGAAGTAATAGCTGGGCAGCAGCAGGAAGTGCAATGCTCAAGGTAGAACTGGTCCAGGTCCAAGATGCTTCAGCCAAAGCTCGGCTGCCACTACCCAATGCAGTCAACAGCTCAGGACAACAAACCTCCCTCCCTGCGCCCCATTCCCAGCCTATTCCTTCAGTTCCTGAGTTTCTTTTCCTATTCAATTTATCTGATGCACAGGGAAGTCTAACTACGGTAGTTTCAGATATTTTCTTGCCTCTCTGCCATGAATGCTTAAAAACAAAACAATACTCCAAAACAATGGACCCCACCTTGATTCGCTTGGCTCTGAAAGGCTCCAAAGGGATGGTGGAATTTCATCAGAGTTGAATGATACAGTGGTACCTCGGGTTAAGTACTTAATTCATTCTGGAGGTCTGCTCTTAACCTGAAATTGTTCTTAACCGGAAGCACCACTTTAGGTAATGGGGCCTCCTGCTGCCGCCGCGCTGCCAGAGCACAATTTCTGTTCTCATCCTGAAGCAAAGTTCTTAACCCGAGGTAATACTTCTAGGTTGGCGGAGTCTGTAACCTGAAGCGTATGTAACCTGTAAAATTTTCAAATACCTAGGAGTGGTTTTCCAGTCAACAGGGGCCTGGGAGGCCCATCATAAATATGCTAGGGAAAAAGCATCTCAAAGCGCCAAAATACTGTCTCGCTTTTACTTTACGAAAGGGGGCAGACATATCCCAGCAGCTCTGGAGGTCTTTCAAGCAAAACCCTTGGCGCAATTACTCTACGGGGCCGAAATCTGGACGGGAAATCATTGCCGCACACTTGAAACGGTCCAGTCTAAATTCTTAAGACAGATTCTAGCCGTTCCACCATGCGCACCAAATGCAGCCCTACGGCTGGAGACTGGCCTCCTCTCCGTCAAAACCCGAACCTGGCTAAGCACATTTAACTATTGGCTTCGCTTAAATTTAAACCCATCTGGACTACTACGTCTAGTAGCACGAGATGCACATAGAAGTCGGTGGTCCAAAGTAATGTATCAAAAACTACTTATATGTGGCCTCCAAGCACAGCATCTCCTGAAAATGGGTCTCCCCAAGGCAAAAACTATTATTGATCAGCGCATGAAGGATATTGAGCAGCAAAATAATCTGGCCTATATTAAGAAATTTAGTGCTTGGTACGCTTATCTGCCCCCCTCCCACTTTGATTTTCGGGCACCTTATTTGTCCACCTTAACCATTCCAAAACTCAGACGGGCCTTCACACTGGCCAGATTAAATATGTTACCCTCGGCTATTCTTGAGGGTAGATATCAAGAAACTTCATTCGAGAACCGGCTCTGCCCCTGTGGAGCTGGCTGCGTGGAGACTGTGTCACACGTCCTCTTGTCTTGCTCCCTATATAAAGATCTCAGGGACGAGACCATCGCGCCGCTCCTGTCTGCCATCCCGGGCCACTCTTGCGAAGCCAAGCTGTTCTCACTCCTGGCCGACCAGAACGGCTCGACAACAGAGAAGGTTGCCAAATTTGTCAAGAGAGCAATGAGATTGAGAGCTGCTACCTGAGTGACATTAGCGTCGTCGCCCAGATTCCTCTCCTAGGATTTTACTATTATTATCGTTATGTTTTGCTACTATTATTTTGTCGTCTCCTAAAATGTATTTTATATAATTGACTTTTTAGTTTTATTCTCTGTGTGTTGTATTGTTGTTTTATTGCTATGGCCGATGGCTGACGCAAATAAAGATTCTTATCTTATCTAACCTGAAGCGTATGTAACCCGAGGTACCACTGTACTATGAATTACACAAGTTCACATCACACAATTTCTCCCACACTGCTATTGACCGTGCCAAAAGTCCTCCTTGTCCTGCATTGTGGAACATCAGTGACCCACTATTTTCTGGTTCACAGCAAACATTTTCAGGCAGCATCACAGGTTGCTCCTCACTCTAAAGTAAGTTTTCTAGTCCCTAAACTGGGGTTTTCCAAACTTGGGTCTCCAGCTGTTGTTGGACTACAACTCCCATCATCCCTAGCAAGGAAGACCAGTGGTCAGGAATGATGGGAATTGTAGTCCAAAAACAGCTGAATACCCAAGTCTGGAAAAGCTTGCCCTAAACCAGGCATCCCCAACCTGCAGTCCTCCAGATGTTTTGGCCTACAACTCCCATGATTCCTAGCTAACAGAACCAATGGTCAGGGATGATGGGAATTGTAGTCCAAAACATTTGGAGAGCCAAAGGTTGGGGATGCCTGCCCTAAGCCATCTGCT
The DNA here is from genome assembly GCF_965113315.1 of Podarcis vaucheri. Taxonomy (NCBI): domain Eukaryota; kingdom Metazoa; phylum Chordata; class Lepidosauria; order Squamata; family Lacertidae; genus Podarcis; species Podarcis vaucheri. The sequence continues at coordinate 88,232,471 of NC_138759.1, read as the reverse complement.
TGCTGCCTACCCACAATTTTTCTCATAAACTACAATGCAGGCCACACATCTGGGTACTATGTTGCTGGAGACCCTATGCAAGTCAGAATAAACAATAGTGGACCAGAGGCCTGACTTGGTAAAAGGTCTTTCACATATCCATAGTAATAACCCTATTACTTAGGGTGCAAAGACTTCTGCCCATCCCCAAGAGTTTTGCCATTCTAGATAGCAACTAATATAAATGATTGAAAAAAGGTCTCTCAGACCTTCTCTCCACCCTACTGATGTAAGCAGTAATACTTGGGAGTCTAGCATGGCGAAGCCCTCCTGGAGGGGCAGTCTCTGGGCCATAAGTACTATATGAATTGTGGCTCTCATTTTCTTCCCTGTTGTGGTATTTACTGTTATAGACACCAGCCACTGGAAAGCAAGCATATATATTGGAGGGAAATAGAATGAACATTACAAAACTTTGCATAGTGCTGAGTTGTATGTGCTTTGGGGGCAGAGCCTATGAGTAGTCCACACACTATTCTAAGAGATCCCATCCAGCGGGACAGGGTCTGCCCAAGATGGAAGCAAACGTTGGTTTGTGTGGATCTCTTCAACTGAAGTCTTCCCTGACATACATGCACAATGAGCTATAGCAAGCAGATAATATACATGGAGCAACATATAAAGTTTCAGAGGTGGATTCAGTTCTCAGAACACAGCTTTCATGGGAAAGATAATTATAAACATCATGAACTGTAAGCACTGACTTTTCTGAAAGAAGAAGACATTTGCTTACAAAATTAGAATCAGAGATCATGAGTAAGAATGTGTATAGTTATCTCAGTATCATGAGTGACATGTCAGTATTGAGGGTGCCCCAAATAGTCCTTGCTATTTTAAGAATGTGATGAAATTTTAAATTTTCTCCAGCTACACTATTAAAAAAATCTATTTTTTAAAAATGGCACCTGCCATTTGGTTGGTTGGTTGGCTGGGGGGGGGATAGAAATACTTGCCCATCTACCCCACCCCACATTGGACAGCAATTAAACCAAACACATGATCTGAGTGGAGTCTTATGTATGCCTACATATGTAGCACCTAGCTTCAAAGTACAGGATTGCAGCCTGCAGCCTTAAACTGTTAGATGCCTATCTGTCTACAGAAAGTCTGTTGACTTAAGGAGTGTCCCTATCAGGATGCATACTTTAGACAACAACAACAGCAAAGCAAAAGACACCAGATGCCGTTTGATAAGGACCCCCTGTTTTTGCGTACACAGGAGGCAATTGTCTATGAAAACAAATAATAAAACACAAAACCAGGCTGCCCTCTTTCAGAACTGCTGTTCTTATTTGCAAATGTATCCAAATTTAAACCAATTAAGATGGATAATCAACTAATATTTAGTTGGTTGTCCTCAGCTATAAGCTTTTATGTGCTTCTTCACTGATTTAAAGCTGTCTGGGGCATTTGAGGCTGAAGGGGAATCCCCCCTCCCATCACACTTGTCAAAAGGTCAAGAGATAATGTAAGCAGATGGAAGGCTATTAAATCACTTTTCTCCATGCTCTCAGAAGCAATGTTTTTAAATTGTCAAGACATAATATTCAAATTATAGAAACATAGGTGTGCTTCAGACAAAACTTAAGTCTCCACTGAAATTCTAGATCAACTCATGAAGCCAGCCGTCAGCAGTACTAATGGAGCCTTCCCCAGCCTGGTGCCCTCCAGATGTTTTTGACTACAACTCTCATCAGCCCCTGCCTGCGCAGCTGATGCTGAAAGGAGTTATTGTCAAAAACATCTGGAGGGCACCAGGCTGGGGAAGGCTGCACTAGTACATGCTAGCTCTCATAGTCAGAATAATAGAAAACCATGTATGAGTAGCATAAAGGCCTGTAAAATTGTGGAAGCTATAGGTGCAGTTAGTGGTGGAGTCAATTTGCTAATGCACAAGGTCTGAACTCTGGCCCTCTCAGCATTATGCTGGACCTGGCTCCTTTATCTTAACAGTTTTTTTAAAAAAGAAGGAATAATGAAGCAGGCATACCTTACAATTCAATCTGTAGTGTTTGAAACCCAGCCTGACAGAGCCAATTCTAACATACAGAAAATTGGAGTCAATTATGAAGTGCATTATTATCATAGTAAGTGTTAATTCTGCATAATCACGAAAACCATCCTTGATTATGCTGGCTCAGGCTGAGATTCTACAAAAGTTGGAAGGCACCAGATTGGTTACCTCTCTCATACAGTAGACCAGGTGTGGTCGGAAACCTTTGACACTCCAGATGAACTACAACTCCCATCAGCCAGTTTTTTTAATTAATTTTTTATTTGCCCATTTAACAAAAAAGGGAAAATAAAAAATAAAATAAGATGAATAAATAAAAAGTAACAAAAAAAAAGCCACCACCATTTCACAATGTGAATGCAATAATGTCAATGGCCAAGGTTGATGGGAGTTGTGGTTCAGCAACACATGGTGGGCAAAAAGTTCCCCACAGCTGCTGCAGACAGTCAAAAAATGCTTTTGGCACATGACTGCCATAATATATCCAATAAATGTTTGAATTATTCTGTGCCAGAAAAGCAAAACTCAGATGTCAGATATTGTATCACTCAGTAGAAAACCACCTTCTAAATCTGAATTAATGTTCCATAGTTATGAAGGTCTAGTTGACTCGACACAACAAAATAAAATAAAGGAATGAAGCTTTAACATGGACTAGTCATAGCTCTCCTGTCAGAGAAGGTGGTAATACTGCAGCCCTCCATTGTGAATTCATCACACACACAGTCCAATATCATAGAAAATTGATTGGCTCAGCTTAACTAGTTGCATGTTGGAATTCTGGAATAAAAATCAATTTAATCTGTTCTATTTCAAATTCAAAATCATTATCTCAATTCCTAGCCCATTTCACTAGTAAGGTTAAGGCACAGGCCAAATTACACAAGGGAGCTGTATGGCAGTTACTACTTAAAGCTGCCACTGACTTGATCATTGCAATAAGAATCTCCAGTTTTATTTAGTCACATGACCAAACTACCTTCTAACAAAAAAATTCCCTCTCCAAGTTTCTGTTTATCAACATGTTTTGGACAACTGCAAGGGTGTCTTAATAACTGAAGTGGCATTGTTAGTTCTTTTAAACACCCTCAACCCAAGTCTTTAAAAAACCCAAAAACAATCCAGGGTGGGTGAGGGGCAGATTGAGGCAACAGAAATAGCCCACAGAATTCAGTACCTTGGACAGCTCAATTTAAAAAATCCATTATGAAATTAAAAATACAATCTGTATTAAGATGGAGAAGCTACAAACAGCATCATCATGGCTGTATAAATGCAAGCAGGGAAGAAAATGGTTTTTAAAAATACTAAATAGTGGTGGTGAGGAGATGGAAGGAACAAGACTGCATCCAAGACAATACACGTCTCCTATCCTAATGTAATTAAGGGATTGCAAAGCACAGCATAGGTTGTGGCCCATCAGCATTCTTCAGAGGACTGAGCATTAGGACTGTCAGTCTGAAAACAGACTTCCTGTCTGGAAGAAGCACACAATAAGCCAACAATGTGCTCTTAATATATGCAGCTTTTTTTGTTAGCTGCACTTTGATACATGACAGCCAGGCTGTCTTGTTTGGTCAGCAGGGGACATTCAGGATTGCTTTTAAGAGCTCTCTCTCTCTCTCTCTCTCTCTCTCTCAAAAGAATGTTAGGCATCCAATCAATTCCTACTCTGATCTTGTCTGTTTAGAAGATATCAGCCATAGATTATTTATTTTTAAATTCTGCATACTTAAGCAAACAAGACTAATGGCAAGCAATTTCCTTCTTTGTCTTTCTGTACATTTGCAGACATTTTAATTGGAGACTATGCATGTTTCATTTTAAAATTAGTTCTTGACTAATATTTGCCCGGCCAGATCTCAAGAAAACAGCGTGTGTCCTCATCTAAAAGGGCTCCGGAATAAGATGAACTGCAGTTCGATATCAATTCCCATTAGCAAGTCTGGGATCTCCTGCCAACACAGCCATTTAGGAAATCATCAGCCAAGGGCTAATGCACCATTGATGCTGACCGTAACCCCCCCAACACAAATTGCCATCCTTTTCTTCCCTCCTCCCTTCTTTGCCAGTCCCAATGCATTCTGCATTCCTCTTCCCATACATCTGCGGTTCTGAATGATCAAAGGATTCCAAAGCTCCGCTTCGACTCATTATTTTTATCTCTTTTAAATATACAATATAAAACAATATGTTATTGTACATTTGAGCAACATTGGCACAGACATCCTGTAAGTCAAACATTGTTCTGTTACATTCAAACACCATGAGACAGCTTGTTTTCAGCTTCGAGAATGTGCAAATGTATGTCGGTCTAAGAGGCTAGCACCCTGGACAGCTCCTAGCCTCTGCTTCAGATGGGAGGGAACTAGGTGGGGGAAAGGAGGAGGCAGGGAGAGAATGGGTCAAATAAGGGCCATTGAAGGATAGCAGCACAGCTTCCCCAGCACTTCCTTTCAGTGTTGGAAGCAGATACACACACCTCACTCTCCCCCATCCCCATCCCCACCACTGCGATGAAGGAGGGAAAGAAATGATGAAAGGCATTTGACTTTGCAGAGGTGGACAGCAGTAGTATATAACCATCATCTACTTTGTAGAACAACCACTATGGCAGAGCCATCAAACAGCAGGAAAGGGCAAAAAACATGCAGGAATTGCTTCACTGGAAAAGTAAAAGTAAAATACAAGACGGAATGCTCTGGGCTGTACTGTGATTCACAGTAGCAGCAAAGAGATCCAAAACCATGGATACACTGGTGGGGCTTCCACAGGTGAGGTCACAGCAGCTACTTTTTCCTGCAAAAGGCAGAACTTTGTCAATACGTAATGCCTAAGGTTGACCCATTAGTCTAGGAATTCTCCCCATTTGGAAGGAGGAGGAGGAGGGGAAGAACAGCCCCTCCCTCCCGGGATGCACCCACAGACCCTGAAGTGCACCCGGCTGGGACAAGGTAATAGAGAAGGGGCAAGTTCTGCTCCTGGCCAGAAGGCAACAGTACATCATGGGTCAGACACCATCCCCATCCCCCAATATTCAGGTGCTGCAGTTGTGGGAAGGGGCTGATGTAATTTTGGGTGTGGCCCACAAGATGGAGGGTGAAAAGACTGGACTCCAGCAAGTCCTCACCCACCCACCCACCCCCCAAAAGCCTGACTGGCTCGTGGAGAGCAGCACTCCACCCTGTACGATGGGGTGGGGAAAGGATATGTCCCTAGCAACTCCCCAATCCCAAAACTCCCCAGAGTTTTCCTGCCCCTGTGAAATCCTGGCTGAGAAGAGCTTGGGAGGGGAGAAGAGAGAGAGAACGAGGAGCAGTGCGTCCGGAAAGGTGGAGGGAGGAGATGGCGGGGGTCGGGTGGGGGGGTGGTCGGGCCTCTCCTAGCGGTCCAGGCTTATAGTCCAGTGTTTGTTGGAGCCGGAGTCCTTTGTCGGCGCACCCTCGCTCTCGTTCTTGAGGTCCTGGAAGACCTGCGTGAAGAAGTGCGGGTCGGCGTTGATCTGCAGCATCTTGGCGCTCAGGCCCTGGATGATCGCGAGGCAGCGGTCCCAAAAGCGCTCCTTGTCGCCCTCCACCAGAAAGGGCTTGAGCGGGTAGGAGATCTCGTTGCCCATGTAGGAGTAGGCCAGGTAGAGGCAGGTGAGAAAGGAGGCCTGCAGCTCGGCCTGGCTGCCCACCTGGTCGCCCTGCAGCGCCTCGCGGCACAGCAGGTACACGAAGACCAGGTTGGCCGGCGTGATGAAGCCCTGGTCCTGCCAGCCCTGCAGCAGCAGCGAGCGGTCCACGCTGCGGAACCAGCCGATGACCTCGCCGGGACTCAGCTCCTTGAGGCGGTAGCAGCGGCGGCACACGAAGTCCCCCAGGCAGCGGAGCAGCTCGCCCGTCGAAGCCTGCACGATCACCCGCCGCGGGGAGCCGGGGGCGGCGGCGCGGTTGCCGGGCAGCGGCGGGGGTGGTGGTGGCGGTGGCTGCTTGCCGCCCTCCTGGGCGGAGGCGGGCACGGTGGGCACCGGCACGGCCAAGGGCCCCTGCTTGGTGCCGTCGGGCTGGGACTTGCGCGCGTTCTCGCGGTTGCGCTGCTGCACCAAGGGGTCGGGCGCGCCCGCGGAGCCCGGCTTGGGCGTCACCTTCTTGGCGTTCTTCTTCTTCTTGGCCGAGGCGGCCACCAGGCGCTTCCAGGTGAGCGCCGAGATCAGCACGCCCGGCCTCTTCAGGCGGCTCTCGCCCTTGCCATGCGCCCGGCCCGGGGCCGCCTTCTCGGCCAGGACGCCGCCGCCCTTCCCCGGCGCGCTGGGCGACAGCGACAGCACCGTCCCCATCTTGGCTGCTGCTGCTGCTGCTGTGAGCGGCTGCTTGGCGCCTTTGCTCCGCCGCCCGAGCGCTTACAGCTGCTGCCCAGGCGCGCCCGGCGCACCGGCCATGGGCTGGGGCGGGACGCAGCAGTTGCGCCGGCGCCCTGAGTCGGAGCTTGCGGAGAAACCTCGAGGAGCCGCAGTGAAGCGCGCCAGGACGGACGAGGACTCGGGTCAACCGGTGCTCAGCAGCTCCCCTCTCCGCACTGGCTGCCGCACTAGCCCCGCCGCGCCCCGCCCGGCCTCTCCCCGAGCAGCCAATCCCGTGCCGCGGCTCCCCCGCCCCTTAGCCAATCGCCGCGAGGCATCGACCCCCAGGTGCCTTCCTTTCCCGCTGAGGATGAGAGAGAGAGAGAGAGAGAGAGAGAGAGAGAGAGAGAGAGAGAGAGAGAGATCCTTGTGATGATGGTAAGAACAGCTGCACTTCCCGGATCCCAATATTCAAGAGAAATAATATTGGGAAGGGGGGGCTTCCAAACAACAACAACAAAAGAGAGAGCTTGTTTCCCCCACAGTTCCTCCCGGGCCAGAGCTTAATCTGAGCCAGCTGAGCATGTGCAGAGTACCTTGTCCCTGAACACCTACTTGTTCCTATGCAAGTTTGATCAGCAAGTAGGTTTACTGCCAGGAGTGTGTTTTACAGGCGGATATAAATCCTGGTGTCTCCCTATTAGGAGAAGAACTATTAGTCTGTCTCTTTTCCTCACTCCTCCACTAACTGCTTCGAGTTGATGCTTTGTATCTCTTAGGTCTGAGGTTGGCAACTTGCGGCCAGAGGGCCCCCATGTGTCCCCGATTTCAAAAGCTTTATGCAAGTGATCAGTTCAGGCCTCTGGCAACAGCAAGTTGCCCCTTGGCCAGCAGCCAGCTGGGCAGCAAGGAAGACAGAGTGGGAGGCAAAAAGAGAAGGTGTGATGTCACCCACACACCCATGATTGGCTTCAGCTTGGCCCACAGTCAGCATGCGGCCCCTAACAGATTACCCCTGGAGATTACCCATGAGAGGTCCAGTAATGGGCCTTTCCTGCAGTGGCTCCCCGCTTGTGGAATGCTCTCCCCAGGGAGCCTTGCCTGGTGCCTTCATTACATACCTTTAGGTGCCAGGTGAAAATGTTTGTTCTTGTTTTTATTATGTATTTTGTGTTCTCATTTTGCATTTTTATGTTGTGAACCACCCTGCGACCTTCAGATGAAGGGCAGAATAGTAATTTAAATTAAATAAATAATAATAAGGCCTTCATGAGACAATGGTTGACTACCCTGGCTTAGAAGACATTTCCTAAAACAGGTATGGGGAATCTTTGGCCCTCCATGTGTTGCTTAAATACAGCTCCTATCAGCCCCAGTAAGCATACCCAATGACCAGGGTTCTCCACACCTGTCCTAAAGAATACAAGGCCTAGTACCTTGCACTGAGACCAGAAGTCAGTACAGATTAGCCAAAATGGGTATCATACAAACTTTCCACCCAGCCTCTATCATGATTGATTCCATCCCTATCATTATCTGACTGGCACCTGCAGTCTGCACTTACTGAAGCTTCCAAACTGTCTCCAAGGTGAGGCCCACACAGAACACTATACAGTAGACAATGCATGAATATTGGCAGCCTCAAAGAGCAGGGCTGGGTTCAGGAAGACAGCAAAACTGTGAAATCTAACACAAGAGGAATGTTATCGTGTCCAGAGGCAATATTCTGACCTCCCCAAGGTCGCCAAAGCTGCCCAACCACAGCAATGGTGTGCGGGTTCAATTTCAATGAACCCCAAGTCTGCCTCTCAACAGGAATTCAGAAGAACCAATGTTGCATCTGAATTGGCTGAGAAAGAAAAGCTGTATGCCATTGATGGCACTTCCCAAATGTTGGACTATCTATGCATGTCAATCATATAGACCCTTGCAGGACTCTTTATAATAAAAATCCAAGGGGGTTAAGCAGATGCCACTCTTTAAATCAGGGGTGAGATATCCTTTTTCAGTCCAAGGGTCACATTAGCTAATGGACAACCTTCAAAGGTCAGCATTTCAGTGGTGGGCATGGCCAGAACAAAAGTGGGAGGAGCAACAGGTGTAAAAGGCAGAAGTTTCCTCATACAGCGGTACCTTGGTTCTCAAACTTAATCCATTCCGGAAGTCTGTTCCAAAACCAAAGCATTCCAAAACCAAGGTGCGCTATCCCATAGAGAGTAATCCAAAATGGATTAATCCGTTCCAGACTTTTAAAAACAACCCCTAAAACAGCAATTTAACATGAATTTTACTGTCTAACAAGACCATTGATCCATAAAATGAAAGCAATAAATAATGTACTGCAGTCACACAATCAATCAATCCGTAGCTGAACTGGGTTCCACACAGTCACACAAAAAAGCTGCAAAAACAAACACACAAAGTAAATAGCAAAAACAGACAGACCTCGGTGTAACACTCAAAACAGAAGTGTGGCACTCAAATCGGAAGCATAACACTCAAAATGGAAGTGTGGCACTCAAATTGGAAGTGTAACACTCAAAATGGAGCATGTTTGGCTTCCGAAAAATGTTCGCAAACCGGAACACTTACTTCCAGATTTGCAGTGTTTGGGTTCCATGTTGTTTGAGTACCAAGGCATTTGAAAACCAAGGTACCACTGTACACACATATAAAATTGTGGTTTTATGTTGTAACCGCCCTGAGACCTACAGATATAGGACAGTATACTACTACTACTACTACTACTACTAATAATAATAATAATAATAATAATAATAACCACCACCACCACACACACACCAGATAAGCCAGAGGTGCTATCGCAGTTCAAAGATGCATTTCAGCCAGGCAAAAATGCTTGAGAAGGTCACAGGGGAGGGCTGTTGATCTGTGTAGCCTGGGGAATGGGTGTGGCTTGTGAAAAGTCCTGGGGGCCAGACAGAAAAGCCTGGAGGGCTACATCCAAATCCAGATAGGAAGGAGTAGAACTGCAGTGGAAATCAATCCCTGAACTTTCCAATCCACCAAAAGATTGCACAAAGATTTAGGGGTCAAGAGTACCAAAAGCTGCTGGGAGGTCCGGCAAGGCCAACAAGCTCAAAGTCCCATGCTGATCTCCAGTCAAGATTGCCCAGCAATGGCTGTGGCAGGAACACACTCGGATGTGTCTTGCTCACCCTGCAGCGAAGCAGCTGTAATGACTGTGGTAGATACTTGCACAGCGCCAGGCCTTTGCACAACAGCAAAAGGGTGTTTGCTGATGACCTTACAACATGTTTTGGCCTGCCTTGTGTGTTTATCCTATGCTTTACCTTCTCAGTGGCTTTAACTGAGGCTAAGGTCTATAGTGTTCACACTCATATTGTACCTTTGATGTCTGTTCCACTGCATACCCCAAGGATATTTGTTAATATTTGCTCAACAACCAATTTCTGAGAAAAAACATACAAGTCTGGGATTCATCAATCCAAGTAACAGAATTATCACTCTATCCATCTATGCTGTATACATGAGTACAGCAGTTTCTTTACCTCTTTTGCTGGAGAACATGGTAAGAAGGAAGTAGATGGTAATCATTCCCATTTCACAGGCTGAGATGTTTCACGGTGGTCTGTCTTATCACCTTCAGATTCAGGGAGACTCCCGAGATCATGGCACCTATGCAATACTGTACAAAAGGACCTATCATGGGAAAAATGAAATGCAAAGGATATGTTATTTTACTCTTCATTGGACCTACATAGGTTGGTGTGAGTGCATAGGCACCGTTGAGCTTCTCAAAACTCTTAACCAGATAAATGAAACCCATCTGATTAAAAGTGCTGTGAGAGTTTAAAAAAGAGCACACTCCTACACCAGCTTGATAATAAATAATATAATTGTACCTACTTTACACCATGTATCCTTGGGATCAACATTAGAATAAGTGAATTACTGGGGTATAGGAGAGTATACAAATATTCTAACTCATTCTTCATAAACCAGAGACGGTACTGAAGTAAAGCACTTTAGGTGAATACTAAATGTACTAAGTCTTGAACCGGTTTAAACTGGTTAAAAGAATATGTTAGCATGTTTTGTTGGCTGAGAAAAACAAGATGGAACAGCTCAGATCTTATGATAAAGTTAGCAACAAAAAGAGGAAAGGAATTTGTAGGAGAGCCTTGGATGAGGAGGGGTTGTGGCCTCACTGAGTGACCCAGAGAAGGCCCCCTGACACAAGAAAAGGAAAAGCGCATTTGCTACAGATATTACTCAATTCACAGTCAAGTGCCTCAGACAACACTTCACATTGTAGAGCCATTCCATCACCCCACCTTCATCCCACTTCTCACAAAGAGCAGTGGTGGTAAGCCTTTGTCTGAACTGTACTATTTCAAATTTTATTCACATGGTAGTTTACTACACAAACACATGAGATTCCTACAAATTAGGGAGAAGACAGGCAGACCTTCACCCTGACATCTAGATCTGCTCTTTTAACAAGGCCTATGCCTAGAGGCTCTTGCTTCAGGAAACTTATCCAGCTCACTGCCACTACTGGGACTGGGAGTTCTTTTCTCCCTTCTCCAGAAGCACCAGAATAATTCATGTATAAGCATGCTGACAACTCTCTCCCTCCCCAATTAATCCAGACACAATTTCTCCTGTTCTAGTGTTTTTCATGCTTTCACAGGTGTTTTCCATCACACTGTAATTCTGTTTCTACTTACTTTGAAGCTCCATTGAAATCAGCAGGATTTACTGCTAAGTAAATGAGAAAAGACTTCTAATTGCATTCCAAATACAAGATCATGCACAACAATTTGAATCAAGGAAACGATCACCAGTTAGGTTTCTAAACCACACAAGTTAAAGACTATTCGTGTTTTTTGAGCGGGCTTCATCAAACCAAATGTTTGGGTTTTTTTGTTCTAACTGAGTTTATGTCAGCCCCTGGCACACAGCAGACACACAAAAGTGCAGCTCCCTAAAGACTTACTAGATTTATTATGGTGTTTGCTTTCTTGATTTACACTTCACTTTATCAGGGATAAGATTGCACTATCATTTCTTGGCAGGGCCTCTTGTGCCTTTAAAAGCTGCATTCAACAGGTGCTGCTTTTTTTCTCAGACAGTCATGCTGCTGCTACTTTGTGACATGAAAAATTGCACCTCTTGAGACATATTCTTCCATATGTGGTGGATATGTAGGAAAATACAGGTATTCTGGGAGAGTATACATGCAGAACTGCAAAAAATGCTAAAGATCTCTTTCAATAAAAAACCAGAGGCCTACCTCCTGGGAATAACAGATTTGGATATTCCACAAAAGAGGAAGGGTATCTTTTTATATGCGACGGCGGCAGCAAGAGTTTTGATCGCAGCAAAATGGAAGAGTAATGAAATCCCCTCTATTCAAGATTGGATCCAAAAGCTGACAGAATATACTGAATTAGATGGTTTATCAGGAAAAATGAAAAATAAAACAGGAATTTGTTTCTAAATGGGAGGTTTTTAAAAAATATATGAAAAATAAATATAGTAGTTTAAATTCTGTTGCAGCATTCGAGGAACTTCAGTAATAGTTACAAGGTAGATATAAGAAATCAGATTTAATGAGAATAAGTTTAATTATGAAAAAAAGTGTATTGGCAATAAGTAATATGAATTTGAAGTATGGAATAGACGGGAGGTTGGGTCTTTAGTGTTAAGACCAATAGATGTTTTATTGTTTGCCAAGAATATTAAGTGTCTATGGTTATTTTTGTAATTTGTGTGTAATTCGGTATTTGTGTTTTTTGTTTGTTTGTTTTTCTTGTTGTATAAATAAAAAAACTTTTTAAAAATAAAAAAAATTGAAATTGCCTCCCCTGTAGCTCAAGACCCCCCCCCCAATACATCATACATACATCACAGAAGGGGTGGTCTACAGCAGAAATCTGAGTGTGTTGTTTTTCTCCTGTCTGCCAGGATACCATTTGACCAATATTTTGTGATGATGACTACATAATTCCTGAATCCAGGTCCTGAATCCAGGTCACAGGCTCACCCTATTCATACACAGACACACCCTTAAGACAGGATTTGTGAACAAAGAGACAGTGGGGAGGCTTTTCCATTTCCTTCCTCCTTGCAGAGAAATATTTGAGGTGACTGAGTCAAAATGGCTTTAGACTGTTTTGCTGTACTGTATCCAGACATGTGGTTTATATATTTATGTATGTGTTTGCCTTGTACAGTTATGAACATTTATTTTTTATATATAAGACCTTAAAATTCCTATAACAGGGTGGTTAGTCAACTAATGTGTTCTGTCAGTGCCTCCCTCTCTTCTCCCTGTGAATGCCCCACACCCTACCCAAATCTGCTGCAAAGGGCTGGGGAAACCCCCAGAGCATATTTGGGTGGTGGGGGAAGGAGGTGAGAACATTCCATTGCAAACAGAAAACCTTTTGCTGATGGAATGTTCGCAGAGTGCTGCTACACTTGGTACAATCCCTGGAACCCACCAACACAGGTTCCCCATCCTTGTTTTAGTCAGTGGTAGAGCACAAAGAATGAGCCCAGCCCATTCTACAGACAGAGATTGCAGACAGACAGAGAGACAGAGAGATAGACAGACAGACATTCTCTCTCCTGCAGTCTGAAGAGAAACAGTCCATTCTTCCACTTCAGGACTGTTGCACCTCATCCTCTCCAGATTTTACAGCGTGTGCTACTGGCGACTCACTTCTGGTCACTAGCCTAGTTTCTGTGCTTAGCTTACTTACAACTTCCCTGCTTTGGAGATTTTACTTCCATCTTTTATGCTCTTCTATGGCAGATGGGGGAGTGGTAAACCAGGATAAAGCTCATAGTTGACATTTGAAGAATTCTGCCAGTGGATATGGTTTGGATAAGCACTCCACTACCGCTGCTGCTTAGCATTTCTGAAGCTTTAGCTGAGTGCTGTATGCTGTGCTACAAAACACAGAAGTGTTGGTGTCACCCCATGGCTTGCAATTTACACAAGAAAGACAGGGCAGTGAGGGGTGGACCAGTGAGGAAGGCCTGTGGGTATGGAGGATCAAGCCAAGTGAAGCCAGGGGCTTCACAAAAGCCTGCCCTGGAGCTTTTTTCCTCCTCAGTGTTCCTGCTTGGAATTGTAGAGGTGTGTGTGTGTGCGCGCGTGTGTACGTGCATGTGTATCAGAGACAGAGCGAGAGAAGCATCTGCAAAATGCACTGCAGAGCCCTAGAGATAAGCTATTTCTGTGCTTCCCCTGGTGTGCTCAGCCCTAGAAGCCACTGATGTGTATGTTATGAAGGGCAGCTCGAAGAAAAGGGAGCATGGGGAATGGGAAGGCAACCAAGCTGTACCTCTGGGTGGCAACCAGCATGAAGCGGAGGAGCAAGACTTTCAGATGCAAGAGAAGGATGATTGAATTCTTGCCTGCAGCGCCAACATACAGTATGCACAGGAGGGGACAGTGTGTTGGCACAGAGGCCGTGTCTCCCAGCCTTTGCCTTGTTGTTGTTGTTTAGTCGTTTAGTCGTGTCCGACTCTTCGTGACCCCATGGACCAGAGCACGCCAGCCTTTGCCTAGTGACCAACAATTAGCTTTCAAGGGTGTTTGTTTCTCCAGCTAAGGGAATACCTTCCACATTGTCAGGACCAAAAAGTCTGAGTCTCTTTGCACCTCACATGGAAGCCAGAGGCTGTTGGAATGAATAATGCACCTTCTTTCTCTGCTTTCAGTGTCTCATGCAAAGGGAGACTTTGTGAAGGGAGAATCCATGTGCTCTTGTTGTGGATATATATCTCCCTCCATGTGTACATATGTAAATGTGAAAGTTATCCCTTTGCACCAGGCGCCAGAAGGGTGAAACGGGGAGTGTGGCTCACTTGCACATCCCTTGCTTCGGCCTCACATGTGAGGCCACTTGCAGACACCCACAGGAGCAAAGTGGTCCATGAGATAAAGATCAGCTTAACTCCTGCCACCCCTATGTCAAGTTGCATAGTTACTAGTCACAATGATTATATTCTATCTAGATTGACAGAGGCAATATGTCTCGGAAAGCTTATTTTTAACAGGTAAATTTGTTTGATTGATTGATTGATTGATTGAAGCAAGTGAGTTTGCCAAATGACTGCATAGTCCTCTTTGAGGGGGCATGGGGAAAGAGGAAATCTGCTTCATCCATCCATATACTCTCCAAAATTACAAACCTTATTGTAGCCTTCATAGGTATTGCTCTTAGAAGCTTGTGGGATGCTGATTTGGTTAAGACTGGGGGAACTCAGGATGTGAGGCTTGAGGGTTTCAAAACTCCCCCCAAACACACCTCATTTCCTGTATTCAAGCATTTGTCCACTTTCAAAGCTTAATTTTCTTCCCTGTCAATATTTCAGTGGCTTGAACTACCGGTAACTGCTACTTTCTCTTTGGAGCCCTCTAGTGTCCATGAGGCTTTATGGCTTTAGGCACTTTCCCCATGAAATTATTACCGTAATATCCTTCAATTCCTATCATCCCTGACTGTTAAAACACCTGCAGCATGTTAGCCCCCTTGCAAAATTTAAGTGCCTTACCACACTACCTGTGCTATCGATGGCTACCAGCTTTCACTCTTGTAGGCAGTATGCCCCTGAATGCCAGTGGCTGGGCATCACAAGTGAGGAGAGTGCTGTTGCACACAAGTTTTCTTGCGAGCTTTTCATAGGCACTGTGAACACAGAGTACTGGAGAAGATGGACCACTGGCGTGATTCAGTAGGGCTTCTCTTATGTCACAGTACTGCTCTATGGATGGAGAAAGAATGATGGTGTCAGCACACCTAAAGACATCAACTCCCAGACTATTACTCTTCACAGTATCTGACGCTGCTCTGCTTATTATCCTGCACTCCCAGTTTTCTCCTTGCCTACTCAAAGCACCAATTATGCTAAATGTACCAGCATTAGTTCCTGTGTTTCCATCAGGGCTTATCCATATTTGAGCATTATTTAGTTGTTAATCCTTGCTTTCTCAATTAGAATTCAACCGGAGTAATCCAAACCTGCACGTACTTGAATTTATATATGAGGCACAACTTTGGTCTTTCCCGTTCATAACAGTAGGAGTTCCCTTTTGTGTTTGCCCCAGCCTTCTGTTATGTTGGTTCTGTTATGCCAGTTAAGTGCCAACAGGGCATGCATGCAGCTAGCTGCTTGCACACATTTTAAATAAACAAATCCCATACAAAAAGTGTGGAAAAGGCCATTGTAAAATTGCTTGCAGTTTTCTATTTTTTTTCAAATCTGAGCGATCAAACGGGGGAGGGGGACCTTCACTCAAGAGCACACCAAAAATAGTTACATGAGCTCTGCCAAAAAAGAAATGAAAGCATTGAGGAAGTATTGGTCATGTAAGGGGAATAGAAGAGCAACAACTGATCCACCCACACAAAAGCACAGAAATAAACTGTCTGCTACCCCTGGTGGAGTGGTTTGAAGCTTGATTTCCCCCCGTTTATTGAATTATCCCTGTACTGAGTAAGCCCAAATTTACAGGGGAAAGCATTAAAATTTGTGTTTTTTGAGGGTACTGTCATGTGGACTACACAAATTAATCATCAATCTGTTTGACAAGATTGTATGACTGACTAAGGAACTAAAGACCTCACCCACTACCCATTGCTTTATCTTCAGCTAATACTTAAGGTGAAGATATCGTAGGGTCCATGTTTTCTTTCCTGCTTTTAATTAGCTATTTAGTTTTCTGACTGATGTGCTTCGACTCCATATCCTTAACCAACAAATGTATGTTTTCTGATTGACAAACCATTAAGATAAATGCATATCTGATAAGTAATCTTACCCATTTTGCTTTCCCTTTTTTATCTCACTCTTAATTGCTTTGTGTGATAAAGATCTAGTTACATCATGCGATTAAGAGTGAGTTATTAATTTTACTCTAGAACATTTTCATGTGTCTTCTGTTACTATAGCAAGCACTATCAAAGTTGTTGCGCACTGTATAATTTTGGATTAGGCATGGATGACCTGTCTGTTTTGGGTGGTGTTATAGCCCACCTTTTCCTCAAGGAGCTCAGGGTTATCCCTGCTCCTCATTTTATCACCACAACAACCGTGTAAAGCAGGTTAGGCTGAGAGGCAGTGACTGGCCCAAGGTCACCTAATGGAATAGAATGGTGGCCCTTTGGAAGTGTTTCTCTTTAGCACAAGGCAGGGCACCTGATCTTTGTGAACCCCTCTTACTTAATGCATCCCCACTGTACTCCCTAAAAGCATTTCCGGAGGATTTGGAGATCCTCTGGAACAGTATGGTCTGTGGCACAGAGCACTGAAATTGGTAGGAGATTTGCACACCTAACCCATCAGCCTCACCTTGCACACCTAACCCATCAGGGCTTATTTCTGATTAAAGCTGCCTAGGAAGGAAATTCTTTTTTTATAATTTCTATTGAAATACTTTCTTGGTTTACGAAAGTACATGCATTCTCTCGTTTTTTCAGGTTGTAAAATCTTTTCTACAGATCAGTTACATTTGATATGATAACTTAGTGTTGTGTACAGTAGAAGGTCGGGGAAGAAGAGAGTGAGGGAGAGGAGGGGGCTTGTGGTGAAACTGATATTCTTTTACATAGTGTATGTGTGGGGTTTTGTGTCAGCGTCAATTGGATAGGTTCTCTTTCTATTCGCTTATTACATTTCCCAGGAAGGAAATTCTAATTAGAGGTAAGCATGGTGAAAAATGAAGCAGGGCAGTTTTCACTCTGGATTAGTTAATCCAAAATAGTTTTGTCTGTGGTTTTACCTGTCATAGCCTCTAAGTCTGCCAACTGTCGGTATGTGGCAGTGAGGATTACTCTTGAGGAAGTGCCAGGGACTGAGCCTGAGTCTTTCTGCATTCTCTACCACAGAGCTAAGGCCCTTCCCCAATAGAGTGGCGCCCTCTGCTGCACTCTAGAGCCAGTGTGGTGTAGTGGTTAAGAGCGGTAGACTCCTAATCTGGGGAACCGGGTTCGCGTCTCTGCTCCTCCACATGCAGCTGCTGGGTGACCTTGGGCCAGTCACACTTCTCTGAAGTCTCTCAGCCCCACTCACCTCACAGAGTGTTTGTTGTGGGGGAGGAAGGGAAGGGAGAATGTTAGCCGCTTTGAGACTCCTTAAAGGGAGTGAAAGGCGGGATATCAAATCCAAACTCTTCTTCTTCTTCTTCACATGAGGACAGCCAGCTTGCTTGAGGAGTAGTTTGCATGGCACATACATACAGCTCTGTCCATGAACCCCCCCCCCCAACTGCTCCCTGCCCCTCAGCACCTGCCTCAGTTCTGCCTAATGGTAGTAGTAAGGTCTCACCTTGCAGTCATAGGTTCCTGGGCTATTTGTCTACTCCTGTCACGCTGAGTGTGTTTGCAAAGCTCCTGATTCATCTGGGCTCCCTCGTCTTCAGGCTAACTACCGGTATATACCAGTACTTGTAAAATCCAATATGTTCAACAGGTGGCGCTGCATCCTCACCATTATTCACACTGAAAAGCTAACACAGAAGCAGCCTTCTGTAGTTATTGCCTAGGTAGTTTATCTCATAGCAACCTTTTCTGCATCTCTTGGGGGCAATTTAAAAGAACTCGATAAGTAGTCAGATCCCTCAGCAACTACTCTGTTCTTCTGCAGGGCAAACAAATGGCACCGTAATGTGGAAACGTTGACTACCTGGAAGATCAGGGATAGCAAATGCAGTGTCCTCCAGAGATGCTTTGGACTACATGTCTCATTGGCTATGCTGGCTGGGGCTAATGGGAGTTGTAGTTCACAATGTCTGAAGGACACCATGTTGTCTACCCCTGCTGAAGGTATTACAGACTCATAGTGTTGAAAGGGACCCCAAGGGTCATCTAGTCCAACCCCCTGCAATCCAGCCAGATGGGTGGGGTATGAGTATGATGATGAAGAAGATATACAGAATATTCAGGGATATACAGAATTCTTGAATAGACATGGAAGCCAACCAAACTTAATCATTAAATAGTACTAGTTAATATTACAGTGGTACCTCAGGTTACATACGCTTCAGGTTACAGACTCCGCTAACCCAGAAATAGTACCTCAGGTTAAGAACTTTGCTTCAGGATGAGAACAGAAGTTCTGGAGGCCTGGCAGCAGCAGGAGGCCCCATTAGCTAAAGTGGTGCTTCAGGTTAAGAACAGTTTCAGGTTAAGTACGGACCTCCAGAACGAATTAAGTACTTAACCTGAGGTACCACTGTATTCAATTTTTTAAAATTTGTAATAACCATAGAAATATCTTAATGTTAATGTATTAAAATAAACCTAAACACTTGCTGTAGCATGGATATATGGGTATATTTGTGAAGACCTAGTTAAAGTGGATGGGGTTTGCTTAAAATGGCATCCGGCTAAAAGCCAAGCCTTTTTGGCAAAAGTATGTTAGTATTCTTTAGTTACTGTGGATGCATGTTTCCTGAATGGGCATCTTTCACCCTACAGGGATGGGGCCTGCGACAATATGTACCGAGCTGAGAAGTAAAACCATTGGCAGAGTTTAAAGGACAAAAAGGAGACAGAGGGAGGGTGTGAAGAGAGACAAGGGTAGAACATCAGGCTTTGTTACTTCTCTGCATGAGACTTGGGAGCTTGTCTTCCTCTATGTATGTATACTCTACAAATGAAGCAAACATTACAAAGCTCCTTAAGTCTCCAGTGCCCTCTCAACCAAAGGAAACTAAATCCAGAAGCACTCACATGTGTGCCATGTAGTGGTTAGAATGTCAGACTAGGACTGGGTTCAAATCCTCACTCAGCCATGGGCCTTCAGCCATTCACATATTAACCTACCTCGCAGGGATGTTGTGAGGACCAAATAGGGGTGGGGAGCCATGTATGGTCTCCTGAACTGCTCAGAGGAAGGGTAGGGTTAAAATGTAATACATAAGTAATAACCATGAATTTTTCACTGCCAAGGGAAGCGGGGTGAGCATGTGTCTGCCTATCTTCTGCTCCCATGAACATGCCCATGACCAGCAATCTTTCCATCCATCCATTTAGAGGACTAATTCCCAAGGACTGCACCAAGACACATTAGCATGCCATGGAAGAACTCCTGGTATCTAGTTAGTAATACATACATTGAACCATGAAACGCTCCCACTCTCCCCCCCCCCCTCTCTTTGGACTCACCTCCTTCCGGTCACCTCAGCTTTGGAACTGAATAGCTTTGCTGCATCTCTGCATCAGGTTCAGCTGATCTTGCAGAGCTGCAACAGAATTACCTGTCCATGAAGAACTAACTCACCAAGACTCACCCACAGACATAGGAACTGGCATCTTATGAAGGTGAATGGCTGTTATTTTTGCACTCTAAAAGTGAAAAAGTAGGTGTGTGTGTGTGTATCTAATTTGGGAAACGGAAGTTTTTGGATAAGAGCCAAGCCAAGCTCCACAGTTCTGATTCTTGCCACCAGAGGGGGATACTAAATCTACAACCAATCCACAACGCTTTTTGTATGTTCTGTTATTGTATGCTCGTCTCTGGTTGTCCATGTATCTCTTCCCTTCTAGAATGGAGAAAAGCTACCAAGTTTTCCTTGTGCTTGTTATATGAAGGGGACCATGAATTGCCCCAATTCTGCTGCTCCTTCTGAGATCAGGGAACATCCAATCTATGCCAGCACACGGCATAGCAGTGATAAAATTATGGGCCCTGGGGTGTTCTTGGATCCAACGGAGCAAGGCAGGAAAAAATAACAGTAACTGCATGTGTGAACAAAAACAGAAAGACCAGCTTAGGCAGCACCTACGGTACCTTTTAGGCCCTTCAGGTGTTTACACCCATTTCCCCCCTTCTTGACTCATTCACAGGAATAATCAGCTGAGGTGCCTAATGATGGGGAAAGGGCTCTGTGAAAGTCTGACTTGCTGTTCATATTGTGGGACAGGGAATCATTAAAGAGCTCTGGGAGAAAATGGCTACAGGGCATAAATGGGGGAGGGGTGTTTTGGGGATCCATGGCTGTGCTTGGGTCCAGCTGGGAAGTCTTTGGGTGAGTGTTGATTTTCGACCCCAGCCTCTTCCCCGGTTTTTCTACATACATGCACCAGGGAGAATCAAGAGTCCTTGGAAAGGGCTAGACAGAACCAGCCCCTTCTAATATGCTACAGGAGCTGCTGGTGTCAGCATTTCCCAGTTAGAGTCCACAGCAGGTATGGGAAATAGTGTGCTCGATATGTTGTTGGACTTCAACTCCCATCAGCCCTAGCCAGCACAGCCAATAGTCAGGGATAGTGGGAGTTGTACTCCAATACCTCCTGGAGACCCAGAGCTTCTCCACTTCTGGTTTAGAGGGCATTTTACTGCTGGCATCGACAGCAAGGCTGCTACCTTCAGACAGCTGGGCAGGAAATAATTGCCACTTGTTCAGAGATTATTGGCCAGAACATGGAGGGGAATAAAAAGAGGAATCTGTCATTGCAAGGAATATTAAACACTGTGGAGAAGGAGGAAGGGGAGTGGGTGGAGAGAGTTTTATCGCCTCCGTTTTGGAACTGCCTTCAAAGGCCAGTTAGTTCTAGTTCAGTACTACTTTTCACTGAATGGAACTGATTGCTGGGAAGAAAGTTCTGGGATTTGGCCAGGAAATACCTTTGTTTGGATGGTAATATCGGGCTGTGAGTTATCCTGAGTCCGGTGTTGCACTTCCAACAGCAGCCATTTCTAGCTGTCTTAGAGGAAGAGCAGAGCAGCACAGTGCAACAACAGGAGCAGAGAAGACAACTGATGATTCACTATCACCATGAAGTAGTTAATGCTGAGGAACACTTTAACCTGTGTGTACAAAGCAGGCCCCTCAACACACACACACACACACACACACACACACACACACACACACCAAGCGTTCCAGCCAGCCCAGTGTATGTCAGCTCCAGAAATGACAGGTACAATATTTTAGTAATCCCACATCATATGCACACTCTCAAATCTACTGATCAGGTCTCTTTGTATACAAGACATTCACCGCACCCCCCTTGCTCTTCCCTTACTCATCATGGCACAGAAGGTCTTTGTTTTGCCTGTCTGTTATCAAGGAGACCTGCCATCTCCTCCTTCAGCGAGATGGTTGGTGGGGGCACAGGTGGAGAACTAGTGGAGGCCCAGGGCTGAGAACCATAAAACAACCGGGGCGCAGCTGGGAACAGAGGAGTGAACAGAGAGAGGGAGGGAGGGAGAACGAGAGCAAGATAAGATAGAGAGAGAAATGCAAACTATGTCATGGGAAGAGATGGAGGGTGCATGTGGAAAGCTGCCGTAGGCCCATGGGAAAGGAACTCGGGTCCATGGGCTGCCTCCTCCCCCAGCCCCTGGCATCAAAGCCTCCTTGCCTATCAGTGGGAGAGCTGCCCGCCCGTCACCCACACACCTGCAGCTTAAGTGGGGGCTGGGACCAGACAGAATGTTGCTCTGTCACACAGAGGGGGAGCCGGACTAAGTCACCTCCCCCACCCCAGTTTCTGTCTGTGGCTGCCAGAGGAATGTGACACCCGCCCCGAGACCAGACCCACTGGCCTGACACAAAGAGCCAAGGCAGCAGCAATTTTGCACCACCACCCATCCCAGCCTGAGAATTTAAACAGATACCCAGAATCTGTTTGCAGTGCTACAACATTGCATATCAAATATATACCAGAGCACCCTGAAGCATATGCAGAGAGACAGCTGGGCCATACACACATAATATTGGTGGGCAGGAGGCAGGGAAAGAAGCTCCTTAAATCTCTCTCCACTTACCTATCTCAAATCTACCTACCTATCTATCTACCCAACTATCTACCCATGGGCGTAGCCAGGGGGCAGGAAGGCAGCTGCTCCCCCAATCAAGTAAATAAATAAAAATAGTTAAGTATTTTTCAGTTAACTGACCAATCATATTGCAGACAGCTCAGTTCTGCCCTCCCCCCACAACATAAATCCTGGCTATGCCCATTTATCTACCTATTATATTTATATCCCGCCTGTCTTCCAAGGAGCTTAATATGATATGTATCATTCTCCCCCTCTCCATTTTATCCTCAAAATAACCCCACGAGTTTGTTAAGCTCAGAGGCTGTGTCTGACCCAAGGGCCCCCAGTGAGCTTCATGGCCAAGTAGGGACTTGAACTTTGGTCCCACAGCATCCCTTCCAATTCTCCTGAGGAATGGCAGCATTCCTCTTCTATGCTACATTTTAAGGATGCAAGCCTAACCTGTGTATCTGGGAGTTAAGCCCCACTGAGCTTCTGAGACAGGTACGAGATGGTGCTGTAAGCCAGTAATGCTTACCTGGATATTGCCAAAGGCCAGAGAGTATTTTAATAAAATCTCATCAGCCGGTCAAAACAAAGGAGAATCTAATCCCAGAGGAATAGGAAATTCAGTCCCTGGAGTGAAGAACAGTGGAACAGCCTTTGCCAGCCTAGTGCTTGGCTGTGACATATGGCCATCGTAGTCCGAAACATCTGGAGGGACCAGTTTGGTGAAAGCTGATGGAGCCTCAGAGCTCATTTTAATGTTGCTGCTGGGTACCACCCCAGAATCTGCCACCAGGAGGCAGGCTTGTTCTTCTCTGGCTTCTTTATTCCCTTCTCCTTTTGGAAGCTGGCTGGTTCCTTTTTGTTAAAGCCCATGCTTGAAAGATTAGAGCATGCCAGCATATGGCATGAAAGCGACCACTTGCACAGATAACCTGGGATGTGGACTAAGCTTTTTGCCCAATCTAGTTCACAGTTGGCCTGCCCAGTGCCACGAACTGGACTCATCCACTTCAGCCCCGACTGGGCCAGGCGAGCTGGGGTAGCACTTCCAGAGACCACCTTCTGCACAGGAACAGGTCAAAGTGCTGTGGACCGCAGCTTAGAGTTGTGCGCACCGGATTCACTCCAACAAGAAAACCGCCCCCTCCTCTCTGGAGAATCAGCAGAGAACATCAGCAGATTCTTGGATATGGGAGGGGTGAAATCTGTGTCTGTTCAAGAGTGGAGAGCAGCAAACCCAGCAGAAATCATCCATGAGCAAATGCAACATCCTTGGAATACAGTGACAATCTAATTGCTCCATTCCCAATGCACTAGGGAAGGGGCTGCCCAAAAGGGGCTGGGAGAATGATGAGACAAAATATAATGCAAATGGGCTCAATCCGGGGGTGGAGGTAGTGTCATTTGGCTTACCATGGGATGGCTGCCAGACATATCACATTGGTGTGATTGCTTCTGGCAACTGAAGCTAACAATTTTGCTGGAACAAAAATTTTCCTGTGGGTGATCCAAACCAATCAGAGATCATGTAATGAGCAGAACAGCATCAGAACACTACACTGGTCTGTCTCTCACTTCTGCCATGGAGCTCATTTGGTGGCCTTGAGCAAGAATTTCCCCTTCAGCCTCTGCCCCCCTCTGCAACACAGAAATAATACTACTACCTTACAGGGATAGGTTGTAAAGATTAAAAGAAAATGTAATCCCAGCACTTTGAACACTTATCAAAGCACTATATATGTAAATGCTTATTTAGTATTACATCTGACATTATGATGTTCTTCGACACCAGTAAATAAAATCATGGGAGTAAAAGCAACCAATTGGATTCGGCTGTATATGCTGGCATCAGTATTGGAAAATGATAGCAATTTTAACCAAAAAGCAAACATTTTTGCATAGTGTCAAAAAAGAAAGCATTTTCCAGCAATGCCAAAAATGATTGCAAAAAGTGATGAGTAACTTTAGTTCAGTGCTGTCCTTAATGAAGTGCTGCTTACTTCTAGATAAGTTTACATCAGACCTGGATGTGAAAGTTTTCCTAGCTGATTCTACGAACACATTTCAGTCTGGATTGTGTCACCCCTGAGGGCTATTAATGCAGGACAGAAAGTGGAATGAACTGTCTAGCCAATGTAAGTGTTCCATTTGAATTCCAGATGTAGGAAACCTCCCCACAAAAAGAAAGAGGCAAACATACTTTCTGAAAAATAGCATTAGCAAGTACCAGGTTAACCTGAAATGTGGATCCATCAGAAGTTCAAACAGAATGAAACACACAAACTGGGTCTGCCTCCTAGTGGGTCTCTTTCTTACCTGCTCAGAGATCCACATGCTTTCACTTATTCTCTTGGTCATCAAAATGACTGCTCAAAGGGATTGCCTTAATCCTCATCTAGATGATAGTTTAAGAAAATTACAAAGCTAAAACAAAGGAACCTCCCTGGTTGGTTGGTTGGTTGGTTGGTTAGTTAGTTGGTGGGTGGGTTGGATGCTTTGTGATGTCATTGTTGCTACATGTCCACACAAGTGAAAATGTCCCTTGCTGGCAGAAGAGCATGGAAAGGTAAGAGAGGTAACATCTTGAGTCTAGCAGGGTCACCAAAGCAGCTCATCTGAAAAGAAAGACTCTCTACAGCCCTGGTTACAGTAGTGGTGGAAAGACACACCCTTGCTAAAGCATTTGGCAACTCTTTGCTGGTTGGTGGGAAAACATTGATGCTTTGTGAAGTCACCACTGCTGTTATGTGTCCACATAAGTGAGAAGACCACCTGGAGGTAGGAAGAGCATGGAAGATTAAGAGGAGCCAACATCCCAAGTCTGGCCGGGTCATCCAAGCTGCTCAGCTGGAAGAAGAACACTGCACAGCTCTTGATCCATTTCTACTTGTAACTAACAAAGATGGCACAGGAAGTAGACTGGCTCAGCAGCCAGGCTGGTGTGTGCAAGATAAACCTCTACAGCCCTGCTACACATAAAGACCAGGAACGTAAAGTGATTTGCTTTGTCGACGTCGCCAACCTGAACTCAAAGGAGAGAGATGGAGCTACTGGTCGATCCAAGAACATCTCTGACCCTGACAATGAGCTGGACTTGGCGAATATGGAAGAGAGGGAGGTCATCATAATCAAGGACAATGAGCAAAACAGCTGCTTTAATACTGAGGGAGCAGTTTGCCTTTTCAAGCAAGGATCCATTGATGATGACAATGTTGTCAGCTGGCTCAACAATGACCTCCAGAAATATGCAGTTGGATTCCAGCATGCGCTGACATCCTTAAGAAAGCCTCGCAATACTAAGGTACTTGACTTGGCATCCAGGAACAACAACAACACTTCTTCCAGTGCCGGTAGTGAGGGAGGGAACTCAGATGACATTGCCTATTACGCCAATAAGCTCTGCAACTTAGTTGTTGAAATGACACGCAAGGAGATCAAGGAGAAATGGGAAAGCTCAGGGAAATGCACCCGCCATATCATTAGCCCCCACAGCAACAGGAACAAGGTGAATATCGCTGAGAATATGGAACGATGCAAGACACCTCCAGAAACCAAGAGGGACGACCCATTTTCAGGTGACATGGCAAACCACAATGACTTCAAGCAACATGAAGCCATGTATATGGACAAAGAAAGGAAAGCAGACGACATGACTTCCATAAGCAAAGGGATGATGGTGTATGCAAATCAGGTTGCTTCAGACATGATGCTGTCTTTCCTGAAGACCATGAGAGTCCAGAAAGGTAGGCACCCTCCGCCAGCATGTGCCGTTTTGAAAGAGGTACTTATGAAGCACACCAAGGAAATCGTATCAGACTTAATAGACTCCTCCATGAAAAACCTGCACAACATCACAGGGGCACTCATGACAGACTCTGATTTTGTTTGTGGACTGAAGAGGAACCTTTACAAGGCTGGAACCCAGAAGACCGCGGAGGTTTTGGAAGTCATGGTGAAGCGCTTGTTTAAACTCATCTTGGGAGATGATAAGCAGTACAGAGCTCAAAACTTCACCTTTGCAACCTATAAAGCAGGGGGGGCCCGGGGCCATTGCAGTCAGGGCATGCAGTTTGCGTCCATGAAAAGGGAGTCTTGTGACTATGGAAAGGAAAGAGCAGGTGGCCCATGCCCAAGGAAACATTTCCCAGCAGGAAGCAAGGTGCCGGACAAGCAATCCCTGGATCTGTATGCCAGAGAGCTTCTGGTAACAGCATTGCAGCAGATACAGCAGCACCTGCTGGAAAAGAACAAAGACTGTAGACCTCGTGAATGCAACACCTCCTCATATGGCTACATTCCCCGTGACTATGATAGGGCGGAGGGGAGCTGTGGCCCAAAATTCTCACACAGGTCATGCGACAGAAAAGCAGACCCCTGCCATTCGGACAGCCTGAAAGATAAAGGACACCTCCTAATGTCCATGGTCCAGAAGATTTTGGACGAGGCTGGCTTAAATCTAGATGAGAACTGCGGGGACAAAAACAGGGGATAGGAGCAGAGGCCTTGGTGGGGACGGAGCTTCCCAAACCAGAACCAACATAGAAACATCAAATGCATATGACAATATGGAGCAAGATGGATTCAAGCACATTTATCGACCAACTGATGGAATCTGTGATGAAGATGATCTCTCTTTTCATAACTAAAGGCATTTGCTCTGGTATTAGCTAATTAGATACCATCATCACAGCCCCACTGCAAGCAGCAGTGGCATGAATTCAAACTGGTTGATAAAACGGTAGCTGGGCAAGATCATCGATTAAAAGCAAACATTAAAAAGTCAGAAGAGGAGAGAGGCCCTGTTATTAATTCCCTCACCCAAGCTTAACAAAAGTAGACCGGTAACAGCTAGTTACCAGGTGTTACCCAAAGAAACAATAGTGACTAACAGGACTTCTTCTGGTAGGTGGGACAGGGTTAGAAAGTACACCACCATCCTCTTCTCGATCCTGCACATCTTAGGAAGGCCCCTGTTTTCAGCTAGCCCTTCTCAGCTTATCAAAAGCGCATTTGGATTAAATCTACCAGAAACCCAATCAGGTCAATGTTTTGTTTTGCATTAGAGTTTGAAATGCTACCCTTAAACATGGCAGCAGCCCTTGCAAAACTTGGTGCCTTCCAGATGTTTTGGACTACAACTCCCAATAGTTGCTGGCTGGGGCTAATGGAAGTTGTGGTTCAAAACAGAGGGCACCAGGGTTGGTAAAGTTTGCATGAGAGGAGCTCTGAACATATGGGAGATCAGTTAGGGCCCCTTCTGCCCTCCCTCACTTCTAACACTAACATCCATTTAGCCAGATGATGCTCTTTCCTTCATGGTCTCTCCTTTGTGGCTGGAATTTTGATGAACCACAGACATGTCTGAGATCTGTGCCGGGACACACACACCACAGCTGCGGGGGGGGGGGAGTAGATGTAGGAGCCCCTGCAGAAGCAGCTCCTACAGAGTTTCACGTGTGAAGAGCATAGCAGCCACTGGCATAAAAAAGTGTGCCCCCTAGAATGCCAATGAGCTCATTGCAGCAAGAATTCTGGTGCACAAAGACCTAAGAAAGTGCCAAGTACATGGATGTGTGTGAATTATAATCAAATGTCATTCAGTGTCAAAGCCTAAAGCGATCACTTGAAAGTCAAGGGCAGATCCACACTGTACATGTGAAACACATTCAATGCACATTTAAAGCCCATGACACACACACCCCCAAGAATCCTGGGGACTGTAGTTTGTTACGGGTGCATGGAATTGTAGCTCTGTGCGGGGGGGAGGGAACTACAGGGAAATGGGAAATACTCCTATCTCTTTAAGTTTTTTCTTTTGAACTTTAAAGCTGTCGCCTAAAGTAAATGGGGGAAGGGGCTCTAATTTTATGGGGTGGGCTCTGATTTTGTTTGGAGCAGCAGTGCTGGGGAGTTTAATGCTCCTGCCCTTTCCCAGATCTAAACTGCCCCTCCCATATCTGCTTCACATTTAGTTTCACAGTGGGGGGAAATGCAAATGCAATGCAGGCACCTGTATCCTCACACTGCACTTATTTTGGCCCTGAGATGCACACACCATCTATAAATCAGTGTATCACATTCCCTGTGCTACTCATATACATCATAAACACTGCCTCCTACTCATTAAAGAGTTCCAAGGATTCCTTTGTAGACAAACAGAAGGGACTAACTGGGCTGATTGATTCTCTTAATATTTTGTCTTTCAAAGCACTAGTGATTTATTTTCCCCTAATTTAATTAGGAAACAAACTCCCAGAATTCACTGCATCAGCACGTGATGTATCCTGTTCTCCAAGACTTCTGGGGAGCACTGGAGATTTGACAGAGACTTCCTTTTTGTGTCATCCTCTTGCTTTGGGGGGCTGGAGAAGATTTTAATGTTTCAATCTCAATTGAGGATTCTGCGTTGATGAATACACATATTTATACAGTCCCTGTAGTGGTCAGAAGAAAAGTCATCACTTATGTCAATTTCCACTTATATGACACAGCACAATTTGGAATGGGGGGAAAATATATGTAAACAAAACAGGTTGGCATAAGTCAGTGTGCGGAAACCGTTTTCCTAAACAGCAACTGACTATCTTCCTAGAGCACCTATCTCATGAACCATGGCATCTGCATCCACAAAATGTATGACAAACTATAAGCATTGAGGTGTAACAAAGTCAATGGTAACACTTCCAAAGTTACCAACAAATAAACTTTTGGAAGTTCTACAGCAAAGTATCAAAACAGCTTGGTGCCTTCATTATATATCTTTAGGCACCAGGCGGAAACATTTCAACCAGGCATTCAGCTGATTAACATTCTCTGGATTTTTAAATTGTTTGTGGAATGGAGTTTTTGTTTTTATTATGTTTTGTATTCTCATTTTGTATTTTTCTGTTGTGAATAGCCCTGAGATCTTCGGCTGAAGGGTGGTGTACTACTACTACTACTAATAATAATAATAATAACAATAATTACAATGAGTATGAAAGGGTGAACTAAGAGCAATGAACCTGGATGAGAGACTGGTCAGTGCAGGGAAGGAAGCAGCCTCCTCCTGGCTGGAAGCCCATATCCAAAGGGCCAGTGACTCAGGGCAGGAGGGAGGGACTAAGTGAGAGGCTGGAAGGGGTGGCACTGTAGCAAAAGCAGCCCCCCCCAATGCTCCCCGACACTAATGAAGATGAAGTGAGCCAACTCCTTTCTTCTCAAAGGGAAATTTAGTAGCTAAGAGAGAAAAAATGCTTTCAAGTGTATTCATCTAGAACAGGGCCCGGCGGCTAGAGATTCCTGCGGAGTGAGCTGGGCCTGGAGACATGAGTGACACGCCGAAAACAAAACAAAACAAAAACCCAGACATGTAAATGCACACAGCAAAACACAAAGAGGTGCATGCAGGTGCATGAGCCCTACAGATATACAAACACCTAGCTTGCCAGCACGCAGAAGGACACAGGACACTCCTGGCTGTCCACAACCCAGTTAGCCTGGTATTCTGTTTCCAAAAGAGGCCAGGGAGGTGCCTCTGCAGAGTGTGTTTGCACAAAAACTAGGGATCATCACACCAAGCTGCACATCTTGAGTGTATACATGCATGCACACATACAGCTTAACCCATGCACACAAGTGCATGGAAGGTCACAAATACACCAAAATGTAAGGA
Organism: Podarcis vaucheri; assembly: GCF_965113315.1. NCBI lineage: Eukaryota > Metazoa > Chordata > Lepidosauria > Squamata > Lacertidae > Podarcis > Podarcis vaucheri. Next base: position 88,202,657 of record NC_138759.1, on the reverse strand, counting down.
CCTAAGTAGGGCTTATGCCTGCGTGGCAGTTTTGAAGGGATACCGCCGTGCGTGTGCTGCAGTCTGAGCAGGCACTATGGATTTTGCCCACGCCAGTCTCTTCCTTGTTTCTGATCTGCTATACTGTAATCAGCAGTGAGTACCAGATTGGTGTAGGTCATGAACTCTGAATAGTAGGGTTCAAAATACTGTATAAAAAATAAGATACCTGAACGTTTGAGCTATCATCATAATGTCAGAGCCTCTGTCTATAATATTTAAGAATGATTGGAGAACAGGTGAGGCCTCTGCAGACTGGAGGTGGGCAAACATTGTTGCCATCTTCAAAGCGGGGTGGGGTGGGGAGTCAGGAAGACCTGGGCAACTGCAGACCGGTCAGCTTGACACTGATACCAGGAACGGTTGTAGAACAGATAATTAAGCAGCCAGTCTGTGGGCACATAGAAAAGGATGCTGTGATTACAAAGAACCAGCATGGGTTTCTCAAAAACAAGTTAGGTCATCTTTCTTTTGTTGACACAAGTTGGGTGGATCAGGAGAATGCTGTGTATGGTAGGTTAGTATCTACACACACCTCTGTATCTGCCATCTAGGCAAGCAAGAGGCATTATCAGAGTTCAAGGACGTATTCCAGACAGGTAAAAATACTTGGGGTGCAAAGCAGAGCTGGTGAGGGGTGTGGTCTGGGCAGATGGGGGCTTGGCTTGGGGAGAGTTCCAAGGGTCAGACAGGGGCCTGTGGGCCACTCCTGCTCTGTTTGAAAAAACACACAGAGAGAAGCCTCTATGCCCCTCTAGAAATTTGGTTTAATTAATGTACCTCTTCCCCCTGCCTTTTGTGGATTAGACCATCCCCATGCCAGGTATCCAATAACATTATTTTATTGTACCCCACATTTTTGCCAATGTGGAACACCAGCACCAGATAATAGCAATTTGTAGTGCAGTGCCATGGGACACGGGTGGGGCTGTGGGTTAAACCACAGAGCCTAGGACTTGCTGATCGAAAGGTCAGCGGTTCGAATCCCCATGGCGGGGTAAGCTCCCGTCGTTCGGTCCCAGCTCCTGCCCACCTAGCAGTTCGAAAGCACCCCTAAGTGCAAGGAGATAAATAGGGACCGCTTTCTAGCGGGAAGGTAACGGCGTTTCCGTGTGCGGCGCTGGTGCTGGCTTGCTAGATGCAGCTTTGTCACACTGGCCATGTGACCCGGAAGTGTCTTCGGACAGCGCCGGCTCCCGGCCTCTTGAGCGAGATGAGCGCGCAACCCTAGAGTCGGTCACGACTGGCCCTGACGGGCAGGAGTACCTTTACCTTTACCCTTTAGTGCAGTGCCATACAGTTAAATAAATACAATCAGAACAAAATTAAAAAGGGAAAGGGGGTTTGATTTGGTTTGGTTGAGATGGGATAGGTCCCAACAGAGCCTGCTGGGCATGTACTTCATGCAAACAAGTACACATCCCAGATGTCTGAGTGTTTATTCTCTTAGTGATGCTAGCTGAAGATAGCTTTTTCATATGGTGCAAGAGTGGCTCTGTCTCCCAACCACAGAGCAATCAGGGGAGACGTACACTCCTTCCAGCTTTTGGCCACCAACAGGGCACACAAAATCCAATTACGTAACCCCTCTGTCAAGGCCCACAGTGTTGGAATATAACTCAGTATGGTGTGAGCATCTGAGGATTTTAGGGGTTTCCCCATTACCAAGTTAATATGGACAATGACTTCCGTCCAAAACAATGTCACTATCGGGCATGACCTTTCTGGTCTCATTCTAGCTCCTGATCTCCCAGCCTGCTCCACAAATAATCCTTCTGCTCATGGAATTGTGGGGTTGGAACCAAAGGAGTCCCTCCTCTGTGCCTGAAGATAGGACTATCTGCCTCAACAGATTCCTCACTGTGAGCCACAAGCAAAAGGGAGGCATGCTGTAAGGTTCCAGAGCAATAGCAAGTCCAGGCCCCAGCAAAACAATGTCAGTAGTTCATCATAGCCGGAAGAAATTTCCTTCTTGACTTTTGGGGTCTCTAGCTTCTCCTTGACAGCCCTTTGGTCAGCAAATGTGACACATATTTGTGAGCCATGCTGTGGCTATATGGTGCCACACTGCTCTCATTATATCACTGTTACATACAAATACAGAGGTTGGACTAGATGATCCTTGTGTCTTTTTCCATCCCTGTATCTCAGGCTTCAGGTTTGTGGCCAAATCAGGTAAGAAAGAAATAGTTTTTTCCATTAGATCAAAGTGGCTGGGGAAAACCCACTTTCTCTGTTACCCACAAACCACCATCACCTCATCTCTCCAAAATGAGAGAGGATGAGCTCCAGAAATTTAGGATGCTACCTTTACACTGGGTGTGTTTTTTGTGTTGACTCATATTGTACAATGTAAGGAAAGGCAACTAAAACCAGTCAATTTAACATTCCTTGAGGCAAAAGTAAGTAAGTGGCATGACCCAGTTCTAAGTGTCCCAGAATCATCCTAGGCTGTACACAGCTCAGGATAACTATCAGAATGCAAATGTCTCATTTACAAGCTCAAAATATCCAAGTTCACATAGGCAGACCCAGCAGGAACCCCAAATCCTGCTGGAATATCTTTTTTATTTTATTTTTTAACTTCAGTTTTTTAAATGATAGCTTCCTAAAAGACTGGATCTATTCTGTTCTTGGAAACTGCCTTGGATATTGTGGATGAGACAGACTTTAAATAATAGAAATGAGCATTGTTTGAACAGCAGGGATGGAACTCTGCTTTTATGGCTGCCATCACAAAGGGGCTTGTGGTGACATTGTCCTGAGGACAAGTGGAAATGAATCGGGAGGCAGGCAGTGTAGTTATACAAGTTTCCTGCTGAGAGCCAGGGAAGGCTGGAGTCCGTTGCTCGGTTTTTGCATTTAGCAGAACTGCTGTAAGTTGTACAGCTTCCCTGGACTGTGCTGCAAGAATGTGGTGATATCCACCAACCTAGATGGCTTGAACATGGGAGTGTACAAATTCATGGGAGATAAGGCTATGGGTGGCTGCTAGCAGTGATGGCTGTATAACTGCCTACATGATCAGAGGCAGCATTTCTGAGAAACACAAGTAGGGAGAGAGCTATTGTGTGCTGGTCCTGCTTGTGAGCTTCCTATGGGCATCAGGGTGGCCACTCTGAGAAACAGGAGGCCTCTGGTATAATCCAGCATGGCTCATACCATCTCAAGATCAGCATGTTGGGATGCTCCATCCCTCTGCCTCATAAAGCCCCCAAACCCTACACATAGAAAACTCTTGTGACATCTAGGCCTCCTGACATGCTTGCTCTCTGTATGCAGGGAGGTGATTCCCACCTTCCCATGGAGCAGCATCCCATCTGCACTGGTGTTGTGTTTTATCAAAGCCCCAAATGTAGTCCCGTCTCAAGATCAGCATGTTGGGATGCTCCATCCCTCTGCCTCATAAAGCCCCCAAACCCTACACATAGAAAACTCTTGTGACATCTAGGCCTCCTGACATGCTTGCTCTCTGTATGCAGGGAGGTGATTCCCACCTTCCCATGGAGCAGCATCCCATCTGCACTGGTGTTGTGTTTTATCAAAGCCCCAAATGTAGTCCCGTCGGTCAGTGTATACGTCTCTGTACTTACATGCTCAGTCCACCAGAGGGCACTCACACTCCAGCCTGCTCCCAGCACCTGTTGGCCAGATGTGCGCATGGAAGCCTGGGACTGGTCTTTTTAGAGTTCTTCTGCACAGACTTGCTAGCTGCCTTTTGGATTTCCTACCCCACTTCCCCATCTTAGTTACATCCATGTTAGATGTGGACAGGAAGGAAGCTTTGCAGATGACCGTTCAAGATCATAGATTGGATCGCAGCCCCACTACTTTGGGTATATAGGCAGCTCCATGGCTAGCTGGTCAGCTAGCTAAGGGCCATTCAGTGATCACACATCCTTCACTGCTGCTACTCTGCTCCCTTCTGGCTGAAGCTTTCCTTGAACTGTGACAATGCGTCTGGCTTGCCTGAATAGAGAATGGATAGGTAATAGTTGGGTGCTGTGGGATGTGCCCTTTTTATATTATTAGTAATGTTTTTCAAATATTTTTGTGCATTTTAATTTGGTATTCTATGCTTTTATTTTTTTCAAGTAAGTCACTGAGAGAAGTTTTGGTAGTAAGCAACATAACAACAACAGCAGCAACAACAACAACAATATTAATAATAGAGAGATGCATGTGGAGGCCTGGGAGAGAGATGTATAGAAACCTCCGACTTTTGCCTGGCCAGAATGTCATCTCCTGTACAAAGGTAAGAACCATTGCTCTGCCCATTTTTGCCTCTGGCCATGCCAACCCTCCAGCATGTGGCCCCCAGACTGTTGCCCACCAGCGAATGTGGCCCTCAAGCTAAGAAAGGTCCCCCACCCAATGCATCATATACAGAAACCACTTCTAGAGTCAGTGCCTGGATCATGTACAGACTGCCAACAAGAGTTAACAGCACCACCAGCGTTGTACAACTAAAGACCAACAAACAAAAATGGTTTTGGTATGGAAAAATACTGAAGGGTACAGGAGAAATAGCAGCAATTTCTCACCAGCAGTGGTCACTACATCTCAATATATGCAAATATGTAGTTAATCATTGCCTGCCACAGAGGAAGACTGTTTTGTTGTTCTTTTAAAGGCTAGGGACAAGATAAGGGGTCCTCTGGTTCCATCACCACCCAACGCCTCAGGGAATCCTTCTGGGTTCTGGGAGAATTTGCCCGCTCCTACAATCATGTCAAGATTTCCTGGCTGCTCTTAAATTCATACTCTGCCTATATCTTTCTTTAAAAAGCTTTCCCTAGAACTCTCCTGCCCCAACTTCTCTGTTTCCTACCTTTTCCTCTATGTACCCCAAGATACCAGAAGCAAGGGGAGGGTGTGCCCTTTGTTCTGTAAGTGATAGGTAACAGACCTACCTTTCAGTGCCTCCAGACTGTCAATGTTTGGTGGTGATTCAAGCACGTAGCAGGGAATTTAGCTTTGCCCCCTTAGTGCAACAAATCTACTTTTTAAAAGAAACAGGCCTTTTGTGGTTAAGAAAGTGCGACATGAACGAATGATGGACAGGGGGCTTGTCAACACGGAAACAAAAAGGGAAATGTAGAAACACTCAACCAGGACGATTCTCGATGTCATATAACCTCCCCTCACAAACAGATCAAGATGAATGCTCAATAAATGGTCAGAGGTAGTATAATCTCTGTGAATGCACAGACTAAGAGGCAACTTGGACAGGATGGAAATCAGCAAACAAAGTGTGACCCAGTCACACAGCAAGGCTCACAAACACTGAAATCCTTCCAAACTTGTGGGAGAGGATCTGGGGACAATGAGGCCACATCGGTTAGATCAAGAAGAGGCATCCAACAACCCCTTTATCCCCCCCCCCTTTTTAGCCTCATCAGGGTTTTTTTGTTTTGTTCTGTTTGTGGATCCCTCCCTCCCCCAGGGAGAGCTGCCTTGGTCTGCTGGGGAAATGCTCCTGTACACCCCTCCTCGTTCTGTGCCTGCCTCCCTCTCCTTCTCTCCCCAGTGTGTGGGAGTGTGGTTTGGGGTCATGTCGGGGAGGGTGCCACATGTCACCGCTTCACACAGCTGCTGCTGTTTAAACCAGCTGTGCAAGGCACACGCGGTGCTGGCAAAAGCACCCAACTCAAGCCGGGCTGTGCAAGTGACGAAGCCTGTACTTAGGCAGCCACAAAATGGCAGGAGAAAAAAGGGCATTTCTCCCTTGGCAGAGTCACCTGCTTTTGATTACAAGGGAATCTACAGGCCAAGGCTGTTTCTTTCTGCTCAATCTTGCCGTCTCTACCCGCCCTCTCTCTACCCCACAACACTCATCCCCAAAACATACACACAAATGGAATCCAGACTCAAATCTATTTGCCAGAGGAGAACTCTTGAAAAATTGTCACGATCCATTTCAGAGTTACGGGGAATTGGTCTGATACAGGAATGGGGAAATCGTCCCAGCTCCCCTCCAATCCTCAGCCAGCCAGCACAGCCAATAGTGAGAGATGGTGGAAGCTGTATCTCTACAACTTCCAGAGGACTACAGGTTCTCCACCCTTTGGACTGATGGAAATGCTTTAAGAGAAGGCTACAGTCTTTGCTTTCAAATTTGGTCTCTGGAGCCCATCATAATGCAGTTCATAACCTTGAAGCTAGTCGACTGCAATACACTCTGTGTGGGGATGCCCTGGGGGACTGCTGAGAAACACTTGCTGAGATAGGATCCAGCAGCCCACCTTTGAGGAGGGCCTGATTGCTAGAAGCACATTACACCATTCTTTCAGCATCTGCACTGTCCGACCTCCTGTTGTCTTCTAGGCATAGCTGACGAAATTCTAAAATATTTTTACAGCCAAATTACAAGTTTGGTTATTTCAAAAAGCAAGCTTAAGCTGGTCACTTATTTAGAGGAGGAGAAGGAGGAGGCGTTGGTGGTGGAGGTGAAGAAGCCATTTAGTCCCTATTCAGAACATGTTCCTGATCTAGATTGTGACTCTGTACTCATTTCTTGCTTGCTATAATCAAATGCACATTGCTGGTTGCAAACAAGGTAACTAGTCATCAGAGCAAAAATTTGGTCATAAGTCACACTGGAAGCAGATTCCAGACTGGGGTCACACAGCTGCTTTTCCCCTTCAGTATAAAAGTACCCAGTTTAAGTGCCCCCCTTTTCTTATTTAAAAAGTGTGAAATACATAATGTGGCCATTGGGCTGCAAAGCTGAGAGTAAGATGTGTGCTTTCAAAATATCAAGCCGGATGCACTTATAGGAGGCTGCCACCTTGCTGAATCTAAGCAGGGTTTGGGTGTGGTGTGGTCAGTGCTTGGAACCAACAGGTACACAGCCTTAGGTTTCATCATGGAAGAAAGGTGGGATATAAATGTAAGAAAATACATACATTGCATTACACACGTACGTACGTATGTACGCACATACATACATACAAACTAAAAGACATCTCCACCCAGGCAGGCAGAGCTAAGCACTTTGAAAGCACAGATCTGGCCAGATCCATTCTTTTAAAGGAAATCCCCTCCGCACTTGGGCAGAGAACAGAGCTCTTTTGATCCACAACCCACACTTCTGAAAGATCTCAAAATGGCATCCCTTTTGTGCGTGGGCTGAATGGATGATTGGTGTGGAACAGTGTTGATCAGATCCCTCAGAAATATCAGCTCTCATCATGCATGTGAATGAGACCTTTAGCAGAAAAATGGTTGCCCACTCCTATCTTAAAGCAGTTAAGGACAGCATTTGTGTAACATATTAGGCAAACAAGGACACACAGAGTGACATTCTTGGTGGTTTCTGCCCAGTTTTAGAATTCCTTGGCTCCTGAGGTTTGCCCAGACCTGGGCGTCTTCTAAAAGCACTATAAGACTTTGGTTTGGGCAGAATGTTAGGACATATTTACACAACCGCCTCAGACTGATCTAATAGTCATTCACTGGGCTTTTGCCAGAGAACCTTTAGAAATGCAGGTCTGGGGAGCTATGGGACAGAGTTCAGGGAGAGAAAATTATCAGCACTGAATCAAATTGCATCCCCAAAATTATTGGGGGGAGGGAGCCATGGTTGTTAAAGTGGTACAAAACCTACAAAGTGAGAGGTTTCAAGGGTCTCAGCAGCAGCAGGACACCCCCTGGGTTTGAATGGCCTCTGGAGACTGGAATGAAATGATGGTCCCTGGAGACTTGTGGCGCCTGTGTGATTTATAAGATTTATTTACACATATATACAGACTGAGCATAAGATGGAAGGGTCCATGGCATTAACACATCAACAGGTTCTGCTCCCCCATTAGGTTTCTAAGGGGACAGGTTCCAACAGCATGGCTTTGGATTTTGCACAGAGAACATGTCAGGCCTCTGTGTGGTGCACTTTCCCCCGCCCCTCTCTCTCACCCACCCACCCACCCACCCCTTGTGTAGACTCAGATTTTGTAGCTATAATATTGCTGGGCTGGCAGGAACCCTGAGGGGGCATCCAGCTCAATCCCAATCCTATAACAACAGGCTTGCAGTCTAGGTATATCCAGATGCAACTTCTGTAGGTACTTTTTAGCTCTGCAGAGTATTAGTGCACAGACTGAGAACTCTGAACACAGTACTTTTCTTTTAGAACAGGACCTTACTAATGCTTTAGGACCCATCTTCTTTGGCAATATATTTAATGAAAATATGTGCTTTCTCCTATTACTAAGTGTACCTGTTATCTTCTCTTTTATGAATATTTGGAGTGTATGGAGGAACTTGGGAAAGGACCATAGTTTAGTGGCAGAGGTCATGCAGAAGGTCCTCAGATTAAAAAGAATGAGGTAGATAGTGATGTGAAACTTCTGAAACCCTGTAGAATCACTGCTAGTCAGAGCAGCAGTCAATACTAAGTGAGATGAAGAAAGAGGTTGACCTATGTCCCTAAAGCTTGCTGCTTGGCATGCCTGGAAAACACAAAATAAAGCTATGCATCTTGCTTGTAGTCCAGATCTTTGCCCAATGTCTCCCTCTAGTGGTTGCTAGGGCCAATTCATTACACTTGAATGCCCATACTGTTTTTTTTTTAAAAAAAATTGTTTAATTACTAGCTGAGTCGAAAAAAGAAAAGAATAATTGCTATGCACATGAGAAAAAACATACAAGATGCCACAGGCCTGATGGAGGGTGCAAAACAGCACCTGGGAGAAAAGTTTGACCAGCACAGGGGGTTGGGAGGAAGCGCAAGAATGAGATAAGGGAAGAACTTCTCCCCACTTTTCCAAATGGAGAGTTGGCCTTCTATGACCTCATCCCTTCATTTGTGAAAACACCAGGCTATTGAGTTTTGCTGAAGACTTTTTGACATAATGGCACCATTGCTAGTCTCCCATCCATGTGGATACTGCGCTGAAAAGTCTCCTGCTTCCAATGGCATGAGCCTAATTCTGCTTACCTACTTGGAAGTAAGCACCATTATTTTCAGTGGGACCAGCTTCCATTTAAGTACACTTGGGGTTGCTGTTCCATTCCTTCGCAGAGGTTCACTTGAATGCTTGCTGCCTTCTCCTGCGTTCAGCTTAAGACTGTGACCAGAGACAGACTTTCCTGGCTTCAGCACCAGCCATTATTTCTTCTTTATTTCTCCTGCCTGTGCTCCTGTTGCTCAGTTTTACCATCTAGCCTGATGAAGAGCTACAGAGAACTCTGAAACTAGCACAGTGGGGAGTCAGTGTGGTGTAGTGGTTGGAGTGTTAGACTAGGACCCGGGAGATCAGAGTTCAAATCCCTACTTAGCCATGAACCTCACTGGGTGACCTTGGGCCAGTCACTGTCTACCTGACAGGGTTGTGGTTAGGAATAAATGGGGGGGGGGTAATATCATGTACACCCTTTTGAGATCCTTGGAGGAAAAGGTGCTATATAAAAGTATCTAAGATATGAATTTTGGTCAAGATCCACCAGAAAGGAACAACCAAAATGATCAGGGACTGAAGTGATTCCTCTGTGAGGAAATCCTCCAAAATTGGGGCTTTTAAATTTAGGAAATAGGCAGGCAAGGGAGGAAGGATCAAGGAACAGGAAGCCCAGGTCCAGGAGCCAAAGTGGCCCTCCAGCCCTTTCTAACTGGCCCTTGAGAGTCTTCCCATGCCACTTCCTGGCCCTGCTCCACCTCCTCCTCTTTTGCCTGACTGGAATACGTCCTTCAATTGCAATAACGCCTCTTGCTTGCTTGAATGGAAAAATGTGTGTGTATAAACCTCTGGATTTTGCATGGACTGAATGTACCCTGCTGATTGAATGTATAAAGGCAAGAGTCACATATGTTGTGTCGTCCATTTTTTTCTTCTTCTTTTTTTCTTTTGCCTCTGGCTTAACCAACCCCAGGTAAGTGGTCCCCCAGAAGGCTGACCATGATAGAATGTGGCATTTGGGCTGAAAAAAGTTTCCCGCCCTTGGTTGAGGTTATGAAATTATGCACAATATAGGCAAAGTGGACAGAGACATTTTTTGCCCTCATAATACTTGAACCTGAAGCCATCCAATGAATCTGGATGGTGAGAGATTCAGCACATAAACCTATGGAATTCACTTTATCAAGACACGGTAACAGTCAGCATCTTAAAAGGGAATTAGAAATATTCATGGAGGATATGGCACTCGATGGCTATTAGTCATGATGTCTGTGTATCCCGTATCATAACCAGTATGAATCTGAAACACTAGTTGCTGGAAAGCACAAGTGGGAAGTGTGCTGCTGTGCTCAGGTCCAGACTGAGGACTTTCCAGAGGTATCTGGTTGGTTCTTCTTATGTTCTTATGCCTTGCTGTTGAGAAAGGTCCCTAGCAGATGTTACACAAAGCATTGGAAATCAGGGAAGACTATGTTACAACAGTCCACGGATATGGCTCACAATTATTAACAACCACACCCACAGGGTTCCCAATTTGTAAAGAATTTCAGGGGGATTAGCAAGCAGACATCAAGAACCCACAAATATTAGAGCAGATTTGTTTAGATCCAATTGCCACATCTAAGCCTGTTTCTCTTCCCTCCATGTACCCAGTATCTGCCTTGTTGATAGACATTTCATACAGCGATACAAAAAAACAACAACCCCAAACTCAAGTATCTGCCTCACACCCAACATTTTTAGAAAAGATCAACAGAGAAAGCAAGACTTGATGGACACAAAGTTTCAAGGAAACCACAAAATACCAGGTTTCAAGCTGTGATTCCTGCATTGCAGGTGGTTTGCTTCAAGGCCCTTTGGGTACCTTTCCACTCTACAATTCTATGATTCTATGAAGCTGTGCAAAAGAAGAGGGAGATTAAATATTTCCAAAGGTCAACCAAAAACAGGGAGAAGAAGGAATTGGTTGAAGCTGAAGCAAGAAGGGGTCCTCCGGCAAACTCATCTCCTTAGCCCAGGAAGCTCTGGAACCATCTCCTACAGAAGCTTTTCGTAGGACACCAATGAGCATCTGTTAGGGGTCAGAATCCTGCCAGGGAAGATAATCTAACAACCACTTGGAGTTTCCAGGAAGCCATGATTTTCTGTTGCTGAGACCTTTGAGGTCCTTTTCCAGAGTTAGCAGTTGGGTCAGATTCTCTTGTGTAACCCCACCCCCACCCCCACCCAATGGAAATGTCTGATCAGCAGTGCAATGATAGGATGGTACGGGGTGGAGTGCCAGGGAAATGCAGGCTTCAAAGGACAAGGCTTCGTCACCCCCAGATCCGGAGCTGTCCTTGCATCTGAGGGAAGGGCTCCCAGCAGCCAGTCACCCATCCTGAAACCCCGTGTGCTCTTCCTCAGCCAGCCGAGATGAAAGCTCTGTTTGGCCACAGCCCTTTCAATAACAACCACCCCCACTCTTAAGCCCTAAAATTAGAGCTTTCTTTGAGCCCGAGGGTGATGCCAGGGAGAAGATAGCACAGCAGTGTTTATATATGCAGGTTTGAATTGTTCTCCCCCTCACCCCAGCCCCACTGTCTATGTTGCAGTAATTACAGAGTTATGGCCTGCCGGAGTTTGGTTGTTTGCAGCCTGGCTAGACATGGCATCGTTCTTGGGCATCTGGCCTCGCCCAAGCGGCAGCTGGGAATGTGCTGGATCATCAAACCGCAGCTCACCTCAGCTCCCAAAGCAAGGTAAGAGCCAACCAACCTGGGGCAGATCAGTGGTCGAGCCACACCAGCCTCTACTGGCAGGGGTTCTGCTACGAGCGAGCTACAGAATAGGGTAACCATGGTACACTTCTTCTCAATCCTGCCTACACAACCCAATGACTGCAGCTCAGTGGTTTCAGGTTCAGTCCCTGTCATCTCCACATAGGGCTGGAAGAGACTCCTGTCTGGACCCCTGGAGAGTCGCGCTGCCAGTAAAGGAGGCAGTGCCAGGCTAGAAGGCCCAGTGGTCCGTTCTGGAGGTCTTGTGAAACAAACCCACCTCCCACAAAGACTGGACTTTTTGCAGTAAGGAAAGCAATGGGGAAACACACTGGAAAGTGTGGGATAACATTTGCTTGATGCAACATTGTCTAACCTTGCTGCAAACAAATTATAGAATCATAGAACTTCTAGAGTTGGAAGGGACCACAAGGGGACACTCACCCCAGTAAATAACAATGGGGAGCTTTCCAGCTGTTGCTCATAATGTTACCAGTTGACCAAAGCAAGGATGAAAACAACCTGTTCCAATTTTGTTTAACAGCAACTTGATATGCAGATGGAAGTGGTGGTGGTGGCATTTAGGTTACCCTTTTCTATGTCCTCTGATCAAGCTGGAATTCAAGACACAGAATCAAGGTCAGATAATATGTTGACAGCATCCAAAGCCTGTTGAGTCTCTGAGCTCTGTTACTCTTCTCTGCATCAGAAAACCAGTTTTTCAAGTCCTGATCCCTTCTCAGTAACTGGGTTTCTAATTGGGTTTATCTGTCCTGCCATAGTCAACCCAAATCATGCATCCAAATCATGCCTAGGCAGAGACTCGCACAGAGAGACCACTGACAACTTCAGCACACCAAATCTACTCAATACAGCACTTATTTGTTTTTGGAGCAATCTGGTGTTCCTCACTGTGGACATATAAATCACCTTGCGATGAATGTAAAAGGGGGTTAGTTAATTAATTAATAATGATACTGATGAAGATGCTGATGATAACAACAACAACAGTAAATAATGTTAGGGGCTGGATTTTTATTGTACCAACAATAAATTGCTTTATTCTCTCCCCCTCCCCTTTTTAAAGGTTAAACACCTATTTTGTCGTGGAGAAATATTCAACCCAGTAAAATGTTCAATGCATTAAGAATGTGCCCATACCACAGACAACGCCTTTCAGATGCAGGTCAGATGTTTTACATCTCCTGATATACAGTTGTTGTTAACCTGCCCTGGGACTGGCTGGCTATAAATACAAATAAATACATACATAAAACACAACCAGGGCAGGTCGGATCTGCTTTATAGGCACCTCAAATCAGCACTGAATGGCACTAACAACCAGTATGGAAATGCTCTCACGTTTTAGTAATTGAATAAAATAAGTCAATATTCTTATCACCCAATGAATTGAGCTGGTCCTTTAAAAAGAAAAAGAAAAATTCTGACTGGGGCCATAAACCCCAAGCTAAGAACATAAGAAGATCCAGCAGGATAAGGCAGTGGCCCATTTAGTCCATCATCTTGTTCTTACAGTGCCAGTTAGATGCCTGCAGGAAGCACACAAGCAGGATTCGAGCACAACAGCACTCTTCCCTCCTGTGGGTTCCAGTAATTGGCAATCAGAAGCATACTGTCTCCAACAGTGGAAGTAGCTTTCAGGTTGCTACAGTGCAGCATGGTCTTGATGCAGTAGTTTTCAGTTACGTCAGGGGTGGAGAACGTGTGGTGCTCCATCTCCCATCAGCCCGAGCCACTATGGCCAATGGTGCTCAACATCTGGTGGGTCACAGGTTCCCCACACCTGGCTTAAGCAGTGAGAATCATAGAGTTGGAGGGGCCTAGTCAACAATCCTGAAAGGTCAACAACCTTGAAAGGCTTAGTGTTAGTATTAGTGTTCCATTCAGCAGATGAGGGCCAAGAAAAGAATGGCTTGCTTAAGGTGACAGAGGACGAGATGGTTGGATAGTGTTCTCGAAGCTACCAACATGAGTTTGACCAAACTGCGGGAGACAGTGGAAGACAGGAGTGCCTGGCATGCTCTGGTCCATGGGGTCATGAAGAGTCGGACACAACTAAACGACTAAACCAGTGTTTCCCAACCCGTGTTCCGCGGCACACTACTGTGCCATGAGACGTTGGCTGGTGTGCCGTGGGAGGGAGGCGGGCGAGTCGGGCGGTGAGAGGCGGCGGCGGCGAGGATCCGCGTCAAGCCGGGGGCGGCTCCGCGGTGGTGGTGCCGAGCGGCAGGGCAGCGCGTGCAAAAGGGAGGAGCGCGAGACAGCGGAGGAGGAGGAGGCCGGCATGTCCGGGCAGCAGCAGCAGCAACAACAGCAGCAACTCCCGGCGACGGCTCCTCAAGCCCCGCCGCTGCCCCCTCCTCCACCCGCTATCGCCGCCACCACCACAACAGCCGCCGCCTCAGTTGCCGCCGTCCCTCAGTCCCTCGCTCTGCTGCCTCCTCCCACCCCCAAAGCTTGGAGGTTCCCCGGCAAGGGGGAGGGAAAAAACTTTCACTTTCGTGCGTCCCTCCCGGCGTGACGCTGCGTGCTGACGTCACGGGGCTGTAATGGTGGTGTGCCGCGAGATTTTTTTCATTAAACAGGTGTGCCGTTGCCCAAAAAAGGTTGGGAAACACTGGACTAAACAACAAGGTGACCTAGTGAGTCTCTGGCTGAGACAATAGTTGAACCATCGATTGTCCAGCTCAAGGCCTACACTCTCATCCACTATGTTATACTGGCAGTCCACAAGTAAAAATAGAACTTGCCAGGAATCAAGGTTGCCTCTCCCAGCCTATGGCTCATAACATCCTCAAGACATCTCAACTTGCATTGACCTCCAGTCAGGTTTCAGAATGAGGAATTACAAATACTATTTCAGTTGGGCAGGAGCAAAGCAGGAGAGACATATCCTGGAAAAGGCAAGAAGCATCCAAGATGCTGAATGCTTCAACGAGAAGGAAGTCACAGGGTCCATCTTTTCCAGCTTTCTGTGTGTTTTCAGAGCCTGGCCCACTGGGCCCCCCATCCCCTCACCCAGCACAGAATTGGGCTGAGCTCTCAGAAGCTCAGAGCAGCAGGACATCCACCATCAAAGAGGATTCCTCCCTGGCCGGTTCCAACCTGTTTTCTGCCAGCCCTGCAGTACAGGGGAACTGAAATGGGCTGGGCTCTTCCAAGCCCAATGCAAGGCTTGGTCCAAGGCTACCTGGAAGAGCCTGTTGTTTGGGGGGCAGCACAAACACTCACATGCTCAGAGCAAACTGCCCTGTTTGCACTTTATTATTCCTATTAATCATGTACTTGGCATTTGCACACACTTTGAAGTACTATATTATTATCCCTATCATACAAGGAGAAGGAGGCAATTACTAGGCCCGCTTTACAAAAGGGTAATTGAAGCCTCATCCAACTCCCCCCCCCCGCAACCCCCATCCACTAAGTCTGCAGCTCAGGTGAGTTTTGAATCCAAACCCAGCATGCAATGCAAAGCACCACACTTTCTCCCTTGAGGAGAGGAGGAAAGTTGCTCTGTGCAGGTGGAAAAGTTATCTCATCCTGTACATTGGAATACTGTTGTTGTTGTTTATTAAATTTCTATACTGCCTTTCATCCAAATTGCTGTTTGCTCCAAGTGAGCGCTAAAGAGCAGTATTCCTTGGGGGAAAGCAGCGGGACAAGAGGAAGTGTTGATAAGCCTTCTCTCTCATATAGAATTTGGAATTTGTCTTTTTCAAGATGAAGCTTGCCACCTCGATTTTTGTTTTAAGTCTTTGTTTTTATAAGTCATTTAAAAAGAATTTAGATCTGCTGTTCAACTACGTTTTGAAAGTCTGTGGGTAAATGTTTAAAGCTGATTTGTCTTATTAAGTAATAACTGACCTGACATTGCAGCCCTACGCTGCAGCTGCGATTTTGGATCCACATGTAAATGTCGTGATAGCAGACCACTAGCTTACTGATGTTAGGTGTCATGAAAGGGCAGCAGATTGCTGGTTTACCCCATACACCCAAAGTATTTTTGTTTCATTTTTACTCCCAGTCATTTGTAGAATTTGTTATCTCAGATGTGAAAAAGATGTATGATCAGGCTTGGGTACTATGCACTTTGATTTGGGAGGAGGTGTGCAACTTGCTGCTCCACCTCAGGCAGCAGAATGTTTGGTCTGGGCCTGGGAAGGTCCCAGGTTTATTCCCTGACATCTCTTGCTAAAGGTGGGCAAGACTCTTATCTGATATCCTGTAGTGCTGCTGCCCACCAGTATAGAAAAGACTGAGCTGGATAGGTACACCAAAAACTCTGGTAAAAAGCAGCTTACTATAATCTTATGCAAAGCCTATGAAAATAATGCCATCAGAGATGGAATCATCTGTCTCTAGACCCTGTTAGATTAACCTTTTAAATATGTTTTGGGGAAGGGGTTATTGGTTTGCTTTGTTTTTGCTATTATTATGTACTTTGTGGTTTTATGGTGTATTTTTATGCTGTGAACTCCCCTGAGATCTTTGGATGAAGGGTGGTATAAAAGTTCAATAAATAAATAAATAAATAATAAAGACATGCATAGCCCAGTTTAGTGGGCCTTTCAAGATAAAGATGCATATACATTTACTTTTGTGTAGGTCTCATTGGTTCAACTGGTCTTACCTGCTCCATCCATCTGTGCCATGCAGGCGTATGTCCCATGTGGCCCGCAGACTTCCACATGCCATTATTATTGTTACTGATATTATTCATTTGATGTCTATGCTGCCTTTCTTCCCAACCAGGAGCTGTGAGGTATTTGTCTCTCCTATCTTGGTCTGTACAGCCACAGCAGGCTTCCAACAGATTGACTTCACTGCCAAAGGCGTACTCCTCTATTTTCTCCAAAGACGGACACCAACAACAGTCTGGCCCTCAGCTCAAGCACTCCATCAGCGAATGCTTTCCTTGTTAACTTGCCTGCCAATGATCCCCCTTGCATGATTCTGGGAGATGGTGTTCATCATCTGCAGAGTTCATACAAACTTCTAGTCCGGCCTAGGAGTTTTGCCTTGATTCTTCCCAAGCTGGCTCTTTGGCTCTTGTTCAGTGAGCGCCAATATCTTGGCACCTCTTAGGCTGCATGGATGGGCCTGGGCGGCATCCCACCTTGTTCCAGGCAGGCAGGCAAAACTGTAAGGATCTCTGGGCCACGAGAGCCAAGAAGCCCCAAACCCAGCCACTGTGGACCACCCCGACCAAACACCCCACCTTGCCTCTGCATACTCTCCATCCCTTGGGCTGTAATTAAGCTGCAGCTGGAAAGCCCCAGCACCCAAGAGCTGGGGATGAGGCCGACCGCAGGCAGCTGCAGGCACCCACATGAGAGGGTGGATTAGAGGGTGAGGCCCCACCCAGCCCATTGATCTCCTCCAAGCTGATCAGCCAGAGCAGGCAGCTTTTGACACACACTGCTGCCCCTCCTCTGCCCTAGTTTCCATGGCAACTACAGACACAGTGGCTTTGCTGCCCAGTCAGGCCCAAAGACTTCTAGGCCGAACTTGGATAGGCAAGGCCTGATTCAAACCAGCTGCGGGAGCTGCTTTGCAGCACCAGAACTTCAGCCTGATTGCACAGCTGAGGGAGTTCATGGCACTGGGCATGAATCCACCCATATAGATATCTCCTGCTCAGCACAGGCAATCTCATGATTCCTTCTTCAGAAATCATTACTCCTAGGTTATACAGGCAAGGAGCTGGGTAAGGAGCCGAGTAGAGACAAATGCATTTTTATTTTAAGTCTAATTTTAATTGAAATCAGATTTTTGTAATTAAAAATGAGTAATAGTGCCTTGTTCAAAAATAACCAGATTTAAGCAAAATTATTAGTAGCAATAAGCATGTTGAAGACTGCTTTCCACTGTAAAAGAGAGGGGGGTGAGGTGGGGGGTATCTGATTTTGGAGGTTAAGTGCGGTTAAAGCATTCATTTGCCATATGAATGACTCTCAGGAGAAAGTTATAAGAACAACCTAAAGGAAAAGGCATTTCCACCTTGGGCCAGGAACTGTCTCTCAGTCTAACCTACCCTCACAGGCTTGTTGTGAGGAGAAAATGAGGAGGAAGGAACCATGTACACAACCACCCTGAGCTCTCTGGAGGAAAAGTTGGAATATAAATGCAATAAATAAACAGAACTAAATCGATTTCACTTGCAATCATAAATCGCAAATCATCATTTGGACACCTTTGCATTAAAAAAAACCCTAGGGTAATGTGATGAAAATTATGAGTAAAATGTGCACCCTGCAAAGATGTGGAATTCTGTTTGGGATGTTCCTCTCACTTTCAGCTTCTTCTTCCAAGATTTCTCACTGTCCCCTTTATATTTTTTGTTTTCCAGAGTAGCTCTCCAGCCATGTTAGAACCTCCTTTGTTACCAAGAGCAGATTTAATCATTATGCTGAGTATGCCGTAAACAGCTAAATTAAGGACCTTGCTATGATACAAAGCACAGCTGGTCTACTCTCCATGCCGAGCAATTTTAAAAATCCCCATATAGGGTGGGATTTTAGGGGGCTCTGGGGAGAATCACAGGCATGGATTTTTATTCACGCCCAGCTGTTCTCCAAGTACAAAGCCATTCCATGAATTATGTGAGAGAAAGACCCTTCCCACCCACTTTCCCTCTACCCTGTCCACTTTTGGTATGACAGGCACGCCAACTTTACCTTGCACTTTGCAGCTTTCGGGTCTTCAAAAGGGAAAGTGGAGTCAAAGACTGAGATCAGGTTAGCAGGGTAAGAAATAGAAGGTGAGGCTGGATAATAGTTATATACTTTGAATGAAGATATTAGGAAGTAGAAGTGGGGAACCAGAAGTTGGGGCTGGGCAATCCAAGGACCCAGAACATCAAAACTTTGTGCAGGGTCAGCTCTTAAACATTAGGCAGAGCAAGGCAGCCTCATGATTTTGAATGTCATTGAAAGAGCAGTGCATTCCTAGGTTTTCATTTATTGTTACAGTATTGTACTTCTATTGCCAGGGAGAGACGTTTCTGGGATTTTCTGCCTTAAGTGCCAAAATAACACAATTATCCCAGAGCTACTATGCACCTTGACTTGGGGCTGTGGTGCTATTTGCTGCTATAACTCAGACAGCAAAATATATTGGGCCTTGTGAAACAATAATGGAAGGTCTTTCTTTGAGCTACTGATTTATAGCCCTTCTTTTGGAAACATTTTTTTCTTCACCTGAGCAATAGAAGAGAAAGGGTGTCACTGGCCTTCTGAAAGAACTGGGGGACCTTCTTCCTTAGCGCTAGCTTTGCCTGTCACCTCCGACACCAGGAGCAGAGTTGGTTGGGGTGCTGCTGTGATTGCTCCCCCACCTTGTTTCAGATTCCTTTTCAACAAGAATGGAATATGTCTGCAGCTGGGCGTTCCCTGTGCATCGCCAGTGCCCCTGGGGGAATACCTCTCCTCTGATGGGTGTTCTGAGCAGGGAATAAATACCAAAAGCCTTACTCAGAGTGAGGGAGGGAGGGAGAGCTCTTACAATTGCTCACTACCTTCCTCCAGGAGATGCAGTGATCTCCAGCAAGGGAAAATCCCAGTGTGATATAAAAATATTTGCTGATCAGTGCTAGAACTTTCCAGAAACTGAAAGGAATTTGGAGTTCAGAAAAATTAGGCCAACCAGAGTTTGGGCTAAGTTTTAAAACTCATAAAAATGTCTGGGGAAAAGAACGGACAAATTGATTATACTTGCAATTTCTGTAGCACCCAGACACCCCCTCATAAGATTATTAGCCTGTAACTTCTGCTTTGCAACTTGGAAGTCCACAAGAACGTGCATGCATCAGTTAATGTGCCAAGATTCCCCAGTGAGGCTTGTGACAGGCAAGAGCCCATATATAATGACATTTCAGATGGTTAACAGGCTCACCCATTGTCTAGTTTTTTGGGTCTTTAAGCAGAGAAGAAGAAGAAGAAGAAGAAGAAGAAGAAGAAGAAGAAGAAGAAGAAGAAGAAGAAGAAGAAGAAGGGTAGTAGTAGTAGTAGTAGTAGTAGTAGTTTGGATTTGATATCACTACCCTAAGGAATCTCAAAGCGGCTAACATTCTCCTTTCCCTTCCTCCCCCACAACAAACACTCTGTGAGGTGAGTGAGGCTGAGAGACTTCAGAGAAGTGTGACTAGCCCAAGGTCACCCAGCAGCTGCATGTGGAGGAGCGAAGACGCGAACCCGGTTCCCCAGATTGCAAGACCACCGCTCTTAACCACTACACCACGCTGGCTCCAGTGCGGGACAGCCTCGCCACCAGCTCTCTGTTCTTCTCAGGTTGGTCTTAACCTGGTGTTTATGGAATAGGTTTGCCATCTTTTTTCTGACAAGGTCGGGCTGTCAAAGAAGTCCAACAAAAATGGAAAATGAAGTGGAAATTGCTGCAGTTAGTGTGTTTGTCTGTGCTCAGAAATGGAAGTCACTAAAGTGAATCTGATTGATCTTTCTTCACATCACTGTTGTTTTTAGGTCCACATATGATGTGTAATGAATGACATTTTTACACTGTTTTGATGCTTCGTTTATATTGAAATGAATTACATAAATTACATAAATAGGTAAGTTATATAACTTACATTAAATTTGCAGACTTTGTATTTGGCAGAAACTAAACTGCATCATTGATTGTAAGAAATACAAGTTGGAACACAAACTGCCCACCTTCTTACATCCCTGGACCCAGGGCTTGGCAAAGCCTGGGTATAGTGGTTAGAGCAGGGATCACCAGCCTTTTGGGGCCTGTGGGCACATTTGCAAATTGGAAAAATTATTGTGGGCACCACATACACATTGCAATCTATTCTATTGGCTACATCAGAATGCTTCTCTGATGTCTAATTCCAGCAAGGGGAGAGGAGCCTGTGGGCACCAGGAAAGGAGGGCACATGTGGTGCCTCTGTGGGCACATGTGGCAACCCGAGTTAGAATGCCATACTAGCTCTAGGGACATCCATATTCAAATCCACAGGCAGCCATGACACACACTGGGTCAGTCATCATCTCTCAACCTAACCAACCATGTAGGGTTGTTGCGAGCTTAAAAGAGAAGGGAGGAAATTAATCATGAAAACCAGCATGAGCTCCTTGGAGGAAAGGTGAGATATACATGTAATGCAAGTAAGTAAGTAAGTAAGTAAGGACTGAATTTCTACCAGGGCTCAACACTAGAACCCATTTTCAGTAGCAGGGACAAGGTCTTGAACGCATGAATGCATAGTTAACAAAAGTGCATCTGAACATGTGAGCATGTACAGAGTACTTTTCTCTCTTCCTGCTGGGCAACAGTTCTCTTGCCACAAAGCATTCCCTTTCAGCAAGAGGTTGAAGTGTTTATCTAGGCTGAAAGATTCCACAAAAAGGCCATTCTCCTTTGTGGATCCTGTAGTAGAAAGGAGTTTCAGCAAAGTGTGGCTTGTCCCACTGCTGCAGCACTAGACTGCAGCACCAGACCTGCACCCATCAAAATTCACCCCGGGCTCTTGCATTATCAACTAGAACTTGGTCTGCCCATATGCAAGAGATTTCCTTTCACCCACTGTAACAAAGATAGCGTTAACTCGTGTGCATGTGTGTGTGCCACCAGTTTGGTGCTGTCAGATGCAACCAGATGCATGCCTGGTGTCTCCCCACTGTTACCAGTCCAACTAAGTTGTGCCTCCTGCCACATCCTAGCAAAGGTGATGTCAGGGAGACCACAGCATCGCATGCAAGACCCTTCTATGTCATGCAGTTACTCCAGTGTGCTTAATGTAACGTAGCCTAACACTGTGCTAAAACCTCTCATGTGCCCTTCCCAAAGAAGCAGAGACGTTTGGATTTTGCTTGCTGTCTGTTCTGCTCCCACGGCATGTGGCCACTCGCTTCCCTAGGTGGGTGTTTGTTCAAACCTGGGCTTATTGGTAAACAGCATCAAATGGGAAATGGCTTCATTGGAATGCAGAGCTCTTTTTAAACGTGATCAGAAAGAAGCTTTGTTAATGGTTTTGCTGTAAGGTTGCCAGATTGCATCCTGGAGGTGCCACTTTTACCTTCCTGGGTTCTGTCCCTCACCTTCTTCCCACTGACAAAACTAGAATGCTGCTGGCTTTGGCACACAGAGGAGGAAGAGAAAGGAGAAGGCACAGGCCTCCCCGCTGTACTGTTAAACCTCTCCTGTTTACAGCCCAGCAATCTTACTGATGACTTTTCTGACTAACAGCCTCAGACACATCAAAGACTGCATGGAGATTGGTCCACTGGGGCAAAAGGGCCATTGCAGTCTACCCACAGCCAGCTCCCACCTGCCCGCTGTCACAGTTACAGCGGGTGGCTCTGCCTGTCACTGGCTCTACCTCTACCAGCTAGAGAGCTTGTATGACAAGCTAAGATGCAAGAACTTAGTTTACTGGCCCTTATGTAAGATATGTGTCATGTTCCAGTCTTTAAAATTAAATTGTTCAAAAGAAAAAAAAAGGCAGGCAGTTCACCCAGTGTTTTGTGGAATATGGTGAGATCAGATGGGAGATTTGATCCATTTTGCGGCATTTACCTGTATTTTGATTTAAGTTGGGGTTCTGATGTTTCATCAGATGAGCCTTTGGTCTGATCCAGCAAGGCTCTTCTCGTGATGTATGTCTGTGCATGTGTTGGCGGGAGGGATTAGTAGAATGCCTGCTGCTGTCCTTCCTTACAAGCTATATCAAGCACCCTCTGGTGTATGTTCCTTGCTGGACAGGTGAGCACTGTGCAGCTGTTGCAGGGGGTGAGAGCTGCGGGATTAGTAGCTTGAGCTAGGGGCAGGGCTGTTTGGGAACGTGCATTATCATCAGCGGTGGCCAAGCGAGATCACAGGCTCCCAGCCAAACCCCCTTGCTTTGAGCTTGCCAACGGATGCTGAGTTCAAAGGGCTGAGGTGTGATTGATGTGTGAAGATAATTCTCCCCCCTGCTTTCCCCAGCAGCATGCACGCGCACACACACACACACACACACACATACTCACTCACTCACTCACTCCTCCTTTCCCCAGCCTGCAAAGTGGTTGTGGAGAATGCTGATGGGAACAGAGGGATCCCACATGGGTTTAGGAAGAGGCCAGAACATTTAAGGACTGGGGCAGGCAGGATGAAGTGTGTGAGGGCACTGAGCTTAGACCAGTGTTTCCCAAACGTTTTTGGGCAACGGCACACCTGTTTACCGGAAAAAAATCTCGCGGCACACCACCATTAAAGCCCCGCCCCGTGACGTCAGCGCGCAGCGTCACGCCGGGAGGGACGCACAAAAGTGAACGTTTTTTCCCTTCCCCTTGCCGGGGTGGGAGGAGGCAGCAGAGCGAGGGACTGAGGGACGGCGGCAGCTGAGGCGGCGGCGGCTGTTGTGGTGGTGGCGGCGATAGCGGGCGGAGGAGGAGCCGTCGCCGGGAGTTGCTGCTGCTGCTGTTGCTGCTGCTGCCCGGACATGCCGGCCTCCTCCTCCTCCGCTGTCTCGCGCTCCTCCCTTTTGCGCGCGCTGCCCCGCCGCTCGGCACCACCACCGCGGAGCCGCCCCCGGCTCGACGCGGATCCTCGCCGCCGCCGCCTCTCGCCCGCCTCCCTCCCACGGCACACCAGCCGGTGTCTCACGGCACACTAGTGTGCCGCGGAACACCGGTTGGGAAACACTGGCTTAGACCTTACCATGAGGCAGCTCCAGCCAACTGGGCTAGATCAGCCCTTCTGAAGAAGGCAAACCGCATGTTTGCTTCAGCATACTCTCCAACATTTCTCCGATGAAAATAGGGACCTCCTAAGGAAACGTGGGACATTCCAGGGTCAAATCAGAAACCGTGACGGTTTCTGTAAATCCCAGACTTTCTCTGGAAAATAGGGACACTTGGAAGGTCTGCTTCAGGACTGAGAGGATCAGACAGATTTTGCCTCTGATGCAGATACAAATGAGAAGGAAACACGAATGGGCTCGTGCTATCAGGATGCAGTCTCAGCAGTGCCGGGAACTGATGAGACTTACATCTCATGGATCAGGTGTGGGAGCAGCAACCACACATTGAGACCCAGGGGCCAAGGATCAGTTTAAAAGGCACATTGAGAGACTAGTAGGGGTAGCCATTTGGCAGGGCCAAGGGAGAAAAGATTGAGTTAGAGTGCATGTAAGGGAGAAAAGAAGAGAGAGGAATTAGAATGCCAGCAATGGCACAGGATCTAGCCAGAAGTGTGAGGAGGACCCAGGAGAACTAGAGGCAGTAGCAAGTGGTGGGGGAAGTCATCTTCATAATCTGCACAGGACACAAAATGTTTCTAAAGTTGCTCCTGAACAGAATATTCTGGACTCTCTCTAGCAGATCAGATGTAAGCTTTCATATCAAACTCACAACTTAACTGTGACACAGCACCAGTGGTCAGTATAGTCAGCAAGAGTCCTCCATCAACAGTTGTTTCAAGACTGAAAAGGGAATTCTCTGCACTCATATGGAACAGATTAGCAGAACAGATTAATCCATACCCAGTGGAGGCCGGCCCATGAGGATGAATGAGGCACTGCCCTACCAGCCTCAGTCTGCCATCAGCCAGCTCCCACCTGCCTGCCTTCTAACTTCCACCCCGTCCAGGGGGTGGCACTGCCTGCCAACTTCCTCTTCCTTAGTCTTTCCTATGTGGAACTCAACCAGAGAGACTAGAATAACTTGGCTCTGCCCGTCATTGGCTCTGGCTCCACCTATGGTTGGCCTTCCTCCTTACCAATGTTCACGGAGACCAGCCACCACCACTATGCAGACCCATAAGCAGAGAGTTGAAGGAACTTGAGGCACCAGGCCAAGACAAGCAAGCTCACAGGGCTAAAGGATGAGCTACACTACTTAAGACTTTGTAGAGGCATGGAAAACAAAGACGGCCAGCCTATGCAGATGTCTCTGTGTGTACATGTACATGCACATATGTTTCTTCTGGACAGAACAGCAATAAGACCCAGATGAAGGCAAAACTATTCCTGAGGCTGACATCTTTTTTCTTGACAGCAGCTCTGGATACTTCCACACAACACTTTATTGTGGCCTCTGTGCAGCATCCACATCAACATGACGGCAGCCTCATCAAAGTGCCACCCCATATTTTCTTGCTATTAGATTAGGATTTACCGTTTCGGTGGAAAATCTGATAAGTAAAACAAACAAAATTTAACAGGCACTCTGCTCCCGAGTTCCCCTTGCAGCTTGAGCACACCTTGAGCACACTGAGAGCTTACAGAAGGAGGGGTTGGCAAGGTAAGCTTCCAGAGGTGCCAATATTGTAGTGAGCATTGTGGTAGACTTTTCTCCCCTCCCCAATTCATCCATCTAGAGGCCCTAGAGAATCTCGTGTGCCCCCTCCATAGATAGAAAGGCCTTCCAGGTGCTGAGGTTCCTCCCACAACCTTTGGCTGAGTGCAAATTAAATAAATAAATAAAAGCTGACAGCTCCAGAATGTGAAACCAAGATACCACCCACCACCAACCAACCTGTAGCGCTTTGGAGCCTTATGAAACAAGGTTGCAGGGAGCTCCTCCCTGGCGAGGCCTGTGCACCGTGCCCCTGGCTAGACTGGTGCACCCTGCCCACTCTTCCCTTCCCTTCCCGTCTGGTGTTCCTTTTGCAGAGCCTCAGGGCCAACATTATAGGCAGGGTGGGGATTTATCAGACAGCACCAGATACCAATAGGGTGACTCATCGTTACCCAGCCCATGCAGGGCAAAGCGGGCAACAAGGGCTGTTTAGGATGCAACAGCTTGCTTCTCACCAGAATCACCACCACACAAGCACAGGCCCTGAATTCTTTGCACATTCTGCTCATACGTTGGGACCCCAGGCTGCCCACCTAAAAGGGTCGTTGGGCATTCGTAGCCAGCAAGCAAGAGCACCCAGTCTCAAGTCATTTCTGTCATGGAACAATGTAACTTGGGACTCTTTCCAGGGCCTTGCTACTGCCCTATTGGCGTGTGGGAAGCCTTTCCCTTACTTAATGATCATTCTGCTCCTTTTGTGCTTTTCCAAATTAGGAAATGTTGAGGTCCTCCCCAGTGCCACCCCTGTTCCCCTTTCCTAAGTACAGCAGATTTTTGGACAGGATTAGAGACACCACTGCAGCCTTGATCCAGCAAACATTTTCTGGCTGCAGCAGCAGTCCTCAGAATTTGCAAGTACCGTGGCAAACGCCCCACACAAATAATCTCAGCAGCCCATGCATGTTGAGACCATAAATACAACATTCCCAGTGTGAAGGCTGCCTGATGGATCACCCATCAGGATGAGTGTCATGGAGCTCAACTGCTGAGCTTTGGGTGGAGAGACTGGCATGTTTCTTTCCAGGGGGCCCCCATGTGCTCTTTTCCCCGCAGTTCCATTTTGCAGATTTGGCATAAACCAAAGCACTCGCATGTGAGTTATTGTGAGATGCCATGCAAAGCAAGTAGACATCCCTAGGCTTCACCCAACAACAAATCTCATGTCTCCATCATTACACCCTCAGACACACACCATCTCTGATTCACTTTTATTCTCACAATAATAAAATAATTTACCAACCACAGTTACCATCATACTACATGCCTACAGTGCCTGTATGGGACACTGGAGTCAGAGGTCTCTGTGCCCCCACCCTTCAATCTCTTGCTAGAAACATTTATTTTAAACAAACTCAGCATTTTTAATTTCTCTCTCTTTCTCTCTCCTGAATAACAAAGATACTAACGGCAACCAAAACAGGTCTTGAATTGGTCCAACGTGAAATGTGGCAGCTGGTATAGCTCAGTCGGTAGAGCACAAAGCTCTTAATCTCAGTGTCGTGGTTTTGAGCCCCATGTTGGGTGAAAGATTCCTGCATTTCAGGGTGTTAGACTAGATGACCCTTGCGGTCCCTTTCCAACTCTACAATTCTATGATTTCAACCCAGGATTTTAAAAAAGAAAAAACAGGTATTTTGTTCTGTAAGGGCTGCCTGCCACCTGAATGATCCCAGTGCGGGATTTGTAAGATACATCACGGGGGGAGGACTGAGTGAGGTTCTGCAGAAGAAACCTACGTAGGTGTCTCCTGGGCCTTCGAACCACAGCTGGAGATGCCGGTGGCCAGAAGCAGCTGGAGTTAATGTCAGGGATTCCAGCTAAGCCCACTGGCGTGCAGCTCTTTGTGCTTCAGAGGTGCCAGGCTCGCGACTAACGCCCATGTACAACCGAACCCCTTGAGTGCTCATGCACAAGTCAGAAAGGAGGAGAGGAAGTGCCAGGGAGATGATGTGAAACACAAACGTGCCAGGCTGCCCAAGCCGTGCCTCCTGCTTTTTGCAGGGCTCCACTGTGCCCAGTAGAAACCGCAGAGTCTCTGGAGCGTCCAGCAGGGGCCACGGTCTTCATTTGCAGACGCTGACCCACTCTGTGAGCCGGCACTCCTCGCAGGCCACGAAGCAACACCAATGGAACTTGCAGTTGCATCGCTCGCTGCGTGTCTGCCGCAGGATGTTGTGTCCCCGCCCGCAGCACAGGCTCTCGCAGCTGTCCATGCCTGGGCTGGTCTTGTTGCATAAGCGCCCTTGCGTCCCCATGGAGTCCAGTGCCGGCTCCCGCTCGCAGAAGTCAGGTGACTTCTCAAAGTAGATCAGGTCGCTGATGCCGGCCCGGCGCCTCTGGCGGGCGTGGCTCAGCTCCATCTGCCCTGTGTTCCTGTTGTGGGGCCGGATCAGCATGGCCCCATAGAAGCGCTCCTTGAGCAGGGAGCCCACCAGGCGGAACTCAGGGGTCACCTGCCAGCACGTCTTCAGTTGGCAGCTCCCCGAGGTGCCGTGGCACTTGCATTTCCTCCGCATGTTCTCCATCACCACCTGCCAGGGGCACAAGCAGACAGTGGTTAGCAGAATTCAGCTAAAGCTTTGCCTTGCACTGCAGTTTTGTATTCCCCTCTAGCACACCTTGTTCCCAATGGGCAGCTTGGCTTTGCCATCCCTTGGAACCAGTGTATGCTGCTGGGACAAAGGGCTCTCTATGCAGTTTTGCCCAGTTGAAACAAGTGGCCACACAAAGGGTTCTCCAATAGCTTGCTTCATCTTGCTGGGCCAAGGAGAGCCACCAGAGCTCAAACTGCTACTTTCACAAAGCTGGATAGCACAAATCTTGAATACAGCAGCAGCCCAACTTTCCAGGTTGAAAGAACAGGACTAAAATTGTATATAAAACATGGCTAACACGCATACTAAAAACAAATATAAACAAAAGCATCATTACAAACAGTGTTAGTATCAATAACTGTTTAACACAAATGTAACTGCAGGCTCGTCCACACTTCCGCTTGTGCCGTCCCTAAGAAAGCACAGATCCCATCAGTTTTCCACTTGATCCACTCCTTTCCAAGGAAAAACCCGCTCTTTAGCAATAGAATGGAACAAATGGCAATCTGGGGGAAACCCAAATTTCCATTTGCTCCAACTGAGCACTAAAGAGTGGTTTTCCCTAGGGGAAAACAGCAGAACAAGAGGAAGTATGGATTAGCCCTAAATCATGTGTCTGGATGGGCTTGCCAAAACATTTTTTTTCCCAGACAGGTATCAAAGCGTTCATCCGCACTTCCCCTTCCTTTGCTCTTTCCAGGCACACTGTGATTTAAAGCTCCATGTCCAAGTGCCCTTTCCCCTGTCCCTTCTGGAACTTTCCTTGTGAAAACCTGCTCTTTAAAGCCCAATTGGAGCAAACATCAATTTGTGGAAAACCCGAATTAATGTTTGCACTGGTTCAACTTTAGCAGGCAGAGAGTTCCAGAGTCACACTGACACAGCCGCCACACCTAAGTGCAGAATTAACATTCTACGGCACTTGTAAAAAGTGCAAGTAACACAGATCAAAGTGATCCAGTAGGCACATAGAGGGAAAGGCTTAGGAAAATTAGTCCCAAGTTGTTAAGGGCTCTAACAGCTTGAACTCAGCCTGGTACATCTGAATTTCAATAATGTGATTAATCATTGTCGCCTATAACGGAGGGAGGAGAGGTCCTTCCGCATGTGGGATGTAGGTGTGAGAGGCATTTGCCCTTCCCAGGATTCCATATAAATAGATCCAAACTGTTCCCAGTTGCTATGGTGTTCATTAAGAGGTGGGATGAGGATAGTTTGTTCAACCCTGTATGGGTGCAGCTGTTGTACCTGGTTACATGCAGCGACGTGCGGTCAGGGATTACACGGCTGCAAGAGGGTAGGGCTGTTTGCAGAGTGAGAATGAAAGATGAAGCTGATGCTCTAAAATTATGCATCAGTAACTCAGATTTAGACAACATTCATATCACAGGACCTTTTCATTTAAAAAGAAAGAAAAAAAAGCTGGCTTTTTAAAAAGGTACTTATCTCCCCCTCCCCAACACACTTTATTTTGGAGTCTTGCTGCGAAGTACACAGGGCACTAAGGTTCCTTTCTGTAACAATAAAGGCAAGAAATGTAAAAGCTGCCTTTCCTGATTTCTGCAAGAAAAAACTAAAGCTAAAATGCAATTTTAAAAAATTGAAGCTGCAAATATGCACAGCACAATGTGTAATCACCCCTCCCTCTCAAATGGAAAGGTGTGTGTGTGTATACTACTTCCAAGTATTGAGCAACTGCATAGACAAAGGCCACAGAAGAGACATTTGAGTTTTGTTTTGGATTCCAAATTTCTGGTTCTGCGAGAAGAAATGTAACTTTCAACATTCTGATTTGGTTTCCCAAGCTCTAACTATTGCAACTGTGTTTATTCTGAGTTTTACTTGATCTGAAGCTCCATCTGGGACTCTGGACTGAAATGATTATTGTTATTAAAGTGGGCCCTGCCCAAGTTTATCATCTGAAGATCAAAACGAGACACATTAGGGAGGAAAGAAAAAGAAAAAGGGGAAGGAGCAGGGTCAATCAAGACTCTTCAGAGTAAAAACAGAGAAAATGAGTTGTTTGCCAGGTGGAAGGGCGAGAAATGGGATCCATGCAGGGAACAGAGAGTGCAAGTTTAGGACTGATTAAAGGGCTGGAAACTGTAGATAGAAGGGTCTAAGCAGCAATGCAGAGAGAAAGAAGAAAGGATTGATACAGAAGAGGAGAACATTGAAATATCTGAATATACTCACAAGAGGTTTAAAGCTAAAACAGGGAGAAAGACAGACTGCTGCAAACTCATCAGGATAACCAGCATAAAGGATCTCTCTCCAGTACAGGGAAGAGCCGCCTACTCATTGTAAGGCCAACCATCTCCAGAATCCTGAGGGAGCATGCTTTTGCCCACCTGCCTGGTACCTATACTGAATGTTCAAATGTGTTCTCGGTACTAGAAAAAAACGTCCCGAAGCTGAGATTCACCGGGGATGGGGGTGGGAGTGGAATCACCAAATAGAGAAGGGATGGAGGAAACTGGTTCTCCAGCTGCTGCTGAATTGCAACATCCATCATCCTTGACCATTGGCCATGGTGACTGGGGCTGTCAGGAGTTCAGTAACATCTGAAGGGCCAGAGATTCCCTGCCCCTGAGCTAGAGGGTCCGGCCGTAGCATCTATCTCATATTATGTTTGGATCCAGCTAAGATAACTGGTTTGGCACTGGGATGCAGAAGACCTTGGGGCTAATAGAGAATTAGATATATTGTACAACAGAAGCTTCCACTTGATTGGCATGTAATGAGGCCCTGAAGGTTAAGTTAACTCTCTGTTTGACCTTGCATGTATGCTTGGAAGGCCTAGGTCAGGTGTGGGGTACCTTTGGCCCTCCAGCTGCTGCCGAACTACAACTCCCATCACCCTTGGCTATGGATCACACATGCTGGGCTGACGGGAGTTGTAGTTCAGCAACATGTGGCAGGTCAGAGGTACCCCATCACTGGTCCAAGTATATTGGGAGGAGAATGCCTGAAAAGAAAGCAACTGGGAGGGAGGGTCAGCAGTGGCTTTGGTGTAAAGGGCAGGGGGCTAAGCTAACACTCATGAGTTCCTCTAGGAATAAAGATGGGCAGCTTGGAAAGAAGCACCCAAGGTGTGATTCCCTGCATAAGATCATTTTAAATAAGTGGAACAAGCCTCAGCCTGGGATAGCTTAACGCTGGATTCATCCTGGCTCAAGATGCGTGGGTGAAAAGACTCGTGAAGGATGTCCTTTTGCTGGCTTCCTGGGCGGAAGTGCCCTTGTGTGAGGTTGCTTCTACCCAAGGAAAAGCCCAAGCACAAAGGTGGTGGGAGGTGCTGTGGAGAGAGGGAATGTTCTTTATCCAAGTTTGGGTAGGTTGCTAGGCAGAGAAGCCTACTTGCTGCTTGAATGCAGCTCGCCCATCACATGCTGCTCCCTCCCTCTAAGATCTGGAGGGTACAGGATTATGGCCCCCTGCCTGTTATGTGTACTGAGGCCTGGAGCAGTGGTGGAGTATGCTTGTACCTCCCCGACCGTCAGGCAGGCATGTTCCAACCAGGGAAGAGGTGACTGCCTCCAGCCTGGGAAATCCCGTCTTCCTAATGGGTGGGCGAAGGCAGGAGAGAGCTGGGACTGACAGAGTAAATTGATGCCACTTAGCCCAGACACCACTATTAAAGGGGCAAAAGCCCTGCCCTCTTTGGAATCTGGCCACCCTACACCATATCTATAGTCTCTGGGGCAGATCCTACAAATGGACCCACATAGATTCTTTGCCTTTCACTGCTGCTTGATGGCATGCAAGAACACAGCTCCACCTTATGAATTTCTGTCTGCCTCAAATGGCTATTCAAAGCACAACGTCAGGAAACAACAATAACTGTTCTATCTTGTGTCTGTTCTTGGAACAACAGGCAAGAGTGGACAAGAAGGGGGCCTTGGGAAGCCCAGCTGCAAGTCTGTGCCTATCTATTTAACCTATTTGAGGGGCAATTGGCAACACACCATTTCTCAGCATGATATACCTCGCTGGGAAAAATAGAACAAATGCTGTAAAGCTCTTTATATACTGTTCTTGCTACTGGCTTGGACTTACGGCAGTCTTTTCTGCTCTGTTTGCAAGCAGGAAACTATTAATATCAGCGCACCTGGGAGGTATTCCAATACATAGTAGATTCTACCATAAGCGAATTAAGAACATTATCAGGAAAACTGCCAATGTCGTGTGTGTGTGTGTGTGTGTGTGTGTGTGTGAATGAAACAGTTTGCTACCCACCAAGCCAAACTCAGTGTACCAGTGAGGTACACCTACCAGGTGTTTTGACAATCATCTTGCTCCTGAAGTCCCAGGTAGGGGCAAAAACAAGTGTTATCAGGCTCCTGGCAACCCATAGTACACTTTTTATGGCAAGTCACTAAGTGTGCAGACGGGCTCCATGCATGCCACCTGCTCCTGCATGCATGCTATAGTAATTGTCAGGCAAGTGCATGTGTAGAGGGAGAAAATGGGACTTTGTTTATTCTGCACAGTAGTACCTTGAGTTATTACAAACGCTTCAGGTTACAGACACTTCAGGTTACAGAGTCCACTAACCCAGAAATAGTACCTCAGGTTAAGAACTTTGCTTCAGGATGAGAACAGAAATCATGCTCTGGTGGTGCAGAGGCAGCAGGAGGCCCCATTAGCTAAAGTGGTGCTTCAGGTTAAGAACAGACCTCCGGAATGAATTAAGTTCTTAACCAGAGGTACCACTGTATATAATTGTGTACCAAAAGTCCTGTTTCCATTGGACACAACTTTCAGCATATTGGATTGCGCTATCTTGACTTCTGTTCACACAAGTTTAGCACAGAGCCCACACCCATTGTCTCCTACTCTTTGGCCAGATAGCCAGGCATTTGCCTGGTTTATTTCTTGCTTACTGTGGACTGGTTCAAATATCCAGAAACAGCATTGAGTGCAGCACGACATAATAGCACATGGCTTTAAGCCTGAAGGGGGTAGGTGTGGGTCTGTGCAGCAGGTCACCTTCACTTCTAGCAACCTGAGACAGAAGTGCTTTAAAAAATAAGATGCTCCATATTCTAGGGCAGTATAACCCTGATTAATGGGTGCTGGAAGCAAGGAATAGGGAGAGGCTAGAGCCTTTTTAGAAGCTTGCCAGGGTGACCTGGCTGGTGACAAGAGGACTGGACCAGATGGGACTTCTGGTCTGATCCAGCAAAGCAAGTTAGGTCCTTCATGGGTGCAGCTCTCACCTTGGTAGCTCAGAGTTTTCCTAATGCCACAGCAATGCCAGTTGCCACAGATCCATCCCTTAACCAAGCACAGCTGCAGCACGGACTGCCTTGCCAAGCAAACTCCTCCATGCCTCTTAGGGAGACAAAAGGGGCCAGGGCAGGCACACGATATCAGCCTGCAGAGCTAGCCAATGCCATCTCCCCACCAAGTGCTAGCCCCGCTGCTTGCACAGATTTGATGGCAAGATCAGCCACACACACCCCACACATGCCGAAAGCAGCAAGCACCACCCCCTGCTATGCAGGAACACTGTAATAAAGGAAATTAGCACCAAATTACAGAGCACTAATAGGCTGGAGCCATTATCCCCCTTGCAACCCACCTAGTGGTTTGGAAACCATTTCCTGTGTGCTTCCCCTACTGGGGAAGGGTGCTGGGGAACAAAGTTCCCATCCTGCCCAAGGCAGGGGCTTCCCGAAGGAACCTGTGGGAGGACAATGTTGCTCCCCCTCAGAGAAGCCCTCCAGAGCCATCTTTCCTAAATCAGAGCTCTGTCTATACCATGCAGAGGGGATAACAAAAGGTCATTCACAGCAACCTGACAGGGGCATGTCTTCCTCTCCCCCACCTCCACTCACTCTCCAGCCCATTACGCTGAGCTTGAAAGTACAACTGTTCAAAGGACACCTAATCTCAAAGAACAGCTGCACAGTACAATCCTATTGCATGTTTACTTGGATGAAAATCCCACCAAGTTCAATGAAACTTACTTCCAAGTAAGTGTATATATAGGATTGCAGCTGTAGTGGGGTTTTTTCTTTTTTTCTTTTTAAAGAAACAAACCACGAAGAGTCTTTTCTCTGGCAAACGATCTAATGCAATTATGTCAGCAAGGGACAGTTTCTGCAAGTGGGTGGAACACCCACCAGCACGTTCCAGGAAAGGCTTCGTAGGAGAAGCCAGAATGTGGGTCTCCTTGAATAGTGCTGGTAGGAGCCAAGGTTTAGTTTCTTCACTTCCATTATTCTACCCTTTAGGTCACAAAGAAAGCATCCGGTGGAAAACTGGTCTCAAGAGGGAGAAGGGCAGAGGGAATCAAAATGCTTTTTTAAAGAAAAAGATGCTTAACATGGTAAGAAATTGGGGACAAGTATCCCACCATCATGGGCCAGTTCTAAAAAATCCTATTAGGGCTCCTCAAAATATGCCTAGTTTGTTCATATTAAGTAGAATTGCCACTTTATTAAATTAACTTGCAACTGAGATATGTCCCATTCCTCCCTCCCAGGTCTCCCCTCTAAAACCCACATAAGAACAAGCCCTTTCTATCACCTTGAGGGCCAGGTTACAGGTTTGAAAGGTCTTTTCTGAAGAATGCTCTCTTGTGGAGCACGTCCTATGCCAGTAAACTCCAGTGAGGGTAACCCAATGATAGCATAAGGTAGGCAGCAAAGTGCTGTGATCAGTGCCCACTGGCTAAGTCTGATACACCATTTCAATACACTGTAGAAATACTACATTGGGACACTGTGGGCAGCGCAGTCCCGTAACCCAGCTGGGGTACCTGGGTGTCAATGTAATGCAAACTGTGCAGCTGCCATGTGTCATTGCCAGGCCCAACCACCATTCTTGGATATATGCCTCTTTGACAGGGCCTTTTGTGGCTCCTGTGCTGCCTGGATCTTACTCTGCTGTCTCCTGATAGTCTTTTCATTGCACGCCTATCAAACACATTGATATCATGTACACACAAACACACACACCATCATTCTCCTGCTTCAAAGCAGTTTCAGGTTAGTCCTAAGAGATGAAAGAAAGCCACACATTTTGGCTGGATATAGCAGTCAAACACTGGTTCTAGCAACAAGGTGAGCCTTTCTGCTCCACAGGAGTAAAATAAGTGCATTCTTTTTAATTGCCACTGGTCAAAAGAGCTTCACAAAGCGAAGATCAATGGGCAAGGTGCATTTGTAGCCAGTGTTCAAACTCCCATTGTTCTAGGCACATTTTGCAACAGAGAATTTCATTAGGGTAAGCAGTTTCTGAGCTCTGGGCGCAGTACTGTGCCTAAGATTTCAGATTAAAACTGCAGAGTGGAAGGAAAGGAAGACCTTTTTCTGCCTCCCCACTTCCAGCTATTGTGTGAAGACTGGAGAAGAGACCCTCTTAAGAATATTAGGGGGGTGGGCAGGGGAAGGACTAGACCATGTGAAAAATGAACATAGTATTTTAGTTGCAGTTCATTCATTTTCAGCTTTGTTATTCTTGTTATAAAAAAGGGCGCCTAGACATTCTGTTGTTGTGCCCATAACCTAGGTTTAAGGTGCCATTTAGCTTCTAGCTTTCATATCTCAGTTTCTAACACTGTAGCAATCCCTCCTTCCCAGCTGTTGTACCTTCTTTGCCAACCAAGTTTACGCAGTTACTGGGGCAATGGAATAAAAACTTGCCCACAATATCTTTGCTTACTTTATTTTTAAATAATAATCAAACAGCTGCAAAACACCTCTTCTCAACACCACTCCTCACCAGTACTCAACAGTATTCTATAACAGTACACACTACACCACTTGATCAACTTAAATACAGTTTTCAAGTAAACAATTACCCTATCACATCGCTGCATTCGGTGCAGTAGGTAAACTCCCCCCTGCTAATTAAGTTAAATTGTTAAGATACCTCAGGTGTGCTAAACTGTGAAAAGCTCACAGATGTTCTGCCATGCAGGTTATAATTACAAACACACACACCTGTGTAGCACCACTGACCACATCAATATTAAGAAAACCCAACACCAGCTCCTAACACTGATACTAGATCCTAACATGGGACTCACTCTAACATCTTTTTTATAGAGACACTTTCTGCCTCCTTGTTTTGCTTCCAGTGTTTTGAAAAATGGGTAACCCTTTGGCGGAACGCTGGTCACTAGAATTAAATTTCTGGCTGCCATTAGCAGTCAGATTTATTGACTCTTGGGGATCCAGCTCCTTTCCTCACTGAAGCATAATATCTTATACGTCATAATATATTATACATCACGTATCCCCCCACAGATTTTTGATTTATATATATTTTTTAAAAGGAGATTCCATTATCAGCCTGGGCATATTGTTCCATCCAAGTATCCCATACATAACCTCGATTTCCCTGGATTTCAAAAGCACTGATTCTTGTACCAACCTTGGTGGAACAATGGTTCTCCTAAATGCACAGATACAAAGCAGTGGCAGAGTGGTCTGACTCTGATGGATTAGGCACAGAGTGCAGGGTTCCTTCCCCCTTGTCAAGGAGCCAAAAGGTCAGAGTTAGGGCAGGCTTGTTTACATGAGGAAGGCTTAACCTGTATTAGCAGTCATTAACCTGGATTAGATTTCTCCTATATCAACACAGCAAGGGCATTTGAACTGCAGATTTTACCTTTCCATCTCAAAGGAATGATAGAGAGAAAGGAAAACATTTCAGGCCAGTGATTTTCAACCAGTGTGTTGTGGCACCTTGGGGTGCCTTGAATGATGGTTGGGGTGCCTGCCTCTGTCCCTCTTTCCTTCCTTCCCTGCTTCCTCTGATGTCCTCTCATGTCTCTGCCTCTCAAAGGCTTGTACTGCTGTTTGTTGCAGCAGCCCTTGGCAGTGCTGGCATGAAGTGGTCTTGCTTAACACATACGTGAGTTAGTTCTCAGTGGTATATATCAGTGGGACAGTCACTTGCTTTTCCAATGGATTCTTAAAACAGTCCTATTGGACCAACTCCCCAGCTCACTGCATACCTGCTGGTTGTGTGAGAGGACTCCTGCACCTTTTACAATTTACACAGAAGGCCAAGCTTCACCATGTATGGCTTTTCACATCAAAGTCATGCAGAGGCAGAAAAGCCACCCATGACCTCTTCTAGAAAATTCTTGTAAGGCACTGGAGCCCTTTCAGGATCTGGATGTGCCAGCCTTCAGTACTTGTAATTGATGAACTCATATAAATAGAAGTTGGCCCTATACGACTGGACATCTCTCTTGTATACCTTATTTTGAGATTCCTTATAAGTAACATGACACAGTTCATGGGCTTCCTTCTATCCTAATGTGATGTATCTCAAGTACTGATGTTCACTGCGGCTGACTTTATAGTTAGGGATGGTGAATCCAAAATAGAGTTCAATTTACCATACATACATTGTGGCCACTTCACGTAATTGGTACTTTAAACATATATCATAAAATAAACTGATGAGCAAAAGGCTGAAGGCTGTTATGATGCACAACAATCCTAAATTACTGCAGATTGTCTTCTGAGTTCAACAATGCAATTTTTAGGAACATTTCTTTTTAGGATGCAGACTGAGAGGTAATAGAGGAAGTGGATGTGCTGGCAGAAGTCATTTTAAGGTAACAAGCTTTTTTGTCTGCAGTCATGCATCTATATTATTTAATTTGCAATGTTAAGCACTGCTCAGTTTTTACTTGCATATACTACCCTTGAGGATGTCTGGTGCACTAAGCTATAATTAGAACACTATTTCTCTTAAATTACAAAAAAATGCATTGTTAAGTAATTGTTCTCTCTAAAATATGGAACACATTATACTAGTGCTTGAACACCTGCACTGGCTTCCTGCTGCTTTCCAGGAACAATTCAAAGTACTGGTTTTGAATTTTGACCTAAACAACTGAAGTTAAAATGAAATTAAGGTGTCTCCAATGCTTACTTCTACACTTGCACAGAGTGGTCACAGATTACACACAGCTCTGTTCACAGGTATCAAGTGCAGCCAAAAGCTATTTTTGCTGAAGAACTTTGTCTATGATAGACAAATGATAGTAGCCTTAAGTACAGTGGTGTCCAAACTTTTTTCAAAGAGGGCCAGATTTGATGAAGTGAAGGGCCGTGAGGGCCGACCAAAGGGCCGACCAAGGTTGTTGACTTTTTTTAGGATTTTACCCCAGGAAATAAACTGCCACAGGGGTCGGATTAGGCCCCTGAAATGGACTTTGGACATGCCTGCCTTAATAGCTCCTCCGATCAATCATCTTGCTGCATAAATTAATCCATCCAAATGCTTGCCTAACACTTCCAGACTGTTGCCATTTTCAGGTGAGATTCAGGTAGGATTCATATACCATCAAATTCAGGTTGTGCAATTATAGTTGATTGGAAAGTCAACTAACAAACCCACCTGCCAAAAGATAAGACTTTTGGAAATAAGGGAAGTGATGGGATAATGCACTGGAAAGTGTGGGAGGTGAGGTGACACTGCATCAAAGAAAGTGTGGGATAACACTTGCTTTGATGCAATGTCATCTAACCTCCCTGAAAACAAATCAGAATGAATGCTCAATAAACCTATCACCTGGAAGCACCCTGCCTCTAAGGGGCTTCCCCATTCTCTTCAAGGGAGTGGGCAAGTCCATGCAGACATCCCTCTTTTTTCTGTTTGCATGTTATTAGAAATGGGTGCATCAGATCAGATAGGTGTACCTATACAATGCTGGTGAGGAATCTGCAACTCTTGGCCCAACTTCGTGTGAGTGGCAAATGGGGAAAACAGGTGGAAAAGGACAAGGGGGGGGGAGGAGTGGGTGGCAAAAAGACAGAAAGGGAGTAACTGCACCCACTTCTGACTCTACTGTTGTCTGACAGATTACTCCCACGGGAATGTGACCCTCAAATGTGTCCATCAATAGAAAAAGGTTGGCCCTCCCCAGCTGTACAACTTAGAGATGACTGCACAATTTTTGCTAGGCTTACTTCCACTGAAAATGTTCATTGCCATTTTCTTCCCTTAGCAATTAACTTCTTCATCCATCTTTTGTTATTATAAAACCACTTTCTAGTTGCAGGTAATGAATTAGTAATAGTAACTCTCACTGGATTTTCCTGTAGAACTATTAGTTGTGGGGGAATAAAGAGGCTTGAACCTAGCTCAGATCATGGGTGGCCACCCACTCCAACTGTTCAGTATTTTAGCATTCAAACCTAAATCAGCAGAATGATGTGCTTGACTGAATCAAGCTTTTCTGGCAAAAGTGAAAACATGGTCTTCTCTATTTACTTTAAGCATTTGCTCCCTTGTGCCACTTATGAGGGTATCAAGGTATGAAAACCATCCCTATGTTGGGCAGGTTGCTGCTGCAATTCTGCAGCCAGATCTATGCTCACTTCTTATGGAAAGCAGAAATCCACCGAGCAGTGTAAGAAAACAGATGGTCCATCTCTTTTAGCATTCTCATGCACATCGTGTCCAGCCAAATGCCATGTCAGTCTCATAAGCAAAGGATAACATAATAGTCATTCTAGTCATGGTGGGATAAATAGT
The DNA here is from genome assembly GCF_965113315.1 of Podarcis vaucheri. NCBI lineage: Eukaryota > Metazoa > Chordata > Lepidosauria > Squamata > Lacertidae > Podarcis > Podarcis vaucheri. The sequence continues at coordinate 88,163,529 of NC_138759.1, read as the reverse complement.
CAACAAATAGATGAATACAGTCCATGCCCTGTTTGCTCTAAGCATTCAGTGACTAGAAGTAAACTGCTTCTAATCATGGGTGTTCTATTTGCTTTCCAGTGAGCTTGGAATCAGACTTGAGTATGCAGAGCAACGGGGCCTTTTCTTATGGATTAAGTAGTTAAACAGAACAATAAATCTCTTGAATTACCATAATTTTCTTGCACGTTCCACACTTCTGCTTCATCTAAAATGCAAGTATGAGAAGCTATGCATCAGGGAAACAGAGATGAGGATGGCCCTACCATGCTATCATTTCTGCTGGTAAACAAACCACAATTGATGCTCTTGGTTCTCAGATTGCTCCAGGCAGGGATCAAGCCCTGGCAGAATGCAAGCACAGTACACTATGGGAGGGCTTATCCACACTTACCTTTCCTCCGCTCTTTCCAGGCATGGTTCACGCTTTAAATCTTCATGTCCAAGCGCCCTTTCTCCCCACCCTTCTGGAGCTTTCCCCATGAAAACCTGCTCTTTAAAGCTCAATCAGAGCAAACAGCAATATGCCCAAAACTCAAACTGATGTTTGTTCCGATTGAATGCTAAACTATGGGTGAGGGGAAAGCTCCAGGGCAAAAAAAGAAAAAGGAAACAAATGCTCAGACACAGAGCTTTTAAGCACAGGCTTGTGCCTGGAAAGAGCAGGGCAAAAGGTAAGTGTGGATAAGCCCTGACTCAAGTCTGCATCTGATTGAATTAGAAGTTGCCATCACATTAAATGCAGACAGCATTTCTCAGTTACGCCAGCCCTGCACAAACCATCTTGAACCAACCAGGTAGATGAGGGTCTGAGCTGGAATGATCAGCCTCTTTTATTTCTATAGATCAGGAACTGTCTGGGTTATTGACTCCCTCCCGGAAACCTTTTTCCAAGCCTTGACTCCAACTCCCCACCCAACCCATCGCTGCGCTTTCAGCTCACCTGCCGGCCAACACGGTTGTTGTGCAGTCTCATGCGAGAGTGGATGTCTCGGTAGGTCTCCCGGGAATCTAAGAAGTCCTTGGAAAATTTTTCCCCATAGTCCACATCAGGGCTGCAGCCCCCCCACTCCCAGGAGTCTTGCAGGCCTGGGGCCTCAGCTGGCATGTGTTCCAAGTGCACTCCATGCATCATCCCCTTGCCTCGGTTCATGGCCTCCAGCTGGAGACGGTGCAGCTTGAGGCGGAAAGCTTCCTCATCTCCACGGCGCTTCTGGTCACAGCCACATGCCTGCAGCTTGCCTAGGGAGCATGCATTGGAGACAGCATGTACCACCCCTGCGGCTGCAATGGCATAGGCAAAAGCACTTTCCCGGAAACCTGCAAGAAAGAGCACATTTCACTTAGTCGCCATTGCAATGCTCACCACCCACATGAGATCCTCCATTGCACTTGCACAGTACAGTTGTGTGTAGGCTTAATGGCTTGCCCATGAGCTTATTCCAGGGATGGCGAAACCTGAAAGGGATGGCCCTTCAGATTTTGCTTGGCTACATCTCCCTTCATCCCACACTGGCTGGGGTTGATGGGAGTTGGAGTCTAACAACACCTGGAATGTGATAGATTCCCCAGTCCTTGTTGTGGCCCCCTGCTGTCAGACACACATAGCAGGCATTCCAACAGGCATGGCCTTTTCAAGTCACAGCAAAAATCACAGCACTTTACACCTTTGGCAATCCTATCCCCTCAAGTAACAGAGGTTTCAGGCAAGAGATTTTGGAGATAGGTGAAGGGTTAACCAGCCCCTCTTCAGCGCCACAGCCCTACCCTTTATCCAGCCCCCCTCCCCAGCAGCTGCTTTTAACCAAGAAAAAGGCATTTGGAGACCTGATCATAGATCTTCCATATCACACTGTCTTTTGGCCCATAGGAAAACAACAAACTATGTTCATTGATAAAGATGAGGCGGCAGTTCTGATCCCAGCCCCTCAGGACGACAGATAAGGGACTGGTGTCCTTTTATTTCAGACAGCTGCTCAGCTTCAAAGCTTAAGCACTGCCTGATTGTTCATCCCCTTGTCTGATGGCCTAAGGCCTGTGAATGCTATCTTGTCAAACAGTCCCTGTCGCCTCCATGGGTGATTAGCTCTTAGACCTCTATATGTGCACATTGGGAGAGGAGTGTTCTTTGGCTCCCGTACCACAACTCTTGCTTCACATCACATTAGGCCACACTTGTGAAATAGGTGAGTAGAGTTCACCTCCAGATGATTAAGGAAGAATGAGTTTGCAAGCTGGAATAAATTTATTCCCCCAACCCCCAAGCCCACTTCACTTGTGTGATCAAGTGAGCTATTAAAATTTGTTCTGCCAGGGACCAGACTGGTGACTTTATAGACAGAGTCTGTACTAGGCAGCATGGGAGAAGGAGATACAAGGAAAACAGGATCTTGCCTTATTCCTCCTGACACGCTTATCTGAACATGGGGGTACAGGTGAGTCAGATCTCCACACTTTCACTGTCCAAATCTGTAGCAATTTCTTGCTCTTGTCACCCGCTTCAGTCTCTGCTGAACGATGCACAATTCCTACTATGCTGAGGTTACTGGTCAATAGTCCTGAGTTATGACTACCCCATGGGCGTTAATGCTCTGGGGTGTACTGAGCCTCAGTCTCCACAACACAATCCTCTTCCCTCTGCTACAAGAGGTCCTTCACTGACCACCTGACCCAGATAGACAGGAGCAGTTACTGCTTTCCTCTCCTCTGCCAGGATTCAAGGGGGCAAAAGGCAAGACCTTGCAGCTAAGACCTCTTTGGCAGCCATGGTAGTTGCTGCCTTACATTTTCCAGAATGGAATTCCACCCAACATTCTGGGCTTTGAGTCTGGAAAGCCCTAGAGACCACCATGCCAGGGTGAGAAGATCCTACTAAGGCCCACTGCGGCAATGGACAAGGCAAAGAGCTTCCTGTTTAAACCAACCTATGAAAACTAGGTGCAGAGTACGTTGACCACTGGACTGCTATCTGGGCAATCCATATTTTAAAGCTGGTTCTAAATGTGTTTTGTTGTATTTTTAACTATTGTTTTTGACCACTTCATATTTTATAACAACTTGGGGAAAAGGTAGAATATATATTAAATAAACAGGCAGACTAGGCCTATGCTTACTTATTACCTTACTTATTAGAAATTATTTCCCCTGTACACAATGGACCTCACTCCTAAGCTAAAAGAGTGCACAGGGGTGCAGTGTTAAGGTAGTTGTCCTTTAGTCTCCTGTGCTTTGGTGTCATACTATTGCTAGGATCTCAGGCTGCTGCCAGAGGCCAAACTTTGGGGCCAGGAGTTGTACTAGCTGACCTTGGAGATCCATTCAAACCCTCCAGTTACGAGCAATTTGAATGGGGAGGTGAGGATGGGAACTCTTAGGCACCATAGAGTCTCTCACCATTGCAAAGCTTGCCAGCTATAATTAGAGCACGTTTCTGGCTTTGGCTTTGTTTATACTCTCTGAGATGCGCTGGAGTCACGCAAGCTCCCACAGCACAAGCTGCAGGCTGCAATCCCCATAGCCCAGCATTGTTTCACTGTGCAGAGGGGAATTTCCAGAACTGAGTTTATCAATGAGAGAAGACAAACTCTGTTCAAAAGTCTGCTGCCAGGGACGGTTTCATATTACAAGCAGTAACACACATGAACACACACACACCCCGTGACAAAATATCCTATGCACGAAGGATTAAGTATGTGTGTTTTATGAAGTATGCAAGTACACATCAGACAGATAAGATTTGTGATTAAGTCTGTTTATGAGGAGTTGGTGGCTTTTATTTAGGACAATAGAAGCAGCCAATAAGCTGATTGCTATCTGGCCTAGTAAATCAGGCTAACCAGTTTCCTAACTATGCGGTATGTTGTTTTGGCTTAGACAGGCATTAATGAGAAGCCTTGGAATTTTAATTTGCACACATTTAGCTCTATTCATATATGCAAGTGAGCAATGACAACTCATCTGCCAGGAGAGGTAGCAATCCTATAAACACCCCAGTTTTTTAGCAAGACCCAGTGGAACCAGCCAAGAGGATTCCATAGGCCCCAATGACACCTGTTTGTTTAATGCAGGCTCCCCAACATTTTGGGAAGTTGGAGATGCATTTGTAAATCTAAGAAATCAAAATGGGCAACACAAAATACCCACTTCACAGAACAGAAACTGGCAATGCTTAGAAACACACACAACCCACCAAAAACCCACAGACAAAACACCTATACCCCACCAAAACAGGCAACACCTAGCCAACAAACAGCAACCATGCACCCTCTCACCAAATCTCCCAAAGTAAATATTAAAAAACCACTCAATTAAAAAACAAGAAGAGCAGAAAGCTGTGGCAGGTTCCAAGAGAGGTGTCTGAGGGTACTGTGGCACCCACAGACACTACATTAAGGGCCCCAGGTTTAATGCGTCAAAGGGGATTTTTCTGTCTGCAGCCTCTGCTCCCAGCTTTTCTCCCAGGTGGGAAACTGTGATTGCTAGTGTGGTATCATGACAGCCTCAAAGGCTGAGGAACCAATAGTGTTACCAAGGCAGCGCTGGGACCAAGCACCACCACTGAACCAGGGATATCCTAGCTTAAGATTCCAGAGATTCTGGAACCAAGAAGACAGAGATCCCTTAACTGGGAACTCCTAAGCTTGGACCAGAGCCTGCATCTCTGCCTAGGACCGGCATACTTACCTCCCAGGGGCCTCATACTATACACAGAGTTTGTGGGGAAACACAGGCAGCAAGTCTGGCATGACCTCCCATAGGGGCAGCAAAATGCAAGCCTCTAGGCCAAGAGCTGACCCTTTAAGGCGACCCACTTTTCAAGGCTGAGGTGGAACCCAGCATGGGGTTCCCCAACTGCCAAGGCATGAAAGGATTCATTACTGTCTCAGACACTGTTGGAACATGTTGCTCACTAGGAGCTCTCCTTGGTGCTGCTTTGCAACCTCCCCCCCCCCGCCCCCATGGACTCGTCTTCATGACCTGAACAGGACACCAAAGAAGAAACAACCCAGTGGCCAATGAAAGAGTGCTATAGCACTAGAACTCTAATTTAGAAAACAGAGGGCAAGAACCCTTTCTGGTCACCACCATTTTATCAACCTGCGTTCTTTCTTAGAAACTTCAAAACAATCCATAACAAACATTTATTTTTTTTGACATTTCACAAAAAGCAAAGAGCAATCATGCTTAAATGAATAAACTGCTAGCATTCAATAAAATGGTTTTATTTTAAATCATGGCTTACAACTTGTTTTCTAAGTGGCCACTCAGCAAATTTGACCTTCCTTTCCCCCATTATGGCAGCTATGAAATGCTCACTGGTATTGATGGAACATAGCAGAATAAATATACAAGAAAAACCTGTCTGGAAGCAGCCCTCATACTGCATCCAAACCACTCAATTAATTAGCTCCCACCATCATGCTCCCTCCTTCCCTCTCTCGGGTTTCTCTATCTCTGTTCCCAGCTACAGCTTCCTAAATTTCTGGGCTTCAGTTTATGTCCAAACTTTCTAATTTCAGCATTCACTGTCCTGCCTATTCCACCATCCTTAAGCTGTGAATTATTTTCCTTTCCTTTTGATTGAATTATCTGAACTAGGCATGTGACACAGTTCTCTACTGAAGCTATGCAGGTCTGGTCCTGTAAGCTGCCTGGATGGGAAACTTTCTCTGAACCATATGCAAGTCTTTCCCAAGAGCTCTGGGAGGAGGAAATAAATATTTACTATCAACAGTAGGCTAGGACCTCTCAGTCCCAGAAGCCCAAACACAACATTGTTATTTATTTAACTATTAAATCAGGATTTTCATCCCATCCAAGGAAAGGAAACGCAGAGAGCAAGTGCTGTAGTTGTGGGATGATAGGTGCTCAGCATGTTGTTCAAAGGCTGCCACAGACAGTATTGCACAAACGATGATCAAAGAGGCCATGGAGTGGTTTGAACAAAAAACAAAAGGGAATATCAAAGTAAATGTGGAAGGGGGGAGGTTTTGCATTCTCTCAGCAAAGGCAAGGTGAAAACCACCTATGTCGAAACTGAGGAAGTTAACTGAAGGGTAGTGATCTTTATTAGCTTCTTCGGGAATACTTATTGCAATGCATACAGGATTGTTGGTGTTTTACGTGTGACACATTCTGCTATTATTACTACTGAACATTGATACGCAATGATTATTGCAATGATTATTTGTTACTAAACAAACCCTATAAAAGTTATCTCACGAACAAAATTATAAACTGGGAGAATTGTGATCAGATCACAGTAGTTTTGAGGTGACCACCAGGAGAGGGTGTGATTAGTTTCAGGGCTACAGTTCTAGCTATAGTCAGCAAACAACCCTAAAAACAACACTTTTGGACAGGACAATAGTCAAGGCCAGAATTAAAAGGAAGGAGTGTTATTCCTTTCACAACAGCTACCCTACATCATAGCTCAGTGGGCAAGAAGCCTGCATGAACAGGTCCTCTACAACGAGAGATCAAGTCCCACAGTGGTCCTAAAGGTTGCACATATGATGTACACAAAGCATTTCTGTTGGTTTCAGTGTGAAAGAAACAAGCATTTTGGAAGGGAATGGAACAGGGGACAAAGAGACAGGGAAGAATGAACACATCAGCGGCAACGCATGGTAAAGAGACAGTACCTTGAACAGGCTGTAAATTCAGTGGGAAAGAGTAAAACAATGGGAAACAGAAGCGGGTGAGTTTGTCCCTCATACTTCCAAAATGGAAACGTAGTGACTACAAGCCACTAAAGTCCATCTTTGGGCAACCTGTTGGCAACAATAAGTTTAGATGGGAAGAGGAGACAAAATGTTCAGGTGGAGCTGCAGCACAGGACATACTGTCTCCCCCTGCTGCATGTCCAATCCTGAAGATGTCTGAAATACAGAATTGCTGAGAAGTGCAGCTTACCTATCAGCTGACCAACAGGAAACAGAGACAGGCAGTTGAAACAGTCATCGCTTTTATTGAGCAGCATCAACTGCGGAGGGAGTTCTGACAACATCTCATAAGCACAGTTTTTTTTATTTGCGCATGACCTCCATGCCTCTTGAGGACTAGATGGCTGGCAGGCAGCCCAGCAGCAGAGGGCAGCTTCCCCCACCACTAAACCTCCACACTGGGTACGTCTGGCACCTGCTACAATCCTGTCTGCAGCCCACTTCCAAGAGACAGGAAGTCCGGGGGTGAAAAAAAGGTGGAAACCCCACATTGGAACAGCCACTTCCCCGCAGGTCACTGCTGATATAGGCCTTGCTTGTGGTCTACACAGCATGCTGGGCATTGGTTGCAGAAACATCTTTGCCTCTGGGAGTGTAGAAGGACCATCTCCACAGAGGTGGAGATAGTATCTAAGAAGGAGCAACAGCTGCCAAGAAGCAATTCCTGTGACTGGGTGTCCATGGGCAGCTGGCACATTAAAGTTGCCAGCCATCCAGTCCCACTCCCCACTCTCCTATCAGCAGTTCCCCCGATGTCACCTCTCGGGAAATATAATGCAATCCCTGAGACAATAGTCATCTATCCTGTGCAGGAAGCTGCCGTGGAGCTCTGTCTCTGGCTAAAGTTTGTTCTGCTTCGTGTATCCCCAAGTCGGCTCCTACAAAAAAAAAAAGTGTCATTAGTGTTTGGGTGGAGTGGAGGGGTCAGTGTTCACTAAATGTGGGTGTGTTCCCTATAGCCTTTCTCAGGACATTGCAGGAACTGATCTACAGAGAGAAGAGGGTTGTGGTCTGCAAAAACTCCCTGGCCTGCAGAGTGCATTATTGCCCTGTGTGGGAGACACAGCCACAACCTTTCAGAGCAAGAGCAGGCTGTTAAGCCAGTACACTTTAAGCCACATTGCAAAGGGAGACTTTGTGCTCCTGGGTGCTTTTGAGTGTTCAGGACTTCTTGGGCTGCTCAAGGGAGAGGGGTATATAGGATATTCAGGAGTCATACTCTGAAGCATAGGTGCCACTTTCCTGACCAAGGTCTTGTCTTGCTTACCTTGCTCTGTTCCTGCAGCCCCAAATGCAGCCAGGGTGTCACAGTTCATCTCTGCAGCAGGAGGACCTGTAACGTTCTGAGGGAGGACAAGTGTCATCATTTGCTCTTTTCATATTTGTCGTTGCCTTGGCTGTTTGTGCAAAAGTGCTCCCCTTAAGAACACAAGAAGCACCTGCTGGATCAGGCCAATGGCGCATCTAGTCAAGCATCCTGTACTCCCAGTGCTCAACCAAATGCCTGTGGAAAATCTCCACCAAGTTCTCACTTGGGTAACTGCAACCTTCTAGACATGGGGGCAGACTGATGTAGCCCCATGCTACAACATCACATACATGCCATGCAGCTTAATATACAAGTTGAATTCCTTTACATGTATACTCCTGTGCATGATTTGCTCCCAAATGAATCACAATCCTATCCTCCAGTACATTTTCACAGGGTGGGCATATAGAGCATAAGTGTCATTACAACATGGTGGAACCAACTTTTGAGGGAGCTCAGAACCAGGGCTTAGCTTCACATATCTTCTCATGCCTATTTGGCCCAATGTTTGCTCCTTACACCTGCATTTTGTATTGCAAGTGCAAAATGGCATAACTGCATAGGCATAGCACTGTCATCTGCCAGCACAGCAGAATTTAGACCACACTGCACATGTCTCTTTCATAGAATACAGCAGGCCATCTGCCACCATCCCGTTTCCAACAGATCCTCACTTTGGAATGGGCTGTAAAGGAGCGTCACCAACATGAACAGCCTGCTAGGAGAGGCTGTTTTTGCAAGTGTCTTTTGTCTGCTAAATATGTAGGTAAGGAAATTCATACTGTGAACATCTTGTTGACACAATGTACGACAATTACAAGAGAATATAATACTGCTGGAAGTTCCCACAGAGCTACAAAAATGCAGAGGAAAAACTACACACCCATAGCTGCATAAATCCTGCAAAATAATGAGATGTTGCTATATGATAAAGTTTTGAGCACACAAAGGTAAATCTGATTTTCTGTTCCTCTACAACTAATTGCTAAAACGTCTCTCCAATGGAGTTCCTCTTGGTATACACAGCATCTGAACTGACTGCAGTGTGCCCTAGTAACAGAGGGCTCCTCAGTTAGTTCCATGGTTCCTCCGGCAATGTCAAAACTTGGATGATTTCCTGCCCAGGGTGCAGGGAGAGTCTGCCATGTCCCAAGTGCTGCTGCCTACTGCTTCCCCCTTCCCAACTCCTCCAAAGGCTATGCAGCCAGCCAGTTGAAACATGCCTCCCTTTCCCTCTCCTCTGCCCCATCTCCCTCGTTCCCTAATTAAACTGCAGGTGAACCCGCCAGGGACTGGCAACACGCCAGACCTTGAGCTCTCTGCTGCGGATCTTAACTTGCCTCCCTCCATCTTCCAAAGCAGCCCCTGAGACCTTGATCGCTCTAGCTGCAGAGGGCTGTGCTAGGGAGGTAAGAGACAGCCTCCTCTTTGCAGGACTTCCTAGGTGGAATTCAATGTCGCTCTTCCAATTTTTCCATCTGCAAAAGCGTTCCCCTCTCCTCCCTCAGCATGCCCTTTCTCCAAGCCAATTTCAGGGGCATTGGGGGCATGCAGGGGGAGGGGAGAGTCCCATTATGCTTAGGTGAATCCCACCCACTGTTAACTATACAGTGGTACCTTGGGTTAAGAACTTAATTCGTTCTGGAGGTCTGTTCTTAACCTGAGGTACCACTTTAGTTAATGGGGTCTCCCGCTGCAGCTGCGCCGCCACCACACGATTTCTGTTCTCATCCTGAAGCAAAGTTCTTAACCCGAGGTACTATTTATAGGTTAGTGGAGTCTGTAACCGAAGTGTCTGTAACCTGAAGCATCTGTAACCTGAGGTACCACTGTATATGCTTAAACACTGCCAATGGTCAATTTCTTTTGCATCATAACAAACTTGAGATATATGTAGGTCATAATCAACCCATTTTACAGATAAGGCATTGAGGCTGAGAACCAGTGAATTCTGGATCCATGGCTAGGCAGAAGTTTTAGCATTATAAGACTGCAAAAGAGCTCGGGGGGGGGGAATAGCCTAACAATGAGAATCAAGGACAAGCCCTGTGCTGAAACATATTTTGGGAGCCCCTCAGCTCAGCCTAATGGCTCTCTTTTTGACCTGACAGTTTTAACAAAGATGGACACAGACAAATGACACCCCCCTCCTGACACAAAGGTGGGTTTGCATGTGAAAATGAGGTGCTAACAAGATATATACAAGTGGGTTGTGCATATTCTATGGTTCCATTGTCTTGTGTGAAGATACATTTGTGAGTAAGTGTGACTCACTTGCGCATCCTTTTACACTTGCTTCCATACCACACAGGAAAGGTCTCATAAGCACACATTGCATGTCACAAACTCTTCCATTCTACCCTGTCCTATCCTTGTGCCTCCCAGAAAGCATTGTGATTGTCAGTGCACTGGCTTTATCACCAGCTTCCACAGCTACACTGGGCTTAGAAAGATAGCCACTGCTCCTAAGTCGTGTGGTAACAGCCACCATGTCCTGATTTTCAGAGAATTTTGAGGGACCCTAATCCCATTTGCAGGCAGCTGGTGGGCACTTTGGGAAGATTTAGGATGTTGCAGAGAAGGCCTTGGTTGGCTGGGATCCTGTTCTGTAGAGAGTAATGTAACATTTAAACTGGCACTGGCAAGAGCCCAAGGAATCAAGGAACTATTAAACAGATTCTCTGGACAGGATTTAATAGCAGTAATGTTTTAAGTACCTTAATCAGATAGAAGTATAGCTGGGAGCTGGAAATTGTTAGTTTCTTATGAGAAAAGGTAGAAATGTTAAGAGGAGGAGAATTAATCATAAGCTCCCCCAGGCTGGGGAAAAGGAAGAAAGCAATAGGAGGATTATTCATCTCTTCATGGGCTTCCTAAAAACAAACATTATACAGTTGAATAACTGACAAATCTAAAGTAGATAGGGAGAAAGAGAGCAGAATATTTTGACTGATCTTCCTGTCCTCTCCTCCCACATACGAGGGAATCCATTCTTTCACTATCCCGACTAAGCTTGTGTCAAACTCATGTCCAGCTAATGATCTTCAACATCATGCTACAGAACATGCCAAGTGATGTGCACCAAAAGACGTAGAACTTGAGGGACCCTCTAGACTGGTGGTTTTCTGCAACATACCATTGGCACAATAACAGTACATTAGTGGTAGATTCATCTCTTTCTTTCTCTTTGGAGATCACTCGTAGCTGAGTAAGATTGTCTTTCATGAAAACAGTCTTAACAGTGAGTCCATGACTGTGGAGGCCAATTCTGGATCCACACGTCCTTCCACCGTGGGGACATAGGTTTCATGTGAGAGTTGATCACGGTGTGGGTTTGCCAAAAGTGCCTTCCTCTTAGCTCGTTTCTCCTTTTCACCCTGCGTTCGTGTTTCTTCAAAGTCCATGACACCTTTGGTAAAGGTTGTTCTCCAATTGAAGTGCAGAGTGTTTGAGGATCAGGACATTCACAGGGAAACCAAAATGCTTGTTTAGAAAGCCATTGTAACACCAACTTTACTGTACACTTGCAAAACATGGACCACTTATAAATACCATCTCCAACTCCTTGAAGTATTCCATCAACAGTATCTCCCAAAAATTGTACACATCACTTGGGAAGACAGGTAAACTAATGTCAGTGTACTGAAAGAAGCAAAGATCACCAGTGTCAAAGCAATGATTCTTCAACCTTAACTTCGTTGGTAGATTCATACTGGTTTGTTCACACACCATTTGGCTTTATTAGTTGTTTTGAAATGCTTCCCCAATATGAGTGCACTGCTGCTGTCTGGAGGGGACCTTTCTTAACATTACAGACCCTAGAGCTGCCAAAACTTTCCAAGCTGTGACTCTCCAGGCTGGAAGAATCTGGCCGCATTTCATTGGGACCACATGGTCCTCTTGCTGACAATAGCATCTGAGGTCAGAATGCAACTATACTTTATTCCTTGCCCCCCAAACATTGGAATGTAAAAGGTTAGCTATATGCTACATGCAAATGTGTACCATTTAAAAGAAGAAAGAAAGAAAAAGAAGGCAGGCTAAGGGAAGTGGAATTTAGAATGGAGAAATGGTAGGAAGAGGGAATGCTTAACCCTTGCTCTGTCCACCATTTCTCCTCCACAGATCATACTTAGAGGCTCAGGGTTGGCCCAATACATTTTGGCACCTGAGGCAGACCCCAAAATGGTGTTTCCCTTCCCAACAGGGAAAAAGAGGTAGGGGAGGATCTACATCAGGAACAAAGGGGGAAAGAAAGACTAACATTGGGATCTGCTGCCTCAGTGGATTCTGCCACCTGAGGCAGTCGCTTCACCTTGCCTCATGGGTGGACCAGCCCTGCAGATGCTTCATTGAGCACCCCCACCCCCTTTGGGGGTTATCGAAGGAAGGGAGGAAGGAAGGAAGGAAGGAAGGAAGGAAGGAGAAAGAGAGAGAGAGAGACTTCTGTCCAGAAGTAGTATGCATAATGACAGGTTGAATTAAGGAAATGCTTGGCATAAATAGAAGTTGGGGGATCCAGGAAGCAATGCATTAAGAATGGCAAAAAAAATCTATATTTCCATGATGTGCAGTATGCAGTGTATCAGCTTCTATTGTGATTTTTCTGCAACAGTTTACCAGGGAGAAATAATAATCAAGATGCACCCTTATTCTATTGGATCTGGCAAGACACAAGCATTTATATCAAGCATCTTTGTTCCCACACTACAAAACTGCTTCACATCTACCTTCTACCAAGTCTTTAGAGGGTCTTGTTACCAGAACTTGAGCATCCATTCAGTTCAATCCACCTAGCTGAGCCAGGGTTGGAAGGAGACAAGCTTTCTGCAGCCAGTTCTTCAGCCTTGAGAGACTGATGGGGCTTTCTCTCTCCCTCCCTCTCTTTTTCTCTCTCACTTGGTTGGAAGAGATGATGAGGCGTAAAAGATCAGGGACTGGTATGGGGAGGAATGGAGTGATCTACAAATTATTTAAAGTGAGGAGCACGCATGGCTGGGCTGATGGCAGCGGATGTGGGAAGAGGCATGAAAGATTCAAGGGATCTGTCACTTTAGGTTACCAAGAACCATCCTCGTAAGCAACAGAAATTCCCAGGTGAGACGCAGCGAGACACAATTCACCCTCACCCTTACAAGCAGCATTAATGCAGGTGACAAGGGACTCGTGTATCTGCCCCTTGCCATCACTCTGCACACGCACATCCTTGTCAAGGTCCAGGGAACGTTATGGAATTCCCCTCAAACAGGCTCTATTTCGATTGAGGAGTCAAATTCTTGTTCCACGATTCAGGCAAAAGCAACAGGAAAGGGCAAAAACTTAGTAGCTTTGTATGGTCCTGATCATTAGGAGGAATGGCTTCATAAGCTTTCTGGAGGACAATGGTACTGGACAACGGAGGGTAAAGCAGAATAGAGGATGCTGCCTAGCTTTTACAACAGACTGGGGCAGGGCCTGCACAGTCACAATGGATTAGAGAATTTACAGCACAAGCCTATAGCAAATTTACTATGAAGTAAGCCCAACAGGCCTTGAGCCCAGATAAATGTGTATAGGGTTACAGTCTTCAGCTGACAGTCGTTCTTTCTCTTGAGAGAAAGCGGGGAATTGGGGGGGGGGTATTCAGGGATAGGGACCCCTAAGAGACAAGTATCAGAACCTGCAGAAATGTAACATTGCCAGGATTCCTTGGGGGAAGCCATGACAGTTCAGAACCAATCTACTATATCAGGCATGTCCAACTCCCAAGAGACTGTGATCTAATCCCAGTATCCTACGATCTGCCAGGATCCTCTGGGGATCTACTGGTAGCTAGCGATCTACTGGTTGGACATCCCTGTACTATATATTTTGGAAAGTGGTTTGTCTGTTTGTTTTCTATGCATTGGACACCTCTTGAGATATTGCCACCAAACAAGTTGGAACAAGTGTTTCAGAGGTGGAGTTAGAGCTCACTGTTGATGTTTGGATGCTGGTTGCCATTTTGAATCAAATGGTGGACCTAAACATGACTTCCATGTGACATAGTTTTGGTCGCATCTCAAGACAACGTTGCCAAACTCGGGATGAGGCTTCCTGAGGTGGGGTTTATGCCAATGTTTGGATGCCAAGCACCATTTTGAATCAAGACACGGCGAGCACACAGCAAACAAAGTCTCCCTCCTTTGGGTGATTAGTGTCAACAGTGTCCATGCAAAGCAAATAGTCCTTCTGCACTCCTTTTAATCTTGAATTCTCATACTATGCATAATATTATGCAGCAGTGAGTTCCACCCACTTGTGAAAGCCTGTGTGTGGAAATTGTTTCATTCGGTTAGTAGCAAAATATTTCCTTAGGGCTTTCCATTTGATAACAATCTGAAATTCCTAAGGTCTTCTTACCTTTGTCCTCTGCTAAGCAATATTCTGAACAAAGCTTTCATATTGCTTTGTAGCTAAGAATGGGTTTGGTATGTCTTGAGGCTAAAGAAAGAGTGATAGTGCTGAACACCTCTAGGCTTCTATGATGCATCTCATCCCCCTCCATCTAGCTCTACCGATCAGCTAGAGTTAGGCAGGGCCACTGCTCCTCAAAACTGTCACAAGCACATTGAAGCTTGCTGTGGGATAACAGGATTTTGGTTTATTCAAGTGCCTTCTAGCAGCTGGGATTCTTGCAAAGAATGCTGAACCTTGATGAAATCCAGCAAGGCAGGTTCAGAAACAGAAGAACATCCACAAGACCAATTCAGTTTAATGTAAACAGACAGTTCCCAAGAACACACCCCTGAATTGTAAATCCAGCCACTAAATTGTAGTCAAACAAACAAACAGATGTCAGCCCACCTCTGTCCAAATCTAAGATTCTTTTTCAATGTGATCAAACTATCAGATTTCCATTTCACAATAAAGCACATGTGGAAACCTCTGTATCACAGGTATTCATGAGCTTGCCTTAAAACCCAGGAACATGGTACCAGATTCAACAAATCCCCATTCCATCATTTCTTTCATTGCTCTCAGATTTTTAGCCAGCCAAGCGCCCACAAGGATGTGATCATTTTTGCCTGCTTTCACAGAGCCAATGGCAGGAAGAGAACTCTAACCTCTGCTGAAGATGATGCTTTCATAGGGGATCTTGTTCTTGGTCTCCAGGCTCGAGCAATTCCAGCGCTGATCGCGGAACTGGTGTTGGCACTCGTGGATGGCGATCTGGATGCCTTGAATGGCAGAAGCCGTCACGTCCGGATTCCGCACGCACACCTCCAGTTGTCGCCGTGTCAGACCAGGCAAGGTCAGGCACACCGTGTTCGCATTAAGCACAGGTTCCAATGGCAACTTCAGGCCCAGAATCTCATTGGATAAGGAGCTGGGAAGAAAACAGACAAGTCAGTGGTGCCATCACCACGTACACCAAAGTGACCTTAAAAGCTAACATTTTTTCTTAGAAAGCGAATGTCAACATCCAGGATGGGCAACACCCACTGCTGCAACTATCTCTGGAGCTGATACTGCAAACTGCAGAGGAAAAAAGGAAACCTTTTAGCAAGGCAAACTTTGCAATCTCCCTTGAAAGCTGCTTCCAAATCGTGATTGTTCTTAGAGCTAGAACATCCCAGGTTGAAGCTACATAAGTATGTTCAATTTGTATTTCACTAGCCAAACTGCTTCCATGTTGGTTATGAAGTTTCCAGTGTATAGTGCATTCTTTATGGAAAATACCCTACTGAACTACCTTGTTTTGTATTTGCATTCTATAAACAGACTCTTCCTTGCCCCTTATGAATATTCTTTTACCCTGAGTTTTTAGAAAGGAATCCTTACAAAATGAACGGAAGAAAGTAATCCATATAAGTTTCTACCTTTTTGAGACAAAGGGCACGATTCATCTAAGTTGTTGCATGTGTGTAATGAGGCCTGTTCCTGCAATGGGGACCCCCCCCTCACCCCACTCCCAATGCCCTAAATTAGCAAATGGTGGGAAAGTGCCATTATGTGAGTAGACCTCATTCTCCGGAAGCATACCCCACTTAGCACTATGCTGAATTACAGACAAGTACCCTGGGTTAATATAGAAAGGGCTACAAAGAGAGTTAAAACACATAATTTAAAGTCTTTACTTCTTAACTTCCATAAGCAAATTGAACAAGTCCACCATCACCACTGGAAGCCTTGCACAGCCCCCCAGTTTTGAAGTTTTGTTATCATGAAGGCTAGATAACTATGTATTTACCTCTTTTTTAAAAAAGAAAGCAAGAAAGCTGAATTTATCTAAAGACCAGATTCCCAAACCACTTGTGTTGAATGTTGTTGGCAATTATCCATTAGGTTATTGTCCAAATGCTAAGGTCTACATCAGAATTTTCAGGCTTAATTTGCCCATAATTTGTCATATTCACACAATATGTGATGAGTAAAAAAAAGGCAGCATAAATATTAAACAAAAGAGTTATAAATATTATACAACAAGCTACTATTTCTTATTAAAAGTCGAGACAAATAAAAATGTTTGTGCCTGGGAGCAGACTGAAAGCAAATTTGGCACCAGGTGAGTGTCTCAGGGGCATTTCCATATTGCACAGAAGGGAATCTTATTAGATGTCTGTATCAGGCAGAACTTTCATTTATGTTCTTCCAATTTGGTGACTTGGATGTTTAATAGCTACAGATGTTTCAGATAGCTCAGTCAGTAAAGCATGAGGCTTTTAATCTCAGCACTGTGGCTTTGCACCCCATACTGGGCAAAAGATTCCTTTTTTTTTATAATATTTTTTATTAGTTTTACAAAAGTTTTTATAACAGACAAACACAAAAAAGAAAACAAACAAACAAACAAGTATAATTTCATAATGTCATTTCATAAACTTCTTTCCTCGGACTTCCCCATACCTCCCCTTTCTGCATCCTCATGTCCAAATTTTATAGCAACTTATAAATGTTTTTTCCAACTCTAATTCGTCATAGTCCTTTCTAATTCTAATCTTATATTACTGCAACCCTTTCTCTCTATAGAGTCTCGACATTCTAAACTTCATCAAGTTTATAGTAGTCCTTAAGATAAATCTTGAATTTCTTCCAATCTTCTTCCGCAGTCTCCTTTCCCTGGTCTCGAATTC
Organism: Podarcis vaucheri; assembly: GCF_965113315.1. Classification (NCBI taxonomy): domain Eukaryota; kingdom Metazoa; phylum Chordata; class Lepidosauria; order Squamata; family Lacertidae; genus Podarcis; species Podarcis vaucheri. Next base: position 88,146,382 of record NC_138759.1, on the reverse strand, counting down.
TGCTCGTCATTTCCGCCAATGTCATATAGTCAATCACTTTCATCTGCCATTCTTCCACGGTGGGTAGATCTTGTGTCTTCCAATACTTTGCGATCAGTATTCTTGCTGCTGTTGTTGCATACATAAAGAAAGTTCTATCCTTTTTTTGCACCAATTGGCCGACAATGCCCAAGAGAAAGGCCTCTGGTTTCTTAAGAAAGGTATATTTAAATACCTTTTTCATTTCATTATATATCATCTCCCAGAAGACCTTAATCTTCGGGCATGTCCACCAAAGATGATAAAAAGTACCTTCAGTTTCCTTACATTTCCAGCATTTATTGTCAGGCAAATGGTAAATTTTTGCTAGCTTAACTGGGGTCATGTACCACCTGTATACCATTTTCATCACATTTTCCTTTAAGGCACTACATGCCGTAAATTTAATTCCGGTGTTCCACAACCTTTCCCAGTCAGCAGACATAATATTATGACCAATGTCCTGTGCCCACTTAATCATAGCTGATTTAACTATTTCATCTTGTGTGTTCCATTTCAACAGCAAGTTATACATTTTTGACAAATTCTTAGTATTGGGTTCTAGCAGTTCTGTCTCGAGTTTTGATTTTTCCACCTGGAAGCCAATTTTCCTGTCTTGTTTAAAAACCTCCGTTATTTGATAATAGTGGAGCCAATCTTGTACTTTGGGTTTTAGTTTTTCATGGCTCTTTAATTTCAGTTTCTCTCCATCCTGTTCTAAAATCTCACAATACTTTGGCCATCCGACCTCCATATTAACTTTCTTATGGGCCTTCGCCTCTAAGGGTGACAACCATCTAGGGGTTTTGTTTTCCAACAGGTCTTTATATCTCATCCAAACATTGAACAACGCTTTCCTTACAATGTGATTTTTAAAGGCACTATGCACTTTGATTTTGTCATACCATAAATATGCATGCCAACCGAATGCGTTATTGAAACCTTCTAAGTCCAAGATATCTGTATTCTCGAGGAGCATCCACTCTTTCAGCCAGCAGAATGCTGCTGCCTCATAGTACAATTTTAAGTCCGGCAGGGCAAATCCCCCTCTTTCTCTTGCATCTGTTAATATTTTATATTTTATTCTGGGCTTTTTGCCCTGCCAGACAAATTTCGCAATATCTTTCTGCCACCTCTTGAAACAGTCCATCTTGTCAATAATCTGCAAAGTTTGAAACAAAAATAACATTCTAGGCAATACATTCATCTTAATTACTGCAATTCGGCCTAACATTGATAATCTCAAATTTGACCATATTTCTAAGTCTTTTTTAATTTCTAACCAACATTTTTCATAATTGTCCTTATATAAATTCAAATTTTTAGATGTTAAATTAACCCCTAGGTATTTCACCTTCTTAACCACCATCAAACCCGTCTCTTCTTGAAACTTATTCTTCTCCATATCTGTCAGGTTTTTCCCTAAGACTTTAGTTTTTTGTTTATTCAATTTAAATCCAGCTACCTGGCCAAATTGTTGAATTATCTCCAACACCTTTTTCGTGCTAGCGTATGGCTCTTGTAAAGTCAGAACTAAGTCATCTGCGAAAGCCCTTAACTTATAATGTTTTGCTCCGACCTGTACACCTTTAACTTGCTGGTCCTCTCTAATCATGTTCAGCAACACCTCCAGGACCGAAATAAAAAGCAATGGGGAAATTGGGCACCCCTGTCGTGTTCCTTTTTCTATCTTAAGTTCCTCAGTTATTACATTGTTTACAATCAACTTAGCTTTTTGTTCGGAATATATTGCACCCATACCATTCTCAAAACCTTGTCCTACCCCCATCCCATGAAGGTTCTTTTTCATAAAACTCCAAGAAATGTTGTCAAAGGCTTTCTCCGCATCCACAAATATCAAAACTGCTTTAGTATTTATGTTCACCTCTAACTTTTCCAAAATGTCTATTATATTCCTAACATTGTCTGAGAGGTGTCTCTTTGGGAGAAAGCCTGCTTGGTCTCTATGAATCTTTTCCATCAATACTCTTTTGAATCTTTTTGCTAAAATGTCTGCAAAAATTTTATAATCCACATTGAGTAACGAGATTGGGCGGTAGTTCTTCAATTGAGTCTTTTCAGTCTCTGTCTTTGGTATGAGTGAAATATATGCTTCTTTCCACGATTCAGGTGCCTTTTTTCCCTCTAAGATCTCATTACAGACATCCTTTAACGGTTGTATCAACCATTCTTTTAACGATTTGTAATATCTGGAAGTCAGTCCATCTGGCCCTGGAGATTTGCCCAATTGCATGTCCTGAATGGCACCCTCTATCTCTTGTTCTGATATTCTCTGGTTTAGATCCACCTTACTTTGAGGAGAGATTTTTTGTAAACCATGTTTATTAAGGAATTTATCTATGTCTTCTTCATTTTGTAATCCTTGGGAATAAAGTTTTTTGAAATAGCTCACAAAACAGTTTCTTATCTCATTTGGTTTAGATATGGTCCTTCCATCCACTTCCAAACTTGAAACTGTATTTAATTTCTGTCTTTTCTTGAGTTGCCATGCCAAGAGTTTGCCACATTTGTCTGCCGACTCAAATGTCTTTTGTCTCATTTGCTTTATTTTCCACTCTATCTCTTGGTTCATCAATTCCATATATTGTGTTTGATACAATTTAATCTCCCTCAAAATCTCCTGGGACTTTGGTTTTGACCTTAATTTTTTCTCTCCTTCTTTTATCTTTTCCAAAAAATTTTCTCTTTTCTCCTTCTGCTTTCTCTTCTTTATTGAGTTTTGTTGAATCAAAAACCCTCGCATCACAGCTTTACTTGCGTCCCAGATCACTCTTCTTTCCACATCGCCCCTTAGATTGATTTCAAAATAGTCCTTTAAGGTTTTTTGGGCCTTCAAGTGGAACTCTCTATCTCGAAACAGGGTGTCATTCATTCTCCATCTAAACTGACCAGTTGTTGTAAGTTTCATTTCCATCTTCACGGCGTTATGGTCGGAGCACGTTTTTGGGCAGATTTCTACCTTCTTAATCTTCGGAGCCATTCCACTAGTAATCCAAATTTGGTCGATTCTGGTCCAGGTCATCTTTGCTTGGGAGAAAAAGGTTCCCTCTCTTTCAAGAGGGTTCCTTATTCTCCAAATGTCTATTAAGTCCATATTTTCAGTCATTTCGAAAAAAGTCTTCGGGAGTCTCCCTTCTTTAGTGAGTATCAATCTTTGTGTCTTGTCCATGTTTGTAGAAACTACACCATTCATATCTCCCATGATTATCATGTTATATTCCAAATAGTCCATCAGGGTTTCATGAAGTTTTTTGAAGAATTCTGCTTTACCTTCATTTGGTGCATAAATCCCAATTATCAAAAATTTTTCTCCTTGTGCTTGAATCTCCACCGCTAAATATCTTCCTTCTTCATCTTTAAAAATCATTTTTGGGGCCCACTTCTCTTTTACATAAATCACAACTCCTCTTTTTTTCACTTTGTCCGACGAGATAAATTCTTGTCCCAATTTTTTATTCATAAGCAGTCTCCTGTGGGCTCTGGTTATGTGAGTTTCCTGTAAACAAATCACGTCCAGTTGTTCTCTGTACAAAATGTGGAATACTTGTCGTCTCTTCAAAGGCATGTTCATCCCATTACAATTCCAGCTAAGGAATTGCAGGGCCATCTTGTTATTTTTCTGGTATTCCTCCAACTGCTCCCAATTGTTCTTCCTCCTCTGTTGGTGGTGGAAGGTTCTGTCCAAATGAGAGGTTCAAGATATCTATTACACTCCTTTGCTCAGCAATTGGGTCTACAGTTCCTTTCTGTAGATCTTCTTGATTTTTATGCAGGAAGCTGTCTTTATCCTGTGTCGTCTTTATTTTCACCTTCTTCCCCCTATAGTCAAAGGACAGTCCCTGTGGAAATTCCCACCTAAAACGAATGTTGTTCTTCTTGAGCAGGTAAACCAGGTCCTTATAAGAAGCTCTCAAGTCCAGAATATGTTTAGGGATATCTTTAAAGATCTGTATCGGTGAATTCCCAATTTGTAAGGCCTTTTCAAAATGCAGTCTTAATATTTTGTCTCTTTCCTCCTTCGATCTCAAGGTGATCAAGCAGTCTCTCGGTACCTTTCTATTCTGTCTTCTGCCCAGTCTGAATGCCGTTGTGATTTTGATTTCGTCTTCCTCTAAGTTTTCCCAAGCATCAGCAAACTCCTTCGTTAAAAAGTCCGTAAGATTGTCTCCTTCGTCCTCTGGAATTGATCGTAATTTCAGATTCCTTTCTTTTCTTTGTAGTTCCCACAGTGCCAGAGTTGCATCGTGGTCATAGACCTTCCTGGCAGTCGGTTCTAATTTTTCCTGAGTCTCTCCAGCAATAGTTCTGGCTTCCTCCGCAATTTGACGTGTGGCAGAGTTCTCTTGCGTAAGCTTATTTATAGATTCTGTATTCAAATCAAGTCTTGCTGTCAAGTCTGTCAATTTCTGTGAGTTCTCTGTCAATTTCTTAGTGTTCTCTGCCGTTTGCTTTGTTAAATTCTCCAGGGATTGATTTATCTTAAGAAGGGCTTGCGATACTGCATCCATGGAGACTGCTGTACCTCTTTCTTGTCCTGTTGTCACTGTAGAAGTTATTCCTGAGATCGAGCCTCTTTTCTTGTGTTGCTGCAGCTGTTGTTGATATTGCCTTGTCTTGGCTCTCGTGCTTATCTCGTCTGCTGGGCCACTCATATCCCAAGGTCGTTTCCCACAAGAGCCTTCTCCTAAGAAAATTCCACTGTCCCAAAGCGTAGCAACTTTTAGTTTACCCTCTAGAGGGAGCAAATCAGAATGTCCGCAAACCGAAATAAAGAGTGTTAAAAAGCAAATTTATCAGGAGGCTTCTATAAGTATAATGCAACACTTTCCCAGTAAATAGAGTCCCAGCCTTCCCTGATATAATGTATCCACAAAGTCCCAAAACTTTGTAACAAATGAACAATAAAGCTTCCACTTTGTTACTTTCACAGGAATCTGAAGTCAGTTCAGTGTTCCTTTGTTTTATGAGCAGTTCGTACCAGGTTGGAGGCTGCAGAAAGTTTCCTTTTCCTTTAAATTAGTCATGCAGCTTATAAAGTCACTTTTTCCTCCCCTCTGCCCTGCAAGCTGGAGGGGATAGTCAAAGTCCAAATGTCGGGTTCAAGCATTTAAAAACGATTTTCCCTTGCGGATGCAGCTTAGTAACTTTCGTTGCTTTGATTATCATGCAGTCGGGGGAAGGCAGACTTCCTTAATTTTTGCCTTTCCCGTTTTCAGCCTAATTTCAGGTAGTTTTAATTCGAATAGAGGTTCAGTCTTACTCACGGGTCTTTTTTGTCCAGATTATTCAGGAAGGGAATCGGCGCTCTCCACTAATGGCGACGCGGCTTCACTCTGCGGGCTGGGTAGCGACTCTCAGCACCGCGCTCCCCCGTTGTCGTTCCGGAGCCTTTAAAAAGGCTCTTTCTGCGGTAAAGAGGGGGCGCTTCGGGTGCCCACCGAATCTCCGTGTTCACAGGATCCGTTCCTGTGATTTTAGGGGTCCCCCGCTTGCCGAAGCGGGTCAGACCCGAACTCGCAGAGCCGTCCTCTCTCCGGAGCTCGGAGAGAGAGCAGCCATTAGCGCTGGCGCCGAACCGGAAGTCTACTGGGCAAAAGATTCCTGCATTGAAGGGGGCTGGACTAGATGACCCTCGTGGTCCCTTCCAATTCTGTGATTCTATGAACTGGAAGGTGTTCCCTCATAATTGTCCATGATCTCTGTATTTTGGACTGCATTTATTTCTTTAAAATATTTCTATATTGCCTTCCATTAAAATAACATCAAGATGGTGTACAATAAAATAATTCCATGCAAATTCATTTAGTTGTGTTTTTAGATCCCCCATCCCATTGGATGTCCTTATCTGGTTTTTATGTAAGTTGCTTTGGGTCCCTCTGTGAGAAAAGTGACAAACAAATATAATAAATCAATAATTCAAAAAACCATTCCGTATGCAATAGAAACAATCCTATAAAAATAACACATATTGAATACAGTAGCCATGAACTGTTCAACTGTTTATAGAGATGAGAGAAAACTTAAGTACACAGATAGGTTTTTAACAGCTGGCAGAAGCTCACCACAGCAGGTGCCTGCCATATCTTGGTGGGGAGTTCATTTCACAGACTGGGGGCCACCATGGAGAAGGCCCTCCTCCAAGTTGCTGAGAGATGAGCTTCTGTAGGCTGCAGCATAACTAACAGGGGACCCTCCCAAGATCTCGGTAAATGGGCAGCTCAGTATGGGGAAAGGCATTTTTTCAGATCACCTGGTCCTAAGTTGTCCAGGACTTTATAAGTTAAGAACTGTACTGTACATTTACTGTGACATACACAGTGCCAGGATATTGTTTCCTATAAATAACTCTTTGCTTTTTTCTTGTCAACACAGCAATCAGCTTTGCAGTTTGATTCAGATCCTTGTTTACGATTTGTCAAAGGGGGAGAGAACCAGCCCATGCTCCTGTGTCTCAATATTCCCAGCCCTCCCACAACCACCTCGATCTGTGAGCAGCCTAGCGAGTTACCAGTCCAGGTGAACAGAGGGAGCGAGAGAGACGCAGGTTAATAGACAAGAAGGCTTTAATTACACGGCAAAGTGCTCCCTTTGGCGGTTTTAAAAAACAGGGACTCCCGACTCGAGCCTCTAATGACTCAATTTGAGGGGAGATGCAAAAGGTGCTTATAACTCACTAATGACAGTGCTTGATCAAAGGTGGAGGAGTGAGGTACTGAGTTCTCTACACCAGCTGGGTCATGGGTTTCACATCGGCAATAGAAACTGGCCTGTTCTCCCAGCCGGAGAATTTCCTCTTGCTCAGATCATGGCCATCACTCATATTTGTCTACAAATCATCTGTTTTAGAGCAGGACTACACCATTTCTGTTCAGCCGAGACAAGGCTAGCACAAGCTCATACATATGATCAAAATTCCCAGCCACCCACAATCTGCATAATGCAGGTGGCAGCTGCCTGGGAGATTCTGTGTCACTTTTCTAACCGTGTAGCAGCAAAAGCATAGCAAGATGGTGAGCATGTGTTGCGTAAGGATGAGTGACGATCCCAGATTCCTGTGGAGCATTTTTCCACACCCTGCCACCATTCTCTTGGTGCTGAGGACAAAGCTACCAGCTTCTGCAGAGGACTGGGCTGCTGTGCATTTAATAGTTGTGTAAGAGGGAGGTTTCCACCTTGTGGGGCTCTTTGTACATCATGCTGTATATCTTCTCTCTGCACAACGTGACTCTTCCTTAAACTCCAGGTATCGGGAACCTGTGGACCTCCAGATGTTGCTGAACTACAACTCCCAGCAGCCCCAGCCAGCAAGGTCAATGGCCAAGGATGATGGGAGATGTAGTCTGAGGGCCAAAGGTTCCCCACACCTGTTCTGCTGAATCTGGCAGCTGTACCAATACCTGACCTCAAAAGGTTCCCCACGCCTTCAGAAAACTCTATTGGCAGTCAGACAATTGGCAGCTCAGGTTTCTCCCATCACCATAACACCTTAGTGCTTACCTGGCAGCTCTCTGCATACAAAAGTCACCTGGGCCCATCTGAACTCAACTCAGGGCTGGTGTCAGGAGTAGTAGGTTTCAATGGACATCTGCTGAAGCCCATATACTTGTCCACTCTCTAGAACCTCCTAGTCCTCCTCCTCTCATTGGGGCAGCCTGCTCACCTGCCTTCTCTGAGCATCCAAGCGATGGCAAGTAGAAGGAGAGAGAGCAGAGCCCTCCACTTGCTTTGTCCCAGGGTATGGTCAGAAGATACATGAACCCACCACCTTGCTGAAGCTAAGCAGGTCTGGGTCTGCTGAGTGACTGTATGGATAAAAACGCCCCTTGCAGGCCAAATTAGGACCTCTGGTGGTCCCATTTGGCCTAGAGGCCAGTGATTACCCATGCCTGCTTTAGTAAATGGGCTAGTTAGTATCAGCCTTTCTGCCACCAACACTTGTAGAATGAGTGACCAAGGCAGAAGGGAAAGAAGAGTCAGACAAGACAGACAGGGATGGCGGCGGGGTAGGGGTGGGGGGTTGTGATAATGGTGGGAGGGGCTAACAAAGCATCATCAGTGGGACATCCTGCCCCCTAAGGGCATCTTGCCCAGCAGCCCCTCAAACCTGGCAGAGTCACCATCTAAAATAATTCTCAGCCTTGTCAGTAACCATAACATTCTCAGGTTTAGCTATGGAAACCTTTGCAAGTCACAACTCATGTTTATCCACACTTACCTTTTGCCCTGCTCTTTCCAGGCACAGGTCTGTGCTTTAACACGCCATACTATCCAAGTGTGTGTTCCCCCATTCCCAAGCTTCCCACATGAAAACCCACTCTTGAAAGCTGGACTGGAGCAATTGTCAATTCAGGTTTTCCGTGGATTGACGATTGCTTCAACTGAGCTCTAAAGAGTGGGTTTCTGTGGGAAAACCTTGGGGGGCGGGGAGGGAAGAGGAGCTTGAACATGGAGCTTTAATGTGCCTGGAAAGAGCAGAGGAAAGGCAAGTGTGGATAAGCCTTTGAGCTGTAGACCACACTTCTGTTTATTCTGGATTATTCTGCTGATTTGGGAAGCAGTACACAAATGACATTAGTTACAATCCACCATCTATCCTTTATCTATCCTTTTGTTTCTTATGAAAATGTTGCCTTTAGATGCATCTTCCCATCATGCCAGCTTCATTATGAACTGAGGAAAAGGAATGGCCTAGCTGAGTTTTATGCCAATAATGTGTACACCACCTTAGTTTCCCATTCACTGCACAGGTGTGTTCTCTGCATGATGGAGAGTACCCCACTTCCAACCAGCTGCCATTCCTTTATTTCCGGGACGTGGGTGGCGCTGTGGGTAAAACCACAGTGCCTAGGACTTGCCAATCGTATGGTCGGTGGTTCGAATCCCCGCGGCGGGGTGAGCTCCCGTCTTTCGGTCCCAGCTCCTGCCCACCTAGCAGTTCGAAAGCACCCTTAAAGTGCAGGTAGATAAATAGGTACCGCTTTATAGCGGGAAGGTAAACGGCGTTTCCGTGTGTTGCTCTGGTGCAGGCTCGCCAGAGCAGCGATGTCACGCTGGCCACGTGACCGGAAGTGTCTGCGGACGGTGCCGGCTCCCGGCCTCTAGAGTGAGATGAGCGCACAACCCTAGAGTCTGACAAGACTGGCCCGTACAGGCAGGGGTACCTTTACCTTTAATGAATCCATGCTTTCCTCCTGTGAAGATGCTTACAGAGCAATTGTATGCACCAGGTACACGGGAGCGGGAGATATGCTGCTGCTACTTTGAGAGCAGAATATCCTCCGTCCTAGGCTTGCCGAGGCCAGGGAAACACACAAACGCAGAAAATTGTGGAACAGCATAAGAAAAGCTGTCATGCTCTCAGCATCCCTGGAAACAGCAGTGGCATTGGTTGCGTAGAGTGTATAGCCTTTGCCAACAGTGGGCTTATCCGCATATGGGGGTGGGCATCTTCCCTGTATGGGGGAAACATCACCCCTCACTGTTGGGGAGGAACACCAATAGAGCTCAGATCTATGAGAGGCAGTTGCAGTAGTTATCTGTTAAAGAACCTGATCCCCTTTCCCTGTGTTTACCTGTGTGGACTGCTGTCTCCCGGCCTACCCAGGTGCAGAAGTCACTGCTGGGTCACGGGCGTAGCCAGGCTTTATTTTAGGGGGGCGGGCATTATGTTAGGTGGGGGGGTATCAAATTATCTCTGATGTAATTGGTCAGTTAGTTCAGTATTTGTATTTATTTACTTGATTTAGAGAGACAGCTGCACCCCACCTGGCTACACCCATGTGCTGGAAGTTGGTGTCTGAAGTCCCAAGATGAGGTGCCTGTACTGGCTGTGGCATATATCCATATCTTATGCTCCACTGTGACAACATGATGGGGTGGCCATGAGTATCCGGGCAGCTTAAAAAACAGAAACCAAAAACCCCTCCCATTAGTTAATAGGAGGGAGATTTCTTACTCCAGGTCTGTGGGATGTAAAGTTCCACCATCAATAGGGGTGTGATCATGGTCTTGAGGAAACAGTGCAAGCTTGCTCCTCTCCTGTGCCAATCCCATCCTGCCCACAACTCCGTTTCAGTACTTCCACCAGCACAGTCTCACTGGCAGAGCAGATTTGCAATACTCTGTCAATATATCTCCTGTTTTGTCAACACGGCAGGAGTTCTGCCAAATCCTATGTCTTAGCAGCCAGAAAAGCTGAAGTACAGGATTGCTCTTTTTTTATATGACTCCAACACCTACGGTGGTGCTAAACAACTTAACATTCTTTCAACCCTTCCCCACCTCTTCCTTGATTTGTAAGCACTGTTAAGGATATGCAGGTGAAGAATCCCCCATGGTGTTGGTCTACCAGGTATCATAGGTGTGTCGCTCTCACAGAACAGGAGGCACCAAATAGAAAAGCAGATACCTTTTGACCTGCTCAAGATTTTTAACAGCAGCCCGATGACGTTTTTCTTTAGACATAGTCAGGTCTCATTTATTGCAACAGTCAAGAATCAACATATATCAAACCAGTGTACTGTGACTTAAGGAGACCTGAGGCTAAGCTGCCAAGAAAAGGCAAATGGTTGACTTCATACTTTACCCGGGACCACACACGAAATAAGCTCCACCCTCCTGTCTTATAAAAAGGAAATGCAGTAGCAAATCTGCAATATGTCACCCCAACACATCCAGATAGTGTTGAAATCTGATTACCAGGCATCAGACGCCATGTACACAGGATCACACCCTTGTTTAACTAATTGGGAAAAGCTAACATCTCTGCTTCTGTACTGAGACAATCATTAACACAGGTTGGAATCTGTACTTCATCCATGTAGGCTTACCCTCCTGCCATGGGAACTGTGAAAAACCTGGGATGATTACTAGTTGTCCCATGGAAACCAATCCACACTATGACTACAATCTTATATGTATCTATGCAAAGATTCCTGCATTGGAGGGGGTTAGACCAGATGATCCTTGTGGTCCCTTCTAACTCTAGAATTCTAAGATTCTATGAAAGATCCCTGAAATCCATGGACCTTATTTACATCTGACCACGCTTAAGAACAGTCACTAGTTTTGTAAATATATTGGGGCAGTTTATGCCTCTTCCAGCTCCTACTCCTGGCTGCATGTAGCATCCCACAGAGAATATTACTCAGGGAATGTTCCACTCCATATTTCCTCACCCCAAAGTAATAAAAAGCTCATCCATTTGGTCTAGTGGACAGAAATTTATACTTCGGTCCATGGGTCCCAAGTTCAAGTCTCTGTATATTACTTATTTCATGCATTTATATCCCACCTTTTTTCCATGGAGCTCTAGTTGTTGTACAAGGTTCTTCCCTTTCTCATTTAATCCCCACAACAACCCTGTGAAGGCTGAGCAGCAGTGACTGGCCCAAGGTCACCCAGTGAGCTTCATGGACAAGTAGGGATCTGAACCCTGGTCTCTCATATCCTAGTAAGACACTCTAACCACTACACCACACTGGCTCTTGGGCATCACTGGACCCTCTGGCCCTTTAACACATCTGTAATGTGGGAACCGCAGAACACTGTAAGAGCAAACACAAGATCAGAAAGTAGGTGCATTTGCGAAGACCTGTTAGAATCGTGAACTCAAGCTCCTCACTCACCATACACCCACACCACAGTCCAACACTGCTTGCTTGCTTGCTTGCTTGCTTGCTTGCTTGCTTGCGTGCACACACACACACACCCCTCACCCACATAAAATACACACACATATACATACAGTATGCCTCCTTACCGGCAACTCCTGCAGCTAAGCTGGTGCCAAACATACTGCTCTGCTTTCGTTTGGGCCACAGCAGTGAGCGGGTCTTGTTGTCTGGGCAGCCCAGGACCTCCCTACACACTGCCTAGGCTTGTGGCCCAGGAAGGTCACTTCACTGCTGCTTGCCCCCTGGCTTCACCCCCCTGGAGACACAATCCATTGTCTCTCAAGACAGAGGGATGTTGACAACAAGTCCATCACATTGTCTGTTCTATCCATACAATTGCATAAGCAGATACTAAGCAGAAACACACTCTGTAGACATTCATCCTTGCATGTACATAACCAATTCTCTCTCTCTCGCCACCCCCCGCCCCCACCCAGTGGTTTGCCTTACATGCCACTGTGCCTCAGTTCTCCTCTAAGTGTTTCTTATAATAGATCTGAAATGCATTTTTCCAGACCTTCACCTGGGACATTGGCAAATTCAATGCAACAGGCCTTCTCTCTCCCTTTGCAGCTACATCCTGGTGGAGAGTGTCAAGCACTTCATTGAACAGAACCTATTCCACTCACTTGGGGTGGCTCATGATGGCCAAGGGATGGTTGGGTTGGATTCTGAGAGCCCAACCCACTGTCAGATAGAGGGGAGCATGACTGGTTCAATCGCACTGGGGACAGAGCCTCCGGGCCCCAGGGGGCATCTTAACTATGATTTAGAATGAAGGGCAAGAGGTTGAGGGGTGCTGAATTTTAGTATCACATGGGGTGCTGCTGAACTTTGAGACCCCAAGATCCGCCACTGCCACTATCATTCCCCACTTACCCTAGCCTTAAGCATCCTTCCACTGTTTTAGTGTTGAGAAGCAAGTGTCTGTCAGTCTTAGGAACTGACTATAGGCTTTTTCACTTATCCCATTTGGCAGGCAAGTTTCTTGTGCTATCCAAGTCTCACCCAAACCGGTGTCCTTTCCTCCCCCTCACATCCTGCCATCCAAATAACCGACATATACACTGACATCGCTCTTACGCCCCTGCGGAGATCATCCCCACCCCCGCAGAAGCAAGACTTCCTTAATCCCCCTTTCTTCATTCTCCCTCCCCAAATAGACATTACAACACATACACACCACGTGCACATGTTCTTGTCTGGCCCAAAAAGCACAAGGACTTTTATGGGGGGTGGGGTGGATCCCTGCAAAAAGACCCACAGAGTTTGGGGAGAGGAAAGATGGAAGTGTTGAGAAGGGCAGTTTACCATGTCTGCTCTTTGAATCTGATTGACCTGTGCTCCCCCCACCCTCTCACTCTATAGCACTAAATGAGTTGAAACACGATTTCACAGTGAAAGGCCCGCAGGTCACAGGCTGTGGTTGCTACTGCTTTAATTAATACAAGTTCCAACGGTAATAAATTATATTTTTTGGAGGGGTGGCAGTAGGGGGTGGAGAGAAAAAAACCAACCCAAAAATAACTATTACAAACAAAACAAAGCAAAATGGAGACGGGAGGGGGAAGGAAGTATATATAATTATTAACCTTTCCCCAGACTCTCAACACAAATGTTTTGTGATGGGGGGAGATTCAATCAGGAGGCAGATAGTAGCACACAATGATGAAATGAGGAACATTTCCCATTTATCCCGAAATGGGGGAAGGAAAGAGGGAGCCGTAATACCTGTTTGAACTGAGGTAACCTTAAGAAACAGGAGGCTGAGTGCACATTACGTGCTTCAAGTACATTCAAATGACATTTCCTCCCACAAGGAAATTTGGGCACTGTAGTTTCTTAAGGATTACTGGAGAGATAAACTACAGTGCCCAAAATCCTAAAGGGTGGAAAATGTGTTTCCAATGTGCTTTAAAGGTACAGAATCATAGAATCGGGGAGTTGGAAGGGGTCCCTAGGGTCATCTAGTCCAACCCCCATCAATGCAGGCATCTCAGCTAAAACAAGAAGAACTGGAAGATGGCTATCCTATCTCTTCTCAGTCTCCTCTTTTCCAGGCCAATTATGCACAGACAAGCCTGAGTCTTCCACTTCTTGAGGTGACCTAAAGTTCAAACAGGTGTCGTAGCTTCCCCACAATTCAAAATAAATGGGAAATGTTCCAGCATCACCACAAAACAAAATCAGAAGTTTGTTTGAGAACATGTGATTTGACCACCTGTACTCATCCAAGACAGTAGACTAGAGCCTCGAGGTGTTTAGGAGAAGGTCTTCCCCACCACCACCTCCCTCACAAGCTCTAGCAACATGTAGGCTCCCAAGCCTTGATCATTGCCTCTGGGCTGCAGACTGTAACGGCTGGCAGAGATGCCAAATTATTTTCTACCTTCAACACCTGTGTGGCAAAAGGCAGAAATGCAGCAGGTGAATTCCCAGCACAGCGCTGACATCGCAAGCAAAAGTTCTGAGGCATTTCTGCTTTTCACCGCCTCTGCTGGCACAGCAGAAAAACCCTATCAGGAAAAAGGAAAAGCGGGCAAAGACTGGACAATTCACCCTGCTCCCAAGGCAAATGACAGCAAGTAACAATTTTTAAAAAGTATCCACATTTTAATCTGAATCAGGTGCATTTGACTATTTTCAAGCACCCAGACTGGATGTGCTCTCAGAGCAGGCCTCCCTTCAACCTGGGGCTTATCCACACTTACCTTTTGCCCTATGCTTTCCAGGCACAGGCCCAAACTTTAGCGATCCATATCCAAGAGCTCTTCTTTCCCTGCAAAAACCCGCTCCTTAAAACCAATGCACAACAAACGTCAATTTGTGTTTTCCGTGGACTGCCATTTGCTCCAATTCAGCTGTAAAGAGCAGGTTTCCATGGGGAAAGCTCAAGAGCAAAAAAAATGTGCTTGGACACAGAGATTTAAAGAGCAGGCAGTGCCCGGAAAGCGCATAGGAAAAGTAAGTTTGTCCTCCTGTCATTATTGGATCCATAAGCCCCCGCCAACATGGAATTATGGGAGTTGTGGTCCCAAACACAAGACTGGAAAAGGCTACTATAATCCATTCATTATTCCCTTATTTCACTGGTTGTACCTCCTATGTGCCTCCCCACCCAAATGTAGCATGGTAATCTGACATCTAAGAGAGAGCAGGACTAAGGCTAAACAAAAATGAGCAATGCACTTATTCTTACCAATTCACACTGCCAGGAGGGAAGTGACTGTATCCTAGATGTCCCCACCAGCTTTAACTGGGTATGACAGTCTGATAGTTATGAGGCCAGTCCGCTGCAGTGTTAAAACATGCTCTGTTTCTACTTTGTGTCTGTGGCCCTTCTAACCACAAACTCTTGATAAGGAGTAGTATTTCCTTTTGAAATCTGACATCACAACCAGAAATCTAGTATCCACTGCCTGACTCTCAGCTGACAGCAGAATTTGCAAGATCGCTCATGTGCAGAGGGATGTGTGGCTCAGGGTGTTAGGAAGCGCTCACTTCCCCCAAAACCCATTCCAAGAGATGACTCCTTCCTTGCACCCATGTACAGGAGCCTGAGAGAGACAGTTACCTTGCATATTATTTACCAAGAGGGAAGGGACTGACCCAAGGGCTCCCAGGAAGAGCTGGTGTCAGAGTCTGTGCCAAATGCAAGGCTCACTCTGAGCCCCAAAACAACCAGGCCCCAAACTCAGAGGGGAGGCGTTTCTGCTCTTTGGCACAGATCAGGCTCTAGCCCTCAAGGAAGGGACCTGCCCTTCGAAGAAAACGATTAAGACATTGTGTGTCTTTCATAACAAGGCAGCTCAGAACAGCACGGCATTTCTCCCTAATGAGAGCAGCCTTCTGCATGCCTTGGCGCATGCCTTTCATCCAAGCATCCCCAAGCCTTTTCCAAACATGATGCTGATTGATTGATTGATTAATTAATGAAATCATCACCTCCCCCCACCCTTTTATATAGGCATGTGTATATATGAGAAAATGCTTCCAACCCCACGGGGTCTTTGAAAAACACAAAGTACGTAAACATTTTTTCTCCTGTTTAAATGATTCACAAAAAGGAACAATGTGGCTGCTAATCCCACAGAATGATACAACAGCCAGGACTTCAGAAGTGAACACAGGAATCCAGTTTCTCCACTAGACCCCAAATTCTCTCCCTAAACTGGAAAGGTAATGATCACCCATCTCACATGCTTTGAACACTGCTTCCTTCCCATTGCTATAGGTATAGGTGATTATATCCTCCAAGTTTCCTCTTCTTCTATGAATGGATGTTCATTTTCTGCTGACAACTTCACTGTTAAACCTATTTTGGGTTAACACATTTTCAGTACTAATGCTGCTCCTTGTGGGTAATTATTTATTCACTTTCTAGTCCCACATACGCATTTTCCCATTCCCAAAAATCTCAACACGGGCAATCCCAGTTGATCATCAATATAAACCTATACAGAAGGTAAAAGGGACAGCGAGATGGGATAGAAACTCAAAGCCACCCAGCGATCTTCATGACTAAGCCGGGGATTTGAACAAAATTTCTCACGCCCAAACTTAGAACTCAAACCATGTGCTTAAACTCCAGTCAGATAATTGGGGGGGGGGGTTGGTTGGTTCTGCAGCACTCCCCCATGCTAAATTGGGTAGCTGCAATGAAACCAAAAGCCATTCAGCTGAAATCTTGGGACTACAGAAGGATCCAATGCACCCTAACAGGTTACCCAATCAAGAAAGAAGAGAAAAAAGTGAGGTCCCTAATAGACTTACCATCGTAATAGAACACAACCTATGATAACACAGAGCAGGACAGATTACTGGGTTTATATCCTATGCAACACTCTTTATTAAAGCTTAGCTAAGTGTAGTACAACTGACTTTTGAGAAACAATGAGATTTTCACCTGCTCCTGCACACCAGAAGGATCCTGTGCTGGAAAATGAGTAAGGCCCTCTCAGAGAAAAGATTGCCAAATTTCTGAGAGTCTCAAATGAATGAATTCAGCGAGACTGAAAAGAGCTACCCATTGCCTCAAGCAAACTGGTGTTTTGTTCTAGTCGTAGATAGTGTCAATCCTACCCAGAGGATAAAACCAATGGATTTTGCTCTATGCATGGCATTGGGACTCTTAAATTCCCGGCTCCAAAGCGGGAATTGTGACTGGTAAATGAGAGCAGACATCCAGGAGCCCGATCCCTCAGTTTCTCTAGCACCACTTCCAGGAGAAGAGGCACAGACCCCTAACCCAGAACTCAAAAAGTGACAGAGGAATGGAGGCTCTCCCCCAAAATGTTTTCATGTCAAAGCAAATGCCCATTGGCAAGAATTTCACCATTACGGATGGGGTGAGAGAATATGTCTGTAGAGGGAGATGACAGCCCGGATTATAAGGTGCTGGGGGGTGGGGGAGAGAGGAGGCGTGAAATAATCCTGATGACTAGAACCACTCGTAAAAGAGACAAATCTGCTTCGACACTGCATTCCTGGGAGAGTTGTAATTATAGAAACGGCTCCCAAGTGACATCTCCTCCAAGCCCTTGGGGGTTTCGAGGGGCTGCATTAGGAGGGGATATGTAATTAATCTCCTCTTAGCATGGTGCGTATGCTGGGGGCATTGGAGCGGGGGAAGGCTGTCAATTGCGGGCTGCGTGGTAAAGGCCTCGCCAACGAGTGGAGAGGGTTTGGAAAGCGGGGAAGCCCGAGAAAACCAAAAGGAGACGGTCTTACCTTTGGCCCCAGAGACTGAGGAGAAGCAGGGGGCAGAGCCAAAGAAGCAGAGTTTGTCCCATCCTGGCTGCTGGAAGTTTTCGTCTGTCTACCAGCTGGTTCTTCTTGTTTAAGGGCTAGTAGGGTGGGGATGGGGGTAGGTTGTCTCTTCGCTGCTTGCTGCTGCTGCTGCTGTCGATTTGCGCTCTTTCTCTCTACTCCTGTCACTTTCCCCTGCTCTTTTAGGACCTCATTGATCGCCTTGGATTGGAGAGGGAGGTGTTTTTGTTTTTTCGACAGCTCGTTGCAAAGATTTGCAAGCCCAAACTGCAGCGAGCACCTCGGGCCTGCCCTCTCTCTCTCTCTCTCTCTCTTCCCCACCCTTCTCGTTCCTTCAGCAGGGCAGCTGGTTTTCGAAGAGGCGTCGAGGGTTAGTCGTCGTCGGTGAAGGTAGCAACGGGCTCCACGGTTGTCCTCGGAGCTCCATGCGGGCAGGTCCTCCTCCTCCTCCACCCCCCATCCGAGAGCGCTGGGAAGAAAAAGAAGGAGGCTGGCAAAGATCTCTCTCTCTCTCTCTCTCTGCCTCCCTGTCTTATGTACACACCCTCTTTCCTTTGCAACTTTTGAACCCCCCACCCGTCTTGCTGAAGTTGCAAGCAGGGGCTGCAGCGGCTCTATCAGGGCAGGGTAATCTTTCTCCGAGGGGAAGGGAGGGGGCAAGGGTGGGGTCAGGCCGGGCCCGGCAGGCACGTGCGGCCCCCGCAGCCCGCCCCTCCACTCATCGCGGCTGCTCCTGCCGGGGCAGCTGGCGACCGAGCCGCGGGGCGGAGGGCGCACGAGGTAGCGCGCCGCGACCGGCGACCACGGCGGAGGCGGATTCTTCTCGGCCTGGACGGGACGGGAAAGCAGCAAAGAGCTCTCCACGCGCAGCGAGCAACCGCCGAGCCAGCGCCCCAAGCCCGAGTCCCGACACGCCCGTGCAGGAGCCCTCGGGCGGGCAGGCGGGAAAAGGACGGGCTGGGAAGCGTGTGCCAACCGCACACCCTGAGACATGCACCCTCGCACACACACGCACGCATCTGCAGAGACGCGCACAGCCATCCCGTGCAACCCCGGCCACACTTGCGCGCCCACCTCCTTTGCAGAAGTAACGGCTCCAACGCTGCATGCACGCCCACACGTGCACAGCCCAACGCTGAGAACACGCGCACAGGCGCGCATCGCCATGCACACAGCAGGGTGCGTATCAGGAGAAATGGGCGCACTACACGTTCGCGCAAAACAGGCGCAACACCCAGGAGTCACAAACACTATTTGCATAGATTATTTATAAGCTGCAGACTCACTCCATGTATATTTTTTGCTAACTATCCACCGGACTTTCCAGCCCGGGCATGCAGCTGCATCACTGTGTGTGGCCGAAACACAACTGCAGCACCTACTGACACGGTTGCAAATGACCACACAAATGCACGCACAGCTCTGCAATCCGATAGCTCAAGGCTCGCATACACATCACCATCATCTGGCCAGTTACGTACAACCTGTTCCTATGCGTCCCCGTGTAAACAAAGAATCTTGCAAACGGGGTCCATGGATCCTTCTAGGTACACATGTATATACAGCCTTAGCTTTTCCATATTCACACATACAGGTACAGGGTTCATTCAGGGGCGCCGACTTATAAAAAATATTGGGGGGGCCCATACCGGGGTCCTGCCGCTGGTTCGCTCGGGTAGCCGGGAGAACGCAGTTCGAGGTGGCGGTGTTGGGGAGAGACCCTCGCTCAGGGCGCCACTAGACTTGGCGGCCGGCGGCCTATCTGGGGGGTTTTGGAGCGTATTTCGGCGGAGCGATTGGGGAGGAGGGGGCTTGTTGCCGGATTCTTCAGCTGAGCCGGAGATCCGCTGCTGGGGGTCCCTGGGCCGAGTTGTGAGCACGGCCTGCTGAAGGGAGATCCAGCCGATTGCGCGACGGGGACGGCCGGGGCTCTCCGGCTAGGGCGCGCGGCTGGCTGGCTGGCGAGGGAGCAGGTGGGGAGGAGGCGGGGGTCCTCACTCTCTTAGGAAACGCACCCGCGTGCCCGATTGCCACGAAGTCCGAAGGGTGCGTGTGTGGAATTAAAAAGCAAAAACGAGATATGGGCAGGGCAGGCAAAGAGTTTTCTGCAAGAGGATGGAGGGCAGGTTGAAGAGAAAATCACTCAGGATGAGACAGTCAAATCAGCCATGATAAAATGGGCTCAGGATATTGGGTATAACATCATGTTTGAGGACTGGGAAAGGTTATGGACCACCGGAATGAAATTCACGGCATGTAATGCCTTGAAGGAAAATATTATGAAAATGATTTATAGGTGGTACATGACCCCAGTCAAGCTTGCAAAAATATATCACCTGTCTGATAATAAATGTTGGAAATGTAAGGAGGCTGAAGGGACATTCTTTCACCTCTGGTGGACTTTTCCAAAAGTGAAGGCCTTCTGGGAAATGATCTATAATGAGTTAAAAAAGGTATTTAAGTATACCTTTCCCAAGAAACCAGAGGCCTTCCTCTTGGGCATTGTTGGCCAGAAAGTGTTAAAGAAGGATAGAACTTTCTTTATGTATGCAACTACAGCAGCAAGAATACTTATCGCAAAATATTGAAAGACACAAGATTTGCCCACACTGGAAGAGTGGCAGACGCAATTGATGGACTACATGGAACTGGCTGAAATGACTGGCAGAATCCGAGATTTGGGAGAAGAAACAACGGAAGAGGACTGGAAAAAATTTAAGGACTATTTACAAAAACAATATAAGTTGTATGAATGTTAAAAATTTACACGATTCGGAAACTATAGCTTCAGCAATTAGATTTGGGAAACAGGAAATTATATTTTAAGTAAGAAAAGGTCAAAATCTAAGGTAATACTATGTTTAACTTAAGATATAAGTAACTGATGAAAAGTATGTTAAATTTAGAGGTATAGTATTTGAAAAGTACAAAATAAGGTACGAAACAAGGTAATAATTTGCTGATATCTTTATTATAAAGAATGCAGGGTAAGGGAGATGCGAGGAAGTCCAGTTAGTTATATAAAAAATGTGTTGAATGGTTGGTTTTCTTTTCTTCTTTTTCTTTTTTTTCTTTTTCTTGTTCTTTTACTTTTTTCTTCAGTGTATGTTTCTAACTTTGTATTTGAAAACTTAATAAAATATTTATAAAAAAAGAAGAAGAGAAAATCCTTTCGCTTTTCTGGGGCGCAGGGAAGTCTCAGAGCCGGAGGTTGGGGAAGGGACCCCCTTTGCTCTGCCCTCTTCTCCCGTCTTAGATTCGCATGGGGGTCCCCGCCCGAGCTTGCCTGGCCACCGGGCCACACAAGGGCCGCGCTCTACGCGGCGCACCTTGCTAGCCGCGCAGCTGTCCTCCGCGGCTGTGGAGGGGCCCTGCGCCGGTGCCCAGCCCCTCTGGGCGCCCGCTGCGCTGCCAATGACAAGCGGGCGACGTCGCGGGCGGGGAAGGCGTCGCTTTCTTTCCCGATCCTTCATCCTCCCAGTCTTCCAGCCCTTTTTTGGGTTGGAAGCTCGTCTCGTTCGCCCTTCTCCTTTCTTCACCCTGCGCGCAATTTTCCTCCCTCGTCTCCCTCCCCATTTCTCCTTCCTGACTGACGGGCTCGGGTTCGGGCTTCGGCTCAGGCTCGGGCTTCGGCTCGGGCTCAGGCTCGGGCAGCCACAGCGTCGGCGGTGTTGGCGATCGGCGCGGGGGGATGGCCCTCCCGGGGGAGCCGGCGCTGCTCAATGGGGTTGCCAAGGAGACAGGCCGGCCGCCCCCCTCCCCCGGTCCGGCGCCCCCCGCCGCGCCGGTGCCCGTTATCGAGCTGGTGCGCGCCGGGCGCCCTATAAAAGCCGCGGACGCGCCCACCGCCGCCTGAGATTATTGGGGGGGCTGAGCCCCCCCAAACGAATTTTTGAGGGGGCTCGGGCCCCCTCAAGCCCCATGGAGTCGGCGCCTATGGGTTCATTAGTTACCTTATTGCTGTATCCTGCTCTAATATCAACAGATATAGGGCAGTTTAGGAATATTTTAATTAATAGACAAATTGCCCCATATGTCGTTCAGTTACACAGCCCTGCTCTTTAATCATTAGATAGCTAGGACTTGTCTGTTCTGGGTAGATGGACAGAGTGGAGGACGGGCTTGCTGGTCAATGGCTGCTCCTGCCTCATATAGGAGTCTGGGCTCTAGATGGTGTTCCTTATGAGGCCTTGACTATTCGGTAGGAGCTGTAGGATAACCAGAGCTTTCTGAAACCTTTAAAAATTATCAGTTCCCATCATGGTAATGAAATAGCCTGGGGGGGAATGGATGGGTTTGTTTACAAAATGTATTCTTATTAGCATTATTTGTACCTACATTTATGACACTCAAGCACCTTTAATGTGCTTCAAATCCCTGTTGAGGGTTTGAGAAATATCTGCATGTCTGCTGCCATTCTTAAGCATTAAGAAATGAGATTGTTGGCCTGAAAGGCTTGTTGAAGTTTGCAGTCATTAATCAGAATGCAGATAGATAGTGTTAGCTTTAAACTTCCCTTTAGTCCAGGGATAGGGAGCCTATTTCAGCTTGAGGGCCACATTCTCTTCTGGGCAACCTTCTGGGCAACCACATGGCAGAGATGGGTGGGGCAAGAGGCAAAAGTAGGCGGGGCAACAAATGTAAAGTTTACCTTTGTACAGTGGACTACTGTACTTTTCTACACCCTCTCACACACACACCCTCTCTATTCTCCAGCCAAGCAAACTGGAAAGCATTATTTACCCAATTTCTTATTATTATTACTTTATTCACGATTCATCTTACATCCAAAGGTCTCAAGGTGAATTGCATAGCAAACAAGTAAATATTAAAGACGCACATGAAAAGTGACCACACTGAACATCCCCCAAGTAAATATTTCCCACCATGAAATTATCAGAAGCAATCACCACAAAACAGCAAGCAGCTAAAAACATCTAAAAAGCAAGCAAGGAACAACTATGAACATTCAAATACTTGGGTGCATTCAAAAGTCCTTAGCCTGGAGCTGAAAAGGTGTCAGAGCCACACATACTGTCCTGGGGAGAGCTTTACAGAGATGGAGAGACGTGGCACAAAAAGGTAGGGGGGGACATTTAACAACTGCTTAATCGCATGTCATCCTTATTTTTATATATATATATATTATTTTTAGAACAGGAGGGAATGGAGAGCAGAACACTTCTTCCCCCCACATCTCCAAGGACACATTCCAGCTGGGTAAAAATACGGGGAGGGGGCACTGAGAGTATGGCCTGGAGAGAGTTCCAAGGGCCAGATGGAGAGCTCTGAGATTCCCCACCCCTGCCAGAGATTGCCTTGTCTTGCTATATATTGGGCCAAAGTCTGTGAGCCCTCAAGCTGCCAATTGAGAGAAAAGAGAAGCTGCCACTTAATGCCTATGGAGAAATCAGCTGCAAACCACATCTGCAGATGTGGACTTTACAAGTAGGGTGAATGTGACCATGTGAAGAGGAGCAGCAGAGGCAAGGGTGCTGGCTTCACTCCCCTCACCATCATTTCATTTGCCTTCCAACTTGGTAATGGTGACTGAGGAAGCATAGGAGCCAACTCCTAGGGGTCGAGGTACCTTTGCCCCTCCCCCAATAAAATATTAGAGAGAGCCAGGCCAAGTACACAGAATAAGCTGCCATGAAGGGGCTGCAAAGCCACCTCCCCAACAGCAGGTGGCTGCCACTTGGGGCAGGACACAGTGAGGATTGACTTCTTGTGCAGCCCCAACCACAGCGCCCCACCTACCCTGCACCTCCCCCCACCATCCAGGTAAGGGGCAGTGACACTGCTGTCCGGGGGGGGGGGGCAGCTCAACAGCAGCTTCTGCCAGTATTTCCCCTTACATGTTTACATTGCCCAAGTTTTCACTCCTGCACTGGAGTTATCTCTTAGTCTAATCTACTTTACAGGCTTGTAGTTGTGAGGATAAAGTGTGGCAGGGGTGTGGGGTGTGAACCACACGCTGCCACCCTGAGTTCCTTGAAGGAAGGGCAGGGGTTTAAAACTGGAATAAATCATTTGCCTGGTGGATCGATCAGTTAAAGTTCAAATAAATAATGACATTTTTTTAAAAAAAACAACAACAACCCGTAACTACCAACCATGGTAAAAGTGAATACATATTTTTCTGTTTATTTTTCTGAATGCTAGCATGCACCTCTGTAGTCTTCTGTTTCATAATAAACAGCTTTTGATACTTGTGGTTTCACCTGAGAATTCAAGGGTTTTGGCACTGGCATTGCTCACTTTGAGACCTCATGGGCCGAATCCACATAAAGGTTTGGGTGTTGGACAGATGTGCATCCAGTGAACATATATCCCCCCATCCCCGTCTTACTCCCGCTGTGACTAGATGGCTCTGCTGCTCAATGGATGCACACATAGATGGAGCAAAAGGCAGACTTGGGAAATTGTTAATGTGAATTCTGCTATGAATTCTGTAAATAATAACATGATAATAATAGGGAAAGCTTAATGCATTAATATAGAAATTTAGAGCGTCCAAAATGTTTCACACACACTATGCCAGTAATCTAGAGTGTGAAAGATACATCAGATCTGTTCATATCCCAGATGGGAAAATGTCTTGATCAGGGCCAGCCCAAGACATTTTTCTATCTGAGACGAAAGACAAGATGGTGCCTCCTGCCTATTCCAGGTACAGAAGCTGACCGGAGTGCAGAGGTGTACCTAGGCTCTCTTGTACCCTTGGCAAGGAGCTGTATCCCTGCCCCATATCCTTGTGCCCCTGACAATCACTGTCTCTCTCTGTCTTTCTTCACAATTTTTGCACCCTCTTGGACCAACTTCACCAACTTCTGGGAACGCCCCTGCTAGAGTGAAAATTGAATTTGCCTTCCACTCTGATGATGGAATAGCATCCTGAGGCAGCAGGCTGGTTCCGGGGTGGACAGGATAGGCTGTACAACAAATGTAATTCTGTCTTCCAAAAGAGTGCCGGGGGGAGGGGAGAGAGAAACAGCCAATGTGCTTCCCCTACTACCCCCATCATCTGCCACCTAAGGCATTCATCTCATTTTGCCTAATGGTAGGGCCAGCCCTGGTCTTGCCAAAGGGCCTGGCAGTGCAGTCCTCAGCTGAAACTGCTAGCTTGTACAGTTCACTGACTCGTGAGCATTCTGCAAATATCTGCCTACCTGGCTCTAGTACGTTTGACGCTTTCCATCAAATTACCTAACATAGTTTCAGAAATTAAGTCAGTGCTAACTGTAGTCCACAAAATGCTTTTTTACCATAAGGAATGTGTTTGTTTTTAAGGTGCCACAAGACTCTTTGTTGTTTCTGTTGGACTACACAGCAACCCGGCTACCCCCTCTGGAAATTGTTATAGAGCTATGCAGCAGTGAGAACATTGGGAGGATTCAGTTGAAACTCGGAATGATTTCGATAAAACTTTTTAAGGATTAGCACATTAAGATAAACTTTTGCAAAGACAAATCAGGTACTTAACTACAAAAGGAGAGAAACCTGGCGAGGCAGCAGCACTGAGTTTCTTTTAACCACAACCTGAACACGAGCCAGCAACTGTGAGGCTCTTGCATAAGAAAGGGTGAAAGAAAAAGGCAAAGATTGGGCTGCGTTACAAAAGGTTGGCGCTTCAAGTAGGAAGCCAGTGCTCTGCTTTGCTCAGTTCCTTTTATACCTCTAACTCTGATGAAGAATGTGTTGAGGCTCTGGGCATCCTGTTATGAAAACATCAGGAAGAATCAAATGTAGGAATTGATTGAATAATAACTGGAATTATTAAAAATTAATAACAAATTATTTAAAAAACTTTTTTTCATCTTGTTATTTATTATGACAAATGTAGGAAGTTGCCTTGGTCCGAATCAGAGCATTTGTTTATTTCATTTATAGCCCACCTTTTCCTCCAAGGAACTCAAGGTGGCTATGTAGCTCTTCACAGAATACCCATAATGCCCCTATGAGGTAGGTTAGGCTTAGGGTTGCCATACTGTATTTCAAAAAGTGAACATCTGGACAGAAAAGTTCTTTACCTTTTTTGCAAAATCACAAATAATTTGGCCATTTTTTAGGAAGATCAGCAAAATTTAGCCAATTTCTGCCAGGACACTGCTTCCAGATACAGTATTCCGTGTATGTCTGGGAAATTTCTAGCAACCCTAGTTAGGCTAAGAGGCTTTTATTTTCTGGGTGGGATTTTTCTTCATTGGGAATCTCATGACCCAAGCATGATAAATTCCACAAGGTTGGGGAGTTCTCTGGAATGGAGGATCCTTAAGCGCTTTGGACCACAGTGGATATGGGATTGTGGGGTTTATCTAGAATCATCCGGAACGGCAGTGGGGTTTTCCTCTGCTATTTACAGGTGTTCAAATAATCCCTTTCCTCTCTATAATCACAGCCTTTGTATAAATGGCCTGTGCTGGGTGTTTAAATGTGGTGCACCATGACAGTAGCTGGCTCTGCATTTTTCCACCTAGGCAAAGATCCATGTTTTTCTGTAGTCGAGATGGGAACTGTTATTACTTGGGGCTATGACTGGGCTATAACCTTATAACTCTACGTTTGACCCTTATGCAGGCAGATGCTAATCTGCCAAGGATGCCCTCGTTTTAGAGAATAACCACAAGCCTGCAATTCTGCCTAGTGGATTTTTAAAACAATCCGTCAACCCTGTGTTGATGGATTGGCTTCCTTCAGGAAGCAGCTTAATCTCTCTACGTGGGACCCTCAGAGAAATAACCACTGAATATTTGTCTCCAAGGAAATTATAGAATCTCTATCTGGAGGTTTTCAAGAGAAAATGGGTGATTGGCTGCTGGGTGTCATTTAAATTTAAGGAATTTGCTGGGTATGACCCATAGGAACTCTTCCGGATACATGATTCTATCAATCTGTGGAAACAGAACATACTATACAGACACCAAGAAACATCACTATGTTGACGGAAGCCTCTCATGCTGACAGCAAAGCCCTTGCATACACAAAACATCTCGCTTAAGACATCTCGTCTTAAGCAAGCATGACTTTGGAGCAAAGCAGATTCTGTACCACTGAGCCACAGCCCTCCCCCTAAATTTCAAGCTCGCTCTTGCTATACCTAATAAAGACTAAAATATCTTCAAATATCCAGCCCCTCTGGTAAAACTTTGACATCCTTCTATTTCTAATATGACAAGGCCCAATGACTATGCTAGATGAAAAGCATCTGCAGTGCCTACTTGGTTTAACTAGCAGAATCTCAACCCCCTTTTTAGTTCTCTTGTTGTAAGCCAACAAAAGCAGGCTCTACAAAGGAGCCCAGGAGGCAGCAAACATAGAAGCATTACTTCATCTCTTCCACCTGTTGCTCCAAACCAGCATACCTCAGGAAGCCCACTGCATAACATTCAATCTGAAAATTATTATTATTATTATTATTATTATTATTATTATTATTATTATTATTATTATTATTATTATTATTTTATGGCTGACTGGCAGAAGCTCTCCAGGGTTTCAGACAAGAATCTTTCCCAGCCCAACCTGGAGATGCCAGGGACTGAACCACTAAGCCACAGCTCTTTTGCAATATATAATTGCCCTAAAATGTAATTCATCAACTAAACGCCAGAGACTAATGAAAGATTTTAAACTCCTTATTGTTGACAGTTTTGAGGAGGCTTGGCCTTTCCATCAGAAGGTAAAGCAACATTTATATCAGCAATAGGAAACTGGTTGCCCTCCAGGTGTTCTGGACTACAACTCCCATAATCCCATGGGCCTATACTGGCTATGCTGATGGAAGCTGGGAGTCCAGTAATAACTGGATGGCCACAAGTTCCCCATCTTCGATTTATATACACAGTTTCAGTGAAGTGGTGATCAAGGTGACCCAGGAGAAGTCACCTTTCAATATCAGCCTACTAGTTACAAGGCAAAGGTTTAGGGCAACAGAGATTTGCATATTAGGCCCTTAATGCCTTTCAAGGGTCTCGAGATCCCTGATAAAACCTTAGCAATAAAGGGGCCTTACTCAACAGCACTGGCAGCTGAATCACAGAAAGTGCTGGATTTTCTTCCAGACTCACCAGAGACTTTCTAATCTGATCTCCTTCCATAGAGATGGGGTTGGGCAGGATAAACAATCAACAGTGGAATTAAGAGGAAAGTCTTGAGTTCATTCCATTGAGAACAACACCCCTTTAAGTGCCAATCTGCCATGTCCCAGATAAAGTACTAGTCTTTGTCTCCTTGGGAGCAATGAAAGCTGAAAATTAGGCCTCACCCTCTTCAATCCCTCTCAGTCTGGCCTGTAGGAAGCTTCTTTCACTGTGACAGGAATTCAGGCTGGAGGTAGGTGGGAGGAGATAGGAGGTGGTGGCTGCAGACTCACCATACATTTAAAACGCATTCCCCCTCCTCCAGAGAGTCCTGAGAAAGGAAAAAGAGCCCAGGTCCTCTTGTGGATCAGGAATTTGGTCAAGAGGAAGCAGAGAGTAGGAACAAGGACAGTTCTCCCAATGGAGCAGGGCTGTCTAATCTGTGAGGCAGGGTGAGGCAGTTGCTTTGGATAACCTTGCCCGCCCTGCTGCCTCTGCTGACAGCAGCACTGGCTTCTGAAATCTTACGAGAGATTTTTAAGACTTTGTGAGATCTCACATGAGATCTCAAGAGATTTTGGAGAGATTTCACGAGATCTTGCCAGAACTCGCTGTCCCTTCGCAACCCGGGTCAGGGAGGCTGCAGTGGCGTGTCACGTTCCTGTCATACCTCAGGCAGTGAAATGGAATGCAATGCCCCTGCCCTGGCTAGGCCCAGAATTGTTTCACTTCAGAGATTGAACTTTATGAGACACCATTTGAATATTATTTGAGCCATAATGTGTTTGTAGCTACATAAGCCGCAACAGGTAACTCGGACATTCATCTGAGTTTCTTCCTCAGATTATGTGTGGCACACTGGGGGCCTATCGTTTCCAGTAGAAAATCTCTGGATGAAAGACACCTTTCGAAGTGAAATGTGTGTTGTTGTTGTTTGGAGCTGAGGGGGTTGCAGAACATGTGTTGGTCACATTTTTGGTACACACAGACACATGCCTATGCAGACAAGCATTTTGATACCCCCAAACTGAACACCTGAAGCAGAGGGGGGTTTTTAATTGCTAGTTTATTCACAAGGACCATACGTTATTAATTAAAAACTGGTTTGACCTTGAACAAAATTAATAAACAGAGTATATTTATTCTTCTATTAATAGCCTTTAAAAAAAATCACATTTCAGGGAATTTCCACTAAAACAAAATTGTGATTCTTCAAACTAAATTTGCTTTTTGGCATTCTCTCCTCCTTCTCCATCACCCATACTTGTTGTAGAAACCACTTAAAGTCTCTCCGCAGTCTTCAGTGTCAGTCACCTCCCTGCTTAGTACCAACTCCCACCTGAGGACCACACTACCTGGTTAGGCCCACAACTTCCCCTGCCAGTGGGAGACCACAACAGCTGCTTTGAGAAGTGCAGGTGCTTGTGGGGATCCTAAATACACACATCAATTTCCAGTCAAATATGAAGGGAAGTGCTTTGATCTGTCTCCAAACCTTAATGACATAATTGGTTCCAAGTGAAGGTATCCCCTTCCTGCTGCTGTTTTACTAGAGCCAAAGAGATGATTTCACAGTCACTCGAGCAGCAGGTCTTTCTCTCCACCCCCAGACTCCATTACAATCTCTTCCCTTAAAGTAGCTAATTCACAGAGGACTGGTGTGCCTAAGTAACTTGGCAGCTTTTTGTGGCACTACAATGTTGGATGTGCCTCCCATTCTGCATCACTGCCTAACTAAATATGATCATTGTAGGGACATGTGGTTCTGTCTTCGTATGTTGCTGAATGAAGGCATGAACCTGGCCTCACTATTTCGCTCACTTGTGGCCTTACGGTGTTGAGTGTCTGGCTGTGATGTTGCTTGGAGCAATATTGCTCTCTCTCATGAACATGTATTGCTCACAAGTTACTCACATGCATTATGCTGTTTCCATGTTTAGTACAGCTGACGTTGCTGATTCTGGTGGTACTTTTTCAATGTTCTACAGGTGGGGAGAGAGGAAGCACTTAAGCTGTTGGTGATTCTTCTGTTGTCACTCACTGTGGTTGTTCCTGGCAACCTGTTCCAGTTTGGCTATTTCAGTAGAAATAGAAGGAAATTCAATTCTGATAAAATACCTACTGAAAGAGATGTATACCAAGACTGTTAGCCAGTTCTCATTTTTGTTTAGGGTTTATGTAATAATAAGTGAACAGGAAGGAGGTGAAATATTTCCTAGTCTCCATTTTAGAACATAGTTGATTATTTTAATGCATGTTGACAATATGGTTTTGGTTTCACATACATAGATAAACTTGAGAAGGCTAATGAGAGATGTTCAAAGTTTCTGCAAGGAATTACTAATAATTTATTCCAAAGCAAAAGTTGTAGTGTTTCGTAAAATACAACCACAACCCCTGCCCCAGGTACAGACAGACTATGGATGGGCATGTAATTGAACAGGTCAAAACCTTTACATTTCTGGATATACTTTCCCTGGAAAATGCTCCTGGCTACCCCAGCACATGGTTAAATTTAAAACTTTCAAAACTTCTTAAGCAATGTGGAACTTTACCTGTGGAACAGGTGGAAACTTAGTAATTCAGGCACTGAATATATTCATAAGAAAGATGATGCCATAGCTCTGTCAACTCTAGGTGTGGGGACGTGAAAGCATTAGTTCCCTTGAAAGCCTTCAAAAAAATTTTTGGCGCTCATACCTTGCTCTGCCTCAAGGCATTCCAGTAGCTCAACTGCGAACAGTAATAGGCTTTAAGATCTGCTAATGAAACCCTCATTCTACATTGGCTTAAGCCCTGCCTTATGAAGAACCCACATTCTTTCTAGCTAGGAAAAAAAGTTAATGTGAACTGAGTGCAGCAGTGTGTAAGCTTAGATCAGCAGGATGGCCTAGATTTACTTCCTTAAGTAGAAACAGAGGAAAGGCATACTAAATTTTGGTTAAAAAGAAGAATTAACAATTACAGCATTCATCAGGGCATGAAGATGAATCATTATTATTTTTCCATATACAAAAGGATCCAATATTGTGATACCTTTCTTCAGCGACGGCCTTTGGTAATATTTCATAATATGGTGCCCTGTGTGAGGCAAAAATTTGACGCTCCCAAATGGATCTTCTCAATTATTGATCTTATCCATTTTGCCCCCCCTCAGCTTTGTGCCCTGTGCAGGGGAACTGCCTGCACCACCCTAAATCCAGCACTGCTCTTTCTTTATTATTATAGCCTTTATTATGGCTCCAAGATTTTCAGACATTGGAGGGATGTTACGGCAAGCTTTCAGTTAACCAATGTTTGTGTGGAGGATATTTTTCATGGAGGTGTTTCATTCGTACATTCCAGAACACCAAATTTTTTGTTCCGGTGTCCCAGTTTATAGCCTTGGGAATGAGCTGAACAAAAATTGTCCTTTACTGAGAGATCAAAAGAAACACGTCTGTCACCCGCCCAGTTTCTTTATTTGCTGTGGCAGTGCAGAAACTAAAATTAACACTGGGATCCGTCATGGTGACACTTGTCATTATCCTAATTTGATTATTTGGTTTACTATTTCAGTATTTTCACCATTTATATTGTTTTAATACAGTTTTATACTGTGCAATTAGGTTTGTAATGACCTATGGTTAAAAAATCATATAAACTTGAACTTAAGGCGGGACAAAACACGAAGCCGCAACCGTACAGGGTCATGTTTGATGTAATTCTGTATTTCTCTGTCTTCTGAATGCTGGTTTGTATCCAACATTAGCCATACTCAGAGTAGACCCTGACATAATGAACTTATGCACATTATTTTCAATGGGTCTACTCTCAGTAGAACGTATTGAGAAACAATCTGCAATAATTACATTTCCCCGTCTTCTGAAATTGGTGATGTGCCTAAAAACCCTAAGAACTCTGCAACAAAGAAGCTGCGGGACTTTAATTTCAGGTGGGGATTTTGCAGTACACACCATACATTTAAAGCAGTGTTTCCCAACCGGTGTTCCGCGGCACACTAGTGTGCCGTGAGACACCGGCTGGTGTGCCGTGGGAGGGAGGCGGGCGAGTCGGGCGGCGAGAGGCGGCGGCGGCGAGGATCCGCGTCGAGCCGGGGGCGGCTCCGCGGTGGTGGTGCCGAGCGGCGGGGCAGCGCGCGCAAAAGGGAGGAGCGCGAGACAGCGGAGGAGGAGGAGGCCGGCATGTCCGGGCAGCAGCAGCAACAGCAGCAGCAGCAACTCCCGGCGACGGCTCCTCCTCCGCCCGCTATCGCCGCCACCACCACAACAGCCGCCGCCGCCTCAGCTGCCGCCGTCCCTCAGTCCCTCGCTCTGCTGCCTCCTCCCACCCCGGCAAGGGGAAGGGAAAAAACGTTCACTTTTGTGCGTCCCTCCCGGCGTGACGCTGCGCGCTGACGTCACGGGGCGGGGCTTTAATGGTGGTGTGCCGCGAGATTTTTTTCTGGTAAACAGGTGTGCCGTTGCCCAAAAACGTTTGGGAAACACTGATTTAAAGTATATTACTTCCCCGCAAAGGGTCCTGGGAACTGTGGTTTGCACCTCACAAAGCTACAACTCCCAGCACCTCTAAGAAACTACATTTCCCAGGATTCTTGGAGGGAAGTCATGTGGGAGGAGAGACTTGAAATTAAATAGCACCAGGAACTGAACTGAAGCTGGGGAGGGGAGGGGGTGGAATGGGGGGCAGGAAACTGAGGCAAGCTACAAGCAGGTCTGGTCCTATGATACAGGAAGCTGAAAAGACCCATTTAAGGGGGCAACGTGGTTGGTGGAGTGATAGATGAAGGCAGAATTTGTGTCTGAATGGCAAGGCAAGACAGCATTGTATTTGAGTCTGTTGCTGCGTTACTTGCATCTTATATGGTTTTTATCATATTTGTAAGTAAGGTCATATGTGATAACTGAAACCCATTGTAGGAAAAGGGAAATTCAGCTATACACACAGCACAGCAAGGAGACCCTTGCTCTTGGAACTACAGGCATGAGAGTCTGGGAGAGACTTAGAGCGGTAATAACAAAACAAAACAAAAAAAGCCCTGCTGGATAAAGCCAAAGGGCCATCTAATTCACCATCCATTTCTCACCATGGCCAACCAGTTGCCTACAAGCAGGGCCTGAGTGCAAAAACATGCTCCTCCCTTGCAATTCCCAGCAACTGGAAAAGGTCAGACTGAATACTTCTAGGTGGGGGGAAGATCCTACAAAAAGAAAACCCCACCCTAAACCCAGCTGACTGCTGCTTCTGTGTGCACCTTCCTGCCCAGTGTCAGGGAGCAGTTTGAAAACCACAATTCAAGCCAGATGATGATGATGATAGCAGGGAAGTTCCATTGTGACCTGCAATGAACCCTCTAGTAACGCCTGGGGCAAGAAAGCCCAGAGGAACCCCTTTTGCTGCTCCCACCATGCTGGGAGAAACCTCTCATTATCTGCCTGTGTTGTGGTGAGGCTGACACATGGCTTCACTTTGGAAGAATCAGATGTTCCTATCCCCGTCATGGTACACTGAGCTACCCGCTCTACACATCTCAGCTGCAGCACAGGGGGAAGCAATGAACCAACAGAGGGCAAGTAGAGGTCTGTGTGTATGTGCCCGCATGCATGTTTGCCTATATGCAAACAAGCAGCATGTATGGCCTCATGTGTGATTGCATGTCCACAGCTTCCCACCTGACCAGAAGCCATACAATACTAGGCTTCTTTCTTTGGTGGGGGAACTTTTTTCAGTTTTAATTGGCATAAATATAGATTTGGTATATCTTTTTTCATCTGAGGCTGCTGAGCAATCAATATGCACTGATAAAATGCTGCTTGGAAGCCTGTGTTCCACTGACATAAATTGTATAGATGCTGGCGCTCAGAATCTTAGGTCTTCCAAGTTTTATCTCTGCTCCCCTCCAGCACTAAGGTTCCCAAGGCCAAGGCTGTCACACCTCTCATGAGATCATAGTGTGTAAGCCAGTAACAGATGCAGGTGCATGATTAATCTGCATGACTACTAGGGTCAGTGCAACATCAGAGGAGATCGCAATCAAGAAAAAGGCATAGAAAGACGACTCAAAGGCAGTGATTACAAAACTGCAAGGGAAGTTTAACAAGAAACAATTCCTCATGCTGACAGGTCCTTAATACTCCCCCAAATCCCACTTCTGATCTCATCAAAACCAGGCCAAATACTATTGCTTCCAGTTTTTGGTTGATTCTACACCTTTCCTCATTAGTAGAATCTTTGCACCTGGTAGACCCATCAGCATAAATCTGATGCACAGCTAATCAGTCCAAAGAGGCTTCATCCTTAAGATGGGAGTAGGAGCTGCATCAGGAGAAAGCAAACAGACCATGCACCCTCTTGGACTATGTTGACCCACTCTGCTAGGACACACACACCTGGAAGTTCACAATAGCAATGCTGTCTAACAGAATGCTGCTTTCTCAGCAACATGCAATGCTACATTAAGCCCTTGGCGCCCTCTGGTGGGAAAAAGGTTCTTCAAACTGCCATCATGTAAGTTAATTAGGGAAGAATTCTGTGTTTCGTGTCTCCATGCATGAAAGAGAATGAGGGTTCTGGCATTAATTTATTCTAATGAGGCAGCTTAGGAGGGGGAAAAGAGAGAGAATTGATGAAATAATAATAATAATAATTATTATTATTATTATTATTATTATTATTATTATTATTAGACCTCCCCCAAATTGACACACCTAAAAAAGGCTGATGAATTCTTGTGTATGAAGACTCCTTGATGAATGTGTGTGACCTACCTGCACATGTCACTTACCTGCTGGGAGCCTCACTTGTTCGTCTGCACAAGTGAAGTGCTAGAGGTTTTCCACAAGTGACTTTGACAGTGTAAATAAGGAACAATGTTGCAAAGCTACAAAACATATAGGACATGCCTTTCATACCAAATCAGTCCAAATCCTAACTGAGCAGTCTCGACATCAAATACATCACCATTCAACCCCAGCATCTCTAACTCCACAGGAGCTCTTGACCTGCAAGAGACATAATCTCTCAACACTCTTGGAAAAGCTCCCAAGGTCACTTAACAGCAATGCATTAATGTTAGGCAAAGTCACCTTCATACCACTCTAAA
Organism: Podarcis vaucheri; assembly: GCF_965113315.1. Taxonomy (NCBI): domain Eukaryota; kingdom Metazoa; phylum Chordata; class Lepidosauria; order Squamata; family Lacertidae; genus Podarcis; species Podarcis vaucheri. The sequence continues at coordinate 88,111,715 of NC_138759.1, read as the reverse complement.
TGCTCTGATTAGATAAGAACATAATAAAACCCTGTTGCTAGTTCAGACCAAAGGCCCAACCAGCACAACATCCTATTCTTACAGTGGAGCAACCAGATGCCTATGGGATGAACAAGAAAATAGTTTAAACTTCTAGTTAAATTACTCATCCTTATTAAGTGCGCTTGTGAACACTTCCTTTTGCAACAATGGATTAAGACACTGTTAGTTTAAATAGCTTTATTAATGCAGAGAGAAACAGCAGCCCCAGCTGAAGGGGGGCAAGGAAGCCACAGGAGTGAGCAGTCAAGCTCAAGGAAACCTCTGCTGTTCTCTCAAACACAGGAAAGATCCATTAATAAATGAGGCACGACACTTCCCTCCAGGGAAACTGTGCATGGCCTATAGTCAGAGACCCACATAGGACCAAGATGCTGAGGATGAAGATGGGAGAATGTCAGGTGACACCAGTCTCCCATCTTCAGGAGTGTATGTCCAGTCAATGAGTAATGGCGGCGCAGGGCCTGCCACAGAGGAGGTTATAACCAACAAGTGTTGGAAACTGCAGGGAACCAAAGTTTCAGAAACAATCCATTTCCATGCTCTGGGGATCCAAGGCAGTCCAGAATGATCCATGTTCCCTCAAACCCATAGCAGGCTTGATTATGCTCCCTGTCTTTGGATTCTGTGGCAAGTTGGGCATCATCCTTGCCCTCATGCTCTGGGCCATCCCTGCCGTGTCCTTTCTGTACCCACTCAAATGCATAAGCTGTGCTCCTTGCGTACCGTGCACTTCCGGCACTGCACCACACAGCACCAATGGAAGCGGCAAAGGCAGTTCTCTTCCAAGAGAAGTGTTTCGTCGTGGTGGCCGCGCCCACAACATAGCAGATCGCAGCCACTCATGTCCATGGCGGTACTGTTGCACACTCGTCCACGCGTGCCCAGCGAACCCGTCTTGCGGTTAGCCACGCAGAAGTCAGGTGAGTCGGCAGAGTAGATGAGGTCCTGCCGGTCCGGGGGCTTGATATTCCGTCCCACAGGGATGAGTGTCTTGCCATCGTTGCCACCCATCACTTTAAAGGCCCCATTAAAGCGTTCAAGGAGGCGGTCTCCCACCTCCCGGAAAGGGGGCATCTTCTTCCAGCAGGTGCGTAATGCACAGGAACCCGAAAGTCCATGACACTTGCACTCTGTCCGCATGTGGTTCTTCACTGCCTGGAAAGAGGAAAAGAAACAGCCATTGGAGAAAACAATTCATACCTCCAAGAACACACTGCAATGGTGAAAGTGGCAAAATCAACATCAGCTCACCACAGAGCTGAACTACAACTCCCATCAGCCTATGCTGCCTGGGGCTGATGGGAGCTGTAGCCCAAGACAACTGGAGGGCACTAGGTTTGCAAAGGCTGCTTTCAACTACAAGAGAAGGTGGGGTGGAAGATAGCTCATTTTGAGCCTAAAAGAGAAAATGAAAATGCATGTCATCCACAGTCAGATTACGGTGTTCTGGCCCTCAGACCCTGAGAATGACATTGCCTATCAGTGCCTTACATTCACAAAAGAGGAGGGAGGTGATGTCAACAGCACCATGCTTTAGAAGCCAGATTATGAAGGAGATAATATCTCAGGAGAACTAGGTTCCCTGTCCCCACCTCCTTCCCATATTCTGAATATGGACCAAAAGACTCTGACTGGGTTACCCTCTTCTACATGTGAGAGCATGTAATACAACAGTAATATTTAGCATTTATGTGATACAGTCCTGGAACGTTTGGAACACTTTACATATGCTATATCAAGAATTCTAAGACAACCCTGCAGTGTAGGCCAGTGTTATTATCCTCATATTGAGGGTGGTGAGTTGAAATTGCCAGTTGCGTAAATCTACCCCTACAGAGCTTGTTGCTACTGGATTTGATCCAGGCTCATGCACCTCCCACATTTCAGTACTACATCACATGAGCTCTCTATGCATGTAAGTGCATAGATCTGTCTGCTTTGCATACCTGTTCATAAACTGTCTAACTGTCCCCTCTGGCCTTTTGTATTATTATCCATTGATAAATTGATGGTTCTGATGGGGATCATGAAATCTTCTTGTTCTGCCAACCAGTATGTTTTTGGTGGTAATCCAGGATGAGCCCCAGGACTGATTGAGGGGATGGAAAAGACAGGCAGAGGCAGGAGGAGGAAGAGGATACCTAAAGATTACAGAGGGAAAATCAGGTGGCAGGCAATGAAGGCAGGTTGAAAGAGGTGTCTAGCCTATCAAGGGAACATGCTTTGGTTATAGGGCATACAGGGTTGAATCATGAAGTTAGAAGCAAGCTTGCAGAAAGGGAGGGAAAATACAAAGAGTTTGATGTGGGTGGGTAAGAGAGAGAGTGCATGCTTGGGATGGAGAGTTGGGAATAAACACTTCATCCAACTCTAGTAGCATTTTTGCACCGTTAAAAATGATGGCCAACTAAAGTTAAGGGACAACAGCTTAAAGCAGGCCTGATCAGCTAAAGGATGATTTTTAGATATGAATTTGAGGTGGGTATAAATACTTTTGTTAACCAGTTGTTACTCTGATGTGTGGGATTTTATGGTATAGCTGTGTACAGATTCTCTGGCAGGGAAGTGTTCCTCCAACTCCCAATAGTAAAAAGTGTCCAAATTGTTCTACACATATTTCAATGAATTAATATTTGGCATAGTGTTGGGGCAGGAACTCTGGCTTGCTGTACCATGGAAATGAGGCCCAGTGAGGCAGGGATGGCCAAATACCTGGCAGTGGCACTTGTGCCCTATATTGCCACCGGCTCCAGGCCTTGATCTAATTTTATGTGGCCTTTGGCCAATTTTTTTAATCCCTCTGCAAGCGCTGAATTCAGCCCTCTGGAATGAGCAATCTACCCAATTTCTGGCAGCCTGCAGGGCAGTGGGGAAGGGGGGCAGAGGAAGAGAGGAAGAGGAAATTGAGGGTGTGTGAGAGAGAGAGGGGGGGAGGGGTGTCAGAAAGAATGGGGAGAAAAGAGGTGGACCCTTCCACTTTTGGCTCTGGGCCACTGCTGGCTTTCCCCTCACTCACCAACAGATTACCCCAAGAAAATATGCCCAACAGAAAAACCTACACTGATTTTCTCTACTTGTTGGTCCTAAAGCCCCTATGTGCACATATAGATGTGCTTGTACAGTATTAGCAGATAACATGGCAGCAGTAGTGACAGTGTCTGCAAGCAAAAGGGACTACAGCATGCTGCTGTAGCCACAGGATACTCTGCCCCATTACTGCATGGAACAGAGCATGGCCAAATGCACATGCATGACAGCAATCCTTAGCCCTAGAACCGGATGAGGGCTCAAGCTGTGTGAGAGCAGTTGGGGTGATGACCTTGACCATAGAAATAGGTCTGGACACAAGGCAAGGCTGCGTCACTGGAGTGGAAGTGAGGATGTGACGGGCAGCCAAGTTAAGCCTAAGCAGGCCACGTTCTGGCAAGTAATGGGGCAGTCACAGTTCTCTCCACCCACCAAGGAAGAAGGCAGGGTTGCCTGTGGAGAGAGGATTCCAGATACCCAAGTAGTGAGGGGAGGCTGCCCTTACCAGGCGCCCTGCTTCGTTGTTGTGCAGGTCAATGAGAGTTCGAATGTCGCTCTTGCCACGCTTGCGCTTAGCGTCCATGAACTGGCGGGATTTCTCATAGCCAAAGTCAACGTCATCCCCGCAGCCGCCCCACTCCCAAGCAGAGCCCTCTGACCCTGTGATGGCGGGGGGCAGAGGAGGGGACCGGCTCCGAGTCGCCTCACAACCGCATGGCAGCAACTCGCCCATGCTGCAGGCCTGGGTGACGGCATGGCTCACGCCGGCCGCTGTGATGGCATAGACAAAGGCTGTCTCCCGGATATCTGTGTAAGAGAGTGAGAGGACAGAGCAGGGGAAGAAGAAAGAAATGGAGTCAGGTTTAAACAAACAAACAAGCCACTAGTTCATGGGCCTGCCAGGGGTAAGTCTGGCAAAAAGCACGGCCTTTTAAAAAACCGTAACAAGCAGAAATCCAACCAGTGAAGATTCCCCCCACTGCAGTTCCAGGGGGGTGGGTGCACCTGTTCAGTTTCTGCCTCCCCGTTGTTAAACACATTTTAAAAGTAGGGTGAGAGGAAGTAAACTCTGCTCCTTAGTAGAACTAAGTTGCCAGGCTTAAGAACCTCTTGGCCCTGCCTCCAGTCAGCTATCACCCAAAGAGGCCTATCTCGGCCTCCAATATTAATTTCAAACTCCAGCTATCTGTATAAGTCTAACGTTGCAGCCTTATGTAATCAGTAGGCCCGCTGGTGACATTTTAAAACTAGTGAACGCACTTCCCCACCCCCCAAAAAATACTGGAAATTGTAATTTATTAAGGGTTTTAGGAACTGTAGCTCCGTAAAAGGTAAACTACAGTCCCCAGGATTCTTTGGAGCGATGTGCTTTAAATGTCTGCCTACGGCTGCGTGGGACTGGACTATACAGGAAGGAAGTACTGCAGCTTTCCCCGCCGAAGTGACACGAGGGCTGGCTGACTGGACAAGAGGCTGCTGCTCGAGTGGCGACCACGGGCTGTTTTTGTTCGTTTGCTTTTAACCCGAGTGAGGCAGCAGCTTGGGGTGCCATGCAAAGGGCGGCAGAGCGGGAGGCGGTCATAGTTGCCTCACCCGGCACAGTCCAGCGGGAGATTATCCCGCGCAAATCTCAGCGAAAAATGCGCGGCAGCTACGGGCGAGAATTGCACGGCCCCGGTTGAGCTCTTCTTGCTCAGCAGCCCGTCGGAAAACGCGGCGGGTGGAAAAATCAATCTACTCCAATAAGGAATTGCTTTGCTGCCCGAGCCCGGCAACCAGGAGGGCAAGGCCAGGTTGGAATGCCCCCCGCTCTCCTCCTCCTCCTCCACCCCAATAACCAGGATTCTTATTGACAGCGGGGCGCCAGTCGCCCCTCCGCCGCGGGACACGAGTTCCAGGCATCCCTCGCCATGCCGGGACCTGCCACAGCCAAAGGGGGATTCTCCTTTTGCTTGCTCCGGCACCAGGCGCCGCACCCGCCGGGGGCTCAGTCTCTCCCGTCCGCCCGCCCGCCCTCCTCCTCTCACTTTGCCAGTAGTCGCCCGGCTTGTTACAAACCCGGAGCCGCCCGCCGGGCTGAGATACCAGGAGCGAAGGACACGGAGGGAGGACGGGATGAAAACGGGTGGGCTTCCTCTCTCTGCGTTGCAGGAGGGCATTCCTTTACGTGGCCGGCCGGCTACCCGGCTCGGCAGCAACAAGCTCCCATGCATTTTGCCCGCAGCATCTTCGCGCATACCTTCCTGCGTTGCACAAGCAACACCACCCCCGATCCCGTTTCTATCCATGCTCCGCCGCCACCAAGGTTCACTTGCTTAGTCTAAGGGACTCGTCGCCTTAAGACATATAAATGTCCAAGGGAGAAGCGCGGGTGGAAACACAATGCCGCAGCTCGCTAATTAGGGAGTGAAATGACCGACAAGGGAAAGAGCCTTCCATTCCTTTACTTTCGTACTTTGGAAGTTAGGTTAGAAGCCTGATGGGCTTCTGCTCTGGCTGGAAAGGGCTCTGAAGATCAAATATCTAAGGGAAATATTGTCATCGTCTGCATGTGCTCTCAATAGAAATGTTAGCCACTGTGTACAAGCCCCTATAGACTGGTGAGGGTGGTGGGGTTTTGGGGGGGATGCGTTTTGCAACATGTTATTAATACAATAATAGTGCATTGGTGGTGGGTTTATATTGGGCCATCCCTGTACCATTCTGCTTTGTTAGTTGCATTGCAATGCTTCCCCAGTATTACTGTATTATTGCCATCTGAAAGGGCACAACAAAATCAAGAAAAACAACAGCATGAGTAACTTTGTGGTTTAAAGTTATAGGATTTCAGTAGGAAGTTATGGGATATGAGCAGTATGTCCACCCTGAAACTTTTGCAGGTATTGGGAGTGGGATGTGTAGAGCCACTTGTTTTGTATTCCAGTAGATAGAAATTTATAACAATGACCTCCCAAGTTGGTGTTCAAAACGTCACATGAAATTTTCCTCAAAAAGGTGGCTCTTATTTTTACGAACCCTTTTTATGAGCCTGACAACATTAGTCGTGCCCATAGTGTGCCTGTTGCTGGCCCTAGGGCAGTGCACCAGGATCCTGCCCTGTCCTTTTGACCTGCCTGTCCTCTTACATTTGGGGCAGGGTTGGAAAAAAGACACCATCCAGTATTGTGGCAAGGGGGCTTCCTGGGGCGTGTGTTATTTATTGCCCAGGCCCCTATTCTGTCAGGTTGCTGGGAAGCCTGGAGGAAGCTATAAGGACATGTAGGAGCACAGTCTAATGGGAGGGGGGGCGGAATGGGGGGGCAGTAAATCACTCCCAGACACGGATACATTCTTGGGCTTTATTAAAAGCTGCTGTATTGTCTGGGAGCACCCATAATTGCTTCATTACAAGGACAGTGAGACATGTCATAGCAGTAAACCTTCGGCCTGTAGCAATAACCTGTGCCGCCCTGAGGACCCAGCAATTCCCTTGCCTCACATACTCTAATGCGGTGTTGTCCTGTGCCTTCTGTGGGAGCGAGAGGAGGGGGAGACACAAAGCAACCCCCCCCACCTAGGAAAATGTATCAGATCCTTCTGCTCCCAGAAAGGTCCCAGTCCAACATCTAATTCCCGTACCACACTGGCTATTGCTTCCAGCCACAGTGCAGAAAATATTTCGAAAGGGAAAGTGTTGTTTTTTCCATGATTGGCCTTGATTTCATGCGCAAAGCAATGAAAGGCAGCACCCAGTTTCATTTTGAGAACTGTCCCCAGATTAAAGAAATCTTAGTAAATCAATCACTTAAATTTGTGTGCATTTGCATATGAATAAATCGGTAGCTATACATAAAATGCATATTTCCTTTGCCTTTCAGTGATCTATGCACATGTCACAACAGGCATCTTAAAAGAGCCATTTCTTCCTTTGGATGAGAAATGGGGAGCTGCTTCTGAGAAGAGCCTGCTACTGTGGTTTTTGTAAGTACCTAGCAATTAAAATAATTACAATTTGTTTTTAAATATCTGCTGCCTGGAGGAACATTTTTAATTGATCAAAAAGGTTTCAATCAATTAATCAACCATGTTGCAGCCCTTCAGAAAAATGGATAACCCATCTTCCCTTATAAATGATATAAATGAAAATAGTTGTAGGGCTTGTAGCATATAAAGGTTTCTTCCCAATATTTTCCAACATGGAAAGCACTTCAGTGCTGGAAATGATTTGAAACCCTTGTGTGTATCATCACATGCAACAGCTGCAGAGACATGTACGTTTCATGCAAATTATGAAATGCATGTGGCAACAGAATGCAGACTACTTCACAACCTTGACATATTTTCTGTGTACACACAAAGTTGGAGCTGGTGATGTGTGAAGTTTTTGCAGGCTGACTGAAAAATATGGTTGCTGTCTGGAGGCCTCAGCACTTTTCAGCATATCACAGCGGGGGAGGGGGGGATGCTTCTCTTCATGGATACACTTCAGCATTCAGGCATAGACAAAAGGTCACACACACACCAGGTCTCCTATTCCACTTTAATTATCATAGAGAATTATGAGAACTGCAGTTTGTTAAGGGCTCTGGGAACCGCAGCTTTGTGTGGTCAGCACTTTTAATAAACTGCACTTCCCAGGATTCTTTTGGGGAAGCCATGACTGCTTAGTAGGATATTGCCTTAGATGGAAGGTTTGGATGTGGCCAGACAGAAAAGCATTTCTGCTGATTCTGCATCGCTTTGCCCAGTGGTAGAGCTAGACCTGCCTTCTACTCTCTGGGAAAATCCCAAAGGGAGAAATTGCATCCCCAAACAACAGCTCACCCTGCTGTAGGATCTTGCCGAAATATTTGCTGTGGCTGGTGCAGTTCCAGCGACGAAAGCGGAATTGGTACTGGCACTCCCGCACGCCCAGCCTGGCCCCCTTGGCCACCTCCTGCATGATCTCAGGCTCCGTCTGGCACAGCTCAGCCTGCTTCCCAGCCAGCCGCTTGGTCTTCCGGCAGATGCTGTTGGGATCCATGACCAATGGGCTGCCCACTGCCCTGGAGAGGTTGGAGGGAAAAGAAAAGGAAAAACACTCTAGCTACATAGAAATGGTTAGGCCTAGGATAGGCATCAAAGATATTGGGTGTTTTCCAGGGGACATTTTCATTGAGCATTAATCCTGATTTGTTTGCAGGGAGTTTAGATGATGTTGGCTATTAAATGAGCATTCATTCTGATCTTATGCAGGGAAGCTAGACAATGTAGCATCAAGGCAAGTGTTATTCCACACCTCCCAGTGCATGGGCGTAGCCAGCTGAGCTTTTTGTTGGGAAATTGGCTTTTGTTTCGGGGTCAGGCTTCTGCTGGGTGGGGGGAGCAGAACCTCAGTTAATTGAGTATTTTCAATGCTTTTCAATACTTTTTGAGGATTTGGGGGGACGGGCTACACCCCTTGGCTACGCCCATGTCCCAGTGCATTTTTCTATCACTTTCCTTCTCTCAAAAAGTCTGTCTTTTGCGGAAGCAGGTTTGTTGCGTAAGACCTTCCAATCAGCTTTAATTGTGCAACCTTAATTTGCCAGCAGGTGATTGAATCTCACCTGCAAATAGCAACCATCTGGGAAAGCCCCAAAATGATAAAATTATCCACTGAACCCAGATGTCTATGCAAAACCAGTCTAGAAACAAGAAGACTTTTTTTAATTTCCCCTCTGATTTTTAGTAAATTTGTTGCAATTTTATTAGTTTTAATAGTGGCACAGTTATTAGGGGTTTTGAGTCCACATCTTCCAGCTGACAATTGTTCTTTATTGGGGTTGTTGTTTTGGACAGGGAGGCTCCCCCTACATAGCTTTGGGTTGGGTTATTGATGTTCCTTTTTAAGTCCATCATATTTATGGGCTTTATTTCCTATTTTGTTCATAGTAATGCCTTGAGGTTTTAGAGTAGGTAACACTCAAATAACTTACACTGATCTAATGAGAAAAAGGAGGCAGAATAGAATTCAGTCTTCTAAAAGGATGCAAAGCCAACTTTAAAAAGCATTGGGGTTGAGTATTTTACAATACAAATGCTCTTATAAGTAATTAAAAAAACACTTTATTGTATTCAAAGTTTGACAGTATGTATTTTCAAGGAATATGGATTACTGATGTAAATCCTAGCTAAAGTCCCAGGAATAAGCGTAAACCTCATTCTCTGAGGAGCATCCTAAGTGCATATTGTTTCTGCTCCTACTTGGCGACTTTACTGTACTTTGAATTATATATATATTTGTATTGTTTTAATATGTATTCTCTGCTCTGGGCCCTTTAGGTGAAGAATGGATTACAAAAGTTATAAAATACCTAACTACTACAACAAAAACATCTGCTGTGCTAGGTCAGACTAAAAAGCACATTTGCTGTCTGTAACAATAGCAAACCAGATGCCCTGGGAATACTCACTAACAGGGCAAAAAGCACTCATTGGGGAATACTCACTAACAGGGCAAAAGCACTCATTGCCTGTGGTTTGTCCTCATCTTAAATACATAGGAATTGCTATGCTGGCTTACACCAAAGGACTCTCCAACTCTGCATTGTGCTTAGCCAATGAAATTACTTCTGGTATATACAGAACCGGCGTCCACACAAACGGTGAGGATTGGTACTGTTACATCTACCTCCCTGAAGCTTAGCACTGGCACCCCACAGGGATGTGTGCTAAGTCCCTACCTGTACTCATTGTACCCATATGACTGCATATAATCTGATCCATTCACAGTAATTATTAAGTTTGCAGGTGATACTACCATAATGGGCCTAATTGCAGGCGGAGATGAAACAGCGTACAGGGGGGAGGTTCAAAAAGTATCTACATGGTGCTTAGAGAATAACTTGCACCTAAATATTAGTAAGACAAAGGAGATGGTGTTGGACTTCCGGAGGAAGAGAGGGGAACCTGCCCCAGTGTATATCGAGGGGGGCTGTGTGGAGAGTGTCTCCTCCTTTAAATTCCTGGGAGTTTACCTTAGTGAGGACCTCACTTGGAAAATCAACATAACTCAGGTGGTCAGAAAGGCCCAACAGAGACTCCATTTCCTCAGGGTCTTGCGAAAGAATAATGTTAAACAACAATTGATTAACTCCTTTTACTGGTCCACAATAGAAAGTGTCCTTTCATATTGCATCACAGTGTGGTATGCTGGCCTGACAGCCACGGACAGAAAGTCTCTACAGAGGGTGGTGAATACAGCACATGATATCATGGGCTGTCCCTTGAGTCCGCTAGATGACATTGCAAGGGATCGTTGCCTTAGGAGAGCAAAAAAAATTCTCAGGGATGACTCACACCCTAGCTATCACCTCTTTAATCTTCTACCCTCAGGCAGGAGATATATAAGTATATTTAACCAGCCGTGCCAATAGGCTAAAAAATAGCTTCTATCCGTGGACTGTTAGGCTGTTGAACGGAAAATAACAGTGAAATTGACTTGCGAGGTGGTGTGTTGTTCGAAAAGAGATCGAGTGTTTTTTTTGGGGGGGAGGCTTGTTTAATTTCATTTTACACAAGTTGTACAATGACAATAAAGGTGTTGTTGTTGCTATATATTTTCCTAGCTGCCACTTTCTCAATCTGACAGCTGTTTCACATGACTCCCCATCCCCCCCCAAAAAAAAAATCACCACCAGTTGACTTTTAGGTGGACTTTTAGTGAATTACTCTGACATAACTTGAGACTTGTTTTCCCCCTTAGGCAAGGGCAGCGTGATCTTCACTTGTCACTGGGAAGCTGTTCTACACACTGGGAACTATTCTACACAGAATAGAATGGGAGACCTGGGGTTGTAGAATTCTGGGCTGTACTTCAGACTACAAGTAAGAGGGGTGGGTGGGTCATATATATCTTTGAATACTTCCCCATATTTTCTTTTAATTCCCTGAATGTAGTAACCTTAAGGAAAGGGTTACACTAAATCTCTTCTTCAGCCATGCTTGTTTTCTATAGACAGAGTGGGTTTTTAAAATTAAAAATAAATACTCTTATCTACATGGTCTGACATGGTATAGTCTAAGAACAGGTCATCTCACTATCACTTTATTCTATGCAGAATGGTCCATAGTGCTAAACAAGTCCATAAAACACAGTAGGTTGTATTTTACCAAGTCATACCCAAGAGCAGACCAATTGAAATCAATTGACTTAATTTATGCATAAATAATAACTGTTCTCAATAGGTCCACCCTGTGTATTACTTAAGTTGGATACAACTTAATGAATTCTAGAAATGTTGCTTGTTCTGGGGTAGGGAACAGCACAATCCAGAGAAACAGGGGAAACATCTTTCTTGCGAGGAAACAGCTGACTGGCCTTGAAAAATTATAAAGGCCAGTAAACAAGCTCTGGGTTTATGCCAGCTTTCCTCCTTGGTTTACCAGATGATTCTCAGTGCAGGGGTTTTACTCATCACACTTAAGAATGTGTCTGTTGTCAACTTTTTGGGGAGGCTAGTCCCAGGAATCTCCTCACCCTAGAATCCAAGGGGCTTCAATTCTCCTGGGAGAAACTTACAAACCTGTTTCATGTCAGATGCAGTCACATGGAACATCCAGATACTGTAATCTCAATGTTCATTTCTAAAAAGAACAATTTTTCTGCTTTCATGGTCATGAAGAAGAACTTGAAAATATGCCATGTTTCTGCTAAATTTCAAAGGCCAGAGAGGGGGTTTGGTGAGGCTCCCTGTGCTCAGGCACTTGGTGTAGCCCACATGCTTCCTTGTGCATCAACTCCTGAACATTTTCCTCCTTCACATTTACTACCCATCAAAGACACGTTCAACTTTTTCAGTCTGCAACATGCAATGCAATGCATTTTGGGTATCTAAGATAGGGCTATGGGCTAGGAAGGCATGGATTGATACCACGAAGGCAAATAATAACATTAATCTGCTGTGCCCAGTGTTTCATTTTTTGTCTAGTGGCAGGCGGCTTAACAGTGTGTGATACCTGATGGTGGTATATAAAATAGCAGCTTATTTCAGGGGAAACCTCAGCACCGCAACACTTAAAATTCAGAAGGCTGTCAGCCTGTTCAGAGTCCCAAATAGTGGAGCTAACAGATCTTACAGGGGATTTCCCCACTTGGATCTCTGCCTATCTTCTTGGATAAGAGGGCACAAAAAGGCTCCTTACTGCCTGGCTCATCTTCTGCCATTCTCAGCAAGTTCTGGAGGAATCAAAATGAAGAAAATGAGTCACTAGAGAAGCTGAGGCAGCCAGGGGATTTCCAGCAATGGTTCAACCCAACTCAGTGACCTGGGTACATGTCCAGAGAGGAAGTTATAAAGCACAGGGTTTAAGGAATCCATGTGCACCACCCATGAACTTTGAAGGCAATGACTGTGCTTGTGAATGAGACCACACAGGCAGCGCTGCACTTTCTATTTGTCCTGTCTTCATAGTCATCCATTATGATCCCGTCATGAGCTGCTTCTGCTCTGCATCACACTGGCAATAGCTCTAGAATGGGGTGTGGTACAAAAACATGCAACCTCTTCATAACAAAGGGAGAGCCTTGCTGGATCAGACCAAAGGTCCATCTAATTCAGTGTTCTGTTTCCCACAGCGGCCAACCTGATGCCTCTGTGAAACCCTCTGTGAAACCCAAAACAGCAACAGCCCTGCCTTGATCTTGCTCCTTAGCAGCAGGTATCCAGAGGCCTAACCTCATACCATATACCAGACATATATAAGACCTATCTTGCACTTAGTGGAATCCTGAGTACCAGTGAGTGCTGATTGGAAATGCAGAAGGGTCATCATACAGTGGTACTTCGGGTTACATACGCTTCAGGTTACAGACTCCGCTAACCCAGAAATAGTACCTCAGGTTAAGAACTTTGCTTCAGGATGAGAACAGAAATCATGATCCAGCGGCAGCAGGAGGCCCCATTAGCTAAAGTGGTGCTTCAGGTTAAGAACAGTTTCAGGTTAAGAACGGACCACGGACTTAACCTGATGTACCACTGTACTTTAGTAAGGCTAAGGAAATGGAAGGACTGCAAATGGGCACTGTTCTCATAAGCACAGCAAAGAAGCAGAAACCAGGAAGAGCCTTCTGGTGCAAATACTGCATGCCAACCTGGGCGTCCCCCAGCTCTACCACACATCCTGTCTGCTTTGCCACCCCCTGCATTTCTACCTCATCACCATCTCTACTCTTTGGCCATTTCCACAGAATCACTGACAGCTTCCAAGTTGTACTTTCCTCTTTATTCAGGAGTATGTACGTTGGGTTGCAGAGCTGTGCAAAGTCAACTCTGAGCTGTTTCCCATTTGGAATGTGTGCTCAGCATTATGTAATCCCACATTCAGATTAGAGTGGGTAATCTGCATCATCTGGTTTTGACAATGTCCCCAAAGTGTTGTTCACACACACAGCTATAGCCATAGAGATGATGCATTATACGTTTTCCTTGCCATGGGAAACATCATGATGTGTCCTGAGTTCAACAGATCAAGAAGAGTAAACAGTCCATTTGCCATTTATTGGTACATGTTAAAAATGCCTCCATAAATCAGTTTTGTAATTTTGCGGGCTCTGGCTAAGTATGAGCCAATCTACACATTCTGAAGAATCACACCATACAGCTCTGTTGAGACTATATTTTTCAGATTGCAACAAAACTAGGGGCAAACTGACAGCAGGCCCTTGAGCTGGCGCTTTGTTGAACCATGAGACAAACTAGATATTTGCTAGATATATGCCATAGCTGACACAACGTCACAAGTACAGGATGTGTAACTTCTGTGCAAAGAAAAGAGGGGATGAGGAGCTTGATAAGGTACCAAAGAAACCCAAATGCTAGTCTCACGATAACTAATGCACATCATTAATTGATTATAAACTATTGCATTTTTACAGATTTTGGAGCAGCAGTCACATGCAGCCATGAATAAGAGTAGTCAATGGGCACTGAAAGATGGAGAAGGGTTGAAGCTGAATAAGCACCATGGAGAGAGGCAGTCACCTGCTCAGGACATTGAAGCTCCACTTCTTGTGCACTGAATGCATTGTCCAGTCTATACATTTAAGGCAGCATTGGACAAAGCTACCCGACCATTCTCAAAATGTTTCTCTCCAGCCACAAGGGCTAGAAATGCAATCCTTTGAGATCTTAGTCAAATGTATAGGGACAGCAGGGCTCTTTTCAAATACATCTCATTGGTCTGCACTCAGTAAAACAGAGGAGAAAACAGCCATTTTTTAAAATGTGGGCTACAGGTGCCCCTTATATAGAATCATAGACATATAGGAGTCAATTCCTAGGGACTGAGGTTCCTTCAACCACAATAAAATATTTGAGGGGGCTACCCCCCAAGGTGATGGGCATTGCCATTCAGATACTGTGCCGCATCTTGCGATTGATTGTGCAGGGCGGATATTACCTCTCCCCCCCCCCCATATTTTATTCAAGCTGGCACCCCTGATCATAGAATTGTAGAGCTAGGCATGTTACAGCTGCATCATGGGAGCAGTTTTGGGGGGTTAAGTCCATGCTGCTACTGTAACTTTTACAGGCACAGCAGTATGGGGGTCCATTGCTCCCTCTGTTCTTAGCCAAGTGACAATAGGGTGGGAAGAACCTATGCAGCTGGCCTTTTGCAGAAGACACTAGGCCTTTAAATATTAAGGCAAAAGTGTGGGGCGATACCACAAACAAGCAGCTCCTATGCTGCTGTGGTAACAAGGGGCACCATACAGATGTAAGTCAAAGCAAAGGAAACAGAGATACATATATCACAATGGAACTGCATGGGAAAATACCACAGTATCTGAACAGATAATACTCAGTCACCACAGAAATAGAATTAGGGCTAAAAGCGGCTTATACTAACTCATTCTGATTGTCATGTACAAAAGAAAACTTAAGTCTGTAGGGATAATAAATCTACCTTTTGTGATATTCAGTTTGTGTCCATTTTGGGGGTCGAGTGTTGTTCGCCAGTACAAAAAGTATAAAACATGTAAGGCCAGACCTCTGATGTGTGTGCAATGTGTGTGTGAAAGCGAAAACAAGTTTTATATTATCAATTCGCTAGGTTATCTCTTACCTTTAGGATCAAGTACAGTGGTACCTCGGGTTACCTACGCTTCAGGTTACAGACTTCGCTAACCCAGAAATAGTAGCTCAGGTTAAGAACTTTGCTTGAGGATGAGAACAGAAATCGTGCTCCGGCGGTGCAGCAGCAGAAGGAGGCCTCATTAGCTAAAGTGGTGCTTCAGGTTAAGTATAGTTTCAGGTTATGAACAGACCTCTGGAACGAATTAAGTACTTAACCCGAGGTACCACTGTAATGCAAGTCAAGCTAAAGGGAATTGCATAGGCTCTAGAATCATGAGAGCAACTATGGTAACAACTAGGAGGGCTGAGGTGACATGGGGGGATTATCAAAACTCCCTCTATTCCTCCAGCAACACACACATACTGCGAGTTGCAGCATGAGGTGCTGGGGTTTATGTATGCCTGAAAGTCTCTCCTTCATGGATACACACAAGCATATATATCCCTCCTTCCCAATATTTCTAATCTTCAAGGCAGCTCACAACTAGAATCCAAAACAATATACAACAAGCTCCAGGAGAACTAGCCAGAAAGCACCCCTTAAAAGCATATAAAAAGACAACAAACTCTAAAACAGCCCAAGCTGTTGTAATAAGCTTGGTGGGAAAGGATGGCCTGGTGTCTGAAAGGTAACAAAGGCTGAACCAGGCATACAAGTCTGAGAGGGTGCTTCCATAATCAGGGCATCACTGCAGAGATGGCCCTTTCCCCTGCAGCCATCTGCCTAACTTTTGAAGGTAGGGGTGCCCAGAAAAGGGTACTTGACAAAGGACCTCAATGAGCCCATCAGATATGGAGGGACCTACCTGGTCGCAGTTATATTCAGTTGCGGAGGAAAATTGCTTGGTGGCTGCTCAAAGCAGCTTTAATTTATTACATCCTGCCTTTTCTTGGTCTGCTAAATAAAGTTCACGTTGGTTGCTCCATCCACTTTCACCTGTGGCCTCACCCACCACCCACATGTGCCCTCCCTTGAATAAAAAGTTGACCAGTGTGGAGTGCATCCTTCCATCTTGAAAAGGATCCCCAGTCCAGGCATGGGTTGTTCTACCACCCCTGCATTTTATCATCACAACAACCCTGCCAGGTGAGATAGACTGAGGGGCTGCAGCTGGCTCAAGGTCACCCACTGAACTTTATGACTAAGCCGAGAGTCTGAGCAGGGTCCCAGTCCCTCGAGGCCAGAGTCTTTCATCACCAGATCCACCCCATATTTCCCAGCTGGCCGCTGCTGCCATAGAAAGCAGGTTCTGGACCTGGGCGTAAAGAGCCCGGGCGATCTCCAGCTGAGATTTTACTGCGTCGGGGGTGGAGTGGCGCGAGGTGGGGTGGGATGGGGGGTCGCTCCGCTGCGCGCCACACCGGAGTTTTGGCCTGGGCAAGGGTATCATTAAGCAGGGACAATTTGTCCTCCTTTTAAACATAACGATCAAGCCCCGGGGCGGAGGATCAAACGCTGAACTGTGGTTCACCCCGGCGAGATCCGACGGGGAAGCGCCCAGCCAGCGGCCCTCCTCTCCCTCCCACCCCCGGTGGTCCTCCTTGGAGAGCGCCAAAGGCCCGCCTCCCGGCCCAGCTCGGCTGCGCTCGTTGAGCGCTGACCAGGACGCACGGCGCACCGAGGGCACGGGCAGAGAGAAAAATGCGGGCGCCCCACCGCAGCTCTCTTTTTTTTTATTAACCTATGGCGCGGGGGTGGAAAAATAGAAGACAACAGGAAGCTGTCAGCTCTCGTCCGTCCCCCACCCCCGGGAAGGCGGCGAGGGTAGAAAAATGCTGCCAAACTGCTACTGCTTTGGTGGGGGAAGCCGACAGCTCCCGCGGGGCCCTGCCTGAGCTTGTCCCCGGCGCAAACCTCGCCTGGGTCTGCAATTACCGCGCCCTCGGCCCCGCCTGCGCCCAGAAAGCGGCCCCCGAGAGCGGAGTGGGGCCTCTCTGGGGCCGAGGTGCTGGGGAGGCGAGCAAGCGGCGGGGGGGGGGGCTGGTGCGGATCAGGGTGGCGGACCTAAGCCCCCCCCCCATCGAAGGTTCCCCCCTCCGGAGACTTTTCAGGGCACAAGTATAGAAAACACGCACGCGCGCATCTGCATGCTCACCGACGGGGCGCCCCGCAGAAAAGTCAAACTCTGCATCTGAAATGAAAGGTGTTGATTGTGTTGTTTTTAATGCCGCGGCGTCTGTAATAAGGGACTCCTGTGATGCTTTGTAAACAAGGGCTCCGTTTGAGCCAGGGGTCACTGGCACTTAGTCCCGGAAATTGCTCGGTAAGCCATTGCTGCGCAGTGGTGAGCGTTCCTGGGGAGGGTTTCAGTCCTTGGATCAGGGAAACTGGAGTTCGAATCCTTGCTCAGCTCCCAACCCGACTGGGTGGTTGTGGGCCTGCCGCTCTCTCTAATTCCCGCAACTACCTTGTGGGGATAATAAGGACACCAGTGCGGTTAAATCTTTTTAGAAGGTTGTTTTTAAACTGTTTTCAGCTATCGTTTATTACTGACCCTGGACTCTTTCTGGAGGAAGGGCAGAATAGATAAGTTTAATGCTGTAAATAAATAGGATAAGACCAAAAGTCCATCTAGTCCTGGTGGGTGACTAGAAGCGGAATTAACTACCCCTCCCAGTTTGGAGTCATCTGCAAATTTGATGAATATCCCCTCAATTCCTTCAATCAAGCCATTTATAAAGATGTTGAACAACAATGAGCCCAGGAACCCCATTTGTCACTTTTTTTCCAGGATGACAAAGAACCATTAATGAGTACTCTTTGGGTTTGGTCAGTCAACCCAGCTACAAATCCACCTAAGAGTTATCTCTTTCAACCCACATTTTACCAGCTTCCTCGTGAGAATATCATGGGGGACTTTGTCAAAAGCCTTACTGAAATCAAAATACACTATGTTCCAAGCATTTCCCTGATCCACCAAGTTTGTAATTCCATCAAAAAAAGAAATCAGATTGGTCTGGCATGACTTATTTTTGAGAAACTCATGCTGGGTCTTAGTAATCACAGCATCCTTTTCTAAATGCTCACAGATCGACTGTTGAATTATCTGTTCTAGGACCTTCCCTGGTATCAATGTCAAGCTCACAGGTTGGTAGTTGCCTGATCTTCCTTTTTTCCCTTTTTGAAGAAGAGGAAAACATTTGCCTGCCTCTAGTCTGCAGAGACCTCACCTGTTCTCCAATAATTCTCAAAAATAATAGACAAAGGCTCTGAAATTACACCCACAAGCTCCTTTAGTACCCTTGGTTGCAGTTCATCAGGCCCTGGAGATTTGAATTCATTCAAAGTAGCTAGGTGTTCCCTTACTACCTCTTTTCATATATTGGGCTGCAGCTCCCTCCTTACATCATTTATTCTGTTATCACCAGGTTGGACATCACTTTACTTTTGAGTGAAGACAGAGGCAAAGTAGGTGTTGAGTAGTTCCACCTTTTCTCTGTCACCCAATAGCATTTCTCTCTGTTCCCCACAC
Organism: Podarcis vaucheri; assembly: GCF_965113315.1. Lineage (NCBI taxonomy): Eukaryota > Metazoa > Chordata > Lepidosauria > Squamata > Lacertidae > Podarcis > Podarcis vaucheri. Next base: position 88,093,096 of record NC_138759.1, on the reverse strand, counting down.
AGAGGACCCAACACTTCCTTGCACTTCCTCTTACTTCAGACATAGCCAAATAAACATTCTTTATTATTTTTAACCTTTCTTGCAAGCCTGAGCTCATTCTGAGCTTTAGCCAGCCTGACTTTCCATCTGCAACTGTTGGCTACTCATGTATATGCCTCCTTTGTAATTTCCCCTTTCTTCCATTTCTTATACATGCCCTTCTTAACTCTCAGCTCATCTGTAAGCTCCTTATGCAGCCACACCGGTCTCCTGAGATGCCTCCCACTTTTCTTTTTTGTTGGTATTGTCTGCATTTGGGCTTTCTAAAAGGAGAAACTCCCATCCTTCTTGGACTCCCTTCTCATTGAGTATTTCTGACCATGGAATCACACCCAGTAGCTTCTTCAGCTTTTAGAAATTGGCCTTCTTGAAGTCCAGAGTGTGTGTCCGATTATAATCAGTTTTCCCTTGCCTCTGTATCCTGAAACCCAGGAGAACATGATCATTTCCTTCCAAGTTTCCAAGCACTTCCACTTCATCAATCAGTTCCTCCCTGTTGGTGAGGACCAGGTCAAAGATAGATGATCCCCTTGTTGGTTCTTCCACCTTCTGGGGAATGAAATTGTCAGTGATGCAATGGAGGAATTTGTCAGACCTTACACTCTTGGTGGAGTCTGAGTTCCAACAGATATCGGGGAAGTTGAAGTCCCCCATGATTACTACCCAGGATTATTTGCCTGGGAATAAACTCAACTCAATTAAATAGGCCATGAATTTATATGGTTAGGATTGTGCTGTAAAACTGTAATCCAAAAACACACTTAGGGGTGAATTAAGTTTTATTGAACACAGCGGGACTTGTTTCTGAGTGAACCGGATGATGTTACATGACTTTCATGAGACAGTGCTGGCTTGGGCTGCATACACACAATATATTTAAGCCACACACACAGCCAAAGATTCCTGGGAACTAGTTTGTTAGAGGTGCTGGGTATTGCAGCTTTTTGATGGGTACACTAAAGTTCCTATAATTATTGGAGCTGCTCTTTAAATGTATGGTGTCTTTACATTATTTCCACAGGTGTTGTTAAGGCGTGGGGGGGGGGCGGACGTCTGAGCTACCGGTCTTTTTTTGCCAGACCTTCAACACCTTCTCATTCTTTTAAAAACTTGATTTTAAAAAATCTCTTTGCTTAAAGGGAGGCTGGGTATGCTGTAAAACACAGTGCTGGTGAGCCCCAGACACTCACCATCCTATTTTGCCCAGAGGCACATGCAATAGCTGAATGGGGTGGGGAAGAAGGAGACATGTCACGTGTGGAGTGGGGGGGGAGGAGGAAGAGAGAAGTTATGTTAGATGTTGGACAAGAATTATCATTTTAATATGTACATAGGCAGCAGTTCTTAACAACAGATCGTGAGTGCAGTAGACGTCTCAATCCACATACAGTGCACTGTGTCCAAAAATAAATAGGTATTGTTGACACCCCTTGACAATAACAGCCACAGGATTTCCCCCCTTCTGAGTCAAACTGAATTTACATCTATGCATATTATGTGAAAAATTCTTTGGGCTTTTGCCCCAAGTCTTTTAAAGTAGGTAGCAACACTCTCAGTTACTTCTCTGATAAAATACATGCTGTTTCAGGGTTGGTTTTCAAAGGAGCATTTTGAGGGAATCTATCACATCATTAAGGGACGCGGGTGGTGCTGTGGGTTAAACCACAGAGCCTAGGGCTTGCCAATCAGAAGGTCAGGGGTTCGAATCCCCGCAACGGGGTGAGCTCCCGTTGCTCTGTCCCTGCTCCTGCCAACCTAGCAGTTCGAAAGCACGTCAAAGTGCAAGTAGATAAATAGGTACCATTCTGGCAGAAAGGTAAACAGCATTTCCGTGCGCTGCTCAGGATCGCCAGAAGTGGCTTAGTCATGCTGGCCACATGACCCGGAAGCTGTACGCTGGCTCCCTCAGCCAATAAAGCGAGATGAGCGCCGCAACCCCAGAGTCGTCTGTGACTGAACCTGTCGCAGAGATTCGAACCGCTGACCTTCTGATCAGCAAGTCCTAGGCTCTGTGGTTTAACCCACAGCACCACCCGCGTCCCCTTTTGTAACTTAGATAATAGTTATAAACCTGCCTTCATTTTGCCACTGTAATTGTTGCTTCACGGCCTAGATTGTATAAGTAAATACTGCTTTTATTTCTTCACAAACCATGTGATTGTTGTCTTTAAGAGGAAAAGGGTGATGCCAGGAATATCCAATCTGCTTTAAAGCATCCTGGATTATTGTTTCTAGAAGGTTAAATCAACCTTGTCTTAGCTTCCAAGTTTAAGCTGCAAAGAATGGTACTCTGCTGATATCACTAATGTGAGCAAAGAAAGATATAACAGTATATCCTCTCCTAGTGTCAAAATAAATTTCTACAAAGGCATGGCCCCACCAACATGTGCCTGTTCTCAGCCACCCCACCAGCCTGACTTCTTTCTTACAAACGGTCCAGGGGTGTGGGGGCACTGCCTGTCAGTTTCCTCCTCCTAAGTCTCAGGGTTGCCTTAGTAGAACCTGGAATGGAGGAGGATGGGGACAGAACAGGAATTATGTAGTTGGCTCTGTGTCAGGGCTAGAGTCAGATGCAGGTCAGTAGAAAAAGCTATGCTTGTCATTGCTTCTGTCTCCACCAATCATTGGCTCTGACTCCACCTACTGTTGGCCTCCATGCCTTGCACCTTACCTGTTCCAATGGGGAACAGTCATCACTGCCTTCTCTAGAACTACAATCCTATTCACAATTACACAGAAGTTAATACCAGTGAACTCAGCAGGATAAACTTCCAAGCAAGCCTGCCCATCCTTCTGCAGATCCAAAAATCTACATTTAAAAAACAACATATGTGAATGAAATCCCCAGTATCCGGGCCCCTGTAGCTGGGGAGTTCTCTCCTAGGCTGTGTCAGACTACTCTGCAGTCCGTGGAAAAGGTCCCTGGCAGGATGCTTGCTTGCTTTCACCCAGGATATCAACCCAGCAGTAGCAGCTCCTCTCCCACCTCAGTATAAACCTGAAGCTGGCCTAGTAGGGTGAATTACTCAGCTGTCAGTGTGCAGGAACTGAGAAAAGAATCTGCTGCCTCACTTTGGTGCCTCACTTCACCAAACATTCCTCTCAAGAGCTGAGTGGTCCAGGCTTTGCATGCAAATGGGTTTCTGTGCAAAATGCAAAAAAAACTACAGGGAGACTAAAAGGGGGGGGCAATGGGTAGAGGAAGAAAAACATGACATACTAAAAAATGCATGCAGCTTTTGAGTTTTGTTTTTTTCACAATGTGCTGTTATTATTATAAACATTATGCCCAGAGATCCCTGCTTGGCACTAGGAAGAAATAATAGTTCCACCCCAGAAAGATGAGGGATTCCTGGGCACTGACAAATCACCAGGAGGGCTTCATGCTTGCATGTTCTGAGAGTGTGATATATTTTCATTGGATGGGATTATGTAATTAAGAACTGGGAACACCATCAAAGAGGCAGAGCTAAGGTTACATGTTGCAAACTTCACTGTGGTATTTGTTCCCTTGAGTGCTACCTTAATAAAGTGTGTGTGTGTACACTTTACACTGCATACAATTAAGGAAGGGGGGGAAACCAAATGCAATTGTGAGTTGGGCAGTGAAAACACACAAAACTTTTTGGTGTGCAACCTCTGAAGTAAAAACAACTGCCCTTTAACTTGGAAAAGAAGCAACCAAAGGGTATTTTTGACGTGTTGTGTGACGGGGCTCTTTCTCTCTTGAGAAACAGAAAGAGAAATCACTGAATTACCCACTTCCACATAAATTATACAATTGGGATGGGGAAGCTCCCTGATGTCCCACATTTAATTTTTATTTCCTGCAGTGTGTATCTGAATTGTGGAACTCTCTAGCTTGTGGACATGACACTGATGACTAATAGAATAACAAACACAAGATGGGACAAATCAATGAAAGATAGAAATATCAATAGCTCTTAATTAAGGGTCTCTGCTCATGTTATTGCTTACACTTTGAGACAGCTGCAAGTAATTCCAGCAATGAAAACTGAACCATTGCAAGAACTTATATGCCCATGTCTTTTGTCAAGTCATAGAAGAGGAGGCTGAGAATCTTGGCAGCAATCTGACATTCCTTGAAACAGGGGTGGCTAACCTCCAAATTGGGGGCCTGATTTGCCCACCCGCCCCCAAGCAAATTTTCTTACCCTTTCCAGTGCCACTGATCTTAGCAGGGTGTGTGTGCATGCGAGAATGTGGATGACTGTGCCCACACACCACTGGCATTCAGCATCAAGAGGGTTGGCCAAGGGTGAATGCCACCCTCAGGCCAAAAAAGCTTAGCCACCCCATCTTATAAGAACATAAAAGGAGCACACAACAGTGGTAGGCCTCGAGGTCTCAAATTTCAGTGGCTCCCTGTGCGACACCAATATTGGGGGGGGCTGCCTCTCACCTTCCATTCTACATCATAATTGTGGCACCCCAGAGGTGCCCCCAAGGCTCTGTGCCCAGTGCAATCAAACTGGTTTTACTTCCCTAATTCTGCCTCTGCACACAAGCAGGACAGGAAGGCAAAAGCCCTTTCCTGTTGTTGCTGCCAAGCAGCTGGTATTGAGAGCAATGCTGCCCCAGAAACTTGGAGGCTCGGGCTGCTTATAGCTATTAGCCATTGCCAAATGGGTACACTGGGAGCTAGTCCCTGAGGGCAAATGAGGCACCGCCTCACTAACCTCAATCTGCCCTCCTGCAGATTGGTGGGCGCTTTCTTAAAATCAGTCCAGGGAGTGGCACTGCCTGTCACCCTCCTCCTCCCAAGTCTCAGTGTTGCCCTTGTAAAATAAGTAAAAAGTAAGGGTATGGGACCCCTGGACAGTTAAGTCCAGTCAAAGGCGACTATGGGGTTGCGGCACTCATCTTGCTTTCAGGCCAAAGGAGCCCGCGTTTGTCCACAGACAGCTTTCCGGGTCATGTGGCAAGCATGACTAAACCACTTCTGGTGCAACGGAACACCGTGACGGAAACCAGAGCGCATGGAAACGCTGTTTACCTTCCCGCCACAGCAGTACCTATTTATTTACTTGCATTGGCATGCTTTTGAACTGCTAGGTTGGCAGGAGCTGGGACAGAGCAACGGGGATTCGAACCACCAACCTTCCGATCGGCAAGCCTAAGAGGCTCAGTGGTTTAGACCACAGCGCCACCCGCATCCCTTCCTTGTAAAATACAGCAGAGAGAATGGGGACAAAACCAGAATGAGTTGGTTCAGCCTATCATTGGGTCTGTCTCTGTCTATTATTGCTCTCCCTGCTTTCCGCCATACCACTTGGCTATGCCCATGCTCTGGGAGATGCTCATATCTTTCTCATCCTCACTAGCAGGGCTTTTTTTTTAGCTGGAACTCACTGCAACTCAGTTCTGGCACATCTTGGGTGGCTACAATGCCATTCTAAGAGAACAAGGGAGATGTTCATGGTGTGTTCCAGCACTTCCCCCCCTAGAAAAATAGCACTTTTCACTAGTGATATTTATTTTGCTGTGAGGTGTTTCACACATGAGCTATCACACACTCCTGATAGTATACCTGTGGTTTTCCCACACAGAAAGGAACGCCCACACAGGAAGTCATCCTATATGACTTGACCTCAGGCAAGCTCTGAGATGGTCAAGGTACATAAACATATGGTGTCCCTAGACCTCAGGCTGCAGAAAGCTAGGAATGAACATGATATTATTAACATCCTTTGGTATGTATGTATGTATGTATGTATGTATGTATTTCTTTAGCTAGCTAGCTAGCTAGCTAGCTAGCTTTCATGACTTTTCTCTATACTAGCATTCAATACTATCTACTGTGGGTTGGTCCTCAGCACTTTTGACACCTTAGAGAACTATTAAGATTGCTGTGCACACATAGGCCCTGGGATCTTCAGATGAAGGGTATATAAATTTATTCAACAACAACAGGCTCCAGAGCCTATCTAACAGCTGCATTCAACAAGGAATTTCTTGCATCACTGCATTCCCAGTGGCACCAAAAAGAAAGGTGCATGTTGAATTTCTGCTGATTATGCAGCTGTTAAAGGCAGAGACAATTCATATGAGGGGAAATGATGCCAACTCTACTGGCCAATGGTTTTGACTGATTTCCACAATAGTGCAACTCATTGGTCATAATAAAATAAAATGGCCAAACAGTTACAAAACAAAAAATCTCCGAGCAATAAATAAATAAAAATGCAAGAAGTTCCAACATCATGAAAGGCTTATTAGAAAGAATTTTTACTAGTTGCCTAAAACTGTCAACAGATTGGACCTGATGAATCTCCCTTGGGAGGGATTTCTCTATCAGTGTGACTGCTGCCTATCACAAATAGTTTGCCTGTCTATCCTGCCTTTCCTGGATATGGTCCAGCCTTGCTCCTTCTCCAGACTGGATCCTGCCAAGGCTTACTTTCCTGGTGCTAGTCCTGATCCTGTAAACACTATTCAAACCCAAGCTAGTCCTTGGCATCCAATGGTAAGGCTATTCAAGCTAGTCTTGAAGTAACAAAAAATGTCAGAACCATGAACTGAACTCAGGCAGATCTGATCTTATCTTTCAATCTCAATGAACTCTGACTGACTTTGAATAATTGCATAGTTCTCAGTCATTAATATGTAACTTGGGGATGAATACTTTGCCATTAGTGGTAACATTTATAGTGCAACTGTTATTAGAGGTGCCTAAAATAGCCATTACAATGTCACAATTTGTTTAAGTCATTTGATACACTTCCCAGAGGGTTAGGTCTGCTGCAGCAAACACAATTAAGGTGCCAAAGCCTCTGTTTTTGTGTTTGCTTTGCTTTGTGAGTTTCAAGCACAGATGGGAGGCAAGAGTGTGTTTGCATTTGTGTGATGTGGTCCATTCCAACTTCATTCTGAGTCATTAAAATTAATAATGGGAGTATGCTGGGTTGGCCAGGTGCAAAGGAGGACAGGACTCGTGCACCTTTAATAAAAGCAACCGTTGTCCTGTCTTCCACAGGACTATTAAAGATGCAGGAGCCCTGAGCTCTCTAACATCTGACTAAAGCACGCAAAAACTTGGCTTGCAAATCACAGAAACAAAGAAAATGACATATTGGGCTTCAGTAGCCAACACTACTGGATAGACACTTGCTGAATATGAAATGACAATATTTTTGCATAAAGATTACTTTCTTGAAAAATTAATATCATAAAAAGATTCCTAAGAGGCAGGTTGCTCAATTTTAACACTTCACCCACAATACTTGATAAACATAATGAATGAATGCTGATGATATCCAACATCTAAAATAAAAATGGAGTTGTTACAGTTTATACTCCACCTTTATGTCTTAAGCTCACACACCCAAAATTTGTGAGATACAGGCAGAAGTTCAACAGCATAACCTTTTCCTGTCATGGAGAGGCAGTGAAAAGGAAAGCTGTTAAATGAGAAGCACCAAAGCTTGCCATAAAACAAGAAAAGAGCAGCCACCCACCTGACACTTGCACAGTATCATACCCATTGAGACACTTCCTGAACATTATTGACCAAGAAACTCCTCTGTCCCCAGTGGGGAATCCTTTCCTGTTCAGCATCATCATGCCCTGGCTGATGTCTGCCTTAGTGAGTCACACCATTGCTCTGTCTAGATCAGTATTGTCTACACTGACTGGCAGCAGCTCTCCAGGGTTTCAGAAAGGGAGGCTTTCCTAGAATCACCTGGAGCTGTCAGGGATTGAGCATGGGACTTCCTGCATGCAAAACAGGAGCCCTGCCACTGAACCACAGCCCTTCCCTTGTATTTAAGCCCTTGCCTGGTAGCCATAGGCAATGATGAATCGCATGCAGCTGAGTGCATGGAATTCCATGCAGGTGAGTGAATGGGCTGTTGCAGAAGTGACAGTCCTCCATCCTTCCTCTGCACCCGACGTAGAAGCTAAGGCAGCTGCCAGAGGAGACTGGCTGGTAGACATTTTTTGCAACCCTGGTAGCAAACTGTGCAGGTCACTCAATCGTCACTGCACTTCACATATTTATCTTCAAAGACAGAGAGATAAGTCATTCTTTTGCTTGTTTTGGATGAAAGCTGGTTGTGTGGTGGGATGGAATGCATCAAAATGCGGTATTTTATAAGAAGCAACAGGATATATATGGATTGTGGCTAACATCATCTATACACTGCTTCCCAGACCATTAGTGGGAGTGCACTAGATGCAGAATGAATGGGTGTGTGTACACACCCACACTGTGAAGGGGCCATATATCCAGTATAAAAGATAAATATGTGAAGCATAAAGAACCATTGTTCTGATGTGCCAATTGGTGAAAGAACTTCTAATACTTCTATGGGAAGATCAATATACAAGATTACAGACGGTAGATACAGGCAAACCTGTTGTGGGGGGTACCAGCATCACCCCAGAGGGGCCATTAATACAAGGAGTGTATCAGACTCAGGTTATTCTGTTAGCAATCCTCTCTCTGCAAAACTAAGGATCTATTTGACATTGGTCCTACTGGTACAGGTGAGTCTCCAAGGCAGTCCCACTTCTTTTTGAATTGGCAGTGTGTTTGACCCAGTACATGCACCTGCCAGGAGTGGTTATTTCTGCCTAAAATATTATAAATTAAAATCTTGGTCACAAATATATGTGAATGCTCCTTATGAAAAACAGTGTTTGCAACACATGTATAAGCATTTTCACGATTTGTGTGTAACAGAAAGAAAGATGGGCATTTATTATGAGAAAGATGGCCAGACAAATGCAGACAAACAGGAAGCATGTTACTCAAGATCCCCCAGAGAGTCGCTGACAGATCTGGGAACCAAACCCAGATCTTTCACCAGCATCCCGGCCTTAGCCACAGGTTTTCCTCCTCCCACAGCTTTGCAGTGGAAAGATGGTAAATAAATACACACAGAGCCACAAAAGCATTTGTGATTCTCTTAGAAGTGGGCAGTCTATGGCTCCACAGCAAAGCCCATAGGTGGAACAGGCAAAGTGACAAAGGGATTTGGGGCTAAAGGAATTATTATAACCACACAACTGGACTCCAGCACCCCCAGGGCAGAGAGTCTTGACTCCACTGCTTTGGGTTAAAGAATTTCCTGGACGTCACTCATGTGCTTGACTCATCTCTGCCTTTGCAACTGAGTAATTAACCAGCCCAAATGCTACACTGATAAAACCTCAATCCCACGGTCCAGCATCTAAAGTTGGGGGGCAGATCATACACAGAGATGTATTAGTCTAAGATGAGCTCTGAGTTTTCAGCATCTTGGTACAAATTCATTTGATGGCATTCCTTACAGCTCCACCATCTTAAATTTAAGGGAGAACCTTGGGGCATTTCTGAGAATTCTGAGACCTTAAACTTTGTAAAGTAGCAATTGATACTTGTTCTAGCATCAATGTCTGAAATGGCTCCTTCTCCATGACAAAATGTTTGACTGCAAGTTCTGCCAGGTCCCTTTCTTAACAAAATGTCCCACAGAAATATATTTGAGTAAGATGAGAATCTAAGGTCAAGGAGCAACATGAGGCATACCAAGAAGTAAGCCTCACAGAGTTCAGTGGTATTCCTGTAAGTGAAGACAGGATTGCCACATTAGCATCTCTGGGTTTCCCCCTAAGGTATGAAGCTAGGCTCTCTGTCTGTGGGAGACGAGGGTAGCCTTTAGAAGAGATGGTCATGCCTCCATGATTCCCACTCCCGAATCTGGTGCTGTCATCTGCTTTATCTTATTACATTACCATGATGCAACAAGCCAAACTACCCTCCGTCATACCCCATCCTGCCTTCTCCACCTGTGTAATAGGTATCCATGTGGCTCCACATTTGTTGCTGATCAATAATCAGTAGGTCAACTGGGTAGGTGCAATAGATACATAGATATGCAAGCCAGTGATATGCTCATATGCTGTGATTCAAATAGCCCAGCTCTCCCTTTTACCTTGAAATCCCTGCTCCAAAGCCCATCACAAAGATAAGCTCTCACACAAATACACACCTCTGTCTGTGCATGCGCAGTCCCAAGACATTTTGCTACTTGTGGTGAAGCACAAGATGGCACCATGTCCACTGAACTTACTTCAGCACTGACAATGGGATGGCATCTTAAACCACACCTGAGGGCAGGAGGCTGCCTCAGGAAATCACTTGTTGCACAGCTCACCCAGCTTTGTTTTCCAACAGAGAATAATGCACAGGGGGAAGTGCAGTCACTGTCCCCACACCCCAGCATCAGAAGCTATGTCCATGCTATACCTTTAAGTCACATTCTTTCCCTCAAAGAATCCCAGGCACTGTAGCTTCTTAAGGGTTGCTGGGAATTGTCACTCTGGGGAGATTAAACTACAGTGAGAGCCAGTGTGGTGTAGTGGTTAAGAGCGGTAGTCACGTAATCTGGGAAACCGGGTTCGCGTCTCCGCTCCTCCACATGCAGCTGCTGGGTGACCTTGGGCTAGTCACACTTCTGTGAAGTCTCTCAGCCCCACTCACCTCACAGAGTGTTTGTTGTGGGGGAGGAAGGGAAAGGAGAATGTTAGCCGCTTTGAGACTCCTGAAGGGGAGTGAAAGGCGGGATATCAAATCCAAACTCTTCTTCTTCTTCTTCTTCTTATTTGAAGCAAAGGATGTGGCAGAAATATGTATTAAAAGTATAGTGTTTCTACAACTCAAGGCGGCTGCCTCACTCTGCCTAATCATGTGGCCTGCACACTCTTTCTCTCATCTTCTGTCTCAGCAAGTTTAGGCCTTTGGAAACACGGTCCTGAAATGCCACAAAGTGAGCTAGCAACTCCAAGATTCTGTTTAAGTATTTAGTGTAAAGTTGGGTTGACAAAAGACTTTATATTTTAGCTTGTTCTAGGAGGTCTGATTTTATCTTCTTTTTATGCAAAGGCTTGTAAAATTTTTGTCTTCCTGAAGCTAACAGAGAAGCAATCCTTGTACAAGGACAGGGTGGCAGTAGGAATAGTTTACAAGTCCTGAAATAAATACAGAGAGGTTTTTCTTTTTAAGAAGAATCCAGAATTGTTTTGGAAAGAAGCCTCAGGGGTGGTTTTGCTCATTTGCACCTTCATAATTGTTAAGAACATTAGAAAGTTCCTTCTTAACTGCTTCATCCACACACCAGGTTCCAACAACAAGGAGCTCATGTAGAGAGGCAATGGGTGAGGGGATAATCAGGACGACATGTGCCCACAGCAATGGAAAATTAATGGGTGTGCAGGAAGCCCACTGTCCACCCTAAACAGTAGGGATGATCCCTCAGTTTCTTAAGCTAATAGAGTCACACACCAGATAGGATCCAGAACTGGGTCAAGACGTATCACTGCCTAAAGCAAAGGACAAGATTGTACCACCACCCCACTCCAGAAACACAAATTGGCAAGAGTTTTATTTCAACACTTGGAGATGGGGCAGCATCCTCCCGGGGCAGCAGGCTGCTTTAGAGGACACAGGGCAGGCTTCCAGACCTACACTGCTCCAACATTTTGCCACTGCTCCCCACTGCCTGACATTACTGCCTGATGCAGCCAGCTTGCTTTGCCTAATGGCAGGGCCAGCTCTGGTGGGATGAGAAAAGTGCTCATCTTTTTCCTGACAGTTTACTATATAGTGGTACCTCGGGTTAAGTACTTAATTTGTTCCGAAGGTCTGTACTTAACCTGAAACTGTTCTTAACTTGAAGCACCACTTTAGCTAATGGGGCCTCCTGCTGCCGCCACGCTGCCGGAGCACAATTTCTGTTCTCATCCTGAAGCAAAGTTCTTAACCTGAAGCACTATTTCTGGGTTAGCAGAGTCTGTAACCTGAAGCGTATGTAACCTGAAGCATATGTAACCCAAGGTACCACTGTAGTTCCTGCTAGGGGATCACGGGGCCTTATTTTGCTGACATTGCAGACTGTTGCACTATGCCAGGGATGGCCAGCTTCTCTATTCTCAAGGGCCATGCTACACTCCAGACAGTGTTCTGGAGGCCAGAAGTATATTTTGACACACATAGCCTGAGCCCTTCCTGGGTGGTAGGTCGGGCTTTACAATTGACTCAGCACATCTAGCAATAAGGGCCTCACAGCTATGGAGCATGCAACACATATCTGGGCATGGCCGAGGCATTGCATATGAAGCCCTCAAATAGGTGTAACATTAAAACGCAGCTTCAAATAGCTGTCTCACACACAAAAACTGAACACAATTTTCTTTTCTTTCCATGGAAGCAGTGGGCAAAATGTGTGCCATGCCTTTATCTGCCACAGACCAGATAAATTTGCTTCTTGTGTTGCATCTGCCCATGAGTTGTGAATCTCTGGTTTGAAATTTGCCTTTCCTGTGTCTTCCCTTGACATCCTTAGGTAGATCTCTCTCTGTAAATCTACCCATCTACAACCTGGAGATAATAATACTGACTGCTATATTGATGCAGTAAGGATACACTACCACCAAAATCCATAGAGCAAGGCTGTGCAAGCTGTGGCCCTCCAGATGGTTGGACTACAACTCCCATCAGCCCCAGCCAGCATGGCCAATAGTCAGGGATGATTGGAGTTGTAGTCCAGCAACATCTGGAGGGCTGCAGGTTTCCTCGCCCCTACCACTGAACATTATAATATAGATGTGTTCTCAGCATACGCATCAGTGAGTATAATACTACCCATATGTGGCAGCGGCGTTAAATTATGGGACTCACTTCTGCAGAACACAGTGATGGCCACTGACTGGGATGGCTAAAAGATAGACAAGGCTATAACTAGCTGCCAGCCACAATGGCCCTGCTCTGTCTTCACAGTCAGAGGCAGTAATGCTCCTGAATGCCAGTTGCTGGGAATCACAGGTGGGCAGAGTGCAGCTGCATTCATGTCCAGCTTGCAGACTTCTCAAAGGCATCTGGCTGGCCACTATGAAAGCAGGGCACTAGACTTGGTGGGCCATTGGCCTGATCTAACAGGCGCAAAGGGGTGAGCTCCCGCTGTCCCAGCTTCTGCCAACCTAGCAGTTGGAAAGCACACCAGTGCAAGTAGATAAGTATGTACCGCTGCAGCAGGAAGGTAAAAGGCGTTTCCATGTGCTCTGGCTTCCAGCAGGGTGTTCCGTTGCACCAGAAGCGGTTTAGTCATGCTGGCCACAGGACCTGGAAAGCTGTCTGTGGACAAACGCTGGATCCCTTGGCCTGAAGGGAAATGAGTGTCACACCCTATAGGTGCCTTTGACAGGACTTAATCATCCAGGGGTCCTTTATGTTTACCTGTTTTATTGGGGGGGGGAGCAATTCTGAACTGTTTTTTAAAAAAAAATATGCTACATTAAGTGGCATTTTGGGCACAAGCAAGAATGCCTAAAATGAGAATCTCTATAAGTGGCTGTTTACAATGGTACTCTCTCCAATTCCAGTCATTGGGGACAACAATGGGAGGTTTTGGGCCTCATGTCTGCTGGAGTAAACAGGTATTTCGTTTGATCTAACAGGGTTGTTCTTAACGGTGATTGAGCAGTCTGGATCATCCTCAGCCAGCAATTGTGAATTTCCTGACAGTTCCCTTTCTTCTGCCTTGCATTTTGTGGGTGTAGGTGGTGAGAGAGAGAGTAAATTCTCTCTCCCAAGATGGCTGTCCCAAGATAGCTTTTCAAGTTGGTTGTGCTACAGACTCAGGTACTCTGCTACAGAATCAATGGCTGACTTGAACAAGTAATCTCTGTGTCAGTATTCCCACCTGTAAAATGGGTTGCTGTTGTCTAAAGGGTCTTTGAAATGCTTAAGCTTTTGCTTGATATAAACATTATATATGGGACTTAATTGTAATTGCAATCAGTGGCTGTGTTTACTTGCAAGGAGAACAGGTTCTGGAGTTTACCTACTTAGGATTGGGAAGGACCATATGTATGTAGAATATCCTAGGTTCAATTCTAAGCATCTCCAGTTTGCAGGAGCTACCACCTTTACCCCAGGTAGGCAATACTAGGCCTTGTATAAGGAAGCTTCCACTGCTCCTACGCCTACAGTTAGACTAAATCCATCTCCCCTCCTGCAGCATAAACCTATTGCTCATTGCTACATACTCGAAACTACCATTTTTAAGAAAGGGAGGTAATAATGTTCTCCTCAGTAAACAAAATCCCTTTAGACAAGCAGTTATGTGAGAGTCCTTCTGTTCCCAAAGAAGACCCAGCACTGTCCAATGAGGCTTCAAGGGGAGGGACATAACAGAAGAAGGCGTGGCTTAACACATCCTACACAGCTGGCCTGCTTCAGAACCTGGAATGATACTCTTTGCCACCCATTGCCTCTTTTGCTGCCCCCTGCTGGCTACTGCTAAATTCTGTATAGATGCTTCCTTTCTCTATTCAAATCATGTCCCTGTAAAGAAGAAGGACTTCAGAGACTGTGGGCCCCTTTCGGGATCCAGAGAGCAGCCTCCTGGGACAATCCTGCGGCTATTAAATCTCAGTCTGCATTCCCACAAGCCCCAGTGCTGACTGTCCAAGGCGTTAATCTCTGCAGCTATACGATCCATTATTACTCAGATCAAGGGGTCGGTTTCCTTTGCCAAGTTGTCTGTGGTGGGAATAAGTACATCTTGTCAGATCTGAGATGACGCAATTAGGGTTTTCTTGTCCCCCAAGGAGCATGATAATGTCAAAACCACTGGATGAGATCAATCATATATTGTGCCCAGAGTCCACAGGAACCGTGGCCAAGCTTTTTACGAGTGATTAGATTACTCCAGGAAAAGCCAGATCCTGAGGAACTGAGCACCTTTCCATTTCTTTACACCAGCAGAGAGTCTGGCGGAGAGTGTGAAGATTCATACACTTTTCTCCACTAAAATCTGATAGAGCTAAATTAAATATATCCCTAATACATTTGTTTTGTGTCTCACACCCCACAACCCAAAGGACAGCACACCAGAGAGTCAGCTGAACTAGATGGACTAACGGTCTAGTTCAGTATGTTAAGAATCCAGAGTCTTCTGGATCAGACCAATGGCTCATCTCACAGTGGCCAACCAGATGCAGGTGGGGAGCCCACAAGGAAGCCCTGAGCACATCAACACTCTCCCTTCTTGCAGTTTCCAGCAACTGGTATTCGGAAGTGTTGCTGCTTCTGACAGTGGAGTGTTCAGCTTAGTGTATTAAGGTTATCAGGTAAGATTCTGATTTGAATGCTAGGACTGTTCAAAGTTAGGTTGCCTGGCACAAGATGCAGTCCATTTTGACACTTGCACCACTACTGTGGAAGTCCCTCCTTGGAGAAGCTTAGCAGAGCTGCTCACCTGTGATCTTCAGGAAACAAGTGAAGACCATTTTATTTCAGCGAGCATATTTTAATTTTTAAAATGTATCCAGCTCTCTTACTGTTTCTTTTTGTTGAGAGATGTTATGGCTGCTTTGACTTCATAGTATGATAACAGCTACAGTACTGCTAGTTTGGCTTGTTTTTTTTAAGGAGTACAACCATTATTATTATTATTATTATTATTATTATTATTATTATTATTATTTGCTGTATATTTCCCTCATTTCATCATTAGTGCTTTTTCATGTCAAACTGGTGGGGTGCAAATTTAATCTATAAACAAACAGCATTATTTTACATGGTTACATACCCCACAGGGCCACTTTTACCAGAAGCTACATTGACAGGCCCAGCCCTATGGGGGAAGTAGTCATATCCACATTAGGAGGTAGGTGTCAGTGCAAAGCCCAAAATGGCTACCACTGAATTATTATTTTTCTGGATATTTTTTTTAATTAGGAGAGAGTATGTTATTTGGATTTTCTGCTGCAGATACAGAAACGTATTGGGTTATTTCTGATTAAGTGCCTATGGTCTTGCCAGGGACTGCAGTTTTTGTTTTACGCAGTTCTGCATCTGAGTCACCTCTGGAAAATGGAAATAAATCAGAGGCAGAAACAATCTCTGGGGTTGTGGTCCCAGGAGTACCTTACAGTGTGAACTAGGGATAGGAAATCTGTGTCCCCGCCAGATGTTGCTGGAACCACAACTCCCATCATCCTTGACTATTGGCCATGCTACCTGCAGTTGATGGGAGCTGGAGTTCCAAGAACATTTGGAGGACCACAGCTTCTCCATCCCTAGTTTAAGCAGTTCCTCAAGAGGGCAAGTTTCCATAGGTCCCAGTGAGTGACTGCTGCCCACACATACTTCTCACTAAGCGTGGGGACCCACTCTACAGCTCACCTGCTCTCTGCTACACAGCCACAGGTACTCTATCTGTTGCAGGCATCACAGTATGCTTTACTTCACCAAAGTGATAAGCTTGCATAGCATAACACCAAGGTTGTGAGCCATTTAGGCTGTTAATAATAATAATTAGGGCTTTTTGCCAATCTATGTGAACAAGGGAGGTGTTCATGGTGAGTTTCGGCACCTATTTTTCTAGAAAAATAGCACTAATAATAATAATAATAATAATAATAAACCTGTGTTGCAATGTAACTTTAATTATTCACTAAGAAAAGCTTAGTTCTGAGGCCTGGATAAAATATGCAAATTAAACAACAGAGGAAGCTGCCTCATACTGAGTTAGTCTATGCTCACTGGCAGCAGGGTTTCAGACAGGGATCTCTTCCCGTCCTACTTGGAGATGGCACTTACTGAACCTGCAACACTCTGCAAGCAAAGCAGATGCTCTGCCACTGAGCTATGGCCCGTCCCCTACTCAGGTATTTGATTCTTTAGAGCAATTTCTTCCACTAATCATAGCAAGGGCAAATATTTAGTAAGGGTGTAAGGGACATTTGGCCCTTCAGATGTTGCTGAGCCAGTGCTGAGCCAGTGTGGTGTAGTGGTTAAGAGCGGTAGTCTCGTAATCTGGGGAACCGGGTTCGCGTCTCCGCTCCTCCACATGCAGCTGCTGGGTGACCTTGGGCCAGTCACACTTCTGTGAAGTCTCTCAGCTCCACTCACCTCACAGAGTGTTTGTTGTGGGGGAGGAAGGGAAAGGAGAATGTTAGCCGCTTTGAGACTCCTTAAAGGGAGTGAAAGGCAGGATATCAAATCCAAACTCTTCTTCTGCTGCTGCTGAACTACAACTCCCATCAGCCCTAACAATCACTGCCAACAGCCAGGGATGATGGGAATGGTTGTTTAGCAACATCTAACTGACCAAAGGTTCAACACACCTGTTCTAGATGGGCGAACACTGGACCTCATCTCTGGACCAATTCTTTTGAGCGTTCACCCCATGTTACCTACACGTTACCCCTGTTAAAAACCTTTCATCACATTCTTAACTAGAAAGCTGGTGTTTCTTTCACACATCTTGGGGGGTCTTGGGGTGCTGAACTGAATTCAGCATGCAGCTGCCTTTGTTTGCATTGTGCAGCAGCAGAACACACACAGACACAGCGCTGTCAGTACACTCCCAGCACTAACTGCTGCTCCCCTCTTCCTTGCAACAGGAGCACACCAACACCAATAAGCCAAAGCTAAAGTGCTAAGACCAATCTGTTCTCTTGGATCGATTTAGCTTTCCTGATCAAGAACTGAAGTCGACAAGCATAGCCTGGACAGACTCTTTGTGCAATGTGTTTTTGCATCCAGGCTTGTTTTCTTCACTGTTTTGCAGCTGGGTTATTTTTTAAAATTAATTTTAAACAAAAGCCAAGTAGAAGCCAACCCATGCTGAACCTCTGCCCTCCTCTGCATTATCCCCTTAAGCTTCCAGCTCGATCTCTGCCAATACACACAAGACAGTCACAGTTTCTCCTTCCAGATGAGTCTCCAGCTCTCTTTTGCCATCCAAGATCCCAACTGCTTTAATCCTGAGCATCCTGGTCAAGTTCCAGCTCTGGGTCTTTTGCATCCTTGCTTGTAGCTGTCCATTCCACTCTCCCCTGTCCTCAGCTGCCAAAATGTTCCTGCAACCAACAACAACAACTACAACCCCAGGCCTAGCTCCATCACTGTCAGAATTCTGGGGGGAAATGAGCAAAAGAAACCACTTAGGAGTGTAAATGTATGTGTTAAAATAGCAAACATTTTGGTATGAGAGAGGAAAGGGGGGACATGGCAAGGATGGAACAAAAATGTCTAGAAATGGTCTGCAGCAGAACGCCACGCTTGTCACTCAGTGGGAGAAAGAGTAGCTCCAGGCAGTTAGCAATTGTGCCTAGTTTTGACATGCACTGAGTATTCATGCAATACTCCCAGCTCCTTTCCTGCTGCAACTCCTCCTGATGCTACTGGTGCCAAAAGAGAAATCCCAGTGTGATCCTCCTGGTGTGTATTAAATTTAATATCAATTCACAAATCTCCACAGCAGGGGTTCTCAAACCTTTGGTGTTGTGATCCTGCCTAAGTCAAGAAAACAACGGTCCAGGCCTCCCCCGAGTGCAACAAAGGCCTTCTCACGAGATGGCCACTGTGCAGAGACAGCTCAAAGAGGCAGGGCAAGCTCTTTGGTGTGTACTAGCAGCAGGCACCAGGCAAGAAGACCGGGCCTTCTACCATGTTGCTTGCTTGTTTCCCATGCTGTCCTAGGATGCTGCTGGGGGTGTCTGGTGGCACGTCTTGGGAATTGGCTGAGCTATGAGGCAAAGCAGTAGTAGTTGATTTGGAGTGTCCTTAAGAGGAGCTCATGTGGGAGACAAAGAAATATGGCAGACCAGCTCCAGTTGTTGTTATTTTAGAGGGTCTTGGCAAGAGGCCCTTTGTGCCCATGTCCCTTGCTCCCTTCCCACTCTAGTCCTCAGAGCTCCTTCTGGAGAACACCTGTCCTAATGCTGCCTTGACATGACAGTGGCAAGCACTCTTCAAGTGGCTTTAAATGATACTTGCTACTGTCACACCAGCGTGGCAGCGATGCCTTCACTCTCTGGGGCAAGCTCTCCCACAGTGCCTCACTCTGAAGAAAGGCCCATTCCTTGGAAAGCAGCATTGAGCTTTCCAGGGTTGCTGCTGGAGGAGGAGGATGTGATGGAAGGAGATGGCAGCAAGGTCTGTCCACCCATCTCAGGCAGTATAATGTATTGTACCAGTCCTGTGAAAGTCAGTCCTTTCTTAGTGTATTGGCTCAGTAGGTGTCCAACAATGCCAGCTCCTTACACTAGCCTTGATAAGGAGGCACTATCCACTAGGATTCCTGTGTAGGCCCAACTGAAATGACTAAGAGCTGCACAAGATGCACTTTGGTGCAGCTCCTATTCATTTCAATGGGGCTTGAACAGGATAAGGTCTCCTGTGGATTGTTCCCCATGTTATTTAAAGGGGAAGGATGGTGTCATTTGTCTTTTCTAATGCAGGTGCCCAAACATATTGAGCCAGCCCTAGGAGGTGTTGAGTGGGCACACTCCAGCCCACTGTCTGGAGCAGCTACTGTGTGGATGTGAATGGCTTCCTTGCAAGATCAACACTGCAGGAAGAAGAAGCCCTTAGACGCTAGAACAATAGTCTTCCACCTTTGGTCTCTAGGAGTTGTTGGACTAAAAAACCCATCATCCCCAACAACCATAGCTAATGGTCAGTGGTGATTGGAGTTGTGAGGCCCCACTGCTCTAAAGGATAATCTTTAATCTTTTCAGACCTAGTACCCACCCTTAACTCAAACATGCATTTGGGGACTCATTTACTTATTTTTTTGTTTGTAGAACTGCGGCTGTTGTGACCCACCTTAGATCAGGCCATGATCTGATTTTGAGTTCCAACCCACCAGTTGAAGACCAGTAAAGGATGCAAAGGCAAGCACCCTAAATAAAGGAGTTTGCTCCTAAACTTAGCCTGGGATGAAGAAAGGCAGAAGCAAACAGAGAGAGGGAGTGAAGCACTCACTATGGGGGAACCAGGGATTCAAAGGGCAAGCAAATAAACCCTACCCTTGCTCAGTAGTCCCAGTGCTAAGGGAAAGGTGCATCTCCCACCTAAAGGGGACACCAAACTGTTGATTCTCTATGCAGAAAAGCCATCTGTTGCTGTAATTTTAAAACCAAGCTCTTTTGCTGCAGCAAACTCAAGCAAGGTGCACATCTGGAAGAGAAAAACTGGGGCATGAACTGGCAGAACTGGGGATCAAATCAGTGAATGAGGACTTTGACCCTAGGTCCTATGGGTGAAGGATCACTTGGTATTTCTGCTTTCATGCTGGCTGCCAAGGTCTGAAGACCAGGAAAACTCTCTGATTGAGAGGGTTATGTTGTCCCTCTGCTTTGACTTCTCTTTGACTATGACTGCACAAAAGTCTGATTTTATGTATATGAACGTACGTGCAAGGACCTTTTTGCTCATTTTAGGTTCACCATACTTGCCTAGATATTTTTCAGTGGAATGCAATTAGTATAAGTCTGTGCATATCTGCTGAAGCTCCTTTTTTTTTTTTTTTTGGTGAGAACTCACACGCATACACAGCAAAAAAGGTGCCACCATTGACTGGGTCACCACACACATGGTCATCTGTCGATGGCTGCAACATCAAGTGATTTGCACACGTGAATAGGTCGTCCAAAATTAACTGCTGATGAGCAGAACTTTCATATGGTTTGGTATCACCTCAAACCCAGTGCTTTTCAATGGTCATTTCACATTTTCGGTGACCAGCCTCTAAGCTTTGGATACATGCATACATTAACAGGAACATAGGATGCTACCTTATACCAAATCATACTGTTGGTCCATTTAGCTCAGTGTTGTCTACATGGACTGACAGTAGCTCTCAAGATTTCAGATGGGAGATGCCCTCCCCTACTTGGAGATGTTTGAGATTGAACCTGGGGCAGTCTACAGGCAAAGCAGAAGCTCCAGCATAGAGCTACCACCCTTACCCCATATAGGAGAACCAACCCTATGTGTGGCAAGTCTACTTCTTCAGGACCAGCAAAGACACATGCCTGGAGAGGTCAGGAGACGGTAGTTGTAGCCCCTGTACACAAGAAGAGCTATGCTAGATCAGGCCAATGGCATGTCCAATCCAGCATCCTGGTCTCACAGTGGCCAACCAGATGCCTGTGTGGGAAATCTGCAAGCAGGACCTGAGTGCAAAAGCACCCTTCCCTCTTGTGATTAAAGAGACCCAGTTCCCCTATCATTCACACCAGTAAAAGCTCAGTAAAAGGTGACAACTGGCTTGGACTTTCAGCTAGATAAATGGCCCTGGGTTCCTCTGGAGGAGATGCTTATGATGGAGCAATTGTTGGGACTGAACCTGGGAACTTCTGCATGCCAAGCATATCCCACCCTTTTACTCTAAAAGCCTTCCAAACTTGTTAAGGGTCCATATCTCATGGGTCAAACCTCCTCCAACTTCTGAAGGCTCCAGGAAGGAGCTGGCTGAGACAACCAGGCAGTGAAGGAAGGAAACAAGTTCCCTCAGGAAAAGAGGTGTGAGAGGGAGGCAGGGAAAGGGTTATCCTTTCAGGGCTTGATTTTGGAGGTCAGGCAAGTGTGACAACGTCGAGATGAATCACCTTAGCTAATGAATTATGTCCCGGATTGCATGGAAGGAAGCGAGCCTGGAAAGCACTTAAAAAGGGATCAGGACAGGTTGGGTGAAATTCTTAATAGATTTAAATAGGTCATGTTTCGACAGATACCTGGGCTTTTCCGAGGCTGGGTCCCAGCTCCGGGCTCGTTCGTGTAATGAACCCCCCTTCGCTTCCCCCTTCCCTCTGTCTCCCTGGCTTACCTCCCCCGCACACTTTGATGAAGGCCCCACACAACAAGGGGGGGCAGAACCGGGGGTGGGCGTTCTCCGAGTCACCTTGCGTTTTCCTTGCTCCCTGTCTTTTTAATTAAAGTTGACTTACTGGTGGGGGAGGGCAGGGCAAGGTGCCCCCCGCCCGCCTCTCCATAAGGATCCGGAGGCTTTTCGACAAGGGGTCGGTCTCCTCGCCTTCGACATCCAGCCAGGCACCCACCCCGCCGCGCTCCTTCCCTGCTTGCCTTCTCGAGGAATGTAGCCCGAGGACAACTCAGCGCTCGCCGGGCGTCTGCTGCCCCATCCCAACAGGAGCGACTCGCGTTTACCTGAAGATCCCTGGGGACTTGGACGGGGCGGGGAGAGCAGAGGCGGGTCGGGCTGCAGAAAGAAGGGGCGTCCTCAAGCTGGAGGGCTTTTCGGTGGGACTCGAAGGGAGAGAGATTCGGAAAAGTGAAGAGGTGGGTGGGAACGAGACAGCTCTGTGGAGATCCGTCAATGTTCTAAGATCTCAAGCTAAGGCAGAGAAATCTTTTGGGAGGGGAGGCGCTCTCTGAGGGTCTATGGGTTCTTTGGGGTCTCTGGGAATACATATGACTGCAATTCAGAGTGCATATAACTGCAATTCAATTGGGTTCTTGAGGGGGGTCTCTCTGTCCTCCTCACACTATAAAGTTTCTGAAGCCCAGAGTACTACTGATTCCATGGGATCCTGTGGAACTTGAGGAGTGGTGGTGGATTCTGCTCCTTAAGACCCTGTGCATCTATGGAGCTAAGATACTGCCTGCCCCGTCGCGGATTCTCACATCCAACATGACCTCTCTATAAGCAGCCCAAATTTGAGCCAGTTCTGGCCAAAGATCGCGTTCCCCACGGGATTCGTAAACACCTCTCCTCTTCGGACATCCCAGCTCCCCAGAACTGCCCCCGCAGCCCTCCGAGCCTCTCCAGTCTAGAAAACGGTTCGTGGGGCTGACTGCTGCCCCGACGGCACTCCTCTGGGGCTCTCTCCCTGCGCGAGTGCAGCGCGCAGAGCAAACAGCCCTCCCCTTGGCCCATGTTCCATCTTCTCCTCGTTCTTCTCCTTCCCCTTTGGAGAGCCCCTTCCTCCCCGGGACTCGCCCTCGGGGCGCTGCGACTCAGCTACTCACCACCACAGCCCGATGATGTTGGCCGGGCAGAGCAGGATGAAGAAAAGCCCCAGCTGGGTCCGGGACGGGGGCAGCATCCTGGGTGGGGGCAGGCAGCAACGCGGAGCTGGAAGGCGGCCGGCAGTTCCAGCGCCGGTCCCTTCTCCAGCGCGGCGCACCGTGCGCCCTCGGAGGCGCAGCGAGACCCGGAGCGAGAGCGCACAGGGCGAGCGGGCTCCGGCGAGCGGCTGCTCCTCAGCCCCGTCCCGGGCGGAGGAGGAGAGCCAGGCTGGGAGGGAGGGACAGACGGACGAGGCTGCTTCCCCCTGACAGGCAAAGCGGAGCGCGGGGAGGGGACGGCGAAAGACAGAGAGAGGGAGAGGGCGGAGGGGGAGGGGGCTGAGTGAGTGCCAAGCGGCGCATTCCGAGCGCACCGATTGCCATCTCCCTCCGGCAGCCCGGACAGAGGGACCGGGCCGGGGAGGCAGGGGGAGGCGGAAGGGAAGCGCTCCAAAGGAGCCGACCCTGAGAAAAGGCAGGGTTCGCTTACCCACCAGTCCTGCTAAGGCCATTTACTTAGCCTGGCACAAACTGCTCGCCGCAGTGCCCTCACCGAGATCCCAGATTCCGGTCAGGGTTTTAAAGCTGCCTCCTGGGGTTCTGCTAGCAAAGCGGCTGAATGTACCCCGTCGGGGCTCCTTCTGGGGTTGCTTTCGTCTGAATGCTAAAAATAAAACCCTAGGCCATTGTAGTGCCAGTGGCGGGGGGGGGGGGCAAGCGCCCAGCTGCTCTCTCTAGTTAGGCCCCCAAAGGCTTCCTTTCCTCTCATTTTGGAAGCAAGGGCTCGGTTTTTATTCTTCTTTGTCATATGTATTCTATCAACAACAACAACAACAACAACAACAACACTGTTTCACTTTATATTCCACTCATTCAGCTTAAGCTCTGGATTCAACCCAGACATTTCACTCAAGTACTAGCATGAGCCTCTGAGCATGTGCAGAATGCCCATCACATACTCATCAACACACACCCTTCAATAAATACATACACATGAGAGAGACAAAGAACTGTTCGGGGGCTAAAACGAGCTTTGGAGATAGTCTTGACATCTCCACCCTGTGAAAGCAGTATTTTCTTCTATGTAATATCAGGATTGTTTAACAACAGAGTTTGCTCCGCACAGAACCTAAAAGAAGTGGCACAATCCCTACTCACAGGTTTTGCAACCCACAAAAGCCTGCAATCAGTTTGACATATTCAGCATGCTGGGATCCAAGTTTGACACAACCTTGCCCAGTCAGGCCTATTCTACCTTTCTTCCCCAGGCTGCCAAAGCTGCACTTCACCATCTCTGTATAGCATCTGTCATGGTCAGCCAGGCTGGCCTCTGTATCTTTAAACGCATGGAGATGTTGCTCTCAGCCCGGCAGTCTAACATTTCTAACAGGCTAGACCATATCTAGACCTGATACCAAAAAGAAATGCCCAGACTATGCAGGTGTCACAGAGCGAATTGGCAGTAAATCACACCGTTCAAAGTTGGAGTTAACTCTTTATTAGCAAAAACACGATCTTCACAGACTTGGCTGAGTGTCAGGCCTAATGAGCACAGCAGCTCATACCCGGTAGGTCTTGCCCCATGAATCAGTTGCTGAGACTGAAAGTCCCCTCCTCTCTAGGGCTTTTCCCAAGCAATTGGAAACGGCACCTGCATGCAGCTGGTCACTGCTCCAACTGTTTCAGCCTTCTTCTGGTTTTGGGAGACAGGGTGTGTGTGAGAGAGAGGGGAGTTGGTTGCAGCAGGAGGGAGCGACACCCATGACTCTTCACCAGCCTGACTCATCTCTGCCCCTTGGTCTCCCTCCTCCCACTTCAGCTTCTGCCTCTAATTCTGGACTTCCCTCTGCCACAGACTCTCCCAGCTCACTAAGCCCTGTTACCCCTTCAGCTTCCGACACCTCTTCTTCCCAGTCTTCTCACTCTAACCACTCATCGTCATCCCACCACCAATCCCCAGGCTCTGAGCCTTTTTCCCTAGGTGGTTCTCCAGCTGGTTCCTTCCATCATTCCTCTGCATCCACCCAGTCCATGACCACAGGTGTGCATGGACATCAGAAGTTGCCCACGTGTGTCAATGTGCCTGTCATGGCCTCTTATTGCACCTGTGAAAGGTCTCAGTAAATATCCATGCGTGAGAGACTTATGCTCTCTCTGCTCAGTCTCTGTTTAAACTAGCTTGGCCTCTGCTACAAACACCACATGGCAGCCAATTTGTGTTATGCCACAACCCCGAGGCAGCCATGTTGTGACTGGTCCCCATGCACTTTTTCAAAATTCCAGATGTATCCACTGGCCCAAAAAACTTGGTGCCCCTGCTGTAGATCCTCCCAGAATCTCTTGTGCTTTGTGTTATAAGGAAGTGCAGGTGAGCTAGTGTACCACAGCAGTCAAGAGCACCAGCTATGAGCCAAATTACCTCCCGCCCCCATAGCTCTTCTAGGCCTCTTGCTCACTTGGTAGGCATGGGCCAGCTTCACCCTTTGATCTGTACTATGTGGGTGATAATACCTGCCCAGCCTGTCCACTACTCTAAAAATTGTTGAACCGTGTTGCATGAAGTGTTTTACTTATTCCTGTTGTTAAAAAACTTATATGCTACCCAATTTTCAAAAGAAACTCAAGACAACTAGCAAAACCAACATCACAATCATGTTACAATATCTAACAATCCCCATGCCAACCCCTATCATAAGATGAAAATGTTCACATAAAAAACCAAATCCACAAAAACAAATTCCAATGTGCTTTGAACACTTAGAACAATAATAAAAATACTTTTTCTTTCCCAAGAACAGTGTTAGGATTTGGAGTACTCTGTTTCTGAAAGCATTTTTATTATTCAAAACATATCAAAAGACCTTCTGCAGCTCACAAGAGTACAGTATCTTGAGGAGGCAGTGCTGCCTACAACAGAAGTTCTTTACAAACAAAAAGCATAAAGAGAAGTAGATAAATTCCTGTTGCTGGGTGCATGATACTAAATAGGAAATTTACTCCTGCATGTAACTTCCCCCAAAGAATCATGGGAATTGTAGTTTGTACAGTGTGCTGGGAGTTGTAGTTCTGTGAGGGGGTAAACTATAGAGTTTCCAGGATTCTGTGGGGGAAGTTGTGAGCTTTAAATGTATGCAGCCACACAACTGTGAAGAGTAGACTGACATCCTCTGCATGCTTATCTCAGAGTGTGAACACTGAGGGACTTACTTCTGAGTAAATGCATAGGATTGCATTGTGAGGCTGTGGTCCTATACTTTTACATGTGAACAAATCTTACTGAACAGTGGCACTTACCTCTCTGAGTAAACATGCAGAACTCAGACTGCAGGACTTTGCAGCAAGATCTCAAGATGATTGGAGATCACTGTTCACAAGCACTGCCTGCAACACAGATCATCACTGTGCCCATTTTACAGAGGGATATAAAGGGAGCCTCCAGACATTCATCTTCCTTGATGGAGGAGCTGGCAAACTGAACTCCTGTCTCTCAGGCTCAAGCCCCAGTTTGCAATGTACGGGTATTTGTCAATCAACTCATCTACATTTGTTTCCTTTGAAGTTTTCCCGCCTTGGCATAAAAAGCAAGGGAGAGGGAAACTATGCATGAGTCATATGAAATGAAACCCTTCTTGGTGACAAAATTTTATGATTGAAGGATGATTGCTTTGCTTTTGTTTTCCCTTTTCTTTTTAAAGAGCTCCAGCTCTTTCTATAAATAAACACTTTCAGAATTTCTTCCACGCTGGATATTATTTCCTCAGCAGCATTCCTCCTCCAGGTCCCCAAACCTGGCTGCATTAAAACAAAAACCAGATCAAATTGGGAGGAGGCAAGAAGACACACTTTGGCTATCATTCTTTCCCTTCTTCCTTCTTCCCCTTTCCTTTTCGCGCCTCTTTCTTAAGCCACAGAAGCCCTCATGGGCATCGGTGCCCCATTGCTACAAACGGGGGGAGGACGGGGGACCCCTCAAAACGAACCCCCGATGATAAACGATCCTGTGGACGGGGCGGAGCGAGCCTGGACTCCTTGGTGTTAGTACAACGGGGGCAGGAAGGCTGGATTTGTCTATGAGGGCAGGCCTCAGAAAGGGCAAGGAAGGAGAGCAGGCGCTTCGAGCCGCCTAGGCCCAACCCCGACAAGAACTCTTCCCCGCGCCCTCCTCCCGCGCTGCTGCCTGCGCCACGCCCCCCTCCCGTTTTAGCCAAGGGGCCAGCGGGGCAGGTGAAGCCCCTTTATCTGATTTCCTAACCGCCCAAAAATCCCTTTGATGCCCCTTGTCCCGGGGAGTTCAAAGCGGGAAGAAAGCGAAACTCTGTTTGACGCAGCAGCAGGTGCGTCCGACGGCAAATCTCCATTCATCATCGCGGCTGCGTTGGGGTGGGAGGACCGCGGGGCGGGGGCGAAGGCAGACAGGCCGGCTGGCGGGCCCGTGCAAGAGCCCTTTGCCTTGCAGCCCGGGACACATACACACACACGCACACAGAGCGAGAGCGCTACTGACACCCACCCCTCGGTGCGGAGTGTCCGGATCCCACCAGCATCGCCTCGAGAGCCACCACCCGCGGTCAGAAATGCCATTCATTATCATTCTTTTTATTGTTGGGTTGGAAGGATTCGAGCGCTATTATTGCATGATGATGTGGTCGGAGGCATAGCTGGATAGTTCAATCAGTGGCATAGGAGCCAACTCCTAGGAGTCGAGGAGTCTTCGCCCTCCCCCAATAAAATATTTGAGGGGGCTGCCCCACCACAAGTTGATGGGCATTGCCATTCAAATAGTGTGCGTATATGATCCATTGTGCGGGGCGGGGCTTACTCCCCCCCCCATGCTTTATTTAAATTGGCAACTCGATCAATCTCTTAATCTCAGGTCCATGGGTTGAGCTCCACGTTGGGCAAAAGATTCTTGCATTGTAGGGGGTTGGACTAGATGTCCCTTGGGGTCCCTTCCAACTCTACAATTCTAGGATTCTCGTCCTCCTCAGCCCCCCTCAACACACACGTGTTCAATTTTTTGCACATAAGAGAGAACTCTCTGAGAGCTGGTGACTTGCCCAAGGCCATCCAAGAAGAGCTGGATGTGAGCCGGGGACTCAACAAGGCTTAGCCCAGGAAAACAAACTCTCTTGGAATACCAGAACTTTCAACTCCAGATCGACTTGTCACCTCCCCGGCTACGGGGCGGGGCTTGTAGGGCGGAAGGCGTGGCCTAGGCAGTGCAGCGCGGCTCAGACATTTTAACAGGCTATGGACCCCGGCCAGATTGGTGTTTTATTGCGAGCGGTACCAATGTGCCATAGTCGGTGGATTTATTCCTGTTCCACGATGCTTCCCCAGTGCTGCCTCATTAATGCTGTCTGGAGAAGCTGTGTAGTGCAAGAGAAGCAGAACAATCCCCGGCCCCGACATTTGTGGTATAAAAAGCTGGGAAATTTCAGAAGGAGGTTAGTGGATACACACTGATGGGAAATGGTGGTGTGGCCACTCCAAACCTTTTGAAGGTGCAAACATTATTGAAAGTGGGATCACATATGACTTTCCTGGTAGCACCATGAGCTCAAACAATCATACATTGCAATGAATAAGATGGGGGGGGGGCCTTCTAATTACATTGGGAGGGGCAGCTCCACCATTAGACAAACAGAGGTGGTTGCCTCAGCCAGGCTAGCCAGCTTTTTTTGAGTGTCATGAAAGAACCACAGATTTGTTTGTCATTTTATGTATTGTTATTACTGAATTTTTAATTCCTCAGAAAAATGCTTCTGGGATTTTCTAAGGTACCAAAACAACTTGGCTGACCTGGGGTACTTTATGCACCTTGACATGGATAGGGGTGTTTGCTACAGCACCTGAGGCAGTAAAAGGTCTTGGGTTGTCTCTGTTTCGGACACCAAGAAATAAGACGGACACAAAAGTGCAAAAAGGTAGACTGCCTCCCAAAATACATTTTCTTCTGCATGTGCTAGCATGAGGAACCTGTGATCATCCAGGTACTGCTGGACTTCATTCCCATCATCCCTAACAATTGGCCTGAGGGTGATGGGAGCTGAATCCAAAACAGTACAAGCCAGACTCAATTTGAGACAGAAACCTGGGTTTCTCAACCCGATTGTTTGTAACATAAGTCACAATAAATTCATGAGTGTCAACAGAATATCGGAAGACTATCATTCTCTCTACAAAGACACACACTCCTGAGATTAGGAAGCAGGGGTTCCAGGCAGGCTCCAGCACAGCACTTCTTGCTAGGAACAAACCACTGCCCTGCAGGTATTTCAACTCTGCCATCAGAATAAAGTTTTTTTTTTATTTCTGAAACAGCCTTGGGGGAAAATCCTGGCTTAGTGCAGGAAATGGATGACAGCAAAATCCCCTTGATATTGGTTGGAATCAGGAATGGTTGCCTGTAAAGAAGCTATGAATAATCTTTGGTCCTGATTTTATTGAACTGCTACTTCTATCATCTCTGACCACTGGCAATGCTAGCTGGGGCTGATAGGAGATTGAATCCAACATCTGGACTCGAGAGCCACAGGTTCCCCACCTCTGCTTTAAAGGGACAAAAAAAGAGGCTAACTGCACCACACTGTGTCCATCAAGTCCAGCATCCTCTTTCCCACAATGGCATTTCAGGGAAGGCAGCATATTCTCCATTGCTTGTTCCTCACAACTGGTATTCAGTTATACACTGTCTCTGAACGTGGAGTTTCTATTAACTTATCATGAGTAATGGCCACTGATAGAGGGATTCTCCATGGATTTATCTAATCTGCTTTTAAAGCTGTGGGTTAAACCACAGAGCCTAGGGCTTGCCGATCAGAAGGTCGGTGGTTTGAATCCTCACGACGGGGTGAGCTCCAGTTGCTCGGTCCCTGCTCCTGCCAACCTAGCAGTTTGAAAGCACATCAAAGTGCAAGTAGATAAATAGGTACCATTCTGGCGGGAAGGTAAACGGTTTTTCCGTGCGCTGCTCTGGTTCACCAGAAGCGGCTTAGTCATGCTGGCCACATGACCCGGAAGCTGTATGCTGGCTCCCTCGGCCAATAAAGCGAGATGAGCGCTGCAACCCCAGAGTCGTCCGCGACTGGACCTAATGGCCAGGGGTCCCTTTACCTTCATCTTTAAGCTCAAACCCAGCATGTTTTATGGGGGCAAATTCTGTATGGGTTTTTTGGTCTACCACGTGGGTAGGCAAACTAAGGCCTGGGGGCCGGATGTGGCCCAATCGCCAATGGCGATCCAGGCATTCATGTGATGGTATAATTATGGTGATGTACTCCAACTTTAACTCCCCCCCCAAGCTCTACATCAGATGTCAATCAAACATATCCCTCCCTGCTGCCATAGAACCTTCTGTACCTGTGCACGCTCCCTTCTTTGTGATGGGGATGGCATTATGACATCAGAGACAAATGTTCCAGTATGTGAAATGTTTTTGGTGCACGTGCTTGCCTAAGTCACAACATAGGATTAAAGCTGCACTAAAGTCCAATCACCTTTCTTTCTCCTGTCCTTTCTCCCTAAAGGTATGAAGCATCGTTTTGATTCTACATGATCCCTCACATATGTGCATTTACTAAAAGTGTGAAGAGTATCTAAATAAGAGGCCTTCTAAATCCATCTTTGCTAACAGGTGTTCATAATATGTAGACAATTCCTTTTTGAGAGAAGCGAACTCTCCCTTGTCCTGACCAAAGCAACTTTGAAATATTTACATGTCTCCTCTCTCACACACTTTTATGAACTGAGCATATCCACTCCCTCCAGTATAGCTTACTGCAATTTTAACCCTTTAGACTGCTCTCCAGTTGCTATTTCCAGACAACCTTGACCCCTGACTTCTTTTAGAAATTAAGCAGGGATGATGAGCAACAACAAGAACTGTACTCTACTCCCATGTTTTACATCCGATTACAACTCCTGGTGAGTCATTTGAATCCCGGTTGCTTTTCTTTTTATAAATATAATTTTAATTAAATTTTCTGTTTTACAATTTGAAGTACTCATTGTTGCATCCTTGAGATATCAACGACTTCCCTTCTTCTCTTTCCATTGTTCATTTTGGATATCATAAATCCCTGCATATTTTACAAAAACTATACCATTCAGTATTCCATTATTACATCCATCAAAACTTATTTACACTGTTGAATTTATCTTAATGCTGCCAGCGTTTTCAGCTGTACAGTTATTTCCCATATATTCAATAAACGTTTTCCAATCTTCTCTAAATGTATGTTCTCTTATTCTATATGTTAAGTTTGCAAGCTGCGCCTATTCTGTCAATTTGAGCTGCCTAATCCCGGTTGCTTTTCAGTGCAATCCACTGGATCAATGTGGGCAACTTTTTTTAAAAAAAGTCGATCCCGTTGTTCCTCATGCCTAGACTGGGGATAACCCCCTCGCCCCAATTTCTTTCTTAAATAATAGACAGCCGGGGAAGGCCTCCCTGCCTGGAACCTTCGCCTGGCTCCGCTTGCTGGAGCA
Organism: Podarcis vaucheri; assembly: GCF_965113315.1. NCBI lineage: Eukaryota > Metazoa > Chordata > Lepidosauria > Squamata > Lacertidae > Podarcis > Podarcis vaucheri. The sequence continues at coordinate 88,061,736 of NC_138759.1, read as the reverse complement.
CAGCGACCCCTAGCAGCCAGCCTGCCAGCTTGCAAGATCAGCTTGAGGGGCGGCGGCGGCGGCGTAGTCCGGAGGGCTGTGCCACCTGCCGCCCCTCCGGCGCGCTCCCTCGTTGCAGCGCCGCCTCTCTCCCCGCGAGGCGCCGGTCTTCGCGGCTGCGCCTCGGCCCCCGCCTGGAGGCCGAGAAGCTCTTGGCTTCTTCGCCGAGGCTCCGCTGTTGACAGAGGACCGCCCTCCTCCCCGGCCGCTCCGCCGACCCAGGGAGGGGCGGGAAGGGCCGGCCACGCTGCGGGGAACGCTCGCCTGTCTCCAAGTCAAACAGCCGCCCGCTCCGCGGCCGCATACTTTCCCATCGCCCAGGCCGGCGCTGATGGAAGGCCGGTGGGCCCGGCGTCCCGCCGTGAGGTCATCGAGGCATGTTTGTGACATCCCCGGCCGTCTCCATAGCAGCACGCTGTGATGTCATCAGCACGGGGTCGCGACCTCGCGGCGGGCGGAGGGGATGATCTGATTGGAATAACAAAAGGCCCGGCAGAGAAGGTGGCGGCTCCGCGCGGAGGCCGCTGGTGGGCCCGCCGGGGTCGGCGGGGTTTGCCAGGAGTCGCCCACTCCAGCCGCACACGTCCAGCAGGGCGAGGGATTGGCTGGTTCGAGGCCTGGACTCCCATCGCCCTGCCTAACTCCCGAGTTTTTAGGGCATGTGTGTGCAGCGCTGGCTCGCCATTCTACCCTTTCCCTGCAACCGAATAGCTAGGGATTAATTAAAAGTCAATTGGCAGTAAGAGGCTGTGTTCACACTTCAGCCCAGGTCTCTCTTTTAACTCCATCAATACTAGACTCGCCATATTGGCAGAATCGGTGAATCCCTCAAGTGTTGTAATTCCTATTTGCACCCTGTCCACAGTGGTCAGCGTTGGCTGAATGTTATTGGATGGGGAAAGGCAGTAAGACAAAAAACGAAGAGTCTGTAGCCCTCCAGATGTGTAGGACTGCAGCTCCCATCAGTCCCAAGCAGCATTTTCAGCGGGCAGGAATGCAGGGAGTTCTAGTCCAGCACCATCTGTGAACCCACAGGTTCCTTGTCCCTGCTGTAAGAGAGTTTCTTCAGTTTTTCCTCTTCCAAGAGGTCTTTTTGACCCTCCAGTTGTTGTTGGATTACAAATCCCATGATACATAAACATTGGTCATGCTAGCTTGAGCTGATGGGAACTGGAGTTCAGGAACATCTACAGAGCCATGGGTTCTCCATCTTTGCTTTTTCTACTGGGAAAGCAAGGTCGCAAAACAGTAGCACACACATATACTGCCTCCTCCAAAGCCCTTCTGCAGGGTGATGCCAGTAGAGCCCTGGAAGGTTTTCAGATGAGGCAATTTTTTGCACAGATCCTCTGCTGCTGTGGGCCTATTTTATATAGGGGGAACTTCCAGATGTTGCTGGGCTCAAAGTTCCATTGGCCCCAGCGAGCAGAGATGATGGGAGCTGTAGCTCAGCACAGATTTCCCATCACCAAATCAGAATACATCAAGAAAGGCGAGAAGCCTTGTATATGTGCTGAGTATGGTCACAACCATAATTCTCTGCCTTGATTTTGAAAGGCACAAGACGACCAACATCTTTGCACTCTGCTTGGAAGATAAGATGGAATGAAGGACAGGGTTATTCAACCTTTGGATCTCCAGATGTTGTTGGACTGCAGCTCCCATCATCCCCAACCAGCTTACTCAGTGATCAGGGATCTGGAGATGATCAGATGGAGACCCAGGGTTGAAGAAGGCTGGCGTAGGCTATACTGCACTAGATGGGACAATGGGTCAGACTTAGTATAAGGCAGCTTTGTATGTTCCTAACTACAGCACTGAGGTTGAAGGAGCAATTACACTTCCATTCCATACCCAATTGCCACCCACCTTGAGTGACAGGAGCTGGTAAGTCACTGCAAGCTGTCAGTTGATCTCATGAAAGGAGGGCAAAATAACTGCTTCAGATAGCAGAATTTTGCCATCATAAAAGGGCAACAAATAAGCAATTCACTTATTTTGTTTCTTAATTACAACTGGGAGCACCATTTGGACCCCCCCCCCTTGTGCATCAAAATATATTGGGTTGGCCCTGATGCTCAGAATAGATTCACGCTCAAGTCTTAGCATGAATGAAAGTGTAGCCTACACAGTGTTATAACTGGCACAAATTCCTCCATTTATCTTTTTCTCCCTAATAATGGACTTGTACTCTCATCATTACTTAAAGCACCATTCCTGTGGCGAAGGAGCAATTTCTTCTTGCGTCTTTGTGCCCCATGGGACTAAGATCAGAATGAGCCAGCAGGCATTAATAATACCAATAATACTAAGAGTACAGTGCATTTTGGAGTGTTCAAAGCACTCCGCGTACATAATCTTATTATAATCCTTAAAGGAAACCTGTAAAATTGGGCAGCATTATTATCCCCATTTTGCAGATTAAGCAAGGCTGAGGCTTAAGAGAGAGCCGTTTGCCTGTGGCTACTAAATGAGTTCCCGGCAGAGACAAGATTTTATTCAAGGGGCCTCCTGATTCATGACTCTTAGCCGCTATGATAGTGTCACAGTTTTAGCAGCTGGTAAAAGCTGAATGACACACAGATACTGTGACATGTTGTAAAGGGCTGTCGCGTAATATCTAGATGAGTAAAATGGGGCATTTCTGTGATGGTGGAATATTTGCGATGGTGGAATATTTGCACTGCAAGGCCAGATAATACCATATTTTCTCAAATCTAATGCTCACCTTTTTTGGCCAAATTACGAAAATTAAGGTGCACATTAGACTCAATGGCACATTTACATTCGCCAAGAAATACTTTCTTTGGTTTCAAGGTTCTGAAAATGTGAAGTGTGCGTTAGATTTGATGGCACATTAGACTTGAGTAAATACGGTATATCCTGCTGGATCATCATTCACATTGCCCCGCATAGATCTGTCACTGCTGAGATTCTGCAGTTCAACATATGTTATTTTCCTATGATTATTGTTATTTATTTTTAAAAAATACTTATATACTGCTATTCATTAAAAACTGTCAAAAACAGTTATCAGATGTTACTTGATTACTGCCAGGAAGGGGAATCTTAGTAACAGGGGCCAAATGTGCCTCCCCCAGGCATCCATGTCTGGCCCTTGGGACCCCCCCTAGGCCACACCCCTTTCTCCAAGCCACACCCATTACCAGCACTGCTTTGCACCCTTCTTGAGTGTTGTTACCTGGCTGGAATGTGGCCTTGAACGCTCATGATGCATCTGGCTTGTCTAGATGGGGGAGAGGGAGGGAGGGAGCGTGAGTGTGAGTGTGCATAGAAACTAGTACTCTACTATGTAAAGATAACTTTCGCATTTGTTGCTCTGTCCACTAACGTGGCTCCTGGAAGACCACCCAGAAGGGTATGTGGCCCTTGGGCTGAGAGAAGGTCCCTTTTTGCAAGATTACAGAGAAACTAAGCCCAAGCTGGCATGGGGGAAGGAGTTGCTCCCCTTGTTCTCAGTTCCTAACCTGTTTTAAAGGGCAGGGTCATTGGTCATCGATGGGCCACTCTGAACCTGCTTAAAATAGCCACCTGTCCTGTGGGTCCATAGCATTTCCACACTGGAGGCACCCATTCAAACCAGCTCCCTGCTCTGCTTCAAGGGGCAGTCTGAACCAGACTCAGGCGGAGGCACAGTTCTCAAGCCCAGGGTGAAATGGCGCAACCTTTCCGGACTGTCAGGCTCCCCACAATCTCCCTTTTCAGGGGTTGCTGGTCTGCTGACTGCAGCGCTGTGGGCTGCGCAGTCTCTGGACGCAGCCACCTCCGGGCCTCTGCAGCTGGGAGCTTATCGAAGCAGGAGGCCCTTTCATGTCCTGCCGGCCCAGACAGGCAGATGAGCTGCCAGCAGGGGAGGGGGGCTGGCTGGCTGGCTGCTGAGCCAAAGCCTGTCCACAGATGACTGTAGGCTCCTGGTGGCGTGTACTTGAGGGGCTCTTGCATCAGACAAGAGGCCTGTAGCATAGGCTAGGGTTGCCACATTTCAAAAAGGAAAAGCCAAGGCATTCCGAAAGTTGTTGAGCTTTTCTTAGAGCTCCTTTTTTACCTGATTTTTTGATTGACTTGTCTAAGATCCAGGACAGAGTGCCAGACTTATGGCAACCCTAGCATACACACCTTCCTTGCAACAACCCCAGCTCCTTGTGCTTGATAGGGGGCTTGTGGGTTAGAGGAATCTTGCATAAGGTTCTCAACCAACTGAAAATTTACCATGCTTAATCAGGGTTCTAACCAGTTCACTGATAGGATTTAAATTCCTTTACGGATTACAAAATGGTTACTACCCACTGTTGGAGGCAGTATGCCTCTGAATGCCATTTGCTGGGAGCCACAGAAGTGCTCAGGGGCTTCATCTGCCCCTCAGCCGAATCTCAAACGCTGCCTGCATGGATCAAGTCAGACCTGGCAAAAGTGATCTTTTCCTTCTCCACCCAAATGGTGGGTAGGGGGGGGGAGAAAAAAGAGGTGCCAAAGTGAAGGAAAGAAAGTGGCAGGCAGAGAGCGAAGGAGAGGCTGTGTACACACCAGACATTTAAAGCACATGGCCTCCCCCCAAGAATTCTGGGAGCTGTTGCTTACCCCTCACAGAGCTATACTTCCTACCACCTTTCTGAGACTACAGTTCTCAGGATTCTTTGGGAAGACTAATGTGTTTTCAGTGTATAGTGTGCATGCAGCCAGAGAAAAGGAGATGGTAGAGAGAGGGGGGTAGAAAAGGTTACCGTACTTATCCTTACAGTAAGGAGAGAGCAACCAATCACAGCTTAGGTCCTACCAAAGCATAGGGCACAGACCCAACTAGGATTGTTGAAAGGGTGGCATGAGGTTTCTGATTCCTTAAATCTGGGCAGCCCACTTGCCAGCCTCAGGCAAGATGGAATGTGGCAACTGTTGTGTGTGAGAGTGTGTGTGCAGGAGTTGATTAAGCGAATGAAGCAGGAAAAGAGAGGCAGAGTGTAGGAACCAGCAGAGATGGGGAAAAATATAAGTTAAGGCAATGGAAGAAGCAACCAAGTATACTCAGTGAAAGCAGGGCACCAGTGGTGGTGGTTACAGAAAATCTAATAAGTTCCAAAGGAAGCATGGTCTCACAATGTTTGAGAAAACTCTGGCATAGGGAAAGATCTATAGCTGAGTAGTGCATTACTCAGATAACAGGTTAATTTCTTAAATAATCAGAAAGGCCCACACTGCTAGATTAACCGTGGATGAGCATTTCTGTAGGCATATCATGAAAATGATGGTGTGCACAACAGGCTTGGGGAATAGTCTCACAAAACTACACACAAATCGCACCAGTCTTTGAGCTGGACATGTTTTCCCCAAGTTTTGCTTGCATACATTTCCAGACATAGGTTAGGTTCATGAGAATACATTTCTGCATTTCACACGGGAATGTTTTGAGGTTCCGAGGATCTCCAGGTCTTCTCCTACGGTCTTCCTTCCTCAAACAACTTGAAACATTGGCAAAATCTACAGAGTCAAGTGGCAGCAGTGTGGTCCAGTGGGCAGAGCACAGCAACAGGTCAGGAGATGCAGCTGAGTCCCTGTTGCTCTCTCTCTCTCTCTCTCCACCCTTCAGGATAGGTCAGCAGAGGGTAGCTCCAGCCACCTTCTCCCTCAGCCTCAATGGGATGCTTTGTGGGAGCCCTGCAATTCCTTCAGGCATCAGCAAGGCTTTGCAAACCAACCACCCCAGCTTCCTTGTCCCTGACTGTGTTTTACAGTTATGAGCCTCGCCTGCGTAGGAGGCATCTAGCAAGGGAAGGCGGCCAACTCCGACTGGAGACAGAGATAAAAATCAGGTTTGCTTAGGGCTGAAGCAAGCAGCCATATGCAACAGGGGCAGGGACGCTGCTGCCTCCTTGGCTCTGCAAATTCACTCCCCACCCCCACCCAAGAGGGTTTTTTAAAGAATGAGCTAGAAAGTCTGTAGGATGCACGGTGTGTGTGCTTTCTTACAGCTGGGGAGGCCCCCCTTTGCAACTCTCCACCGGATAGGACAGATCTCGACTGGGATTTGGCTGCAGAGCACGGGGTCAAGGGCCAGGTCCACTTGGTCTGTGATTATTAGGCGCACTGTCCCGAGGCTTCTTGGAAAACGCTTCTCTTTGATACTGTCTTGTAGGCACTTCAAGCCCTAATCAGCCCAGCCCACTTGAAAGGGAGACACGCAACTCTTTGGGGACTGGGCCTTGTCACTGCCAGGATCTTCCTGATGAGAAGGACTGGGCTGCACTCTCACGGATATTGACCTCGGCCTGTATGTCTTGCAAACTGGGGGTGTGCTCTGCAAGGTTTTAACCCTTTCCTTCTTTTGAACCTCAGCATCAACGAGGAATGAGACAAAAACAAGCAGCAGCAACCCACACAGCAGCAACCACCAAACCATAGCTGATGATGGAATTCAAAGCACCGGTTTGTCATCATGCCCACCCAAGCAACATGGAGACAGAGGGAAGCTTGAGGACAGTCATCTGACATATTTATGGCAGGAAATCACCAGTATGTGCTGCTGAACAGCCACAAGTGCAATGAATAGCCGCTGCAGGCTCCCATAGTCATGGGGTGTTAGTTCATTTGCTCTCTCTCTCTGAAAGGCAGTACTCTGTTTCACAAAGAGAACCTGAAAGGAAACCAGGAGTTGACAATTAAGCAGTGAGAGGTGTTTGTGTTTCTGTGTGTGTGTGTGTGTGTGTGTGTGTGTGTGTGTGTTGTGTGCAACAGTATAAAATGTGTGGTTCTCCACCTCCCTCTGGTGGCTGTTCATAACATAAGAACCCTGCTGGATCACTTCCCACTTGTGGTTCTCAGAGGCAGCTGGTATTCAGAGGCATACTGTTTCCAGTACTACAGATGCTGGCCTCTGATACTTAAGAAAGAGAAATTGTTGCTAGCCCTACTCTGGGGCCCTTCAGCTGGTGGATTAGGGATCCACCGCTGGACAGCTTCTTGAATGCAGCAGCACTACCACCCCACATATATGTAAAATTTAAAAAGGAAAAGTTGATCCTGAAATGCATGTTTGGGATGAAGGTGGGTCTCTGGAAACCAGGGTTCTCTTATTTATTTATTTATAAAAAATATTTATATATCACTATATTTATAAAAAATATTTATATATCACTGTCCGACCTTGGAACGGACAGCTCACGGAAGAACCCCGACCAAACCCAAGAGGAGGCGTGTAGTGGTGATAGGGGATTCCCTACTGAGGGGAACAGAAGCAGTGATCTGTGGGCCTGACAAGATGTCTCGGGAAGTGTGCTGTCTCCCCGGGGCTAAGATCCAAGATGTAACTGAACGACTGCAAGGAATCATAAAACCCACTGACGAATACCCCTTCCTCTTGGTTCATGTGGGAACCAATGACACTGCAAGCAATAGCCTCCAGAAGATCAAAAGAGACTACGAGGCTCTCGGCAGGAAATTGAAGCAACTAAATGCACAAATTGTCATCTCGTCTGTCCTCCCAGTTGAACGACGTGGCCCAGGGAGAGAGGGGAAAATAGTGGAAGTGAACAGCTGGCTTCGCAAATGGTGTAAACAGGAACGGTTTGGATTCTTAGATCACGGACTGCAGTTTCTTGAAGATGGACTTCTGGCAAGTGATGGGCTGCACCTCACAACGGTTGGGAGAAATGTTTTTGCCAAAAATCTCAGAAACCTCATCAGGAGGGCTTTAAACTGACTAATGTGGGGGAGGGAGACAGTGCTCCTGAAGGTAGGAGTCTATCAATTAATGAAGATGATCATCCAAATGTCATAGACCAAATGGAGCAAACAGCACGCGGACCTAGTGGAGGGAGGAAAAAATCCTTAAATAAGAGACACGGGGGAATGATTAATGGACTTCAATGTCTGTACACTAATGCGCAAAGCATGGGAAATAAACAAGATGAGCTTGAGCTCTTGGTACAGCAAACTAAATATGACATAATAGGCATCACTGAAACCTGGTGGGATAAGTCCCACGATTGGAATGTAATAATGGAGGGATACAATCTATTTCAGAGAAACAGACCAGACAAGAAAGGAGGAGGAGTGGCGTTATATGTCAGGGGTGTGTATACCTGTGAAGAGATCCAAGATTTAGAACCTCAAAGCCAAAGTGAGAGCATTTGGGTCAAAATTAAGGGAGAGAAGAATAACAGAGACCTCATTGTGGGAGTTTACTATAGATCCCCAAGCCAAACGGAGGACATAGATGATGCCTTCCTGGAACAGATGGCCAAGCATGCAAAAGGAAGGGAGATAGTAGTAATGGGGGACTTCAATTACCCGGATATTTGTTGGACGTCAAACTCAGCCAAGAGCATAAGGTCAAACAGATTCCTCACTGGCCTTGCAGACAACTTCATTGTCCAGAAAGTGGGAGAAGCAACAAGAGGAACAGCCATTTTAGACCTGGTCCTAACCAATGTTGATGACCTGGTTAGTGGGGTAGATGTGGAAGGATCATTAGGCGCGAGTGATCATGCTCTTCTGAAGTTTACTATACAGCGGACAGTAGCAGCCAAGCATACTAGGACTCAATTTCTTGACTTTAAGAAAGCCGACTTCATAAAACTTAGGGAAGTGCTGGGTGAGATCCCATGGACAGCAATACTAAAAGGAAAGGGAGTTCATGATGGCTGGGAGTTTGTTAAGACGGAGATAGTAAAAGCACAACGTCAGGCAATACCAATGAGACGAAAACATGGAAGGTGCCTAAAGAAACCAGGGTGGCTATCTAAAGAACTTTTAACTGAATTAAGATTAAAAAAGGATGTGTACAAAAAATGGAAAAGGGGGGAAACCACCAAAGAGGAATTCAAACAAATAGCCAGCACGTGTAGACACAAAGTCAGAAAAGCTAAAGCACAGAATGAACTCAGGCTTGCTAGAGAGGTTAAAAGCAACAAAAAAGGCTTTTATGGGTATGTTCGTAGCAAAAGGAAGAACAAAGAAACAGTGGGGTCACTCAGAGGAGAAGATGGTGAAATGCAAACAGGGGACACAGAAAGGGCTGAACTCCTCAATGCCTTCTTTGCCTCAGTCTTCTCCGATAAAGAAGACAATGCCCGACCTGAAGAATTTGAAGCAAATGATTCAGCAAAGGAAACACAGCCCAGAATAACTAAGGAGATAGTACAAGAATATTTGGCTAGATTAGATGTATTCAAGTCTCCAGGGCCAGATGAACTGCATCCAAGAGTGTTAAAAGAACTGGCAGATGTGATCTCAGAACCACTGGCAGTCATCTTTGAGAATTCCTGGAGAACAGGCGAAGTCCCGGCAGACTGGAGGAGGGCAAATGTTGTTCCTATTTTCAAAAAGGGGAAAAGAGAGGACCCAAATAATTACCGCCCAGTCAGTCTGACATCAATAGCAGGGAAAATTCTGGAGCAGATCATTAAGCAAACAGTCTGTGAGCACCTAGAAAGGAATGCTGTGATCACCAATAGTCAGCATGGATTTCTGAAAAATAAGTCATGTCAGACTAACCTGATCTCGTTTTTTGACAGAATTACAAGCCTGGTAGATGAAGGGAACGCAGTGGATGTAGCCTACCTTGATTTCAGCAAGGCATTTGACAAGGTGCCCCATGATATTCTTGTAAAGAAGCTGGTAAAATGCGGTCTTGACTATGCTACCACTCAGTGGATTTGTAACTGGCTGACTGACCGAACCCAAAGGGTGCTCATCAATGGTTCCTCTTCATCCTGGAAAAGAGTGACTAGTGGGGTGCCACAGGGTTCTGTCTTGGGCCCGGTCTTATTCAACATCTTTATCAACGACTTGGATGATGGACTCAAGGGCATCCTGATCAAATTTGCAGATGACACCAAACTGGGAGGGGTGGCTAACACCCCAGAGGACAGGATCACACTTCAAAACGACCTTGACAGATTAGAGAACTGGGCAAAAATAAACAAGATGAATTTTAACAGGGAGAAATGTAAAGTATTGCACTTGGGCAAAACAAATGAGAGGCACAAATACAAGATGGGTGACACCTGGCTTGAGAGCAGTACATGTGAAAAGGATCTAGGAGTCTTGGTTGACCACAAACTTGACATGAGCCAACAGTGTGACGCGGCAGCTAAAAAAGCCAATGCAATTCTGGGCTGCATCAATAGGAGTATAGCATCTAGATCAAGGGAAGTAATAGTGCCACTGTATTCTGCTCTGGTCAGACCACACCTGGAGTACTGTGTCCAGTTCTGGGCACCACAATTCAAGAAGGACACTGACAAACTGGAACGTGTCCAGAGGAGGGCAACCAAAATGGTCAAAGGCCTGGAAACGATGCCTTATGAGGAACGGCTAAGGGAGCTGGGCATGTTTAGCCTGGAGAAGAGGAGGTTAAGGGGTGATATGATAGCCATGTTCAAATATATAAAAGGATGTCACATAGAGGAGGGAGAAAGGTTGTTTTCTGCTGCTCCGGAGAAGCGGACACGGAGCAATGGATCCAAACTACAAGAAAGAAGATTCCACCTAAACATTAGGAAGAACTTCCTGACAGTAAGAGCTGTTCGACAGTGGAATTTGCTGCCAAGGAGTGTGGTGGAGTCTCCTACTTTGGAGGTCTTTAAGCAGAGGCTTGACAACCATATGTCAGGAGTGCTCTGATGGTGTTTCCTGCTTGGCAGGGGGTTGGACTCGATGGCCCTTGTGGTCTCTTCCAACTCTATGATTCTATGATTCTATGATTCTATGATCTACAGCAATTAATCTGCTGTGATGATGCCACTCCTGCCAATAGAACCATCACCATGTTTGACAACAAGGGGCACCAGCCAATCGCTAAGCAAAGGGCTGTGATGCATAAAATACTGTACATGGAGTGTTATATGGAGGACCAGCATAAAAGACAAAAGCACAAAACAGTAGGTATGGCTGACCTCAGCATGGAGATGTACAAACAGGCAATACTGTGCTTTGCCTGTTGTGCAGTTGTTGGAGGTGTAGCACCTTTGAATGAAGGAAAGAAACTTAAAAAAATTCCTTCCTGTAGCACCTTAAAGACCAACTAAGTTAGTTCTTGGTATGAGCTTTCGTGTGCATGCACACTTCTTCAGAACAAGATCTGAAGAAGTGTGCATGCACACGAAAGCTCATACCAAGAACTAACTTAGTTGGTCTTTAAGGTGCTACAGGAAGGAATTTTTTTATTTTGACTATGGCAGACCAACACGGCTACCTATCTGTAACTGGAAAGAAACTTGGCAGACTTTCCCACTGATTGACAGACTTGCACATCTTTAGCAACCTTTATTAACTGTCTCCCACACATAGAGAGGTCTGCAGTGCCTGGACTTGTTTCAGGCTCAACTTCATCAGTAAATTGAGTAAAGTGAAACAAACAAACAAACAAACAAACATGAAATAAACTTAGAGTAATACAAAGTGTGGTCCCTGCTTCTCTGCTTGGCTCATTTACATCAAGCCTAGGGGAGCACCAGCTAACCAGCTACAAAGGTTGTTTCTGCTAGAGATCATCAGGGTGGGGCCTTGTTCAGAGGTGGTTGCTGGACTCAAGGTATGTTTTTTGTACTGCTGCTTGAATGATGTTCTTCTGCTTCTTTTGTTGTGTCCTATTGTGGATTATTAGGAGATGGTTTAATCTTAGTGTATACACATATGAGCTATGTTGATCAGTCTGTTATTTGTACATCAGTCTTCTTACAACGTGTAACTTATAGTGAACTGCCATGGAATAATATGTTTTATTTCGTAAACTTTTCTGATCATGTGAGCAGAATGCTGCTTTCCATGGGGAAATGGTATACAAATAAGCTATGATGAAATCAGAAGAAGGAAGAAATTGCATGTACACCCCAACTCATTGATTCTATGCTCAGCCTGCATGTTTGCAAATAAAAGAAAGTCTTACAATAGGCCTCCTTCCAAAGAGAACGCAAAACTATCCTGGCTGCACCCCTGCACCTACTTGGAGAAGTGGGGTGAGCGTGTTTAGAGTCCTTTTTGGCAGGGGTAGCTAACCTGCAGCTCACCAGATATTTTTGGACTCCCAGTATGGCCAGTGGTCAGGGATGATGATATAGCTACAGCCCAGCAACAGCTGGAGGGCCACAGGTCTAGGTACCCAGTAGAGACTGTTCCATTAAGTTGAACAGAGCACTTGCAATAAAAGAAAGTGTTGCTTTAGTTTGGTTTAGATCTATGTTCTCGGGTTACATACACACATCATTCAGGCACATTATTTCTGGGCAAGTACCTGGTATATCTCTAGCAAAAGATTCCCCTCCTCTCTAGGAGTTGTGTTGATAAGTGGGGAACAGGTTCACTTACAAGGGTTCCCAACAGTCACATTTGTTAACATATTTAACAGACGCATGATTGGGAGTGGAGGTGGGAGGATGACAATCTGCAGTGAGAGATGTGATGATGGAGATACTCCATCTGTTGTATTTCTGCCTGTTGTGCGTACGTTTAAATTACAGGCGCCCTCCTGGAACAAAGGTGGAAACTTTTATTATTATAGGCTGGGCAAGTTGCTCAAGTTCAAGGGACACCTCAGAACAAAGGTTGGCCCTCTAAGGATGTCCTTGAGCCAAAATATCTGATAAGGGAACTTAATTCCCGTTGCTTATTATTAAGTCTGCAGAGTAGCAGGATAAAAAATAAAGGCCGAACACGGCATATTCTATTTATGTTTGTTTTTAAACCATTGCTCCGCCCCAAGTGTTTAGCTGTGAGCCGCCTTGAGTCCCTGTCAGGAAAAAATACGGGATATAAATAAATTCAATAATAACCTTCACTCCAGTTTTGTGCATGCAAAAGATCATTGGCGGCGTGCAATAAAAAGGACGCCTGGAGGCGGCGGCGCCCACCCCCCTCGCGATAAGCACTGCTCCCAAGCAAGCAACTCGACACCAAATCCTGGGCACCGCTCAGGATGTGAAGTGGTTACTTCGCTTCTGCTTTGTTCCGTAACCATCTGCTGCAAAGCACAATCGCTTATCGTCTCCAGCGCAGAAGGGCTCAATTGGGTACGAAGGTTTTTAAATTTTGAAAAGAGAGTATGCAGTTACCTTTCCCCCAAAAGCTTTTCCTGAAATACGCAAGCAGCTCCCGGCTCCTCCTCCTCCTCTTCTTCTTCGCCTTCTTTAGGTCAGTCCCGCCCAGCTGGCCCCTCCTCCTCTCCCTCCCTCTCCCTCTCCTCTCCCGCCTGACTTTCAGTCCGCAGGAGCCATGGCGAAGTTGGGAGGCTTCTCCGGGAGGCTGCTGCGGCGCTGCCTGGGGTCTCAGCCAGGGTCTCTGTGCCCCGATCTAGCTTGCAGAAGCGCATCCAGCGCCGCGGAGGCAGCTTCGGTCTCCCGGCATGAGGAGCGGCTGAAGCGGCCGGAAGAGTTGCCCGGGCCGGGGATCCTGGGATCCATCTACTGGCTCTTCGTGAGGGGCTATTTGCTCCACACGCACCGCCTGCAGGTGGGAGATGGTCGACGGTGGGGCACCCCGGGCAGTGGGGACGGGCAAGAGGGAGCATATCCCAAGGGATCTCACCTGGTGATCTCACCTGGCGTCGCAAAGGCTCCCAGGTATATTCATGCCAGCTGAGCCAATCCGGAGCCAGGGACGTTGCCAGGTAGAATTTATATGAATCTATTCCTCTGGGAAGTTGAGACTTAAGGCTGACGTCCTGCCAGCACTGTTGCCCAGTTGCCCTATAAGGGAAGCTATCTATGTGTTGTTTTCAAGGAGAAGATTGGCAGGTGGTCCTGTGCTCGTCATAAAACACCTGGTGCTTAGGGGGTCCAGAGATGCGCCCTAACAGTGTCCCTGCCCTGGGCATTTAGGATGGTTAGGGGACTCACAGCCACTTTGGGACAGAAGCCTGGGCCCTCCAAGAACAAGAAAGCTGATATACCACATCTGGAAGTTAGTGAAGTAGTGTACAGCTGAAGAGGAGACTCTGGAAGAGCATTCACTACAGAGTTTTTAATTGCTTTTTAAAGCATTGCTGGCAGCACAACATGTGGCCTGAATGCGCACTCTGATATGTCTACTCAGAAGTGAACTGGTCTTTGACCGTAATAATAAATTATTATTATTATTATTATTACACAGAATCCCCAGTGAGCGAAATTGTCCTTACTCCCAAGTGAGAGGAGCTAGGACTTCAGCCTAAGTGTCTTTCCCTATCTGCCATTAATCTGATGGGCTTCTCTGAGATAAAAAGTTGTGCCTGCGTTATGGTCCTGCCTCCCAGCCTTTTTGAACCTGTATGTCTGATCCTTCACTGCTAACACAAGTAATGCGTCATAACCCCCATTGATGCTTCAGATAACAACAGCTGACTGGAAGACAAGGAAGACTTTTAAGGTTCAGAGGACTGAATGGACTATGAGCCCGTACTAGCAAGTAAAACCAAAGTGATCCTTGGAGGCATGTGCAAAATAGCTGTGTGTGGGGTCATGATCTGCATGTTGCTTCATAAGGTCACAGGCACTGTGATCTATAACTGAGCTGTTGTCTCATTCTGGTGCCTATGCTTTAAAATGAATGGAGAACCTATGGCCCCAGATGTTGTTGAACTACAACTTCCACCATCCCTGGCCATTGGCCACGCTGGCTAGGGCTGATGGGAGCAGGAGTCCCAACAACTTCTGAATCCCTGTTCTGAAAGGATGTTAGAGGAATTAACACCAATAATCCAAGAACTGGAAAGGTGATCAGATAGCTAGGCATGGAAGGAGTTTGATCTACTACATGGCTTCAAATAATAAAGGAGGACCTAAAGGCAGGGCTTCCACTGCAGGGGGAAAAGTGTTGGCTACTCAAGGGCTGTGATTGAACCCATTCTTGGGAATTAATATTGGCCACATTCCAGTGACATTTGGGGTTCAAGGGTTCAGCAAAACAGTAGCTCAGTCCAAAGTATACCAAGACAGAAAGTTTAGAGAAGGGGAAATAGTCTCCCTCACTTTCAGATACCTAGCCTGTGGTCCTCCAGATGTTGATCCCAGTCACAGTCAGGATGACTACTTTAGCTCAGCAGTTTAACAGGCTTGATTCCATACAAACTATAGTAGTAGGGAGGGTGGAGTAAGAGTTTCATAACCCAGCAGCAGCAGATTTATTAGATTTCCTCACCACAAAGTCCTAGGGCAGGTAACAGCCCTGTACAAATACAATAACGAAAGGTGCCAAGAGATCACAAGGGGATAGGGAGCAAATCAGCTGGCAGATATGACAAAACTAGATAGCAAGAGTCAGTTCTCAGTGGCTGTTTTCAAGGTTTATAAAATAATCAAGAAAACTCTAACATGTGGCCATTAGTAAGAGGCCTATAGGCATGTTTACAAGTTTTGCAAACGTTTGGTTTTCCTGAAGGCTCTGTGAACTCAGCTAACACTAGAACTGCTGTGATGCAAGGAACAAAGGTTTTTTTTTTCGTTTTCTTTTTTACAAACTGTTTCTTCTTGGGAAAGTTGCCAGTTCCCTAACATGAGAAATTGGTACAGCGAGAACATAGCTTCTTATGTGTCACTGCTTGTGAATTGTTCTGAGGTGAAAACTAGGGCCAGAGAACTCAAATGGTGGTTATTTCTAACCATTGATGTGTGTTTGGTGTGAGGTCCTGTAACCAAGAGTTGACTACCGAACCAATTCTGTGCATGGACTTTGCTTTGGAAGGAAGTTCCCCTGAGTTCAGTGGGCCTTATTCCTGTATGCATAGGACTGCAGCCTCAATTAAGGAGAGACAGAGAGAGAGAGAGGGAGGGAGGGAGGGAGGGAGGGAGGGAGGGAGGGAGGGACAAAGAGAGAGGAAAAATTATTATGTTCTCCTTAGAGTTTATCTATCTATGTAAAAACCAGTCTCCAGGACTCATCACCCCCTCACATCCCCAAGAAACAGAACATAAGACTGTGGAAAAAGTACCAGACTCTATCCTTAGAGGTTCCTATTAGGTTCTCTGCTTTGAGGTAAACATCTTGCAATGGGAAAGCCTGTATTTAGTATATCATGCCTGCCCTACAAGTAGCTCAGAGCAGCAAACATACCGTATTTTTTGCACCATAACACTCACTTTTTTCCTCCTAGGAAGTAAGGGGAAATGTCTGTGCGTGTTATGGAGCGAATGCCTGCGGGTGGCGGGGGGGATCTGCTGCAGTCGTGAGCAGAGGATCCGTGGTTCCCCTTCCTTCCCTCCTCCGTGGTTACAAAGCATGGATCCACATGGATCCTCAGGATTTTTGCATTGGACTACTCCAAACTCACTGTCAGATCACATGTCTGTGGCCACAGCATGAACCACAAAAATCATATATCCACTATTTTGTTTAGAATTTTTTTTCTTGTTTTCCTCCTCTAAAAACTACGTGCGTGTTATGGTCTGGTGCGTGTTATAGAGCGAAAATTACGGTAATTGCTGTTATATCCTGAAAACAATGCTGTAAAGTAGGTTAGACTGAGATTTAAGGTTCAGTACAAACTCCATTTATGCCAGCCTTTTGGGAGATGGGACTGAGTGGAGGCAGCCAGGTAGGGAAATGCTTGTGTCTTTCTGCCAGCACAAACCTCCAAATGGATGAGATGCTAAAGGAGCTTGGGGGGGGGGGAGCTGTGTCAGCTTGGTGTCCGCTGAACATAAAGCTGTGCTCACAGCCAGTGCTGGCTAGTGGAGGAACTGATCTGGACCCTATTTGCCTGGTCCCCCTTCTTTTCTGCTGCTGTTACTGCTGCTGCAGTGAGTGTCTAGCCCATCATTCTTCAGAGCCTGGTTAGGATTGCTCCATTAGTTCACCCAGCCACATTTATGGACGAGTGGAGATTTGAACCTAGGTCTTGCCAGCCGTTTGTCACTCTAGCCACTACAGCATGCTGTCCCTACATCGCATTGATTGTTAGAGAAGGGGCCACCCCAAAAAAATAGTGTAATCAGGAGCAGGTACAGTGGTACCTCGGTTTATGAACTTAATCAGTTCCAGAAATCCGTTCTTAAACCGAAACCATTCTTAAACCGAGGCGCATTTTCCCTAATGAGGCCTCCCACCGCTGGTGCCCTTCCACCGGTCAGATTCCGTTCTTAGACCGAGGTAAAGTTTGCAAACTGGGACACTACTTCTTGTTTTGTGAACCGAATAGTTCGTAAACAGGGCTGTCCTTAAACCGAGGTACCACTGTATTAGTTTTAGCCCACTCTAAAAGGGGCCATCTCTTATCTAGGAAGAATGCCCTATAATAGCCTGAGGAGAACAAGATGAAAGAGTCAATAAAGATTTATTGATTACACTGGTTGAAAGAAACTATTGTGTAAGGAGTTCAACACCATCACCTGGTATTTACTGTAGATATGAGATGGCAGAAGCAAAGCATCAAAGCCAGAGTGGTGGTGCTGTATTTCCTAACCAACCTTTGCCCGGGGCCCAGTTTACAGCTGCTTCCAAAAATAAATAGAACTCCATGCTCCCACAGTGAGCCAGTGTGGTACTGTGGTTTGATTGTCAGACTAGGACCTGGGAGACAAGAGTTCAAATCCCCTCTCAACCATGAAGCTCACCTTAAGCCAGTCACTGCCTCTCAGCCTAACTTACCTCACAAGGGTGTTATGGGGATTAAATGTGGAGAACCATGTAGACTCCCCTGAGCTCCTTGGAGAAAGAGGTGGGATGTAAATGCTGGATCCCACTAGCGCAGATATTTAGTTGAATCCAGCCCCAAATATCTCCTCTTGTCCTGACTAAAAGGTTGGGAGCTGGAGTGAAAATATTGGATATAAAGCAAGCTAGAAAATAGGGTAGTTAGAAGGCTGCAGAGCTGGCAACTTGCAGAAATGCCAAATAAAGAAGGGATTGAAACACTTAGTTTTTTTACATAAACAAATAAATAAATAAATAAATAAATAACTATAAACATAACATTTTCACACATTTAGAAAAAGGTTATTTCAAACCTTGAGACCTCCTTCCTTCCCTCCATGGGGTTCCAATTCTAAATTTCATTCCTGCATCTTTTAGTGTAATCTATCTGTTATATAATCATAGTACAGTGGTGCCTTGCAAGACGAAATTAATCCGTTCCGCGAGTCTCTTCGTTTTGCGAAGCACGGCTATTAGCGGCTTAGCGGCTATTAACGGCTTAGCGGCTTTAAGAAAAAAGAAACAAACTCACAAGAACTCGCAAGACGTTTTGTGTTGCGAAGCAAGCCCATAGGGAAATTCATCTTGTGGAACGACTAAAAAAATGGAAAACTCTTTCGTCTTGCGCGTTTTTCGTCTTGCGAGGCATTCGTCTTGCGAGGTACCACTGTATCCAAAATCCAGGGGCGAGATGGAACTATGGGAAGTGTTATCACAGCTGGGCACTGCAGGAGGAAGGAACTGAAGGAGGAAGGGACCCAGAGCTGAACTGAGGAATGCAAGCTCTAAACTAAGCAAAACAAATAAAAATGGCAGCATGTCCTTGCTGAGAATGAAGTGGTGTGATGCTTCTAGGTGTATATGGCATTTTCCTAACCAGCATGTGGACTTAATTATTGCCCTCAGCAATAAGGGCAGTCATGCAAACATTTATGATTATTCAGAATGGGCTGGTGCCAGGGCTAATCCCACTGACTGTGTGTGTCTCTTCCAGGTCATTTCCAGGAAGAAGTATGGCCCCATTTGGCAATCTTGGTTTGGCCCTTATGTTAACATTAATATTGGCAGTCCTGAAGTCCTCGAGCAGCTGTTGCGTCAGGAAGGGAAGTATCCCATCCGAAGTGACATGGCCCTCTGGAAGGAGCACCGGGACGTACGGCACTTGCCCTATGGCCCCTTCACTGAGTGAGTGTGTGAAGCGTTCCATCCCATATCCTGTAGCTACTGTGTGGGCATATCAAGGGCAGTATTTACAAAAGCAAGGGGAGGCATAGTCTTTGCATAGCATGCATTTTATCTTTCTATGATGGTTTGATATTTCCAAGGCTGTGTATAATGTAGACTTTTAATTTTTTTAAAGAGTGGAAAAAAGCAGCTAAATTCTGCAATTTGATTCAATGAATTTGCATGCTTGGATACTTTGTATAATTTCTTCTGGCAATTATGGGAAAGGCACAGTGCTTTCAGGGCACACTTACATCTGGAATGGAACAGAAAAGCACATTCCAGATACCTTATCTCCAGCTCCTCGCATTGGTGTGGATGGCAAGGTGTGGCATAGCAATGAATATCATGAATGAGAAGCAGGGAATGTGTGAAGACTCATGCGTCAGTTGTGCACAAAGGAAAATCAGATATGATATTGCAAGAAAATGCCTTCCTTTGGAAGCATCCGTATTAATAGCAAAGTCAATTCTCCAAATGCCAACCCCTTTGCAGCCAAGATGGTACCACACAAATAGGAGGAGGAGGTGCCAGCAGACTTAGGGGAAATCACAAGGTTTGCCAAAGTATAATGAAGATTCTTTAGGGGAGCACCCCAAAAGAGCTCAGTGAGAATGAGCACGCAGAGTGGACATGGAAAGCCAACTGACTGTTGGGGAAAGAAAACTGCAGTAGGAGGGGGAATGGAAAGGATTATCCTAGAAAAAGGCATGGCTGGCTTGCTGCAACCCTGAACAGGAACTCTCCACACCGCAGCATCTTGTAGTTTGCACTTGCATGGGGTTCTTTGCTTCTGCCCCTTTCATATTTTAATAAATAAAGCCAAACAAACATTTGTCTTATGTTGCAAAACAACTACTGAGATTGGAAAAGGAAAGTATTAGTGGCTTGATGGGTACCAACCAATCAAGACCTTCCACAGTTGACTTTCATTGCAAATTTACAGAACCCATACAGTATATAAAATTGTTTGAAGTTGGGTTTTTTAAAAGACTTTGCAGCTGTCTGCTGTTCTCTGCCTCTCTCTGTCAGCCAAACGAACAGGCTACCCATTGTAGGCTAAAGGATTTCTTAAGTGATGAAAGGGTTTCCAAAACCCTCCTATTCCCTGCAGTCAGGGCTGCCTAAACATGCCCTGTGGCAGGATGGGGAACCTGTAGCCCTTCAGAGAGGGTTGGACTGCAACTCCCATTATCCCTAGCCATTGACTATACTGACTGGAGCTGATGGGAGCCCCACAACATTTGGAGGGTCAGAAGTTTCCTGTCAATGAGGAGTGATTCCAGAGCAAAACCATGAGCCAATACTGGCAAACTGAGAAATATTCCAAGGGATATTTGTTGTGGGTTGTGGGAGATTGTTAGCCGCTTTGAGACTCCTTAGGGTAGTGATAAAGCGGGATATCAAATCCAAACTCTTCTTCTTCTTCTTTCTTACATGGATCCAACTGTCTCTCTCCTCAGGGATGGAGAGCGGTGGCACCGCCTGCGGCAGGTGCTGAACAAGAGGATGCTCAAACCTACAGAGGCTGTTTTGTATGCGGGTGCTATCAATGAGGTGGTGTCAGACCTGATGGTGTTTCTGGAGAATGAGAGAAAAAAGAGTCCCTCAGGGATGGTGGTGCAAGATATGGCCAGTGTATTGTACCGCTTTGCCTTGGAAGGTGTGTGGACAGTTATGATGCTGTAAACTATTTCCTTTCAGTGATTATTCTGTTATTCTCATCGTACAGCTAATGGGTAGGTGGAAGAGGAGCTGTTCAGGTGTCAGGTAGGTCTAGGTGTGACCCCATGCATGTGAAGGAAATCTTTTGATTATGGGCCCCACTGAACCTGACATTACATGCATTGTTTCATTTCATTGCGGCAGCTAGACAAGTGACTGGGAGTGGCCGCCAAGACCATATAACACCGGTCCTGAAAGACCTACATTGGCTCCCAGTACGTTTCCGAGCACAATTCAAAGTGTTGGTGCTGACCTTTAAAGCCCTAAAAAGCCTCCATTCAGTATACCCGAAGGAGCATCTTCACCCCATCGTTCAGCCTGGACACTGAGGTCCAGCTCCGAGGGCCTTCCAGTAGTTCCCTCACTGCAAGAAGTGAGGTTACAGGGAACCAGGCAGAGCGCCTTCTAGGTAGTGGCTAAACAACGATCTGACTTTTAGAAGACATTGGAAGGCAACCCTATAGTGAGAAATTTTTAAAGTCTAATGTTTTACAATTGTTTATGTGCTGTAAGCCGCCCAGAGTGGCTGGGGAAACCAGCCAGATAGGGTATAAATAATAAAATTATTGTTGTTGTTGTTATTATTCATTGACTAGTTGACTTGAGTGGAGCTAAGCACCAGCAACTGATTACAGGATTCAGCTTAAGAAGGTTTTCCATTTTCTGTTTAATTACCCCAGATGTTATTTTTTCATAGAAACATTCTCTCTCTCTTTTAAAGCAATACTTTCCCCCTCTGCATTTAAGAGTAAGGGGGTAATCAGGAGAGAACAACTTTTTCCTAAAATTCTGAACAATTCAAAATGTTTTTCTTTAAAAAATAATAATCAGGAAGTGTATACCTTGTTTGATCTAGCACTGGGGAAATCTATGGCCCTTCAGAAGGTGTTGGACTCCAACTCCTATCAGCCCCAGCCAGCATGGCCAACGATCAGGAATGATGGGAGTTGTAGTTCAGCAACATCTGGAGAGCCACAAGTTCCCCACTCCAGAAAGCAGACCAACTCTGTGGGGAGTATAGTCAGATGAAAAATGGCAAAGGAAGGGATAGTTAGAAGTTTCTGTGTCTGCCACAATGGGGATCCATGTTCTTGGTGTTAATGTGTAACAGCTTATCCTGAAAAGTCCAGTCTTTTAAAAGTACACATCTTGTAGCTGGATAGACACTGCCATCCCTGGAGAGATAGGCAAAAAAAATAATTGCCCAGCTAAACATGGCAGCCATCATATACCCTCCTCTCCCAGCAGCCAAGCTCATTCCAATACTTTCGGTCTGACAGTCCACAATTAATATATTGTTCCAAGTACAAGCAAACCCTTTGGAGATATTCTTTCTAATGTGATGGGATATCAGGGCCGTTTCCTCAAGTCTTCCCACCTGTGCTTTCTGCTTCCAGGCATCTCCTACATCCTATTTGAGACCCGCATTGGCTGTTTGGAAAAGCAGATCCCTGCTGAAACACAGAACTTTATCCATGCAATTGGGTACATGCTGAAGAACTCCATCTTTGCTACTATCCTGCCCAAGTGGACCCGGGATGTGCTGCCTTTCTGGAACCGCTATCTGCAGGGCTGGGACACAATCTTTGCCTTTGGTATGTCAAGAGTGGGGACAACTCTGGAATTACCGGTCAATCATCCCTCACTTTCTCTCTTGAGAGTGGGAAGATTCGTAATCTAAGCTTCCTCAAGTGCCTGTGCCAGTAGGCCAAGAAGTCAAAGGTGAGTGGTAGATATCCGGCCCACGTGGTAAATGCTGTCATGAACAGTCCCATAATTGTGTCCCCATGGTAACAGTAGGCCAAAGGTGAGTGGTAGATACCGAGCCTGTGTGGAGGATGCAGGAATGATCAGGCCAGACATGTGTTCCCATGGTAACCGATGCTATTTAATTACTCCAGGGAAAAAGCTGATTGATCAGAAGATGCTGGAGGTTGAGAAGTCTCTGGAGAAGGGTGAGGTTGTCTCAGGCTACCTAACTTACCTACTGTCCAGTGGGCGGATTAGCCATGAAGAGATATATGGCAGCATAGCTGAGCTACTCCTGGCTGGCGTAGACACGGTAGGACATTGACTTCTTAGCCTTCCTTACTTGAGTGCCCACCCCAAAATGTAATGACAAAAAATGCAGCTTACAAGCAATATCACACTACATAAATAAAACAAACCATCAGGAGCCAACCCACAGAGCAGTTGGTGTTAGGTGGCTCTTGGGTGGGGGTGGAGGGCCATGATGTCTCCTTGCCCTGCATCCCTCAATACACATTTTTTTAAAAAAAATTATGGGAAATGTAAAAATATAGCAAACTGCTGTGTTCCTTCATGATAAGCTTTTGGAAGAGATTTGACTGCCACAGGCTAGTCACTGTCTGATTCTTTGGGATGGTCACATATATCATTCCAAGATTTTCTCCTGCCTTTGCTGCCTGGATGTAGCATCTTCACCACTTTGCTTTGCCCTTTCAGACATCAAATACCCTTTCATGGGCCATGTATCACCTGGCCAGAGACATGGAGGTCCAGGAAGCCTTATACCAGGAGTTGATCAGTGTGGTACCCGAAGATCAGATCCCTGAGGCCAAGGACCTCGCCAGGATGCCACTGCTTAAGGCAGTGATCAAGGAGACTCTTAGGTAAGGGGCCTTTCTCATTGTTCCAAGGAGCAAGATCACAGGCCTGGACTTTGTGGCTCCCGGGGCTTCATCTTGCCCAGAGTGGTTCCACCCATTTCCCATTTATGCTTCTGTAGCTTCTGAAGAGCCTTCCTTTGTTCTGATGCACAGTGACAGCCCTCCCTCCACTAATGTCCTTATAGGCTTTACCCTGTGGTCCCCGCCAATGCCCGAATCATCGCAGAAGACGATGTTGTTGTTGGAGGATACAAATTTCCAAGGGATGTGAGTAGTAATGTATTCCTGATGTTGCAACTTGAGGCATTTGTTAGTGGCCAGAAGTGGATATGGAATAAAAGGGATGGGGCTGTCACTGAATCTTGACATATAGGCAGTTCATGATAGGGAAAAACAACAGTGGGGGAATGCAAGGCTTGAACTAGGTGAAGGCTGTATGTACATATGTCAGAATGGGTTAGCATTGGTTAAGCTGCCCTGATGGGAAATGGTAAACTGCATGGCAAGAATATTACTTTGCCACCAGCCCTTATGTTGCTATGGGGAATCGACTGTCGGAGAGCAAAGTCTTTGTCATTTGCTAACTCTCTGTGCTTCCCACTGGCCCCTCCAGACCCTCTTTGTTTTGGCCCATTACGCTCTCTCGCATGATGAGTCCAGCTTCCCGGAACCAGAGCGCTTCCTGCCACGTCGCTGGCTGCGAGATCAGAGGGACTTGCCTCCCCACCCCTTCAGCTCCATCCCCTTTGGCTATGGGGTGCGTGCCTGTCTGGGGCGCCGCATCGCTGAGCTCGAGATGCATTTGGCTCTTGCCAGGGTGAGTTACTTCTGTGGGGGCAGAGGGGGTGTCCTTTGGGAAGAAGGGCAGAAAATGAATACAGTATAATAAACAAACCAGAAACAGGGCAATGCTGTGGCCCAAGAGGTCATCACAGCTGTAGGCATATTTGATTACTTGTGTTTGGTGGGTGGGAATGAAGCTTTGCCCCCAAATAAGTCAAGCTTTTCTCTTTCCAGCTTATCCGGATATTCTTAATCAGACCAGGTCCACGGTGTACAGAGGTGAAGCCCCTCTCTCGGATTGTGCTTGTTCCTGACAGACCCATTGACCTGGAGCTTCTTGACAGACGGACAAAGCTTTAAGGCAGTGGGGGGGGTCACAAGCCCACGGACTGGATCAAGCCCTCCAAGACTATATGCAGTGGTCCATCTGCCCCACCTTCCTCCCCGTTGCAATGCTGGGCTGAAGAGGAGAGGTTCAAAGCTCTCCACCAAGCCCCGGAGGTCTCGTTTCTCTTCTGTGTGTATGCGAGTGAGAGTGAGAGTGTGTGCTGTGTACTGAGTTTGTATACATGTGGAGTGAGTCTGTGTTTGGTGGCCATTTTGGCTCTGATGGCTGCTAGAACGTGGCCCACAAAGGGTTGGCCAACTCTGAATGTAGCCCACAAACCAAAACACTGGGTTGCCCATGCTTTAAGCAAACCTTGATCACCACTCCTGAAACTTCGTCTGGATAGACTGTGAAGACTAAGCACTTAACATCAACCTTGTTTGTGCCTTGGCTGATCATCTGGTGGATCTCCCTGTACCCAAATCACCTCTGATACAATTTACTGGTATCAGATTGCTCTGCAATCTTCTCCTGTGAATCCTTGCAAAGCTTTGCACCGCATTCTGTGCCTGATTGATTCTTGTGGTGGATCTGAGGAGTGGAGGGTGGGGTAGGAGTAGTTACTGTTAGCCAGTGTCCCTCAGAACTGGCTGACTGATTGCATCAACTTTTCTCTTCCCTGCGTTCCCAATACTCAGGTGTTTAAGAATGAAATTGTCACAGCTTGGTGGTGGCTATTAAAATCCTTGCTTCTACCCTACAACATGCAATCTTCTTTTTTTGATGGAGTTATCGTTCCTGGTGTGTTTGTGCACGCACTCAGCAGTCTTTGGTCTGAAAAAGGTTTTCCACCCATGTGCCACAATATATTTCTTATTTGTTTTTTAAACTTAATCCCACTTAATTTTCAAACGAATTCCTACCATATCAAAATGTAATAGTTAAGTATTTCACATAATCCTGGAATGGCCCCTATTATTGGTAGTGGGATCTGGGTTTAAACCCTGTACACAATGTTCATGGGCATAGCCAGGATTCATGTTGGGGGCGGGCAGGCTTCATGTTAGGGGGGCAGAACCTCATTTAAGTATTTCTATTGATTTAGGGGGGCAGGCAGCTGCACCCATGACAATGTTCTCAGACCCAGATGGCTGCCAGGCCTCTCACTTTCTGCTTTCGAGAGTGTGGCATTGCTAGCTGAGCACTGCTAGTCTGGATGAAGCACCCTGCTCCCCCAACCCAGTGTTTGCCACTCACAGCACTTTCCTCCTTTGGACTTGGCCTACCCTTATTAGGATAGCTCTTCAGCTGAAAAGGTGGCTGGAGGAGAGCTGGCAGGCGCTGAGCGGCATCCGGTCCAGAATAAATCATCCTTAAAGGATGGGAGTGAAACTGTTTGGTATTGCCCAAATAGGGGTGGAATAGAACTAGGTCATGAAAGTGCAGGTGGCTGAGACCTTTGGGAGAGAGAAACCATGTTTATATCGTCGTTGTCCTTGTCGTCATCATCATCATCATCATCATCACCACCATAATCATCTCGTACCTTTTTTCTCCAAGGAGCTCAATATATGATGTACCTACTTCTCCCCATCCTTATTTAATCCCCACAACCATGTGAGGTTAGGTTAAGAGGCAGCGACTTACCTTGCTAGAATAGTCAAGAGCCAAGATGGGCAAACTGGAGTGCTGGGGTTTAAAGGCAAGCATAGCTATAGTGGGCATGATGGAAGCCTAGTGGAATGGAGAGAGTACCAGAGGGACCCAGTTATCGCTGGATAGGAATGCTAAAGGAAGGACAGGGAAGGATGTGCTGAAGGTGCTGCGCCTCTGAACATCGAAGGAAGTCCAACAAACCAGAAATCCCAGAAAGTGGCAGCCCCCCCCTGCAGAATCGGAGTGGGTAGTGATTCCAGGACCCCTGACCCAATCACACCCCTGAACAAAATGCCCAGGTACGCTGGAGATGGGAAAATGAAATCAAGGAGACTAGCACCACCTTAAAATAAGTAAAGCCAAAGTTTCAGGGGCTGCAGGCCCCTTCCTCAGAAGCACGGCGTGATGTCTTGAGTGGCCGGGGAATGTGCACGTGGTTGGGGGCGGACGGGTATTGCCTGCAGGGAGCAGATGCCGAAAGTGCAGATGGATGGACAGCGGCCCCTCGCGAGGAGGAACGCCGTTGGTAATGCGAGCATCTTGGGCTTAAAGGTATAGGCGAAAAGGTGGCGCCCACCTGCTCCGGAATGGAGCCTCCCCCGACTTCAGGAAGGTCGCGGAAGCTTCGTGGCCCAACTGCTCCAAGCCGGGGGGGGGGAGGTACCGGAGGAGATGGGGTTCCGCACGTGCTCTTTCAGCCCCCTGGAGACGCGCTCCCTCTGCTTAAAATGGCACAGAAATCTCCACCTGGAGAAACTCTCCTACGCGACTGCCTTTGGAGCGATGGGATTGGGATGCTTTGCCAATCAGGTCTGGGCGGGGGGGGGAACCCCCTCACCTGTTAAAGAGCCAGGGTACCCACATCTTTGCTAAGGACGAGGCCTAGCCACCCGCAGCCAGAGGGGGCTGAGAAGGCGCAACAACTTTGGAGGGGCCGCTGGTAGCTGAGCAGAAAAGAAAGGCTTTCCCTCGACTGAGAGCGAGGGGGGTTTGTTGCCGAGATCCCCGTCCCTCCTTAAAAAGAGGCCGAATTGGCTCCCGGCTTTAATCCCGGCGATGGGTGGCGCTTTCTAAGTAGGCGGGTTGCTTAAAACACGCCGCGGCTCACCCAGCGGTTCTTAGATGGCGGAGGATGCTTTGTGTGGGTGGCTGCAGTAATATGGCTTGTTACCTCAGGTGCTGATTCATTGATGCTCTTAATTTGTTCGGTGAGCAGTCAACGCGTTTCCATATTCGCCTGACTGGAGTCTCTATACCCTAGTAACATGTAAGTGGGATATAAGACGTCCTCCTTCCCCGCCCCGCCCCCGCGCCTTTGCTGAGGATGTTTTCTTAGAAAAAGAAAATGTAAAGTGGTTCCTAGGCCTCCTCTTCAAGGCATATCGGGCCTCATTTCTGGAAGCTGCTCTAAAAGTGCAGGGGTTGGGTGGAAGCAGTGGCGTAGCGTGGGTTGTCAGCACCCGGGGCAAGGCAAGTAATTTGTGCCCCTAACCCATGCATTTGCGCCCCCTAACCCGTGGATTTGTGCCCCCTAACCCTAACCCCCAGATGTTGCGCCCGGTGCGGTCGGCCCCCCCCTGCACCCCCCACGCTACGCCACTGGGTGGAAGTGACATAGCAAAGACTCTCTCTGTACATGCTCAGGAGAAGCTATTTCTTTGTTAGTGTTTCGCATACACTAAAGGTGTTGGGCCCCTACGGGGCTGGGGCCTACACGTACTTGAGCGTTGCCTGTTCTCCACTCCCTTAACTGGTCTTTGAATCCCAGAGTGCCTTTGCTTCCCTCTCGACCCTTGTATCTTTAGCAGGATGAATCGCCTGTACCCGCAGCTGATGCGCCACATGGACCAGCTCTTGAGCCTCATAGAGTTCAACAGCAGCATCGAACTAGGTGGGTTGGCCAAGGTTCTCCTTCCTTTGCCTTTGACAAATCTGAACATATTGCTAATGGTGCTTGATGTGCATTAAGCAATGCACACAGTGCCTTGGGGGCTGCAGCCTGACACCCCCCCCCCCGCTTCCATGAATCTTCAGTGATTTTGGATATGATGTTCCATTGTAAAATACAAATTTTATCTGAAGTGCAGAAAACTTTCAAACTGCATTCTCACCCATTGCCCAGTTAAGAAGTAAGTGTTAACAGAACACCCTTTTGTTGTTCTGCCCAGTCACTGCAGAGAGACTGGGCTTGGCTGACAAGTATGTAGCTGTTCATTATTTGGATGTTAATGGCATTACAGTACTAAGCTTGCTGATATATTTAGATTGCTTGTAATTATGTTGTTACTGAACTGAATAAAAGCACCCCCCTGCTGCTCATTCTTGGGCTCACATTGCCATGACAACAGCTCCCACTTCCTTTGATTTGTGGCCTGGCTTTGTTTTGTGTTTGTGAGCATTTCTTGGTGTTGTCGGTTTTGTGTTACAAAAATAGTTTGTGTGTCCATCCTGGCACTTAGCCGTGCATGGAAACAGGTTCCAGGGTTGTCTTTCTTTATATCCTGCTAGAGGGGGTGGACAATCTCAGGCCCAGAGGCAAAATGCAGCCCTCCAGGTCCCTCTGTCTTGCCCTCAAGACTATTCCTGGGCTGAACTAACTATCACCACATTCAAGTGCTTTTGCCTGCCTGGCATATGCCCTTGAACTCTGACCATGTCCCTTATTTGCCTCTGACTTCTCCCGTACAAAGGCTGGTGACCACACCTGTTCCTCTATCTTCTTATGCCTCTGACCTTGCCCACCACTAACATGCAGCCCTCAGAAGGGTACCTATGAGGGAATGTGGCCCTTTGCTGATGTATTTTGATGTTTGATGTATTATAGTATTTTAATATTTTTTTGGAAGCCGCCCAGAGTGGCTGGGTATACTTTATTTATTTATTTATTTATTTATTATAAGAATGTGTTGTAAAACATTAAGGATTAGAATACTAATAAAATAAAAGAGAAGAGGATAGTAAATGGAAGGAGTTAAATAGAAATATGACTTTGGAGAACTGTTACAAGGTGATACAATGAAATTCAGTTGGGGGGATTCAAGGAAGTCAGCTAACAATGTAAGGTAAATTGGATCTTGGAAGAAATAATTGTTTTTATGTGTTTCATTTTTATTGTAATGTGTTTTCTTTTGTCCTGTGTTTTGTAATGTTATTTCTTTTTATAAATTTGGGAAAGTATTTTTTTTTGAAAAAAATAAAAATAGACTCATTTACTTAGAAAGAGTCCACTCCACACAGTTCTCTTTTCATTGCTGTTGCCTCATGGAGAACCTTTGTGGACGTCACAATGCTTGTTTCTGCGCTCTCTAGACTGCCTCCAGATTGCCAAATGTCTCGAGGGGATGCGCCAGCGATGCTGCCGCCTGGATTGCGACTTGCAGGGAACAAGGGAGAAGCTGCGCCAGTCGGAGTACGAATGTTCGGTCCTGGAAGTGAAGTTGAAACACGCCCGCAACCAAGTGGAGGTGGAGATGAAGAAAAGGCATCGGGCAGAAGCTGAGCTGGAAAAGCAGGTTCTTGGAGGGGCATGGTGGAGAAAAGTAGATGGGGGGGGAGTTTTTCTCCCCTTCTCATGTTAGAATCTGAGGCCATTAAATGAATCTGATTCAGGACAGACCATAAGGAAGCTGCCTTGTACTGAGTTCAGGGTTTTGGTCCATCTAGCTTGGTATTTGTCTACATTGACTGGAAGTGTCAACTTTCCAGGGGCCAGGAGGCAATGACAGTCCTACCTGGAGATGCCAAGGATTGGACCTATCTGCATACAAAGCAGATGCTTTACCGCTGAGCTATAGCACTTCCCTATGTAGTTCTTCACAAGCTCCTAATTAAGGTGTAGCGACAGCCACCAGTTTATATGGCTTTTAAAGATAAATTCATCATGTATAAGGCTATCAATTGCTGCCTGTCATGGTTGCTCTGTACTTCTTCCAGGATCTGAGGTAGCAGGCTTCTGAATACCAGTTGGTGGGGGAACAATAGCAAGAGAGGGCTATCCCATCCAGAGGCCTAGGCTTTCCAGAGGCACCCTCTGAGAAACAGGATACAGGACCTTTGATCTGATCAACAAGACTATTTAACTTGAAGCACCTGTATCCCACTCTTCATTGCCAAAAAGCACTTCCAGGGTGGGTAACAGTCAAAAGTAAAATTCATATGCAGAAAAACAACAGCAGAAAACAAGAGCAAATAAGATTCCAGCCAAATAATGATGCCCGTCTTCTTATGTTCTTAGGGCAATAAACCCTAGTAGGTGAATGGTTTGTGTTGTGTCAGAGTGATGCATGCTGGGAAGAATAATATCTAAACCTGGAGTGGGGAGGTGCTGCCACAGAACTTGGGAACTAAAGAGATATGGCTGGAGCAAGAAGGAAGTTTTAAGCACAACCTGAATAGAAGCTAGTGTGTGGCACGATAGATGGACAAGAGACTGCTGCACCATAACAACTACAGCTGTGCTGTTTCAGGTCTCATAAAAGCTGCCAGGAGCTGATGTGACTCAGTAGCTTAGACACTGAGCTATGCAGCAAGCTAGTGGAAATTCACTGTTCTCTTGAAATTAAGACTGCAGAATTTTGGACTTTGGGAGCACAGAACTTGGATGTATTTAGTGCATAGTCAATTGCAGTCCTGGACATGCATCCCAGGCAAAAACAGTTCACTTGCATTAGGTTGGCTTGGGAGAACTAGGTGCTCCCCACCCTAAGGAGGGATGTACCAGTCTGAACATGGTTACAGCTGCAAAGCGGCTGCACTTGAAGACTGCTACATTCTTCATTCCAACAGGGTCTCCATTGTTCTACTCACCCCTCACCCCTTTTCATCCCTCTCAGGAGCGCAAGCTGCAGCTTATCTATGACTACCTGATGGCTGATTCACAAATCAGTCCTTTCAATGAGGACCAGCGCTCAGCCCTGGCGGCTTTAGAAAGGCCACGTTTCAGCCACAGCACCCTGCTGCCTGGCAAGTGGTGAGTGGCAAGGGAGTACTTAAGACAGATGATATTGCAGCTTCTCTCAGGCAAGCAAATCAATCCCTGTCTGGATATTTTTGTTTTTAAAAATGGACATATGTAAATCTCTGCTTTCACACATTCCACAAAGCATACAATAAATGAAATTCAATCAAACAGTTGTATATGCATCATACAGCCCAAATACACAGCAGATCAGTTTTATCTCTCAGCTTAGTTGACTAATTCCTGCTGTTTAGCTTTACTGGTTCCAATAATGGGTAGAGTCAAATTATTACTATTTGCAGAAAGTTTCTGGTGATTCAGATGTGCAGTTAGTTGTTACCATAAGCACAATCATTCCATCTTCTCACTCTTTCTCTCTCTCTCTCTCTCTCTCTCTCTCTCACACACACACACACACACACACACACATACACATGCGATTTGGGGCAAAAGGCTTTCAAATTAAATACTGGTGTGAATATCCACATTGAGAACAGGGGTGCCAACTTGAATAAAATATTGGGGGGCCCAAGTAGGCCCCACCCTGCATGATTCATCACATGACACAGTGCATACACACTATTTGCATGGCAATGCCCATGAGCTATTTTATTGGGGGTGCAAAGACCCTTTGGCCCCTAGGAGTTGGCTCCTATGATTGAGAAGTACAGTGGTACCTCGGGTTACGTACTTAATTCATTCCAGAGGTCCGTACTTAACCTGAAACTGTTCTTAACCTGAAGCACCACTTTAGCTAATGGGGCCTCCTGCTGCCGCTGCGCCGCCGGAGCACGATTTCTGTCCTCATCCTGAAGCAAAGTTCTTAACCTGAGGTACTATGTCTGGGTTAGCGGAGTGTGTAACCTGAAGCGTATGTAACCCGAGGTACCACTGTATTATAAAAAACACCAAGTGCCAATTCTACAAGTCTGAAGGGGCCCCTTGACATGCATACCGAAAATAACAATCATGATAGGCGACTAGTTCATATGCAAACCCACAATGCCAGAACAACACAGCAAGTGTAATTACAACTTGTCATGGCTTTGGGCTATAATGATAAACTTACAATAAACTTGATTAAATAGCAATGAACAATAAACTTGATTAAATAGCAGTAATGTTTCTTTGGCCACCCCTGTCTCACCTTCATCATGGGGTCCTTGCAAAGAAAGGGACTGAATGAAAAGAAAATGTAGCTTTCCCACAATGGTATCCCCACATTTAAATATTTTTTTTAATGATGGGTGTTTGGAGAAGATACTGGATTAGAAGAACTGAGTTATACAGCAAGAGTGGGAGAGACAGGCATGATATGAGGCTGTTATTTGTGATACAGCCCCTGTGTTACTCTTCTCAGTAGGCCGTCTGCAGTGGAAGGACTTGGCACCTCAATCATATCTGACATCAGCTTTGATCACTCGGATGACGAAGTGGTAAGTAAGCATCCCTTCCTCCCAGGCTTGCCAGGTCAGAACTGAAAGCTCCAGGGCACAGTCAGACTCTTGTGGTTACGTTGTCTGAGATCTCTGCGCTCTACAAGAGCAGAAGCCAAGACTTCACACTTGAAATTGATGGTGCCACACGTACTACTGCAACAGGCCCTGCATGTTGGTGTATGTTTTCAGAGATACACATCAATATGAACAGAGGCAATATACGTGGAAAGGGGTTGGTTTGAAACAAAGTACAGTGGTGCCTCGCAAGACGAAATTAATTCGTTCCGCAAGTTTTTTCTTCTTGCGAGTTTTTCGTCTTGCGAAGCACGGTTTCCCATAGGAATGCATTGAAAATCAATTAATGCGTTCCTATGGAAACCGCTTGCCCGGCTGGCGGTGCGGAGAAGGGCTTTTCTCCCCACCGCAAGCCTTCAGGACAGGTACGGGAACAGAGGGGAAGGGGCGCAGCGCTTCTCCTCTGTTCCCGGGGCTTGCGGTGGGAGGAGGGTTTTTCCTCCCCACCGCCAGCATTCAGAACAGCATTCTGAATGTTGGCGGTGGGAAGGAAAACCCTCCTCCCACCGCAAGTCTTCAGGACAGCCTTCCAAAGGCTGGCGGTGGGGCAGAAAGACCTCCTCCCGCCGCCAGCCTTCGGAAGGATGCTCCAAAGGCTGGAGGCGGGAGGAGGTCCGAGGACAGTGGGGAAGACGCGCTGCGCTTCCCCGCTGTCCCGGAGATTTCCCTATGGGCTTTCGTCTTGCGAAGCAAGCCCATAGGGAAATTCGTTTTGCGAAGCACCTCCAAAACGGAAAACCCTTTCGTCTAGCGGGTTTTCTGTCTTGCGAGGCGTTCGTCTTGCGGGGTACCACTGTACCATATTTTTCCGTGTATTAGACAAGGGGTGTTTTTACTTAAAAAATCATGTTAAAAATCTTGGCTCATCTTATACATGGGTAGTGCTGAGGGGGTACGTGCGATTGGCTGCTGCCACGAGTCGGAGTTTCTCAGTGACAATAGGGCGGCTGATTGGTGGTTGTGGCGAGTTTTTTTGGCAATTGGCTGCCGCAGTGGCAATTGGGTAGCCCCGGCAATGCATGAGATTGTTAGTGTATGTGCAATTCTCAGCAGTTCCCTGAAAAAAAGAGCTTAACAACTCTTGGCAATCTCCCCCCATTTTCTTAATTTTGAGTCCCCCAAAATAGGGGGTGTCTTATACACGGGAGCATGTTATACACGGTACTCTTTCAGGGGGAATTATGCTTGGTCACCAAAGGGAGAAGATGCATGTGACATATTAAGAGCAACAGTTTGAAAGCACCCTTGTGGCACTTGTATGCCCAAAACAGTAAAAATTTCTGTTCTACGGGGAGAGAACCAGTTATGCAACATTTTAGTAGAATTTGGTTTGAACTAGGGAAAGCCAGCTGTGGTGAGCGCCTATTGCGAAGTGTGTGGATTGCAGCACCATCATACCCTCCCCCTTCTCCCCAGATTTCCAGAGTAGTCTTGCAACTATTCTAGCAACAACAAGGGAAAGCAAAATAGCTTTGCCGTTTTTAAAAAGACTAAACTATGTGAGGAGGAGCAGGACTAAACCAGCCTTTGACCTAACTGGTGCGTACTTGTGTAAAGCAAGTTGTCAACACCCTTCATAGGTTCAAACATTTATTTGCTGTTTTGGGGTGAGAAATGGGCACCTTGTTCTAATGAGAGCACAGATTGTTTGGAGACCACATACCATGACAGATGTAATTTAGTTGTAATTTATTTGCGTATTTATTATTGCATTAATACCTCGCTCTTCCTCCCCAGGTCAACAAACAGATACACAACTTTAAAATTAGGCAAAAACATTCTAAAACGGTTAAAAACATATGAACACAACTTCAGTTCAAAACATTCTAAAAGCAATTACAGTTCAAAACATTCTTCCATCCAATGGTCGTGGGGTTGCCAGGAACTATTCCTCATCCCCCAAATGCCTGGATAAACAGGGATGTTTACAAATTCCTCTGGAAAGTTAATTATGATGGAGGCAGGCACACCTCCTAATGCAGATTGCAGGCAACTCTCTACTTATTTTATTTATTTAATAAAATTTGTATACTACTTGATGGTAAAAAAACAACACTCAAAATACTTTACATAAAGAATAAAGTAAAAACAATTACAACTTTTTTAAAAATAAAATAAAACCAGCAACAAACTAAAAGCACACCAGCATTCTACTTGACTATAGCCAGAATGCCAGGGTTTAGGGTAGCTTCTTGCAGAAAACAAGAATATGGAACCTTAGTAAGATACATGTGTGTTGTTGATGAATGCAAGTAGACAGATTCTTATAGCCATTGAAACGTGTGCATACTGTGAATGCTGAAGAGGCTTCTGGGATGTAGATAAATCTGATACAGGTGGCTATCTGCAGAAGCTTTTAAAATGATGCATATGTATGTATGTATGTATGTATGTATGTATGTATACACACAGTTCAAACCTTGAGATGGGAAGAAGTAGCAAGATGTGCTCAAGCTCAGGGTGGGCCTTCATTTTAAGTAGCCCATGAGCTACAAATATGTCTACATCCTTTCTCAGGCTTTCCTTTTCTGTTTTCTTCTAGGATTTGGAAGTGATAAAATCCCTCAAAGGCAGAGACAAAGGGGTAAGTGAAGGTGGGGCTGGGAAGCATCCTGTCCTTCAGCTGCCACATATTCCAGAACTGAAGCACCCATTCTATATTAGTTCTGTGTGCCTGCCTCAAACATCTGTTTCATCAGAGACCACAACTGGACAGGAGGAGATAAATCTTCCTTACCCATATGCGATTCTAATTACACATTCAAATATTTGAAAACGTCTTTGTCTGTATCCCACCATTTACTTTGCTCTGTCTTGTTGATAGTCTGTAGGGTGGAAAATGGCAAGCAATTTGTGCTGAGCTTCCCTCACCCGGAATTACGTGGATCTGTCTTCCTGTTGCTCTCACACCTGTTTCTCTCCTCCAGTGCTCCTCCCTCGTGCCCCTGATTCAGCCAGTGGCAACAACCAAATCTGCACAAACATCTGTGGCACCTCCGCCTCAGAGTGTAAGTACCTGGCGATGCCCTTGTGCGTATCTCTGTGCGAGGGAAGACCCAGCCTGCAACCTTTGACACCATTGCAAAATCAGCTCTGATAATAAATGGCTCTGATAAAAAGATATTGCAATGTGGTAGATTGCACAGCAGGGTATGTGTTATACGTGGCATGATCAAACAGGGCAATGAAGCTTCAAGTAAAACGGGGTTTCCCTTATGTTCTGCAAGCTCTTAGGGTTAAGATTCCTTTGAATGTGTGGATGTGTGTGTGAGAGAGAATAATCCTGCATCCTTCATTTAAAGGGGTTTGATCAAGACTGCCATTCATCATTCTCTGCCCCTCCCTTCCAATCTTACCAGGCCAATAAGATGTCTGTGGCGACTCTGAGATCCGGAGCCACTGCCCACGTTTTGCCTCCTATTGCTGTGGTGCCCCGTCGCCGATCCCAGCAGAGCCGTTGCCTGTCCACACGCTCAGGTGCCTCTTCCCTCCTTTTTTGGGTGTGGCCTGGCCTGTTCTGAAGGTGGGCAGACATGGTTAGGTAATGAGTGTTGACAGAAGGTTTAGCAGTAGAACTAGAGAATATGCTGCAATAAGCTTTTCCGTTTCCAAAATGGAAAATAGGCTGTTCCCAGAATGCTGTAAAGGGAGTTGGGGACAGTGAAGGACAAAAGATCCTGTTCTGCCTGGGCTCCGCATCGCCATCCCATTTTCCTTAGTTGTAAGTGGGGATGGGGAATCTACTCAATACATGCTCAGGGTACTTATGCCTTTCCTTTGAAGAAAGGGTGTGCAGTCCAAACAGATTTGGAGGCGGTGCTGGTTTAGAGGAGGAGGAGGAGGAGGGGTAGAACTACAAAACCACAAGCCATGTTATGTGCAAGAGACTGGCAGTCAGACCCTGAGTGTGTCCAAATGGTTTAATCGTGATCTCAGATGTGTAGGTTTGGATTCATAGGAGCTAGAATAGCAAGAATGGCTTTATGAGGAGCAGGGAGATATTTGGCTTGTCTCCCCCTCCTTTAAAGATGGGGTCTGGTTTGCAAACTTTTGAGTCCATTCTCCCACCTGTCTGTCCTCTGGACAGTTGACCGCCACCATGCTCCCAAGCCCAGGACCACTGGAGGGGATTGAGCAAGTTGTCTGCCCCACCTTAGCCCAAGTTCCTGGCCAACTCCGTCCACACAGAGCAGTCACACTGAGTTCTTGATTGTGGGCTTCTGCACCCCCAGGGCGTCATACTCCAAATGGGAACCTGCATATGGAAGTAGGCAGACCAGTGCTAAGATCCAACAATGACTTCTGGGAGGTGCCCGCTTGAACGCTGGATGAAAGTGTCCATGCCTTTAAATGTGTCTCTGATGTGTGGTCTTCTCTCCACAGACGCCACTTCCTTCTGGGGCAGCAGTGAGGGGTCAGGCAGAAGTAATAGCCAGGCTGAGAGTGACACCATTGGCACGAAGATTAGGACTGACTTGAGGGGTGTTCAGGACCCCTTTTCTCCTTCTCGCACACAGGGAACATCACCCCTCCAAGAGCACCACTTTACTTCCAAAACGGTGAGAAAAGAAGAACAGGGCTGCCTCTCAGCAACGCCCTCAGCTGGAGTGCTTATCGGCTGGGATGCTTTCAAGTGCTCTTAATGATAGGTTGACTGGGTTCTCCTAAGCCAACTGTCTTCATTTGTTTCCAATTTTGTGCAAGTCTCATAACTTCCTGTTAAAATCTTGCAACACTGCATACTACAAGAGTTCTGCTTCTGTCTTGCCCAAGAGTGCTCGCCCTGGTGGCAATCATGCAGTAACATTTTGAAAGCATCTCAAGATAGCTGATAAAGTGGAACAATCTGTGGGTGCTCCAGTACAAACCCACCACTAAGGAACTAAGGATCATGCCAGTAATATGGTGTGGAATATACCTACAAAAAAAGCTCCATGAAGAAGAGATTGGGGTGGGGGCAGGCAGGGGCAGCACCAGAGCCTGTGCCAATTGGACTCTCCCCTCCCCACCTACCCCTGGGCCAACTATACCTTTTGTATCATTTATTTGATGTTTTAAAACTGTCAACCGCTTTGGCAGAAAGGCAGTGTATAAATGCAATAAATAAATCCAAGAGCTCCATTGGACAAATTCAAGCTAGAGGGATATTGTACAAAGGAGCAAGCTATGGGAAGCCTGTGGTCTTTTTCCTCTTGATCTCTGCTGTGCTCATCTAATGCTCTTCTCTCTTCCCTGGCTACAAGATGATCAGCCTGGAGTCGTGTGCGGTTTGCAAATCCCGCCTGCGCTTTGGGAAGATGGCCCTGAAATGTCGGCCCTGCCAGCTTGTAGTGCATCCTGAGTGCAAAGAACGCAGCCCCTCTGTGTGCAGGCCGACTGCCTCCCCCAGAGCGAGAGAGGTGAGGACGCTTCCCTGGGATGGGGGCTCGTGGGGCTTTTATTTCAGTGCTGCCGGCTTTGCCGGGGGCAAGAGCAATTCGGGTGGCTGGGGTGACATGTGCGGCAGGTATGGCTGAGCTGTTTCCCCCTAATCCACATTGATGGCTACTAGCCATGATCAATGGCTACTAGCCACAATGCCTGTGTTCTTCCTCCACTGTCAGACAGTATACCCCCCGATTACCAGTTGCCTCTTCTAAGGTTCCCCATGTCTTCTCAGGGCATTCTGGCAGATTTTGCACCCTCCACCCCACCTCTGGTGCCCCCACTAGTCATCCAGTGTGTGAATCAAGTGGAAAGGCGTGGCCTGAAGGAGGTAAGTGCATTTATGGGGGGGGCCCAGCAGTGGGGCTCTGAAAGGCTGGTTGAGCTGCTGATGGTTTACTCTTAACTGCCATTAACCTGGATTTCCACATCTAATTCTGTCACTGCACAACTTCTGTGATATTTTTCTTTTTGCCCTACTTCCCCTATGCTAGCTGTTGGGATACAGGTGTTGCATTTAGTTCACTTGCTTCTCCTGACTTCTGATCTTCTTTTCCTTTTTCATCTTGGCTGGTTGTTTGGTTTTCTAATGCATTTTTAATATTTGTCTATTTCTGTTCACTGGCTACTTTTTCTCCCCCAAATTCCTCTCAGCCTCTTTAGGCTCTTCATAATCTTACTTCTGATCTCTGCTGCTGCTGCTGTTCTCCTTATCTGTCCCCTCGTTCTTTGCATTCTGCATGCTCTGAGCTTTCTCATTGGATATCCTGTGCTGGTGTTGCCTGCTCTGACCCTCTCCCTAGGCCCGGAACTCTTTGCTTTGGCTACCCTCCTTACTGGTGGTGGGAGATGGGTTTGCATACCCAGTGCCTGTTTTTATCCAGCCACAGGAGTTAATTATATACTTACAGGCCCAATCCAAGGCCCTGTCTTTCACATTTCAAGTCCTAAAGTATCCATGAGGGTGCAGCATTACACAAAATGGCCGTGACATCTTTAAAAAGCAGAAAGAGGCAAGGCCACAAAATGGTGCCGGCAGATGCTTCTGACTAGTGGTAATGATTCCAGGCCTGAAGTGCCGCCTGGGACTGAACCTTAGTGGCCGTTACAAGCTTTTGTGTGTGCATCTGTTCCTCTTGTCTTTTGCTCCTCGTGATCTGCAGGCTGGGCTATACAGAGTGCCAGGTTCAGAGCACCTCATTCGAGAATGGAAGCGCAAGCTGCTTTGTGCCCGAGGAGCGCTTCCCTCACTGGACCAGGTGGCTGATGTCAATGTGATCTGTGGGGTTCTCAAGGACTTTCTGAGGAGCCTGAAGGAACCTCTAGTGACCTTTGCCCTGCACCCTGCCTTCCTGCGTGCTTCAGGTGAGTTTGGACAAGGCAGTAGGTGGAAAGTGCCTTTTCTGGAGTGGTAGTAATGAACCACCCCCCCCAACCTCATAGCACTATTTTCTTCCCACCCAGAAATTCCAGATGAAGCTGCTCGCCAGACTGCACTCTGCCATGTTGTGATGAAGTTGCCTCTGGCCAATAGGGACACTCTGGCTTTTCTGGTGCTGCATCTCCATAGGTAAGCTGGTGAGGGCAGATTTTAGGCTTGAAGGGGGATACCTGGAATTCTAAAATGTGCAAAACTTTCCCTCAACTTGGTGGAGATTTCTGCCTTGGCCAAAGGTGACACTGCATGTTCAAGCCATGTATTTTCCTTTGAAACAACATAATACTGTTTCTGCATGTTAGGAGTGTTGTGAATTTGCTTCCCCATTTGTAAAGGCAGAGGCCTTTGCATTTCATTCCATAAAGGTCTTCCTTTTCTTAATTTTCTTACTCTGTACAAGGGCAAGCAGATAAGTATCTGACAACTGTTCCATCATCAATCCTTGTTGAAAGTGCTGGCTGCACCACTTGCTACTATGGGTATTTTCCTGTCTTGCACAATAGATTTGAGCAGCACTCTTTTCTGTTCATTGATTGGATCCACAGTAACTGTTCAGAAACCTGTTTTGGGACACTTACTTGCTACATCAGATAATGCACTTCTCACTTAAAAGAAACAAACATAATAATGGATATCTGTTGCATCAAGGGGTGTCAGGAATACATTTTCTGCTAATGAGGGGTTTTGTCTAATTCTGTCCCCTGCAATTTGTCTTGTCTTGTGGGCTTGGTTGCTTCACCCATTGTGTGGCCTGCATGAACCATGGTTTCTGACCCTGTTGTGATGCCCACCATCCATGTTATGGATATAGCTGGGCTTTGTACCTTTGGGTTAGAAGGATTCTGCTTTGGCCTTTGACTCCATGGATCCATTTCTCTGTCCTTAGGGTCATGCAGAGCCCTGAGTGTCGAATGGACCGGCACAACCTAGCACGTATCTTTGGACCAACTCTAGTTGGGCACAGTAATCCTAGCCCTTCCCCACGCATCATCATGGAAGACACACCACGTCAATGCCTGGTAACAGATGCAACCTGTATTTGTTACTTGTGTGCAGTATTTAATTTTTTTCTGACCCTCTGTGGGACTGCAGGAAAGACTGCACAATGCTCAGACTGTACATCAAGCAAAATCCTGATGCAGTGTGGAACTGAGGATTGATTATTTTTGTTGCACCAGGGTAGCTCTTGTGAACTCAGTGGAATGTGGGGAGGTACCCTGAGCTTGGAAGAGGAATGCTTCTACTAATTGTGACAAAGTCCTGACTGTGGGAAATCCTGCTTACTTCTGAGACTTTGCCAAGCATTTTAAACAGATTGTTAATATTATATTTTTGTCTTACGGGCTAGAAACTTGCTTTTTTATATTAAAAGGTGGGGGGGGGGGAGCTGAGATTCCCAGAAACACTAATTTTAGCCCACTGCAAAATTCGGCAAGTGAGCCCTTGCTATATGCCATGGCTTTCTTACTCCATAAAATTTCATAAGAGCATAAAAGCTGCAGTGAGAAATTCAAAAGTCAAGGTAACAAATGGAGCAACGTTGACTGCTGCTTAATCAATGCTCTTGCATCTCAAGTAGTAGAGTTCAGAGAATTATTCTGAATGCTTTGTTTCAAATATTGGCTTGTGAGAGTGTCAGCTTTCACTGTTCCTCCAAGCTTGCGTTTTTGCAAGCTCTCATCTCTACCACATTGTCAATAAATTTATGATGACAACTGAATCCATGTGAAAACAATGGGCAGATAGACACCTCTGTGGAACATAAGCAAGAACCAGCTAATGAAGGCCGGGTGGGGCAGATAGGGAAGAATTTCCACGATTAGGCGCCGGATAAAGCTAACATGATTCCATTCCCCCGCAGGTGGTTGACAATCTCTTAGCACTGCCTCTTTCATTCTGGAGACATTTTGTGGGAGAAGAGCAGGAAAACCTGGTGCCTTTGGTGCAAAAGCCCAGCGTCATGAATGAGCAAGGTGAACTGAA
This sequence comes from Podarcis vaucheri, assembly GCF_965113315.1. Lineage (NCBI taxonomy): Eukaryota > Metazoa > Chordata > Lepidosauria > Squamata > Lacertidae > Podarcis > Podarcis vaucheri. Next base: position 88,020,419 of record NC_138759.1, on the reverse strand, counting down.
GTGTGGGTGGCTTGGGGAGGAAGAAATATAGGAGCCCCATCCTTACTCAGTTTTGGTGATCCTCCGAAGGACAGGTTGGTGGTGGTGGTGGGGAGCTGGACCTAATACTTCCCTCTAACCTTCCACCCACAGACCAGGTCTTCTTTCCTCCGACTCCCCCTGAAATCAGCACCATCCAGATGAGCCCAGGAGGTGGCTGTCTCCCTAATAAGCTATGGGACTGCATTGGGACCACCTTCCCACCCTCGTAAGTGAGCTGGCACAGCTGCCTGGGGTGCATTTTGTGGGGTTGCAGGGGAGGCGGACCTGTGAGCTGAATGCAGCCATCAAGGCCTCCTTGTCGGGTCTCCCAGGACTTTCCCCTCACAGATCCTGCTCCACTCCCTGCTTTTGCCTAACTGGAATGTGCTGTTAAACTATGATGGTGCTCTTGCTTGCCGGGATGGAGAAGTAGCGAGTGTCTGTTTGGGTGTGTGAGAGAGAACCTCTGGTTTTCGTATGGCTGGAACATAGTCCAAAGATAGTCAATGATAAGTCACACCGGCTGCTCTGACCACTTTTGCTTCCGGCCCTGCTCACCACTAGTTTGCCACACCAGGAAGGTTGCCTGTGAGGGAAGGCTTTCTTCTGGCTGAAGAAGATTCCCCAGCCCTGCTGCTATTGAGTGCTGCTTACCATCCTTGGATAAGGACTGGGTTTGTTTGGGAAGGGTTATCAAACTCTTGTTGCCACAGCTGCCCATGTGCCCATGCCCCTGAGGTGTGGAGGCTCCTACATGTTGTGGAGGTTCTCTGACCTTCCTTTCACCTGGCCAGAGGGGCTACTGCCAAGGGGGCTGCCATAGATGTCCACTCTGGGGTCTCCCTCTCCTGTTTTGTCTTCTGCCAGGAATGCCTCCCGCACCAAGAAGACGGGCAAATTCTTCCCACTTCCAGTATCATGAAGCAACTCTGATGCACCAGCGTTGCGTTGGCTTCCTCCCAGCAACCCTCTTCCTTGCCACCTCCAGATTCCAGGCCTGTGTCCTCACATTTCATAGGGAGATGCTATGTGCCTTATCTCTTAATGGTGGCTGACAATCGTTTCTCCAACCTCCATGATCAGGAACCGAGGAGATCTTGCCCCTCCCCTTTCATACTGTTGGGTCTTGCTTTGTGGACTTCTGGTTTGCTGAAAACTCCAGGCATGTTCTTGAGCCATCTGCTCCCTCTGTTATGATGGACTCCGGGGCAGTGAAAACTGGGTTCAGCTTACCTTGTGTGCATACCTTTTGTGCCTTTCCCCCCATGTCCATTACTGGTTATACTTGAATGGCAGAGTTGTTGTCATGTGGTGGATGGGGAAAGTCATTTCCTGGAGCAGTTCATTAGTGGTATCATTCTGATCAAAAACCAAACATGGCACAGTGGGAGGTTTCTCGAGCACTAGAATCCTCATCACCTCAATCACTGATTTTTGCTCTTGATGCTGTCCCTGGCCCTCGTTAGAGCACTTACATGTTTACAGAGGGCAGCTTCCTCAAAAACTGGAATGGCTAAACAGGAAGTGGTGGTATTTACTGGCACATGAGGTTGGTATTACTATTCCCCCCCCCCCTTCACAGTTTCTGTAACTCCTGTGCCTACTCCATTTGGGGTTTGTGGGGGTGTCAGCTGTGCTGGCGCACCACCCAATCAATCCCTTCTGCCCAGAATCATCCTAGAAGTAGTACCTCTGACCCAGCTTGGCCACATGTCAGCCCTGAGTGAGGCCATTTACTGTTAACGGGTGTGCCTTAATCACCGATGGAACTTACTTGATGCTGAACTTAAGGAAGCAAGACTTCTTAGCTCTGTACTTTTGCATTAACCTGTATCAATCAGTTATGAAAACGTTGTAAGAGTCTCCTGATGCTAAAATGTCCACGTATCCTTCTGGAGTAAATAGTATCAAAGAAGGATGGGAGATGAAAGACTGTCCAGAGCAATGACTTGGTTTTGTTTCAGTTTTGTCTCTCACACAGTCTATCGCTTCCCTTCTCTCTCTTGAGACTCACTCCTGCCCAATCCCTTCTCTTTCTCTGCTCGTTTCAGCAGTGCTCTAAACTTATGTATTTTGCTGAGGGAATTTTGGGTTCTTGCCACCTGAAAGATTCAATGGCTCTTAACAAATTATTTCCTTTGTGAACTCCTAACTGAATCCCAGTATGCTGAGTGGAAGGAGCTGTGGCATGAACTTCTTTTCCAATGTGTGAGTCAACCTTACTCCAATGGCTGGGAACTGTGGTTCTAAATGCTCAGTGAGGTCCCTCCAGTGCTGAGGGCCTTAAAGGCATGGTCAACAGCAGGGAATTTGGTGTGGATGAGGATGTTCTCAAAGGGTGTTTTGAATTTCCGGGTCCCCATTAAAATTCCATTGTTGATTTTTCTTTCATAAATATATTTGAAAAGACTTGAACAAGAAGATCCTAATAGCCTAATAATAAAGACACTCTGTTATCAATCTATCATAATAAAAACTATAATATCAGCATGTGACAGTCTTGCTATTTATCATTCAAATAAGTCCACCCTCTTCCTTTCTCCTACCTTTAAATGTGTCCTTGCTAGTTTCTTTTTCTCTTCCTGGAGCAGCAAGCAGCAAATCTGGTGCCCTTCAAATGTTTTGGACCACAATTACAATCACCGGCCATGCTGGGTGGAGCTGATGACAGTTTCAATCCAAAACATCTGCAGAGCCCCCTATTGGCTGCCCACTATCCTGGAGATGCATTGCTCCTCCTGTGAAATGTAATAGCATCACCAAGTGGCCACTGAACATGTGGCCTCCAGTGGATAAAATAGCTCTACCTGTCTCAGAGTGGGATACGAGATGGGTGTTGAAAGAAAAGGTGTAACTATCCCCAGGAACTTTACACTTCCCTGGAATATCCAAGTACCTTATGCATACATACAAACAAAGGTAGTCATGCTTGTTTGCATATAGTCTGTGTCTTGATATGAAAGTTTATTTCAAAGAAGATGAACACAACAACAAGAGAAACTGCATGCTTTCCTGTAGTGAGACCCTCCCCACTAAGCCTGCTGGGAAAATGCTACCTACCTCCTAGCAAATCCTTCTGTTGCTGTTAGGGGAACTCAATACAGTGGCACCTCGGGTTACAGACGCTTCAGGTTACAGACTCCACTAACCCAGAAATAGTACCTTGGGTTAAGAACTTTGCTTCAGGATGAGAACAGAAATCGGGCTCCGGCGGCGTGGCAGCAGCAGGAGGCCCCATTAGCTAAAGTGGTGCTTCAGGTTAAGAACAGTTTCAGGTTAAGAATGGACCTTTGGAACGAATTAAGTACGTAACCAGAGGTACCACTGTAGTCAAAAGCCTTGGTTTTTACTGTAGGCTGAAGAGGAAAGATTGCAAGTTGCTTGTTGCCCACTATAGGAAAATGGTGGACTGAGCTAGGTTTTTTCTAAAGTTGACAGAAAGTGAACCCATAGTGTTAATTATTATTATTATTATTATTATTATTATTATTATTATTATTATTAACCCATAGTGTTCTGTAATTGTATAAAATACATTTGAAAGCATTTCCATGAATTTCAGAGCTCCCCATTCCCTATTAAATTGTTTTTCCTCAGCTTAGGTCACGTCAGCCTCACACCTTGTTGCTGGTTCAGGTACAATGAAAAATCACAACAATAAAAATAATGCAATAGCCTGCTAAGTGTTTAGTCCTGTGTTGGAAACAAGCTGCCTTTTCTCCAAAGCAGCAGGGTCTAATGCGGAAATCCTTAATCCCTGTTGAAGTCATGGAGCCAAACCACTGCGATCGTAGTCTACCTTCCTCTTGTGAGTGTCATGGGCCTTCTTGAGTGTCCGTATGTCTGGAGCAGTAGCAGTCACCTCAGTTCAGTCAAAAGCATCTGCTAGAGGCCTTGAAACAGGATGGATTTTTGTGCATGATAACATGTCCTACAGTCAGCAGGGGGTAGAAAAAGGAGACAAGCAACAGGTGCAAGTGTTCAACCAGGGCCAGCTGTCTCTCCATCTGTAGCATGGCTGCTTCTATAACACTCTAGCAGATTTCAGCGGTTGAAAAATCTATTTACAGTTCTGCAGTTCAGATCCTCCTTTCTTATCGCTTCTCTCACCTCTTTCTGCATCATGGAAGGGAGGAGGGAGGATGAACGCGCAGCCAAAGCACCAATGTTGCCTGTTAGGAAGAAATCTCTCTCTCTTTCATGGGCTGGAAAGCCCCACCTTACCCTCATGTGTCATAGATGCCCTGGAGGTAACCCAAAGTGCTGGGCAGCAAGTGTGGCCTCTAATGGCATCAGATTGAATACCGGTCGATGCCTGTAGAAAGGAATGAAGAAAGTTAATACCATAGTGGGAGAAGGATCCTGCCCTATGCTACATATCCCAGAGGATAAGTCCTGTCTCCCAAGCTGGCCTGCTGGGAAGAATCACTGCAGTCATAGACACAGGCCAGGCTGTGCCTCCTATAACAAACTCCTGGCCTAGAGAACGTGCAGAAGCCTCATTGGATGCAGAGGCCTCCTCACTAAAAAGAAATCTTCCCAAATGGGGTGATCAGTAAAGTTTCTAAAAGTTCAAAACCTCTTGCTTACAGTTAGAGGCTTTTGATGATCAGAGGCTAGTTGGTGCCTGAAATGCACCTCCTCTTTTCATGCTGCTTTTTGTCAGGTTAGCTGGTGGTCTCTCTTCTCCAGCCCAGCCCTTATGGTTCTTAGGTAGTCCCGTGGTTGCAATTATCAGAGAGGGGTGTTCTGCTTAAAAGCAGTTGCATTGCTCAAGCTGAGCAAGTTTGGGCCTGAAAGCCATATACAGGGGAAGACTGCCTGAGAACCCGAGGGAAGCTGCTCTGAGCTTTAGTGTTTTAGCCACTGGTGTCACATGCCCAAGCTTATTAAATTTCTTGTGCTCTATCATAAACTAGATAATCAGGACTCAAAACCAGTTGGTTGAGTGGCAATCCTAAAAGTAACTCAGCCAGAGGTTAGGTACAGATCGAACTTATTTGCAGTTTCTTAGCTGCCTTTCAAGCATTGTACTGGGAGCGGGGGGTTCTGCAGCAAAAAAATGGCTTAGGATTTTGGCTAAGCAGCTCTGATTTATTCTGCAGTGAATTATACTTGAGGCAACTTGCATTTCCTTATATCAGGCCCAGGAAATGTGTGGCCCTCCTAGATGTCCTACTACACTTCCCATCATCCCATACTGTTCCCCATGCTGGCTGAGGGCTGATCTGACTTGGGGAGTCCAACAACATCATGAGGACTGCACAGGTAAGCCACCCCCTCTGTGGCATGCTGGCTCCAGGCGCTGACCAAAGAGATGCTACCCTACACAGACCACAGACAAATCCGCCCCAGCTTGCGTACAAACATGTAGGAGCACAGATGCAGCCGTACACACAGCTAGTTGCGGGAAGGTGGCAACACAGTGAACCAGGGAGCCCATGGCATCAGGCAAGAACAAGGGAGATCAATCAGACTCAAGCCCAGTGGAACAAGGCAACAAAAAGCCATAGGTGGTGGCAGCTTGTGTACCTGCGGCCAGAGCCTCTCCTGGGAGCCACATCAGCCGGAATTGTGTGCTTTTTGGGGGAACTGAGTGGTAAACGCAAGAGGAAATAATAATGTGGTTGCTGTCAGGGGATGATTAGCTGCTTGTGCTTAAAATAGTGCCCCTTCAGAGTTTGTGCGACCCCACAAACCTCTGTGTGTGACAGAGCTCCTCAGACATGTCTGCTCTAGTCACTTGTAGAGTCCGACAGTGGCTGTCTGCGGAAGCGCTTCCAGCAAAGAAGTTCCTTAACGGAAACGCGTCTCCTGGACTCACGACGTGACAGCTTCCGGCGAAGCATAGGTCTCCCTGCAGTTGCTTCTGACACCTCCCCGCTATTTTCGCTCGAAGTGTCTCTCACCCCTTTCTCTCCCCTTCTGCTTCCTGCCTGGGCTGCTGCGTCTCTCTCAGCATTACTGAGATCCTCCTCCAGAGACCCCGCGCTCCCCCTGCTGGTCCCTGCTTTGGCTGTTGACTCTCTCCCAGTCTCTGGGAGCCCTACCACTTCCCTTTCCTCCGATGTCAGTTCCCTGACATCCACCTCCCCTCCAGGGCCCCCCTCTCCCCCGCCCCTACTCTCTCCTCTGGGCGGTGAGGAGCTGAAACCCCTAAAAGAATCCTCTTCATCTTCCGACGTCTCGAACATTTCCCTCCATCGGTCTTCGTTCCGACTCGCTGAATCCTCCTCCACCTCGGAATCAGCGAACCCCTCCAACTCTTCTTCTTCGTCGGTGGTGGCGAAGTATTCCCTCCGGAACCTCGCCACTGGCTGGGGTTTCCGAGGGAATCTCTGATGAAAAGTTTCAATCAAAACCTCGTCATCTACATCCTCTGCCCTGACCCAGGTGTTTTCCGACTCCGGCTCCCCTTCCCACATTACCAAATACTCTACTTGCTCTCCCCTCCACCTGGAATCGAGAATCTCCGCTACATGGTAGCTGTGTTCTTTTTCCTCCATAGCTGGTCCCCTATTGACCCTCCCCTCTCTGTCCCCTATATACGGTGACAGCAATGATCTGTGGAACACTGGGTGTAACTTCATGTGGTTAGGTAACCGGAGTCTGAAAGCCACTGGGTTGACCTGTTGCGTGACTTCAAATGGGCCCAGCCTTTTGGGTCTTAACTTCTTACAACCTCCTTTAAATGGTAACCCTTGGGTGGACAACCACACCTGGTCCCCCACCCTAATGCTTTCTCCTTCCCTTCTGGTTTTGTCTGCCTGCCTCTTATATTCCTCCTTCGCCCTGTTTAAATTAAGTTGGAGCTGGCGATGGATCGCTTCCATTTCTTCAACGAACTGTTCTGCGGCTGGAACGCTCCAGTTCTCCCCCTCCCCCCCTGGGAAGGCTCGGGGATGACACCCGTGATTGGCCAAAAAAGGGCTCATTCCCGTGGACACGTTCTCCGCATTGTTATAGGCAAATTCTGCCAACGCCAGCTTCTCCACCCAATCATTCTCTCTGTCATTCACATAACACCTCAAATATTGCTGGAGGACACCATTAGCTCTTTCCGCCTGCCCGTTGGTTTCTGGATGGCGGGCAGTGGAAAAATTCACCTCTACATGCAATAAGCTCATGAGCTTCCTCCAGAACCTGGAAGTAAATTGTTTCCCTCGGTCCGAAACCACCCTCAAGGGGGCACCATGCAATCTAAACACATTTTCCACAAACAATTTAGCGGTTTCTTCTGCTGTGACCGCATGTGAGCAGGCTATAAAGTGGGCCATCTTGGTTAACAGGTCTACCACAACCATAATGGCTGTCTTCCCTTTGGACCTGGGCAGATCAGTCATAAAATCTATTGCCACTGCCTCCCATGGTCTTTCCGGCGTGGGTAGTGGTTCTAATAAACCTGCCGGTGCCCGCCTCTCCCCCTTGGCTCGTTGACATCGGTCACACCCTCTCACATACTCCCGCACATCTTCCCTGACCTTGGGCCACCAGAATTCCCTGGTAACCAGCCACATGGTTTTGTGTTGCCCAAAATGCCCTGCTGTGGGGCTATCGTGCAGTTGCTTGAGTACCTTTTCCCTCAATTCTCCTTCAGGTACGTATAACGCTCCCTTGTAGTACAACGCCCCGTTTCTCTCCTCAAAACCCCCGGGTTTGTCTCCCTCCCTCCTGAGACCCCTGAGTTTGTCCTGGGCATATTCATCCTGCACCGTTCCCTCTATCAGTTCCCTTAGCCCCACCAATGCCGCCCCACACACCCAGCGATCCTCGGGAATGACATGGGTCTCTTCGGGTGCACCCTCTCCCTCCAAATATTCAGGTTTGCGTGAGAGAGCGTCCGCCCTAACGTTCTCCTGGCCTGGTACGTAACAAATCTCAAAGTTAAATTTGGAGAACTCCTGGGCCCATCTCAACTGCCGTTGGTTGAGCACTCGCGCAGTTCTCCAATACTCTAGATTCTTATGGTCCGTGCGCACTTGCACCTTCTGTTGTGCACCAATTAGTAGGTGCCTCCATCTCCGGAAGGCCTCATAAATCGCAAGAAGTTCCCGGTCGTACACCGTGTAGTTTCTCTCAGATTTGTTCAGCTTTCGCGAAAAGAAGGCACACGGTCGCCACTCGGACCCCTCCTTCCCCGGCTGCAGAAGAAGCACCGCCCCTATGGCTCTGTCAGAAGCGTCTGTTTCGACCCTCAGCTTTTTTTGTAAATCCACATGTAGAAGTTGTTCGTCAGAGGCGAAGGCCTTTTTCAGTTCCTCAAACGCTCGCTCCGCCTCCCCCGTCCAAACAAACTTCTTTTTGCTGCTGAGACAGTCCGTGATGGGCGCCGTCAGGTGAGCGAAGTTTCGGATGAACTTACGATAAAAGTTTCCAAACCCTAGGAACCTCTGCACATCCTTCTTAGTCTTGGGGGTTTTCCATTCCAGCACCGCTTGAACCTTGCCGGGGTCCATGGCCAACCCCTTGTCTGACAAGCGGTACCCCAGGAATTCCACCTCCTTGGTATGAAACTGACACTTCTCCAGTTTCACCCACAGTCTGTTGGCTTGCAGCCTGCTCAACACTTCTCTGACGTCTCTCACATGTTGCTCCTCATTCTCCGAATACACCAACACGTCATCTAAGAAGGCCACGCAATTCTTGTAGAGCAAAGGCCCCAGTACATGGTTCATAAAGGCTTGAAAACACGCGGAGCCTGCTTGTAATCCAAAAGGCATAACGAGATATTCAAATGCCCCCAAAGGGGTGAACATGGTGGTCTTCCATTCATCCCCTTTCCTTATACGTATCAGGTTGTACGCCCCCCTTAGGTCCAGCTTTGTAAAAATCTTTCCTTTTCGCACCCTGGTCAAAATATCATCAATCCTGGGCATAGGAAAAGCCACCGGCTCTGTCACTGCATTTAGGGCCCGAAAGTCACATACCAGTCTCGGCTTGTCCGTGTTCTTTTTATCCACAAAAAACACTGGGCTACCCCCCGCTGCCTTGGACTCTCGGATGAAGCCTCTCTTCAGGTTCTTGTCAATGAACGCTCGCAACTCCTGCATCTCCCTGTCTGACATGGCATACAACCTGCCTACAGGAAGCTGTGCTCCAGGGAGTAAATTGATCTGGCAATCAAAGGGCCTATGCGGGGGTAGTTGGTCAGCCTCCTTCTCGCTGAACACGTCACTGAGATCAGCATACTGTGATGGCACCTTCCCCTTCTCCATCACTTCCGTCCCTGCTAGGGTGGCTTGGGCCCCTGCTGACCCCTTTTCCCCCCTGCAGTGTTCTAAGCAATGTGCGGAACCGAAGGAAACCACTCTTTGATGCCAGCCCACCAGCGGATCATGTAGGGCTAGCCAGCTCATTCCCAAAATAATGGGAGCGCCTCCCAAGGTGGCCACATTAAACGCTATCAGTTCTGTGTGCCTTGCCACCCTCATTATCATTGGGATGGTCTGCAAGCTGACGCCTCCTCCCAACAGTTCTCTGCCATCGATCGTGGTCACCTGCAGGGGGTTGCTTAAGGGGATAGTCTGTATCTGGTGTTCAGCAGCAAACTCCTTGCTCATGAAATTGCAGGAGCTGCCTGAGTCCAACAGCGCCTTTATTTTTAGGGGGTGTCCATTTTGCAACTCTAGCGACACTTCAATCACTAGAGCAGGTCGAGGAGCTTCTGGCACTGGCACTTGGGGAAGGGGCACTTTCACTGCTCTTTGGCCTGGCTGCAGTGCCCTGCTGGCAACCAGGCGTTGGCTTTTACCTGCTCCGTTTCTCCCTGCTCTTCCCCCTCAACAGTTCCCACCATCCCTTGCCATTCCTTCCTCTGGGGGCAGACTCTGGCAAAGTGGCCTGGCTGTTGGCAGAGATAGCATTTCCGGGGTCCCTTTCCCTCCTTCTTCGCCCCCTCACTGGGCTTTGAAACTGCGCGCGCGCGGGCTGTTCCGATTTCCATCGGCTCTGCCGGCGGGAAAGCTGGCTCAGGAATGTCTGGAATGCGTAACTCCTTCCAACGTTCCCCTCTCCCTTCCCGCCTCTCCAAGGCTCTTGCCTCCTGGCGCGCTCCAATGGTCAGCGCAGATTTGGTCAGCTGATCCATAGACACCGCCCTGGGGCTCCTGGCCAGCTCGTCTTTCACAGCTGAAGAAAGACCTTCTTCAAATAGCATCTGAATGGGTGCTGCCGATAAATCCCACCCCAATCTGTGAATCAGCATGGTAAATTCAGTCCAGTACTCACGGACAGATCTGCTTCCCTGCTTGCAAGCCATTAGCTGTCTGCGCACTACCCCCTCCTCAATATCGCTGGAGAACATGATATCCATTGCACGAAAGAATTTCATAGTGTCCTTCAGGATATCGTTGTGCGTTGCCATCAGGGGTCGAACCCAATCTCGCGCCCCCTTCTCAAGATGCCCAATTACGAAAGCAACTCGGGATTCCTCATCAGGGAACTCATCAAACTGCACATTCAGGGCATATTGCATTTCAGTCCTAAAGGCATGGTAATCCTTGGGGTCCCCCCCAAACTTCTGCACTAATCCTGGTACCTTTCTGGGGAACTGAGTGGTTCTCCCCTTCTTGTCTGCATCTTGAGCCCTCCTCTCCTCGAGCCTCGCCGTCTGCAGCGCAAGTTGGACCTCCAATGCTCGGTATCTGTCTTCCAAGCTTGGACCAGCTCCACCCCCTGCGGCTCCGGCTCCTGCTGGGTCGCTCATGATGCCTTCTCCTGCACAGGCAGCGTACAGAGACTGTCGGACTGCTGTCAGGGGATGATTAGCTGCTTGTGCTTAAAATAGTGCCCCTTCAGAGTTTGTGCGACCCCACAAACCTCTGTGTGTGACAGAGCTCCTCAGACATGTCTGCTCTAGTCACTTGTAGAGTCCGACAGTGGCTGTCTGCGGAAGCGCTTCCAGCAAAGAAGTTCCTTAACGGAAACGCGTCTCCTGGACTCACGACGTGACAGCTTCCGGCGAAGCATAGGTCTCCCTGCAGTTGCTTCTGACACCTCCCCGCTATTTTCGCTCGAAGTGTCTCTCACCCCTTTCTCTCCCCTTCTGCTTCCTGCCTGGGCTGCTGCGTCTCTCTCAGCATTACTGAGATCCTCCTCCAGAGACCCCGCGCTCCCCCTGCTGGTCCCTGCTTTGGCTGTTGACTCTCTCCCAGTCTCTGGGAGCCCTACCACTTCCCTTTCCTCCGATGTCAGTTCCCTGACAGGTTGCTATAACAACTAATGGGTAGTCTAGGTTGTGCACCAGTGAGGGAAGGCAAGAGACTGATCTACCCTACCCACCCACCCTCTATAGCTTAGATCAAGATGGGAGGAGAAGGTTCCTTAGCTCCTTTTTCTAGCTGCTGTGCTCATCCATCACTGAAATGCTCCTATGCAGGTGGATGAGTGAGAGAAAGCTGACGACACCCCCCAAAACTTGTAGATAATGTAATAAAAGTAGCAGAAGCTGGACCCAGCAATAGTAAACTACTATACTGTCCCCACTCCCCACAATGGTAAGGGTAGCCTTGTTGCAAGGGAGATTGCTGAGCCCTTTAAATTGGAGAGATTAAATATTAATTTAAATAAAATTAACTGGGAATAAAAAGAATGGAAGTAAGAGAAGAAGTGAACGTAAAGGGAACAAAGAGAAGGGATTAAAGAAGCAGGCTGTTTCTCACAGGGGAAAGCAGGATACAAGTTAAATGTGAAAGGAGATGGGGAGAAGAAATGAGAGATTATGAAAAATACAGGTGAGCTTTCAGATAAAGGGGGGAATTTGGGGGTGGGGAACTGTGGCTGTGTGTGCTTTATCTACTGAACATCATCTTTTTCCACTTCAACCTTTAAAGGCTAGGCTTGCCAGCTGACCTGACACTCTACCTGCCCCCAAGCTGTAACTGCCTCTGTGCCTTTAGCAACCACAACAGGTAAAGAAATCAGCTGGGGTGACTATAGGGCATGGGAAGTAACATAACCCCCAGCTCATGTTACCCAGTGAACTGGTTGTTACTGAAAAAACACCATTTCCCTGTTATAAAATCTGTGTTAGGGAAATGCTGTGGAAAAGCAGGGTTTTATCATTGCAATTGGAAATGAATCTAACATGCAGCACATCTACTAACACTCTTGCCAAAAGAAATTTACATATATGTGAGACATACACCAGCTTTCCCACTACACAGCTGCTTAGTTTTCTGGATGCAGAGGATTCCTCTGATGCCGCCCAGTTCTTTAACCAGCTCTTCCCATGCAACAAAATACTTCCAACAATTGGTGTGCCGTGCCAGCACCAAGGGATGTGAAAAAGAGTAAGGAGAAAATCCGAATGGATTAGAGGTGGAATGAGAAGCTGCTGATTTTAAAGGTTTAAGCGCAGCTTTGATGTATCAGGAGGCCTCTCTCTTGCCAGAAGCTGGAACCCTGCCTGTGTGTGTCTGAGCAGCCCCCCTAATAATAATAATAATTAATAACGTATTAAATTTGTATACCACCCTTCATTTGAAGATCACAGGGCAGTTCACAACATAAAAACAAATGGAAAATACATAATAAAAACAAACCCATAACCCCCCTCCCACAAACACATTAAAAAGGACAGAATGTTAATCAGCAAAAGGCCTGGTTAAACAGAAACATTTTCACCTGGTGCCTGGATATATGCAATGAAGGTGCCAGGTGAGCCTTCTCAGGGAGTCACTGCAGAAAAGGCCCATTCTTGTATTGCCACCCTCATGAAGAGGTTCCTCCTACAAAGCTATGCTGTGTTTACAATCCATAGCATTGGCCTCCCATCCAGGCTGGGTGTTTGGTTCTAGACAGACAGAAATACAGACCTGGCTTGGCCGGACGGACAAGAGAGACCCAGCAGCAAGGCAAAAACGAGCAGCAGGGCAGAGGCTAGAGAGGCCAAGGCATGGGGCCTACCTGAGCTGGAGAGAAGCGGAGGAAATGGAGGGTACAAATGGAGGAAGGATGGAGCGTCAGGCGGCTTAAGAGTTTAGGGCATCGATACCTGCAGGCGTGAGAACCAGGGCTTGGAGAATGTCAGAGAGGGACACAATCCCCCGCGGGGTTTTCTTCTCATCCACCAGAACCAGACGATGGACCTGCCAGATGAGTGAGCCACACACCATCATGAAAAGAAGAGTAACGGGATGAGCCGAGATGAGTGCTTGACACCCACAGGGCAAGAGTTACCCCTCCCACCTGAGGCAAACCCTTTGGTGGCATAATGCTATTATTATTAACATCATCACCATCCTACTACAGCACGATAGCCGAGGGACAGGGCATTCTGGGAAAAGTTACAATTAAGAGTGACAGGCAGGAAAGTTAAAGCTGAGTGCTGTTGCACCGCCTATTAGTCTTTAGTTGCAGAGGAGCAACTGTGCTGTACAGAAAATAAGTCTAGGTCTGCTTCCCACATTATAATTTTTTAAGGTATGTGTGTTTGCATATGAAAACATCTGTTTGCTTCTAGAATGGGGAATCTGTGACTCTCTAGGTGTTTTTGCTGAACTACATTTCCCTTCATCCCTGGCCATTGACCATGCTGGCTGGGGCTGATGGGAATAGGGGTCCCAACGCTTTGTGAAGGGCCACAGGTTCCCCATTGGTTCAGTAAATCATTACACACAACAGATAGATGTTTCCTGCCATATGCATGAGGCCTGTATGTGCAGCAGGGAGCCAGGACTTGCCATGGCTTCCTGCTGTATGGCAGCAAACATGTGAAGCAGCCTTTAGGTGTCCAGTTCTCATCAGCATCTGAAGATGGTTTCACTTACCTTGGGGACCACCCACCTGAGCAATCTACCTCTTCTATGCGGGCTCTCTGCTTTCCCGGTGGACCCCCTTTTTAAGTGATTCATTGGGAATAGCTTCTACCCTGGAGATGTCTCATGAGAATTATTTTGGGTGTTTTTGTTTTTTGCTTAAACGGTTGGAATACAGTATTCCACAATATTTCCCATCCTTTTCCTAGGGCCTGTAAGCCACTAGTGTGGACTTGTCTTTTCCATGAGTGTCATGGGGAAGAACAAGCCAGAGATGGTTACTACTGGAACACCTATGTCAATAGATCAAAGTCAATCAGGCGACAGGATTAGAGGCTGACTGGATTAGAAAGTGTCACTGGGCATGACTTGAGTAAGCAGAAAGTAGAGAAAGAAGAGGTTCAGGCTGAACATTTAACTCCTGAAGTCAGATTTTATGGACCTGGAGAGGTCAAGGTCTTGCCACAGAGTAACTGTTACCTAAAGCTGCACATTCTTCCTGCTCCACTCTGGCATACCTGCTCCTTGGCGATGCGATCAATAATGTCTTCCATCGTTTCGTAAGGATGGCAGGTGAGCACCCCTTCCAGGCAGACTGAGCGCTGCTTCAGTGCTTCCCCCACAGTAATATCCAGGTTGTTGTAGGACTTCTGGGCAGCCAAGTGCTAAGCAGAGACAAGGAAATGGTTTGAAGCCACCATGACAGATCATCCAGGCAGGGGCTTGGCATTAGCAGAGAATAAAGCCACCCCAATCCCACTTTGCAAAGGTGGGAGAACTCTGGCTTTAATATCCAGATAACTCTTGCTGAAACAAGGCTCAGTTGCTACACACTGGTTTAATGCACATTGTGACAGCCCCTTTGATAAATGGACCCTAATCCGCCATCAATTTAGAATCACAGCATTGGAGACAATGTTCTCCTTTGCTTTTCACCCTATGTTTAAGAGGGAAACTGTTGCTGACTTCTCTGTCTAGAGCTGAAAAATAGTGGTGAAAATTAGTATCACCACCTCAATCCCTTTAGATAGATGGAGTTCAGGAAACATTTGCGAGGGATACCAAACCACACACACACACACACACACACACACACACACACACACACTACCAAGTGATCTTCCCATCTTAAAATTTTAAACAGGTACTGCATCCCCTAGAGACAAGACAGGGAAACATTCCATTTTCTTAGCTTTGGCTATTAAAAAAATCCATTCTCCCGCCAACCAACTTCACACCTGCAAAAATATGATTGTGCTGTACTTACAATCACATCAAAGCGAGAGTAGAGGCCAACTACCCTCCCTGTAAAGAGAAAGTGAGGGAAGCATTATAAGGGACTCAGTAAAGAAAACCTTCCCATTCACCCACCTCATAATGTAACTATCATCCATTTTTAAAAACTATTGATATATTAAATACGTTCCAACTAAGCAAGTATTCCATATGTATTAATCAGAAAAATAATTAAGAAATACCCGATAAAAGAAAAAATCTACTCACAATAAAGTCTTGAATAGAGCTAGACACAGAGCATTATTCATTCATATTGTCATATATGTGAACAGCACTTTTCCAGGCTTTTATCACATCTTGAAGTTTATGAGTTAATACATAAAAAGAGGGTTCCTGATTTTATGACAGCGGGTGGAATTTACAAAAGTGACAAAATCTGGGTGATGGTGATTTAACACTATCTCTGAGATGTTACATATAGCACTATGGTTCATTGGCTCAAGCAGGGTGGGTGGGATTCAAATATGGAACCCCAAAACGGTGCAGCTTGGCAAAAGCTACATCACGCGATGGCTCGGATTGTTTGATAAATGTCACATAGGGTTTGTGGTTTCAGGGCCCAAGAAAAAAGTAGAGGATGAATTAGAAAGCTGATAACATATGAGAGAGAGGTAAGGCTCGGCTGAAACGGCAAACATAGCAGTGAGCAAAGCAGAGGAGCTCCCCGCAGCAAGTACCTTTTTCATTAACAACAGGCAATGCTGAGACCCTGCGGTCCACAAAAATCTCCAAGGCTGTGTAGACAGGGGCTGACTCCAGGACCATGGCAACGTCACGGAAAGTGCCGATGCCCAGTTCCAGGATGGTTTTCTGCAGGAATCGTGGCTTTGGAAGCATGGCTCCCTGTAGTGAGAGAAGAGGAGGTTATTTTTTTCAGTGCATTATTGGTGATGCTCCCCCTGCCCCACAATGGAAATGAATGATGTGTATTTACACAATAATGTAATTAATTGCATTATTGAATTTGGCCACAGTGAACAGTGAACTGGATAACATTTTTTTGCAGAAGCTGAACTGCAGCAGAATAGAAATAGAGCTGCAGACAATGAATATGGGGCAAAAAAAAGAAAATGATACCTTTTTACATCCCTAGTGGAGCCTAACCTCTTACTCCTCCATTCCAGCTGTAATCAAGCTGTAAATACACCTAGCTGCATTAGCTCATGTTCATCTTTCGCCCTTCTCTCCCAACTTCTACTGTTTTCTCAATTGTCTATTTTAGATCGTGAGCATCTTGAGGGAAATGGCCAGTCTGTTTTTCCCTATGCAGCTCTGCAAGGCACCACGTACCCTGTTGGCTCTGTACCAATAAATAAATGATAAAAGAGAGCATCGGGCACGGGGCCAACATAGGCCCCACTGAGACCAAAAATAATCTGCCTTGCCATCATCTATGCCAAGAGGAATTTGGGATCACCAGACACTCACGAAGATATGCAGGAACTTGAGGATACGTTTGTGGGTCAGAATGTGTAGGACGTTCCCTGAGATGGGCTCGATCACAGGCAGCCGATGGATCTTGTGCTTAATCAAGGAATAAACAGCATCAAATAGGCTAGGAAAGGGAGAAACAAAAGGGCAACATGACATGCCTGGAGATTGGCTCCCTGTACCCAGGGACTGTACCCATTTACCACTTCCACTCTGCTCTAAATGGAGTAGGCGTTGTGAGACAGTGAGGGTTCCCCCACCCCTATTATGGTCAAAGGCTCGGTGCATTCAGCTGTTCGACAGGCAGAAATCAACAAGTGAAATGTTTTCTGGCAAGGAACTGATGAGTAAAACTTCACTCTTTTATACCAACTGCCATGCAGTTGTTAAGAGTACAAGACTCTTTCCATCAAAGCTAGCCACACTATTATTATGTATTCATTAAAATTATTTCCCACCTTTCCTGCCAAAGAGGAGGGATCTGTGAGAGGAGTAAGCAAGCATCAGAAATGACTTACCTATCATTTGGGGAGATGCACACCAAGGGTTTGAAGAAACCTTGCAAATACACCTCTGGGGAGAAAGGAAAGCACCTGAATAGTATATGGAACCGTTGCCCTAGGTAAGATGGGAGAACTACTACACGTTAAGGATGAAGCTACTTCGGGGGGGGGGGAATCTGGCAAAAGAAGTCAGTTGGGTTTCCAATCTATTTAGAAGAATGATGAGTTTCTTAGATTTTGGCATATAACAGCTTGAGGTCACTATACCATATGGTTAATTGCTGCCAAGTTGAAGATGATTTACCATAACATCAACTTTCTTCCCATGTTATGTGCATTGAAAGCATCTAAAAAATTGGGACAGTGATTCAATGTATAATACTTTTTATTATTTATACCCTGCCCATCTGGATGGGTTTCCCCACTATGAAGAGAGAAAGGGTACTATAGCTGTTGTACTGAATCAGACCAATGGTCCATTTAGCCTAGCACTGCCTGCGTCCTGATTGGCAGCCACCCTCCAGGGTTTTAGCTAGGGGGCATTTCCCTACCCAAACAGGAGATGCCAGGGATTGAATCTCAGATCATTTGCAAGCAGAGCATGTGCTCCACCACTGAACATGCAAGCAGTGAGTAGATGGAGGATCCTCCCTAAGCCTTGCACCTTCCCTGTGAGTCAGGGGCAGCCCACATGGTGCTCTCCACATGTTGGATTTCACTTGCCATCATCCTTGACCATTGGGCCATGCTGGCT
This sequence comes from Podarcis vaucheri, assembly GCF_965113315.1. Classification (NCBI taxonomy): domain Eukaryota; kingdom Metazoa; phylum Chordata; class Lepidosauria; order Squamata; family Lacertidae; genus Podarcis; species Podarcis vaucheri. The sequence goes on along the minus strand of NC_138759.1, from coordinate 88,002,657 downwards.
AAGGATGAAAAGAGTTGGATCAACATCTGGAAGGTACCACATTAGCTATCCCTCTTCTGGGTGGTTTTGTGCATCAAGCTCAAAGGGAGAGAGTAAGTAGAAACATCAGGGACAGAAATGGGACAGGATCCAATGAGCTCACAGCAATGGGCTACAGTACATGGAATTTCATCAGAATGCAGCAAAATAGCCTGTAGTGCAAGGAGGGTGAACCTGTGACCCTCCAGATTGTTATTGGTCATCCTGGCAAGGACTGATGGAGTCCATCAAAACCAGAAGTCACTGGTTTCTGATCCCTAGAGTACTGTAACCTAAACCCTTTGCCTAGGGGCTGGGGTGGCCAATGGACCCCAACACCCATCAGCCCTAGCCAGCATGGCCAATGGGAGGGAATTATGGGAGCTGTTGTCCTTTAGATGTTGTTGAACTAAATGCTGGCCGCGCCTTGTCTAGAGGCAAGACTATCAAGTAGGAAGGGATACCAAGTTAAGAGAGGAACTGTTTAAATCAAGGCTAGAAGCAGGGAGACAGACGTAAACACGTGAACACACACAGAGTGCAATTCACCTTCCACTACTGACAATCAATTTTAAAGATGTTCAATAGCATCCATGCATACGCTACTCCCCCTAGTGGTGCCCTCCTCACCTCTCCACGTTTCAATTTTGTGTTCCTCGATCTCATATATCTGAACCTAAAAACAGCACAAAATGATACTCGTGAGCAGGGTGATGTCACCCACAAAAGGATAAGATAGTGAGAGTTCCAAGCAGCCCACACGTGTACTTTGAAGTCACAGGTCCTCTTGCTTTGCTGTCACCCTTCTGCCCCTGTCCATCCCCTCCATCCTTGTACATATTGGGAGGGAAATGCTGGAAGCTGGTTTGCTCCAGATCTTGCAAAGGCAATTGAGCAGTCCTGGAAAACTCACCAGAGGTGATCGGTAGTAGCGATGTAGGATGTTAATGAAGTCAGTGATAGTCAACATACCTGCAGTAAGAGAGAGGGGGGGAAAGAGGAAAAGGAAGAGAGTGGATACACACAGGTGTAGGTCTGGAGGAGCTGAAGCAACAGGCATGAAGGGCTACCTTGTGCAGGCCCCAGTTCTCAGGACAGCAGATGGTTGAGCCTTTCCTTAATAAGAGGCACCTGCAGAATTCCTGCACACACCCAACCTTGCCTTCTTGACCATCCCTGGTACAGTTGAATGGCCAGCAGTAGTCCTATGAAATCCCAGTTCACACTTCCTATTGCCCAAAACCTGCTGTCCTGTGTTGCCCTCCTGAACGCAGCATCACTTACCCACAAAACACTGCTGCTTGTTGTCCCAGAGAGGGGCTGCTCGCACCCCATTGGCCACCATGGCTAAGAAGGCCTTCTTTATCTGGGGACAGGAGGAAAAAAGAATAGGTGGGCCAGACTGGCAGTTGCTATTCAATATTCCTATCTGCAGTTAGGAGTAGCAGTGTGGTGCCCTTCAGGTCCTGTTGGGCTTCAGCCCCCATCATCCTTACTATTAGTCTGAGGCTGATGGGAATTGTAGTACAACATCTGGAAGGCACCACATTGGTCAGGCCAGATCTACAGGGTGAGGAAACAGCTGCATCCAGCCAAGAAGGATGGGCTGGGGAAAATCCAGAAGTAATCGCCCACACTGCACCCCCTTGGACTCCAATCTATGTAGCAATTATATTCTTCTGCTAGACTAGATATTATTAAACATTGTGGTTCAATTTTAGGGGGCAACAACCTTAGGCCTATTTTTTACCAAATGATGCGGCTTGGACTTTCTTCCTAGTTTGCTCTCTTCCCACGATTCTACCTCCTCCTAAATCACAGCTCTAGGAATGTGATGAACTACAACAAATATGAGGAAAGGTAAACTTGCAGCAGCAGGAATAACCTGATGAAACAGGTAGAATTGCTTCATCCTGAAAGTGAGCATCTATTTGTTTAAATAATCCTTGCAAGCAGATTTGAGTTCCTATATCCAGCTCTGCCAGTGTCGTAAGAAGAGTCCAAAGGCCCCCCTAGTCCAGAATCCTGTTCTCACAGTAGCCATTCAGATGCATATTCAAGACCAACAGCACTCTCTCCACTTGTATTCCAAAATAGCTGGTATTCAGAGGCCTACTGCCTCCTAAAATGGAGGGAGAACACAGTCATTGCAGCTAGTAACCATTGATAGCTTTGTGCTCTATTAATTTCCACAGCTCCCCACCACACACAAACTGCCTGCCATAGCAGAAAGTCAAGTACCTGACAGATTAGGAAGTTTAAAACTGCTGAGTGTAGTTATATGGGGGGGGGGGAGAGCAGACATGTACTAAAAGGGTAGGGAAACCCCCCACAAACTTCAGTGTAGAATCCCTGTCAGGGGAGGTCACAATGTCAGGGGTGCCAGCGCTGTTTGAAGTTACTCCTGTCTGCGCTGGCATGCAAGATATTTTATTCTGCCTTCCCTACTCCTTGGGAGGAATTCAATGTGACTCTATGGCAACTGGTCCATCAGCTTTTCAGCTTCCCCTGAGCCAATTTCAGATAACATGTGGGAGGACATGTTGCACTAGTATAAGTCCTCATGTTGGCTTCCACTAACAGGACTAGTTAAATGAATTCTGCCCCTTTATGTTTTTTCTTGTGTGAACAGAGTTATTCATCCTTCTGTATACCAATCTGGAATCGTATGATGAACAGTTCAGAAACATTGTAAATTTGAAAAAAACCAGAAGCGTTCCTCAAGTATAATTGTTTACTTTCCCCATAGAAGTGAAAAGCAAGCATTCACTTACATAAGGAAAGAAAAGGGATACCATCAGGTTGGAACTATGCTGCTTCCAATTATTCCCAACACTCAGTTATCTGTGCCACTCACATTCAAGCCTTTTGCACACTCCCATCTGCACCATTCCACCTGTATTCTATTTTGAGAACTAGCTTTTCTTGAGTGCTGATAACAATTTTACTAGGAACATTGAGAGGGAGCAGAGCTGTTGACTTGAGTCTATTGGGCTACTGTCCTGTCTTTGCTGAATGTTTCAGGATTTGTAACAGGGATCGGGACTCCAACTCATATCAGTCCCAACAGTATCTGGATTGCCACAGGTTCCCCACCCCGATTAGTAAAGAAGTGAGCTTCCATTATCCCATTATTAAAATGACCAGTTTTCTATCCCCTTCCTTGACCCACAACAGCTCCCACTTCCCCCCTTACCTGCAAGGTTGTGTCAAACACTACCAGTTTGGAGCTGGTGGGAATGGCATCATAACAGTGGTGGCGCCGCATGAAATGCATGTAAGTCTCAGCATCTGGTCCCAGCAAATCAGTATCAGGACCAAACCCAAGAATTTCACAGTCGAGAGAAATGATGTCACCGTCATCATCTTTGTTGCTCTCTTCTGGCTTGGTGACTTCTGATGTTGCTTTGCCATCCACAATTGTGCCTTTGCTTTGCTGACCGGCATCTTTAACATTCAGGGTGGGGGCACTGGCGTTCCAGCTCTTGCACCTGCCTCTTGGCATCACGTCCTCCTTGCCCCCTGGACCTGTTTGTCTCCTATCTGTCACTGTGGCCTGTGGTCCACCGTAGTTGCCAGCTGTATCCAGTTCTCTGGCCTCTGAATCTGCAGCCTTAATATCCGATTCTGTAGCAACGGCATCCCCAGCTGTTACTTTGCCATCCCGATTTGCAGTCTTGGCATCCAGCCCAACAGCTCTGGGATCCCCGTCCATGGTCCTGCCATCTGACATCACATTCATCATGCTCAACTCTGTACCTTTGCCATCTGCAGCCAGGTCCTTGGCTTCTTGCCCTACAACCTTGGCTTCCAATGCTGATTCCTTAACATCCAGAGACAGGTTGGGGCCTAGTGGGTAAGGGGAGGCATTGCAAATCCAGACACCAAAAACTTCTTGGTAGGTGAAACATTTAAGTAATCTTGGCCCTTTTGACTGACACAACCTTCCCTCCTTCTCACTAAGCCTAAAGAAATGGTATGTTTTCACATAAACTGCAGGAACACGCATGCTGAGCTGAACAACCCGTGACTTGCACAGAGAACCAGCCCAAAGCTGCTGCAGTCACTGACCAACCCTGCCCCACCCTGCCCCACAGAGCACATCCAGTTAGTTGATTGTTTACATCCCTTGACAGGCAGCAACCCACACACTTCAGCCTAAGGTGAAAGCATTCGTTGATTTCAGTCAGAGCCCAAACTCTCTTCTGCAAATTTTACAGTAGAGGGGAAAGTGTAAAAGGGGCTAACTACTTGCTCTGAAAAAGCATAACCGGTCAGGAGGGGGTTGTATACTGTATTTATTCACACATTTCTGTGGCAGTTGAATAGCTTCATTATCTTTATTGCGTGCCCTCACAACAACCCTGTGAGGTAAGTCACCATTATTCCCATCTGACAGATAGAAAATGGAGGATGGACAATGCTGGGCTTATCCAAGGAATCTAAGTATAAGCCCAGATTTTGAAATCAGGCCTCACATAATTCAATTTTGTAAGATGACATTAGGATGGGTTTCACAGGTACTAGCAGAACTGGAGCCATTCTCAAACAGGAAAGCAAAAAGTGAAATCTGGGTACAACTGAGATTTTCCAAGACCAGAATGATAAGGGAGGCAGTGGTTCGGATGGCTGGCAGCATGGCTCAAAAAGTGATGTATAATGTCCCAAAGTTAGTACACACAACCATGCTGTTATGGATTAGCAAGTTTAGAAGACACTCAAAGCAGGCAATTAACACCCCAAACTGTTCCCTGCCACACATGTCATGAGTCAGTCTGGCTGGCAGGCAGTGAAGTCTGTACTTGAAAGCGGTCACTCCACCACTGGCAGGCAAAACCAGTGCACTACCCACCTGCTTCCTGAGGCTGGAGGCCATTGCTCAGTGGTGCTGCCTGGGAGTTAAGGAAAAACGGAGAGAGTTAAAAAGTGGCCTCTGTGGTCCACATTCAATGTGAAAATAGTTCAGCTTTTAGGATCTGAAGAGCGAGAGCTACAATTCTGCAGTGGACGGGGAACCTCAGACTCCACCCTAGGCCCTCAATCCCCAAAGTGCTACAAATCTAGTTCAAACCGAATGCTGGAGGGATCAAAAAACTTAGTGCTTCACATATTTTCTGCAGGCAGGGGCCATTTCCTTCATCCACACATGGCTGCTGTTTATTTCCTTCCTATTGCTACAGCTTTTCAAGTTGCAGACAGAGTTGCTTGCAGGGAATGATAAGCTTGTTGTGGGAAAGCAGATGTTTAAATCTTGGGTATGTCCTTCTTTTTACATCATGGGAAAGAGGATGGCTTAACCAGCTAATACCACAAGGGAATTAAGAAACAGTGACATGGTGGGAGAGGAGACCTCTAGCTCTAACAATCCCCAACAATCATACCTATGGCTTCTCCAGTTAGTACCCAAAGCTAGCATCTGTAAGGACACTGCAGTAAAGGGTCTATTGTTAATGTGGAAGGGGTAGACACAGATGATCCAATAAAGCTGATTCAGGCTGCACCCGGTCAGAGACTGTGCATGACAGACAACATACTCAACTACAATGCATGCGTACTCAGACACAAGAGGAAACATGCGCAAGAGCAGAGTGCAATCAGACACAGACACATGCTGAGACATGGAACAAACTCCAGGCAGAGATTTGGTTGCCCACAATTTTCCTACCGCAACTGACAGAAAGCAGAAACATGCCAGCTGACAAATATAACCAGTAATTTATTTATTTATTTATTTAATTTAATGTGCCAGTTGCTTTATCTTGCCCAGGGCAACCCAAAGCAACTTACAGCTAAATAAACAAACTAGACAATAAACCCCACACAGATACATTAAAACCAAGGGGGAAGAGAAATACATTAAGAACATTCCACCCACTTCTAAAAGGCCGCAGATAAATTAAGGACCAAAGACCTGGTTTTGGAGGAAAGTTTTAATAATATTAAAAAAGGCACTTGCAAGACAGCAAAAGAGCCATATAGGAATGGGATTCAGCTGCCAACTTTCTCTCACCTCGTTTATGGCTGCATTATTTGCTTGATCGATTGATCAATTAAATGCGTTGATTAAAAAGGTGCCCTCAGTTCAGCAGATTTTTAAACAAATAGCAACGCCACACGAAATGCATGTTTTCTGATATAGAGGGAGCCAGTTATGACGACACGTGCTTGCATTCTCTAAAAACAAAACGCGCGTGCTTTTCTCCCTTTGTCTTCAGAGCTTTTGTTTTTGTTCACCCGAACACTTGCGCGGATCGCATTAATGCATAAGATTTATTTAAATCGGCAGCAGACGAGTCGGAGCACCGAGTTCAATTTCTAAAGGCGAAATTGTTACGGGCCAAGCACGCCTAGGAATCGCACCCGAAGGTGTGGGAGAGAAAACGCAGAGGGGCAGGCAGCGCTCTGCACGTGCTCGAAAGCTCCGTTCTTGACACTCCAGGGTGTCCAATGAGCTTGGGGAGCAGGTTCCGGGGCTCAGGTAAGCCCCGCTAGCCCCACTCCCCCGGCAACCGAAAGCAGGAAGTGGTGGCGGCGTTGTTGCGCCAGGAAGTGCCCTCCGTCCGTGCTCCCCGGGCCGGCCTGGCCAGCAGAAAGGCACCCGCCGCGAAGCCCTTTCCTCGGGGAGGTCTCTCCGCCGGGCTTACCTGCTCCGAGGCCAGTGCCGCCGCCGCCGCCGCCCGCTCCATGCCGAGGCAGCTGCTATTTTCGGGCGCCTGGCCGGGGAGCCAGTCCGTGTCAGGAAGGCGGCGGGCCTGGCAGCAACAGCCGGGTGCGCGCGGCGCCAGGAGGGGCCACCGCCTGCCGCGCTGGGCGAAGAAGGGCCTTCCCGCCGCCTCCCGGGGGACTCAGGGCAGCGCGCGGCCGCCTCCCGAGACGGTGGAGGAGGAGCAGGGCATGCCGAGGGGTGCTGGGGCGAGGGATGCGGCGAGGAAAGCGGGCTCCGCGGCCTCTCGCTCGGGAAGCTTCGGGCGAAGCCTCCTGTTTGCCCTGGAGGGCGGGGGGTGGGGGGAGAGAGCGCGACTCGGCTCCGGCTGTAAATAAATCGCGGAATGTGCGAAGGGAGGAAGTCGGGGCACAGAAGCCTGTGCGCGGTGGGACACGGTCTCGCGGGGTGGGAGGTGGGGCGAGGAGAGGAGATGGTGGAGGCTATGGGGGGGGCAGCCCCTCCTGGGAGGAAGAAGCAATGGGGTGATCGGCCGAGGCCAAGAGGAGCTGTTCTAGAGGTACAGTCCCTGGTGCAATGGGGACACTATAATCTGGCTCCTCACGGCAAAGACTGTTCCCGCTTGCAGCGGGCTTCTTTCTTTCAGAAGGCCTCTGTGCCTTTAAAAGCTGAGAGGTAGGCAGACATTCAACTGGTGAAGTCACTCCCACCCGCAAGGAGTGCTGATTGGAAAGCAATGCAACTTCCATCTGTTGCATTAAAAAAACCAAAAAAACCCCTATTGTGGTATCCAGGATATAAGATAAAAATTGTAATTTTAATGGATGAATCCTCCAGCCTTTTCCCCACCAGTCCCTCATATCCTTTTACCCACAAACTCATCCCCTTCCTATGTTCCAGCAGCAACATAATATTTCTAGTGTTCTTTTTAAAAATGCTAGTAAAGTTTGCCTTTACAAAAGCATCTGGCGAAAAGGAGCTCGTGTATTTCCAAAAGGGTTTGGGCCATGATAACACTTTTAAAATAGGCCACTTGTTCCTGGATGTTCACCTAGCCAACTCGTTTATCTGAAGCAGTGTACTGTAGTTGCTTTGCAACCCTCATGAATCTCTGTGGAGCAAAGCAGCCTGTGATTCAGTAGTGTTTGATAGGTATGTTACCTGAAATGGCAGGAGAAAATGTGAAAGTGTGCACACAATTACAACTTCAGTTGGAATCGTAGAAAATGCTAGTCTAGAGTTACAAAATAACTCCATTACAAGATAATTCTAGACCATGTGTTGACTTGTTCCATTATTGCCTTTCAGTTGTTAAAAGCACAGGACTGCAGATTATAGTTCCGCCAATACTAGATGGATGCTGTAATTAATTGTCAGTGAGTGAGGAAGCTTCCTAAATAAAATGGGGTATTCTTTTGCTCAGAGCTGTCCTCAGATAAACACAGGAAGCCAATAATGTAATATATATATACAGATCTGATACCTGCACACTGGCAACAGCACAGGCTGAGTTTCATTGATCAGTATTGTCCATTTTGAATTATTGGGAGTAACTCTGTTTCCTATACTGCAGGTCTGGGATGAGTGTGTGTATCTTGACTGCACCATCCTACCACTTCACAAGCTGTCAGGCTCTACCATAATAAGGTCAGCATTATCTGCTGCAAGGGACAGCCACCAGTAAATAGTGCCAGTAGTCAGGAATGATGGGGTTTGTAAGTCCAGAACATTTGGAAGGCACCACATTGGCTACCCCCACAGCACGTAAAGCAAGACATAACATAGGAAGCCTGGGAAAGGAAGGGAGAGAACAGTGAAATGTGACATCATCGCATTCATTTAAAACACATTTTTTCTGTGCGCGCAATGTTTATCATACCTTGATTAAAATTTAGCAAGACCAGTAGAGATAAGACTGTTTGGCTAGAAGCCAGATGTGACCCATGGGCTGCAAATTGACCTTCCCTAGGATTAGCTGCAGGGATTGGAAGCACTAAAATGGACCATACACAATCTCCGCAATTAAAAGTCCTTACAACTTGTATGTGGACTAGCATACAGCTTGGTTGCCCAATAAAGGCAGCATGAAACAGCTTATTAGTTTATAGAGCAGCATGAAGATAGATAGATAGAAGATAGATAGAATAACTAGAGCCTGGCTGGATTAGGCCAAGAGTCCATCTAGTCAAGCATCCTGTGTTGTTCCTGTTTACAGTAGCCAGCCTCAAGCCTCTCTAGGAAAGGTACAAGCACTAGAGGAGTGCCAATAGCACTTTCCTCCTGTGTGGCCCCTAGCAATTGGCTTTCAGAAGCATTAGTACAATACACATATCTATCCTCCATGAATTTATCTAGTCCCCCTTTAAAACAATTTAAACTTACTTGAGTGGGAGAACAATTTCTGACTTGAATCGTAGAGTTGGAAGGGCGCTCGAGGGTCATCCAGCCCAACCCCCTGCAATGCAGGAATCTTTTGCCCAACGTGGGGCTCAAACTCACGGCCCAGGTTTCCCCTCCTGCACTCTGATAAGAACATAGGAAGCTGCCTTACACCAAGTCAGACCATTGGTTCATGTAGCTCAGTATTTGACAGTGGCTTTCCAGGATTTCCCAACCCTCTGTAAAACTACTGGTGTTTTGAAAATACTGAAGTGTTGGATTTAGAAGGTTTTAACAATGTATTTGGTTGGCATGCATATTTGTGGTACGATAAGGTAAAAGTACATAAAGCATTTAAAAATCATATTGTTAGAAAAGCATTGTTTAATGTTTGGATAAGATATAAGGATTTGTTAGGGGGGAAAACCCCAAGATGGTTGTCACCAATGGAAGCGAAGGCACAGAAAAAACTCAATATAGAGGCCAAATGGCCGAAATATTGGGAAATTCTGGAACAAGATGGAGAGAGAATAAAATTGCAGAGCTTTGAAAAATTGAAAAACAAAGTGCGAGATTGGCTCCATTATTATCAAATAATGGAGGCATACAAATTGGACAAAAAAGTTGGTTTCCAGGTGGAAAAATCAAAATTGGAAACAGAATTGTTAGATCCAAAAACCAAGAATTTGTCAAGAATGTATAACTTGCTGTTGAAATGGAACACTCAGGATGAAACGGTGAAATCAGCTATGATTAAATGGGCACAAGATGTTGGACATAACATAATGATGGCTGACTGGGAACGGTTATGGACCACAGGTATGAAATTTACGGCATGTAATGCCCTAAGAGAAAATTTAATGAAAATGATTTACAGGTGGTACATGACACCAGTTAAGCTTGAAAAAATCTATCATTTGCCCGATAATAAATGTTGGAAATGTAATGAGACTGAAGGTACATTCTTTCACCTTTGGTGGACGTGCCCAAGGATTAAGACATTCTGGGAGATGATATATAATGAAATGAAAAAGGTATTTAAATATACATTCCTTAAGAAACCAGAGGCCTTTCTCCTGGGCATAGTCGGCCAATTGGTGATAAAGAAGGATAGAACTTTTTTTATGTATGCAACAACAGCAGCAAGAATACTCATCGCGAAATACTGGAAGACACAAGATTTACCCGCCAGGGAAGAATGGCAGATGAAGTTGATGGACTACATGGAATTGGCGGAAATGACTGGCAGAATCCGAGACCAGGGGGAAGAGTCGGTGGAAGAAGACTGGAAAAAGTTTAAAGACTATTTACAGAAATACTGTAAAATTAATGAATGTTAGAAAAATGTTGGAATGAAGTTATATGGCTTTAGTAGAAATGCTACAAGGAATTAAGTATAAATAGATTAATAGAGCTTTAAAGGGAAAAATATGGTTAGAATGTGTTAATACAATTATAGGATAGAAAACAGAGGAAGATGGAAAGGAATTGCTGAAACAATTAACAGAAGTGGAATACAAAAAGGGAGGTGTGAGGAGGTCGAGGAAATAAAGGAAAGAAAGATAAGATGTTGTAATTGGATTGTGTTTTAAATGGTTTTTGTTTTGTTTTGTTTGTTTCTTTTTTGTATTGCATTGTATGTTTTTTCTTTTTTGGTGTTTTGTAGTGTTGTGTTTAATTTGTTAGAAAACTAATAAATATTATTTTTTAAAAAAACTACTGGTGTTTTGTTTTGAATTTGGCAGTTCTTGTTGTTCCCAATCATTTTGCCTACTTTTGTTTGCAGTTTGCCCCTTTGGATTCAAGGAAGAAAAGCCGGATAATATACATTTTTAAAAACAAACAGTAAAATAAGGAGAACTTGGTCTTGGCCAGTGCCAGTTCCCCCTTCTGGCAATACCTGAAGCAGGTTGTTCTTCCCTGTTGCTTGTGGCTAGCTATGACCAGGCACCCCTTTTATCTTTACATGCAGTTCTGGTCCTGCCTCAGAGCCTTGATCTTGATGCAAGTGCTTGCTGTCTTCACCTCCCCATCTACACATACTAAACATAACCCAGTTGGGATTGGCCTCTCCTCCCCACTGTGGAGAATTCCTGGAGAATGAGTCAGGCTCCTAAAAAGAGAATGGTTGCTGTCCCCTCCCCTCTCAGTTTATCTCCACTACTTGTAGCCTGAACTCAGCGACACAGGCCTTATTGGCTCTTGGCAAGAAAGGAAATGGTTACAGGTGCCCACTGCCAGCAGAATGCCAGCTGTGGCAGTGTCTCTGGTTGGTCAAAACTCCCAACACTTCAGGGGATAGATAACCCGTTCCTATCAAGATGATTTTCTCAACCTAGCAGGGGGAACGTTTGCTCCAAAAGTGAATATATAAACATAAAAGCTAAAAACCTTACCCTTCGCAGAGCAAGCAAAGTAGTGTGGAGGTGCCTGCTTTTCCTTTGCAGCTGAATAGCAGCTGTGTGTGCTCTAGCAAAAAATTAAAACTAACAGTAGGGTAATACCTTTACTGTGACTAAGAAAAGATGCAACAAAATGCAATACCCAGGTTAAAAGGGGTAAATTTGCGCTTTGTGGAAAAATAACACCAGGCAGGGTGTTGAGCAGCCTTTTCCTCATTATAAAATGTAACTTAAAAAAAAAGCATTGGGGAGATCTGATCATAGATCAGCACACACACCCAAAATACAGGCTTGGCGGCAGCAGGAGATTTGCACGCTGGAGAAGACCTTGTTGGCTGCCAAAACAGATTTCACATTTCACCAAGGACCCTTTGGATGCTGAAGACAACTGTGGCTGTTCCCCCTTGAAGCACACATCCACTGTAGTCCTTGGGAAAGTTTGTATATCGGTTAGTGGCCATCGAACAGCAAAAATTACTTACAGACCTTTAGTTTATACTCACTTACCTGAGAGTGGCCGGTCTTGAAGAATACTCAATTTTGAGTTGACATGTATTGCTAGAGATGTTCTAGGCCTCTAAACCAACTTGCTTGCCTCAAGGTGCCCACCTCAAAAGCAATTACTCCTATTTCAAGATATAAAGGAGCTGGAGGACTTGATTAATGCTGCTCTACTCTTTGAAACCAGAGCAATTTCTCCTTGTTTTATAGGGTGGCGGCAAAACAGAAAGCAAACCATAAGAGTATAGCTATGATATTTAAGACTGGAATGCATATGCTGCTTCTACACAAACTCTGCCTAAGAGGTATGGTGACCATAGGAAGATAGTTATGGATTGCCGCACTTCAACAATATCCTGAATAATGGTGGCTTTGCTAAAGTGCTCATATGAAATCAAGGTTTATTGAAAGCCAGGGCAATTTTGAAACTTAGCTGGACATATTAAGCAGCAAGAAACTCTGGAGAGCTGTCAGATTTCTCAAACCTCACATTCTTCTTCCAAAATCTCACATATTTATCCAGATATGCCAGTTAACTATCTCTTGGATTTAAAAACCTTCAACACTGAAGCAGCTTTTGGAGCTCTGCCTTCAACCAGTGGACACATCCATCAATGTACCTGTGTTTTATGAACTACTGCCCCTTGTATATATTTCCAGGAGATGCACTGCTGGCTACATACCTGGCTAAAGTGGCTGGTTGGCTTGTTTAAACTTATCTACGTATTTGCATAGCAATACTGCTGAGTCTGTAACTTTTAAAGTAGCTGTTTTTAAAGCAAGTGTGGCCACAAATCCCAGAGATTAGGAATCTAATTGACAGGATAGTTTTGTGTGAATTATAGATTCTGTTTGGATATCTCTGAAAGACTGTAAGGTGGTTGTTTTTTTGCTAGGCAATAAAAGATTAATTAGATTTGCCCACATGACATTATGGCAGCTTAAGCAAATCAGATATATTACAACTGCATATCTGCCTGGAATAGCACACATATGCTATTCCTACCTCCTATGCTGAGCAAAAAAACCCAACCAATTTTCTTTGCTTGCAGAGCAGAAAAGCTATGATTTATGACAGACCCAGTTTTCACACCATGCTAAGTCAAACTATGGAGTAGTCCTCCTCCAGAGAAGCTACTGCAGCCAAGCTGCTGTGAGTTAAGCCACAGTTTGGCTTAGTATTACTTCTGAGTCTGGGCTTGTCGTTCCTCTCACTCCAGACAAACCATGAGTGGTAAGCCACAGAACAAACATTGCCAAGAACTCATGGTCTGTTTGGAGCAATATAAACCACAAGCTGTGGTTTGGATGCATCACTAAGCCAAACTGTAGGTTAGCTCAAATCAGCGCAGCGGCACCAGGACCAGAGGAGCAGGAAAAAGGCCACAATCTTCTCTCCAGGAACATGCCCATTTGCTCATTTGTGTTAAGCCATAGCAAAATGGGCCAGATTCTAGGAAGTTTATCTAGCAGTGTATTTGCTCCACACTTCCTTCCCACTTTTTTTTAATCTCAGTCAGTTTATTAGATTCACTATAATTGGGCCTTGTATAAGAAATTTAGGTGAAGTGAGGCAATCACTCTACAGAGGTTGATGTTTGTTCTCCTCTTCCTCTCTCAATAATTTGGTGTTGACAGCAGAAACTCACATGACTTTCCAGGGTCTAAATACCAACCTGGAGAAAATTTGCTTGTACAGTATTTCTTAGATAAGCAAACATGCTTAGTGGCAGCTTAGAGGAGCAGGGCTCACCTAGACTCCAAAATCCCTAAAGCACTCAAAATTACCTTTACTGCCACCCAAGTTATATCACAACAGTCATGACCACATACTTGCACTTGAATCCTTTATTTTGTTTTTTAAAAAAAAATCTTTAATTTAGCAGGGTGAGTTAAATTGGACTCATGGCATCCTTTTGAAAATGTATATCCTCCTCTGGATCTTTCCGATGCACACTTCAGAAGACCCAAACAACCACTAGTGCCCTCCGTGCAGCAATAAATTAACCACTGACATTTCACTCTGAGAAGAATAAATCCATCTGAAGAAGATAGTTGTGTTAAGCAAGTTGAGACAGCAGCTACTCAAGCTTCAAATCCCGAAATATGGAAGGTGCTGGGATGGCTTCTTTATCCCAGAGCAATCTTCTTCCATTCCTGAAACACTTATGCAGAATTCTATGCCCTTCTGCATAGGGTGGCTCCTCACAAGTCATAGCACATCTTTTTGTTCCTCTCGGTATCAAGCTCTATAGCACACTGCTTGGAGGATCCACCTTAGCAAGATAAAACCAACCAATGAGGCTTCTATTTACTGCAGTAGTTTGCTTTAGGAGGGAAAGAAAACCACCAGGACAAGGAAATAAATTCATTACAAAGCACTACATAGGAAGTTACCTTATACTGAGTCAGACCATTGGTCCATCTACCTCAGCACCGTTTATGGTGACTTGGCAGAGGTTCTCCAAGGTTTCAGCCATGAGTCTTTTCCACCTTTTTGGGGAACCTGGGATTTTGTGCATGCAAAGCATATGCATATGCTCCACCACTGAGCTGAAGGGTGATATTTGGCCAGAAATGCAATGCCTTTTCCCTAGATCTCTTGAGTTCCACCAATTTACATTGAGCGATCCATGACATTTTGTGCAGAGTAGTACCCACCTAAGGTTCAAATACTGATGGGGCATGGGGGAAGGAGAGAACCAGCAATGCCTGTTAATACCAGGAAAGAGAGATAGCTGTGTAGACCACATTGGAGGAGTGCTGAACACCTGTTTGCTCGTAATTACTCAAGTCAGGAAGGGTGTGTGGTGGTGGCAAGAGTATAAGGCGACTCAGGGAGACGGCCAGCTGGGAGAATTCTTTAGGACACTCGAAGAGGCCTCTCCACTTTCACACTTCTACACAGCTAGCTCTTTTAGGTCATTCAATACAATCCTAGGAGTCAGGCTAGTTCACAGAAGATTGTCGCTATGAGATTTGAGAGGGACACATTAGGCACCAACCTCCTACAGAGCCCAAAGAAGGGACATGACACTCAGTTTTCAGTAGGGGACAGTTAAATAAAACCTGTTGCAGGGCTAGGACACATAGGTTGGTTCCTAAAAGAGGATTCAAAATGCAAGCCTTCATTTTTGTGTACCAGGCTAACAGGGAGAGAGGTTTTAACCCAGTTAAAACTGAACATATATTGAGGATGTTTGCAGTAGGAAGCCAACTCTCCCTCTACCCTTGTTTCAGCACCTGCCCGGCTTGGCTTGCAAAAAGGGCATAAGAAATTAAAACAAAAATTAAACACTCAAATCTCCTAAAGGATTAGACTGTCTTCTGTTGGCTTTTTGGAGAAAAGGCTGTCTCGCAATAGAGATTAGTGCAACACACCCTTCCCCTCTGTTTACATAGTTTTGCAGGGAAGGTTGATAACTGTCAACTGATGAAGCTAGTAGCCAGGAACATATAGAGTATGAACTTGGAAGAAGCAAGCCGTCTCCACTTCTATCTTCCCAACCTCAGCGACAGCCAAGCTGGCTAAGAGAAGAGCCAAGCTGGAGAGAAGTTATGATGAATCTGAAGGGGATGGAAATAACAAGCCAAGGGGAAAAGAAGCTTTAATTCAGGGGATCGTGCCATAAAGGTCTCACCAAGATAGATACCTGTGTTAATACAGCCAGTGAAGTAAGACAGAAACGCAAGGTAAGTCGCTGTCTGCAAGGCAGACTCTGAAATGATTTCTAGCAACTCATTCCCTGGCATGATGCAAGGAGAGCTGCTGCTTCTACTGCTAAGGCCCCAGGAGAAAGCACAGCTACATCCAGTGTGCCTGGCTTGGATTCCAACTCTATGTTTCCCAGCTTTTCTGCTCTTAAGAGCTTAGTCACTGAGGTTACTTAGGATAAGCATATGACAGATGTAATAAGAAAGAGGTGCCCTGTTGCTTTGGTGTTATGTGCTCCGGGGAATCTCACACCCCTCTGCAATGACTTGAACCCTTTAACAATAAATGCACACTGCATCTATATTCTAGATTACAGCTGCTGTATCCAGTTGTATCCAGGAGATTTCCAGGACTGTGCGATTCATAAATACTGCCCTGACCAATGGAGAAGCAATCTATTTGGAGAGATGCACTGTAGGAATGATGCCTTCCTTTTTCTGGCCATTTATATCACAAGTAGCCACCTAAGCACATCTCACCACCATAGTGAGAAATACTTACAGGCATTTGGAATATCATTACTGCTACATGGAAAAAATAGAAGACTGCACAGAGTGATGCATGCCTCATGCTGTCCATAGCATCTGACTGTGTGTGTGTGTGTGTGTGTGTAAAATGAGACAAAAGGACTCCTATCCTTCATTAAACAGAAATATTTCTTGCAGCCAAAGTTGCTGAGTTCACCCTCAAGGCTCAGAATTTAGCAGCTTCCCGCACGTGGTGTCTGAGTACAGGCAGGAAATGCTCTTAGTGTGTAGGTATCAGGAGTCAAGTAGAGCAAGAGATGCATCTATCAGTGCCCGGGGAACAGGACAGCAAATGGCCCTTGCTGGCTGTAAGTGCAAATTTACCAACACATTCCGGACATACGCACACAACTGAAAAGTGTACCCAAAGCTGGGATCCAGTACCAGATTCAGATTAGGAGTAAAGTATAACAAGTGGAGAAAAGGCAGAATTCTCCAGCAGCAGGGAGAAGGCACTGACTGATGAGATATAACACTGACTGAGGCTGCAGTACTTAAAGCAAGAATTATACAGCCAAGCACCACTTGGGCTAAATTATAGTCTTCTTTAGGGGTAAAGAACTGGAGAGTGTTCTAGGGTGTATATGAATGCTAGGAGGATTAACACAGATAACCACCTGACCCTAAACCAGAGAGGAACAAGAAGCAGCCACCTTAGCACACCTTTTTCTGAGTCCCAGCACAAAGCTAGAACCCACCACCAGTGCTTAAGCTACACAGTTGTGCTTTGGACCAGCACACTGAAAAATCTGCTTCTCCAGAATAAAAAGTAAGTAGAAAATACCTTCCATAACTAAAGTCCATCAGGAAATCTGTACCCAGGAACTAAGTAAACATGGGTGTGTACCTAGAGAATAAGAATATTCAAGGACTCCCCACCACCTCCCTCACTGTTTAAGCCTCTTTCTCTTATGGCCATGCACCAGAGAGTTTATGAAAAAATCTGCCTGATTTACTGGTGTTAAAGCCATTCTAAAGTTTGTTTTCCCAACTGTTCAGCTAATTAGGAATTTGTGTCATGTTGTGAATACATGGGTTATTATGTCAATTGCAAACACGCAATTGCCTCATGGTAGCAGCTCATTTCACAAATGGTCATTGAGGTTGTCAGTGTCTGGCGAAACCTAGCATGTCAGCACTTAACAGCAAGAGGCACTTAAGGATCAAGTGGTGACGATCATGGCAAAGTCAATAAACTATAAGGAACTCACACTAAAAGTTAAATAGGTTTTCCAAGCTTCTGTGTTTAGCAACTTCCTTTGTCATAAAAAAAACTATAAACAGAGCATTTGTCCCTTTTAACCAAGTTAAACATCTCCTCTTCAACTCAATTCCCTTTCCAAAAAAAATAGTTCTACGTGGGCGTGCCGGACGAAAGGTCCTCCCATCCTTCCATGCTGGCTCTCCTAGCTTCCGTTGAGGTAGGTCATGTACGCCCCCTCCTGAGACCATAAGGAAGGGGAAGTTGGCCACTCACTCAGTCCCCTGTCACTTCACTAGGCTTGAGTTGCTGAGGGTCCGAGGGATTGTGGGTTTCTTGAGACTTCCAGCTGTGTATTTAATCTGAGGTAAGCTTTGAGTGCAAGGGTTTGGCTCAGAGCTTCGGACTGGCTCCTCCCCATCTCGCTGGACAAGGATTTTGCTGTTGGGAAGAAGACAGAACTTGAGAGAGAGGCAGATCTGTCTTGCAGCACAGAATGGAGCACAGACAGAGAGAACCACTTTCATAGCATATCATTTTCACCCGTCTGAAGGAAACAGCAGTCTACGTCTACTACTACTACTACTACTACTACTACTACTACTACTACTGTGTCATCCCTGTATTTGATGGGAAAGAAGGATTTAGGGCTTATGGCTCACCACTGCCCAGGCCTGATTACCACAATGTGCTGTACCTTGGCCTGCTTTGAAAACAGTCTAGAAACTTCAGCTGCTCCAAAACAGGGCAGCAACATTGTTAACAGGGAGTGGCTGAAAAATTCTATCATGCCTGTGCTTTGCTATCTACAGTGGCTTCTAATCTATTCCAGGGGACAATTCAAAGTTCAAGTATTAACTTTTCAGGCCCTAAAACAGAGGTGGAGAATCTGTGACCCTCCAGATGTTCTGGGACTAGAACTCCAATCATCTCTGACCATGGGCCATGCTGGCTGGAATGAGACAAAGGCCAACAACAACTGGAAGGCTGCAGGTTCTCTATTGCTGCCCTAAATAACCTGGGGCTAGGTTATCCGAAGGACTATCTCCTCCCATATATATCCAGCCCAACCTGAAAATCATCTTTAAAAGTCCACCCCTGCCAAGTGAGGTTAGGTGAGGCAGGTGCCAACTTTTCAGTGGCCATAGGTCAAGGCCTTTTATTCAGCTAGTCTTTCCTACTTAAAAACACGGTCAAAACATGTGGTTGTTGTTTTTTAGACATTGGGTACTACTGGTTCCTCTGCTGCTGGTTTTATTTTGAAGTTTTAGCTTTGTTTGTGATTTTGTGTTCATGTTGTTTTTACATTTTACATGTGTGTGTTTTTTAAAGTACACTGCCCAGAATACTTAGTGTTACAGGTTAGTATAAAAATGCTACAAATAATTATTTATGTCATATATTTACCGAAGTAAAAATAAGAAAGGCTAAGACAACGGCCTGGTTTGAACTTAACATGAAATCCTAGCTTGTAGCTACATGATTGAAGCTGCCTGACCATACATGGGCTCAGGGCTACTCAGGGAAAATTAAGATTGGCACTGTATCCAGCCTCCATGATTTTTTTTAAAGCAGGAGTTGCAAGTCAGAATGGCAGAAAAGTCTCACAGCCACTGCAGAGTGCCTCAGTGGGCACCACACTGAAAAAGCCCAGTTGAAACTAACTATAGTTTGCCCTTACTGGATATAATGATTAACCACAGTTAGTTTAAACCCAGAAGCAGATGCTTCTAATTTAATCCTCTGGCACATCCTAACAGGGGCAGAAAGTAGCACATAAGCAGTTAAGACCACGTTTGTTAAAAGGGTAATATATCAGGAGAGGGAAGTAAGAAATGTAAAGGTGGCATATAAATAACAAAGAAGAGTTTCCTTTCTCTCCATCTATTCATGAGAAGGTTAACAGCCAAAAATGCATTAAAATGCATTAACCATGGCTACAATCCTACACACAACCACCTGGGAATAAGTCCCATTGAACGCAGTGGGGATTACTTCAGAGAAGACTTGCAAAGAATTGCACTATAAAGGAATGAATGAAAAATCATGGACAAACCCCAACTGGAAATGTATTGAGATATAACAGTGGCTGGTTCTCGCAATCTCACCTGGTTCTGCCTAATTCCATCTTGCTCAAGCCATTCACAGGGAGTTCATTCTTCATATAGAGGTGGGATCTTGGAATTGACCACTGAAGTTGAGAGAGTGCAGAGTTAGACAACTAGTGAGGGGGCTACTAAATGTTCCTTTCTTATCTCCCAGCATACCTCAAACTTAGTGAAGCAAAGAGAAGGTGCTGCAGGCCAGTAAGACAGCCACAAATATAGAGCCACTTAATTAGTAACAAGGTTTCGCCCTATTGGACACACTTTCCCCCTCCAAAAATGAAGGGGAAATGTGTGTGCGTCCTATGGGGCGAATGCAGGCTTTCGCTGAAGCCTGGAGAGCGAGAGGGGTCGGTGCACACCGACCCCTCTCGCTCTCCAGGCTTCAGGAAGCTATCCGCAAGCCTTGCAAGCCCGGCAGGAGTTCCCGCGGGCTCGCAAGGCTTGCGGGCAGCAGCCTGCAACCCGAAGCACGGGGCGCCCTCCGGAGGGCGCCCCGTGCTTCGCGCAGGTGTGCTTCGCGCAGATTCATTCCCCCCCCCCAAAAAAAGGAGGTCCGTCCAATGGGCCAGTGCGCCCTATAGGGCAAAAAATACGGTAGTTCTGATTGGCACCCTCATGAAAAAGCAGAACAAATTGAAGGTATGAGGAAAGGCAAAGAGGGCCCACCCTTACCATCACTGTGGATTCTGTCACCACTCCATTATGAAAGCCTTTGTGACACCAGTTTCTGAGCAGATCCACCCCTGCAGAAAGGAACACCACAGAACGAATGCTAGTTCACATGTGAAATTTTGAGGGCTATTACTAAGCAATTGCCCTGGTTGTAAGAAGGCAGTGGGTACAAGTAATGTAGGGCCTTGATACTGAGCAACCCAAACACACACGTGCGCACGCACACACACGCACACACACACAGGTTTAAAAATCAAGCTGCAATGGTATGATGCTCATTTGAAAAGTTTGTTGAGAGTGCTGGAACTGATTAGAGACTTTGGAGAAGTGGCAGGCTTTAAATTGAATACCATTAAAACAAAATTGTTGGTGAAAAATGAATCAAATGTGGCAAAGGAGGAGTTAGAAAAAACATTGGGCCTAAAGAAATGCAATAAAGTGAAATATTTAGGTATTTGGATTACCCCTAAAAATATAAATATGTTTCAGGATAACTGTATGAAAATTTGGCTCGAGATCCAAAGAAATAGGGAGATATGGAGCAGGTTGAAACTGTCATTTCTGGGCAGGACCTCCATTATAAAGATGAACGTGCTCCCAAAATTAATATTTCTATTTCAAATGATTCCTATACTGGGTGGAGCGGGCTGCCTCAAAAATTGGCAAAAAGGTATTTCCAAATTTTTATGGTCAGGCAAAAGACCTAGAATCAAACATTTAATTCTAATTGACATAAAAGACCTGAAACCTACCTGACCTGAAACTGTATTATGAGGTGGCCTGCCTCACCTGGTTAAAGGAGTGGTGTACACTGCAGGACCCAGACCTCTTAGACTTGGAGGGATATGATAATCGATGGGGATAGCATGCAGACTTAGCGTATGGGAAAGCAAAAGTTCACAGGAACTTTTCAAACCATATTTTTAGGAAATTCCTATTGATGGTCTGGGAGAAGTATAAAAACCTGCTCGAACCAAAGTTTCCCTGATGGATCTCGCCAATAGAGGCGAAGGCGGTTAAGAGAAAAAATACCCAGGGACCCTGGCCAATGTATAAAGTACTTCTAAAGGAGGAGAATAACCAATTGAAATTAAAAACCTTCGGGGAAATAAGAGAGTGCATTGTTGATTGGTTTCAATATCACCAATTATTTGAGACATTCAAAATTGATAGACAAAAGGGTTTCTCCACTGAGACTTCCAGATTTGAATCAGATTTGGTGAACTCCAGAATTAAAACACTTTCTAAAGTATACTGACTCCTCCTTGACTGGGAAGTCAAGGAGGAGGAGGTGACAGCGGCTATGATTAAGTGGTCACAAGATTTTGGGTACTCAATATCAATGAAGAAGTGGAAAATAAATTGGAATTTTACAGCTTGTTACTCTCTGAGTGAGAATATTTTTAAATGCAGCATCGGTGGTATTTAACCCCCTGGAAATTGTCCAAGATGTTCAAAAATGTCCCCAATAATTGCTGGAGGTGTAAAGAAAAACCAGGTATTTTATTCCATATGTGGTGGCAGTGTAAAGAAATCAAGGTGTTTTGGGAGGATATCCACATAGAATTGGAAAAAATGTTAAAAATATATATTAATAGTAAACGGGAAGCTTTCCTTTGGGAATCACAGACTCAGATATTCCTAACAAGGCTTAAGAGATCTTCTTATATGCTACGGTCGCAGCAAGGTTTCTCAATGAGGCAAATTGGAAAAGCAATAAAGTCCCGTCAAGATTAGAATGGATTCAAAAAATGGCTGAATACGCGGAATTAGATAGCATGTCAGAAAAGATTAAAAAAAACCAAAACAGGTATTTATCTCAAAATGGGAAGTTTTTAAAATATACTTGAAAAATAATAGTAGTTTAAGGTCATACGCAGCGTTTGAATAATTTCAGTAGCAGTGGTAAAATGTGGTAAAACCAATGAATGGATTAAGGGATATTGAAATTCAACAAAACTAGTTATGCATTGGCAGCGAACAATTAATACAGAATCTGTAATACTGAATAGACGGGAAGTCTGGCGTATAGAAGAAGACCACTTTTATTTTATGTATTTTATGTTTTGAAGGTTATTAGTTGATGCATTTATTCTCTTTTTTCCTTTGGTGGTGATGGAATTTATTTTCTTTTTCTGTATGGTGTGTTAATGTGAACGGTAACAATAAAATTTTAAAAAGGGGAAAAAATGAAGATGGTGAACTTCTTCCTGGTCTATTCTATGGAATTATCTGGATACACTTAAGAGAAGCAGGTAACACTGATGAACAGGAAGGCTCTGGGTGAGGGTGCGGGCTTAAAGATAGCCAATAGAAACCAGTGAAAGGACAAAGGGGTGGGCAAGAATAAAGAGAGACTTCTGGCCTAAAGCCAAAGATGTGGCTGCAAGGTGTGGGGAGTGGGGAAAATGACACAAATGTCCCAGCAAGAAACAACACTCAAACCACACTGGCAGCCTGTAAGGATGACAGATAATAATGCTTTGGGAAAGAGCACAGACAGCTCTGGGTTGGAAAGCAAGGTATGCATTCTACTTATAAAGGGCTGGTCCAAACAATTAACTGCTTATCCTAAGAAGGGAACTTGCAGGAAGGAGGTGATGGGAATTGCTTTACCTTTGACCTTATTCACGAAATATTTCAGCTCCCACTGGGAAGTAAGGATGTTGTAGTATCGCGGCTGCTCAAAGAAACGTAGGTAGTGCATGGAGAAGCGCGAGGGGAAAACTCGCTCAAACTGTCCACGTCGAGCGAATTCATCCTCTGTCTCTACCAGGACACGTACATCATCTGGTGTTAGAACATCTAGGATGGTGGAATAGAACTCCTGCAGCCAAGATGGACAGGGAAACACCTTGGTTTTCCAGGAGGTAACTGCACAAGTCTACATGCATGCCACTTTCGGTCCTCTAAAACCACTATGATTGCCACTCTAGGATGGTGGCCACGCAACACATATTCCCCTCCCACAGTGACAGCAGTGGAAAGACAGAAGAGAGATATCCAAATAGGAATTTGTTGGGGGGTGGGTGAAGAAGAAAAGGCAGGGTTCTTGGTTATGGTTCCCAAATGCTTCTTGTACCCCTTGAACAAACTAAACCAAAAAGCATGTGTGTAAGTAAGAAATGGGAAATCTTACTGCTTCAAGGCACACCCATTATAACAATGGCAACCAGTGGCTATGGCCTATTGGATCTTAGATATAGTTTGTAACATTTTCTTAAGCTATGCTGTGTGTTTGATGGGCTTAAGGTTTAACTGTGAATACAGTTGAAATACAGGTCTTTATAACTTCCACACTTAGCCAAATCATATCCTATATGTCAAAATACAACCTCCTTCAAATACCAGTCCTTCTGTGAATAAACAAGCACCTCCTCCTTGTGTGTGGATGCATCTTACCTGCATCTGACACATTTACTGTCAGAAAAAGTGCTTGGTTGAACTCTTAGGCACTCCCCAAGCCAAGCGACTGTAATGATCATCTGCTAGTACGAGTCAATATTTCAGTGAAGCTACCTCTATGCTTTGCAACTCCCTGTCTAGTAATATTAGGCAGGCACCCTCACTATACTGTTTTACACCCCTGCTAAAAACTTTTTTTTATTTCCGCAAGCCTAGCGAGAAACATAATTTAGTTGTGTATACTTGTTTGATGATTTTATATTGTTTTATGCACACTACTTATGGTTTCATTTAATTAAACAGTTAATGACATGATTCAAAGAAGAGCGGAGAACTCCAGCCCAAACATGCATGAGATCTCAGAACGAGGGCAGAGTGTTTGGGGAAGGCATGTTCTCGCCTACCTGATCAGGCACTTTTGAGGTCAGATAAAAAGCTCTTTTCGTTTTCTCAGAAGTGAACAGCTCCAGAGATGACTTACTCTTCTCCTTTGCGACACTATTCAAGCTGGGCACAGCAATAATTAAAGTTAGTACAGAGAGAGTTAGTCAGTGCCCTCCATTCAGCCACCTATAGCCAGAACCATAAGCAATTGGCAAGCTATACTCTGTTAAGCCAAAAGAAAGCAAAAAAGCCTCAAATGATCCATGGAAACATAGATCAAGGATGGGGAACCTTAGGCATGGGGGCAGTGTGTGCAACCCTCCAGCCCCTCCATCTGGGCCCCAGGACTCTTCCCAGGCCATGCTCCCTTCCCCAGGCCCCACCCCTCACCAGCCGGCTTCAGGCTTTCCCTAACCTGGTGCCCCCCAGGTGCTTGCTGCCACCCCTGACAGCTACTGTGGCTGAGCTGAGCTGAGGAGCAACACACAATTCCAGCCACTGAAGCCTAGTATTCCTGGCAGTATGTCTGAGATCACCACCATTGCTCAGCTTCCAAGGTTGAACGAGGTATTGCCCGGGTATTTTCAAGCCCATTTTGCAATTACATGGACCAGAAACTTGCTTTAAAAATAACAAAAGCAGAGATTCTTTGGATGCTTAATTCAGTTTCTGTACGAATAGCGTGACTGAATAAAATGCATAGTCCTACATACAGGCTACAGCTATGCTTCTGTGCTATAGCCACACATACTATTGCCACAACAACTTTTCGTCTCAGTCTTCCCAACTCAGGCCTCCTCGCTCCCCTACTGAACAAGAACAATGCAAAAGATGGAATGCCCAGTAAAACTTCTCTTTCTGAGTTTGATCTCTAACCTAGTTGTGGAGCTGCTGGCACTTCCAGAGGGTGAAGCCACATCATCTGTGCTTGGCAACAGAAAACCAGCCAAATTAAGGGCATCTCTGACCATTTGACCCTTGATGCTCACATCCAGAGGAGAGTTTGAATGAAGGCTGCAGAGAGAACAAAACCTTGATTGGACAAGCCCATCTTCATGTCTTTGGCCCTAGCTTTTGGCATTTTAGATAGCTGTTAAGTTTGATTTCCAAAAGAGAGAAAGGAGGAACTCGATCTCCAAGGCAAGACAATCTCTCTCTCTTTTAGTATCCCCTCCCCCACCACACCCACATGCATACACAAAACACAGACATACCTACCAATCAGAGACACACTGTGTGATCCAGTTCAATGTAAGTGTTGCCTCCCTCACATTAAGAGATGGAAGCCATCAGCACATGAAGTAAGGCATTGGCAAAACAGACTGCATGCATCTGTGCATATAGGCCTAGCATGCAACTGTGGGACAAACTGGAGGTAAAGGGTGCTCTTGAAATTGTAGTGAAATGCACCAAGTCAGAACGCAAGCTGAAAGGTGCGCCATGCACAACTTACCTGGGGGAAATATTGACTTCCAGAATCCATGGCTTAAGGTTCTCATCCAGCATGATATCAAACCCGAACAGCTCATGGCAGCAGTAAGGGCGTCTCACATACATCTTCACGAGATTGATTATGTAGGGCTCTGATCTAGAAAATGAAACATGTGCTAGGTTGTTCCTGAGCAGCAAAACTAGCATCTTATGCATCATCTTATGCCTCTTATACGGGACGCAGGTGGCGCTGTGGGTAAAAGCCTCAGCGCCTAGGGCTTGCCGATCGAAAGGTCGGCGGTTTGAATCCCTGCGGCGGGGTGCGCTCCCGTCGTTCGGTCCCAGCGCCTGCCAACCTAGCAGTTCGAAAGCACCCCCAGGTGCAAGTAGATAAATAGGGACCGCTTACAAGCGGGAAGGTAAACGGCGTTTCCGTGTGCGGCTCTGGTTCGCCAGAGCAGCAATGTCACGCTGGCCATGTGACCCGGAAGTGTCTTCGGACAGCGCTGGCCCCCGGCCTCTTGAGTGAGATGGGCGCACAACCCTAGAGTCTGACAAGACTGGCCCGTAAGGGCAGGGGTACCTTTATGCCTCTTATGCATCACTCTAGCCAGGCATATGGTACAAGCATGCCACAAAAACAGGGCTTCAGCAATACCTTCCCCACATAGCTCAGATGAGAGCCTGATGAAGACAGCACATGACCCTTCCTTGCTTCAGGTTATTAAGATCCAAACAAGATACTTTTGGGGCCAAGGAACAATCAACAACCCTCGAGAAACAACACAATAGGAGAATCTGATTCCAGAAGCACAAATCAGCAAGAAAGAAGCAAAGATAAACACTTGCTCCAAACATCTGCAAACATCGGTACTCATCCCTAGCTAATGGATAAGATGACCTGTCAAAAAGAGGTCCTCCTGAAAGCAAAGGGCTGGGGGGAACATAACTAGATCCTGAGACTTACGCAATGATGGTTTTCACAACAATGTCTTTTATCTTCTCCCAGATGGCTTCACTGTCAACTCCTTTCTGGGCCAAATAACTCCAAAGTGCCTTCAGTGCCCTGTGGAGACAGAACAGAGCATACAAGTGCATTAGGGTTGCCCCAGATAGTGTTATTAACACCTCTCTCCCCCCATCTCTGAAGGAAAAAGGCAACATGAACCCAGAACCAACCATGTTTTTAACGTAATTTTATATAAACCAATTATGAGACCTTTCTTTTTTGATTAAGTGGTCTATACATTCTGTTTAATAAATGAAAATAAAGTCTCTTTCCTATGGAAACAGTAGGGCCACATCTGGGCTACTCAGGACTAGAGAGGTAAGACAACATAAGCCAGTCAAGAACATAACACATACAAAAGGATTCTCTTTCCTGCTCATCAATACCCACCACTTGTGACCCTGACATGCAGTTTCATCTGTATTAGCCTTGTATTCAATATTCTTCTTGTTGATACTGTAATTAGTCAAGTGCATGTACTTGTTGTTGAGGCTCTTCACAGAGGGGGAATATCTGAGGTGAAGGAAGAACAAAAGTTTACATTAAGTAAGGAGACATCACTCATCAAAATGAAATGGCAAGAAGAGGGAGGAATGCTAGCAGTGTGGGAGCTAAAAGAAAGAGGCGCACACACCAATCTTTAAGTATCTCCTCTAAGCTCCAGTCTAGTATGTGTGCACATGTGTGTGAGAGAGAATGAGAATGAATGTGTGTGCTCCACAGAGATATGACTGGTTTAACAATTCAAATTGTTAATCATCAAGAGTTGCTCTGACTTGAGTTATTTGACAACTTTGTCAGTTAACTAAACATCCAGATGCTTAGGAATTTGAAGTAATTATAATCTGTCTTGTTATTTTAACTTTTGCATGTTTTAAAGTACAGCTGTAATTTTTTTCTTGATATTCTTGTTTTATCTTTTTTAAACCATTTTGAGGTTTTTTTAACAATCAAGCAGTGTGTAAGTTTTATGAAATAAATAAAATAAAATAAAATAAATAATTTAATAATTGGCTATTTTAAAAGCACACAGACTCAGCTACACAGTGCAAGCAAATAATTGGTTCTCAATAGTCACTGCTTAAACCAAAAGGATGTGCACAGGCTGCTATACAAATGACACCTGCAACCAATAGTCTACTGTTTTCAGAAAACATATTTAATCTGCTATTCATGAATCTCAGCTGGTCTTCTGACAAGCAGTCAACCCAACCCTCTTTCTGAGGTTACCAATTCATAGGAAACCTACTTGCAGCTGGCAAAACGAACAAGTCCATCTTTGAACAAGTAAACCCGAAGTGGATCATAGCATGTGACGTAAACATAAATCCTCAAGTCGAACTTGCTTCCACCAATGAGGTAGGGTTTATGTAAGTACCTGTAACAGAAAGACAGGTGAGCATACAGGAACCACATCATAGAGTAGCCCAGAGATTTAGTCTCAAGAATTTCAGGATATTGTCACTAGTGGAGAGGCTTGATGGAGATGGTTTCTGTCCCTAAGGGGTTTGAGAGACTGCTGATGAAATGCCAGCTTTCTCAACAAATGCTACTCCTTGCCACAGCAAAAGGTCTACTTTAGCCATATTTCTGAACCCATGTCAATATCATAGCAATTCCACAATTGCTCTTTAGCTGGAAGCAGAAGCAAAAGAAACAAACTCCACAGAACAATGTAAAGTTTTACAACGGCAGAAAGCATAATCAGAAACAAGCTGGTTCTTTGATACCTTAAGATATTAAAGCCAATCTTTCGTTTGCAGGGTGGAGGAAGACTGGCAGGGCAGGGGGACTTGCTTACCTTTGCACCAGCAGTGGCCTGCGCTTGGGCAGCTGGCTCCACTTATGGATGACCTGAATGCCGATGCCTCTAGCTGATGCTGGCTAAAGTGAGTGAAAGACAGAGAGCGATGTTCACATTGCATCCATTTGCTGCTATCCTACAATTCAAAGCTGGAACATCCGATTATAGTCTGGGAAGGTGGGGTACATGAAAGGAATTTGTTTTAATACTATCGGTCTTAAGACAAACCTCCAAAGAAGCAGCATCACAAAAATCTCAATGTAATTTTAAAGTTCAGCAGTATGTTAAAATCTATTACTGTGGCAGCTTTTTCAAAGATTGAACATGTCAGCAAAGACTTTTTAAGTCAATAAAAGCTTTGTACATTCACAAGTTGGTGTATAGCAGCTTTGAGTTCCTTGCTGTCACTGACTGATAAGCTAATTCCCTAGAGGTTTCAAAAACGCGCCTGGCTGTAGTCATGCAGTACAGTACAGACTGTGGAACCTGTCGAGTCAGAGAATATCTAGGGTTTTGAAAATACTTTAGTCCTCATGAAAGGGGGGGACGCCTCTCTCTCTATTTAGGAAATGTTTGAGGCTCCTAGGAACAGAAGGAAGCACCCCCTGCCTGTTTCCCAGTCTTCTCTCCTCATTTACATGTTTAAGGGTGCCTCTTTTCACCTAAAACATGCAACGCACAAACACCTCAGATTCAATGACATAGGGAAATGCAAATGTGAAGCACTTTTATTCACAACCTTTACAAGATTGCAAAGAATAAAAACCCAGAATATTTTAAAACAATGCACCAGGGAAGATTACACCTGTCCTTCCCAATATCAAGGAAATGAATGAAGAAGAAGATGACAGGTGGGTTTTCAAACTGGTGCAGGTCCTACTTGCAGCAAGAGGGAGACCGACAGCCAAAGGCACTATGGGGCTAAAGCTAGGATATAGTCAAGAGGGAACCAGAATACACAAGTAGAAACTGTCCATCTATAAGAAGAGAATATGCATTGTTGCTATAGTGGAAGGTGTGTGTGGGGGGTGTAGTTTACATTACCATTAATTATTGTTAACTGCACTTCAGTACCATCTAATTACTTAAGTTCTCTAAGTGGTTTACAGACATTAAAACCATGAAACAGAATACCTAAAATCTGAAGCAGAATAAAAACCACACAATACAAAAACAGAACAGAGCTTATCCCAAAGGCAGTCTGTCCCAACACAAGTCCTTAAGCCTAATGAAATGCATCAAGAAAAATCAGATTCATCCAAGAAAACCTGAAACTGGCAAGGCAAGGGAAAGCATGGCTATGCCATGGCAGAAGGCACACAAAGGACACACCCCTATCTCTATACAGTTCGAACCATATCTGTGCCCTCCCTCACCGGCTTCACAATCCATTTCTGTCGGCTCCCACAATCTTCCCAGGCCTTTCTGAGCAGCTTGATATCCTGAGGAAGGATGAAGGACTGGGGCAGAAAGTTGAACTCCTTCTTCCCAAAGCGCAACTGCATTTTGGACACATTTCTCCACAGACGGTCCTTCCGACCAATTTGGAATGAGCCAGGAAAATGATTCAACTGCAGGAGGGAAAGGAAGAGACAAGAAAGGAGTAATGAGGTTTCCTGCTGTATAAAGGCTGGTAAAAAGGCAAGATAAAGGTTCAACAGGGGGGTACCTTCTCCTCCAAATTCAGGGATAGCTGCAAGAACCTAGATTGTAACCCCCCACCCCAAAAGCCCCTGGGCTGGTACTCCCAACAGGTAGTTCCCATGAAGGAAGCATGCCAGCACTGAAGTTTCTACCATATAGTGTCTTGCAAACCTAGGCTGCCTCCTTCAGAGGCACAGCCACCAAGAGAACATGAAGGAACTAAAGGAAAGAGAACATTGCAGCAGAAAACCGGAAAGTATCAGCTACATGCAGCACTCAGATGGAGAAAATGGCAGAAAAGGCCAGAGTGAAATGCATCTCATGCCCTTTCCCCACACTGTATTATATTCTTTAATATGTCCTTTTGTAGTCATGACCATATCTCATACCTTCTGATGTTCTCTGATAACTCTGAACCCCGGAGATTTCATGTGATGGCCCCAGCAGCCCAGCCAGTCATTGTTTCCTGTGGGCAATAGGGCAGTTCACAGACTATTCTCTGAACGTCACATTGATATATATACATATATATATATGCAGGTTTTGGTGTCTTCGGGTGTCTTCCCGTGTAAGAGTCGGGGTGTCTGTGCGACGTTTCGACGAGGTCTCACTCGTCATCTTCAGGCTGGTGCTTTCGGCTTCTTGTTACTGTAACAAGAAGTAACAAGAAGCCGAAAGCACCAGCCTGAAGATGACGAGTGAGACCTCGTCGAAACGTCGCACAGACACCCCGACTCTTACACGGGAAGACACCCGAAGACACCAAAACCTGCATTCCTGTACCCGTGAAAATCTACGAAAGCATATATATATATATATATATATATATATATATATATATATATATATATATATATTCTGTTTATGCAACAGTCTCAGGCATATAAGAATTTCAGTTTGGAAAATATGAATTGGAAATAATTTTCCTGCCTTATCCATGTTTCCCCTTCCACATGAACCAAGAGTGGCCTCATATGAGCAGCCACAATAAACCCTATTGAGAACTGTACACAACTCTAAAAAGACTGTAGCATCAGCATCACAGGGTATACTGCCATATCAAAGCCTATTTAATTACAGGTGAGCAGGCAGGAGATGTCAAATTAAAGCCCCCACAATCCCTATCTATCTAAGTCTCCTCTTATTGGAAGGGTAGGGGGTGAAGGCTTGCTGCATTTATCAAACAACCTACTGGAAAGAGCAGCTACAGCTCTACATTACCAGACACAGATCATCAGATGTATAAGCAAACTCTACGAGAATTGCTAGGACATGGAGTTTTATTCCATGTCTTGAACATTCTTCCCCAGTTTGTAAGTACAGACCATGCTGCAGCTCTTGCTGTTCTGCAGTAAACATTAGCACTTTGTGGTCAGTATCCATCTGGACAAGAGCTGCCCAACAGCATACATATAGGCAGAAGTGCCATGAAGCTTGCCCAAGACTTAAGAGGGAAGCAGCGGAAGAGCCACAATTAGATCTGCAGCTTCATGATTTGCAGCATCTTTCAGAGTCCTCCATGCAAGGGAGGTGCATTAGAGTAATCAATTCTATGGGAGCTTTTGTTACTCTGCTACTGAAGATCTGCGTCTGAAAGTGGGACAGTTCATTTCCAAACATTAACACTATTCCAAGATAAAGCTGCGAGTCTGGGTGTATTTAAGGCAGGAGGCAACATGCACCCACAGACCATTCCTACAATACAACTCACTCTTGCTGATTTTGAAGTGGGACCTGGAGATCGTTGCCTTTACAATGTTGGGAGTCACTGTGCTCATCTTCCATCGTAGCATCTTCCTCTGTTCCCAAGGGAGCTTCTCCACTAGGAAAGAAAGAAATTCTAAGGTTAGAAGGGAAACCCAACCACGGGAGCATCTCCTTTGGCTGAGGACATCAATTTATCATGAAGTGATAGAAGGGTAATATTTTTATTCAATGAATTTCAACAGAATCAGATCACCAAGTGAAAGAAAACCCTTGGCAAAAGCTCTGTCACTTGTCCATAGAACAGTGGTTCCCAAAGCACAACACACCTGAAGGAATGTGCAAAGTTTCTGGGAGGAACAGGATTTTGAGGCAGGTGGGACTTCCCTCCTCTCATCAGTGAATAAATGGAGAGGTTGAAAGCCCTCTAACAGAGGATCCTAATTTATTTTGGGGACAGGGGTGCAGCTGTTCCCCTACTTGCCGAATCATGCCAGTCTGATCTGGGAAGAGCTGCTGCCTGGAGCTCCATGCTATGCAATGAGACAGGTGGCTAGTCCTGAATTGGGGAGGGGGAAGGCAGAAGTTTAAAAGGCAGATAGCGAAACTAAGCTCAAGAAGTTTGAGAAATTATGCTAACAATAGCAAGAAGCATGCTAAGTCGGTCTATGTGCACATCCAAACAGGTTAAGACCAGCTTTAATTCTTCAAAGACCAAAGATTGTTGTGATGCTGTGATAATGCCTGCTCTCCACTATGAAAGCACCCAGGCCAGAGCAAAATACAACAAATGGGACCATCTCTGATGCAAGTGAATCTGGATGTCCACTCACCCCATCATAGGGCAGGGCAGGAAAGATACATACTCCACCTATGGTGGGATTAAGATTGAGGGACAAAGTCATAGAATCATAGAATCATAGAATCATAGAGTTGTAAGAGACCACAAGGGCCATCGAGTCCAACCCCCTGCCAAGCAGGAAACACCATCAGAGCACTCCTGACATATGGTTGTCAAGCCTCTGCTTAAAGACCTCCAAAGTAGGAGACTCCACCACACTCCTTGGCAGCAAATTCCACTATCGAACAGCTCTTACTGTCAGGAAGTTCTTCCTAATGTTTAGGTGGAATCTTCTTTCTTGTAGTTTGGATCCATTGCTCCGTGTCCGCTTCTCTGGAGCAGCAGAAAACAACCTTTCTCCCTCCTCTATGTGACATCCTTTTATATATTTGAACATGGCTATCATAGCACCCCTTAACCTCCTCTTCTCCAGGCTAAACATGCCCAGCTCCCTTAGCCGTTCCTCATAAGGCATCGTTTCCAGGCCTTTGACCATTTTGGTTGCCCTCCTCTGGACACGTTCCAGTTTGTCAGTGTCCTTCTTGAATTGTGGTGCCCAGAACTGGACACAGTACTCCAGGTGAGGTCTGACCAGAGCAGAATACAGTGGCACTATTACTTCCCTTGATCTAGATGTTATACTCCTATTGATGCAGCCCAGAATTGCATTGGCTTTTTTAGATGCCGCGTCACACTGTTGGCTCATGTCAAGTTTGTGGTCAACCAAGACTCCTAGATCCTTTTCACATGTACTGCTCTCAAGCCAGGTGTCCCCCATCTTGTATTTGTGAATGCCCATCAAATATTACTGTACCTTCCAGCATCTCAACTGCTATTTCAGCCATTTCAGTGCTGAACCTCTTTGCTGGTGATCTCAAAATCCTACAGCTCCACAGATATAAATCTAGATTTAAGGTTTTCTCTTCACATCACCTGGAGACCTTAGTAACTCCATTGGAAAGGCATCATTACACCAAACACTTAAATGACATGACCACATGCATCCCACCATCACCTCCCCACCCTAGAATCCACTCCACCACTATAGTACACTAGGGTTTTCTGGCATTGCCTGTTTTGTGCAATGAATTCAGATCCACCTTACCTCTCTCATCCCGGGTACCAAAATATATTGTGGGAGGCACATTGGGGAACAGGCTGCATGTAAGAGCTGGCTTGAGAATTCGTTCTTGGCCCTCTAGTGTAGGCACCAGTCCCTCAACGCAATTCCTAGGAAAAGAATACCAGGCACAGTTGGAGAAGTGAGCAGCACAACACTTTCTCTGGGACATCCGTTTCCATCATATGCCATTCAGTTTAATTCCTGAGGCTCTTGACCAACACATTGACTGAGAAAGTGAGGTTTGCTTTGGCTGAGAAGCACCAACCCAGAATGAAAACTAAGCTGCCTTTCAGCCCGACTGCTTAGCATCTCTGTTTCTCTTTGCAGATGGGCACAGCCAGCAAGTGCAAGCCAAGTGATTTCACCAAGGCAAACAGATCAGGGTCTCCAGGTGGCCATCCCATGGGATTATGCAAGAACAAAAGGATCCAATGCATTACAGACAGAACATTCCTAAAACGAACCTGGATATAATAGCTACAGAACCATTGGGGGATAATCCAGATGAAGAGGAGCCATCTGATTCACCTAAAGAAAAAAGGCAAAAATAGTTTAATGAGTGAAAAATCTTGGCTACACTCCATGAACATCCTGAAGAAATTCAACCTCTTTTAGACATTCTCTCAGATAGCTGAACTTAATCCACAAGCAACTGTTACGCGACTGGAAGAACAAACCACCTCTCTTGTTTACGTAATTTCAGAGTTTTCCCAGCAGCAAAGGAGCCGCTCACTGGTAAGTGCCCCCGTGCAGCTACATTTAAAGGGCACCATAGTTTCTGCACAATGACCTCAAATCAGACCCCCGATCTTGACAATGAGAGAATATCCATTATTTGCCAGCTCTTCCACACAGCCATCAATTTCCTTATTTGTACACTGTAATAAAGGACCCCATGGTAAGGTTAGAAGAGGATAGAATATCATTCCCTATGTCACTCCCCATAAGTTAAAGTTTGCCTTCTATTTACAAAAGGATATCATAAGAGTGTTGAACCACAGTGCAATATACTAAAGCAATAAAATGGCTGAACTAAAACGCAGCTGAAAATGTCAGGCTGCTACATCACAATGTTAGCAAGAACCACAGTACAGTGGTGCCTTGCAAGACGAAATTAATTCGTTCCGCAAGTTTTTTCTTCTTGCGAGTTTTTCGTCTTGCGAAGCACGGTTTCCCATAGGAATGCATTGAAAATCAATCAATGTGTTCCTATGGAGACCGTCCGGGGACAGAGGGGAAGCGCCGCGCGCCTTCCCCTCTGTCCCCGGACCTGTTTAAAGCAAGGGGCGGCGGGGAGAAGATTGCTTCTCCCCGTTGCCTGCCCCGCAATCTCCGGGGACAGAGGGGAAGGCGCGCGCGCCTTCCCCTCTGTCCCCGGACCTGTTTTAAAGCAAGGGAAGGGGCAGCGGGGAGAATCGCTTCTCCCCGTTGCCGCCCCTTGGTTCAAAAGGGGTCTGGGGAGAGAGGGGAAGGCGCGCTGTCTTCCCCGCTGTCCCCGGAGATTGTGGGGCTGAAGATTGTGGGGCTGCTTCAAAAGAGGTCCGGGGACAGCGGGGAAGACGCGCTGCGCTTCCCCGCTATCCCCGGAGCTTGCGGGGCAAGCTTCGTTTTGCGAAGCAAGCCCATAGGGGAATGCGTCTTGCGAAGCGGCTAAGAAAACAAAAAACTCCTTCGTCTAGCGAGTTTTTCGTCTTCCGAGGCGTTTGTCTTGCGGGGCACCACTGTAATCACCCTAAGTGCAGCTTTCTTCCAAACTCTCATGCAAGAAGATTAGGGGTGGGGGACAGAATGGGTCAATACTCAGGGTGAGTAGCATTGTCCCAAACCGTAGCAAGACAGCAACAATTATAATAAATCCACACACAAGTATTTACTGGGTTTGATCAGAACATTCCTAGCAGGAATATTGAAGATGAAGTCCTGTAGTTAAGATCTGCTAGCTGAGGGGCAATGGGATTTGACAAAAGCTGTATCATGCCTGCAGAATTCAAGATATGCCACCACCATGACAGATTTGTTGCTGGAACAGCTAAACTGGGGCACAGCTGTAAGCATCACACATATCTGTAGGTTGGGCTCTCCCTTCTCACATTGAGTAGTAGTAGTAGTAGTAGTAGTAGTAGTAACAACAACTTATTGTTTTATTTATACACCCCCCCTTCTGGCTGGGTTGCATAGGATACAGAAGCCCTTCCAGCCGCAGTGAATTAGTGTTGCTCTGCCTCAGTACTGAATGCTATTACTGCTGTTTATGATCTAGAAATATTGTCAGGCCTTGTACATTCAATGGTAAAATTATCTCACTCTGAACTGTTTCAAGACAGTAGATTTAAAAAGTTTGTCTCTGGGTAACCAGAAAATAATTAACTGAATGCTTAATAGAATACACCAGTAAAATGTAAATGGAGATCAGACTGTTGTTCTGCCTACAATAGCAGTTAACTAAATATCACTCAAAACAAGTTTTACAAGTATAGAAAGTGCATAGGCTGAAAGTGCCCACAAGGCAAATTATAGTATTCAAGCTAGCAATTTTATTTGTTGCAATACAGTTCTTTCTCTCTTGATATTATAGAGTGATTTGCAATATATCCATGCCCTAATAGTAAGCATGGATAACTATAGTAGGAATCGTTTTAGCTTTTTACTAGATTCAAGCTATGCTTTGAAATGACAGTAATTAGTATATTTGTATTAACAGAATAATCAGTGTATGAAAACCCTTTTTTATGTGTGGTGAGTAGTCTTGTTTGTACTTTGAAGAGAGGAAATAAATGTGACTGCTGACCTTCCCCATCCTCCTCTTCTCCCTCCTCATCCTGACTGCAGGCATCTTCCAAGCCATCCGGGAGCTCTTCCTCTACATCTTCCACCTCCGCTTGGTCCAGCAGGGGGAGGTTGACTGCAGCTCTACAACACAAAGGGTTACAGCCCTAAAGTGAAGCTCTGTAACTCCTCTCAGTTAGCAAAGCAAAAAGATCTCTACACCCAACAACAGACCAAGAAATCACAGACAAGGCAAGATATCCCAAATAACTATTATAAACATTAACCCATGTTAGTGATAGAAGTGGTGCGGAGAGAAAGGGAGGAATAGTTCAAGTGGCAAATTTTGGACTTGACTTGTGGCACACTTGTCAAAACAATGGGCTACCAGTGGTAAAGCAGAATTGTCATCTGATCTGAGAGACGTTTGCGTATCAAACACCGATTGATGACCAAGCTTAAATATGCTTACATCATAGGAACACTTTGCTACTAAGTTCTTTAGCGTATTCTACTATATCAAACACAGTCCTTATCATAAGAAAAGGGTGATTAACCTCCAGATGCTGTTGGACTCCAACACCCATCAGCCCCAGTCAGCTAGGCCTGGGCGACATATCAATATATCGCCCAGGGCCAGTATGAGGAGCAGACCGCAAAGTCGGCTTCACTCAGCGGTATATCGCTGGTGAAACTGCCATTGCTCCTGAGTCCCTCTGCTAGTAACACTCGCTGGAGGAAGTCAAGACTCTTGACTCCTTCCAGCAGGCACTGCCAGCAGAGGGACTCAGGAGCAGCAGCGGTTTCACCAGTGATATACCCACTCTGCCCTCATATTGTGCAGAGGGAGAAACAAGCTTCATTGGCAAGGCTTCAATACAACTTTTTCCTCCCTCTGCATCTTTGAACTGCTCAGCTGAGGCATGTGTGGTTGCCGCTCTGCTCAGCCGAGCAGTTAAAGGATCCCCCAGCCCGTTGCTGGCTCCCACACAAGCGGGGGGGGGGGGCAGTGCTGGGGATTGGGAGCCTTCCCGAACCCCAACTGAGCCATGCAAACAAGCTGTGTTGTCCTAGCCCGCTAGGCACTAGGGTGAAACCGCCTCAGTTCCCACAGTGAGAGATGCGGCAGTTTCACCTGGTGCCTCACTGGCTGAGGCCAATGAAGCTTGTTTTTTCAACAATGCGGTATATCACCAGATTGCGATGTTTGGCTGATGATATACCGCACTGTTGAAAAACTGATATTGCCCAGCTCGACAGACAGCATGGCCAATGATTCAGGGATTATGGGAAGTGTAATCCAGCAACACTTGGAGGGCTACAGGTTGGCAATTATTGCCACAAAGAGTACTGAAAGGGAAACACTAACCCACCCCAACAGACATATTTGCCAGAGTACTTA
Organism: Podarcis vaucheri; assembly: GCF_965113315.1. Taxonomy (NCBI): domain Eukaryota; kingdom Metazoa; phylum Chordata; class Lepidosauria; order Squamata; family Lacertidae; genus Podarcis; species Podarcis vaucheri. Next base: position 87,964,957 of record NC_138759.1, on the reverse strand, counting down.
CTCGGTCTCTTTCACAGTAACAGGGTTCCCCCATTTTGTATCCGTGCCTAACTGAAGAGAGGAAATTTTGGTCTCTACCTCAGAGACTGTAGTCCGTGGGGACAGCTCTGTTTTTACCACTTGTTCTCCAGCGTTTACAGAGGTGTGATTGACAGTCTGACTCAAGGCGCAGTGGTTGGAAGGTTCAGGATTTGAGGCTAAGAAACGAACATCGATGCGTTTAGTGCAGACATCGGCAGCTTCTGTGACCATAAGGCTCTGGTGGCGGCTACCAGGCTCCAGATTTGGGGAGGTGGCAGCTGGTACGTCCTTTGGGGTGATCTGTGCTACTATGTGTGGCTTCCATCGATTGAAAAGACTGGAGTGGAAGTTTGCATTCATAAGGCAAGAGCTGTCAATGCGGTGACCAAATTCGTTGTAGGTGCTAACCTTCCGGATCCCATTTGCAGTCAGCTTCCGCATAGCTTCCGTCAACCGCACATCTTGCTCTTTCAGGTTCTGAGACCTGTTCTCACCATCTTCGAGTCGCCAGGAGGGCCGTTCCACTTTGAGAACCACGCCATTGTGAATGGCCGAGCGAGGAGATTTGGCACTGGGTTGCTCAAGGGTTATGCCACTGTTTTTCCCAAGCTTTCTTTCAAGGTTCGCAGGAGCGCCATCTCCATTTCCACCAGAGTGGGTCCAAGAGAAGCCAATAGGTCTTGGCAAGCCTTTTAGCTTCTTATTTTCTGGTGGCAGCGGTTGGTGGTACTGCTGCTGCAAAGGCACTTTTGCACTAGTTGGCCGAAGGAAAGAGTTATTGTTTAGCACTGGCCTGTATGAATTGGAGTTTTGCTTCCCTGAGCTTAGGGGGAACCCCTTTGACACTGGATTGGAACAGTCAGCAGCAGTATTCGGCATAAAGAATGGGTCTATGGCGGAGGATGTCATGGTATTGTTGAGAACAGAGCGATAGGCAGGGAGTGGAGCACAAAGAGGTTTCTTCTCCAAAGAAGTTGGCTGCAAACAGATGGACTCAAGCCTCCGATAAGGCTTGTGTCTGAAGTAAGAACGTCGGTAGAGCAAGGTGCTTCCGAGGAAGTTTGGGAGAGCGTGGGGCAAAGGTGGAGGTGAAGTCAGGAACGCTGTATCACTACATAATGACTCTGGGTACAAGAGGCGGGGACGCTGGGAAGAAATCCCTGAGTGGACCGATTGGAGGTCCTGAAAATTGGTCACATGTTTCTGTTCCAGCTGCCAAATGGGCTTCACCTGCTGCTTAGCAAGGTACCAGGCCTTACTCTCGTGAAGCTTTGCTGTGAGTGGCGGCACCGTCAGCCCTGGTGCAATGCCCACCTGGAACTGGTTTCCCCTCTTGAGGCCAAGGCTATAGGCTTCTGGCCCTACAGAGGCCATGTAGAGCCATCCCACACTCTCAGTGAGTACAGCTGGTGAACCGGAGTCAGAGCGGCATCTTCACCATGGCCAGCCTGAAAGAAACACACATGTGAACTTTACGAGGCCCCAAGGAAGCACTCCAGTCAATTTCTGTTGTCATTGGTAAGATGATTAATGAAAGACAGTGCCATTAAGGCTGAGAAAAAGACCAGATTACAGCATACAAAGGACCTGTATTATTATTTTTCAGAAGACATCTGAAGGCAGCCCTGTATAGGGGAATTTTTAATGTTTGATGTTTTACTTTATGTGTGTGTTGCTGGAAGCCACCCAGAGTGGCTGGGGCAACCCAGTCAGATGGACGGCATATTATATTATGTTGTTGTTGTTGTTGTTGTTGTTGTTAAACTACCAGGAAGGCTTGTGCTACAGGGAAGAACAGCCAGAAAAGGGCTTTTTCTCCTGCACAAGGGGATGGCAGGGGAATGAGGTTAACAACATAAACACTTGTTTATAATGCAAATAAGCTAGCAATAATTGCTCAGTATTCCTGCTTTCACCTTTGTGTTTCTTATTCTCATGCAGGATTCTTCCATCCACCAGTTCTTTTACATCTTATACCACAGAAAGCCTAGAACCAAGAACAGAACTAGACATAACAGCAGAACTTTGTTTATTATACCTAGCTCCAGCACTATAGGTTCTTCACTTGGTTACCCAGCCAGGCAACAAATCCTTCTGGAGCTGTTGCGGAAGAGCTTGGGAATGGAAGTCCCAAGGTTCAGAGTTTGGTTCCCAAAAAGGATAATGAGCAAATAATTCAGTCATTTTTCTAAGCAATTTTGCCAGAATACAGAGCAAGCAGTTGGAACAAGAGCACACGCATAGTTTGAAAAATAGGCATGTCTACAAAATCAAGCTACATTTTGCAGAGGATGACATGGGGTGCTGATAAGCAGCAAGGTGACATTTTGATAGCCAAAGGGGTATTGAACCAGTGATAAACTTCATGCTAGAAAGCATTCCTGAAAATATTCAGAACTAGTGTTAGGGATGTTTGCTAACCTATGTTCTGAGGTTAAATGGATTACTTTGCCCTTGCCCTTTTCATTACATGGTATATATATTATAATATTGGGAATCAGCTTTCCTACCCAAAGAAAATCTGACATTTAAATTGCTAGGTTCCTACTGGAGGCTGGCTGTTTCTTCACAGCACATGCCTGCTGACTCATCAAGGCAGTGCCGAAAGAATTCAGTCTAGGTTTCAATCAAACAGTCCCTTGTACAAAGAGCCAAGAGAGGCAGCAGGGGCACAAGCAAAGCACAGTCCAATCCTGGCTCTAAAATAACATTCACCCATTTTATCCAGCAACCTGACTAGCAGGGGATTAGCAATGAGGCTTCCCTCAAACATGCTGAATATGCCCCTTTCACCTTTTGTGCTAGGATGCTTATCAGGCAATCTTGTTAAACAGATGCTAGTGGATTTGAAGGCAGGGAGAGGAAGAAAAATGTCACAGCATACATATGAAAGAAACTAAAATGCCTACAACACCTATTGAGCCAGAAAGGTGTATTCACACCCATTTCCTGGTAAAATGGCTGGTATTTAATGCATTAGACGACAAAATAAGTGGATCTAATATACCCTCAAACAGAAGGGGACTTGCTCAGCTATAAAGACATGCCACCCTAGAGTAGACTGTTCATGTGATAAGCCCTTTAGGTTATTTGGGGACAGTGCTGACCTTGTACAACCAGTAGCAGCTCACAGAATTGGCAGTAGTGTGGAACTCCAGGGTACTAGGATGCAGGCGTGGTGTTGCATGGTCCTCTAGACAGCCTGAAAAGGATTTATACCAGACATCTGGTCTCTAACTTGATTAAAAAACATTCTTTTGGCTGGACATACTTTGGGCTCTTAGCAGTTGACTTCTCTCACAAAAATATTGTTGTCCCTGAAGTTTCACTTCACCGTTATTATGTTCTGTTCCTAACACCAGTACAGAGCCAACGGACAGCACTGACCTTTGTTCTGACAACAAGCTTCTATGCTATCTCAAAGCAAACTGCCTCTCTGCCAAAAGAACTGTCAACATCCATAACATTCTAGAACAGGACTTTGTCTACCATTCAGGCTACATGCTGAAGTGTGACGCACAACTCCTGCCCTCTTTCAGGTGAGCTGTCACATCAAAAGCACCACCCTGCAGGGCCATCCTAGAACCTCCCCCCCCCTTCCTATCCTAAAATCATAAAGTTTATCAAAGGTTAGTGTACTTGAGAACCAAGAGGTGGGAAGTGATACTGTTATTCATTGCAAAAGGACCTTATGTCCAATACACATCCATCCTCCCTCCCATGCATTGCTGAAACAGCTCTGATGGTGTGTTCCACTTCAGAAGGCAGCACTTGATACACTGCATGTACTGTATTGGATTACAAAATTGACACCCAACAACAATCTCCAATCTGTAGTGACATCTAAGCCCTACACACAGATTAGGGGAAAAACAAAGACTACACTGAGTTACTAGCACTTGGCAAGATAGAATTTCATTTTGTAAACGTGTTGCTTGATATCCACCAGATACTGTTCCTCAGGCAAGTTCTGAAGGCTGATTAATCCTCAAGGTAGAGAGACCAAAAACAGAAAAAGCAGAGAAATGAGATTATACAATTTCAAACACAGAAAATTATTCAGGGCCCATCTATCCCCTCTCCAGAACCATTCCTATATAGATCTTCCATAGGAGGCTCATCCAACCTAGTTAAAAATTCAATCAAAATAGATCCATGGACACTCCCTATGGTGAAGGGAAATGGTCCACTTCAAGTGATAATTTTTGATGCGAAATTAAAAGGCAAGCAACTGTCTTAAGAGCAGGATACCTGAAATATCGTCTTACCTCTCTTATGTACCCAAATGATCACTGTACTCTGCAAGGGAGGGCCTCCTGCAAATACCATCTTATCAGGAGGTCTTTAGTGCAGTGACACTTATCCTTAGGAATTCCCTCCCCTTGAATATCTGACAGGAGCTGTCTCTGTTGTCTTTTGGATGCCCACTCAAGACCTTCCTCTTTCAACCAGCCTTTTGAATTGAGATATTTTGCTGTCTGAATCCATACTGGAATTATTTTTATTGTTTTATCACTTGTTGTTTGGCATCCTAAGCTCCTTTGGGAAGAAGAGTGGAATATTAACTAACTAACTAACTAATTAATTTAAACCACCTTGAAAAAGGGCATCAAGACAAAAAAGCACACCCTAAAAAAAATATACAGAACAAGCTTTTATACATACTATACATGTTCAACAGGGCTTGCTCCTAGGTAAGTGTGTTGTTTCAAACTTTGAATCAAACGCCATACCACCTCCTCCTTCCTCTCTCATCACCTAATCAGTTTGCTATCTGCATAAATAATTTTGGAACATCAAAAGCATAGAATCCTATCAAGATATCTGAGCATCTCCCTGTCTTCAATATTATTATGGGTCAGGAGCAATATACAGTGGTGCCTCGCAAGACGAAATTAATCCGTTCCGCGAGTCTCATCTTGCAGTTTTTTCGTCTTGCGAAGCACGGCTATTAGCGGCTATTAACGGCTTAGCGGCTATTAACGGCTTAGCGGCTTTAAGAAAAAAGAAACAAACTTGCAAGAACTCGCAAGACGTTTCGTCTTGCGAAGCAAGCCCATAGGGAAATTCGACTCAAAAAACGGAAAACTCTTTCGTCTTGCGAGGCATTCGTCTTGAGAGGTACCACTGTACCAGGATGCTCTCAACAGCACTTTCTTCCACACATCTCATAACTGGGCTTTTAAGAGAGATTAGCTATAGTGCTGATGCAAATATGACCCACTGCCAAACAACATCTACAGTATGCCGCAGAACGATTATGTGAAATAGTATGCCATGCATACCATGGCAACCCCGGAAAGTTTCACTTGTTACTTACAAACAGGATTTGAACAACAGCTGCTGAATTTGGCACAGAACCACCTTTCTTCTTTTCTTGAAAGCACAGTTCTTGCCTCAGTCTTGCACATGGGTGGCACACCACTCCCTTGATCATAATAGAGGTACTCGAATCAAGCGAATCAAGTCCAGCTTGATTTATGAGAGAAATAAAACTTCAATTCCCATTTATTATTCACAGCAAAGAGCTCTCCAAGGAGTACTCTCACCATAGTAGTTCTCAGAACTGCCTACTGGTCCGAAAGCTCTTCTAAGAAGAGTTGCACAATTAGCAGCTGCTGGCTCTTCAAAATCTAAATATGATTAGTAATAGAGCTACCAGCATTCCCCCCCCCCCCGCCTCCGGTGTTCAAAAACAGCATAAGGATGCATTAATTCCTTCTATTGCTTCCATCCAATGAACTACCACTACAAATGCTACTCCAAAGGTTCTCTCTTCTGTTATGACTGTACTAAAGATTTGTAGGAGTGTTGTGCTTTTCACTCTAGTTTAAAAGCAATGGCAAAAGCTCACCATCAGGCCACCAGAACATTAAAAGCCTGTAATGGGATTTTGCTTGGAATTGCTTGTTTGAGTCCTGACCAATGAAATGGAGGAGAGCAGGAGGAAATATATTTGAGAATGTCATTTATGAGTGGGTTATGCTACTAATAGGAAGATGGGAGAAACTGTTAAGGTGGAAACGCTAGATGCAGAAGCAGTGAATATGAGCGAGTTTTCCTAAAACATAGCAAGAAAACCAGGGATTTCCATTTGTTGCAATGGCTTCCAATAACAAGCTAATAAAATATATGGAAAGCTGCTTCACAGTAATATTGAAAAGTATATATCTGAAATTATTAACATGTCCCAACTTGCCTAGTCATCTATAATTTAATAAGACTGCACAATGTAACTGTACAAGGCAGGGTACTGGGTAACAGACAAATGAATTTTGAAGATGGATTGCATTTTCCATCACCCCGGCTGATAGTAAAAGAACACTCACCTGTCTGGGCATTTTTATACCAAATACAAACCTATATCTGTATGTCATTAAGAACAAGTAGCTATCTGGTCCTGAGTTGCCTTGCCACCTTTCCCATTTCATCTCCCTATGATCATATCGCCCCTGTAACTCTCTCCTGAGTTGCTTGTCTTTTCCAGCATCAGCCCCACACTAGTAGTGCATACAGTACTTCCAACTATTTACCCTGTCAAATGCTACTTAAAACACCATTAAGGTTTCTTGCCCAAATCCCTGGGAGGATACTGAAGTCTCTAAAGCAGATCATGAATTCACTTGTAGTTAAGTTCTTATGTTGCTTTGAAACACTTTGCATACATTATCTTAATGAAATGTCTCACAGTCATCTTGTAAAATAGGACAGTATTATTTTCCCGATATTGCAGATATGGGGAGACCAAGAAATCACAGCTTGCCTAAGGCCACTTGGTTATTTCATCACAGAAGTTGCCTTAGCCCCTCTCTTTACCTTAGAGTACTCTAACTCATGCTCTTTCTTCTAGCCATGAAATTCGTAACACCCAAACGCAACTTCCACCTTTCAGTGTGTCAAGACGCTTCCCCCTTTTTGAGTCTTTCCTCAGGATCCACCTCTGCAATAAAGTATTTCAACAAGTATCTCCTAGTCCCCTCTTGGTCATCTTTACTATTTGTACACGTCCCTACCAAAGTGTCCTTCATGGAATGTAGACTGTAAAATCTTGAACAGGGACTATCCTTTGCCTATTCTGCTTAGCACTAAGTACACTGCTGGTGTAATGTAAATGCTAAATGTTAAAAAATAGTAACAGTGGTAGCACTACACTTATTGCACAAGAGAAGTATGCAAACTAAATCCCAAAGCAGACAAGTCAGGCAGACCGATCAATGAACCAGAAATAGGCACACATATTTTCTTAACCAGAAGCATTGCTAAACTCAGGAATACTGAATACCGAATGCTGGGAACAATAAAAGAGGGCCTTTGCCTTCATGTCATGCTGCCGGATTTCTCAGAGGTAAATGGTTAGACTCTGTGGGAAAGAGGACGCTGAACTAGATGGACCATGTTGGCTTGATCCAGCAAGCTGTTTAACAGTGGAATGGTTTCCCTTGGGAGGTGGTGGACTCTCCTTCCTTGGAGGTTTTTAAGCATAGGTTGGGTGGCTATCTGTCATGGATGCTTTAGCTGAGATTCCTGCATTGCAGGCATGACCCCTCACGGTTCCTTCTAACTCTACAATTCTATGATTCTGTTATTCATGCTAAAAGAAAAGGTGATTAAAATACTATGGCTTGTATTCAACAGTAGTGCCTTTCCATTTGTGAAAGAGTTTTTGATCCAGCCTCTGCTAATGGAAAGGTGGAACAGCACAGAAGGTGATGCGGGGGGATACTAGGGGAAATCAATGAAAATAGTCTCTATCTTCCATTAGCAGAGGCCTCTGCTGACTCACATATCCTTCTGAGAATGGAAAGACTCACTTCTGTTCATAGAGGGGCACCATTAGATATATCCCCATAGGTTTTGGAAGTTGGCACTGACTACTGTACAGAAAAAAATTAGGTTTAGTACTTAAAACTGAAATAAAATGTGTAAGAAACAAACATGCTAGATGAGGTGGAGAAGCATTGTTATAGCTTTGGGAAATGACTTTCACACAACCCACCTGGAAAAATCCTTGTACAAAAACAGCAAACAGAGCAAAGCTTGCAAGAAACTGAATCCTGAACACATCACAGACAATGACTGGGACAGTCCAAGACAGCAGAAAATGCAGAGGAAGGGAACCTTGGTTTTTAGAAATACATTTTACTAAATGACGCACTAGGAATATATGACAAAATAAATCAATATGTTAGTCAATGTAATAAAATGGAATGTCTTCAAGTTGTACTACCCACAACTGTTAAGAGTTACCTGACTAGGAAGCAAAGGTGCATATTATTTCAGCTGCTTTGCACAGATGACATAATTCAGGAAAGAAAGTGCAGCACATGTCCGGAATCACCTCCTTTTCAAACTCTGAGATTGGGCCATTAATATACTTAACTACATCTGTTTCAAAACCCTAAATGTTGCAGCTAGCATAAGCAAATGGAATCAAGGTCACACCATCAGCAATTATCTAAAGGGTGTGTGTGTGTGTGTGAGATGTAATGACCTAACAGACCAAGGGATGACTATGACAAAACCGGTCGTGCTTTGAGAGAATACCGCTTTATTAACATACAAGCGGTAGCATAAAAATAAACAACTGATTATATCAAACTAGCAGTCAAAAAACTGACAAGATGGAGACACTGGTAAAATGCTTGCCAACATGTAACACGTTAACTGGCCCACCCACGAATAGAACTGGTTCACCAGCAGAGCGAGTCTACCATTGGGCTGTGAACTCCTAACACGGGTCTGATGTTTCGAGATAAAACCTGCACAAGAATGGAAGACCAGTCATTGAACGCTTCACCACGAACCCCCCCCCCAGGCCAGGCGTTCACATGACCACGTTTTTTCTGTCTTGAGCCTGATGAAGGGCTGCGCCCAGATCTGCCCCCATGAATTTCTCTCAACCCCCCATTCCGTAAACCTAAAAGTAGTAAGAAAGAAATATAACTTTCCCCAACCCGCCATCGGGGATGTGGGGAGGAAGACTGGCGGTCCCCACGTGTCGACATTGCCTGGGGCCAAAAAGAAAAGGCGCTAGAGGGCGCGAGCCTTTCGAGGGAGCTCAGTCGCCGGAGCGCGTGTCGTCTCGCGCCTCGTGTGAGCGCCTGAGAACAAGAGCCCGGCACGTAACTCTCGCTCTAGGGCAGGACCGGGGACGCCTGGGCGCGGAGTCCAACACCCTCGTGAAGGGAAACGGGGAGGGACAGGCGAGCGGTAACCCGGCGCTGGTGGCCACGGGGCCCCATTCCCCACTTACCGGCTCCGGGGCGGGCGGTGGCTTGGCCCCCTCTAGCCCAACCCGAACCTCCCGCCGTCACCATAGAGACACTTCCGGCCAAGGCGGGACCAGAATGCCGCGTGCGGCGGCTTCAAGCGCACCCCGCCCCACTCCCCTCACTCAAGCGTATGAGGCACGCTGACGGAACTGCCCGGCATAAGGAAAAAGCGGGAACTACGCAACGCATGACTTCAGCTACCATCATACACCGCGCCATTCCACTTCTAGGCGAGTAGAAGGCGGCTCCGGCTCCAGGAAGCGCATCCAGCGTTCTACTACATTTCCCAACATTCCACGGTGCTAAGGCAAACCTTCCCGGGGGCGGGGGGCGGGGCGAGGCTAGTGACAAGGAATGTCTGATTGAATTTCTCGAATGTCCACAGCATGGCCATATGGGCCTTGCAAAATGACGTCACCGAACCTAGGAGCGGAAGTGGGTGGGGTGGGAAGAGCCAAGGTTTCCTTGTTTGCAGCAGAGAAGGCGGAGTCTACCTGCTGTTTTTGGTACTGATCTGCCCCCCTCCCTGCTTTCTCCTGTTTTCTTCATGGGTTATTTTTCCTCCTTCCTGCTGTGTGGCTTATCTTTAGCCGACAATGCTGCTCTTCCTTCTCTTTCCACACCGTTTGGGTGCTATGCCCCGCGCCCCTTTGTTAGCTGCTGAAGCACCCATGGGTGCTGCAGCTCCTCCTCCTCTTTCTTCTCACTCTGCCCCCGTGGGTGCTGCGGCATCTCCTCCCTCCTTTGGTGACAACTCCCTCCTGTGCTCTGATCCCGCAGTTTCTAACCCTGTTTTTTCCCCAGCAGGTAGGATTGTTGCCCCTCATCCCTCGCTGACTCCAGCCCCGTTGCAGCGCCATGGAGTTTCCAGATTTAGGTGCCCACTGCTCAGAACCGTCTTGCAAGCGCCTTGGTGAGAATATGTCTTTAGCTGCATGCCTCACATGGACTCCCTTCCTGGTTTCTATCTCCTTGGGGAACTAAACTGAGGTCAAGGGACTGGGATTGGGAAGGATTATAGTTTGGCAGAAGTTCTCATGTTCAGTCCCTCGACTCTGGGCTGGGAAAGGCTCCTGTCAGATCATGGAGAGTCTTTGCAAGTTTGTGCAAACAGTTCCGAGCTAAGTGGACAAAAGTAAAAACGGGTGGGGCGGGGCGAGGAGGGACGAAATACTGTGCCAAGGTAGGCAGTAAACAACAGCCACTAAAACAGGATGAGAAGCAAAACTCTGTTTGCAGTTGTGACACAAATACAGACTAGTCATCAGAATTCTTCCATTCTACCCCCCAATACAAAGAGCAGCGTGGTGTTTCATAACAGGTTGTACTACTGAGTGTGGGAGCCTGGATTTTCTGCGTCTGCTTACGAGTGTGTGTTCTGGGACTGAATATCAAAATTCTTGTTTTTGAGTCAGATTTGCCCTTCAGCCAAGGGATGTATTTTGAAGCTAAGCACACTACGCAAAAAAATTCCACTGAAATGAACCTTGAGCATGTTGTGGAGCTGTAGTTCATGAAAGTGTTAGCAGGCAGATTTGTGCTGATTTTTTTCAAGGGCTTCTGTTTTCTCAACAGCTCATATCTTGTTTTGGTAAGTACTGATGACTTCTAGGAACTAGCTAGACAATTTCTGAAATAGTTTCTGTCATCATGCACAAGTTATGCTGGTAGTTTGTTGCAGCTTGGATAGCATGTTGTGATGGCTCCAGCATATTCTTTTACATGTGGGGCACAGCATGTTAAAAGGGCTTGCCTCCATTTAGGTGGTGTGTTAGTGTTGGTAAAAAGCTAACAGGTGAGTAGGTGCATCTCTATGGAGACGCACCCTTGGTATTTTCCAGATTATAAATGATCTTGGTGTCCCAGGTTGCTTCAGTGCTTAAGGTAATGGCATAAATTTCATTCCCAGAAGAAATCGAGCAAGTGCTAATGATCATAGCACACTGCACAGTCTTTGTTTTTGTTTTCATTAGCTCCACCTTTAAGGGAAAGGCCATAGCTCAGTGATAGAGCAACTGCTTTATTATTGATCAAGGTGGCAGAGAGAGTGATGGCAGAGCAGAACTGGAGTTCCTAGAGGATGCAGACGATCAGGATCCATCTCAGGTTGGAATCAGGCACAGGTTGGAATAAGCCTTGGTTACTTGGATAGATGATCCGTATTGAGAGCAGGACAAGTGGAATGCGCCTGTGCTTCTGCCTCCCAGTCTGTGGCTTTTGAAGCCATTGATCAGTGTCCTCCTGGAACAGCATGGTGGGATGAGTGTTGGGGGCACTTTTTACATTGGCTCCATTCCTGCGTACAGGGCTATGTCCAGTGGATAGCACTGAGAGATTGCATCTTTGTCCCATGGTCCTTTTGTTATGCTGTGCCACAGGGCATGATTCTGCAGCTGTTTGGAGCAATTCTGTTTTTCCGTAACATCTGAGTCCCAAGAGGCTGTGTTTGGTCTGGAACATTGTCTAGATGCAGTTGTGGAATGGATGAAGGCAAATAAACTGAGCTTAAACCCTGGGAAGCTGGAGGTACTGTGGATAGATGGTTCCTGTGTCTGAGAGATAAGCCATTTGCCAGTTACTCTCCCTCTGAAACAACAGGTTTGTGGGTGCTCCTGGATCCATCTTTGTCACGTGAGTTTCAGATTGCCTCAGTGGCTAGGAGTACATTTTACCAACTATGGCAGGTGCATCAACAATAGCCATTCTTGGATAGGGATGGCCTGGCTGTGGTAATTCATGCACTGGTAACCTCAGTTCTTGATTACTACCTGTGGAGCTACCCTTGTGCTTGGTTCAGAAGCTCCAGCTGCTGCAAATTGCTATGGGCGGGCTGTTGATGGAGGCAGGAACATAACCCTGGTGCTTAAAAAATGTGTAGTAGCTGGCTACATGTTACTGGGTCAGGTGCACAGTTCTTGTATTAATTTGCAAGACCCTTAGCTACTTGGGTCTAGGATATCTTAAGGATTAGGTGGTCCCCTACATCCCTGTCTGATCACTGAAATCTTTCAGGGAGTCTCTGTTGGTTGTCTTCCATGGTTCAGATGCATGTCTCGTAACTACTAGAAGCTGTGCATTCCTTATAGTGAATCCAAGCTTATGGAACTCCCTCCCAGCTGAGCTTTGATAGACACTCTTCTTGCTGAACTTCAGGCATATGACAAACTTGCTTTTTAAAAAATTATTTTTTATTATTTTTCCAAATTATTACAAATCAAACCAAATTACTTTAATACAATTTCTTAAAATCTGGTTTCCTGCTCCTGTTACAAACATATGTTTGCAACTTTCTCATCCCAGCAGATACTTTAAGGTAGTGTTTGGGTTTATGTTAAGTTTTATTATCCATTTTTATTGTTTTGTTTCTTGTATGGTTTATTAGTAATGCTAATGATTAAGCGGTATATAAATTATTTAAATAAATATCCAGAAAGTTCCAGGTTTGATTCCTGGCATCTTCTGATATGGCTGCAAAAGATTACTTCTAACTGAACTCTTGGGAGAGTCGCTGCCCTTCAGTGAGCTAGGTTGACTCAGTATAAAGGCAGCTTCCTTTGCTACCTGTCTCATATGAACACATCCCTTATGCCAAGAATGGAAAAATTATGGTCCTTCATATGTCGCTACTTACACCACCGCTAACCATTGGCTACACTGATTGGGGATGGGATGGTAGTTGGAGACAAACAACATCTGGAGAGTTGCAGGTTTCCTCACTTCTACCTTACCCAGCCACGCTCTCTCATACAAGAAGACCAATCTATCTAGCTTCGGGGAATCCCAGATACAGTGGTACCTCGGGTTAAGAACTTTGCTTCAGGATGAGAACAGAAATTGTGCAGCGGCGCAGCAGCAGCAGGAGGCCCCATTAGCTAAAGTGGTGCTTCAGATTAAGAACAGTTTCAGGTTAAGAACAGACCTCCAGAACGAATTAAGTTCTTAATCCGAGGTCCCACTGTATCAACATTAACACTGGTGCTTTTTAGCTAGAAAATACTAGTTGTGTTTGCATGCTTCAGACAGAAAGGATTGTAGCCCATCATGCTGATGCAAGAAACTGCTATGGTCAGGGATTGGGATCCTTCTGGGGGTGCTACCTAGGATGAAATGTAAACTGCCCTCTTATGCAGATGGGCTTTGAAACAGGTCCCATTGTTTGTGCCAATTAAGATTAGACATGGGGTTCACACACCCCAGTGTTTGTTGAAGTAGAAGCCCTCCTACTGTGTAGAACTTGGTGTGTGTGTGTGTGTGTGTGTGTGTGTGAATGTTTGGGAACATTTTGCTTAGTTGTCCACAATCTTTTATTGCACGCCAGGTTTTTCTCTACCAACTCAGCCACCTGCCATGCAATCTGGCTCTGGCTCAGTTTCTCGATAAGACAAAAATAAATGCACTTTCTTCCTGTCCTATTTGTAGAAGCTTTTTCCTAGTTCTCTTTATTTGAAGAGTCCTGGGGAGAATTGGATATTAGCTTGTTACTTGAGCCCATCAGTCAGGGGCTGCTGAAGGGGGTAGTCTGGATCTTATTTTCCTAGTTGCATACCTATTTGAGTCTGTGTTAGTCATCAGTTACTATGGCATCGTCATTGTGCTCAGATCTTTTCTTACCTTTCCCATATGCTCTTGGGAGATTGCATATCCAGTATTTTCTTGGCTTAAAATAAAGGATACCTAGCAAGTCCCGTGTAGAGCTGCAGAGAAGACAGCTGCAACTCTTCATTGTATTGTCCTTTCCTGCCCCTCAGATTTCCTCCCCCTGAAATGTGATGCTTGTGAACAGCTGTTTTGCACTGACCATGTTGCCTACGCCCATCACAACTGCACTTCGGCTTACAAGAAGGTAAGTGAAACTTGGAGGGGACAGTGTGGTCACTCGCGGCATTCTGACACATCAGGTGTAGATGCCCTCTCCACGTTCATGAAACACACTGACCTTGTTTACACCAAAGGGTGAAATTTGTCCTGCTGTGGAGGAAGCTGTTTCTTTTTCAAAATCTGAGCATTTTCTGGAAGTGCTTCTTATTGGGACTGACTGTTAGTTTGTTGTTTCTTCAGTTATTTGTTCAAAGGCTCCCTGTGCAGCAAACACATCATTAAACGATTATAATTAGAAACATTATGAAGCTGTTTAGAAACAATCAACATTCTCCCAGCCAATGATTTCAGGGTTGCCAGGAATAGTAGCTTTCAGGATCAGATAGCTGAGTAAACAGGACAATTTAAAAATTCCTTCTGAAGGTTAGTAATGATAGAAACAAATACACCTCACCAGGGAGGGCATTCCACAAGTGGAGACCCACCACTGAGCAGGCCCTGTCATGGGTCAATGCCAACTAGTGGCTGTAATGGGATGTTACATTTTAATGGGACAATGTTCACTCTCTTTAATAGTGAACTTAGGTGGTGAGTGCCAACAGAAATTGAGCCAAAACAGGGCCACTGATGGACAAAATAGATTATCTGGGGAACTCTGAAGATTTCAGAAGTGTGTGTGTGATGCGGGTGGCGCTGTGGTCTAAACCACTGAACCTCTTGGGCTTGCCGATCAGAAGGTCGGCGGTTCAAATCCCCACGATGGGGTGAGCTCCCATTGCTCTGTCCCAGGCTCTCCCAACCTAGCAGTTCAAAAGCATGCTAATGCAAGTAGATAAATAGGTACTGCTGCAGCAGAAAGGTAAACAGCATTTCCATGTGCTCTGGCTTCTGTCACGGTGTCCCGTTGCACCAGAAGCAGTTTAGTCATGCTGGCCCCATGATCTGGAAAGCTGTCTGTGGACAAACGCAGGCTCCTTCAGCCTGAAGTGAGATGGGTGCTGCACCCCATAGTCACCTTTGATTGAACTTAACTGTCAATGGATCCTTTACTTTTACCTCAGCTCTATTTATCTCCCAATGGGCTAAAGAATCTCCCCAAACAGCCAGTGAAAACTGCACCTGCTCAGTAGATACAGAATTTTGAATGTCAGTTAGAAAATAAACATGGAGATTGGGGAGTGGGGCGGATGGAGAACAGAATACTCTCCTTGGATTCAGTACACCTTAGGAGATGAGGAGACCCTGCAGCATCTAGTATGCTCTCATACTGAGTGGGCCAGGGGCCATTGTGTAACCTGCTCTCTGTTCTGTTCCCAGGATGTGCAGGTCCCCGTGTGCCCACTCTGCAGCATCCCGATCCCTGTCAAGCGGGGAGAGATGCCTGACATTGTGGTGGGAGCACACATTGACCAGGACTGCAAATCGGACCCAGCTCAGCGCAAGCGCAAGGTAAGAGGCTGCATCCGTCCTCTCTGCTGCCTCTTGTGGGACACGTTGCTTTAAGTCCACCAGAATCAGATAGGTAGACATACAACAGGTGGATGCAACCTTAATTTTGTCTTTTTCTATGCATATAGAAATATAATTTCCTTATAAATTAATATTTGAACATATACACACACAAAATCTGATATGCCCTGTACTCTGGGTTGTGTGTCTCAGCAGACTCTGGGTTCCACAAGCAGGTTTGGGGCCATTATTCAGTGATAGAGTGTGTGTTTTCTTACAAAAAAGTACCTGTAATTTCCAGGTCAGGCTGGGAGAGACCCCTGTCCCAAACCCTGCAGAGTCTTTGCCAGCCAATCAGCTAGATGGACCAATCATCTTGATATAACACAGCTTGCTATGTTCCTATGCAGTGTGGTCCAGATGGTTAGGGGTCCTTTCAGTGGCAGAACTGTGAGCAACCCACAGCTTGGGGTTTCTGTGGGTCTTTCTCTGGAGGGTATCTGAAGGGCTGGGATAACGGACGAGCTGTACATCCAAATTGAGTAGCACTAGTGAGTTTAGTCTGGCTGCAGAGTTCAGACTAGCTACAAGCCAAATTGGGGCCAGACAAGTTAGAAGAGCAAGCTTCAAAACAGGGGTGGAGGAAATGTGTGGTCCTCTAAATATTGATGGACTGCAACTCCCATCAACCCCAGTCAACATGGCCATGGTCAGGAATGATGGGAGTTGTAGTCCAGCAGCATCTGGAGGCCAATTCTTGGGGATTACCGTAATTTGGATGTAACTTCTCATTGGTTAGAGGCTTGCAGTTCAGCATTTCCTTGTCATTTGGGCAGTCCAGGACCTCCATGCACACTGCCCAGGCTTGCGCCCCAGAGAGGTCACTTTGCAACGAGCAAAGGTCTCTTGCATGCATTTAGAAAGCAGCTGCATCCTGGGTGCCTTCCTCCCCCCCCCCCAACTGTCTTGAATCATAACTGTGTCCATCTGCCTAGATCTTTACCAACAAGTGTCAGAGGCCTGGCTGCAAGCAACGGGAGATGATGAAGGTTCTGTGTGACCAGTGTCACGGCAACTTCTGCCTCAAGCACCGACACCCACTGGATCATGACTGCGCTGGCCCTGGGCATTCCCTCTCCAAGGCAGGGTAAAGGCGGGACAGAGGGCTGGCCTGGGCAAAATGGTTGGCATGTGCCAGACACACGTCTGCAGCCATGCAGTAATGCTGGTGGGCATTCTTCAGGAGACAGTGGTTTCCTCCCCATCCTTGGTTGTTCCAGCACATGAGTTGGGGGCCTGTGGCCCTCCAGATGTTGATGGTCAACAGTTCACATTGTCCCTGAAAGGATAGCGCTGGAGTGGATTCTTGCTAGTCTCAAGGGAAGGGGGAAGGGCTTGCTGCAATGGCGAGAGAGGTGCTCCTTTTACCAAGAGTTGCGTTTCCCGTTTCAGGAGTGCCGCGATCGCCAGAGCTCAAAAACCTGCCAAAGCACCTACAAGCACTACACCCACCAATGGAGCCACAAGAGCTGCTGCAGCTCTGCCAACCTCCAGCAGGTACAATAACTGCCCGAGTCTGCGTTGTCCCCTACCCTTTCTTCTAAGCCTACCGTACAGCTTCAGGAAGCATTGCACAGGCAACTCCCAATGGACGCAGGGGTTATGTTCCAAGGCACCCTGGTGGATTATCCCTGGGGATTTTCCCTCTCCATCTTACGTGCCTCACAAGTAGTGACAGTTGACATCTTTTTTTGCACACAGAGCCAGTGAGATGGCAAGAGCACCTCCTCCGCCACAAAGCATATCTCCTCCGGTGGTTGCCCTGCAGAATGGATTGGTAAGTCCCGGCCAACAAGCTGGGCATTTACACCATTAAACACAGGCTGTTGCCTTTTCCATTGCACATACAGTGGTGCCTCGCAAGACGAAAAGAATCCGTTCTGTGATTCTCTTCGTCTAGCGGTTTTTTCGTCTTGCGAAGCAAGCCCATTGACGGATTAGCGGATTAGCGCTATTAGCGGCTTTTAGCGGTTTATCTGCTGATCGGATCAGCTGATAAACAGATTAGCGGTTTAGAAGGGGGGGGAACCAGCAGGAACTCGCAAGACATTGTCGTCTTGCGAAGCAAGCCCATAGGAAATTCGTTTTGCGAAGCACCTCCAAAACGGAAAACTCTTTCAATTAGCGAGTTTTCCGTCTTGCGAGGCATTCGTCTTGCAGGGCACCACTGTATGCCACACTCCAGGTAAATGGCTGCAAAGCGGATATATGTTGTTAGGATCTCATTCCAGAATATACTGGATTATTTACATGAGAGAAAACAAATGGCCTGCAAAACTGCTTGCAGTCTTAAGCAGGAAAAAATGGGAATACAAAGTTGTGTGTTTCCTGGTTTAAGACAGTAATCTGAAAACAGTAGTCTGAAAACAGTTTAAAGACTGCAATCCTAGACCCACTGAGAATAATCCTCATTGAAATTGATGGTGCTTACTTCTGATCTATATACAGCATTGTCAGTTACACAAATGAGTTGTTTTTTTCTGAATATAAACCTAGAAATATTAGAAATCAAATAGGTTTAAAAGGACCCAAATGCAGGGTGGGGTGGAGCTGACAGGCAGAAACAGGGGAAATGCATTTTAAGAAGTTACTGTTTGTAAAGAAACAACAAACTCTGAATATTTGCAGGGGGGAAATGTTCTAGTGTTAAAAAGAAGCCAGAGAGAAAGGGTGGTGGTAGTTGGGACAAGAAATCCTGGGTGTAAGAAGGAGAAGAGGCGTGTATAAGTGTTCAGAATGGAATCCAGTGGGGAACCAAGGACAGATCAGGAGGAGAGGCAAATAAGTAAGAGCTTCAAAAGTGAGAACAAAAATCTTAAGCCGAATTACAAATGAAACCAAGAAGCCAGGAAACAGAGAGAGAAATAATGTATTATCTTGTGGGTGCCTTCACTTGTAAGCCTCATCTCAGCTTACAAGTGGACATATTGCTTCTTGTCCTTTGTTTAAATATGCATCTGTGAGTGGTCGCTGTGGTGGGACAGGGTGGGCTGGGTCCAGATTTGTCCACTGTGGCACTCTGTTAACTGGATGCACCCAAGGCCAGAAGTGGGGGAGGTGATTTTCTGCAGTTCTTCCTTTCCCCCAGGCCTCGAGAAAGTCTGCTCCAGAGGGTTGGAAAGACAGTATTGGTGACTGCAAGGGAAAGGGGAAAGCTAGTAAAAATTCCTGTCCCCCCACCCAAACTCCCTCTAGTGAAAACCTGCACAGTGGGGTAGAAGAGCTGAAAGAAAATTCACACCTTGCAACCAATGTGTCCCTTTGGTTTGATAGTATATGGGTAGATGAGTCTAAAAAGTCTGGGGCACAAATGTTCATGGCCCCCTAGGGGCTGCGGTGGCTCATTCACCAGAAGTAATGTTTTTAGTGTTAACTCTGGAAGTGTATACTGAATTCTGACCAAACTATGCCTCGTGGGTACAATATACATCAGGAGGCTTAGTTTGGTCTTGGCATATGCTTTGCCCTGTACCAATAAGCTA
Organism: Podarcis vaucheri; assembly: GCF_965113315.1. NCBI lineage: Eukaryota > Metazoa > Chordata > Lepidosauria > Squamata > Lacertidae > Podarcis > Podarcis vaucheri. Next base: position 87,945,855 of record NC_138759.1, on the reverse strand, counting down.
CAAGTTGCTGGGGCTGTTAGCCTCCTCCACGGCAGGCTGAATCTGCTTTTGTGTTTCAGAGTGAGGAGGAAGCGCTGCAGCGAGCCTTGGAGATGTCCCTAGCAGAGGCCGTGCCCACCCAACCACAACCCCGCAGGTACAGCACGGTTGCGCCAGCCCTGCAGAGATCAGCTGGCTTCAAGATCTTACTGGCGCCACTGTGCCAGGCTGCCTGCTTGGAATCTGCATATATGGGAGACACTCTGGCAGAGAATGGAGTGGGGGGCGGAAAAGGCTGTGTTAACGTTCATGTAACCAGAGGACTGTTGACATCAGTTCCAGTCCTCCAAGTATAAGGAGAGCCTGCTGGATCAGGCCACTGGCCCATCTAGTCCAGCAGCTGTCTGTGGGAAACTGGCAAGCAGGACCCGAGCTTCATCCCACTCTCCTCCTGTGGTTTCCAGTAAGTGGTATTGAGTAGCATTACTGCCTGCAGCTGTGGGGGCAGAGCATAGACGTCGGTGCTGCTTAGGCCCTCAAAGCATTAAATGCAGATCTAAATGTGGTGAGATCACTATGTGCACACCAACATACTGACCTCTGCTTGGAGGTTTTTATGATTTAAATGGAATGCAAGTTCTTGTTAAAATAAATCGCTCCCCTATCTCGGGATGAATGTGCCAGGAAGTTGCTGGGGGTACAGATTCTTAATTGTGCAGCATGCCTGACTCATCCAGTCCTGTGTCTCAAACAGCGCCCAGGAAGAGGAAGACCTTGCACTGGCTCGGGCCCTGTCGGCCAGCGAGGAGGAATACCGGCGGCAGCAGCAGCAGCAACAGCAACAACAGGTGAGCAAGATGAGGCGATTCCCACAAAGTCGCTTCTGATCCTCCTCCTGCACATAGACTCTGCCAGTCTACCAAGGCTTCCTTGTGAGTAAAAGAGGACAATCTCATCAAGGAAGTCCAAAGCCAAAGCAGCCAACTAGAGCCCAAATCAGATCAGCTGCCTTTAGGGTCTTTTCCTATCAGCTTTTATTGTATATGGAACTCTGGAGGCCGGATGCTCCTAGGTTTGGTAAATGCTTTTAGTTGCAGGGAGGAGTAGGTTAACTAACTACACTGAATCTTCCTGCCCAGCTTGGGGAGAAGCAGGTATCCCAAAAGGTCAGGCAGACTTGTGCACTGCAGATTTTTTCACATAGATTTAAATCTAACCCTTGGCCACCAGTCCTGTTTGCAGGTTGGGATTACAGAACAAAGGCCCTTTCCCTCTCTCCTTGCAATATATTGTCGTCATCCACTTGCTTTTATGCCACTTGCCCTCAAAACGGTGCCCAAAGCAGTTCACAAAATATCAAGTGAACAATTAAGTATAACCATTTAATATCTATATTAGAAATAATATCAATAAGTATAGCCATACAAGTTTGGTTTATTTGTATTGTTTTAGACAACGTGATTTCACAGCTTAAAACAAAACAGGAGTGAGAATAATGCCCTCCACCATCATTTTATATATAACCATAGAATGTAAAGCAGTGTGCTTTGTGCAGGTGGGGTGGTGTAAGGTTCTTCTGGTAGAAAATGGCCAGTCCGGTCTTGTTGGGCAGGGAGGGAAGGATGTGCTGCCCTCTCTGGCTGTTCTTACCCTCAGCATATTTGTGTCCTCCTAGGCTCGAAGCACAAAGCCCTCCAACTGCTGTCTGTCCTGAGCACAATGAGACGCTATCAGCACGTGGATCGTGCCTGGTCACCATGGTTCTTCTGTCCCCACCTGGGTTACCTCCTTCTGCCGCTCCCTCAGGACTACTAACAATGAACCAAAGGCTGAACTCCCTGCCTGGTCCTCATAGTCCCCTCTCTCTCTCTCTCTCTCATTGATACACAGCTGTTGTCACCTTGCACTGTGACCATCAGACACCTTCTGAGGTAGCTGGCAGTATTTCTCCCCCTGGATGGAGCAAGTAGTAGCCCTGGGGTAGGGTTCCCAGTCTTTCCACCAGAACCGTGGCTGGCATAGGTCACAGCAGTGGAAAGGGGGAGTGGAGTGGCCAGCAGCATTGGCATCAGTCGGGTTAAACCTCAAACTGTCAGCTGTGTAGGGGAAGGTCCTACAGCTGTGGGGAGTTTGAAAGAGAGGCCCCCACTCTCTTAGCCTGTGGCAGTCCCAAAGCTGGACAGTAGGTGGTGCTAAACGCTTTGTAAAGAGCTTTCTCCCCACCTTATTCTTGGTGCTGCTGGGCTTCCTCTTGCTACCTATCTGTTTAGGGGAAGCTGTGGGTGAGGAGATGTCTTTCTAAAGCTGCTCTTGCACAGTTTCTCTGTCAAATACTGCTGCTGCGTCAGAAGCAACAGCAGGGACATTCAGATCATGGGAAGCACAATGCAATGCCCAAGTCCTCCAGGAAGAGGCGGGATTCGTGATAGTCACAGCGAGCAAAGGACGAGAGCTCTGGGGCCAGTTCCATGTAATCCCTTTCCCTGCTGAGAAGGCGTGTCAGGATTCTCCCCTTCTCTGTGTTTCCTGACTAAGGCTGTTTTTGCCAGCACCCTTCTCCGAACGTCTGCCAAAGATCAGCCTTGACCGACCGATCGTCCACCGGCTGCCCTGTAATGCTAGGGAAGGGAGATCTCCGCTTCCAGTAGACGGCCAGCTTCTCTTAGACTGCATGTTGGCAAAGCTGGCTGGCCCCAAGCTGCACCCATACCTCAGTGACCACATGGATGTCTTTCTTCTGTCTGATGCATGCTTTGATCAGGCACTGTCTTCTACCAGATGTATAAAAGAAAATGTTTGTTTTTTACAGCCTTGGGCTTCAGCTGTATGCTGTGCAGCAATTATTAAAGTCCCTCCCTCTGCAGGGGCCACTGCATCATCCAGCAGTCTGTGCCTTTGCTATTATCACCTCCAGTGTTGTGGGAGGAAAGATGTGAAGGCAAGGCATTGTGGGAAAGCTGGTGGGAGCCAATAAACTCACAGATAGAACCAGTTTGTCCTTTGCTTTCATGTTCTTTGTTTTTCTGGAGAGCACACAATACGTTCATCCTTTCCAGGTGGTTGTGGGTGGGAAGGAGTTTGGATTTCTCTAAGAAAAAGCTCAGCATTTGGGAGTGGGAATAGCAATTCTAGTATACTGTCTCCCTGTGCTGCTCAGGAGTAGCATGGCAATGCATGTAGACTAGTCCAGGGGGATTAACTTCACGTCAGGCAATTTTTAAGTCATCATTTATGGTAACAACATTTTCTAGTTGTTTGTTTTTTAATCAAGTTTCCATTTTGAAATGCATACACTTCCAGAACAAGCATGCACGTTATCCGGTTGCCAAAAGAAATAAAATAAATTGATTTGCAGTGAAAGAGAGCCTTTATGCAACCTAAAAGCCTAGTTCAAATCCTTTGGTCATGCAAGCCAATATTATATGCTGAAAGACCAGACTTGCTCTCTTTTTCTTCTCTCTATATGCATGCATGGATACTAAGGAAGATGTTTTGCTTAAAGGCTGATGCACGCTGATCTGAAAGTAAAATTTTAGAATTGGGCAAAAGGGCATGGGAAGGATCGGGCTGCTAGGGGCTTCTAAAATTTAATAAGCAAGGGCTCATAGTGGGCAAAATGAGGTTCATTCAGGACTTGGGCAATAGCTCCCAATGCTCTTTCAGTGGTAGAGTTGTATATGTTCATAACTTGAAACTGAACACATTGCATAGCTCAGATAGTTGGATAGCATGCAATTGGAAAATGGATGATTAGGATGGCACCTCTTGGCTCCTCATGCCTTAGATAACCCTGGATCCAGTAGTATTTGTTTTCTACATAGATGTGCACCTGAAGTATCAGGTGGCAGCTGTGTTTGGTTTTCTTTCTTAAATAGCTCTGGGGGTGTGATTTACCTAGTGAAACGCTTCAACAGAAGTTCTCCTCAATGGGACTCCCTTCCTGTGCCTCCAAAAATTGGCACTGGAGGTGGTCAGGAGAACCCCCAGAACAGTGGGGGAGGGGGGATCGTTCCATCTGGCAAGCTGATACACTTGCACAGACAACATTCTTAATAGTGCAATGTTGGATTTGGCCCATTGTGTTTGGTGCAACTTAGTTGTAAGCTTTGAACATTTTAGTTTTTATTATGAACTCAAGTTTTTTGTTTAAAGTTATTTTAGCCAATATATATATATATATATATATGCAGGTTTTGGTGTCTTCGGGTGTCTTCCCGTGTAAGAGTCGGGGTGTCTGTGCGACGTTTCGACGAGGTCTCACTCGTCATCTTCAGGCTGGTGCTTTCGGCTTCTTGTTACTGGAACAGAGCAGAGTCTGGTGTTTGAGTTCCTATAAATACTGTTGAGGGGTGTGGTGTATAGCCTCCAACGTTCTGGGCAGAGAGGAAGTTCCTAGATTAGTGTGCCTTTTCTTCTTTTGTTCCTTAATTACTTGAGGGATATCTTGGGTGATTTCATGAGTGATATTCTGAATATCACTGGGTGGGTCATTAAGTGTAGATTAGTTGCTAAAGCTTTCGTGTCTTGACCTCTTGAGCTTGTGAAGAGTTTTTCTGAGAAGATGGCTGTGCTGCATTTAGTTGTGCTCTGGCTTGGCTTCGTGTATAGGGGCGAGCTATGGTTTTGTGCCTTGTGCCAGCCAGATCTGTGTAGGGATTGCAGGGGGGTGCAGCATCCGGAGGTGCCACTATAGTTTGGCTACTGGATGGAGTCTGTAATATGTCTGTGGAGAGGGTCTGGGTTTGGGTCTGGTGTGGTTGATTGGTGACGGCGTTCTGTGTGCCTCTGGTTCTGGTGTCGGTTTTTGTGGGGAGGGCTAATTTCCAGATGTCTGGCAGGCGGGACGTGTCGTCACGCTTGTTCATGTTGTGAGGGTGTTTCTCTATCTCAATGGCTTCCATGTAGCCAAACTATAGTGGCACCTCCGGATGCTGCACCCCCCTGCAATCCCTACACAGATCTGGCTGGCACAAGGCACAAAACCATAGCTCGCCCCTATACACGAAGCCAAGCCAGAGCACAACTAAATGTAGCACAGCCATCTTCTCAGAAAAACTCTTCACAAGCTCAAGAGGTCAAGACACGAAAGCTTTAGCAACTAATCTACACTTAATGACCCACCCAGTGATATTCAGAATATCACTCATGAAATCACCCAAGATATCCCTCAAGTAATTAAGGAACAAAAGAAGAAAAGGCACACTAATCTAGGAACTTCCTCTCTGCCCAGAACGTTGGAGGCTATACACCACACCCCTCAACAGTATTTATAGGAACTCAAACACCAGACTCTGCTCTGTTCCAGTAACAAGAAGCCGAAAGCACCAGCCTGAAGATGACGAGTGAGACCTCGTCGAAACGTCGCACAGACACCCCGACTCTTACACGGGAAGACACCCGAAGACACCAAAACCTGCATTCCTGTACCCGTGAAAATCTACGAAAGCATATATATATATATATATATAACATTGAATTTAAATAAAGCTTTTCAATATTTTTAATTGCCAGGAATGGGGAATGATTAAACAACAAGCTTTTTGATATTTTACAGCAACTATAACAGCGTAGCAATGTTATCTGAGGATGGAGCAGGTGGGTGCAGGGATCTGGTCCCAGCAGCTGTCATTTGCAGCATAGTTAGGGCATCTGCCTAGAGAACAGAAAATGACCTTGAGCTAAAACAAGCCTTCAGGACGTGGCAGGCACCAAGCTGAATCCAGCCCACCTGCCATCCAAGGCAAACCTTCACAGGACTGAATATTTCCTGCCTTCCTGAGGTGGGAGAAATGGAAGGCTGCAGAACGCTTGGGAGGCTGTGTTTGGCTGGCTGCATCATAAATGGTGCATGATTTGCCTAAAGCGTTGAGAGGTGTCCAATTCATACACTAACGTCAGGTGCATCATCAGTGCTGTATATAAAGGAAGTGCATATTTGCAGTGGGGTGAATTTGTGCACTTGATGCAGCACTTCCTAATGCTGCCAGATTCACTTGCATCACTATTCATACATCGCATTATCTACAAAGCCCCCTCACTGTATGAAGTGGGAGGTGACCCCTATGCATCCAAAAGCCTATCTGACTTCCCTTATAGCTTTACGCCATAGGTAGATAACCTGTAGCCCTCCATGTGTTCTTTTTTTCTGAAGTTTTCCAAAATTTCACACATGTATTTCAGCACATAATAAAACCATTTTTCCCAACTTCCTACCCACTTTTCCACGGTGTTTCTGTTTCTCTCCCTCTGCTGCACTGTCTTCTGTCTCTTGAACCTTAACAAAACTACTATAATCTTTAATCCCTTCTGTTGCCCATGGTTCAAATCCTGCTCACGTGTTCATCCTATAATAATATTTAGCCCTCCATATGTTCTTGACTACAGTTCCCACCATCCCTGACAATTGTCCACCCTGGCTCTGCTTGCTGAGACATCCAGCTCTCAGCACATTACTGCAGTACTTGTGAATGGAACATGCAGGAATTCTGTGACTGAATGCAGGGCCTCTCCTGGACTTACTGGACCGAGTCATAGGATGTTGGTGGCAACAGCAGCAGCAACCACTGTGAAAAATTGCTACTTGGACCAACAGGAAGGACAGAGATCGTCTCAATTGTAGGGACTTTCAAGTTGGTTGCAGAATTGTTCTAATTTCCTAGGCCAACAACTGTCCCAGATTACTTAAATAGAGGCAGGTGATAAGCTTATAAACACACACCGGTTTCTCAACATCACAAGGTGAGAATTAAAGATCAAGGGAAGACAGGGTCAACTCTGATTACTGTAACACTGGACATTTCAAATCCAATGCTTAAGTTAATGAGCAGTAATTTGATTTCTGTTGTACCAGAAACAACGGCCACTAATCTTTATTTTAAATACTGATAAATCAGTTATCAGTGGTAATCTCTTGTTGTGAAAAGAAAGAACTGGGGGGGGGGCACACTTCAACTCACTTTAGAGGCTAAGTGGTTTATTGCATTTGTGGTAGGAAAGTTCATTGCACTTTGCAATAGACCAATTAACTTCAGAGGCATTGCTGCACTTGTTATTTTCTAAACAACAAAAAACCAGAGTTTGATACTTTAAAAAAATCCAGCCCAGTTGCATCCTAATTGCCCTTTGTGCTGTGATGTTCTGTCAAGCTGAAATGCTCTTGGTCTATTGATTTCTGGAGGTGACCTTCAATTTCTGAAAGCGAGGTTCTACTTTTGTTAATGCCCCCCTCAGCAGCCAGCAGTGCTGCAACAAAGTGTTAATGTACTCCTCACAACAGAAATAAACATTTCTCCCCCTCTCTTGCACACTGCTCTTAATTCCATGCTTTACAATGGCTACATTCCTGGATGCCCTACGCGAGAGTTTGATAACTCCAATTTTTTTATTAAAAAATTCACATTTTAAACTCAAATCATAGCACTATCATGACTACAAGTATAAAATAGGTGTCGCTTCTGTTTCTCAGATGGTAAGCACATTCCTGCATGAATAAGTAGCATTTTGTTGAAGAAAGGGATAATGTGTTTTTAAAGAAGAAGAAGAAGAATGAGCCAAGCATCTGTAATCATGTGCACGCCCAGCCTGCAGTCCCTTATCTTTCTGTATGAAGAACAAAAGGATCCTGTCTTTCTTTGGCGATCACTCATAGCTGAGTAAGATTGTCTTCCATAAACACGGTTTTAACCATGAGTCCGTAAGTGACTGTGGAGGCCAATTCTGGATCCACACGTCCTTCCACAGTGGGGACATTGGTTTCCCGGAGGGAGTTGATCAGGTGTGGATTTGCCAAGCTTCTTAGCACGTTTCTCCCTTGCGTTCTGAGTTCGAGAGTATAACCAGCATGAGTCCTGTTGGGCTTCATCGTGCTCCTTTCCGTCCAAGATGCTGATGCCAGACCTATTTGACGCTCCCCCATCTGCCACTCTTGGGATGGTCATTTGTCCTCCCTCCCCTCAAGCTTCAGGGCATTGGACTCTGGCCCCACGGCCGGCCCTATCTGCCACACTGATGTTCTTTGGGACACAGTGGGACTTACTTCCGAGTAAACACGCGTGGGTTTGCACTCTATCAGGGTGCGGAACGGGTCAGAAGGCGTTCAACGTGGGGCCTGCAACCGAGGGGAGGGCTCTATTGCTGCCATCGTAGGGAGTCCAGGTCGGCGCATGACGCTCTTAGGCAGCCGCAGCAGCAGCTCCCAATTAAGCCTGCAGATAACAAAAACACGAGTGCGCACGCGCACTCTGGGGCAGCCGCCTTCTTCCCGCCCCGTCGGGCCACGGGCTGCAATAACAGCGAGAGAGGGACCGAGCAATGTACGGAACAGTTCAGCGTCGGGGGATGAAGTCGGGAGAGCTCTTTCGGCAACCCAAATAATTCGGTTTTCCCCAGCACAGGGCGCGCCTCCGTCCAAGTCATGCTCACCTTCATTCATTCATGAAAGAGGCCGTTGTTGCCTTCATAAACGCAGTGTTCAATATATACCGGCTGTGAACGTGGATTATTTCAATTCAGGTTTAATATGAGGGAAGTTAGTAACACGGATCCCACCCGCGAGGTCTCGCCCCTCCGGGTGTGAGCTGGAGACAGTCTTCGCACGAACGGGCGGTGCACACACGGAGCTTATGCTCAAGAGTTCTGTGCCCCTTGGAACGATGTTTCCATTAATTGGAACGGGAAACAGGAAAGCCACACTAACAGCCCAAGCCTTACCACTTCTACTCAGATATAAACCCTCGAAAATTCAACGGGCCAGGTGGGAATTGTTGCGTAAGATTCTACATCGACTCTCCTTTTTGTGTGGGGAGAGGTCGACCTGGATAACTCTCCTGGGTGTCCATCCATGTCCTACCGATGGTTAATGATGACAAACACACTCTCCATATGTTTGGATGCCCTTTTCTTCATTGTTGCTGTACATTTTTCAGGGCTGGGGCAGTTTAGAAATCTGAAAAATAACTGCTTATGCCTTTGCTCGCGTTGCCTCCTTCCTCTTGACCCGCAGGCTCCCAACTGGGGGGGGGGGTCTAAATCTGTCCTGGTGGATTCTTGTCGTTCTCCGTGTGGACAGCAGACGAGGGCGCAAGGAGAGGAACGAGCCGCCCCGTCGGAGAGAAGCAGCAGGGGCAGCAGGGTGGGGCAATAGGAGCTGCCCAGGAAGCAGCAAAGGGGGACGCGGGGCTGGGAGGGACACAGTCCTTGGCTCCCCCCACCCGCAGCCACCTCCGTCTCTCCTCCTCCTCCTGTCGGGGCAGGGCGGGGACTCGGAGCCCCGCTGGACGGGCAGAGCGCGCGGAGCTGCTGCGGGGCGCACGGCGAGGGCTCCAGCCGCCCCATGGCCCCGCTGCTGTTGGCGCTGGCCGCTGCCTCCCTCGCTTGGCCGTGCGCGGCCGCCCCATCGGGGAACCGCTTCTCCGAGGCGCGGGTGGCGCGCTGGGCGGCGGCGGCGCTTCGGCACGTGGCGGCGGCGCAGTGTCCCGAGCGCGGCGGGCTCTTGCCGCGGCCGCAGTGCCAGCGCCTGGCGCGCCTTTCCCAGGGGCCCGGGCCCGCCGTCTATGTCTCCGAGCCCGCCCGCCCGGGCCACAAGGTGCGGGCGCTGCTGCCCGACGGCTGGGGAGACAGGCCCGGCGCTCCGCCCTTCGTGGCCGGCCGCAACCAGAGCGGCAGCCCGCTGCGCCCCACAGGCGCGCCCTCCGCGCAAGACGCCATCCTCGTGCTGGACCCCACCCCGGGCGCCAACTTCGGCCACCCGCTCCTGCTCTTCTATGTCGACTTCAACGTCAGCCCACGCCGGTGCCGGAGTCGCGACAGCCTCTACGTGGGTGAGTGAATGCCGCATCCTCGGGCCACGCGCGCCCCGTGGGCGACCACTCCCAGCAGAGAACATATTGGCTTGCGCCCATCCCACCCCAGGCTTCCTCTTTCCTCCTGTTCCATGGTGCCAGGACCCAGATCAGATCTGGCATTTGTGCTCAAATCTGCCCCCATTTCAACCCTAAACTACAAGGAGCAATCTACAGAGGAGCCTGATCCTAAGCATATGCAGAACGCATATGCAGAACCGCCCCCAGCATCTGATCCCCAGTAAAGGCGTCCACATCAGATGATCCGGCATAAAATAAGGTGGTTTAAATAAACGTTGTACAGCGGTTAGATATGAGATCTAGTCATATCTGAGGCCCAGTGCCGCTCTGGTTTACAAAACAGGCACTTGCGCCTACCCTTCCCCAAGATTCAGTATCCCAACTGCTGCACCCTGTGACCCGCCTTATCCTCGGGACATTCTTTTCTCACGAAAATTACTGACTGTGTTTATGCACCTTAATCCTCCTCCTGGCGTTCTTCCTCACGCACTGGATCACCTCTTCAGATATTTTGTAGCTTCTTTTTCAGCATCGCTTGGGGCAGAGTGCCCTTTGCCCCAATATCTTAAAAGAAAGGGAAGAGAATGTTGGGGCTGGAGATAAACTGTCCAATAAAGTTTCCACTGAGGATGGGCTAATCTGGAATTAATTAAAAGCAGTTTTTATATTTGATTGATTGGTTGGTTGGTTGGTTGGTTGATTGATTAAAAGCATTTCTAGGCTGCTTAATATTTAAAAACCTCTAAACAGTGTACAGAAATCCACAAAACAGAAAATTAGACAGTGTCCTAAAAACAGATAGAACATTAAAAAACAGCAACCCAGGAAAACAGTTATTATAGGATCAGGGATTCAGGAAAAGCTTGAGCCAAAAGATACGTCTTTTCAAGAAAATCAACTGATGGATGTTACTTCAGGTATGGCAGAGGGAGAGACGTTGCGCAATGTTTGGGGTTGCAAGATGATGTCCTCCCAGATAAGACTGAGGAGTGATTTGGGGTCTCCACCTTGTGACTTGTCTCAGTTGCTCGAGGGATCTAGTTGCCTGCTCTGCAGTAATCCTGGCTCTTCCTCTTTGCCAGACACTGATTTCCATGGTAGGAGCTAAAAGCAGGGTAGAGGGTTTGGTGTGAGATGTGAGGAGCACCTGCTTACTATGGGCTGGTCTTTGGGTTCCCTCTGATCCTATGAGCCAGTGAAATCTGGAAGGAAGGCTGCCTGGCTTCTCCAGCGTCCTCCTTTCACATATGCTCCTGTTCTCATCTCCTCTGCCTTCCACACACATGCTTTTATAACTGCAATTGGCAAGTGCAGTTGGGACTGTCGGGGCCCCAGCAGTGTCTGCTTTCCATCAATGAGTTGTATGTGATGCTGTCCCTAGCTCAGTGTTTGTGTCAGTCCTGTATGCAGTGGCATCCTGAGACCAGCCTGCAGGGGTTACTTGGAGAATTTGGGATAGCCAAGAGAGAGGATCTACTGCTGGAGGGGTATCTCCAGTTCCCTCCTGATCCTGGGATGCGCTGGGGTGGGCTCCATCCCTACAGCCTTACATTCCTACATCAGAGGAAGAGTTTGGTACAGGAAAGTTAGAAGGTGCTGCAGTGCAAAGGGTGACAGGTGGGAGGCTCAGTTGGGTGGAATCTCTCTCGGCATGACTGTCATTGATGGGCTAATACTCAGGGTGTCTTTCAGGGCTTAGTATGAATCAGGGTTTAGCCCTTTGAACACAGGAATCCCCGAATCTGTGATGTAGTGGTTAAGAGCGGTAGTCACGTAATCTGGGAAACCGGGTTCGTGTCTCCGCTCCTCCACATGCAGCTGCTGGGTGACCTTGGGCTAGTCACACTTCTTTGAAGTCTCTCAGCCCCACTCACCTCACAGAGTGTTTGTTGTGGGCGAGGAAGGGAAAGGAGAATTTTAGCCGCTTTGAGACTCCTGAAGGGGAGTGAAAGGCGGGATATCAAATCCAAACTCTTCTTCTTCTTCTATAAGATATGTGACAGGCAGAAATCAGCCAAATACTTGTGCTAGTGCAATAGGATTCCCTCCCCGCTGTGCCATCCCCAAATCTGATCCAGAGGGTTGAGGGGAACACCCAGAACAGATTTAGGGGGTGTGCAAAGGGGAGGAGAGGGATAAAGCATTACATTGTGCAAGAATTCCTTGCTCTTCGGCGCTGAAAATGACAGTTTATCTGAGCCCAGGGAGCGTTTCCTTCACATCAGTCTTTGTTGCCGACGTTGAAAAGTAGGATTGTTGTTCTAATCCTAAACCGTCTCACCTGGGAGTAAACTCCATTGAATTCCATAGGATTTGCTTCTGAGTAGACATAGTAGTTTAGTTAGACATGCTTAGTTAATTAATTGATTTGTTCTATGTAAATGAGGAAATAAAAAAATTCTGAAAGCAGGGAAAGCATCCTTAAAAAGAAATATATTTATGTGCATTACTGTATATTGCAAGTCCCATATTAGAAGAGATTTTCACTCATGCGGCTGAGACAACAGAGGAGAAATGCATCTTCTTTCTTTTAAAAATAATTAACCTTCATTATTTTAAAATGATTAACTTTTTTTTAGTGTGATTAATCATGGAGTCCTTTTTTTAGCCTATCAGAAATGTGTTTTAATCCATCAGCCTTGTGAATTAATTGGCCAAGCACTGCAGCCTAACTGGCAACCAACTCCTTTCTTATCCTCTCCGTTTTTGGAGGGAGTTTTATACCCCATACTTTACACCTCTTGGAGGAAATCCTCTTTTATTCTTCTGGGGGAGACAAGATTCTGACTTGGTTCTGCAGAGTTTACAGTAGAGATGTAGTATGCACAGGTGATTATGGCTTGTTGTTTTAATATTTTTATTGAAGTTTTAGATAATATATACAAACAAGAATGCAAAAAATATTGTGAACCCCCAGCAAAACAGGAGGCAAATGGTCATAAACAGTATATAATAAAACAAAATAAAGAAAAACAAGTTGTATATTTTCTCTGGTCTTTCCACAGGGTTGAGGGTGTTGCACATGAATGCTCTATAAACTGCTCATCGATCACAACTGAAGCAAAGATTCATTCCCATCACCTGTTCCACAGAATCTACTAATTTGTTGGAACCTTTTTGAACTCTGCTTGTCCCATGGAGAAATTTAAGAAAATTAAACCATGCACTAAAATAAAATAATATTAATGTATATATAATAATATATTATTCTGTGTCCAGGGTAGCTTTCTACCAGCTCCATCTGGTATGCCAGCTGAGACCCTGCCTGCCTGTGCACTGTCTCGCCAGAGTGGTACATGCTCTGGTTATCTCCCACTTGGACTACGGCAATGCACTCTGCGCGGGGCTACCTTTGAAGGTGACTGGGAAACTACAACTAATCCAGAATGCGGCTGTCAGATTAGTGACTGGGAGCGGCCACCAGGCCATTTAACACTGGTCCTGAAAGACATCCATTGGCTCCTGGTACATTTCTGAGCACAATTCGAAGTCTTGATGCTGACCTTTAAAGCCCTAAACACCCTTGGTCCAGTATACCTGAAGGAGCGTCTCCGCCCCCATCATTCAACCCAGACACTGAGGTCCGGCTCCGAGGGCCTTCTGGCGGTTCCCTCATTGCAAGAAGCGAAGCTACAGGGAACCATGCAGAGGGCCTTCTCGGTAGTTGCACCTGCCCTGTGGAACGATGTCAAGGAAATAAACAACAATCTGACTTTTAGAAGACACCTGAAGGCAGCCCTGTATAGGGAACTTTCTCAGCAGGTTTTATTCTGGACATGTTTGTTCTTTGCCTGCAGGCGGCTACGAATGCTTGATTCCAGCCCAGAGGAGCCGCTGTGAGAACCAGCTGAAGCGCCGACCGGGCCGTGGCAAGGGAAGGAGCCAGCGGTCTGCGGGACGCATCCGCCGCGAGGAGCCCCCCGTCGGTCTCTGTGAGATCCATTTCTTGCCCATGGTAGTGGTGGCACAGGACCCCAAGCACCTGCAAAGGCTGAACTGCGTGGGTAAGTCCCTGGATTGGATGGGCAGTGGTGTGGAGGGGGACGGGGTTACAGGATCAGGATTGTAAACCACAAAGGAGACTCCCCCACTTTCAGGATTTAGGAAGTCCAAAGCTTGGTAAGTGGGCAGTGGAGGAAAAGGGGATGCAGCAGGTAGATTACAGTCTTGTGCAGTGGTTAGATTGCGTGGTTAGGACCTGGGAGACTGAGGTTCAAATCCCCACTCTGCCTTGAAGCTCATAGGGTGACCTTGGGCCAGTCACTGTCTCTCAGCCTAACCTTCCTGGTTGTGAGGACAAAATGGGAAGGGGGAGAACAATGTGACCACCTTTTTATTTATTTATTTCAACAGTTTATATACCGCTTAACACCTTAGTCCCTAAGCGGTGTACAGTAAGGTTAAAAAGATACACTAATCAGTTAAAACTGTAAAAAAGCAGAAAACTTTCTTAAAGTGCCTGCTGAAACAGAAAAGGTCTTCAATAGGTGTTGGAATCTCAGCTGGAAGGGAGCACCACAGAACTGGAACTTAATTGTCCCAAGTTTGCCCTTGGCCTAGGGCACCTCGACTCACCAATCATTTTCTTATTTCCTGTGTCCAGAGGTGGATCTACTTTGAAACAAATGAAGTTTGAGCTTCAGGGCCCCGAATCCTGGCAGCGCCCCAGAAGTAACTTCCGTCCCCATCGTTTAAAAAAATAATGGTTCTCTTAGACCCCATATGAGTGGATTCATTTTTTGTTGTCTATATTTCAATAATCCCAAGGTCTGAGAGTCCGTAGCTCAGATGCTGTAAAGGTGTGGTGATCTGTTGTGGAACAACCCCTTTGAAGATGATAACAGTGGTTACCCAGACCTCGTTGCGAAGGGGCCCCCATGAGAGTTCAGGTGTCTGTCTGGGTCTGTTGGACCTGAAATTCTTTCCCCTCCTGCCGTCCTGCTACACTTCCTTTTCTTTCCCAGATCTCCGTGGATACAGCCCCTGCCCGGAGCCCCTTCCCCTTGCGAGCTCCAGCTCCACGGCCGCTTACTGCGAACTCAACAAGAACACGCGGCGATGCCACCGGCAGCAGCTTCCGTTGTACAAGTCTTGCCGCATGTACCAGACGTGTGACCACGCAGTGCTGATTGCAGGTGAGAAGTGGTGCCTGGGGGCTGCAAGGAGCTGCTGGTTCTGGGAATCTGAAGCCATCAGCGGTGTGAGGTGATTTTTTTCTTAGGGTAACAGTTAGGGCCAGAGGCACCAGCTTGTGAGGGCGATTGAGGGAGGGGGCGACATTGTGTGAGAGAGAGCATCGAGCCTCCCTCCCTAAGCTGTTACACGGAACAAAAGAATTTACCGTGAAAATCCCTGAAATGAGAAGTAATCGACTATAGAATAACAAAAATCAAAAAATAAACTGGAATTGAACAAGAACTTAACGAGATGCCGGCTACAAAACTCGAGTTCTTGTTTAATTGAGGGATTTTCACGGTAATTTCTTGGTTCCATGACTGTCTTTTTTTTCACTGGTCCCTCCCTAAGCTGGGCAGAAGCTTCCCAGGCCAGGTGGACTTTGGGAAGGTGGTGGAAGGACTCTTGGGCCTGGTCGGAGCATCGCGCCTCCATCCCTAAGCTGGCAGAAGCTTCCTGGGCTTTGGGAAGGAGGCACCAGGCTTTAATACTTCAATATTCTAATTTAGCGGGGACATTTAGGGGACTAGCCTAGTGCCCCAGTCCACTGACCGCACACCACTGCAAGCCAGTGAATTTGGCTTGCAGTGCTTGCACTGCATTTGGCCAGTGGATGGATGAGGGTGAATCTGAGTGGAGGCTCAGCCTTGTGGTGCATCAGCTCATTGGTCCACCTAGCTGAGTATTGGCCACTCTGATTGGCAGTGGCTCTCCAAGGCTTCAGACAGCGGACAGGCCCAACCTTATCTGGAGATGCCGGGGATAGAACCCGGCTCTTTCTGTGTGCAAGTACATGCTCTGCTACTGAGCTACAGCTTTGTTCTACTGGGCATGAGCCCCTTGTCTCCTTGAGGGGCAGTGTTAGTGCTCCTATGCCCCTTGCAACCAGCTTCAGCCTCTCTTCCACCATGTTTCCCCCCCTGGATTGCTTACCGTGCTTCTCTCCCAGGTGGCTGGCAGGAGCAGGTCACCTACCCCCACCATGCGCAGAACCTGCTGCTCTTCTACCAGATGCTTCGACGGAACGGCTTCCGCCAAGAGCACATCAAGGCCTTCTTCGCGAGCGAGGGGCAGGCCTCAGGTACCAGTACAAAAGAGAGCTAGCTGTCGGCTGCAAGGGTGGGACGGGGCTCTTGGTTTCCTTAGGGGGGTGGGTGACTTTTCAGTGCCCATAGGTAGGGCTGGGCGATAATCTGGTTTTCAACATTGTGATAAAGCGCCAGCTAAATATTGTGATAGACTGATATATCATGATGTCTAAAATAAGAAGGGAGGAGGAGATAAGGAGGGGAGAAAGAAGCAGTTGATATACTTTGCCTGGCCCTACAGCTGAGCAAGTCCCCATGCCACTCCTGCTCACGCGAGCTGGAGGGACTTCCTTAAATTTCAGCATCAGCTAGCTTCACAAAACCGTGCTTTTTGCTGGCTGCTTCCAGGCGCAGGTGCGCGCGCGCACACACACACACAGAGAGAGAGAGAGAGAAGAGAGGGAAGAGCATCTGCTCATTCAACTCAGGGAGGTACAGAAGCACTGGGTAGTTTCCTGTTTTTCCCAATATCGTGATTTTTGCATAATGCGCGTGCACACACACACACACACACACACACACACACACACACGTGATTCACGATATATTGCCGGGTCATTGATTTTGAAACATTTATCACAATGTGGCCTAGAAACTGGTTTTGGTTGATATATCAGTGTATCCCCCCAGCCCTACTCAGGGGTGTCGGGACTCCATGAGCTGCTCTTCAGAGGCAAGACTCTGTTCCTGGCACTTCCTTCTCCCTGCCAACAAGGTTCTGCATGGGGGGGGGGGATGTATTGCATTTCAGAGTGTCCCCCTACTTGTCCATCCCACTTGAGAAAATGCTGGGTGTGAATGCATCTAGCCCTGGCGAAATCTCACCTTTGGGTTACATATCCCTGCAAAAATTGCAGGCCTGCACGGCATGGACCAAACCACCTGTGGGGCATTTTGCAGAGTGGGCTAATGAGAGAGCCTAGCAAATATTCCCACGCTGCTCCCAACTCTGGCCCCTTCCCAGATGAGCAGGATGTGGTGGCAGGGAGCAAGTGGTGGTTGGAGGAATGAGGATGCCACAGGGAAGGTGTTCCCAAACTGTGGTCAAGCTTCTTTCAGGTGGTTCGCATTAAATACTCAATTGTATTTTAATGCTTCTTCATTTTTCTTTTCTTGCATTTTATTACATTACAGTTTGAATTGACAGAACACAATAAAATGCAACGTATAAGAAGGACTCGGAATACAGCTTGAAAAATCAGGCAACATCTAGCATGGTGTATTCCAATTGGTACAACAGGCAGAAAAAAATATTAAGTGGTGTGCCAAGACCAGTGGTTTTTGGGTGGTCGGGAGGGGGGGGACTGCTGCTTTGGTGTACAAGACTGGAGTGGGTTGGAGGGAGGAGACAGGCCTTTGGGGCACGGGATTAGCAGATCCCTCTCTCCCTCTTCTTTTCCGGACAGTGACTGTGGAGATGGGCGACGTGCACCCAGCCACCGAGAAGCTGGCCATTCGCTCCCACCTGGCTCTGGTCTGCAGGAGCCTCCACTGCGCCGACTCGCTGGTGCTCTACCTCAACAGCCCAGCAGCCAGTGACGGCACCATGCTGCTGTGGGATGCCAACCGTAATGGCATTGTAAGTGGGGGGTCAGGGCTGGAAGCCAGGGAGAGGCTGTCTAGGAGGAGCAGGGCAGCACTTGCCCATGGAGCTGCCAACATTGGTTGTCCTAGGCACTTGTCTCTGTACTCTCTTTACGAAACATCACAAGCCATTTTTTGATTGAATGATTGATTGATTGAATTTATATGCCACCCGGAGGTCTCAGGGTGAGTCAGAGAAAAGATCACAGTATATAAAATCAAAATAAGTACAATAGCCTAATAACACCTCCCCCAAAAGAGCCACATTTCAAAAGGGTATAGGAGACAAAATGAACCTGCTGCTGTTTTCTTTTTTTGAGGATTTTTTTTTAAATTGCCAAGCCAAGCTGATCTATCATCATTGTTGAGCTATGATGGGAATGGTCCAGTTTTTTTAGCCCTTTGGCCTTAGCTATGATAGGAGGAAGGTTCTATCCCATCCTCTGTCCCCACTATTGATATCAACCCTGTCCTACTGGAATTTTGCATGTGTAGCCAAAACCCCCCAGAGCTTAAAGATGGATGGGGTGTGTATTATCAGAGGATGGTGGGGTGGCATGATGGATCCAGGTATGACATCACTGTAGGAGGAGAGAAGGGTACGTGCCTCTTCCCTCCCTCCCTCCCACCCCCCCCCTCTGGTGCACAACCTCTACATGTGAATTAATGTGTGGGGGCACAAGAAATACAGTACCGCACAAGTTACAAAGTGGTGCTGCTTATTTCACAGCAGGGATATCATCTCTTGGGGCACATCTCTTGCCAATTTATTGGGGGGAGTAACCCACCAGGTAAGTTAGGCAGAGGCAGAGAGAGATCAGAGGGAGAAATACATTGAGGAAATGGTCTAAATTAGTCCCCATGAGCAATGCTATTCAATATATTATTTTGTCAAGGAGTCTGTGGCTCTGCCCAGGAATTGTCTCCAGGTGGATTGAGACAGCCGTACGCTGACCCATAGAAATCCAATAGGAAACCCGTCATGGTGTTCTTCATTGCTCCTCGCTTTTAAAAAGTTAGAATTTTGAATCCGTGACAATAGCCACAGCCACAGGCCACCTACCCAGTGGTCAGCCAAGCACTGATGAATGTTGCTTGTTGGGAAAAGCTATAGGTTGGTGCAGAATGAAGCAAGCAGCAGCAGCAGGTTAACTTACAAGTAAAACCGCTTGGAGGTTTTACAGCAGTCAAGCGGTATATGCATCTTGTTAAATGAATGAATTCTACTTCATCATGATACATCCCGAAAAGGACCTTGGCTATTGATGCTAATGTAACCTGCTTAGCCGAGCAGGGAATGGGGATGCTAACGATATAAAGGAGACTTTCACTCATGCATTTATCACATGGGGGTAAGTCATGATCAATTGCTGGCAGGGAGCAGTGAAGTCGGGGTGCCAAGTCAACCCAACTGGGGCAGGAAAATGTGGGGCGGCTGCCTAAGATGCTTGTGCACACATACAAAACGGCACCATCCCTTCTCAAAGGCCTGCATTTGGCCATTTGCCAAGTTTCCTTTGGGGTTTCCTAGGCTGGAAATGGAAAGTGAGCCACTTTTGGCAGTTGGGTGGTGGTGGAGGAGGAGGTCATCCCACCTGTCCCAGCATGTCCTGGGAAGCCCGACTGGAGGAAGGAGAGATGCTGACAGAAGTGCAGGTGGAGGCTGCAGCCCTCTCCTCTCCTCTGTTCCCTTCAAAGGGCTGTCCAGCTCTTTCATGTGTGCCTGCAGGGAGAAAACAACACCGGCCTTTGCAGTGGGTGCTCGCCCTGTCTTGCTCTTCCCCATTTAATCCGCTCCTTTTAACTCCCAGGCAGTGGAATCCCCTTGATCTCCCAACTGTGGAGCGGGGAGGGGTGTGCGTTTGTGTCTGTGACCAAGAGGCAGGTGCTGATGAGCTGTCCCTTCCCTGCAACAGGCAGATCCTAAGGAGCGGTACCCCATCTCGGAGCTGCTAGCAGACTTGGAGAGCTGCAACGCTCGCCGGGTTCTCCTCTTCCTTGACCAGAGCTATCCGGGGCCACTGACGAAGAAGCTACGGGCATCACGGCGCCATCCCAACGTGGTGCTCATACGTAGCACCACCACTGCCACTGCCACCACTACCGCCAGCGGTGGGTCGGCTTTTGCTGAGTTCTGGGCCGGACTGCAGCCCGACCAGTGCCTCCTCCAGCATTTGTTGCCGGTAAGTGCCGTGGAAGGAAGGTGGGCCGTGAATGTTGGGAGTCCAAGGCGTGGTGTTTGCAGAGCATAGGAACGTAAGGATTCAGGTTAATTGTCCAATGTTGTCTACTCTGGCAGTGGCTCTCAGGTTTCATGTTGCCTGCTGTCAGGTCCTTTTAACTGGGGACACTGGGTTTCGAAACTGGTACCTTCTGCATGCATATGCTCTGCCATCAATTTATGGTCTCTCAAGAGATGTTAGTTCTGGACATAATACCAGGAGGCTCAAAATAGTGACTAGAAAGCCCGTCCTCAAATTGGTTTTTGGCAGGTGGCATTAGCAACAGGTGTCTCTCCAGTTCAAAGTGGCCGCTTCCAGTGGCAGCATCACTAACTGGGTGGCAGCACTTCCTGGGCTCTACTCCCAGTTCCAGGGGAGGGGAGCGGGGAGTAGGGACATTGGTGCTTAGCCAGTTAACATAGATGAAAACTGGCCTGAGCTGTGCAGCAAGTTCAGGGCAGATCACAGCTCCTGGTAAGGCCAAGCCATCTTATGCACCATCTTGCAACCAGTTTGGTTTCTCCTCTGTGTGTAGGGAAAGAGTTGGGAATCAATTGGGCAGCACGGCAGACTGAGAAATAAATGCTTAGGTGTAGAGGCAGCAATGCTGAAAACTAGAACTTGGCAAATGGCCAGAGCCAACCTTTGCTCATGTAACTGACACACAGGCCATCTGTGATGACAATTAGAGAATGACATCTGAAGTTTGTGGAAGGTAGCTTGCACTAAAGGAGTCTTTTGATGTGCAATATGGCACCTTTGGAAAGAAAAACGTGTGTTTTGTTACATCCCAATTAGTTTTACTGCTCAAAAACAGACCATTGCCATTAAAAGGAAAAAAGGTGTGTACATTCAAGGTAGTTTGAACTGATTTTTTTTAATCAAGTGCAATGGATCCAGGCTAAATTGGTTAATTCCAAGTGATGGCACAGGGTTGGATGCAACAAACTAAAGGAAGTCACTGAAACTTACCATTTTTAGAGCATGTGGAAGCCAGCCAGCCAGGCTTAATTCAGTTTGCTTTACTGGCCATCCTTACAGGCCGATTGTATAAGATACTGAGATAATGTACCTGAAACACTGGTGCTTTGGAAGTGCTATATAAGCATTAATGCTGACGACGGACTGAGTTGTGGCCCAGGGCAACCTTAAGTGAAGCAATCTCTCTCGTTCCTTGCAGGTGGGTCCATGGTCTGCAGTCTTTGGCTCGGGCACCCCAGCCCAGCTGCTCAACGTCTCATTAGCAGGGGCGCCCTGCCACTCTGTGCCACCCCTGGGGGAAGAGGAGCGCCAGCGCCGCTACCAAGGCTGCCAGAACCTTCCCACCATGTTGTGGTACCAGAGTAGGCACCAGCAGCTGCAACAGGACGACGACTGAGCCTCAGCGGGGTGCTGCCTTGGGACTTTCCTCAAGCCTGGAGCCCCACTGACCCTTCCCCCACCCCCCATGAGGTTCTTCTTGGCTTCGGAGGACATGGGTGGCGTTAGCGACAGCTAACAGACAGGATTGTTGCTGTGCAAACTGCCGCACAGGACCCTCAAAAGCCGCTTCCGGCAGCCAGAGCTAAAAGAAGCCAGGTACACACACACATATATAAATATATATATAGCCAAGCCTATTCTGGCATCTTCAGATATGGCCAAGCATGCGGACGGAAGCAGTAGGGTGACAATCATTGCTAGACTAGTAAGTCAGAGCACCACAGAAATAGGGGAAGAGCAAGTGGGGAACAGCAGCTGCCCTAATGCAGACACTGTGCTGCACAACCCCCCCCCCCGAAATATGGCAGTTTCCTCCCCCCCCCTCTTTCACTTGGGAGCTAAAGTTGAAGAACTCTTGCATGTAAACCCCTAAAGCACCCTCTGCTGAGAGAGATTGTGGGAATGGGGAATGTGCTGTAAAACAACCAGCCCCTTCAATAAAAGGGCCACTGTTCTTGGCTTCTTCCTTCAGTCGCTGTTTTAACTTGTTGTGGTGCCTTCTTGGAGTTAGAAGCAGTAAGGCAACAAACTCATGTCTGACGCTGCAAAGATAAAGCTGAAACTGATCAGAACTAGGGATTGGCTCCTTTTCCCCTCTGTGTCTGTTACTCTCTCCAGCGCTAGGCCCATGGATAGTTCTGTCTAAAGATCTAGGGGCAGAATTTCCAGAGTCTTGGCCAGGGCCACCATCACTTGCCCACACAACCCAAGACTGCCTGGAGCTGAATAGCTTTACAGTAGGAACCATTTAGGTCCTTCTGAAAGCAGCCTCCATAGAGCCACAAAACAGAAAAGCAGCTACCTGGGCTGGGTAGGCGATAGAGAGGCGTTTCTTATTATTTTTTTGTGCCCTGCTCTTCCTTTCTACCCTGTCTCCGTGACTCCAGGTCCCCTCTTGTTTTTCCATGTCCTTGTAGTCAAGGGATCCAAGTAAACCAGACCCATTTGAGAAGCACTTTCTCTCTGTGCTCTCCGTTGTGCAGAAGTGAGAAGGGTCTCCATCCCATTTGCCTGCCAGCCAAAACTCCTTTGAGATAGGGAACCTGTTGTTGTCAGCATGACTCCAAGCTCCCAGCTTGGCCCAATAAGGATGATGGGAGTTGTAGTCTGCCAACATCTGGAGGGGGGTCATGGGGTTACCCTAATCCTTTTCGAATCCTTCTCCCCCGCAGGCAAAACTAAAAACGGGATCCAGGGATCTGAAAACACGTTTTTGAGTTTATGAAAATTAAAACGGGACACCTCAAAATCAGAACTTACAAAAACACACACACAGCCATTCTGCAGGCTTCTCCCTCTGTGGTTGTATACAAAGTGCTGGCAAATGTTCACGCATGCCCCCCACCTCCACACTCCATTCATCTTTGCAAGGGAAGGCATTTTGCTGGGGAGAACAGTGGGGCAAGGCAGCCCTGGTCCCTGCCTCCCCCCACCCACCACCCCTTTCACAATTCCCCGATAATACACCTGGATCACCAAGCAACAGCTTTCCCAGGAATGCTGGCAGTAGCTTGGAGAATATACTCTGAAGTTGCTCTAGCACTACGTGCAGGTCCTGCTCATGAAGAACTGCATGCTGGGAACCGTACGCAGCCTGAAGTCTTCCTCCAGTTTGGTCTCCATGGCTTCACTGCTAACTTGGTGGATCATCTGTGTGCTTTGGGTGCCTGAGCATTTCCCCCTTTATGCCATACAGAGGAGGTTCAGAAATCTAACAGCAGAGGTGGCAGCTGCTGTCTTTTTGGCTTCGAAGCCACATCCTTGCAGGATTTGCTGTTGTCACTGTCAGCTGCTCAGTAGTTCTCATTGCTTGGCTATGATTCTGTGCTTGCCTCTTCTTCCTCCCCCTCTCCCTCCTCTGTCTCCCCCTCTCCCTCCTCTGTCTCCCCCTCTCCCTCCTCTGTCTCCCCCTCCTGCTCCCTCTCCTCTGTCTTTTCACTGGTTGCAGAGGCAGAGCCTTCCTCGCTTCCTGCTTTGGTCGAAGCACTGGCCTTGCTTTCTGCAGTAGACTCAGCACTGATCTTGCTCTCCACCTCCGTGTCACTTCCTTGTTGCAGCCACATGTCAGAGTAGATGCCACCTTTGTCCACTAGCTGGTCATGCCTGTTAAAGGGGCAGAGAGAGTTAATTTCACAAGGCTCCATGCCAGGTACGCCCCCTTCGTCCCTCAGAAGCATCCACAGACCCACAATTTGCTCGCCTTCGTTGTGGATCCTTTTGAAGATACACAGCCACACTCTGTGGCCATTCTGCTTGTAAAACTCTGACGGCCTTAAAGGGCTTGCGATCTGCATAACTTATACAGATTGCAAAAATAAAAATAAAAAATCCTTGGCTGGATTGCTGGTTATAAATCTTACTTTATAATTTTTAGCACTGGGCATGGCTAAGAGCTTACCTTCCTCGCTCCATCACTCGGCCATCCTTGATAACTAGGATTTGATCGGCCTTGATCACCGTGGAAAGCCTGCAGAGAGAGCACAACCACCAAAGCTGTTATCAAGAGGGCAGAATGCAGTAGTGATCCCTCCCCAGCTCAGGACTCTCAGTATAACACACCCCGTTAGAGCTCCCCAGAGAGGGAAAAGGAGTCTGCCTGGAGAAATCGATGCAAGTGAGGAACTAGTATTTAGGCTCTCCTCTTCTGAAGGCTGCAGCATCCCTCTAGCTGCTATTATGCTGAAGCCCTGAACAGAAAGCTCCTGTGGTAGGATGCTTGCCCATACCTGTGAGCCACGATGATGGTGGTGCGGTTCGCACACACTTTAGCCAGGGATGCCTGGATATTCCTCTCAGTCTTGGTGTCCAGCGCTGATGTGGCCTGAAAGTGATCCCAGAGTGCATTACAACAATAGAATTATACAGTTCTAAAAGTGCTGCAATTATGAAACAGGTTCAAAATGTACCAGAACATCAGTTGCAAACTCAAGGCAAAGCAGTGGGCGGATGAAGGTCGGGGACTCTTGACACTGATTGCCAAGAATGGCAGAGAAGATCCCTTGGGTCAGGTGAAATGGTAAAGAAGGTCTCCAAGTAGCTGAATAGCATCGTGGCAGTAAATGGAAGCTCCCAGATTCAGGAAGGCTGAGTGCTACCAATTCTCCCAACCATTTCCAGGGTTTCAACTCCAAGAAAGGAGAGCATATGCGGAAGGGGGCAAAGGGCAGATGAAGGCTAGCTTTAGGAACAAGGAAACGAGTGTGACCCACAACAAAATGTTGCAGCATGAAATGGATACTTCAGTCCATCCCTCCTCATCCAAACAGTCAGCCAGCATTTATTGCCACTGAGCATGTTTTGAGGTGTTTTGTTTTTGTTCCCTTATGGTTACCCCCCCCCCCGAAAAACCTACTTTCCATCAAACCTCAGTGAGCTTCATAGTTAAATAGAGACTGGCTTCCTCCCTACATTCATGTCCATCGTTCTAATCCAGAATCACGTATTCTAGAGACAAGTGAAATTTTGCAGTGGCTTTTTACTTATATTCACAAATTCAAGCTTGTTGATTGTTACAAGAGTGGAATAATATGGTGGAGCCATTAGCAAGACCTCAGATTTAGCAAAATTTTAGGATCAAATTAGACATGTCATTTGACCTTGAGGGAAACAATGGGGCCTTTCCTCCCACTGCAAACTGAAGGTGCTGTGTTGTGGGTGGGAGAGATTCTAATCAGGAAAGCAGCAGGGGCAAAGGCAAGCTGATACCTCCCCTCCTGTGCACGGGTGGCATAGTTCTGGCTACATAAGGAGAGCCACACGTCCATGAATTTCAGAAATAGATGGAAGAAACTGGACCAGCAACGTTGTACTGGGAAGGCTTCTATCCAAGGCTCCCGTCACTTAATTCCAGTTCCCTTCCTCACCCACACCCCATTTTTCCAATCCCCCAACGGTTAGTCAGCATTCTGTGCCGACTTTGCATGCTCAGTCCTTGATTCAGTTATTTCTGGCATGCTCTCTCCCCCTTCAGATTTTGTTTGCTTATTCCTAAATGCTTTCTGTATTAATGCAAACTTTGGTGGTTCTCCTGAGCATGCCAAGTCCTCCCCGCTCTTTTGTGTGGGTGATAGCGTTTTGGCAACGTGAGGACCAGCAATCGGAAAACCGAGATTGTGCTTATTTGCCTTCTTCACCTCATCAAAGAAGAGGATCTGGGGGTTCTTCAAGATGGTGCGGGCAATAGCGACTCGCTGCTTCTCCCCTCCACTCAGCTTCAGACCTCGCTCGCCAACCTGTGTATCATAACCTGCCGGGTACAAGTGGACAAAGCAAAATCAAATGCTGTGTAATCGAGAGGGACTACCTGTGACTTCTGCTGTTCAGGCACTGGGAGTGCCTTGGTTCTTTTGGCCACTTACAGCATCTTGCTACACCTCCCAGGTCTACTGCCAAGGGAGATTTGATATAGACACTTTTAGCAAACCCAAAGTCTACTGGCCGGGGCGCTTTAAAACAGGAAGGGATGGGACAAACTCTGAATATCTAGTTTCAGAAGCCAATCCTGATTGCTCTCATTGCCCAAAGGTCCTTCTATCAACTGCTCTTACAGGGTTTCTGGGGTGGGAGTCTGGACTGTCATAGACCTTGCTCATGTTTACTGAAGAGCTAAAAAAGCTTTTAGAAAACACTGAATAGGATTCCACTAAGTTGTGTGTGTTGGATGACATCCACTCACTCACACAACAGAATTTCCTCCCCTCTCCTCATGCTGCCTGCCCCCAAAATATGCTCTGGAGAGTTGGGGGAACCCTTGTGATGGGTTCAGTGTGTGTGTGAAGGACCAGGAGTGTATGGGGCTGGGGGAGAAGGAAAAGCCCCATTGTGGGAAGTGAACTCATTCCCTGTGCACGTATCCCACTGAATTCGACCCATTGAGATGAGCGGAGTCTGTAAGGGGGACCCCGAGAGGGAGAGGGTAAGAGCCAGGGGCAGGTCCTTTCGGTTCAGATAAGAACCCAGGAAGCTGCCGAACGAGGAAGCCTTCTAGCTCAGCACTGCCCACACCTGCCTTCCCCAGTCTGGTGCCTCTTGCCCTCCCTGGCCATTGGCCAAGTGAGAGAAGGCACTCACTGGCTGCTGCTCTCCTAGGTCTCAGGTAGGAGCCTCTTTGTCTCAGCCCTGCCTGGAGAGGCCAAGTGATGAAACCCGGGGCCTTTCGCATGCAAGGCATGTGCTCCACCAGTGAGCTGCAGCAGAAGAGGAGGCATCCCGATAGAAGCATCCTGGGTTTCACAGCATCCTGCAGAGTATATTATGAGCTTGATGGCACAGCAAGCATAAGCCAAAGGTGGCAAGCAGCCCCTTACCATCGGGGAAAGTGAGGATGCGCTCATGGATATTAGCCGCGATCGCCGCCTCAATCACCTCCTCATTGGTGGCATCGATGCGTCCATACCGGATGTTGTTGCGAATGGTATCGTTGAAGAGGACAGTGTCCTGAGGCACCACACCAATGTGGGAGCGCAGCGAAGCCTGCTTGGCCTGTGGGGAAAGGGAAATGGGTGGGTTGAAGTGGGGGCAGAGAGAAGGGAAAGGAAGACATTGCCCAGCTAGGAATAGCGTACAAACACACACACACCCTCCCCAAAGCAGTGTGGTGTTATCACAGCCTTATGGAGAGTTTAGCTTGAGGCATCTGCAAGGTGGGTCTTGTCACTATGAACAACCATCATGTCACACCTTGAAGTGGGGGCAATTTCCCAATTAGACAGCAGCCACCATCCAACCCAATGCCTTCTTTTATTGTCCATTTTTGATGAGATGACTTCTGCTCATACACACTGGCTGAAGGAAGAGTAGTGTGTGGGGAGCGCACCGCCCCTGGCAGTGTGATCCCGGTGGGGTGCCATCTTGGCTGCCCCCCCCACCCCCGCTGGGTGCCACACCCCCGCAGGCAGCATGCCACGCCCCTGGGACGTGCACCAGGCCCCTGTGGGCGGCACGCCACATCCCCGGGATGCACGCCAGCCCTGCCCCCGCCTGCTCTCCACACACCCCCCCCGGGTGCCGGAGCATGAAGCTCCGCCACTGCTCATACATGATCTTGTTCTCCATAACACCTGCAAACATTTCAGGGCTTCAGTTCCCATTGGTCCATGCCTGTAGTTTCCTGCTGAAATCATGTAACTTTTCAAACTCTTCATGTTCTGGGTTGTTGTCCTTTGTCCTGCTTTCGTTGCGCCATAGCGCAAGAATTGCCCATCCTGAAGGCAACGGGGGAAGCATTGCAGAACGACGAATAAATGATGTGTGTACAGTCCAGAGTAAATCTACTGCCAATACGCTATAGCAACACGCTGCAGAATACACCCGCAAAAGGAGTCACCAGTCTAGAGGGCCCAGTAACACAAATCCCAGGGTAGAACTTAGAGAAGGTAGATGATGGCAAATGAGAGTCACACAGTCATTTTTTTAATCCAAAGAGCTGAAGGCACTTTGAATGAGCAAAGCACCACTTGTGATGTGGACACCTGCTCTTCTGTTGCTTTTGATAAACATGTTTTGCTATTTTTGGGAAATTAGGTAGAGGTTTGTGGGGGGAGAATGGTTTGATCAGAGGGAGAAAAGAAGTGTGTGCGCACACAACACATGGGAAGGGATGTATCTTTCAAGCTTCCCTTCACACTCTTACACACTTGTTTCCTGTGCCATCTACCCTGCATATCAGCATCCATTGCTTCCTAGTGATATTTTGCTCGAATGACCAGTGAAAATAAGAACCCTGCAGGATAGGTTTTTTTAAAAAATTAAAAACCCTAGTGGGGGAGACTAGGGAAACCACACATTTCAAAAGAGCAGACAGCAAGCAGCTGGAGCAGACATGAAAAGAGCAGCTGCCCTTCAATCCTCTCCCCCCCCCCGCCCCCCAACCTCAGACCCTCATGAAATCCTGGCACCCAGATGGGGCACCTAGGACTCTCCCCAGATATCCTGTAGCAGTCCCCCCAGTGAGCCTGGGTGGCCAGAGGAGAGGTGGAGGCAGTTTGCAGCTGTGCCTTCCCCAGCACAGCTCTTTCATCCGTCCCTAAATGGAATCACACGTCTCTGCTTTGCTGGGGGCAACCAGCAGAAACCAGGAATTAAGCATCTGGGCTGGGGCAGGAAAAGTCCTGAGGAGCAGAAGGAGAAATGTATGTGCCTGAGTGAGTGAGTATATGCAAGTGGAAGGTGGCAGAGCCATTCAAGGGCTACTTTAGCCCTTTAGAACAATGTGGGGGAACCTTTAAGCCTGGGGGCCAAATGGCAATGGCGGGCAGGGCCAGAGATGCAAGTGGGCCGAGCAACACATTTAAATGTTATCTTTCCACAACACTCTAGTTTCTTCACACACTCCCACACTCCCCTCTGTGTCGTCCATTCAGGCAACCAAGAAATATCTTCTCAGCAATCGAAGGACATATTCCAGTCAGGCAAAAACACTCATGGAGGGTGCAAAGTGAAAGACAATGAAGGATATGGCCTGAGGAGAAGAGTTGTTGCCTGGGGAGACTTTTGAGGGCCAAACAGAGAAGTGCACAGGGCCAGATTTGGCCGCCCTGGGACTGAGGTTCCCCTTCCTTGTTTTAAGCAGAAGAACATGATTCCAAGGATGCCAGCTGCTTGTTCCTTTGGGTGACACCTCCTTCCTCCCACTCATCATGCCAAGAGCCTTGTCTCCATTCCGTGCTGGAAGACTCTGGCACCTCACTAATGAAGCCTTCATGAGGATTTCACCATTGCGCTCTTCCATTCACTTCGTCTGTGCAAGCATTGCTACTTGCCAGATGGAACTATTCTCCCCCTCCCCACTGCCCACTGTACTAGGGGTGCTCCTGACCACCCCCCAAAGCTAATTCCAGGGGGCAGGGTGGGGTGGGGTGGAGGAGAGGGAAAGAAGTCTTTGTGCAGGTCTTCCACTGAGGGGGCTGGTTAGGTGAATCCCACCTCTCCTATCGCCACAACATAATTGCCTCGTTACCTTGGAGATATCCTGCCCATCAATTCGGATGCAGCCTCCCCACACATCGTAGAAGCGGAAGAGCAGGCGAATGATGGTGCTCTTTCCTGAGCCAGAGGGACCCACCTGGGCAAAGAGAGGGGGGGCGAGGAAGGGTCAATATGGGTATAGCCAGCAGGAGGAACGAGTAAGCATGGGAAAGCACTGGGGGGCCCCTTCCGTGGGACCTGCCACTGCTCCCATTGTAGCAGAATCAAAAGAGGGAACGCCGTTCATTCTAGGCAGAACTCTCTCCTTACCAGTGCAAGGGTCTGCCCAGGCATCACTGTGAAGGAAACATCACGCAGGACTTCCCTCCTGTGAGGAAAGTGAACAAAAAGCATCTCAAACATTCCGCTGAGGCCCACCACATTTTCCTTCATCCTTTGAGCATCCGCTCCGCCCGTTACCGACCACAATCTTTTTACTGTCTTCTCCACCCTCTGCTTTCCTGACTCACTACCCACCCACCCAGCTCTCTGGACCTTCCCCCTTACCCTTCCACATAGCCAAAATGGACATTTTCAAATTCCACACGTCCTGCCAGAAACCGAAGGTCTGCAGCACCTGGTTCGTCCTTCACCTGTAGGTAAACAAATCTGTGACATCATGCATGGTCTTGGGCCTAACTAGTGTGTGCAGAAGCAAAGGAGCTCCTGGAAGGGGGGGGGGAGTGTAGTGTCAGTGGGTAGAGGGTGTGGTTTGCATGCAGGACGTTATGCCAAAAATCCCCCTCCCCGCAAATATTACAAGCAATCAGAGAAACATACTCCCTGAGAGGACATGGCCATCATAGCAACACTCTGAAGGCATGAGCCCCGTAGAGTAATTGCAAGCTGTGTGAAGAGCAATAGCCTTTTGTTTTCCAAGCACACAGTGGCCTTTGAATTTCAGTGCTTGAGCACAACAGGGATTCAGCATCATTATTCCCATTTCTGTCTTATCACCCAGTCCAGACAGTGAACAATCAGAGAGAAGCCACTTCCAAAAAAAAACAAAAAAACCCTTAAGTTGCTGGAGGGAAGGGAAGAGGTATCTAAGAGAGCATAAGCTAGCAGCTATTCACAGCAGCATAGATGTGGCCTGAACTCACTTCTTGCTCCTCACTGAAGAGGTCAAACATGTTCTCCATGTCAACAAATGAGCTTTGGATCATTCTGAAAAAGAAAGAGACTCCATTGGACCACCCAGGGCCGGGTAGTGTGGGCACTGCTTAAGCTACTAAAAAACACTCGGAGGCACGGGTGCATGGCACAAATGTGAATAATATTTGCATATGCTAATGCATGAGTAGGCAAACTAAGGCCTGGGACCGGATCTGGCCCAATCGCTTTCTAAATCCAGCCCACGAATGTTCTGGAATCAGCATGTTTTTACATGAGTAGAATGTGTGCTTTTATTTAAAATGCATCTCTGGGTTATTTGTGGGGCATAGGAATTCGTTCAATTCCCCCCCCCCAAAAAAAAATATAGTCCGGCCCCCCACAAGGTCTGAGGGACAGTGGACCAGCCCCCTGCTGAAAAAGTTTGCTGACCCCTGTGCTAATGTATATGTATTTAAGCTGCCTCTGAGCAAATTTAAATGACTGGGCATTTCACCAGGACTGCACTTTGTAAGTGCCCCCAGCTGTGGTGCTGTAAGCAAAGTTTTTGAAGATCTCACTTTTGTTTAGTTTATTATTTTATTATGTTAGTTTATTCATATTGTTTTATTCAGTGTTGCTCAGCTCACGTTATTAAATTAGGTTAGGTTAATGCATTGTTTTTATACAATGTTACATATGGATTGAGGTTTTGTACTTACTGATATTTTATCTGTCATCTATCTATCTATCTCTCTATCTATCATCTATCTATCCTAATGCATTTTGAAATGTTAGCCTTATTGTTCATTTGATAATGTTCTGAGCTACTTTGGGTGCAGTTTTGTGTGAAAGCAGCATACAACTAAACTGATAATGGTGAGATCTGGGGTGCATGGGACAAAAGACTTGAGGCTTGGGCCCTTTGGGCACCCCCTGCTAGGTGTCGCTGATGTGGGTGTGGGTCTAGTTCTCTTCTCTGGTAAGGAAAGAGAAGGGACTGGGGAAGCCATGTATTTGCACTCCAAATATGGCAATCAATTAGACCCCAAGCATGAAAGCAAACCCCATCTGTCACACCTCCCCCACCAGCAAATGTTCCCAAACCTTTAACACATGTTCACACTAAATGATATCACACCTCCTTTGTAACCATCTCTCATACTTCAGAGGACGGAGAGGCTAAGGGGCAACCCAAACTCTTTGGAGGTGGGGGAACGTCTCATGACACAGTTACTAAACACAGGCCTCATTTTCAAGTCTTATTTCAACTTCCTAGGACTGTGTTAAGTCTTTATGGTGTTCTATCTTTGTTGCTAGGGCTGTAAAGAGATGATGCAAAAGGGATCACCTTTGCACCAATGAGAGAAACTTTTGAGTTTGGCTCAATATAGTGGTATGAGGGAAATGTGGCTCATTACTGACTTGGCTTTTGAGAAATCAATTTAGTATTGAATTTAATATTCTATTCATTATTTTGCACTTGGCATAGGCAGAGGGCCTTCTTGGTAATGGCGCCCACCCTTTTGTAATGCCTTCCCATCAGATGTTAAGGAGATGAGCAATAACATTTATGAAACATCTGAAGGCAGCTCTGATAGAGAAGGTTTTTATGGTTTAATGTTTTTATATATGGTGGAAGCTGCTCAGAGTGGCTGGAGAAAGCCAGTCACATGATGGTGATGATGATGATTTTAATATATTTAATACATGCTGGATACAGGCCACATTTGCATGTCACAGCAAGACTTTCTGTGCACAAGCAAAATGGCACCATATTTTCTCCTCCTAAACAAACCATAATCCTTGGCTTACTATTATGAACAAACCAGGGACGATTATTTGTTTCATTCCCATGATCTGTAGCCAAAGTTTCTTCTCGGCTTACTGGCAGTAGAGCAAAATGAACTGCAATCTCTTATTTGTTCAAAATGTAAGCCAAGAATCAAGCCCGGAGGAGCAAAGGAGTCCTCTTAGGTGCAATTACAGTGAACCATTTTAATGTAATGTGCAAACAGCCATACCGTATAATTTTCATCTTACATAGCCCTTCTCTTCTGGTATTGAGTTTCTATTCAGAAATATATCTGTCCCACTTAAAAAAGGGAGGGGGGCTCGTTGCTCTCACCATATTCAGAAATCCTCCTTATAGTTTTCAAGCAAAATATTAAGGGGCAATGGACATTTGCTTGTTCTCTGCCTATGTTGCCCTAACTCAAACAGGGCTCTGCCCTGCATTTGATGCATCTGTAAAGAGTTAATACATTCCCTGGGAGTTTTCTGTCTTATGGGATAGCAGGCCTGGTTGATTTAATCTGCTGTTTAAAGTCAAGTCTCAATTCCAGAAACCAGTCTACGTGCTCCTTTTTCCTTCTGGTTAAGGCTTCTCACATCTTGTCTCCATATCTGTTTGCTTCACATTACCTCGTCAGCCTCTGTACAACAATAAATTGACAAGTGGTTTTCTCTATGGATTATGGTTTCCTTCAGACACAGATTTTGTAGCCCTCTATGTGGTGGCACTTTACTGTTAGGCAAACCTCAGTCTGGGAGGTAGCAGCATGGAGACGCTGCACTGAACAGGCTTTCATGTAACACTGTCCAATTTTGCAATCTCTCTGTGTGTGGACAAAGTCCCTCAAATTTCATCAACACACTCCTCTCTGCATTCTCAAAATGCCTAACCAACACTACAGAACAAAATAGCCTATGGAGTAGATTACCTGTAATAGGTGCCAAACCAGTTCAGTGGGGTGTACAGTTGGATGATGTATGTGCCAAAGAGAACATAATCGCCCACCTGGAGGGAACAGAGATGCAAGTCAGAGCCAGAATGATGATGTCTCCCTGTGGCAGAGTGTGGACTTTATCGTCTTGTTTTTAACAGTCCAGCAGCTCTTCAAGTCTTTGTACAAAACTGCATTAGAGATCCCTCACCCCTTACTAGGGAAAGCAAAACAGTAGCTGGACCTCCACCCTCCACAATCTCTCTCCTCCAGTGCCCAATTTTCCCTCTCAGATATAAGGTATGTTTCTGAGAGAATTGCGATAGATTTGCACTACACTTCTCCAGTCCAACAGCCCACCATTAGAGCCCAGTCAGCCGTAACTCTACATGCATCCGAGAGGGAGCTGGTTGTTGGGTGATTCTGGTGAAGCAGAATGATAAAGGCTGATAAAGGTCAAAGACTCGTGCAGCACATAAATTCTTGCTCCCTGACCAACGAAAGCCCCATTAAGCCCCTCTTTGGTTTATAAGCCTACTACAAACTCTGATACACACATTCCTCCCATGGCCCAACGAATCATGAGAGCTAGGAACAAACCGGCTAAGGAAGATAGGATGTTTGTTGTTGTGCTGCCAGGGAGATTGTGTTCAACTCGCTCGTGCAAGGCGGGGCCAGTTACAGATCAGGTTTGAGCTGGCTGTTTGTGGAACCTCTGTGCAATTCAGACCTAAACCTAGTTTTCAGAGCCAACGTGCACCTGACAGAGTACTGCATCTGCAGGACTTCATGAAACCACAAATACAGTGGGCAAACAGGCCAGATTGCAGGCTAAAGCCCAGCACTGTGGCCAAGGCAAAGTCTATTATTCAAATTGATTTCTTTTATACTTAACCAAGCTCTGTTTTCCTGTCATTCATATTCAACTTGCCTTAGATCTAAGAGTGAAAGGGCTCCCTCATCTTATGTGTTAATACTGCATCCCTTCCATTACCTCCTCCCCACTTTAATATACAGTATATACATCCTTGTTCTCTCACCATCATTAGGAGTGCACTCCATGTGGGAATGTGTGTTTTCACATCTGGAGTACAAACCCAAAACATGCTGGTCTCTTTCTTCTGATGTTGGTGGAAACTAGCTCCCATTTGGTGAGGTTCCCCCCCACTCCCCTTTAGATCTCTTAATTGGTGACAAACCTTTTCCAGCCTTGCCTCTTGCTTGTGATTGCTTTTGTTCTCAAAGAGAGGTCTAGCTCTCCAATCTGGTTTCATTTTAAGCTTGTGCACCCTCGGCTGCCCATTTTTCTCAGCATGGGTTGAGCGCTGCGACCCTTCGGTCTCCACACAACTTTGAAATTCAGCAAAGGCTAATTAGCCCTTCACAAAGACTTTTGAGAAACTGCCAAGCTCTTATGTTCCCCCCCCCCCAGCCTTCCCTTCCCACAACTTAACCAGACCACGTCCTGCAACCTCCACTCTTGGGTTCTTAGGTGGCGCAAGCTTGTCCGCCTCCACAGCTCTTCTTGCAGCCTCTCTCCTGCTCACTTGCCTTTGTTGCATTTCACAGAACCGAAAAACAGACTGCAAATATCCCCCCAAAATGTGTTGAGAAACATGTGCCCCTGTGTTTGTTTGTTTCTGTCTGTCTGTCTGTCTCTAGTTCAAGCTGCGTCAGAACACTCCACAAAGAGATTCAGGGCCTCTGCAGAGGCTTCCCTTGCCTCAGGAAGGCCAGCAGACTCTGCCTGGCAGCTGTAACAACGGGGAGAGTGGCTCTCCATTTCTCCAAGCAGAGTGATCCCAATTTGTAGAGGAGGCCCAAGCCACTCCTAGATTTGTGGGGCTGGCTGGCAACAGAATGGAAACTCTTCCTGTAGTGAGGGAAGCCCCATGTAGTCAGCTGCTCCACATGCTGTTGCCTCCACATAGAAAGAGTGACATGTGGCCTGGCTCTTAGTTACAGGTTCCATGTATTATTATTCATAATAGTAATTAGATTTATTACCCACCATACCCCCTAATGTCCCACAGCAGGTTACAATACAAAGCATTACAATTTAAAACCAAATAGAAAGCACACACATACGATAAAAATCACACAAATATACAGAGATGTGTGTACTCAGAGATGCCCACACCATCTATGCCCCTCTGGCACTGCAGTGGGCAAGGACTTACATGGAGCCTCTTCTTGGTCACATAGTAAGCACACAGTAGGGATCCGGCCAGCAGCCCCACCCCGATCACTAGATTCTGGGTCTGGTTCAACAGTGCCAGTGATGCATTGACTTTCCATTCGGAGACCTGCCAGGAGGAGAGAAGAAAGTGGGCCACTGCAGAACCACCCTGCGGCCCACAGAGAGCACCCAGCAGATCCCCGAACCCTCCTACCTCCACAAAGCAGGGCGTTGTTGCACCCAGTTGCCTTCCCCTGTTCCACTGCAAGACAGCCAGCAGTACAAACACATACACCATGTACATGGAGGAGCAGAAATAGGGAAGAGGAGGAGCAGACAGTGTACCCCAAAGATAATGGAAGATGCAAGCTCAGTTGCCACACCCTGGTCCTTCCATACCTGGTACTTGACAATGGCATCATTGAAGCGGGTAGCCTCATAGTTCTCGGCATTGTAATATTTTACCTACAACAAAATCATGACACGGATGAGGCAGTGCCAGGCCAGGCCACCTCCACTTGAAGCTAGAGTCTTCTAGCTTGCCTCCACAAACTAGAGACATTCACCCAACCTGGGGATTCAGCTTCAGATCAGCCGGCAGATGTCCTGCTCTACTCAACTAAAACCTGGAGCCTGAGCTGTTTTAGGCAGTAAACCACCCAGAATGGCTTGTTGCTACTCCTTGTTCTCCCCTCACACTAGGCTCACTAGGGCGGGGGTTTAAATACCGTCTCAAAGTTCAGAAGCGAGTCAACAGCTCGGGAACGGGCTTCATTGTCACGGGTATTCATTTCACGGCGGTACTTTGTTCGCCACTCAGTCATTATAATAGTCAAAGCTATGGAGAAAAAGAGAGGCCTGGAATCACTGAGGCGTACTCAGACAAAAACTATTCCTCAAATACAAGCAAATTTATGATCCATTTCAAGCATTTATTATCACCACAAATGTCAATACAAACTTACAGGATTAGACATTGAGTATTCCCACACAGAATGAACGGAAACCGTTTTTCAGTCACATCCACAGAAACACCTAAGCCATAGCTTCAAAGTAACTTTATCTGTCAATTTAGTTACTTCAGAGATACCCCAAATTAATCATGCCACAATGAGCTTGCCAATGATGAGTTGGCATGATTTTTAGCAGCACCTAGGCTATTTTGCAGCAATAATTCAATAGCCCCTTGAAAATAACCTTGAAAATGACTCAAAAGTAAGGTTAGAACATAAAATCTAAGCCTTACACCAGGTATTTTGTAGATTTTTTTAATGATGGCTAGTAAACTGGAGAGCACTAAGGTGAATCCATCATGCAGGACAAAAATCTGCTTGATTGTAACACAACTTTTAACACCCAAAAGTATATGCTTAACCTTGCAGGAGCAATACTATCAGTACACTAATTTGTATTTGAGATAAAACTTGTGAATTTTATTCAGCTGTATGAACTGCTGCTTTTTATGATAAAGCACCAGAGCAGAAGCCAATCCTCAGAAGCTATTCTCTTGCTTTTGTGCATGCTGCTATTGTCAAAAGATCTTTTTTATTACCTGATCACATTGCTCATAAATGATGATGCAATTCACCTATACTATATCAGTCTTGGGAATATGTTTCTGGGCACAAATGTAACAAATGAAGACCACTTCACTCACACTTACAGTCTCCCCCATCAGATCCCATCTCTCGCTTTCTCACAATCTTACTCACAGCTGCCCAGAACTCCACAACTTTAGCCCACCTCAAGATGCCACCAGTCCAAGCCACTCTCACCTCCCTTATCTTCCTGGCCCGCTCTTCTCCCTACAATCCCAAATACCTGTCAAGTGAAAGGCATGCTAACAGGCTTCTAGAGTAGCTGCAGTGGTGGAAACCTTCTCCCCGGCCACCTTACCTCCTGGGGTCCCCCGCTGCAAGCACTCACCGAGATAAAAGCTCATGCAGAGGAAGATGATAAGGCCGAACCAGGCACTGAAGGTTGTGGTGAAATACACAATCGCAATTATGATGTCGGCTATCGTGGGGAAGATGCTGAAGACAATGTAGCTGCGGGATAGAAAGGGGGGGGGAGTCAGGTCACATGATAGGCAAGGTCACACGGCATGCAAGGGCCACCAACATCGCCAGGAGAAAACATGTGAGTCCAGGCACCCCTGAGCCAGGACTGATGGAGAGCCCCCCACTAGCCAGACCCACAAGCACACCTGAGCAAGTTGTTGATGCTGCTAGTGCCTCTGTCGACACTGCGCAGCACCTCGCCCGTCTTGCGACCCAGGTGCCACCGAAGGGAGAGGCTGTGGAGGTGCCTGAGGAGCTGGACCTGGATTTCGCGGCTGGTGAACTGCTGCACGCGGATCCACAGGAAAGTGCGCATGTTGCTAATGAAGCCAGTGGAGCCTAGAGAGAGAAGAGCGGGGGTTGGCTCCTGTGGTTGTCTTCTGCTTCCAGTTGAAAACCTGCCTCCTACCGCTGTCACCTTAAACAAGAACTGTAACCCAGAAGGATCTGGCAAATGGCTTCTATTACCTTGGAACTACCTTGGAGCCTTCAAGCATCCCTGAGCGCAGGCAAAGTTCACTCTGAATGTCACTGTTCTAGGAGCTGAGGACGGTTGGTTCTCCACTGCCAACTATACCTTCCTGGGAGCAGGCAGGGGACTCCCGGGTATGTAGAAGTATATTTGTTTGCAAATTAA
Organism: Podarcis vaucheri; assembly: GCF_965113315.1. NCBI lineage: Eukaryota > Metazoa > Chordata > Lepidosauria > Squamata > Lacertidae > Podarcis > Podarcis vaucheri. The sequence continues at coordinate 87,907,806 of NC_138759.1, read as the reverse complement.
AAGAAAACAAAAAACGGCCCAAGGGTCTATGCTTAGGGGCCTATGGGATTTACTGAACGCTGGGGGCTCATGAGGGTGTCAAGATTGGGACTGGTGGGGGACCTGTAGCCCTTCAGTTGCTGTTGGACCCAGTCAGCATGGCCTGTGACCAGGAACAGTGGGAGTTCTGGTCCAACGTCATCCAAAAGGCCACACGCTCCTCACAACGGATTAACGGAACCACCTGCTTTCTCAGTATGCAGGAAGGCTAAAAATGGAGAGAAAGCACAAACGGATGGCGAAGGTGGACGCAGGTAATCCGAAAGCAGCCTCAACCAAAGCGCACATGTGCGGGTGTGTACGCACAACAACTGACTCACCAGCACCTCCTCCTTGGAGGAACTTGAGAGCCGCATAGATGCAGACGGTTTGAAGAAGGATACGCCAACTAGCCCCTGTCGTCAGATCGTTCACTGGAGGACAGGAAACAACAGTCACTTTGAAGGCCATAACCAAAGGGGTAGCACAGAGCCCAAATGAAGTCCCACAAGCCTCTCTACGTGGCTCTCAGGCACTCTCGGTATCACACACATACTGGATCCGCTTTGCACTCTCCTTGGGTGTTTTTGCCTGGCTGGAATGTGCCCTTAAGCTCTGATAATGCTTTGGCTGCCCAGATGGAGGACAGAAAGGGGCGTGTGTTTGTAGAAGCTAGACTATTGTACAAAGGTACGATCTGCACTGCTCCACCCACCTTTGCCCCTGGCACCACCCACCACTGAGATGTGGCCCTTAGAAGGTTGCCCAGAAGGGAAAGTGGCCCTCGGTCTGGAAAACATTCCCCACCCTTGCCTTAATTCTGTTGGTGACTCTAATTCATACAAAATAGTCTCGAGACAAGTTACAGCACAAAATGTCTAAACATGATCACTATTAAAATTAACTAGCCAGGAAAAGTCCACAAAAATAGCAGAATGAAATGTCTGGGGAAAGATAAAAGTTTTGTCAGGCATTGAAAAGGCATTCATGTGGCCAAGTCTGTTTGGGGAGAGCGTTCCATGAAGGGAGGGAATGAAGGGTTGTGAGGAGAGGAGTCACCACTGAAAAGGCCTTGTCTCTTGTTGACACGCTCCAGACTTCTGCTGGAAGGAACACTCAGAAGAAGAATTCTGAGTCTAGGCTCAGACACTGCTTCCAGCAAGATGCTGCCCACAGAAACTGATCCCCAAAGACATCATTGGGAGCCCTGTGTTATACATGCAGTAAATGCATGGAAGTTCTCATCCTACCTCAAAACTTGGGGGGGGGGGGGCCAGAGAGAAGGCATTATCTGTGGCAGCCCCTAAGTTGTGCGCCTCCCTCCCCACAGAGGTGAGTCTGGTATCTTCATTACACAGCTCTGGGTGAATGCACACCTCTTTACGCCAGCTTTTGTCTCAAGCCATGCACAGTCATACAGTGGGACACTGACCCCAGGCAATAGGTCCCAAATACTGAAATACTGCTATTTTTTCGGGAAAAGCACCATGAAACTTGATCTTTGTGCCCAGGCAACAAAGATCTCAAAGCTGGCCTGGATGGAGAAGGACAGAGCTACCTCAGCAGATCAAGAAAAAAATTCCTACAATTAGCCCCCCTGCGTTCCTGCCTGAGAATGGTGGCTGTATAGATGAGTGCCAAGGAAATGCCTAACACCTACCTGTTGTAGTCTCATCCCCTGAATCTGAACAGGTGGGGTGGGGAAGAGGTATTATTGCAGGCAAAAGCCTGAGCAAAACTGTTTGGATCGGGCTAGGGTGGGTGGGGGATTTCATCATCAGTTTTGGACTGTGATGGACAGGCAGCACACAGCTTGATGAGTGGAAAGTGGCCATCTCCCACTCCTGTATCCTCGTGATTTCAAAGCACCAGCTTTGGGGTTTCCTCACGCCCCCACCCCCCGCAAACCCTACCAGGCATTATAGCCTGAAAGCTTCCCACTTTGGGTCGGATCCTGCTCTCCTGACACAGAGCTCTCCTCTGATAGTCCCCCTCCTTGTTTTGCATACCTCATACTCATCCTGCCCCATCCTTTGCTGGGAAAGACACCACCGGTGGAGTCTCCTGGCTTCCTTTATTCTCTTTCAAGGCACCACACAGCCACAAAGATCCCACCCCTCCCACCCCACTGCTGGGCTGCTGGGAGACCAGGCAGAGGACACAAAGGCTCCTTGTTTGCTCCCCGCCAGCGGCACTTTGCTGGGTAATCCTAACTGGCAGGGTGGGTGACCCCATCTGGGAGTGCCCCTCCTTTGCCTTTCATTCTCTCTACATGGGGGGGGGGAGGATCCCCTTCCCCACAACCCAACTTGCTTTACCCAGCACATGGTGGAGAGTGTTAATCCACCCTGTTCCCAAGCACAGGTAGAAATGATACTCTCACACGTGGAGAGAGGTTGGCATCCTTGCGGGGGGGGGGAGGCAATGAGGACGGGCAACCTGGAACAGAGACCTCGCTGCTGTTATTACATATCACCCACAGGGTGCTTTTCATTTTAAAATAACTCTTTTGCAATATTTTGTTCTACGCAACTACCACGAGGTAGGCTGTTCCCATTCCGCAACACAGCGAACTGAGGACGAACAACAAGGAGGCGGCTAAAGCCTCACAACGGGCCCGTGGCAAAGGTAGGATTTCAACCCAGATCTCCCAGACTGAATCCCAGACTTGGAGGTGTGTCATCTCTCCACCCACTTCTGCTTCATTGCACATCCTTCCATGCCTTGGCAATAATGGCAAGAAGGAAAGCGCAGCAAAGCTACCTGGGGTTCGGTGGCCATATGTAGCAGCCTGACAGAGGCCTGGTTCGCCCATCACAGAGCTAGATGGAGCACTGCTCTGCCCCTGTTCTTAAGTCCATGCTGCAGGTAAGAGCATTTGGGCCCAGGACTGGCAGAAACAGCAGCTCGATGTGCCGAGGTTGCTGGCAGGCTAGGCAATCTGGCTGAGATCTGGAGGGTGCACCCATCTCCCCCAGGTGGGACGGAGAAGAATATATCTGCTCAGCAGCTGCTTAGCATGTAGGGCAGAGAGCTTCCCCCACTCCCGAATCCATTCCCATCGAGCGATTTGGTATGCAGTTTGCAATTCCATGCCTCCCGCCTGCAATGACTCCTTTGTAAAGTCTAAAAGTCAGGGCTGAAAGGCAGGTCCGGAGTCCATCCTCCCCTATTCAGACACCTCTCAATAGCTGCCCTGAGCTGGCACTTGCACCGCCCACCGGGGCATGGGAACCTGGCACACACCAACGGCTTCTGCTAACAAAGGCAGCGCCCCTCCTCCACGGCCTGCCCACCTCTTCCCCCCCCCACCCCAGAAGCTCAATGCAGAGTTAGTCTGGGAGTAAGCAAGATAGGAGGTCACCACAGGGCTCAGGGCAGAAGCCTCAGGGAGATCCAAGAGCGTCACTAAATTCCCCAAGTCTTCCTGTACCAAAGTCTTCTCCCAATCCCCCAAACTAATGCCATATGACTGTGCAGATTCAGTTGGAAATGCAAGTCTCCCTCTACTCTTATTAAACACGTTCCTAAACAGGAAAGTTGCATCCTGCCCCACAAAGTTCAAAATGTAAGTTTGATGAAGAAGGTTGGCCTGGGAGGGAAGGAGGGAAGCCACAGGAGAGCAGGGATGAGATCCTGGAGGTGTGTAGGGAGAGTCAAGCTTGGTAGAGGAAGGGAAACAAGAAGGCTTGGATGAAGAATGGGGCCGAATGGAGGAATGTAAACACAGGGGCGGAAGCAATTCCTGCTCTACCTAGTTTGCAAAAATGAGATGGCAGCATTCTAGAGACTGCGAGCAGGAAGGGGTGCCAGATTTTTTAAACTGGCATATTGGGGAGAGGCAATACAACTCCCTTCGCCTTCTTCTATCATCAGCTATTTTTATATGAGAAACCATTCAGAAGTAAGTCCAGGCAGAAGGCCTTCTTGGTAGTGGCGCCCTCCCTGTGGAATGCCATCCCTTCAGATGTCAAGGAGATAAGGAACTACATAACTTTTAGAAGACATCTGAAGACAACCCTGTATCAAGAAGTTTTTCATATTTGATGTTTTGCTATGTTTTAGATATGCTGTAAGCCACCCAGAGTGCCTGGGGAAACCCAGCCAGATGGGCGGGGTATAAATAATAATAATAATAATAATAATAATAATAATAATAATAATAACAACAACTTCCACCCCTGCAGTCCCAAGTGGTACAGCAAAGAACTCCCCCCCACCCTCAACCTCAGGGCACTGCCTCTTTCTTCTTCACAAGGCTTGAGGTTCCTCTAGGGCCCGAGGGCTGCATTCCTTCCTGGACAACCTTCTGTGGACCACATGCTAGTGCTGGGCGGAGCCAGAGGCAAAAGTGGGCTGGGCAACAAATGTAAATTTTAGCTTTGTACAGCAGCCCGCTCTCTTCACACACACTTCTCTGTCCTCCATCCAGGTAAGCAAGAGGCATTCCCAGAGTTCAAGGACACATTCCAGACAGGCAACAACGCTTTGGGACATGATGCAGGGCCGGTGAGGGGCTTGGCTAGGGGAAAGTTCTGAGGGCCAAGTAGAGAGGTCTGGGGGGCCACACTGGCTGTCCACCCTAGTTCTAAGGGGCAAGAGCAATCGGGAGCAACGTGGTCGGTCAGTGCAACGGGGACTCAACAGCCCTGTTTACTTCTTATGACTGGCTCCACCTCAAGAGATCATGTTCTGAGCACACTGTCCCAGTATTTAAAACAATAATAATAATAACAACCAGAGCTTATTCTCATGTGGGTAGTCGGCCTCCAATAACAGGCAAGGAATCTATTTAAAAACTGCTTCTCCTCATGCCACAACAAGGAGAGTGGCTGGGGCAACCCAGCACAATATGCGGGGTATAAATAATAAAGTTATTATCTATATAAGCTGCTCCGCACCACCTCAGGCCCTGGGGCATTCTCTCGCCCCTGATGGTGCATGCTTTGGAAGCCCTGAGCCCTCATGCCAAGCCTGTCCCTTAAACGTGTGAAGGGCTCTGCAGGCCTCAAGGAACCAGGCTGCTTAAGGGCCTCTTCAAACATTACACATTGAGCAAGTGCCTCCAAAACTAGTGCTTAGAAACAAGTGTTTGATAAGGACCCGCTCCCTGGAGAGCTTCCAGTTGGCTGCAATATCTGTATCCAGCCAAAGGCCTCCTGGTTTTGGCAGAAAGGTAAACGGTGTTTCCGTGCACTGCTCTGGTTCGACTAAGTGGCTTAGTCATGTGCCACAGGACCCGGAAGCTGTATGCCGGCTCCCTCGGCCAGTAAAGCAAGATGAGCACCACAACCCCAGAGTCGTCCGCGGCTGGACCCAACAGTCAGGGGACCCTTTACTTTTACCTTTAAGCAGCCCCAAAGGTTGCCCTTGGCCCCTTCTCTTCCCTGTAAGTCCTCTGCACATTTGCCAATGCCTATATCAGGGCGCCCTCTCTTGGTCAATTCAGAATACTTGTCCAAACAGAGGTTCTGTCCTCTCCCCAAACCCCATTCTAAGAGAAACCCCTGGCATTAATGCTAGGCCCTCTCCCATTGCACATCCGCCTCTGCTAGGGGCGGCAGCACCATGCCTCCCTGGAAGCAGCCCTTTCCGCTTACCAATGTACTTGTAGTAGAGGGGCACGAAGACGTTGATGCCACGCTCCAGCCCCATCAGCATCAGGCAGACGATCACCAGCCCCTGCAGTGGGTAGCTGCCCTTGGGCCACATGTACTGTATGAGGAGGCTTATCTTCCGGCCCAGATCCCTCCAGGTGGAGCGATTCTGTCTGGCATCTGGAAGCAGGGGCTGAGACACAGAAAGGACAGTGAGTAGGGGAAGGGGACTCTGCTTTTTGGCAGGGAATATTTGGGGAAGGGGACCACAACAACCTATTCAAATGGCATCTGGGCAACGATGAGAGCAAACACCTGGGAGGGGGCAACTGAGCAAGATGGGGGAGCTATGGTCACTTCTCAGCAAAGGGCACAGAGAGCATTTCAAGTAAACACAACTGGAAAGGGAAGCAAAACCATGAGAGTCACAGAACTTGAGGGTTCGGTGCAGAAAATGTTCAGGAAAAAATAGGACTAGAAAGGCGCAGTGTTGCAAAATCTTTTCTTAAATGTTTGAATAGGACTCCTATACAAGAAGGTCCACGGTGTCCAGATTTTACTGTATGAAGCAGAACCACCCCAGCGCTAGGACTACAGTGACCTCCAATCTGGCCCAGTATTCTCAAGCAGTTATAGTGGTATAGGAATACAGTACTTGAACCACATAATGACACTCACCAGTAAATGCCACTATTCCAGCAAAAGAAGTGAAATTACAGATTACTCCAAGGACCATTAAGGTCCTTCTAGTATAACATTCTGTGGTCAACTAGATGTTCCAGGAGATTCACAAGATTTGGTGTCATGGCAAATAGCTGTTGGTTTTGCCCTCCTCCATCAATTTTTTATGGCAGGAGTAGGGAAGCTGTGGTCCTCCATACGTTGCTGGACTACAACTCCCATCATCCTTGACCATTGGCCATGTTGGCTGGGGCTGAGGGGTGCTGGAGTCTATGAACACCCAGAGGGCCAACGGTTCCCCTTCCTTAATTAATCACATTTTCTCCCCAAACCCAAATACATTGCAGAAGCTAATTTTTAATATTGCAGAATTAATACAAGACATTGTGAACATCTGTTTAAATTGCATAATTGATACAGGTCACAGAGATCAGATTTTCTGGTTGCACAAACGGCACTGATGGCATGGGCAGCAAATTCTAATTTTTTATTGATTAGTGCAGAGATCATATACAAGAAATATCCACAGTGCCACCTGCTGGAGCCTATTCACATTCACCTTCAGTTTTTCTCCCCTTTTTTTTAAACCAACAAAAGTGATTCTCCAACGATGAACATTTAAAATATATATTAGATAGAACTCAAAGCTCTTTTGCACAGTTGCAAAATTTCCTTCATTAGCCACCAGTGTAAAAGGGAGCAATGAACATTCAGCTCCTTAACTCACTCACCCTGTGGTATTATCTTTGTCTATAATGCGGTGGGAAATCTTTTAGGACCACCCAGCAGGCCAGATCACTATCTGTCTGTACCCCAGAGGCCAACTTGGACATCAGATGATTGGCATTAATTTTGATTTAAAAAAATCAGATCCCACCCTACTATATTGACACATCCATATCTAACTTGCCTCTCTGTAACCTTTACAACAGCCCTAAATGTACACAAGTACTCAATCTCTCACTAGCCCAACAGTCCATGGCAAAAGGGCCACTGGTAAGGTTAGTCAACAGTTTTGCCTCAGGGCACTCTGAGTGCTCCACCTCACAGGGAAGTTTCGTGCCACTGAACCAGCTAGGCACACTTGTTTCCAAACCTCCTCAAACCACACCTTTGGTGAACTTTTCCCTACAGCCTGCAATCTACTCGGAAGGTGCATTCTAGCATTGCCAGTTCTCTCCATCCAGAGGTTAGCCACTGAGGCTCCTGTGATTTTAACATCTTTAAAATTCGGATAAATTCAACAGGTGCTGCTCCCCCCCACCCGCCCCACTGCAGCTCCAGGACCACAAAAGCAGCATCCACCTGTTTATTTTTTTCAGTGTCATATCATTGGTTAAAAGCTCCTGATCGGTATGCAGGGATTAACTGTAAAACCACTCTGGAAACTGTAGTTCTGGGAAGAGAATAGAGGTCTCCCAACAACTCTCAGAACCCTTAACAAACTACAGCTCCCAGAATTCTTTGGGGGGAGTCATGACTGCTTAGAGTCACAGTGCTTTAAATATATGGTGTGAATGTGGCCCCTGTGTGGAACTGTAATACTGTTTCAAAATGGCAGCTATTTTAAAGAGAGAAACCGCAACTGCAGGCTCTTCTTAACAGAGTAGTGCTTCTGGCACCAATAATGTTATTCTAGTTCCCTCCCCGCACGCCCTGCAACTGGTTCACGGGGGTGGAATTAACAGGATAGACAGAGACAGGCAGACGCAGAAGAAGAATTGGGCTGTTTAGGAGAAGAGAGACCTACCTGACTGTGCTCCACGTCGCGTTCATCTTCATTGATCAGCAGCATGTAGGGTTTTCGGGGCAGCCCTGGGGCCTTTATCCCCAGGGCAAAGAGGGCGAAGGTGCAGAAGTAGCGCAGTAACCACAGGCTGAATTGTACCTGGAGGAGGTTGATCTCATGTCAGATGTGTGTCTCGCAGCGACCCACCTGCCCCGCTTTGCTCCCCACTGAAAGCTACAAACCAAGAAGTGCTTCCTTTCTAAGATCTAAACCAAGAGTCAAATGGCTTGGAGTGGAGAGAGGGAAACACCCATCAAGGGAGGTATTTTTAAACTTGATTTATTATTTAAAATCTTTTTAGGCATTTCACTGGCCAAAAGCATGATTTGAGCCAATTGACCAAAGACTTGCCAAGTACATAAAAACATTGGATCTAGAACACACATAATTATCCTATATCACATAATCTAATTCCTTGCAGAAAACCCCAGGATACAATCCCTCCCAGAAGCTTTAAGGAACATTTGGTGATAGATGGTCCTGACCCCTAGAGAATTGTGAAGATGGCTTGGCTGAATTTGCTTCCTGTTGCTTCCTGAAGCCTGTTCCTGTTTGAAGATGCCTGCAGTTAGGGCAGATGGCCAGCAGGGGAAGTTAGGTCATGTGACTGAGGTAGAAAGGGAGAAGCCTGAAGCTGTCTGGAATGGCAAGGCAGGAGGATATTTGCTCCTAAATGTGAGTTCTTGGTTCCTCTGCGGATGAAGAGTGAGGGGCCTTTGCAAGGAGATGACATCTTGACTCGAAAAATGGTAGGCTGCCACTTGCAAAATGGCTTCACATTGTTTGTTGGCCAAAAACAAACCAACCACTCAAAAAGAACAAATCTTGGCTAGTCTGCTACGCTGGATTCACATCTTTAAACAAACCATAGTTAAGCTAGGATTAACTAGCTTCTTTATATCCCACCCATCTGGGAATCTCCAGGTAGGGCTGGGGGGAGAGCTGTTGCCAGCCTTCCCCAGCCAGATGTGCTTGGACTACAACTCGCATGAACCTCAGCCACATTTTGAAAACCCTGGAATATGAGGAGTCCCATAAGGAGGTGTGTAGACAGTGGGCTATTCAGCTGTACCGTTGGGGTGGGGGAATAGTGGTCAGGCCCTAATCGTTACATGGAATCTGTGCCATGGAATAAGTTCTCTACTCTCCAGTCTCTTGCTAAAGGGTATTGCCAGAGGGCAAGGATGTTAGTTAACGATGCAAAGAAATGTGAAATCTCAACTTGTGGCTGGAAAGCCTTTTTGGTAGGACTTTGTGCTGAGTCATTGGGCAAAGTCCCCTGCAAATTATTCAGCAATCTCCTGTGTGTGTGTGTGTATGTGTGCGCACACACGCGCATGTGTGGTTGTGTGGAAAGGGGGAGGAGCACACACCACTCATGTCTAAAGCTTTCTGTAGCTCAAACAACAGTGACTCAGCAAAAATGGGCTGGGAAGAAGGCGCCAAGCAGTGGCTGGCACTTAAGAGCAACAACTAGCAAGTGTTGAAATCAGCAGGTTTATTTGGTTCTAATCTTCTCCCATCTCCAAATATTCTACCACCCTGCCCAAAAAATCCAGGATACAGTGGTACCTCTAGTTACGAACTTAATTTGTTCCGGAGGTCTATTCTTAACCAGAAACTGTTCTTAACCTGAAACTGTGCTTTCGCTAATGGGGCCTCTTGCTGCCGCTGCACTGCCAGCACACAATTTCCGTTCTCATCCTAGGGCAAAGTTCTCACCTCAAGGTAATTCTTCCAGGTTAGCGGAGTTTGTAACCTGAGGCGTTTGTAACTCGAGGTACCACTGTATATATATGTATGCTCCGACCTGTTGCCAAACCCTCGTTGACCTACCTTCTGGTTGGCGTTTTCCAAGCCCCACCACCAGAGTGGGCTGTTCCAGGAGATGAAGGCCAGGTTCTCGGCTGCAAAAGCCAGAGCCCAAAAAAGGAGGAGGATGGCACCATGGCCTCTGATCCGGTCCTGCGCCAGAACTCGGGTGCGTTCCAGGTGGAGCAGCCCAACCGAGCTGATCCAGCTGGCGGCAGAGAGGCAGGCGTACAGCACCATGTACCCATAAAGCTGTTGCATGCCCAATACCTGCCACAGAAAGGTGACAAAGGGCAGCAGTGCAAGGAGCAGAGAGAGGAGGACTTGGATGTGGTACAGGCGGGAACGTGGGATATACTTTGGCTCCATGGTGCGGCTGAACCGGGCATAGCAAGCGTACTGCAGGGCCCCCAAGAGGATGCAGACGCTGAGCTGCACGGAGGGCACCAGCGTGAAGTAGAAACAGGGGTACAGCCCCTGCTGAGCCCATGCACGTGCCAGGGAATCGTTCCCCTCACAGTAGCTCTGTAGCACCACCATCCTGTCGGCTGGGGAGCTGCAGAAACACAGATGAAAGAAACAAGGAAATTAGAACGTATGCTTGGGCTACTATTTATTTATTTCTATCCCACCTTTCCTTCAAGGAGCTCAGGGTGGAATACATAATTCTCCTCCTCCTCCTCCACAACAAGCCTGTGAGATAGGTTAGGCTAAGAATGAGTGACTGGTCTAAGGTCCCCCAGTGAGCTTCATGGCTAAGTGGGGATTCAAGCCATGGTCTCACAGGTCTCAGTCCAACACACTGCTTTGCCACACTGGCTTTATATTTCAACGCTGTCTGCAAATATGTTAGATATAATATATGCAAACCCACAGGCATATGATGTTCTCACAGGCTTAAATTCAAGTGCAGAAGTAAACATGCCACATGATGCTACACACACACACACACACACACACTATGCAGGCATGAAAGCAGTCACCCATCTTGGACAATTTTTTTAATCCTTCTTGCTCAACATGCCACCCCATCAAAAGAGGCAGGGTGAGACACTTCATAGGGAAATGCAAAAGCCTTTTGTGGCTTAGGGCCCTTGTATCTACGGGACCGCCTCTCCTGGTATGCCCCGCAGAGGACCTTAAAGTCCATGAATAACCATAGTTTAGAGGTCCCAGGCCCTAACGAAGTCAGACTATCCTCCACCAGGGCCAGGGCCTTTTCAGTGATGGCTCCGACCTGGTGGAATGCTCTGTCCCATGAGACTAGGGCCCTTCAGGATTTGACCTTCCGTCGGGCCTGTAAGACAGACCTATTCCACCTGGCTTTTAATTTGAATTCAGCCTGATCTTTTATTTCCCTTTTCTTCCCTCCCCCTCCCCTTTAATGAAGATCACCCGCTCTGAGACCCCACAGCTAATTCAACCCTGGCCTCCTCACTGGCCCAAGTAGGACCAATTCAGCCAGCTAGCCCTGGGGATTATCTAATTGATTTTTTATTTTTGAATTTTATTGTTATTCATGTTTTTATACTGTATTTTATGCTGCTTTTATAATTAAGTGTTTTAAAGTGCTTTTAAATTTGTTGTTAGCCATCCTGAGACCGGTTTTTGAACTGGGAAGGGCGGGGTATAAATAAAAAATTATTTTTATTATTATTATTATTAGAAACCACACAGTATCTGGGGCAGAGATCTCACCTTGTTGTTCACCCCACCTCCTAGTTTAAGGAATTGCTTAGCACAAGGCATCAAGAACTGCCACACTTAAAATCAGAGTGATAGCTGCATGGGGAGGAGCTGTATCTTGGTAACATTTTTCTTTTCAGAATAGTGGATAGATTTTGCTCATATTTAGGGCCTATCGGTTTACTCATGTTTAGGTCAGGTAGGATTTTTTTTCACAATTTTAGATTTTCCAGTAGCCATGGGGAAGGTTGCCCCCCACTCCTCTTTTCCTTCTAACATGGCTTGCTTTCCTAAGTCTTCTGCAACAATTTTTGTGCAGACACTTTCTGTGGTGCAGATGTTCTGTGCTTATGGCACAGTGCTCTGGAATATTTGGGATAATCTGCCATCGGCTGGCAAGTAGATAGCCTTCCTTTATGGGAAGGATTTACATATGTCAAGGGCATATGTCAAGGGCTGCTTTGGGGAAAGAGGGATCTATTTCAGGCAGTAGGTGGGTTCATCCCCATTCCCTCTCCTGCAATCCCAACACCCCCTTCCCCTTGTCACCCACATGAAACTGGGGGCAGGGTCACGTATGGCACTAGTGCTGTGGGTTGCCACAAAGACATCTGGCCCTTCACAAGTCTATTCTAGGATGGCAGTTCCGTAGATGTTGATAGACTCTTCTGATGAAATTGATCCTTTAAAAACAGAACAAAACCTCTAAGCCTGCTGTGTGCGTACAATAGCGTGATCCCAGATCATTGAGTTTCACAGGTCAACTATGGTAGCAAGTATGCACATTAACCGGGGAATTAACCCCATTGAGCCCAGTGGGGCTTACTTCTGAGAACACATGCACTGTGTGACTCCTTGTTGCCACTCTCCATAACCTTTTGCACCTAACTGCTTTCTCCTCGGTTTGAGTTCCATTAATGTTTAACCTCCTCTGAACCCAACCCATATGACTTTGGTAGCTGACACTTTGATAAAATAAACAAATTAAACATATTTGCATCAGTTTGCTGGCTGGCATACCGTAATTTACAGTGCTGGTGCTACTAGAATGGATGCAATGCACTGAAGTTTTTGCTCAGCTATCTTCCCTCTGCCCCACAGCTTTTAATACACAAATAAACCCTGAGCTACTTTCCCAAATGCTAGAAACTTGTCTTCTTTTTTTAAGGGCCACTGATATAGCCTTTTCCTCCATGAATATCCTCAACGGATATTTCTGATGCCTTCCTCCACACCTCTCCGTGGGTTTTAATCCGTCCTTTCTGATGCACGATATCAAAATAGCACATCATCACCGTGTTGTTATGACTACACTCCGCGCCCTCGAGTGGCGCTTGGGATTCCTGCCCTCCCCGGGTCCAGCTGCTGTGTGTTCCCACTTTCCAAGCGGTGAACTTTCCCAGGCAGAAGCCGCCAGCTTCCTGACTCAAGGGCACCCCGGGGAGCACAGCGAGGAGACGACGGTGCTGAGCACCCACCCTCGCCGCCTACGCCTGTTAGTTACCCCACACACTTTGGGCAACAGGCCTGGCTGCTGGGCAATGGGCTCGGGCACAGAAGGAAGAGGAGGCGGCGGTGGAGATCAAGCCATGGGGCTGTGTTATCCTCCGCCCCCTGCCGCCTCTCTGTGCTGCCAGCCGGCGAGGACGCAGCAAAGGGGCCGCCGCCGCCGCCCGCTTCCCCTCAATCCCCCCCGCCTGCCCCCTTCTCCCACCAACGTCTACTTGCCTGCTCGGGTCTCGTCAGTCCAGCCCACCCACTCTCCCCACCGCCCGGTTGGCTCGGCCAATGTGCAGCGGCGCGTCCGCAGCCGAGCTTCGGGAGCCGCGGCAGGCCCGATCGGCGCCCCCGGGGTCCTAGCGCCGCCTTTGTCAACACTTGTTAGGCAGATTCCGCCTGGGTCCTAGTGCCCGCGTGTTCCAACACAGGCGCTCACGCTCCGGGCCGTTGCTCTTATTTATTTCCCGCCGAGCAAGAGCGCACGACGCAGGTTGTGAAGGTGGGACGATCGAGGGCAGGTGCTGTCCCCAAATTTATCATGGGCCAGCGTTTCACCCCGATCCCGCTCCTCCGCATTTGTACGTCCGCAGTCTAAAACAAGGATACCGAACTGGAATGAGTCAGCACAATCCTAAGCATGTGTGTACACATCGCAAACGAGCGTGCGTCCGAGTGTGGCTTTGAATCCGGGTTCAGTTTGCTAACGCTGCTGTGAAAGGTGCTGCGGCGGCAGCAAAAAAAAAAGCCTTGGGGGAAAGTGTGCGAACTTGAGCCTATCACTTTTTCTCTGCCTCACAAGGTTGTTGTGAGGATATCATGCAGAGCTGTTTAGAGAAGGATAGGGGCACCGCTGTGACTCTAACTGTCTCATTCCATTCAAAGCTTAATTGAGCCAAGGCTCATAAAGTCTCTGCTCTGAAATATCTAAGACGTGAAAGGAACAGAGTGCACGTGAGAGCCTTAGGAGTGCCTTTTGCCGCTGTCACTACCCAGCATGTGTCCATCATTATGAATTTCATCTTGGACAAGTTAACTACCCGACTTTTATGAAACCAGTAATTTTAAGCTGTCAGCTGCAGAGTGGTGCCCTGGCACCAGTATACAGTAGGATATAAATGTTGTAATAAATAAATAAGCAAACCCCATTTTGTTAGTAACTTCCACTGAAATAATTAGTTAATTATTATTTAAATTTGAATAGATATTCATAGTATTGGGTTATACCTCTTTTTAGATCCTGATGCAACCCGGATACAAGGATTTCCTAGGACTATTTTTAAGCAGTAAAAATGACTAGTTTGTTTTGTTTTAATTTGCTAGTTATGTATTAAAATCAGCTTGTCTTACAGTTCCATTGTATGCAGATATTATGGGCTTTTTATTTAACAAAGTATATATACTGCTTGGAGTGAAAACTCTCAGCAATTTACAACAAATGTTAAAACTATAAAGACAGTTTCCTTAAGATTATCAACAAGACGGGGCATCCCAGAGCCAGAAGTCAGAACTTTAAATCTTAATAATGACACAAAGTATATGTACTCCCACGCACAGCTCTTTCCTTATATTGGCAGGCCTTCTTGTGGCTTGCCTCAGAAAAGACAGTCTAATCCTTCAGATTAAGGATGGAGATGGGGATAAGGGAAGTTGTCTAGGTCAAGAGCATCACCACAGGTCATGGCCACAATTCTTAAACATTTAGCATAGATGCCCTCTGATCCTCCCTGTCCCCTCACGTCCTGACTTATTTTATAAATTGGAAATACATTTTAAAATTGCATTCACACACAAAATCAGTATTGCTACATATGAGTTCTTAGCAGTATTTGGCTATAGAATTATAAACCCAAAAGTACCAGAATGCATTTAGCACGCCCCTTTAAATGTACCCAAACTGGTGCTATGTTCCCTATAAAAAAAACAACAGCTCCTAAGCACATGGTAAATGCTAAATATATTTTTGCTCCTAGACGTGACACACACATTTCTCAGCATTCATTAGGGCCAGAAAAGATGTGCCTCTTTGGATATTATAGCAGTCTGGGGCTTTTTTTTCTGAGGCAACTGGTTGGAACGCAGTTCTGGCACCTCTCAGGTGGGCGCCATTGCCATTCTAAGAGAACCCGAGTGTTCATGATGAGTTGCATTATTTCTTTTGAAAAATAGCACTGTAGCAGTGCATGTACAAAAATCCAGTAGATAGTAACTACCCCATTAGTGCCACAAGCATTGTGATGATGGCCAACTATCCTGTGATCCACCTGGATTCATCTTGTAGGTAGCAGGCTGTTACCCTCAGACACAATGAAAGACAATTCCACAGGCACGGCCACAGCGATCAAAGAATGGAACACCCCTCTTTATTCAGTAGATACAGTACTGTACAGGATGTCAGACATAAGCTCTGTTTTACAAACCACTTGCAGTGCTCCACATAACTCACAGGCCAGCCTCTAGTGTCACAAACGAAGCAGGAGGCCACAGGTGGCTGTACCATGCACAAAAAGATGGGGGCAAAATCAAGACAAGCATAATACATGACAGCTAGAATTCCCACCCACCCCATGTTTTAGCTGAGAACGCTCCTTTTATTCACTGCTAGACCAGGGGTACAGTAACATTTCCACTAGGATGCAGCAGGCTCATCTCTGCCAATGGGGCTGCTCTGCAGCTGATTGCTGTAGTGCAGGGACTGTGACCCTGTAGTTTTCCAGATGCTGTTGGACTCCAAATCCCATCAGCTCCAGCCACCATGCTCCATGGTCAGGGATGATAGGAGTTGTAATAAAGTAAAGTTTCACAAACTACAGGTTCCCCATCCCAACAGTACATAACCAGCACTGATCAAAGTTGCAGTCTATGAAGCTATTCTTTCTACACTCCAGGGGATGTGTATTTTGCAGGAAAGACAGCAAATTAATATTTTACCATCAGTTGTTTTGAATTCCTTAAAATGCACCAGTAATCTGAAGAACGGGGGGAAATCCCAGCACCAGCCATACATCTAAACTACTGACAGCTTGAAACTGCTGCTCACCAACTTCCCTTTTAGCATGTACCCCACAACACCAATGACCACTCTTCTGTTAAACTAGGTTAGGGAGTGGGGAAGTACAGTATACTTTTTGGGCATAATCTCCTTTCTAGAGCAGGTGAACTACCAGCTGTAATCAATTCATTGCTGAGTGCAAATAATCTCTTCAATTCTGAAAGAGGGCAAAGAAGAAAAGAAATCCCAAGAGTCCTGGCTCCCAAGACCTACAATGTCAGTTCTAAGGCCATATAGGGATCTCCATGCAACCCGGCCTGTGCCCATAGAGAGGAAGGATGCATATTTTATCTGTGACAGTAATGGCAAGCTGCTTTTCCTATGTACAACAGGAGCTTTGACAAACAGCTACTGGAGGTTGCAGCAGCCACTGTAAAAAAAAAAAAAAAAATGGCCCCACAGAGAAGACAAAGGAGTCAAAACCACAGGGTTAACCAAGCCATATTGGGACCTGTAGCTCTGATGACAGCGCTAGCATCACCCTAAGCAATAATTGGCTGGTTTGTACCACACCCTCTTGGGATACAATGTTTTCACTGGGCAGTCTGGAAAGTATTATTTGTGATGTTTGCTATGCAAACCATAAAAGTATTTTGCTGTTGTGCTAAGACCACATAGCCCATAAGAATTAGAGGACGACAGTGGAGCCGATGGCATGGTGTTCTTTAGTAATAAAGTGGGGGAACCAGTAGAACCAGCAGAACTTCTGTAGACTGTTCAAGAGAACGCCTTGTCTAGCCAGGCGAGAGGTTCAGCCCTTTCAACAAGAACCTGAAGCCCACCCCAGTTCTTCAGATTGTGACAGGTAATATGTTTGGCATATAGGAACTCTTCTCTTGCTGGCACTTCCACAAGATCTGGATGTTTGCCATTAAGGCATCCATAGAAAAGAGACATCACAAGGAGGGCAGCACTAGCTTGGAGAAGAACCCAAACATTTGTGCCCACAGGAAGTGTATGGGGAATCTGGGAAATATTTAAATAGAGCGATGGGGGTGGGGACAGACAAGTATCGCCTTCCTCCACCCATCCCTCATACCCACAAGTACAGTACCCGGGGCAGAGCCTCATACTTGAGTCTAAATCCTAGCAGGATGAACAAGGTGAGAGCAAGGGGCTACCTCAGAATGGAGCCATCGGTCTGGAGCTGGGTGCCATTTGGTAAGTTTGAAGGAGACTTTGGTCATTTCAGATATTGCCTCAAGCAAAATCTGGTACGGGCTGTGAAGCAATACCCTGCGAAGCCTGTGCTTTGATACTGCAAGAGGGATCCGAAATAAATGTGGCCCCAAACAGTAGAATCATTTGTGCCCACAGGAAGACAAAATCCTGCGGCATGGGTGGTGATGGCACTGCAAGACTGCCTCTTTTGGCTTGGCTTCAAAGGTTGTGAGTGAATGGTAAAGCAGGGAGGAAGATACGCACCCTTCTTGTGTGTGAAAAGCTTCTATCCAAGTTAGGCTCTGCCACTGGAGGAAGCCTGTGCCCCATTCCCATTACAAAAATAATCTCTTGCAGCCCTTCTTTTCCTGAGTCCAAATCTATCGCTTGATTGCATCTTTAATTCCACGCTGTAGTCTGGACAGTGTTACAGCTCTTCCTGCCTCTGAACGGGGGTCCACACAGCAGGTCCTCCTCCTGCTACAACAGGACATTTCAGGCAGGGCAAGCATGGATGCCAGTCTCCTGCACTGTAGTGTGCTCCGTGGTGTACTGTGCAAGTCTCGGATGGTTCTCCAACATGGACGACACGGATGCAGACACGGACAAATATATGTAATCACACACACATCCAGCCCATGCCCAGCTAGCGTGCCACCGGCATGAGGCATGTCTGGATAGAGTTCCGGCCACGATGAAGGCACTGCTGTCTTCACACCTTCCTCACTCTGGCACTGACGCCCAGGACATGGGGACTTGAGCCAACCCATACTTTGTAGGGCAGGGTAACCCAATGTCCCACCAGCTGAGGCGGGCCCACCATGTGGAGCCCACACAAGATCTTCAGCCTTCACAGCTACACCTGAAGGAATTGGGAAGGCAAAGGAAGTTATTTGGGAAGGGGGACAGTGAGGAGAAAGACTGGGTCAAAGCAAAGCTCTGAATACTCCAGATTTTGTGCCAAACAAAGAACCCACCTCCTGAAACTTTCAGTATTTATTTTTAAGCAAGCTGTAGGCTATTTAGCAATATCAGCTGACTACATGCAAAGGAGAATAAGGATCCTCCACCTCTAAAACCCATATGGAAGAGAACATTTTGACAGCTACAGCTGATGGAGGGGCAGAAATGCTGCATATACTGAAATTCCCCTTTCCAAGGCAGAAAATGCCCCCAGCCTTCTTTTGTGTGTGGCTAGCACACTGAAGCTAGAGATCTTTCACAGAATGCCTGCCATTGCTCTCTGTCCCTCCATAGCTTACTCCAGGCTTCCTCAACCTCGGCCCTCCAGATGTTTTGAGACTACAATTCCCACCATCCCTGACCACTGGTCCTGCTAGCTAGGGATCATGGGAGTTGTAGGCCAAAAACATCTGGAGGGCCAAGGTTGAGGAAGCCTGGCTTACTCTCTCAACTTCTCATATTACTCTCTTCCCTCTTACTCTGAGATGACACTTGAGGGGGGGGGAGTCTACCCAAACATGGCTTTCTTTCTTTAATTTATAAATTTAAATTTCTCCCTTCAACCAAGGAACACGGGGCAGCTTACAGGATAGCATTGCCTGATTTATTTGGTCTGCTTTGTGTATGAGTTCCTGAAAGCCCGACTAGTTCATATCAGTAGAGCCTTCCAAAACACAAAATCAAATTATTTTTGTAGTAACTAGTCTTTGGCCAGGTAGCTTCTGGTGATGATAGTGCAGTAATACATATAGCTGCATTAAGAGGCTGCAGATTCCTCTGGTTTCATGACACAGCCATTGCCAATGCCCAAGTATCAACCAGGCTGTACCTTGTGTATCTGAGGTGGCAACTCATCTTCCAAGCTCTCCTCTGGCACAGGCTCTGGGTGCCGAGCAGTCTGGCCATCTTCAGCCCACCCCCCAAGTGGCAGCCGAGCGAAGTGTGATGGGGCTCTGTGCACCATGCCAGGGTCTGTGGGAAAACAAAGAGGGAAAGATAACCACCGGATGGGGTAGCCAAAGTTAAATGAGATCAGTTTGCTGCAAAATCTGTTTGGGGCTTCCAGTCTGCTCTGTTCCTCATTACCACCCAACACAGATACAGTAGCTGGGAAACAGTGGCGTAAGTGGAAATATAATATCTTGCAAGTACTCTTGGTCTTTTTTGTTTCCACCTGCTCCTCTAACCAAGTCTATTAAGCAACACCCTACCCTGCCAGCTTTGGCCATGCCCCTTGTTGAAAGAAATAAGTATATGGATAGCTTTGTGACCAGAACAACGAAGACTCTTGTGGCACCATTTAAGACTAATAAATTTATTATGAACCATAGTCTACTCCATCTGATGAGGTATGAATATGTCATAAATTAGTCTTTAAGGTGCCACATGCTTTCATGGACTGGCATGGTTACCCTTCTGGAAATTCATAACCAAAGAAAATTGAGCCTTCTGAAAATCAAAACTAAAGAAAATGAGAGCCCAAATCACAGAGAAAATGGTGCCTTCTGAAACGGCAGCAACGAAAGCAAAATGGATTTTTGAACTTCCCAAACTCATAATGCCACTCTTGTAGCACTGCTAGCCAGTGCTCCAAACCTGCTGATCAGCAAGGAGTAAAGGCTTGAGGCAATCTGAGAGTGTAGGCAGCACAGGTAAAGGCTTGCCTCTTATATATGATGCGCTGGCCATGTCATCAAAAGGGTACACCAAAAC
Source organism: Podarcis vaucheri (assembly GCF_965113315.1). NCBI lineage: Eukaryota > Metazoa > Chordata > Lepidosauria > Squamata > Lacertidae > Podarcis > Podarcis vaucheri. Next base: position 87,887,837 of record NC_138759.1, on the reverse strand, counting down.
TGTCAAGCAGCATGTCAGACTGATATCTAATCTTTTTCTCTCATTGCCCTGTAGTTAACAAGAAATGCCAGCATGTGTATGTGCAGGGTTTGGCAGGAAATAAAGCCTTTTCTGGCTAAGGAATATGGAAGTGCTGTGAGTTTGGTGTTCCTGAAACATACCTGAGACACCACCATATCGGCGCTGGAAGCCGGCTTGCAGAGCAGCTGTCTCATCACCAGCCTGGCGAGGCGAGGCGAAAGGATAACTGGCTGAACGGGGAATGGCACTGCTTGGGGTGCCCTGATGAGCATCGGGCTCCTCCTGGGCACTTTCACCACTCTCATCACTCTCTCGCCGGTGCCACAAGTGCCGCTCAGGCTCCAACTGGGCATGCTGCTTGTGTAACTGAGAATGGCAGGGAGTATTAATGGGCAGCCAACTAGAACACTATGGTGACATTGACGTGTGTCCCAAGCAAGCCCAGTTTGGGACCTGATACAATCCAAGTATCACAGGCCTCCACATAAATATCACATTTACAGCCTTAATTTCACATGCTTCTACACAGGTCTATGCAAGTCATCACCTGCATCCATGAAAGTTTTGCTCACATCCTGCAAGCCTATAGACTCTCTACTTATCTTCAGTTGTGCACAAATTGTCATAAATCATGGCCCAGTGAAGGAAGCCTTTGCTCCCAGCCTGATTTCTGTATAATGAAGGGCCTATCCCTTAGGTTAGGAGCTATATCACAGTACAGAGGCTTATTCGGTCCTCCTTTGCTGTGCTCATTCAGGTACACACGTCTCAAGATGCAGGTCTACACAGAACCTTCAGGGCCCATTGCAAAGGCCTGCATGATTCTTGATGTTCAGCTCACCTCATGCATGTAGAGTGCATGCAGACTCATCTCAGTAGAGGCATATTCTGAAAGGATCAGGCTCTGAAGCTGGCCCTCCCAGGCACTACTGCCAGAACTAGCTGTCCTGGCATCAACCCTGCAAGCCAGAAGGGAGAAAAGAGTCAAGTCAAGATGTGTTAGAAAGAGTAATTTGGAGTCCAGAAGGCACCTTCTTGCCACTCCACACTTTCCCCCCTCCGAGCCTAGAAAGGGTGACATCAACCATACCACCGCTGTAGCCTGATAACTAAAAGGATTCCAAAGTGTGTGTTTAGACACACAGCAATCTTTTGGGGAGCTTTGCAGAACTGGATAGCTTTCTGCTGTCCCTCATAACCTCAGCTCCAAACACAAGGAAACCCTAAGCCATGGGTGGGGAGCTTGTGACCAGTCTTTGCCACTGGCCATGCTAGTTGGCACTGATGGGAACTGGGAGTCCAATAGGAGGGAGGTAATAAAAGGCATAAAAAGCTCTTGCTGCTGCTTCAAAGGCACATCTGGGAGGCTGCCTCCTGCTCTAACACACAGTAATGTATAGCTGTGCTGGGAAAAGCCTCATGAAATAGTCCTCCGAACACTCTGGGTAAAGTGCTGGTGAGGTGCTCAATAGCCCTTTACAACATGCAGCTTCTTACCCTGAGCCTGCCATTGTGCCAGGACCCCGATGTTGGGAACCTTCTGTGTGGGAACTCCTGTGGGCTGCCTGCGTTGACTGAAGAGGAGAGAAAGAACGCAGGGCAGATGCCACCTCAGACACAGCCGAGAGATGCCGTGAGGCCTGCCCATCACGGACTGCCTGGTAGCCCAGGACTGAGGAGCCTGCAATCACATTGGCAATCAGGCTGTGTGGCTGCAGGGAGAGAACAGAGGAGGGAGGTGTGACCCAGGCAGGAAGATCCAAAGCCTGCCCCATCTATCTACATTCAACGCTTCACCACCACAACTGAACTTTGCAAACCACCCTGTGATTCTTGGATGAAGGGCGGTTTTATTTTACTAAAAATAAAAATAAATAACTTCACCTTTGCCTTTGCAATGGGGATCCTGAATTCTCTCCACATTTTGGAAAATTAGCCCACCCATCTCCAGCCCCCGCAATTCAAATGCTTTCTAAATGGTGACACTCGGAAGAGAAGATGCTACAGGTGTTGGGGGGCTTTCTTATAGGAAAGACAAGCGATTCAGTGAGAAGGGGATTGTTAATCACATTAAGAGATCCTAAACACAAAAGGACCTTAGGTTTTTGATTCTATGCAGTTGGATGAGTGAAATTGCAATAATGTAACCACAAGACACCAAGGACCTTCTGGGGGTGGGTGGGAGGGATGTTGCTTATTTATGTCTGACTTTATTTACATTTGAGTGTTATTTGTGCATCTTATTGAACAATATTTATTCCAATATCAATTCATATCAACAGGAATCTCATTGATTCATCACAATTCCATTTTGCAACCTTTGAGTCTTCCGTAAGCTTAAAACTTTCACAATAAAAATATACAGAAGCAATAAGATATTCTAGGGAAAGGAATTGGGAAATAAAGGAGTGGGGAGAGAGGATGGGTAACGTGGAGAATCTGAAGGTGCCAACTTTTAGGAGAGTATGGCTAACATTTGCTGAAGAGATAACAGGAGACAGAATTAGCATGCTTGCAAGAGGAAGGTAGTCTAATTAGGTCACAATGAGACAGTGGCAGCCATACTACCATGGCACTCAAATGACTCCACACTGAGCCCAGAAGCCCACACAGAAACATTACCCCCATCCCACCAAAAAGAAACAGTTCACTCCCAATCTCTCCCTATGATAAACCAGGATTATGTCCTGTTCTACCACACACTAGTTCCCAATACCTCTGATTCTGACTGCAAGGACTGAATGGAGGTGAAGAGGGCATTGTCAGGCAGGACAGCCTGCTGGGCCAGAGCCAGGCTGCTGTCGCGGTGCACACGCTCCTTAAGCAAGCCGATGAAAGCCGTGCTCTCCCGAGGAGGTTGCCAGTGTGGGTTGGTGATAGCAAAGTGCATGAGGGACAACTCCGTCTTGCCATCCTCGGCTTGTTGGTAAACGGAAGCCTCTGTCTTCCCGGCTGACATCCACTGCAAAACAAGAGAGGGACAGGGTGTTTTGCACACACCGTGCAGCTGCCTCAATGGGACTAGGAGCAGCCAGCAGACACAAGGGCACTGCAGACCTGACCTGCGAGCAGCATCACAGCTGCATACTGGGGTAGGACAGGGGCACTGCAGGGTGTTTGTGACCCAGGACGAGGCAAGGCATGTCGGGCCCATGATGCTGCCCCTCACTGGGACCTACCGCAGGGTGTCCATGCCACCGCACATCCATCTGGGCAAAGGAGCAGGTATCTCCCACACCCACCACCTCCACAGTGAAGTTGCGGAAGAAATCAATTATCTCCAGAGCTTTGGGCCTCAGACAGAAGATGAGGATCAAGGGAGTCACAATGGGGCTGAGCAGCTCTTCCAGGATGAACACCTTAAGTAAAGGAGACAAAGGCATTAAGTTCAACAACTGCACGGGTGTGTATCACTTGTGAAACCACAGCACAGCCTCAAGACATGACTGCATGCATTGGGGAGGAAAACTGGGGGAAATACCAGTGATTCTTTCCTCCCACATGCCCTGGGGTCAGAGAACCTCCCCCATTTGGGGGGGGGGAACTCCATGGACAATACATGCTTGGATCTAGTCAGGGTTTATGCAAAGGGCAGCTCTTATATGATTTCCTCCCACCCTACCCTGCCCCACCTCACCGCCTTGTACTGGAAGAGCTGGGAGAATTCATCTCGGGTTTCATAGCGGTGGGCGTTGCCCTGCCAGTGGTCAGGCATGTAGTGGATGTGTGCCAGAATCACCCGAAGCAACTGCTCTGGGCAGAAGACCAGGTGCTGGTCTGGGATGAAGGATCTGCAAGACAGATGGGACAGGTGTCAAGGAGAGCTACTTTCCTTCATAAAAGCAAGCAGACAGGCACCTTATGTTCTAGGGGTCCCCAGCCCCATGTTCCCTCTTCATAGAAAGATGAACACAGAGGAGTGTAGTGAGATAAACTATTTATGGGTCAGATCTAGCAGGTTCAGCTTTAACAAACTGGTTCACTGTGGAGGGAGATGATAATTTCACACATTTATGTACTTATTTATATCCTTATTTGCAGTACAGAACTGTTCAGACTGCCTTTGATAAAAGGGTAATACAGATTCAGTGATCAGCCAAATTCCTAAATTCTGGATTTCTGACTCCTAATTCAACATTAAGTCAGTGGCAGGTTACATCAATCTAAAATGTCAGAAGCTGATCAACTATCAATTACAACATAGGAATTTTCAGGTTGATTTTTACTGCACATCAATATACAGCACAGCTAACTCTTTTTAACCAGCAGCTATACCTGCTATACCACTCCCACCATTGTTTCATCTCTCAGATATCAAGCTGAGCTGATGTTTCCAACGCCTTTCCCCCCCATTTCTGTCCGCTTACCCTAGTTTGTGACTCACCCCAGAGTATTACCTTCAAGCAGTGCCTGTCACATTCTTCAGGGACAGATAGAAGCTCTGCCCTTGCTTGATCTAGGCAAAAGCTGAAAGGCAAGTCTAAGGTTGCACTATTCTAGAAAAACCAGGCTTTGCCTCGAACCATCCCAGGGGCCTTCTCATTGCAGATGTCACAGTTTAAACAACTCCAAGGCACCACCATCACTGAGATCACTAAACCAGGGAAGCAACCTGTTTTGCAGAGCTGAAAGACGTGGGCTGTTAAGCTTAATCAATTTCCTCAAGTGTCCTAGCTACCATTGCCACGGAAGGAAAAGGCAATACAGGCAATTCATCTCCCATTAACTTTCTCAGTGGGAGACCCAGCAGAAAAACTTTTGTAGCTTAATGCAATTTTTGGTCAGCAGAATGCCTTTAATTATTCACCTGTCAATTCTCTGATTGGGTGCTCCTCATAATAATGGCAACCACCCTATTAATGCCAAGACTCAGAGAACAAAAACAAAAACTCTTCTGTTCACAGCCAATCTCAACTCACCTGCAGACAGTGACAGCCACACCCAGAATGGTGACTGTGGTGAGGACATGCTCCACAGCAAGCACGTCTTCATCATAAATTGTGAGGGCAATGAGGACAGCGAGGATGGAGCCAGCAAAGAAGGCCACATTCTTAGCCACGACAGTGAACAGAGGTGAAATGAAGCAGTTCATGTACTTGGAGGCTGGCTTGTAGCCCTTGCTGAGGCGTGAGTGCAACTCATGGTCCAGCTCATTGAAGTGCCGCAGGTAGCAGCGGCCGTAGAGAGACCAGCAACGAGCCCCCAAGCTTCCTGGCTCTCGCTTCAGAATCTCTGTGTAGCTGAAGAAGGCGTAGAGGATCTGCCAGATGAGGATGAGCGGACACAGCAGAAAATTAGCAATGCCAATCCAGAGGATGCGGGTGCCCAGCTTTTCAGCCAGCTCCAGGCGGTTGCTGCCTCGCTTGTACTCAGCCTTGAGACTCCACTCATTCTCAAAAAGTGAGCCAGGGCCCCAGAAGAAGATGAGCTCAAAGTTGTACTTGAGGCCACGCGTATAGAAGATTGTATCGCCCAGTAGGGGGAGGTGGAAGCGCATAGGCAATAGCGACTTGTTCACCATGGCCACCATGTAGTTCTTGAAACGCAGGATGCGGTGGTAGATGTCCAGTTCTGTCAGCTCCTTCTTATGGATGCAGATCTGGTGTTCCTTCTGGATTTGGACAATCCGTGCCTGCACCTCCTGCCATGTGTAGTAGGGCAAATTGGACTGCAGGCAAAGAGAGGGATGGTGAGGTTAGTGCTGTGACTAGGCTAATCCTCTTGATGGGTATACACTCCCTTTTGAAGGAGCAGGTACACAACTTGGGGATAATTCTGGATCCATTGGTGTCACTTGAGGCTCAGGTGGCCTCAGTGGCATGGAGTGCTTTCCATCAGCTTTGGCTGGTGGCTCAGGTGACCCCAACTGGACAGGGATAGCCTAACTTCTCTTGCTCTGGCAACCTCTAGGTTAGATTACTGCAATGCACATGGGACTGTCTCTGAGACATTTCTGAAACTTCAGCTGTTGCGGAATTCAGTGGCCAGGTTGCTCAACAAGGCAGGACTGTTCAAGCATGTAACACCAATCTTGGCCTGACTGCACTGGTTGCCAATTAGTTTCTGGGCCCAATTTTGACATATAAAGCCTCAAACATCTCAGGACCGCAACACCTCAAGGACCATCTCTTTCCATATGAACTAACCTGGACCCTGCAGTCATCATCTAAAGTGCTTCTCTTTCCATATGAACTAACCTGGACCCTGCAGTCATCATCTAAAGTGCTTCTTCATGTCCCCCCTCCACAAGAGGTCCAGAGGGTAGCAACATGAAGATGAGCCTTTTCTTTGGTGGCTCCCCATTTGTGGAATGCTCTCCACACAGTGGTTCACCTGGTGCCATCATTATATATCTTTATGTGCCAGGCAAAAACTTCCCTTGATATCCAGGCCTTTGGCCTTTAACTATCTGTGGCCTTTTAGAAGTGGGTAGGTTTTTAATATATTTCTCCCCCCACCCCACAATGGTTTTGATGTATCTGGGGATGGGTTTTTTTGTCCATTTGGTTGTTTGTTTGTTGCTTTGAGTTGTCTTGGGAAAGCTAAAGTGACTGACAGATTTAACAAACAAAAACTTTCCCCACTCCTGAAAAAGGGGAAGGGAATTGGTTATGCAGAGACTCAACTTCTAACACTCTTGGGCAAGGACCAAATAACAAACACTGGCAAACCAGACAATGACAGCTGCAGAACATACTAGCCCTGCCACTCAACCAAGCAAGTCAGATTGAGCAACCATGGGATTAGCAGCAGACCAGAAAGATCAGCAGCAGTGTACAACTCTGGAGGAAGGTCACTAAGGGACAGAGGAAGATTCAGGAGTGGAAGATTTTTCCCTTAAAGGAGAAGAAGCAACAGGTCTTATCTGCAGGCTTCTCACTGCTTGGAAAAGAACATGAGACACTAAGAACTGAATTGCAGGATCAACCCAAATGTTATTCTGGGTCAAACCAAAAGTCATGTTGGTCCAGCATTCTGCCTCCAGTAACAGTCAGTCAAATGCTCCTGGGAAGCTTGCAAAAAAAAAAAAAAAAAAAGTGGGGGAAGGATATGGCAGTACTGATTTGCTTGTAATCAGGTAATCAGAACTATATTGCTAAGGTGTCAACATTCCCTATCAATAGCACATTGTGTAAATTTGTGTATGCATGTCTAACAGTTCCCAGAGCACAGCATCTTACCATGGGAATCTTGAGAGCGTTGATGTAAAAAGAGTGGATTTCCCAATAGCAGCAAATGTTGTAGATGAATTTAATCAGCCGATGGATCCAGAAGACCCCCGCAATCACCAGGATAGAGATGAGAAAGCCATTGGCCTGGATCCTATGAGAAAGATGGATTCACAGAAAGGAAGAAGCAGCTACCTCCCTTCTGGTCGTCACAGTTATTTCCAAAGCATGTGCCAACCCCTCCTTCTTAGATTGCTAGAATTCAGGTGGGTGCAAGGCTTTGCAGTGCTGAGATACATTAAACTGTACTAATGGGCATCTGGGCTGGAAAATCTGAGAGAAGATGGGTACAGCTACAAATGTGAATACAAAGCTTTCTCTCACAGTTAATCCACAAGACACTGAGGGGCCAAATATTGTCTAGTATATTAAAAGTCCAGCTGGCTCGTCAGGGGCCCGACTTTATCACTGACATTAGTTTAACACTGGAGACCCCAGATTTGGCGGATATAGAAGCAAACATCTGAAAGCAGTTTTGACAGCAATGCTCACTTTGCAAGAACTAAATTTCCGAGCCTTCAGCTACAATTGAGTGTGACTTAAAATGCAAAGTAGAGGATCTTCCACTTCAAGAGGCCTCTTGGATTTTAGACCCGACCAAGATGGGCTAAGATGTGGTCAAATTTAGGAAAGGATAGTCCTTGCTAACTTTACCTGGCACTGCACTCATTGGGAGGCAGGAAGGCATCTGGCAGGGTCACCTTGACAGGGTCACTGGAATGCTGGCTGTGATTCACCAGCTTGTTAGCAAACAGGATATCGTAGTCAACACAGCTGACAAGGAATGTGGTGAAGGCCACAACAAAGATGAACTGCCTGTGAGAAGAGAAGATGTGTCACACTAGGAGGCACTCAGCCTTCCCCGCTCCCATCTTCAAATTATCTGGGCCAGCAGAAGGCACCAGCTGTATAAATCCTTCATACCAGAGACATCTTGCATAAAGAGAATCAGGAGTAGGATTTGTTTTCCTATCAACCTGAATGACAGGGAATTGGGGCCAGGGAAGGATCACTAGCTCCAGCAGGAAACCAGAACTCTTTTTTTCACCTCTGACAAGGTGCCCATGGTAATACAATGGATGTCCACTTCCAATCCTGTTTTACTGGAAGAGACATGGAGTTCATACTCACATTAATTCAAAGATCTCACTGATGAGCATACAGGTGAAGCCATTCTTCTGGTGCAGGTTATAGACGTGAGGGGTACAGTCAAAGAGAATTGCTCAGAATATTGGTTGCAGTACCCACCCTTAGTTTCACCAGAGACTAGTCTCCCATTAGCAGGAAGCATCTCCTTTTCCAGTTCAACCTGCCATGCTATTAAGTCACGATTAGCCACCATCAGGAGGAAAGAGTCAGTAACTTTCTGCCGTAAAGAATTCCATTTGAGGGGGTGATTGCAAATCTCCTTGTATTGCTATGTTGCTGTCTGGCCTGTAAACCTGTATGGGTTCCAGAGGCTGGTTCTTGATTATGCTATCCTTTGTTCCTGAACTGACACTGAAAGGTCCTTTGCCTCTTGGAGTGTTTAATGGGCCACAAGGAACCTTGTAAAGGGTTCCCAGCTCTGCTGCAACCGAGCCCCACCACCAATCCTGACAGCTGGGATACAACCATCCCTGCCCTTCAGGTAAGGATATACGAGAGAAAAAGAGGTCCAGATTCTCAATGTGGTGCCAGGGAGCTGCAAGAAAGACAAAGTGAAAAAAGAACCCTAAAATTCTACACAGCAGAAAGAAGCCAGAGGGAGAGGGAGCTGCGACACAGCATCCCATGGCCCCATCCAAGCCCAATATTTTAAGAACAAAAGTTCAAAGCTGAACCCTAAAGACACTTTCTAGAGAGAAAGCCTTGCTCAATTTTGTGGGAACTTACTAAGAACATAAGACCAAAGGCCCGTCTAGTCCCACAGTGGCCAGTCACATGCCTCTGGGAAATCCACAAGCAATACAAGAATGCAACTGCCTTCTCCTATTACTGCTGCTTCCCAGGAACTGGCATGCTTGAAAACATGCTGCACAGCAAATGCAGTTTCTCCAGAAACAGAGTCAGAATCCCACTTCCTGTTCAGATTAGTCTTTCACTAATCCCAGGCACCATCAGCACTGATTTGTGGGGTGCCTGGCGCCAAGGCTGGCCACTCACAGCTGTACTCACATTTGCTGCCCTCGGCAACATGAACCATCAGGTCCTCTTCTCCTGGGGGAGAGTCATTGTAGGACGCCTCCAGCCGCTGATACTCTGTATCAAAGTGAGCCATGTTGTCACTGAGCTGGGCCTCATCCAACATCACACAGGCTCTGGGGGGGGGGGGAAAGACAGGGTAAAAAAAAAGTAACATTTAAGACATAACTAGAAGGCATCAGTTGGGTTGGGAGACACATTTCATTTTAGTTTTACCCTTAAAAGGAACTGGAAGCTTCTGGTGGGGACCAAATAGCAGAGGGCAAGGAAGGAAAAGAGTGGAGAGAGGAAAGCAGGAGACAAAACAGCACAAATTAAGAAGTAGGAAATAATTATTGGTGGTGAGAGCAGGAAACACTGCCTGATCATGAAACATCCTGTCCAAACCTATTCTGGGTTTTGAATCTTTGCTTTACATCATATTTACAAACTGTTGTCTGCAACAAAGTTGTTGTTGTTATACATTTAATTTCATGAACAGGCAGAGCAGGGACTTGATACATACCGTTGCAAGTATATCAATCTCTTCCCACACACAAAGGAAAGTACAACGTTTCAACTAAAGGAAACCTATCTAGCTGGGGTTTAGAAGAACTTCAGCTTCACTTTCATTTTAGCATACTTTTCTAGCTTTCTTTCTATACCAGAAGTGAAAAATGCAATATAATGAAAAAAAGGTAAATAAAAAAACTTTATCTAGTCTAGTATCCTGTACCCACGGTGCCAAATCACATGCTCTTGTGTATCTGAGAACCTGTGTATGCATGCATTCACATGCATATTTTCAAAACAGATTCATAGTAAAGCACAACATATATGCAAACTCAAAGGTGCATTTTATAGCCAATATTCTAACACATTCAAACTTCTAGTCTAGAGAAAAGCAAGAGTTCCTATGCTACAAGGTGTGAAATTAAGTGATGGAGCTATGGGACCCTGGGAAGATAGAGAGAATTTGCCAAAGGTGATCTACTGAGGCTCAGATGAGATATTCCTGCAGCTCTGTGGATGTAAGTATGCAAAAGACTAAGACCATAACTAGGGCCAGGAATTCTATGCCCTTGTGACTTCAGCTCTTTGGGGAACCAAACTTCATGATACTGGGTGACAGGACCCTTATCAGGCTTCTTGATCTGGCACCCAGCACTGCGTTAAAGGTGTACCTTGAGAGTGACATGGAGTTGCATGGACAGTTGTTGGAGGGGTGACTGAAAGACACAGACTGATGCTCAAACTACCCTAAAGTAAGGTCTGGAGATCTCTAGTATGGTACGTACAAGGAAAGGGTCCAGTGATATAATGAGGAGGATTTTAGTGACATCTAGGTGGAATGAAAGGCAATTATCTGTGGGAGAATCTACCCTTCTGGGAGGTGTGTGTGTCCATGAGGGAGTGTAATCAAGAGAGATTCTCTCTCAGGTTGACTCTCCTTCTGTCTCAAGGGATCAAGAAAAGGATCTAAGTTTTTGAGGTTTGCATTCAGTGACCTTTTCATTGCCACTGTCTTTTAGTCTCATCATCATTGCAACTCAGCATTTTCAGTTATTTAATCATTAAGGTTCCTGCCACACAGCAACTTGCTAGAGAGGGTCAGAAAAGGTAGGCAAAGGGGGCAATTACTCAGGGTTGTTGTTCTGCTGCTGTTCCCCCTACAACTGGTATTCTGTGGCCTGCTGCCTCTGATCCAGGTGGTAGTATACACCGTATTTTTCGCACCATAGGACGCACCGGACAATAGGACGCACTTTGTTTTAGAGGGGGGAGAACAAGAAAAAAAATTCTCCCCCTCTCTGCCCAGCGCCCCTTCAGTGAAGTGGCAGGAGACGCTGCACAGAGAGGGGGAGAACTTTCCCCCTCTTGTTTTCCCGCTCTAAAACAAGGTGCCGTTTAAGGTGCGTTCAGGCGGCTACCTTGGAAGCCTGGAGAGTGAGAGGGGTCGGTGTGCACTGACCCCTCTTGCTCTCCAGGCTTCAGGTTCAGGGGAAGCCCACCACCAGCCCCAAAGAGCAGGTCAGGGAGCAGCGGAAAGGCGCAGCGGAGAGGCTCCTGCCATAGCCGCGCGTCACCTCTCCAGCCGGGAGAGGGTCGCAGGGCTATGGCTTCTTTAGCCCTGCGCGCGCTCTCCCGGCTGCAGAGGTGACGCGCGGCTGTAAAGGCTCCTGCTATAGCCGCGCGTCACCTCTCCAGCCGGGAGAGGGTTGCGGGGGGCTGCTTTAGCAGGAGCCTCTATAGCCGCGCGTCACCTCTCCAGCAGGGAGAGGGTCGCGGGGGGCTGCTTTAGCCCAGCGCACGCTCTCCCGGCTGGAGAGGTGACGGGCGGCTATGGCAGGAGCCTCAATAGCCGCGTGTCACCTCTCCAGCCGGGAGAAGGTCGCGGGGGGCTGCTTTAGCCCCGCGCGCGCTCTCTCCCGGCTGGAGAGGTGACACAGGGCTGTAAAGGTTCCTGCCATAGCCGCGCGTCACCTCTCCAGCCAGGAGAGGGTCGCGGGGCTATGGTGTCTTCGCTCCATAGGACGCATACACATTTCCCCTTCATTTTTGAAGGGGAAAAAGTGTGTCCTATAGAGCGAAAAATACGGTAGGCATTGTGAATAGTAGCCTTATCCCCATGAATTTGTCAAATCCTTTTTTAAAGCTCTCTAAGTTTATGGCTTTCACTACATCCTATGGTATCAAATTTCAATTTTGCAGGTGTGTTTATCAGTTCCCTTTATCAGTCCTGAATCTCCCACTTCGCTGAATGGCCTCAGGCTCCAGCACTATGGCAGAGCAAGAGGAAAGTCCTCTCTATCCACTTGCTTCACATCATGTATAATGTTATTTCCCTCTGACATGCTCCCCCTTTAAAAAAAAACAAAAAAAGTTACCCAATGTTTTTGGTTTACCTTTTCCACACTTTCCAGCTCTACAGTATCCTATTTTGGGATGTGACAGACGGAATCATTGGCACGTAATTTTCCCTTTTCACTTCTGTCACACACACTTTTAATAATATTTTTTATTGTTGATCTTAATGTTTTTAGCTATATGCGCCTCAAACCTTACTTTCTTTTTTGAATTTGTTTTGCAAGCATGTGTTCCATTTTGTTCTCCTTAATTGAGCAAGACCTCCCATTTTGTGAAAGGAAGAAGCCTTATTGCCTCTAACAGCTTCCTTGCTTCTATTACACTAGCATCTTCCCTGACTTGCAGTATACATTCGAGCTATGCTTTGGAGAGATTTGACCCTCTAGTCTTTCACTTTCAACTTGACTTTCAACCAATCATTTCATTTTTGAGATTTCATTTTTTGAAGTCAAATGTGACTGTGGACATCCTTAGCCATTCTCTACTCTGCTTACATATATGTTGAATTTGATAACTTTTTGGTTACTGTTTCCAACTAGTTGAACAACACTTAAAATATTGCACAAAGTACTGGCACCACTTACGAGTAAGTTCAGGGTCGCGTCTCAGATAAGTTCCATGACCAAATGTTCTACAGCACAATCATTTAGGATATTTAGAACTTTTAACTGTCTGTCATGACTAGAACATGGGCGGACTACAGTCATGTGTGACCTCTTCTCTCTTTCTTTTCAACAAGCGATCGAACGTATCCATTCTTGCCTTAGTAGATAAGACATGTATTGTTGGATAAGACCAGAGTTAGCCTACTCCCACATTCTTGGCAAGAATTCTACCAACCAGCAGGCCAACCAGAAATCAGTGATTCACCCATGGACTACTACAAAGTTTCAACCCACACTTGGATTAAAGGATCCTTGGGATACTGTAACAGCATGTCAAATGATTTTTCTTAATTCAGAGCATGTACATATATTCTTGCCACTTTTGCAAATAAAAACAACCACACCCATTCTTAAATATTTCTCCTTATTTACCATGTACTTTGACTCATGTAGATGCAGTGCCTACAGCTACAGGAAGGGCACACCCATCTTACTTGGTGTAAGCTACTACAATTCAGACAGACAAAAACAAATGGCAAAATAAATCCCTCTTGAAGCAACACCTATGCACATGGTGCACACACACACACACACACTGAGAGACTCACCTGCTCCATCTACCCCTAGTGCTGCAGGAACCCCCTGCTTGTGCTGTGCTCTGGGCATCTGACTGGCATCTCTAGCCTTGGATCCCCAATGTGCTTTTCCCCCCTGCCTGAAAAGAAAAAAGGCAGGATGTACACTGGAGATGGAGACTTTCAAGGGGCATGTGGCCGTTTGGCTGGCAGGATGACCCTTGGAGGCTTCTGGTTCCACTCAGGGCTGGATTTAGGTTTGCTGAGGCCCTAAGCTACTGAAGGTAATAGGGCCCTTTATATGTCCAGCTGTCAGCAACAAATTGTTCCTGTTTTTTGTGTTGAATATATGCTATATGGTAATTTATGGACCTAATAGGTCCATACACAACACAAAACACTGTTGCTGTATGTGGGTTTTAATTTATTTAGTTTTATCTTATATTTTGGTGTTTTTTTCCTTTTAATTTTTTTTGGGGCCCCAAAATTTATACGTAAATCCAGCACTGGTTCCACTCAACACTCTCCAACCGGAAACAGGACCAGCTCCAGGCCCCTTTTGTAGGGTTGATTGGCGAAGAAGGGGCTGGTTCTGCTCCCCCGGCGCCGCGAATCAAAAGAGAGGGAATCCAGGGCGAGACGGCCTGCTTCGCCAGGTGAGGAAGAGCCGGAGGGGAGCCAGCTCATCCGCCGGATCCCTCCTCCCAAGTTGGAAAGGCACCGCTGCAGAGAGAGGGACCGGGGGGGGGGCCTTTTCCTTGGGCGGCCCCAGGCAGCTCCTCCGAGGCTGTTTTGTTTTGGCTGAGCCGGGCCGGGAGGGGCCTTCCTCGGAGGTTGTTTACTTGGGAAGCGGGAGGGAGGCGGCGCGGCGGGGGTTCCAAGGCGAGGCCCACGTCCCCGTCCTCCCCCCCCCCGGCCATCCCTTTCCCGGCGGCGACTGCGCGGCTCACCTCCAGGACAGTCGCCCCTAGTGACCGGACCCGGGGCTCAGCCTCCTCCGCCGCCGCGACTTCCCAGGCTCTGTCTGTCACTCTCTCTCTCTCTCTCCGCCCCACTCGCCTCCTCCCTTGTCCCGACCGGCGGGCGCTTTCCGCTGCCAATGGAAGGCCGGGAAAGGACGAGGAGGTGGGCTCGGGGAGGGCCAATGGGAAAGCTGCGGTGGGGGGAGGAAGGGGAGGAGGCGGGGCGGGGAAAGGATTGTCTCCGACGGGAGAGGGCGGGGTCCGTGACAAACGGAAGTGACGTGCGCCAGAGGGCGAAGGTCCGCAGCCAGACAAGCAGGGGCGCCTCGTGTGCTTTCCAGCCCGGAGAGTGGTAAGCGCCCCCTGTTCCGCCAGCATCCCCGGGGCCTCCTGAAACGCTCGGGGTGGCGCGGCTTACCTCTCTTGGCCTCTTCCCCGCTGCATTTCTCCACCAGCCCTGCTGAACGTGGCAGCTGACACGGCGCCTGAACAATGGTTCACCCCGTCATATGAACCCCTGGCAGTGAATGGTGGCTCTGCTCTCAGGACTAATACTTATCTCAAAGAATTCTTGGGATACTTTAATAGCATGTCAAAGGATATTGTTGGTTTTTCCCCCAGGGGGGAAAATACCCTGACAAATACCCTGATTGATTTTCTTGACACTTGTCGGCCCCCACCCGCACTGGCCTTTTCTTCCTTTGCTGTAACTTCTTGTGCATGTGTAATCCTTATGACTCAATAGCTAGCCTTAAGTAATTAAAATAATAATAGCTAGCCTGTTTTGTCCTGTGGTTTCTGTGTCTCGATTATGACTCGTGAGAAGTTTTTTCCTCTGTCTCTTGCTCTGTTGTTATGTTGCTGCTTGCAGTGTAGACAAATGATGTGATCTTCTTATACTTGACTCTGGGACTGTGTATGTAGCCTGCACAACTGGTTGGGTGACCTTTCTGCCCCACCTTCACCTTTGGTGGGGTGAATGACTTATCAGTCAGTCTGAAACAGCTGACGTATCCTTCATTTTCTGACCTTCCTTGACCTGGTCATTATTTTTAGTGCACAGTTGCACCTCAGTACAGTTGTGAGTGAACTACTGCACAATTCTCCAAGACACACAGCTTTTCAGACTAACTCTTTCCAGCTCTTGACTAACCGTTAAAGACTTTTAATACTGTAATAATATCTGTTGCAAGCACCACTAGGAAATTGAGACATATCATAGAGGCACCAAGAGATTTTGGATCTTTTGGACACTAGTTGGGACACAGAAAGTTTGAGAGCAACTGTGTGCTGGTCATCTGATCCCAGAGCTTAGTATCTTATGCTGTTGTAAAATAGAATTGATTATTTCTGCCCCAGCAACTTCTTATTTCAGTGTTGTACCAGGGCCAAAAGATATTAAAATATGAAAGGAGTAGGGCCTCAATACAGTAATAGAATTTAGCCCTGATTTAGAAGGAACTTCAGTGACAATATGCACAAAATGTTCTTCACAGGTAACCATGTATGCAGGTGCACTTTCATGAATCTGAGGGGAAAAGGTGTCTCCAAGAATAATTGATTTGACCTAAAACAGGCAGATTTAGGGTTGTGCTTGTTTTGTTTTGTTTATTTATTTCATAAAATGTATTCATTGCTTGGTTGCTAAAACAGACACACACACACCCTCAAAGCTGTTTACAAAACAACCCGCTTACTGCCCTACCATGTATTTATAATAAGAAATAGAAGCCTTTAGCCTATACAGTGGTACCTCGGGTTACATACACTTCAGGTTACATACGCTTCAGGTTACAGACTCCGCTAACCCAGAAATAGTACCTTGGGTTAAGAACTTTGCTTCAGGATGAGAACAGAAATCGTGCTCTGGCAGCGTGGCAGCAGCGGGAGGCACCATTAGCTAAAGTGGTGCTTCAGGTTAAGAACGGACCTCTGGAACGAATTAAGTACTTAACCCAAGGTACCACTGTTTGTCATATCTGGTATAGGCTCGGAATAATATGTCCCCCTAAGAATTGCTGTCCATGGAAAGGAGAATGAAGGGTGCAACTTCATTGTCAATAGGAGAAATAGGAGAAAGCTGCACCTATTGTAAAAATTATACTTTCTGTGTGTTACAGACACAGAAATCCAGCCCTGGGGGGTGGGGGCTGTTTTTTGCATTTGTCCCTTGAGGACAAAGGAGATTTTTTATAACTCCTTATTGGTTATAGAGATATAACAGCTGGATGTGTTGTTAACCGTAGGAGTGAAGGGTCCCTTTCCAAAAAAGCTTGCTGATTTTCTCTCTTTCTCCCTCAGATCATGCAGCCTGCTGAGACCTTGTCTGTGTTTGATGCAGCTCAGAATGCAGCTTTAATGAATGGACTTTGCCTTGTAACTGAATCATCAGGAGATGTCACATCGGTGGCCATTCCAGGTACTGCTTTTAAAGGGCCATATATCTGGGAAAGGGTTCTGGCCAAGGGTTCACCAGGTTTACAGAGTTCATGACTCATGAGTTTAAAACTACAGTTGGTGAAAACACATAAGG
This sequence comes from Podarcis vaucheri, assembly GCF_965113315.1. Classification (NCBI taxonomy): domain Eukaryota; kingdom Metazoa; phylum Chordata; class Lepidosauria; order Squamata; family Lacertidae; genus Podarcis; species Podarcis vaucheri. Next base: position 87,870,881 of record NC_138759.1, on the reverse strand, counting down.
ATTTGAAACCACAGTTTGATCTTGGCTTGTTCTTGGTAACCAAGCAACAATTCCCGGAGCTCAAACATCTTAGAAAACTTTTAGTTTAAAATGGGAATCAAATGCTTCTGATTTTATCCTCATGACCACAAAAAGAGGAAGCTGTAGGCTTTCTGTGGCTTATTCATGTAATGAGAAACCATGGTTTCCTTTTGTGTTTGTTAGTGTGTCACTTTATGACATCATCAGTGTGCCGCTTTAGTAATTTTTCATCTTTGTCAATTAGTTAAAACCAGTTATGTTTAAACTAAATACTGGGTCTGTTTGTGTATTCCATCCAGGATTCTTCCTATTGAGGTGTTAGTGATACTCTCTCTCACACAATATTTCTCAATTCCCTTTTTTGGTTTTCATTCTAATGTTTAAGATATGCAGCCTTCTGTATCAGGATTTTCACATTCTTAAGCCCCTCAGAATTCGCTGAGGTGTTATACATTTGAGTTGTGTTAAATAAAGATTTACATTCCTTCATACATAACTGTATTTGTGCCAGTAACTGTGTTCATTTTCATTCTGTTCACCACAGTGACTAAGGGAGCAGATCGACCTAGTAGGATCTTAGAGGTGTCAGACAGGATGTACTGCTCTGCCTGCTCAAAAGCCTTTGACAATAGAGAGGAGCAGGTGGGTGTTGCTGAATGTTTTTGAACAGTGCTTTCTGTGGAAACAGGATGGTGCAAAAATCCATTTGTCTCTTGTCCTCAGATGAAATGCAGTATCCAGTAGATCAACGGCATGAATCTGGATATGGCCAGTGGGCCAGATCCTTATCTCTATTACTACTGCTGCTGCTGCTGCTACTACTACTACTACTACTACTATTATTATTTATTAAATTTGTATACTGCCCTATACCTGCAGGTCTCAGGACAGTTCACAGGATAAAATCACAATATAAAAACACAACATACATAATTAAAACAAAAACAACCCAATAACCCCCCCCCCCCAATTAACCTACCCTACGCTCTGCACTGGTGAAATTTGACAGGTGGGTGGAGCCACCTCTCCTTTCAATCACCTCACAATGACTGGTGATATAGTGCTTTAAAGTTCCAACAATCAGTTGATCATCAGGGCTTCAAAGTGTTGTGTAGTTTGATCCCGTGCACTGCACTCGGAAGTCCCATTTGTCAGCTGGTTGTTGGGACTTCAAAGCTGAAATGTTTGCACTGACAGAACAACCAGTGTTGAATTACTCCCACAGTTAATATATAAAAGGGAAGCTATAAGTAACAGCTTGCAACATTGTTTTATCAAGAGATGGCTCTTGTTTATTCAGTACTGAATGAAAAAGGGATAGATAATTTTGTACATAAAATTGTTTCTCATTGATATAACACATTCTTTCTCCCCTCTCTTTTGGCATTTTTGCTTTTTTGAACGTCAAGGTATAAAAATATAAATTAAAAAAGTAATATTAGAACCCCGAGTCATCTAATAAAGCTGACTGATGGAATTTAGGGCAGGCAAAAGGAAGGACTTTATCATATAGTTAAAACTATGCTATTTTTTCTGCTGGGATGTAGTGAGGGCCACAAACTTGGTTGGCCTTAAAGAGGATTAGACAAACTCAGGGGTGGGGAACTGGATCCAGTCTGCAGGCCAGATCCTTAATTCCTCCATCCTCCCCAGGCCAATTTCTTTAACCAAGCTGTAACTGCTAGGCAGCTAATCTGTGGTAGCAAGCTTCTTTGTTGTCTGTTTGCAGGTGCAGTTTGGATTCAAATTGCACCCGAAAAGGACTTCAAAGGGACTTGCTGCAAGGCTTTTTTAAGGTTCGCTGTCAGTCAAAGTATGCCTTCAAAGATGCTCATTAACAGTGCTGCTCAGGACTGTCAGCAAGCCTTGCTTGCATAGGGACAATCAAGCACTCACTTTAAGCTCCCAATTGTTCTTTTGTAAGCATCTGCTTACCTGCCCCAAATCTCATGTCACATATGAAGTGAGGTTTGGAAGTGGGCATGTTGAAGAAAACAGCCTCGTGGATCCAATTAGACCCATGGTTTGAAGAATCCCCACCCCTGTAATAGAGAATAAGGCTATCAATGGCACCCAGTCTTAATGGCTATGTTCTGCCTCTACTATTGGAGGCAATATGTCTAAATACCAATTGCTGAGAATCACAAGTGGGGAGAGTGTTGTTGTGCTCGGGTCCTGTTTGCAGGCTTCCCATAGGTATCTAATTAGCCACTATGAGAGCAGAATGCTGGACTAAGATGAACCTTTGGTCCAATTTATCAGGACTTCTCTTATGTTCCTAAGACTTCAAGTCCCCCAAATCACAACACAAATAGGATTTTTTATGATGGGAATTGTAGTCCCTAGATTCATAGTAATAACAGATATGCAACTTCCATATTGGACTGACCCAGATACTGTTTTATGTCCTTAACTAAGCACTCAGTATTTCAGGATCATTGCAAAGAGGTGCTTTTGCCTGCCCTATGTAGCCTGAGATATAGATGCCGAACACTGAACCAGTTACTACTGTGGCCTTTGTTGGCTCTCCCACTGTCCCTTTCTTTTCCTGTTCAGACTGAGCATTATCGACTAGATTGGCATCGTTTCAACCTAAAGCAGCGGCTCCTGGGTCACCGCATGCTCACAGCTGAAGAATTTGAGGCAAAGACTCAAGCAGGTGAGAGGCACACAATATGGGTTCAATAGCTGAGAGTGCTCCATTGAGGCGGGTTGGACTAGATGACCCTTGGTGTCCCTTTCAACTCTAAAATTTATTATTCTATGAATACTACTCAAGAGCTCTGATGGTCCTAATGAGCTCCATTTTGCCTTAACAAAGATTCCAAGCATCCAGCTTCACAGCCATTCATTAACAGACTGGGTAGAATAAGTCTCAGATGGGTGCCTTAGACTCAATCTCATCCAGCATGGGATGCTAGTTCATTTCCCAGTTCATTACTATAATGACCCCTTTGGTTTGACTCTAGCTATGACAACGTACTCCATTAGTCAAATGTATGTCCAAAGGAGCTCAGTCGTCTAGATCCACACATATATTTCCTCCTTGCTGTGGTCCTGAGCTGTCTTAAGTAGAGAATTTTCCAGCTTTACCAGTCCAAACTGTCTTCTTTGCATGAGAATGCTCTGTCTTTCTGCCTTGTAGGCAGGAGTTTCAGATATAAAATTCCAGAAATAGGATTTCTGGAATCCGTTACATGATGCACTTCCTTCTTGATGGTGTGATTTTCTTTTCTGTTACTACCTTGGTCCACAGGTGATGTCTCCAGCATCTCTGGGTCGGATTCCAGTGACTCTGACTTGGACAATGAATCTGAACCACCCAACAGTGAAGGCAGTCATCGGAGCCCCTCTCCATGTCGACGCTCCCAGCGGGTTCTGTTCAGAAATGCCCAAGGCCAGCTCATCTCAGTCTATCGCTGTGTGCTAAACACTATGAAGGCATGTCACAAAGAGCCTACTGGACCTCATTCCTTTTCTGGCTTTTGGTCCCTTCCTGTTTTAGTTACCAGCTGTCTCTCACCAAATGATAAATGCCTATCACGAACACACACACACACACACACACACACCAAGAGGATAATGCTGTGGCCAGGTTTTAAGGAAGTCTAGTGTCTGTTGCAATAAGCATAAAAGTGGTTGGTCTTAATTTTCCCATCTACTATCTTGCTTTAATTGCAAACTCTTCCTCCCAAGCAGGTATTATAATTTCAGCCAGTTGGGCCTGTGTTGGCTTGTTGCCATAAATGTGTGGGTTTCTCTCTTGAGTCCTGCACAGTTCCTCTAGTCACCTGACTGACTTTTCCTTGCCCATTAATTTTTAACATCAAACTGGCCCATTTTGCTTTCCTGATATTATTCTTTCTCATAGCTGTCAACTTTTCCCTTTTCTTGCGAGGAATCCTATTTGGAATAAGGGAATTTCCCTTTAAAAAGGGGAAACGTTGACAGCTATGCTTTCTGTTTTGTACCTGATGCTTTCCTAGAAGAAACCTGAATTTCTGCAGGATGAAAGAAGCATTTCCCCCACTTCCAAAACTTCTGTGGGAAGGGAACATCCCTTGAAATCCTTTTGTCTGTTTGGGACCAGCTAACACCCTGCCCATCCCTATTTAACAGCCAGGCTGAAAGCTGCTCTCATTGCTCAGTCAGTAACCTCTCGCTAACTGAAGGGGTCTTTTGTCCATCCAGGGCAGTGTGGAGGAGCCTGAAGAGCTAGTGGCGTCCCTTCAGAGACAGAGCTCAGGAACCTCCTGGGTGATCCTAATGGCTGGCGGGGGACACTTTGCAGGAGCTGTCTTTAAGGGGTAAGAACACAGAGGGGGATGTCTGTCATGCGGGTCAACTTGCGAGCTGTAACAGCTGCCTTAAGAGTGTGACTGTGTCAGAAGGCTGATAAACCACGATCCCACATGTGCTTCCAGGCCAGTGTTAATGCTCATCTCATGGTCTCCACTAAGCAGTTTCCTGGAAGTTCATGAAGAGAGAGATTGGGTGGGTGGGGAATGTAGAGTGCTTTATATCTGTAATCTGCTGGACCCCATTCAAGGTGCAAATCAGATGAGGAACCTTTGGCCTTCCTGATGTTGGATTCCAACTCCCATCATCTCCAGCCAACATGACCAATGCCCAGGTGGATGTTGGAGATGTAGTCCAACATCATCTTCAGGGCCACAGGTTCTCCATGCCCTGGATTCAAGGAGTTTATCAGTAGGCAGGAAGGCTAGAAGTGGACGCAAAGCATAATCATGATGAGGCAAAGCAAATTCAGCCAAGAACAACCACATAATGTGTGTGTGCAAAAACAGTCTCCACTCAATACTGACTCACCAGCACCTCCTCCCTGGAGAAACTTGAGGTCTTCATGGATGCATGCAATATCAAGCAGCCCATTTTGTGAGCTTGAGGATGTGAGATAAAAGGTCTTCATCCTTTCCTAAGCCACTTCAGCCTAACACGAACGAAGACATCTGATCCATCCATCTGGATATTGCTTACAAAAGAGTGGGGAACCTGTGGCCCTCCAGATAGTGTCAGACTACAGAGCCCCATCATCCCTGACCATTGGCCATTCTAGTTGGGACCAGTGGTGGTTGGAGTCCAGCAACATCTAGAAGGCCTCAGGTTCCATATTCCTGGTATGGATAAAACCTGAGTCCATTTTGGCTAGACTTGTTTCCTAGTGAAGACATTCATGCTAAGATGATTATTCTGGATGTTGGTCTTTGCTGTAGGCTTACCGTCACTTTCTTCCCAGAAATGAGGTGCTGGAGCATAAGACGTTCCATCGGTATACAGTGCGAGCTCGCCGAGGGACAGCCCAAGGAGTGAGAGATGCTCAAGGGTCTATGCCAAAATCAGCTGGGGCCACACTGCGGCGCTACAATGAGGCTGCCTTGCTCAAGGTGAGTGCGGACCCTAGTAGAACCAAGGGTGAACACACAAAATGAAAAGGTGACAGCTATTTGAGAGCTTTGCTGTTTGAGTAAGATTGTCCCAGCTGTTCTGCCTTCACAAAGGAAAGATGCAGTTGACTTTTCCTGCAAGTCTATGCCAGTTCTTGTCAGTAGTCTGTGCATTAAAACAGTGACAGAAGAGGAGGATAGACCACTCTAGTCCCAATGATGTAGACCAGGGCAGGCAATGTGGTGTCTTCCAGATGCAGTCCATCAATGAGTCCCATCATCCTTGACCATTGGTCCTGTTGGCTGGGGCTGATGGGAGTTGGAGTCCAACCACATCTGGAAGGCATTGCACTGGGTATCTCTAAGTAATCCCTTCTTGCTGCAGATTCCATATTGAGAAATGAAGCTCTTCCATACCATTCAGACTGTTTCTGCATTCTCTCTTTTGAAATGATATATTTTATGTATAAATGGCACTGGGGATCTCTTGGAAATAGGTGACCAATGGTTACATTCAGGCCCTATGCAACTCAGCCTTCATTGTGGTTACTTCGGCTGCACTAAAGGCAACAACGATGGGCCTACCTGTTATACTTGTCTTTTCCTGCAGGATATTCAGGAGTTGTTGGCCAGCTGGACAGGGCATTTGCAAGGAGCAGAGTGTATCTTCCTTCGTGCCCCTCGCACCAACCGAGCTCGGTTTTTTGGCAGCAAAAATAGCCCTCTTCAGCGAGATGATCCCCGTATCCGGGGCATTCCTTTCAGCACCCGGAGAGCCACCTTCCACGAGGTGCAGCGGGTGCATGGGGTTCTGAGCAGTCTGCAAGTGTATGGTGAGCACAGCTTTTAGTACCCAAGTACTTGAAATAATGCCCCAAAGTCTTTGTGTATACTGTTTCTGACTATAATCTTGGTTCTCGCCTAGAGATGTGGAGGCCCAGGGATGGGGTGGAGTATTGGAGTGTGTGTGTCATTTCCCTCCCATATCTCTAGTCTGACCTTGTTTCTTTCTTTTAGCTCTTTTGCTCTTGCTGGAATTGTCTATCTAGAAATCTGCCCTTAGGAGTGGGAGTGGAGGGTATGAAACCAAGAGGATTTCCATCCTAGAAAACACCATTCTGATTCTTTTGACAGGCAAAGACACAGCAGTGGCAGATTTGATTTCCTCCCCTCGGAAGAGCTGGAAAAAGGTCCTTCCTTTGGATGAAGCATCTTCACAGAGTCAAGACACTAGTGAGTTGGAGAGCCTTGCCATCCTTGCCCTTGTAGCAATCCATCATCCACTGCAGATGCTATGTTCACTTTTTACCATCATAATTATCTAGGCTATTGGGTGGAAAGACCACTATGGGCTGCTAAAAGCAGTAAAGCAGGGGATTCTGCCTCCACTGGGAAATGGCTTTATGGAGAGCCCTGAAAGAGGGCTGCAGGCAGGAAAATGCTGAAATCACGATGGTGGCTGCTAATGTGTAGGATGTGATCTAACAGTGGCTGCAGTTCAGCTGACGGAGGACTGATAGGCTGATTTGGATCACCTTCCATACCCCAATCCTCAAGTTCATTGAATGATCCCTACTTTGTTCATCAGAAGCTGAGAAGGAAAGGCTTAACCGCGATCCCGTTTTCTTACAGTCTCTGCAGCAAAGCCAGAGGAGGAGAAGGAGGAGGAAGAGAAAAGTCTACAGCAGCTGGAGTTGGTAGAGCAGACACTGAGTACACTGGAACTCCGAGAATTTGAAGTGGAACCAAAATTAAATCGCAAGAAGAGAAGGAAGAAACAAAAAACACTGATGGGTAGGTGGCTGAGGTAATGGACCTATTATTAGGTACAGATAGTGGGTACATTCTCTTTCTAGAATGGCTAAATTATTTGCCTGCCTTGAGAGACACCGACCAGAGCCCCACAGTTTGGTGTCCTTGGCAGCTGCTTCCTATCAAGATGCAGGCTCCCAGGATAAGAAAGCCATGATGGGCCCTGGGCCATAATCTAGAGGGATCTTAGTTCACAGAAAGTCAGAAGCTACAACCCAGAAACTGAAATACAGTCCGTTTGGGAAGAAAGTTGTGCAAGCATTGGATATTCCATTAAAGCAAACCCCTGGGACAAACTGCATTCAGCATTTGCAGAAATGGCAACATCTTACCTGATCAAAGCACCGCTGTCTCTGTTAGGTAATCTGTTCTAGGTTAAAAATGTGCAATAGAAGAATGGCAACCAACATGATAAAATAGAACACATAGGATTCCTGTAGACAGAGGCGGGGTGGAGGGGACATTGCATTATGGGGAAATCAGTTTTGTACTTGCCGCAAGAGAGTCCACCCTCTTCTACTTTCTGGGAGGCAGTGCTTTCACATCTTTGTTCTGCTTTCTTTACTCATGAGGACTGGGGCTTTAAAGTGAAATCTGATAGGTGTGCTGGATTTCATTATACTACCTGCCTTTTATGGAATGACTTGTGTGGCTGAAGAGGAGCCACCGCAGACCCAGAGAAGTCAGTGTCAGCTGAGATGGTTCCAAAGATTTAAGAGAGCGCAAATGAAGGCTGTCTTAAACCACCCTTCTAAATTACCCCTTCTGAATCTGCATCATCTCAATGTTATAGGTTGGACTGCATCCATCTCTAGTCTTAAGGTGAAAAGCAGAAGCTGCTGCTGCAGCAGCTTTGGAGTCAGAGCAGTGCCGTTGATGATCAGCTGTTCCCAAGCAGAAAAAGGGAACCGCAGTTCTCCTGTCTTTCTGTTTGTGTGGAACAGTATCAGCATCACAAAACTGATGGTTCTCTGGGACTGCTCTCCTCATGCTGCATCCTATTAGCCATGATGTTAGTGACACTTGGAGCAAGTTGGGAGAGAGGGGTGGGCTTTTAGAACATGGGTCCTGCATGCTGGTTAGTTCACCTGAATCCATCATTCATGCATTTCTGGGTCATTCCAGACAAAGTTACGGGGATCAGAATGGTACTGATAGACTAAAATGAACTGGAGAGGAAACAACACCTTGCATGTTCTTTCTTTTGAAGCAGAGTCCTCCACTGAGACTTCAGGAGGTGTGAAAGAGCCCAAGGCTTTGTTGCCCAGAACAGAGTCACCCAAGACCCAGAATTGTCTGAAATATGATGGTGAGTTTGGGGGTGGTTGTGTGAGCATCAGCAAGATCTGCACTTCCCCACTCCGTTTTATAATAAGGGGTTCTATAACAACTTGCCATTTGGGCCATTATTGTAGGTTGGAAGCCTGTGCTGGTTAAGGGAGTGGCAGATCCAAGACTTGACATTCTGTTTACCCTTATAGGTAACATGGATATTTCATGGATATTTCATTGTGAGACTCTTCCTTCCTTCCTTCCTCTAGGTCTTAGCACATCGTTACAAGATGCCTTGTTCACAGCTTGTAAGATGGGAGACCTGAAGGCACTACAGCATCTTCTGGGGAGAGATAATAGCACAGCAGATAAAGCAGATGACTGCAATGGTATCACCCCGCAGCAATTGCTCAACTCACCCCTGGATGAGAGTGGCTGGACCCTTTTGCATGTGGCGGCAGCAGCTGGAAGGAGTACAGTTGTGCGGCTGCTGTTGGAGATAGGGGCTGACCCATCCCTTAGGTAATGCCCAGCTTGAGAAGACTATATTGATGCCTAGAGTCCTAAGACTTGGTTCTTGAGTTGCACTTCTGCTCTGAGTCAAACTGCTGACCCCATGAAATTCAAGCTGCTCCTCTTGAGTGTCAGCTGTCCTTGACTCAGTTACACATTAAGTCTGAGCCCAGGTCTTTCAGAGGTATTGAGAATTAGTTGTTCTCAAAGGGCCAGAGCACTTGAGGGCCACTTTGTCCAAGTACCTATGCAAGCATAGAAAGCTGGAGGACATTCCACTCTCTGGGACAAATTTCAAATCTGTTCATAGTCTGGGATGGTTTGGGCTTCTCTCTCACTTCCAGTACCCAGTCATAGAAGCAACAAAAGTGATGTGGCACATGCTGCTTCCATTTCCCAGCAGTGTCATCTTCTACAGTGGTTAGGGTTGCCATATTTCCAAAAATAACAACCAGAGCACCCCAAAAGCCCCCCCAAAAGTGAATTTTTGATTGACTTTCCTAAGATCCAGGACAAAGCGCTGCCTTCTGGAAATTCCCCCCGGACGTCCATTCCCCCTTTGAAATCCCAGTAATGTCTGGGGAAATCTGGACGTATGGCAGCCTAACTGTGGTGTAGGTCACAGATCGGGACCTAAAGTTACATTGTGTTTCCTCCCCAGGGACAGACAGGAACAGCCTCCATACTGTGTTTCTGCCAATAAACAAACTCGTAATGAATTCCGAAGGTTCCGGGGTGAACAGCCTGAGAAATATGATTACGACCGGGCCCAGGTGGGTGGATGCATGTATGTAGAATGCTCTGGATGCATGTATGAAGAATTGGAAAGTGTCTAATGTGGACGCTTACACTTGTGAATAAATAGAAGGCAAGTGCAAGTTGATAATCCTGGGCCAAGCCAGCTGCCCACAGAAGACTCCTTATCTGTTCTTGTATGTTGCTGACCTTGGACAGTTTTTGAGTTGCACAGCTTGCAGTTTAAGAAGGGAACGCTTGATAAGAAGAATTCCAGAGTCCTTTTTGTCTTCCTTCCACTAATTCCCACGTAACTTAACTATTTGTGGTGGGGGGCTCTTTTAGACCCTGCCACCCGTACCCATCCTTTGCATATCTCTCTGGAATCTCACACTCAGTGCAAAAGGCACCCTGGATTTATCTTAATCAAATGCTCGCTCAAGCAGGCATTAATTTAAGTGGAAGATACCTTTGGGTATGTGTATGAAGGATTTTTTTGTGTGTTTGTTTAAATCTCCCAGCTCTAAATATGCTATTGGAGTGAGCAGAGATGGGAAGGAAATGAATTTTGATGGTGTCTAGGGATTTTGCATCCAGAGATGTAGTAGGGCAGCAACATACACAGAACAAAGGGAGACTCGAGCCCCTTTCAGGATCTCTTCTGGCTACTTGCTGCCGGGCCCGGGCCCTTTTCTGCTGGATCCACATCTACTGTGTAATTGCAGGTGCCTGGACCCCTGACGGCAGAAATGGAAGCCAGACAGGCAGAACGCCGCCAAGCACAAAAGGCCCAGCGGAAGCAGCGTGAGAAAGAGAAACGAGAGGCACAGCAGCTGCTTGAGCAAGAAGAGGATGAGAAACGGTGCTTTGCCCTGCTGAGTGATCGTGAGAAGGTGAGAGCCTAAGACTCAGGTGACTAAAAGGAAGAAAAGGCGACTTAACAGATGATGGTATCACTTCTGGTGCTACAAGTTTCCTGATATGATACATGGCATCATCTGCTGTGCTGATCACAAAGAGCTCGCTTGACCAATGTTGTCTGAGAGAAGCTGTGATTTCATGTAAAGAAAAGATTTTGCTGTTTCCTTTCCTTATCCTGACAGTTGGTTATATTGGGTCATCCCTGTTGGTGTGGAGATCCTTCTAGTTCTAGCATCTCCTGAGAAAGACACTTGATAAGACATATTATACTGTTTTTCCTGAACCAGGCAACATCGGCCACTTTGGAGTGTTTTTGTTGCCATTTCTGAACCCATCTGTGCAAGACAAGCAGAATGGGTTTTTTGTTTTAGAATGTAATGAGGATCTTGAAGATCTACTTAATGTTGTCATGCTGGGATATGTCCTGAATCTAGGTAGGCATCTCTGTCTTTTCCATGGACATGACCTATATTTAAGAAAGGCCTCCTGAGATAGAGAATAACTCACAGATCTGTCCTACTTCCTGAGTCTTTGCTATACAGCCAAAGAGAAAGGAATTTGGAACCTGCTACGCTGAACCAGTCTGTTCCTGCTCTGTAAACCATGTGTGTTATTCTGAAGGACTTAAATATCATAGGGCATTTCTGCTGCATTTTACTAAAATACTTACGCCCTCCTGTTAGGAAGATCTCTGGTGAAATCTGTTTAGTTTTTAGTTTCCACAAGCTCCCTTGAACAAAAGGAACATGGCTAACTCTGGACTTGGTATGTGACATACAAGCAGATTGCTTTTATAGTTTGACCCAGCTCTGGAACATCCTTGCACATCCTCCTAAGTGAACTGCTTGTTTTACATAGGATTTTGTACAATGGGATGAAGACACTTCTCCCTATAGACCCTGGGGGACAGTTCTTTGATGTTATTCCTAATAGTATGTGTGTATTGCTTCTTAGCGTGCATTGGCAGCTGAGAGGAGACTTGCTTCCCAACTAAAAGACTCCAGTGCAACTCTTACCAATACCAGGTAAGGTGCGTGAGTGGTGTGTTCCTTTTTGGCATGACCTCCAACTACAATGATCCCAAGCTCATGCTGTCTCTTTGGTATCTATAGGCGCTGTTGGCTATGTGGAGAGTCGCTACTGGGCCGCATTCCCTTCCATTACCTTGACTTCTCCTTCTGCTCCACGAACTGTCTGCGAACTCATCGACAAGCAAATGCTGCCCTGTCCTAGCTAGGGTTTTTAAAATTTGGGCCTTAATGATTACTTCCTAGAATCTGAATGGAAATAAAAAATCTAGTCTATGACTGCTGTCACTTAGATGAGGAAGTGCAGCAAAAACATTTTAGCTCCTTCTGTGTACTCCAGAGGAGGCTAACCTGGGCAGCTGGTACCTTACTGGCTGAGAAATGACACCTCTAAAAGGTCTTTTTCTTCCATTTTATACTAGAAGCAGGATTTTATGTATGGGAAATGGGGTTGGAGGAGGCATTGGAAGACTGCTTTCCATGAGGAAAGGAGTACAGGTTCCTTTTAGAGACTGGAGAGAAGAGGGTGAGACACTGGTTTCTTTGCTAGCTCCAAGTATACCAATGTTAACAGAATCCTCATGAGAATTTTTTCCCCAAGAAAAGAACTATTTGATCAGTTATTTCCTCAAATAAAATAATAGCTACAGTAACATGGACCAGCTGCTATCTCTAGTCCTGACTATGTCTCTAAAAGTTACTGCAAAACAAGTTATAGAAGAAGGCTTATGAGTCAAGATACAACAAATGTCCTTTTTAAGGTGGTGCAGAGAATTTCTCCCTTCTAATGTTGCATAGAGGTTGGGGGTATTGTGCCATGTCATCAATCTCTGCCACCCCTTGGATGGCCACCACCACTATTTTCATTGCATTGTTTGGGCAGCTTCCAACTGGAGCCATTCTTATTTGCCTTTCTCCATACCTTTCTCTTCCCCTGCCCTAGCCTCTCAAAGTATTGTGAATGAATAAACTACAATGCAGAACTGTGGTAGGTGTATGAATATTTAATCCAAGGTCCAGTACCTAAAACACCATATTAAGGCACCAAGAGTCTGTCCATGGTAATGTGCCCTATACAGCAGCAGCTGTGAAGGATACTCCGCTGAACGGTTTTTTATACTTACAATCTGTTTCTAGTTTTGTTTTTTTGCCTGGGCTACTCTTTAAAAGCACAGGACCTTCATCTGACAGTGCCCTCTATTCATTTGCCTCCTACATTGTGATGGTTTCAGTCTTCCCCTTGGAGTAACACGTGCAGATCTCAGCAACTTCGTAGCTGAACAGTAATTCCTCTCACTTCCTGTCTTTGTGGGTGTAGTTGTAGGTAACATTGAGAAGGGGGCGGGAAACAAAAAGCACTTTGGGATTATCTGGGGCATTCTGCAGTTCAAGAACGACGAGAGTGTTGATGGCTGAGCCACTGAGGAATGAGCCAGGCACATAGAGAGTTTGCTGCGGTCCACGAACTGGCCAGAACCGGCCCAGATTGAAACCATTGATCCAGACCTGACCCTGGGTGAAAACGTGAGAGGGTTTTTTTTATAAAACAATGCATTTTTTGGAGCACCCTGAAACACTACTCTTCTTGGTTCCAACAGCCACTTTTATCTACTGTGATTTATGCCTAGATCTTTTGAAACAAACACAGCTTGATGGGTGCAGTGGGAAACATGTTTCCTTCAAAACACGCTGCACTGATTTTAAGCACAATTTCTTAGGGAGTAGGTGGGCATAGACTGACTTTATTTCCATGGTCTTAACATTTAATATACCATTAGTTTGATACTATTACCCTTTCTCCAGCCACTGTTTTAAGATTATCAATGTGTAAGAGTGGCAACTAGCTGTTTGGGTGGCAGGAGCCGTTTTCCCATAACTAGACACAGCAGAAAAGCTGAGGGAAAGAACATAGCTGTCTCAATGAAGGTTGGTCTATTCATTATGATGCCATAGGCGGAAGGGTGGGTATTAGTGTTAGAAACAGAGATGAAAGCTAGGAGCTAAATGGCACCTTAAACTTAGGTCATGGGTACAACAACGGAATGTCTAGGCACCCTTTTTTATAACAAGAATACAAAGCTTAAAATGAATGAGCTGCAGCTAAAATATGTTCATTTTTTAACATGGTCTACTCCTTCCGAGCCCCCTGCCCCCCGCCCCCAATATTCTTAAGAGGGTCTCTTTGCCAGTCTTCAGAGAATAGCTGGAAGTGGGGAGGCAGAAAATGGTCCCCCTTTCCTTCCACTCTGCAGTTCTAATCTGAAATTTTAGGTGCAGTACTACGCCCAGAGCGCAGAAACTGCTTGCACTAATGAAATTCCCTGTCACAAAAGGAACAATGGGAGTTTTGAATACTGGCAGGTATCAGTTTAATAATTGAATAAATTGGAGTTAATCTGAGGATTGCAGTACCTTGGTCCAACCTGGGAGCTTCAAGTAGGAGTCCTCGCTGATGCCCGGTGTTGTGAATGTTCCTGTATAGAAAGCAGGTCCTGTGTGCCCACTGCTTGACTGGGCAGTTGGCGGCCATGCATGGGCTACAGCTGTGTCTATGTCTAGGGGGTAGATGATCCAGTCACTGAGTATGGAGGGACCCAGTGTGATATTGTGGATCAGACCCTGGGCACAAAGATAAGTTAGAGGCAGGTTAGGTGCAGTCGAGAATAAGGTTAGAAAAGCACCCACAAGAGGAAATGGTGGAGTAGATAGCTGGCAAATAACCAGCACAGCAGTGCACCCCAACACCCCTGAGTGTTCATTCTTAGATCTATTTTGCTATTCACATTATTGACTTAAGTCACATCAGATCTTGCAGCGGCTAAAAAGTGGGACTGCCCCACTTCAGCTCTACTGTAGCCCATTTCCTAAGGCAGCACAATACAACATTCCAAAACGCAGAGAAGGCCCTCACTTATTTCATTAGACTCTAGTCCAGTGGTTCCCCACAGAACACTTGAAAATTGCCGAGTGCCTTGGTGGACCACTTAATGACTTTTCTTCCTGTAGTTGCCATAGTAATGTGCTGATTATGATTGTACAGTATTACAGCTTGAATTCCATAGTTATTCCCATATGCGTATGAAACAGCAGCCTTTAAGTCCATGCCAACCATGCATGCCTCCAGTGGGCAATAGTGGAAGTGTTATCCTTCAGCCAACTATTCTGGCAGTAGTAGCCCCAGGCTCCCTTTTCAAATGCACCTTAAAGTCACTGTCATTGGCCCCAAAGTTGATGCGACCCATGCTCTCCACCACCAAGTCCAATGTGTCCCCAAGCTGGCCCGATATATTGATCCCATTCACTCTGTCTCTTTCCAGTGTCCCCTGGTACTCCTGAAGCAGGAAAGAAATAAGGTTAGCTGGTGCTCCAAGACAGAGCTGAAGCAAAGCTCCTGTGTGCTCCAGGCTCTGACCCATCCTATGAAAATGCAGTGAACCAGAGTGTGGGCCTAGGACTTGTTATACCCTTCCGTTTACCTAAGTAATAATCTTCCCTACCCACTAGGAAGGTTCCCACTCTCCACCTTACTCCATTGAGCAGAACGTAGGCAAGATCATGGACCCCATTCCCAGAGGCACTGAGCAAGGCAGACTCCACGATTTCCTGTGGTAGAAGGGTCCGGTAGAGCATGAAGCCATGGGCCTGGAATGCAGAACAGAATCCGCAAGAGGTGTCAACTGCAATCCCACTGGGGACTCTTAAGCAGAAATAGCCATGGGCCTTTGCTGACCCAGACTCTTAATCTACTTTCTTACCTGCTTCAGAGCTTCAAAGGTAATAGGATAGGAGGAATAGAACGGCAAGGAAGGCGAGAGAATGGCAAGAACATCCAGCAAGGCCACACGCTACAGAAAAGATAATGGGTTCATTTATTGCCTTTAAATTGTTCAATTATTCAAGTATGCTTCCCCCAACCCACCCAAATGGCTATTGTTAATTTTCTTATCACCCCAAAGCTAAGGATACAGCAACACTAAAACCAGGAGAAAACAAATAAAGATTGTAGAGTCAATCATAAAATGCTTTCAGAAATAAAAACCACTTTAAGCACAATCTAAAAATGAGTCTGTTGTGCCACCACCAAGAAGGCCCTGTACCTATCTTTACATGTGCAGTCTCTCATATACAATCATCACAGAGGCTCCTCTGCTTTCCACCAGCTCCCATTTGACTTCCTTCAGACTTCTCCCCAGATTGTTTTTCTGCCTTACCAACTTGCACCTCAGCTGAAACACACTGAATGTTCAGGAAGGTGCCCACAAGAGAGCAAAGTCACTCCACCATCCAACCAAAGACATGCACTTGTAAGGGAATGGCTTCCAGCTCTCACTCACCTGGGGTACGGATACATAGCCATATGCAAACTTCGGGGTAGGGGGTGGCATTGGTCCTGCGGGCAGCTCCTGAAACTGAATTTTTTAAAAAGAAAACACCATGTCAAGGGAGTTGGGCTGGTAGTTGGGGAAGCAAGCCAGCTCAAAACATTTTGCTGTCAGAAGCAGTACACCAGCAGACCAATCACTCAGGCTAACTCATTTCACCAGTATCTTTTGAGGATAAAGGGGGTAGGAGAACCTTGCAAAGCTACCCAGAGCTTAGAGAAAGGGTAGGATTAAATAATGAAAACTAAAAGCACCTTGTATTTCTGTGCCTGTGTTAAAGTACATCATCTACAACTTCCAAACCATGTATGGCATGGATGCAACAGGGAACAAGCCCCACTGAGTAGGACTTCCTTTTGTGTAAAGATGCTATACTGTTAGAACCTCTTACATGCACATGTGTGTGTGTGTGCGCGCACACACACACACAAAAACGGTCTCTCAAACACTTGTTCCCTCTTCCTCCTCAAATCTGCTGCTTGGCTGGTGGCTGCTTATTTTATTTATTGCATTGATTCATCACTTTCTACAAAAATGTCTCAAAACAATATACAAAATATTTCAAAATACCAAACAACTTGTCAACCATTTAAAAACACAGAATAAATATGCATAAAAATGTATTAAGATATTTTTCCAAAAGCAGTAATAAAAAGGATTCCACCTCGTTAAAAGATTAGCACCAAAAATAGGTCATAAATCATACCCATAGAACTATATATGTTAAGAACCAAAAACCTGGGCAATCGAAAATGTCTTCAGTAACTGCATTCCACCCACTGATAGAAGAGGGCTGTATTGTTACCTTGCTAATGACTGAGCGGATGTTATACAGCTTGTCAGTAGGGTCTCCAGCCTCTGAGAGTGGTGCGTCATAGTCATAGCTAGTAGTTATGGGTTTGTAACCATCCTTGTAATCAGCACCTGGATAGAGAAGGTGTGAGAAGAAAGCACCTCTTATGTGCCCCCCAATACCTCCATCACCTGGCCAGAAGCTAAGTCTCCCTAGTTGCCCTAAGAAGCCAGAAACTCACCACTCCAGTAACCAAAGTTGGTGCCACCTTGGAACATATACCTGGAAGAAAGTCAGATATCACGGGAAGAGTTACCCTCCTATTTAAATAAAGGGGCAATGACAGGCAGTGGAATAGGAAACAAATAGATGTGAACTAATGTGGTGCAGCAGTTGGGGAATGCTTTGTAATAGGTGTGCTAGTCTTTGGCCTAGGGCACTGTCTAAGACCATGCACCTTACTCTTGTTCTGCGAGGGATTTTTTGTCCGCTAGGGAAATGGCCAAAAAGACATGAAAATGTGGTGCGCACACACCTCTAAGGCAAAATGAGAGGTTCACAGTTAACAAGATGAAGCAAGGAGCTACGCATTGGCATCTTGGTGCTAGCTCTTGTTTCTTTGTACTATCCCTTGTGCCCCACTGCCCACTCTCCCCTATGGCCTCACGGTTACATGTTGACGTTGGCTCCCATTTCTAGAATCTTCTGTAGGCTGTTAGCCACTTTCTTAGCACTTTTTGTGGAGTGTGCCTCACCCCAGTAATCCAGCCAGCCAGTGTAGAACTCAGAATTCACCTAGGAGGAAGGCAGAATTAAAACATTTATGGAGCAGTAGCAGTCAGGTCAATACCATCACTTCTGCCAAAGTACTGGGAATAGGAAATACCAAGTTTGCTCCCTCCTCTGTGTTGGAATCTCATTGTACCAGACCTCACACCTATAATGCCCAGGTCAGTCTATGTGGTGTGACTGTAGCTTGCACTGCAACACTGGGCAATATGCAACTTCCAACCAATTTTTGTGTGATAAGGTCCACAGCAATGGGATTATGGCTCTGGAATAATTTGCTTTCATGCAAAGAAGACAGGCTAGCTCATAGCCTATCAAGAGGCTCCTGAAAGCATTGGACTACAAGCTCTTTGGTCTCATAGTAGCTGCTGGGGCAAGTGAGGATTTCACATGCATGACTCTCTGGCTGCCTTGGAAACTGCTACAGAAGGATCATGGCAGTCAAGTATACGGGGTGGAAATAAAACAGAAGATGGCTCAGTTAAGATGCAGCCAGATTATTTTTGGAGATAGGTGCCAAGGAAGGAGTAAGCATAATTTGAGGCATAAGATGCCATTCTTCTACATGGAAAGGCCAGACGTTCTCACCAGTGGTCCCTTTGGCTCATACAGTCGCTGTAGCATAAATGCCTCCGTCACGTTTTCTTCTGTCAAAGGGCAAAGAAAGGAGCAGAAGTCAAAGCAAGATTCCTTCCTACCTCCTTCCAATCCCATCAGAGCTCACCCAACATCACTCTACCTGGTCCAAAGTCCACCGTGGCATATAAGCCCTGCAGTGTCCCGCACTTGAGCTCAGATGCTGAGGTGCCATCCGTGGTGAAGAGCACAACTTCCTCACCCAGGGAGGCACGAAAGACACCCAGTAGGTGGCGCATGTAGTTATAGTCGCAGGCATAGTAGCTCCCATATTCATTCTCCACCTGCCTGGGGAACAGCTGGCATTAAAGAAAGGTGACTCAGAGCCCACACCCTGCCTAAAGAAAAAGGTGTGTGGTAAGTCTTTGTATAGAGCCTCTCTTGTCAAGCACTAGATCTGCAGGATGATGCCCAACCCAATTTGCACGGGAGGCTGGTCACCCAAATACCGTATTTTTCGCACCATAGGGCGCACCGGACCATAGGGCACACCCAGTTTTTAGGGGGGGAAATCAAGAAAAAAATCTTTTTCCCCCCCCAGCCCCAAAGAGGAGCGTACAGGGTGCGCACAACCTCTCCCTGCCGGAGGGGTTGCGCGCAGCTATGGAGCAAGCCAAGTTTTGGCTTCCCCTTTAGCCCCATGCAGCCTCTCCTTGCCGGGAGACGCTGCGCAGGGCTAAAGAAGCCATAGCCCCGTGCAGCCTCTCCTTGCGGAGGGGCTGCGCGCAGCTATGGAAGAAGGCAAGGCAGCGAGCGGGATGGATCCCGCTCGCTGTTTTGCCTTCCCCTTTAGCCCCGCGCAGTGTCTCCGCAAGGAGAGGCTGCACGGGGCTATGGAAGAAGGCAAGGCAGCGAGCGGGATGGATCCCGCTCGCTGTTTTGCCTTCCCCTTTAGCCCCGCGCAGCGTCTCCGCAAGGAGAGGCTGCACGGGGCTATGGAAGAAGGCAAGGCAGCGAGCGGGATGGATCCCGCTCGCTGTTTTGCCTTCCCCTTTAGCCCCGCGCAGCGTCTCCGCAAGGAGAGGCTGCACGGGGCTATGGAAGAAGGCAAGGCAGCGAGCGGGATGGATCCCGCTCGCTGTTCTGCCTTCCCCTTTAGCCCCGCGCAGCGTCTCCTTGCCGGGAGACGCTGCGCAGGGCTTTCCTGGCTTTTCTGGGAGGTGGGGGAATTCCCCCACCTCCCGCAAAACCGGCAGAAGCCGCGCGCACTTTAAAAGGGCTGCACGGCTTCTCCTGGCTTTCCTGGGAGGGGGGAGAAGGGACTGATGCCGCTAGTCAGTCCCTTCTCCCTCCTGTGGAAAAGCCTGCAAGAGCGCACGGAGCTTGTGTGCGGCTCTTGGGGGCTTTTCCAGTCTGCGTCCCCCCCTGCATTCGCTCCATAGGACGCACACACATTTTCCCTTGCTTTTTAGGAGGGAAAAAGTGCGTCCTATGGTGCGAAAAATACGGTAGGTGCACCTCCACTCTTTGTAAAGGAGGAAAAAATACTGTTCTTGAAAGTTCCAAGGGTGCCTGAAGGGCTTTATTGTTTACAAATCCCTCCTACTGGACAGGGGGAGGCAGGCACAAAGCAGTGGTTTAAGGCAGGGGTGAGCAGTCTTCTGTCTTTGTTTTTAACTGAAATATTGAGATCCACCAAGTAGAGCCTGGTGTAAAAGCTATATACTTGCACTCCGATAGTAAGTTACTTAGGGCTCAGTAAGGTACATGTTTCACATCAGGGAACCTCTGAAGGTGCAACCAGAGGCCCAGGGACACACAATGCGCCTATGCTGCACGCACCTGGACACTGATGATGTTGCCTCCATTGTGGTAGAGATGAGGCTTGATCTTGGGCAGCAGGACTCCCAACCATCTGTCCACAGCTTGCAGGTAATCTAGGAGCATGAATCATCTTGCTCAGCCAACAACTGGGGCTCCTTTTCCCTATTTCCAACACCTTGCTAAGACAAGAATTGGTAATTGTGGTACTGTGTACAGAGAAAAGGTCTGAAAGTGCCCTTTGGCCATTATATACCACTCACATGGGCTGCTTTAATTCTGTGGAAGAGACATGGAAGTTGGAAGGCCCAGATGACTGGCCCTCTAACAGCTTGATATGAGGCAGCCAGAACCACACAAAGACACCAACCATTTAGGACTTACAACCCTCCAGATGTTGTGGATTATAATTCCGATCATTCCTGAACAATGATGGCTGGGGTGGATGGGAAATGGAATCTAAAAGTATCTGGAGAGCCACAGGTTCCCCACCCGATCTTTTTGCATTCTGAGGTTTTCTACAGTCAAGCGGTATATAAATTTTAATTAAATAAATAAATCTACAGAATTGAACATGAGATCCAGAGGGTCTGACCCCTCCCTCTAGTTCTCTCTTACCTGAGTCAGTTGTGCGCAGGGCAATATCTGGCTTTGTCAACAGCCAGGATGGAAGGCCACCCTAGGAAAGAAGGTCAGGAGGTAAACAGTTCAAACAATGTCAGGGTCCATAGTTGCTCCTCTCCTGCTCCAAATCAATAAGAAATGGTGGAAAGATCAGAAGGCAAGAATCCAGGGTGGAAAAAGTAGGTTTCAGATTTGTTATAAAAAAGTTGCTGAAGCCATAAGAGCAAGAAAATGTGTAGAGATCAAGAACTGGGAAAGATAATGTAGAGAAAAAGTAGAAGATTAAAAATCTATAAAGGTAAGACAAAGCTGAAAACTCAGAGAGATAAGGCAAGGTAAGGAGTTAAAGAGGATAAAATGATCAATGACTAGCAACCCTGTGTATGAGAGAGGTGAATTGTGCAGCATTCAGGTACTGCAAGTGAGTCTTAGCCCATCTGAATCTTTTGCCCAGCACTCACCATCTCCCATTCAGCACAGATGTAGGGTCCGGGTCGCAAGATCACCAAAAGGTCTAACTCGGCTACCAAGTTCAGAAATTTTTCCAAGTCTCTGTCACCAGAAAAGTTGTAGACACCAGGCTGTGGCTCATGGTAGTTCCAGGGCACATAGCTGAAGGGTGAAAATACATATTTCAGTTTGAAATAAGAAGGTGAGACAAGGAGGATACACCCCAGGAGATTCTTGAGGATTAACAGGGCAAAAATTTGTTACTCTTTTTATATTTTTATTTTATGTTATGAATTGCTCTGAGATATACAAACGAAGGCTGGTATACAAATTAAATACATTACACACACACAGTGGCGGAGCTTCATGCTCTGGCACCGAGGGACAGAGAGCAGGCGGGGGCGGGGCTGGAACGCATCCTGGGGGCGTGGCGTGCCACCTCCGGGGGCGTGGCACCCAGCAGAAGCAGGGGAGCAGCCATGATGGCACCCCACCGGGATCGCACTGCCGGGGGCAGTGCGCTCCCCCCACAATCCTCTTCCTCCGCCAGTGCACACACTTATGGCCTAGGCTGACCAGATCTAAAAGAGGACACAGCTCTTGAACCTTTAATAGTTGTGCAGAAGAGGGAATTTCAGTAGGTATAGTTTGCATAATAAGCTACCCCCCTGACATTTCCTCTGTGATGTAATTATTATAGGTGCCACAAATACTATCCATCTTCCTTCTTTGCAGTTCATCTGCAACTGGTTCTCAGTCTAGTATGGCCAAACATTTAAATATAACGAGGAGAAGAGGGGGCATGAACAGAAATATTTCTCCCTTAGCTTTCAGGTTGGGACGAAAGTGGAGGTGATTCCATTTTAAAAGAAAGCTGTACTGGAACAGGCTCGTGTATCATGTCATCTTGGCTGCAAGTTTTCAATGCAAGGAACCTTCAGTACTTGGGCCAGCTCCACTTTCAGACAGCATAAGCTTCTCTGCTCTAAATGTTGGCCAGAGTCTGCAGTGAGGACTGTACAGTGAGAAAAATGGAGCACCTGTGCACAGTCATTAGCCTCTGTCCTTCACTGTGGCACAGAATAAGTCCCAAGAGCCACACTTCCCCTTCTGGTCACTTACATTTGCACAGCATTGAGGCCACTCATGTACATCTTGAGGAGCCGATCTTTCCAATAGGCAGGTGGGACCCGGAAGTAATGGATGCTGCCTGAGATATAGCGAAATCTAGCACCATCTTTGAGGAAGCAGTTATTCACATAATCAATGCGGAAGGAACGGTCTGTTGAGGAGGCCTGGCATTCAGGACAGGAGGGGAAAGAGAGTATTATTATTTTTTGTATAAAATTGAAACTTCATCCCATCTCCTGCTGAGAGGATCAAATAGAGAATGCCATCCTCTTCCCCTCTGCCATAGCAAGAGATATTTATGTCATCTCCCTGGCTATGGAACCTGGGTAGTAAGCTTGACACGGACTGTTTTGTGGGTAAGTCTGCAATGTGATTGCTTTGAAAAGAATCCTCCTAGATTTATGAGACATTATCCCTCTCCAGATCCTGGAAGATCAATTCTAAGATCCCAGTCAACATTTGCACCTGGGGTTCAAGTCTGACTCCCTTCCTCCAGGACTCCAACACACACACACACACACACACACACCACTGGTTCACGTGTGGCCCATTTACTAAATCATAATTTGAAGCCACTCAGTTCTCTGCTTCCAGTGTTATGCTTTACCCTCTGCAAATATTCACACACACACACACAAAGTTTTTTGTCATTTGGTCCTGCCCCTGAAATTGTTTCCACTAGTATAGACTGCTCATCATTACTGGCCAATTCACCGAGAATCTGACAGTTGGGAATGTAGTCAGTTTCTCTCTCTCCCTTGCAGCCATTTTTTTGGCTGAATGGGATATTTTTAAAGCAGCATGGCTTGATTACATATTGGGGAACTCCCAATATGAACCCATTCCTATACAACAGGCAAAATAATAGATGGGGGAAAGGAACCAAGAAGAGGTAAGGAAAAGTTTGAGCTCAGTTTGACTGGGGGGAGAGCAAGTGGGGAATCTAAAGCAACAGAAAAGGAAATCCTTAAATTTCCCCTAGGCAGTCTAAGATGGTTCCATTTCAGCTGTTTCTTCCAAAAAAAAAACACACCCTCCTGCAGTTCTCCTTCTTGTTGCTTACCTGGAGTTGCAGGCCTCCCAACACCACCATCAAAACACACAGCAGCAGCTCCATCTCTTTGGTTACAGCTTCAGCCCGGGACAAGAGAGTCACAAGGAGTCATCACATGACAAGCTAGTGGGCAGGCCTGGTGCTTCCTCCGGTTGGTCCCTGTGAGGAGGGAAGTAAGTAAAGACAGGCCTTATTTGAACAGAGAGGTGGAAAAGAGGAGGCAATGTTCCAGCAACTATATACAGAGTCTGTGACTATAAATCAGAGGAGGAAATTATGAGGCACAAAACTCCCTCCAAATCCCAGGGAGAGAATTATGAAGCAGCACAGAGCAACTGGAACACAGAGTTGGTTTCCCGTACTCAAATTACAGAAGTATGAGAAACATAAACTTCTTCAAATCATCAGAAATGGTAGTTTGTGCTGCTCAAAGTTATATAGTGGATAGAAGGAGAGAGACAGCAGAGTTGGCACTGCACTGCACAGCTGTATACCACTGGATCAAAAGCATCAATCTTGTTGTTTTGGTAATGGCACAAAGGATGCAGGTTTCTACGGCTCTGTACACACCATGCATTGAAAGTATGTTACTTTTCCCGAAGAATCTTGAGAACTGTAGTTTGTTAAGGGTGCTGGGAATTGTAACTACACAAGGGACAAACTACAGTTCCCATAATTCTTTGGGGAAAGTCAGATGCTTTTAATATATGGTATGTATACAGCCTCAGGGGACTTTAATTCTCCTTTATACATATAGACAAAATGTGGACATTTTTTGTAAGTTAAATTAAGTATCCAAATGAGCTACACCAAATGCAGTGATTAGTCAAGGACCTGACATGCCTATCTAGTCTAAAACAACAAAAGAATAAGTGAGAACATCTAGTCTGACCTCCCTCAGATAATTTAAGGAATGTTGTAATCTATGGTAATACTGGGGGGCTATTACATTACAAATAACCAAATAATCTGTTTGGTCTGAAGGCTATGAGTAATGGAAAATTTACATTCTTCCCTCCCACCAGCAGCTTGTTGCAATGATTAATCTGCACAGTCTGCTAAATCCTGGGATCTGTCTTCTAATATGGATGTATCCGGTTTTAACTTCCAGCTGTTCAATTAAATTGCACTTTGACATTTAATCCACTATCATTAATCAGTGCTTATTTTTCTTTCTGAGAGAAGCTGCAAGATGGTGCTCCATTAGTCTCCTTTACTTTTTGGTTTGTTTGTTATAATCATTGCTTCCTTGGTGCCTTCCTGCTCCCACATTTAATACTGTTGTACACCACCCTAGTTTCTGAGCAGTGCAAGATTCCAGGGGTTCTAGGGGTTCATTTACCCTGGGTTTGTGTTTCCTTTGGGAATGAGGCACAGTGGAGACTGCAGTATCTTTAGGATATATGGTTTATCTACACATATATACAACCTGAGCCTACAATGGAAGGGTTCACAGCATTAACACCCCTAGAAGGCCTTGCTTGTCTCATAGCCACAGCCTTAGATTCCAGCAGAAATCAGGCCTGGCGCTCTCTCGCTCTCTCTGGCTTTCCAACCCACTGTTTTTGGCTCCAGCTTCTAGTTCACATAACTCAACCCTCAACTCTGTCCTTTTGTCTTTCCAACCAGTGAAGGAAGGCCCACCCATTTGTCCTCTGGCACAGAGCCACTCCCTTTACTCCCTGAAGGACTCTTACTTAGAAGGCCATTACCAGGCTGGCCTGGCTATTTCAGCAACTGAATCCATGCATACAGCCTACCCACTTCCAAACTCATAACGAAACTAAAACAGATTGCAATTTCTCCTAACTACAATTAATGTTAGAGGCCTCTCTTCCTTGCTCTGTGTACCCCACTGGCATAAACTGATCCCTTTCTATAGGAATGAGATGCTCAGCCATATAGTATCTTATAATACAAAGTCAGACCACTGGTCATCCAGTCCATAAATTGTTTACTCTATAGCATCTTTATAGTCTTGGAAAGACAGTAGTCTTTCTCAGCCCTGCTTCTTGAAACCCATTTAAGTGAAGTCACAAGGAACTAAACCTGGGAGATTCTGTGGGCAAAGCTAGCTCTGTCAGTGAACTCCCCAAAACAGAATCCTAAGAGAAACTCAAGTAACCGATGATAAAATTATAGAGGTTAAGAGGACTGAAAAGCCTGCCAGTCTGCACCTTGCCCAGTGTAAAACTATTCAACCACCAACCCCACACAGTTCCAGACTATAATTTCCCAAGAAAAAGGGAGCAAGTGCACTGCAGAAAGGTGCATGCAGGGATAACAGTTTGAAAAGACTTACACAAATGAGTTGAGCTACACACTACAAGGGAAATCCCAAATCTCCTAGGGTCCTTACCAACCTGACTGGCATAAGGGGGATTCTTGCCCAGTCCCAAATACGGACACAAACAAAACCTTGTCTACTAACTGAATGCTTTTCTGTTCTATCCAACACATCACATATTTAGGCAGCAGGCAATGCAGTTAAGGAATGCTGTCAATGGGTTTGACTCCTTATCACTTGACTGTGGTTAATTTTGGGTTTGTGGCATGTTTGTGGTTTAAAAGCTGTGTTTAAATTTGGCATGATGTACAATACTTATTAACATAGTGGAGCATGAATATCAGAGTCCAGTGAATGCATCAAAAGCACAGTCCCAGAATTAAACCTGAAGAAAACATACAAGAGTAAGTGTCATCTATGATTTAATATTATTTTGGATATATTCTACTGAAAAAGAAAGATAGTATTACCTGTTTGTTACACTACTCTATGAACAACTGTGGTACATTTTATATGATTAATATTATAGATTTGTTTTGTGTATGACATTTTAATATGTATTTTAAATAGAATACATCCAACTTACAAGAACTCACCTATCATCTAAAGAACCTTTTACTTACTGGGCCTTTGCATTACTGTGTCCAGTCAGCAGCAGGAGTCATTTGTATACCCGCAGGATGATGCATATCTTTGCCACACCAGAGCTATATCACCTTTGATGTCACCACATTCTGTGCCACCTCACAAAGGGATAGGATGTTCTAGGAATATGGGTCTCGTCAAGAGTCACAGACTGGTACAAGTTATGAGAAACACATCAGGTTCCAGAAATACCACCTTAGTTTTATTCTAAGCCAGAGGGATTACTTGGACATTATATGGAGTGCCCCCCTTCTCATATTCATATTTGAGAACTGAGGAAATGAAATTATTTTTATCATCATTATCATCATCATCCATAGTGGTAGTAAAATTAATTCTCCTTCATGTCTTGTGGGTGGCTGGTGTAGTGAACTTAGTGGGAGAAAATATGCATTCAAATCCAAACTCTTATGGTACCGGGAAATTGGAAGGGGGGTGAGAGATCTTTCCCACCACCACCACCACCACAAGCCTTGCCTCTCCATACTAGGAGCCAAAGGCAAAGAGTCTGCTACCAAATGTAGCAATTCACTGATAAATGTATCTAAGTATTAGGTCAATGGAAAACTTTAGAAATTCATATAAAATCACTGCAATGACAGATTTACACCATTCCAACATTGTTCTACTCAGAAGGAAAATGGCTAGCAGGGGAGGAACTTCAGAAATGGGTAGGGGCAGCCATAATCCCTGAAGGGTGAGACCCCCTACTCAGTGTGTCCCACTGTTTGGGTGATAATCTCTAGCATCCTGGCACCTGAGTACCAGAACAGGTAGTCATTCTAAGAACAATCCCAAACCCAACCTTAGTGGATTGGGGTCTTGGTCAAGACAAAGGGTGTGCTTAACTTGTCTGGGAAAACAGGAAAATGTAAATACTTACCTTTGTTTCGCCTAAAGACTGGAAGGTGGGGGTCATGTGAGGACAGGGTAAGCCTGGTGCTCGGGCTTCTGCCAGAAGACCCCTCCCAATTTATGACACAGTCATGACAAATGTATGATGTTTTACTAAGGGTGTTATGGGTAAGTTGGGAAACTTCTAAAAACAGGGAGCCATCCTTTGTTTGGGACTTCTCTCTGCTTCTTCCATGTGGTAGTCTTGTTGCAACAATAAAGATCAGGCCTATTGGCCGCTGCTTTCCTTCGATCTCCTGGCTAAAGTCTCTTGCTTGTGACCCCCAACCTGAACCTATGGGAGCCAAAGTTAGGCAATTGTGGGGTGCTCCAATGACTCCCTTATACTCAAACACCAAGTTAGCTGAACAATCTTGGGCTAGCCACCACCGGCCTACCCTACCTTCACAGGGTTGTTGAGCATAAAGAGGGGGGGGGCGGCATATAGAGCTCTTTAGAGGAGTACTAGGTAAAAAACGTAACAAAAAAATAAAATGTTGAAGCCTTACATAGGGTTCAGAAGGGGAGGGGTTAAAGAAACAAGAGGCATGCAAATTTTATGAAAAAAGGAATAACAAATCTTCACAGCAACCCTGTGAGGTAAACCAGTGTTTATGACGGTGTGCATTTACTTGGGAATAAGCCTCACTAAATTCAACACGTTTACTCCTCAGTAAACACGCATGGGGGTCCAGAATCCACTAACCACGTCCAACCACAACACTCTGTCCCCTAAACTGGGACATTCTGCTCTTGTAGCTCTTTTTTTTCTCCCCCTCCCCCCATTCCCTGTTCAGTTTCCTCCCTTCCACGCTCCCTGCCCTCCGCTGCCGCAGCTCCTGCTCCGCCCCCTTGAACGGTTGCTAGGCTACCTTCTGCGGGCGGCAGTGCGGATGGCGCGTAATAATGACGTCGAGAGGCGGAGTGCGCGGCTTCTGTCGCGCTGCAGCTCCCTCGGAAGCGTCCGTACGCCGGACAGAGACGGGTGAGTCCTTAGCCCACTCCTCTCCGCCCCCGCCCCGGCCCCGCCCCATCTCCGCAGGTAGGCGGGGCCTTAGGAAAAGTGACAGGGTCGTGGGCTTCCACTATGCCTGGCTCCAGCCTGCTGGGGCCAGAAAGAGAGCTTCGCGTGGGCTCCTCAAGGCAATGCTTCAGCTCCCTTCCCCCTCATTTTGAGCCCGGGCTCAACTCCGGGAACCTAGTCCGAATGTCCGGGCTCAGCACTGGAACAACAAAATGACATAACAACGAAAGCGAACGTGCCTCTAGCCATGTACAGAGTGTACCCCCCCCCCGCTCGTGGCGGAGTCAGCTTAGGCACCGCACTGCGGAGGGAGGGAGATGTTGGTGACAAAGCCTTCATCCCAGGAGCGCCCACGCGTGGTTTTCTCCTGGGTGGTGGGGAAGCTGATCTCTGCTGTTTCTGCCCCTCCTCCACCTACTCCGGAATGCAGCCTTTCGTTCAAATCGGAATGATTCAATTGGAGGTCACTTGAGTAGGAAGCTGGTGTCATGTGTTTGTAAAGTGAGCTGTCGTTGCCAGCTGTCACCTGGAGAGAGAGGAAAAACTAGGTCTCCTCGGACCCCAGATACCAACCAGTGTGAGAAACTGTTTAATTTACAAAGGCATGTACTGTGTTATAGGGAGCTTGCCGTGGGTGTTTCCAAAATGTTTCATTTATTACTTGCACTTTAAAAATTGTAAACTGTAACACACTTCTAGTAGCCATTCACTGAAACATTTTCACTTCCTCTCCTTGCCTGAGTGGAGTTCTCTGTGTATATAATTCAGCTGGTGCCACGATTTAGACTGCAAACCTAACTCCATTTACCTTGGACTAAGCCACATTGGATTCAGTAGGACTTACTTGTGCCTAAGGTGATACCAGTTATGGGCCATCATAGGCATGTTGCTGCATGGTATGCATTCTTTTCCTGCTCAGATGAAAAATTGGGTTTTCCCTTTCTCTGGGGATGGAGAGGGGAGAGACTGCTGTAACTAGACACAGAATCCTGAATGAATGAAGTTGATATCTCATTTCCACATCAGTAGGCCATTTGCTTTTGGAAGATCCAGTGAATATATTTTTCTCAATCTTGAGTTGTGACTGATCATCACATTTGAAGTGGGAAATTAACTAGACATACTCTTCTTCAATCCGTCAGCAGATTCAATGATGAGAGGGTGGAGAATTTGTTTTCCCCCAGCACCTGTTTGCTTGAGGCACCTAGGATCATTTGCTTTCTTGGTGCCAGTTTTGTGGATGCTGCCGTTAAATTGCACATGTTAATTAGGGAACAGGAGACTGGTAAGTGAACACGCCTATCTTTAGGCAAGAGAAAGGTCTTAGATTGTCTTGTACTCCCTTTTAACTCTAGAAGTTAGGTTGAAGGATTGTCTGTTCCACTACGAAAGTACTCATGTATTAAGATCTTTGTGAGAAAGGCCTTTCCACGTTCCACCAATATCTGAGGTGCATTACTTGTGCGACAGGGCCTTCTCAGTGGCTGCACTCAGTCTCTGGAGTTCCATCCTTAGACCCATCTTGACTTGTCTCTGATGCACTGTCACTGACTGACCAATTTTATTTTGTTTTTATTTTTGGCAGGACTTCAGATGAATGCGTTTTTGGGGTTTTACCCTGCTACACTTTCATACAGTACAAATTTTTAGCTTTCAGCTGGCTGCTGGCTTTAATTCCTTTCATATTTATCCATTGGCGTTTCCATTTTATTTGTTATATTATGAGTTGTATCCAATGAAGCTTTCCCATTCTTGCAAGAACTTCAGCTTGTGCAATGGAACTTGCCGTCTTTCTGCATCCCCCACACGTATCCTCTGGGTGTCTCCCCCAATCCTCAGGAGCAGATTGTGGGGTGGAGCATGGGAAGAGGAGGGGAAATTCTAATGCACAAGCAGAAGTCCTTGCAGGAACGCAAAGATTTTGTTGGATGCAGCCCCTTCAAATTGTTAATGCTGTTAGCCATCTTGAGCATCATGTATGAAAAGGCAAGAGACAAAATATTATAAATGAATAAATATTGCTTTCTTTCCCTCTGTAGGACCTGAAGGATGTTGGAGCAACCATCATGGGCCAAGCCCTATGTATCTGCTCAAGGGGAACCATCACCATCAATAACAAACGTTACCTTTTAATCCATAGACTTGGGGAGGGGTGAGTATATGACAACTGAGGACTAAGTTTTCACACCTCTCATCTACACATTGAGTACTATGTTAGCAAGAAATAAAGCTGGAAGGTACATCATCTAGGGTCCGTGTACTCCAGTGGTAGGGATTCTGCGGCACTCGAGATGCTGTTGGATTTCAGCTTCCATCATCTTTGACCATTGTCCATATTGGTTGTGACTGGAGGATACATATTCCCCACCCCACCCCATCTACCAAATCCACTGCAGAGGCAATATTCATCCTGTATAACTCACCCCTCAAATATTTTATTAATGCTTTGGTGTAAGCTCCTTTGAACTTATTTCTAAGTAAATGTGCTTAGGATTAAGCAGCAAATATTTCTGTGGACAGCTACAACTACTCTGAACAACTTGTTCCATTGCTTACTCTTTCATTACAGTTGGAAAGTTTATTCCTGATATGTAACCAAAGTCTTCTTTGCTGCAATTTGAACCTGCTGGTCTTCCCTCAGTAGTCTTGGTAAACAGACATCCTCCCTCCTCTGTGTCATCTTTTAGATAACTAAAACACACTTAACTGCTAGGCCGTCAGACCAGCTCAATGGTGTTGTTTTTTCTGATGACTGCAAATGTCTGATGTTTCAGATGAAACTACAGGAAGCGTCAGGATATAGGGTGATCTATGGTTGAAACCCTCATTGTTATTGATAAGCCTGTTAAATTGCTGTGTATTTTTGCACTGTTTGCCAGCTGTGGTGATGGATAGAGAGGAGCACAAATACTTTCCTGTGCCACAGCATGAAATTAATGCCTTATTCCTCAGTTGATCGTTGGAGAGGAAGAAGGTTGCATAATTTCCTCTTTTTAAAAATCTCCTATTCCGAGTTGTAACAGCACTACTTTGTTAGCTTAGAAGCGGGCAGGAGCAGAGGACTGTGCGTACAGACAGCAGGAGAGGAGAAGAAGAATCCTTTCTTTTCCCTACCCTTCCCTGCTCTGTTCCTGACATACCTTCTCCCCACACAGAGGTTTTAGCTACGTGGACCTAGTAGAGGGGCTGCATGATGGGCGCTTCTATGCACTGAAACGCATCATATGCCATGACAAGGATGATCGCCAGGAGGCCATGCATGAGGTAGAGATGCACCTTCTCTTTGAGCATCCCAACATCCTGACCCTGTGTGCACATGCCATGGTGGAGAGGGGATCCAAACACGAGGCCTGGCTCCTGTTGCCTTTCCTGAAGGTGAGTGTGGGTGTAAGGTGCAGGTGGATACAGCAGTGCATGCTGGGAAATGTAGTATTTGTGGCTACATCATGCAAGGCTGAGAGGTGTTGTATACTGGGAAAATAGCTGCAGAGGTTGGTCTCTTCCAGCAGCCGCCTGATTCCCACCAAGGATGGATACATGAGGCCATTTTCAGGATGGAGCCACTTGATGTAACCCTGCTTCTACACCAGTTGCAATCGGTCCCATAGCATTTATTTATAAAATTGTTTTCATCTTGCCCTTTGGACTCCCACCTCAGGTGGCCTGCAATCACAAGTTAAAAAAATAAACCAATAGAGGTTTCCCAGGGTACAGAATGGAAAGGGTGTCATCAGCATATAGATGCTACCCAGTCCCAAATCCTTGGATAATCTTTCCCACTAGTTTTCATGTTGCTACTAGACAGCATAAGGGGCAAGCGGAACCCTGAGATTCATCTCCTTTTTGGCTGCCAGAGCCTCAGAGCGCATGTTATTCTCCTTGACTTCTACTGGACCAGATTCCAGAGCTGTCCTCTGTGGTAAAGGGCCTCCGTCTGCTTTTACAGACTCTGCTGCATCAGTTTGAAAGGATTTAGTAACCTGGCAGCACATGAGATTTTGTGGCAGCTGCCACAGTACTCAGGGGATCAGATAATCTGATCTGGTTTTTCTCTAGGCATCCCTTAATGGGACCCATGGCAGCAACCTGTGAAGTCAGCTTGGAACCTTTGGCATCCATTCCTTTCCTAAAGTCAACCCAGATCAGTAAGCTGAAAGCAAAGGTTGTCTTTATTGTAGTTTTACTCCGCTGTGCTGTGCTCAACTGTGCTCCTGCATTTCTGCTATGCTTGCATTTTGGCCCTGGCAGAGAGTTCTACAACAATAGTCACCTAAAAACAGCAGACCCCAGCAGAGTGATAGGGCAAGTTCAGAGCTGGAAGCATGGTGACCCATAGTCAAGCAGGAATAAGCGCCTCTTGGAATGGTTAGGCAATCAGGCTGGCTCCAAAGCCACTGTCCCCAAAAGCTTTTTTTGCATCTTCTTGGTCATATTGGAGTGGGGATGGTGCCATCCTCTAGGAAATCCACTTCCTTCAGCCCTGTGCAGGTGGAGGGTTTGTGCCTAATACATTAAATGCACTAATAGAGGATCTCTTCCTCGCCCGGTATTTTTGAGGAGAATATGTGTGATCCCCATCACCAGCGTGCCTGGGCTTCTCTTTGCAGAGAGGGACCCTTTGGCAGGAAGTTGAAACTCTGAGAGATAAAGACGCCTTCATGCCAGAGGAGAGGATCCTGGCCATCCTTCATGGCATCTGCCGGGGCCTGCAGGCCATTCATAACAAGGGCTATGCACACAGGTGAGAAGCTGGGTCTAGAAAGGATGGGGCATTCTCACTGTTGGAACAGAGCCCATGTGTGGGCAGGGTAGAGGAAGTGGGTGACGTAGCTGATCAGTTGTAGATCAGTATTGACAGCACCGATACAGGAGTTTACAAAGGTAAAGAACCACATTTTGACATGGAGCAGTATTTGCAATAGGGGAAGCCAGAGCCTGGGGACGTAAGAGGTTCAAAGCCAACTTCAGAGCTCTGATGGTTCTGTGGCTGGGCAAATCAAGGATATTTTTTTCAGGGACCTGAAGCCTACAAATGTGCTCCTGGATGATGAGGACCAGCCGCTGCTGATGGACCTGGGCTCTATGAATCAGGCCCGCATTGAGGTGCAAAGTTTGCGGGAGGCCATGACTATTCAGGTAGGAGGGCAGCCTGGTGAAAAGGAAATGGGAGAATAGCTGCTTCCAGCAAAGATGAAGAACCCTCTAAATTAGATTAATTGTAAAAGGAGCTCAGGCAAGCACCAGTCCCCTCAACACCTGCAATTAAACAGAAGAGTGGAAGGGAATGTTAGCAAGTTGTGATCTTGTTTGCCCATGCAAAACAATCAATGTGATACTATGCAATCTTTGCTTCTGTAACGTGGAAAATTTCCACAGAGGAAAGAGCAGTTTAAAAAAACTTCACGAAGTTCTCTGAAGCTACCTATTCCTTAACTAAAGTCACCATAACTTGTGTCTCCAAAAGATTAACAGCATTCCCCCTTCCATCCCACATAGCGTGGTTAGGGCTGCAACAAGAGGCAAATAAGCTAGCATATAAACTGTGATGGGTCATTAATTTAGAAAGTTATCATCTTTCTCATAATTAAATAATAATGTCAATCACTTCAAAGTACCGTATTTTTCGCCCTATAGGACGCACTTTTTCCCCTCCAATAATGAAGGGGAAATGTGTGTGCGTCCTATGGGGCAAATGCAGGCTTCAGGAAACTATCCGCAAGCCTTGCAAGCCCGGTGGGAGTTCCCGCGGGCTCGCAAGGCTTGTGGGCAGCAGCCTGCAGCCCGAAGCACGGGGCGCGCTGCACAGCGCGCCCTGGGCTTCGGTTCCCCAACCTGGTTTGGAGGCTGGCGGTGGGGAGAAGCATGCTTCTCCCCGCCGCCAGCCCCACAAGCTCCGGGGACAGCGGGGAGGCGGAGTGCACCTTCCCGCTGTCCCGCGATCTGGTCTGAAGGCTGGTGGCGGGGAGAAGCTCCGGGGACAGCGGGGAAGTGGAGCGCTGCCATCCCGCTGTTCCCCGACCTGGTTTGGGCTTCAGGCAGACATCCGCAAGGCGTGGGAGCCCGGCGGGAAGTCGCGCCGGTCTCCCAAGGGGGAAGCTCGGGCGTCGGGGGAAGCTCGGGCGTCTGGGGGGGAAAATAATTTTTTCTCTTTATTCCCCCCCCCAAAAAAAAACTAGGTGCGTCCTATGGGCCGGTGCGTCCTATGGACCGGTACGTCCTATGGGGCGAAAAATACGGTATATGTAGAATTGAGAGACCTGTGGGGCAGGCAGAGCCCGAGGTTTCCTTTTCTCTGGTAAGCTGCAATCATTCACTTTAACACTACTGCCACTACATTAAATTATAGGCATTGCAGGAATGTTCCTGAGGAAAAAAGTTGAGACGAATGCCTTCCGTTTACTTTCTCTTTCACTCTCTCTCTCTCTCTCACATACTGTATTTGAGATTAAGTTCTTGTCTTATTTATTATTTATTAAATTTGTCAGTTGCTTTATATTGCCCAAAGCGACTTCCCTCTAATTCATTTTGCAGGACTGGGCTGCCCAACGTTGCACCATCTCATACAGAGCACCAGAGCTGTTCACTGTGGAGCGTGAATGCGTCATCGATGAACGTACTGACATCTGGGTAAGGAGCCTCCATTTCCATTTAGAAAAAAAAATCCTCTTGGTCACCGAAGTTAAAAGATGCAATACCCCAATTTGTCCCTGTGCAAGGGAGGGAGATCCTGTCTTTGAGGTGCCTTTCCATTCAAGAGCCAGCTTTCTCTCTGCTCTCACCTTGCCTCTGCTTAGTCCTTAGGCTGCGTTCTGTACTGTATGATGTTTGGAGAGGGGCCTTACGACATGATCTTCCAAAAGGGGGACAGTGTGGCCTTGGCGGTGCAGAACCAACTCACCGTGCCCCAGAACACCAGGTAAGGAATGGCTGTGTGAAAGGAAGGTTGTTCTTGAACCAAGAAAGACCAGGTACAAAGCGCCTCTGAATTTCAGGTACTCGCCTGCTTTGGAACGCCTCCTCTCCTCCATGATGGTGGTGAATCCCCAGGAGCGCCCATTCATCGCTGACATCATAGGCCAGCTTGAAGCGATACAGCCACCTCCCACCGGGCAGGACATGACACGCATCTGAGCCCAGAGTGTGTGGGGTAAGCAAGGAGGCAGCAAAGGAACTGAAGCCCACATGGGGGACCTCCAGTGGTTCAAAGCTTACAGGAAAGACTGGACAAGGCTTCATTGCATTCTAGTTCTGTGCCTGCCTCCTTCCTTCGGAAACTCTTCCGCAGTGGGGCCATCGCCTGCCTTGGAACTTGCTTGAAGGTCCTCCTGCCATTCTCACTGGTGGCCTAGCATGCACCTTACTGGACTTCACCTGCGTTGTAGGCCATGGTCAGCCACCTCCCCAAAGCAGCAGGATGCTGCTCTTACAAGGGACCAAGATACCTCATCACCGGCTGGGAAAGAGAACCCAGCATTCTGTACTCAAGTACAGCTTCTAGCTGAATGATTTAAGAAGCTGGTGTCTTATTTGTTTTGGTACAGGCATGTCTTCCGGGCCTGTCATGACAAATAAAGTCTTCATACTCAGCTGTATCAACATATTTAGTATGTGATTTGCAAATATATAAACTTGGGGGGGGCAAAGAGGGAGGTGGGGCAACCATAGTGTAGTTCTCTTACTCCTTATACTTTTGTCTACTTGTTGTTGTACTCCTGGTAGCTTTACCATCTTTTCTGGCTAGAAAAACTGCATTGTGTAAGCATTTGTGAGTTTTATGTACTTTAGGCTACAGCTGCTAACTATTCAGAGCTGAAAAGATCTGTATGGGGTAGGAAATCATGTCTACTTTGGCCAAGGTGTGAGTCAGAACAAGAGTTGTTGCAAGTCTGTTGGAGCAAACTCACAAGAGTCTTAAAAGACCTTGAAAGCTCATGTTATTGTTGCATCAGCCTTCATGGGTGCAGGCAGGGGGATACATACACACACACCCAAGTCTAGGAATGTTTCTTATCGATCAAAGTCAAATACAGTATGATGTATTTAGTCTCAGTACTAAACTTCTGTGTATGTGAAACAGAACACACATCAGGCACTGCACTTTAGCCGTGTGTTAAACAGCAGGGATGGCAACTGCTGTTAGTGCAGTTAAGGCATTCAGGTTGAAGAGTGTATCAGCAATGTGAGATTCTTTGGCCCTTCATAAAGTAGGGGTTGCACAGAAAGGGGTTCACATATCCTCCACTACCCATTGTGAGAGTAGGTAAAGAGGGGAGCTTCTAGTTTGAGATTCCTATGCTATATAGCCCATGTATAGTCAAAGCAGCCACGGGGCAGGGCAAGGAGAGAGAGGACTGGCTGTCTGCCTGGTATGGAGGGCAAAGCAGTTTACAGAGGCCTTGCCAAACCTGACTTGCAGCCAGCACATTTTCAGGTTGGGTGTAACCACTCCTCCTCTTCCACTCAGTGCCCCCCCCCTTGCTCCTGGAAGAATGAATAAGTGCTTTGTCCAGAGAAGCAGCAGCCAATAGAGGAAAAGCAAACATTTTTCATCTGGAGTACATAAATCCTTCCCCTAATTTCACAGTTAAGGTGAGGCCCACTTCCATCTGTCTCGCTGATCTCACTGGTCTTTATCTTTAAAACTTTGTATGACTCCTCGCTAGCGTTCTAGGCAAGGTATGCCTACAAGCAGTTTAACATTTGAAAGTGGGGCTAGGAGAGGATACAAGAGAGAGCAACATCTTCAGCAGAACATGCACCAGTCTTTGATTTTATGGTTAAGCCTAGAAAAGTACAACTCAGCATTTCTCCAAACTCTTCAGGGGATGTGTCTATCCTACGCAGTGTAGTATGCAGAGGGGTCAGTGGTGGCAGACTGGAATACAGGGAAGAATATGTCCCCGTTCAAGGCAGGGGTGGTGTTAACTTTAATGAGATTTCAGCCTGGATAGGAGATTGCAGGGGATCTTCCAAATGAAGTATTGTGATGAGATGCAGAATTAAATCCCTACCTATGCATAAAGTTTTACCCTTGTTTGGGGCAAAGTCACATCCAATCCACTTTGCAAGGTCGTCGTGCAATTAAAATTCTACTCAGTGTTTTAGGGAAAGGGTGGGAGAGAGATGTTTTGTAATAGCTCAATATCCTACTTCTGCTATCTTCAGGACTTTTTTTGTGTGGGGAAAAAAAGCTAGTTATTGTCAGAATATGAGAGGCAAAACAGAATCTCCAGTGCCAAAAAAGGAGGCCAATAGAGTTGCCTACAGTCAGTGAGATTTCTCACTTTTATTTGTCCCGTTTCTTGTTTGTTAACCTCATTTCACTTTCCTACTTCTGGTTTAAAGTTTTGTACCAAATCGGGGTGGTTGTGGTGATGGTGGAGCTTGGAGAAAAGAATATGCTAGTATGCATGATTTGACTACATCACTTTTATTGGGCACATAATTTGTTTTAACTTGGTGAATAGGTATACGACCTGTCTAAAGATTATGGGGAAGGGCAGGATATAAATTTAATAAAAATAAATAAATCCAGGCTCATGCCCCCTTTTGCCCATGTAGTCTCCATGGTGCAATGTTGTGCCACCAATTTGCTCAGCTTTAGCTGCTATGGCATCCACCTTCTTTTCTACATCCTTCAAGGTGTAGGGTGTGTGGAAGGAAATGGCCATTATGTAGCAATGAACAGCACTTGAAGCTGTTCTATCAGCAAGGTGAAGCTGTAACCCTATTCAAGAAAGAGGCATACCACAGAAATTCAGATAAAACCAAACATACTTTATTGAAAACAAAGGTCTATCAGACAATGTGCAGCATCTAGAGCTACTCTTCTCCCTCCTCTTCATCCTCATATGAATCAATGCCCACTTCCTCATAATCCTTCTCCAGGGCGGCCATGTCTTCTCGTGCCTCGGAGAACTCCCCTTCTTCCATGCCTTCCCCTACGTACCAGTGGACAAAAGCCCTCTTGGCGTACATCAGGTCAAACTTGTGGTCCAGGCGGGCCCAGGCCTCAGCAATGGCGGTGGTGTTGCTCAGCATGCACACTGCCCGCTGCACCTTGGCTAGGTCTCCGCCTGGGACTGCAGTGGGAGGCTGGTAGTTGATGCCCACCTTGAAGCCTGTGGGACACCAGTCCACAAACTGGATGCTGCGCTTGGTCTTTATGGCAGCAATAGCAGCGTTGACATCCTTGGGCACCACATCGCCTCGATACAACAGGCAGCAGGCCATGTATTTGCCATGGCGGGGGTCACATTTCACCATCTGGTTAGCTGGCTCAAAGCAAGAATTGGTGATCTCCGCTACAGAAAGCTGCTCATGATAGGCCTTCTCTGCAGAGATGACCGGGGCGTAAGTGGCCAGGGGGAAGTGGATACGAGGGTAGGGCACCAGGTTGGTCTGGAACTCTGTCAGGTCCACATTGAGCGCCCCATCAAAGCGAAGCGAGGCTGTGATGGAGGACACAATCTGGCTGATAAGGCGGTTGAGGTTTGTGTAAGTTGGGCGCTCGATGTCCAGGTTCCTGCGGCAGATATCATAGATGGCTTCATTGTCCACCATGAAGGCACAGTCTGAGTGCTCAAGGGTGGTGTGTGTGGTGAGGATGGAGTTGTAGGGCTCAACCACAGCTGTTGATATCTGAGGAGCTGGGTAAATAGCAAATTCCAGCTTGGACTTCTTGCCATAGTCAACCGAGAGCCGTTCCATCAGCAGGGAGGTGAATCCTGAGCCGGTGCCTCCCCCAAAGCTGTGGAAGACGAGGAATCCCTGGAGTCCTGTGCATTGGTCAGCCTGTTGGGAGAACGCAAAAGAAATTGTTGCTATATATTAGCTTCTCTGAGACTGCAGTGCACTGTACTATTATGACGTGAGACACAGCAGAGGTATCTATTCCTAGATCCATAAAGTTCAGACTTCACTAACAGAAGCTTGCAATTAGCCACTTAATTGCCCAATGATAGTATTTCCTTGCCTCCGGAAACTCACAACTCTGCATGGACCTACGCATGCCCGGTAACCTCCCTCTCTCTCAGATACACAATCTAGAAGAGCTGGTAGCTCTTAATTAGGAGGTGCTGTTGCTGTTATTATACTTGTAGCAATGAGCAGTGTACCCACTGCCTCTTCTGGTTGGGGAAGGGATGGGGAAAGTATCCTAGCAGCGCAAGTGTGATCCTTTCACTTCATGCAAAGTGCCCAAGAAGTGGAAAAACTCTCCCCTGTATGAGTGAAAGGCAGTGAGCAGTATAGGCAAAGAGAAAGTAGAAAGCAGAACACAGATAGTGTCTAAACCAGGGTGAGGAACATTTTCAGCTCAAGGGTGTCATTCCCTCAGAGGGAATCTTCCCTGGGCCACATGCTAGTGGCGCATTTAACCAAGTAACAAAAGTGAGCGGACCTGAATTTCTATTCCCACCCCAAACCATGACTATACCAGTTTCCGGATCCTGTCCAGCACCAAGTCAATGATCTCTTTGCCAATGGTGTAGTGCCCGCGGGCGTAGTTGTTGGCAGCATCTTCCTTGCCAGTGATCATCTGCTCTGGGTGGAAGAGCTGGCGGTACGTGCCAGTACGAATTTCATCTGCATCAAAAAAGGGTTGGAATGCAAAAGAAATTATCAGTATGGTGGATATTTCAGACTCTTTAATTGGGCAAGCAAACTGAGGAACCCTGACACACCTACCCAAAATGGGAAGTGTGATCACCTGCAGCCCAAATTTCTCAAAAGTTTACAGGACCCAGAATGCTCCTTGCCCAAATCACTTTACTAGCAGGTTAAGTTAATACAGTCTGCCTCTCTGGTCAGTTACTAGTTTTGATGAAATCCCACTATGAGAATCAAGTGGGAGTTGGTAAGTTGAACTCCTCCATTGCATGCTGCCAGATCCCATTGTCACAGTTGCCACTCACCCGGAGTCCTATAGATGGGGAACTGCAGACCTAGCTTGCACCCCTCAGACTCAAATTTGGCCGAAAGTCTGCCAGCTACTGACCTAGTGCCAGAATCAATGTAAAGGTTGTGCAAGCAGCAGCCAGAGCAATTAAGTCTGGCTGCTGCAACTGGGGCTTGTACCCCCCCCCCAAATGACTTGGGGACTTAGGTAGAGTCCCAGAATAGCGTATGGAGCATGATCTTCCATCTGACAAATAGAAAGGCTTGCACTGGCAGGATGGGTGTGACAGTGTGGCATTGAATTCCACCCTCAGTGTTCAAGGATTCCTTAGCCACTAAATGGATCAAGTATTTGCCCTGACCTTCCAGAAGTGGGCCCAGATCCCTGCCCAAGCCAGGCCCAGGGCCAATGAGAGGATTAACCGCTGGTGCCCACCAGAGAGCTTTTGAGGCTCAGATTCCTGCACATGCACTCACCAATCACGGTGGGTTCCAAGTCCACAAAGATAGCCCGGGGCACATGCTTCCCAGCTCCAGTTTCACAGAAGAAGGTAGTGAAGGAGTCATCCCCACCGCCAATGGTCTTCTCACTTGGCATCTGTCCATCTGGCTGAATCCCATGTTCCAAGCAATACAGCTCCCAGCAGGTGTTGCCCATCTGCACGCCAGCCTGGCCGACATGGACTGAGATACACTCACGCTATGGAGAGAGAAAGAGTTGTGAGCCTATGGCAGAAAGAAGGAAGGGGGTAGAACCATCAAGACAACTCCTAGCCAGAAGCCCCAGTGGCAGCTCATGCACACTTGTTGGCAAAGGCTACTGTTTTAGCTGAATGCCCTTCCCTTGCTAAAGGGTTGCCAACATTTTTGGTCCACTGGGCACATTTTTAATTCTGAGCCAGTGCAACCACATGGTTGACATGGGATGTTGCCTATGTCCTGCTGGTCCTGATTGTGGAGATCTCACAATATTTATTCCACACACATACACTGAAGCTGTTGCTGGCTAACCACAGGGAACATTCTCCAATACAGTCGTACCTTGGAAGTTGAACAGAATCTGTTCCAGAAGTCTGTTCGACTTCCAAAATGTTCAAAAACCAAATTGTGGCTTCTGATTGGCTGCAGGAAGTGCCTGCAGCCAATCATAAGCCACGGAAGCCCCGTCGGACATTCAGGTTCCAAAAGAACGTTCGCAAGCTGGAACAATCACTTATGGGTTTGAGGTGTTTGGGAGCCAAAACGTCCAAGTCCCAGGGCGTTCGACAACTAGTGTAGACTGTACCAGTAAAAATATAAAAGGGGGCTCCATCACTGCCCAAGTGCATTTCTCTCAATCACACACATACAAAGCGTACTTGAGTGCACACACACACACACACACAGGTGAAGGAAGTGCTTGCCATTAAAAAATAATCCATAAATACATGGTGGCCTATGGGTGCCTATGGGCACCACAGCATCTACAGACCCCCAGGTTGGCAATTTCTGCCCTTGCAATTCATCTGTTAGGAGTAGCCACCCCTTGGGGTGAGTGATCTAGACAATTTCAGAGTGGCAGTTTAAATGAACACTAGATGCAAAGTAACTCCATGTCTTGGTGTGGTTTTGCCTCTAGTCAACCAAACCAGGCGGTAGCAACGTTGTAGCATGAGAGTCAGGAATACAGCCATCCAGAGGCCACTGAATTAAAACTGCCATTATCCTGGACCACTAGTCATGCTGGCTGGGTCCAAATCTCTAGCATCCAGACTGCTAGAGGTTCCCTACCCCCGAGTTACAGGACATGGGGCAGAATCACAATCCACTTCCAAAAATGTAGTGCCAAAGCAAATTGGGTAGATTGGAGGGAATGCACCTGAGCTGTGCATTACACTGAAGAGTGCCAATCTATCCCTAATTTAGTTACATTGTGGTGCTTTTAGAATTTGGTGCAGCAGTGACTGGAGTGAACAAAACATTTAGCAGCTTTGTTAAGCTGCCTATTGCACGCGGAAGCCACAGGGGAATGAGCAGAAGCAGTCACTCGGTCGGCACTTCCAGCCTCTTACGCCCACACTCCAGGGTTTATTAAAAATGCATAGAGGTTTCTTCAGCACTCTCCTCTCTCCTGCTTCACACGGCACACATATTTATTCTATGCATTTCATAAACCGCATTCTAGCACCACCCAACCTAGGGAACCACATCAGGGCAAAACATGAGAATTCATTCTCATTCCCTCTCCCTGTCGCCAGGGCAAAGGCGCCTGGATCCCCACACAGGTGACATCTAGTCACCTCCCGCCTGGCAGCCAAGACAGTGATGATAGGCCTGCGTAGGGCTCACTTATTCAAAATTAGATCTGAATGCTCAGAATGACTTTTCTGTCAGGCTTTCCCAGCGGGATGAATAGGCCATTTGTGTCTGCTTTGTATCATTTGTAAAGCTCCTCTGTTATGTTTTGTAACTGGCTTTTAGTTATATTTTGCACATCACCTTGGGATGCATGTGGGAGGCAATTCATAACACAAAAAACAGCAGCATGTTGATGAAGGCTTGCACAGACCCACTGAATGGGAAGCAGAATTGGGCTGTGTGAGAGGAAATTGGAAGGGCAGGGAATAGCCAGAGCAGGGGACACGAAGCCAACACACTCAGGTTGCTGACTCAAGGCAGCCCTGACTCTAACTGCAAGTCATCATCATGTCATACTGTAGTGGCCAAGCAGGCAACAGCCCAAGGGAAAATTCCTGAGGCGCTCCTGTGACCAGTGAGTTTATGCCAGCCGGTGCAGTGTGGGTCTTGCCATCATAATTTAGGTCAGGGTCAGGGAGGGTAGCTG
This sequence comes from Podarcis vaucheri, assembly GCF_965113315.1. NCBI lineage: Eukaryota > Metazoa > Chordata > Lepidosauria > Squamata > Lacertidae > Podarcis > Podarcis vaucheri. The sequence goes on along the minus strand of NC_138759.1, from coordinate 87,827,982 downwards.
TTTACAGAGCCACCCAGCCTGTTGGGCAACCCAGCCTATGGAGTTAGCAATCTTCTTGCTGTGACAGTTTTGGCCCATCTCCAGCACTCAAGCTGAATGGGCCTAGGCACATAGATCACTCTGCTTTCAGTCACCTCCCACTTCCGCCATTGAGAGTCCATACACATTCGAGGGAGAAAGAACCCGTAGGCCGCTCAGAGCAAGTAATATTGGCAGAGCTAGAGGAGCCAGACTGACAGGCAGGGAAATGGGAAAGCTACATACCAGGAATGGTTTGGGGAGGAAAATCCACACTTGGGAGTGGGGCTCCCTGCCTATAATAACTAGCTACAGTTGTAACATTGCTGCCATGGTAAACCCATTTTCAGATTACATTGGTTTAGACTGTTATACCTAACATATGAATCTAGCAGAGATTCCCCTTTGTCAGGTCTTCACTTCACCCGTTTATGGTAGAAAGAGTCTGGCTTCACTCACTGTGGGGGTTGCTGCAATGGTGAATAGAGAAAGGGGGCACATTTCCCCTCAAAGAGCATAGGTATGTAGCCCATGGCTTCATTTCAGAAGGGGCACAAGTGGAACCAGATCAGTGCACACATTAAAAGGACAAACCATCCAACCACTGCCAAAGCGGAACATCCACGCTGGGACAAAAATAACCTGCCACCATACCACAGAGGTGACATTCCATTCTATAAAATCATGCCAGTTTTGCTGCTCCTTTTACGTGCCTTTCCCCCACAAGTCTCACCAGGGAACCAACTCATTCAAGGTACACTTGAACTCCCAAGAGTTTTTGTCAGACACCTGCACTGTATTTACACACGGTTAGGGAAAGTGGTGCATTGCAGGGAGTATCATCACCAGAGGCAATGCCATTCACACTGCACACAGCTAAGGTCTGGCCATATTCCCAATTATGCTCCACAACAGAAAAAAGATTCCAGGCACAAAGTTTTGAATTCCATAGAGATTCCCTTTTGAGCAAGATGAAGCTGAACATCTTAAGTATCTCCCCCCCCCCCAAGTAACAGCAATTGACTAACACTTTGCTTGGGTTTCTTTTGAGACTATTTTGCTTCAGGGTATGTTTCTATAAGGATGAAGGTTTAATTTGTGTACTTTTATGTGTCAAAAGTGTGCTTTTCTGTGCAAGTTCTTATATTTCAAGAATAGGCATCTATTGGAGTTCACCAGACACAATAGCTTTCAATTCCTTTTTTTTTTAATAACCCCAACAGCATCCATAAGTGACAGCACTTTAAAAAACCCAAAACCTTAAATATCAATAACAAAAAAAAGCAAAAAGAACATGCAACTCCAAATTTCCTCAGGCAAACTGAGAACAATGTAATAGCTATCTTTTGGAATGGCCAGAGGCTTGACAAAAACTGACTGAGCATAACGGCTAAGACCAAGCTGCAAGCCACTGAGCCCCAGGTTCAAGTTTTCCTATGCACTTGGTGGCCTTCAGCAAGCTGTTTTCTCAGCCTCAATTCCAGATATAGGAATTCTGAACTTCCTTACAGGGACGTAAGAGGATTAAGGAGAAAGCTCTCTAACCACTTTCAAGTGCTAGGCTGACCAAAATAAAAACTGACTAGCGAACTAAGCCCCCCCTTTTTTTCAAGGGTTCCCTGGCTTTACAACAGAGAGAGGGGCAGAAGAGGTGCACCTCATTCCCCTACTGCCGGGTCTCTTCGGCTACTGCTCTGCTATAGGCTTCCCAGCACCAGAGTCCCTGATACAGACCAAGTTAGCGAGGAGAGGAACTGTCTGGCTGAGAGCGCAGCGTTTTGTGGTCACGGAGGGCGAACAGTTTTCAGCCCCTCCCAGGGGAGGGGGATTCTCAGAACCCACACTTATACATCGGCTCCTTGCACTTCTCCTTTCGAAATTCGAATTAAACCCTCCGACTATTGGCTAGCTAGAATTAACACCGGATTTTTAAAATGGCTCTCTTCCGCTTTCCGCTCAAACGCATTTTTAAAAAACGCATATTCAAAAGTGACGCAGTCCAAAGTCTTTTTTTTTTTTAAGACATTGCGTCACTTGTGAAAACGCCCCGACGGCCTCCAGGGAAGCGGCTCCCAGAGGTGGGAGAACGAGTCTAGCCGCTAGGAAGCGCCGGGGCCCCGCCAGGCAAAGCTCCTCGCCCGGGTGGGATCGGGGCTGGCGGGAAAAGGCGGCTTCCTTCCTCGCTCATTCGCGCGTCTAGCCCGGGACGGCTAAATATAGGAACCCCTCCCGCAAAGTGCGAAGATTCCCTCGAGCTGAGACGGGAGATGCGATTACCTACTTTGGACGCGAGCCCAGCCGCCTGCCCAGCTATTTGCAGCCCTGGGATTTAGCTGGAAGCGGGGCGCCCGGGCCCAACTCTCCCTTCCTGCGCAACCTGCCTATTAATAACTTTCCCAGCCCCCGCAGTCTGTGGGCGACGATCGGTAACGGGGGGGGGGGGAGCGAGAGGCACGGGAACATTTGCCGCACGACTCTCCAGAGCGCGGCGCCCCGCGCCCTCGGGGGCTGACCCCAACTTCCTTAGCCCTCTCCTCGACCTCCGCGCGAGTTGGCCGCCCGTGCGCCTCCGAGACAGCTGTCCCCGCTCATTACACCAACGTGGCTGTAAGCGAAGCGCCCAGGCACCGAGCGCGCAAGCGAGTCTTTCCGGGCACGCGGCCAACTGCGATCAAGAAGCTCAGGCCGGGCCTGCCGGATCCTGTTCTGCGGCTGCTCCGCGCGCACCACCACCACCCCACCGCCATTTGCACGTGCGTCGAGGGCAGCTGCCGCGCTCTGCAGTGCGCACTTCCACGGAAGCCCCCAACTAGCGCCCCTGACTTTTGCCCATGGGCCTGGAGACACCCTCGCCATGTTTGTGGGCGAAGGGGCGCACCTAATTCCCGCCCTAAGATCAGGCGGCAACCTGGCACCATCCTCTGCGTTTGCCCCGCAGGATGGCGGGAGCGCTTCCCACCCGCCCCGACGGACCCCGACGGGCACCTGCCGCGGAACGTGCCAGCAGCTTGCGCGGACGCGCAGCTTGGAGACCGCAAGCCGAGAGGCGGGCGACGCGCTCCCACAGCCAGGGGGAGACGTCGAAGCTCGCTAAGGAAGCAGCCCCCAAGCGCTCGGTGCGCTTCCCTCGCGCAGCCCCCTTCCCGCTCACCATGATGAAGAACGGCGGGGCTGAGAGCTCACGCTGAGTCGATGCGACGAAGTCTCTGTGAGAAGCAGCTACGCCTGCTCTAGCCCGCCCTGCCGCAGTGGGTTTATAAAGGAGGGGGCGGGCCTAGAAGGTGGCCCCGCCCCAGCTCCTCGTTGGTGTTTACCGGGAGGCAAGACGCCTAGAGAGGAGAATTAATCATTTCCAAGGTGGCTGCTTCGTCTCCAAATCGAAAGTCACTGTACAGACTCTTTCATCACCAGACGCAGCAGGAGGAAGCGAAGAGAAACGGCTAAATGGGGTGGGACTCCTTCCGTAGAGGCAGAAGATGGTGTAAAAGAGGGGATTTAAGGGAGATGCAGCTTTAGAGAAAAGCGCCTGCAAAAATATCTTCGAAAAGGATGGGGCCTGCTGCACCCAGGCGGGCTGCCCCTCCTCCATTGCACGTTGGTCACTTTAGTGACACGGAAGTCCAATGTTTTAGCAGCTTCTTCACAGGCAGAAATTAAAAGCTGGATTGATTTATTTCTTAACTGTGGCACCCCCGTGTTAGCAAAACCTTCCTATACCACATAGTTGTAAAAGGTACAATACCAATGCTGATTTCAAACTGGTGTGGGAAAATGTTGCTGAACTACAACTCCCAGCAGCCCCAGCAAGCATAGCCAGTGGCCATGTTCAGCAACATCTGGCAGGCCGTAGGTTCCCCGCAGGCAGCAATCCAAGGTGTGGCCTCACCAATTTCTTAGTGTATTCTAATAGGTCTGGCCCTGCCTTCCGTATCTGTCTGGAAAATTAACAAGGCAGCCATGGAAATACATACACAATCATGGGAAACTGTTGCACCATGTAGCCATTGTTCATAAGAGAGCCGTATGCACCACATGAGTATGTCTCTGTAGGTTAGAAATGTCATTGTTAAACTATGCTAAACCCCTGGTTTCTTTGGGAGGGTTTTTCAATGGTCCATGGCATTGATTTACGGCAGGAATATCCAATGTGATGCCCTCCAGGTGGTTTGGACTGTAACTCACATCAGCTCCAGCCAGCGTGGCTAATGGTCAGGAAGGATGAGAGCTGTAGTCCACGACATCTTGTGGGCACACTGTTGGCTGCACTGGGTTGGGAAATATGTTGTGTGGCTGCCCCCACATTGATGGGGAGACAGGCAGGTGCAAATTCACATTTAGATCTAGTGTGGAGAAGCCTAGTGGGACTCGCTTCTGAATAAGCTACTTGTTTGCTTATTTAAAACATCAATGCCCTTTCCTCAACAAGCCCAAGATGGTTCACCATGTATGGAAGGTGACTCCAGCATGTGTAGCTTGTCATGCAGGCTATACCTGCTGAAATTTCCTCTTTTGCAAAACTGTCAAAAGATGAAGAAGCCCTGCCCTCTTTTTCATCAGGTCACCCTAAGTTGAAACAATAACTATGGCTGCTGCAATCACATACCCATTTAGCTGAGAGAGGGCCCCACTGAAATCATTGGGGCATACTTTTGAATAGACATGGATAAGATAATGCTGTTAACCATTTTGACATTAACAATATATAAAGTGATCATAAAACACTAAAACAGGAACAACAGTGAGAAAGGATTTAAAATATCAGTAACCAACCAAAAACAATTTAACCACAGCAATCTGATCCATCTCAAAAAAAGGGAGTAACCATTTTACGGCCCAAAAGCCTTTGTTAAAAAAGGAAGGCTTTGCTCCTTCTAGAGGATGCCATTAGAGAGGGGCCAAGGTGAATGTTGGGGGGAGGGGGCGAGTTCCAGAGCCTGGGTGCAGCTACTGAAAAGGCTGACTGCCTGCTTTCAACTAAGCGTATTTCTGTGGATGCTGGGACAAACAAAGGCTTCTGATAGTGATCTCACTAGTTTCATGTTGGAGAAGACAGAAGTCTTTCAGATATCCAAGTCCCAAACCTATAGGGTTTTGAAGGTCACCACCACCAGTATTTTAATATGTGCTCAGAAATAAATGAAGCCAGTGGCAAAGGTTTCAGTAAGGGAGTTGTGCACTGCTTACACACAGACTGGCTGTGATATTCTGGGCCCAATATTGCTGAGCACCCTTCAAAGGCAGCCCTATGCAGAGTGCATTGCAACAATCAAGCTTTGACATAACTCAAGTATATGCTACCTGGGCCAAGTCAGCAGTTTCTCCAGAAGTAGACGCAGTTGTGCGACAGCCAAAGTTGCAAACCTTTTAGGAGTTTCCTTACAATCAAGTGCCACATCCATTTTGTTAAATAAATAAAACAAAACAAAAGCTGAGCAAAGGCACTCCTGGCCACATCCAAGGTCCTGAGCTGCTAAGGACTGGGCTGCTTAAATTGGGTTATGCCTAGAGTCACGTTTGTCAATTGTGCCCAGAAGACAGCCAACTCTGAGGTGGGATCAGGATGCAGGAAGTCCTGGCTCAGTGCCAGCAACATAACACTAGCTGGAAGCAGCGGCGGAGCATATGCCCGCACTATCCAGGGCGGGTGTGCTCCCTAGGAGCATGGGGCATGGAGGGTGTCCTCCCAGGTGTGCACACTCTGCAGCCGGGGGCGGAGCAAGCCACCCATGGGGCCAGAGCAAGCTGCCAATGGCAGACACTTGGTGCGCCACCTGCCCGCAACTCCCAAGCCTCCCCCAAGCATTCAGAACAAAGGGAGAAGGGGGGAATGCCATGACAAAGCAGCACAGCTCCCCCCTTCTGCCTCATGGCTCAGGGTAGGCTTGGGAGTCATGGGTGGGTGGAGCGCCGAATGTCACCCCCCTCAGTGAAGACACCCGGGGCGGCCTGCCCCCACCACACACCCCTTCCTCTGCCCTTGGCTGGAAGGTCGGAGAAGATGCAAATAAATGAGAACTGCACAAGGTGCAGATCCCCCCCCCCCGACAGAGCTGCAATAATGGTAAAAGCCACATCTGGGATATTATTATCATTATTATGGTTATTATTCTCCTCCTCTGCACAAAATGCAAGAGCTGTCCAAAATACAGAAGATGCTAACATCATCACCACTCCCCTGTTCTGCCTCTGCACAAAATATAGGAGATGACTTGAAAACCCTAAAGCCAGGATGGGGCAGGTGTCTTCTGCCCATGATCCCTTGTTCCCTGAGGTTCGCCCTTGCCCCTGGGGCTGTAGAGGCCTCTCCCTTCTCTCTGCTCAGGAACGCTGCCTGTGGAGGTGACAGGCCTAGGCACGTGAGGCAGCTCTCTTGTGCATTTCCAGCTGCGCCTGCCTGGACAGGCAACCCTTCCTCAGGGCTCTGTCTCTGCGGGAAATACTCCCTGCCAAAAGCAGGAAGACTCTGACTTGGGAGCTGATTTCACTTCTCACAAGAAAGTCAGGTTGGTGGTAGTTGTCAGAAATTCCACTCTGTCATTTATTTATTGAAGAACTCATAGCATTGGCATTGGGAGCCCAACAAGAAAGGGAAAGGAGAAAGGGAAATGGCAGGAGGAGATATACAGCAGCCCACAAGTTTGGGGGAATCTGCCAAAGGGTGCCAGCCTAGCTGGTATGCAGGTTTGTTGAATTAGGCCCCTGCCTAGGAATGCCCAGCAGAAGAGTGACCAGTCAGGGACATGTTTGCAGGCCTCCATCCTGGTATCAAGGATGATACCACATCCTCATATTTCAACCCTTTGGAGTAATCAGCTGACACACGTCCAACATATAACAGCCTTAAACCTTCGCTGCACGGACAACTAAGACATCATGCACATACCTGTCCTCCAGTCCATCAGGCAGATTTTCAGATAAGCCATGACCAATGAAACCTGAACAGAAGGGGGGGGGGAGTTTATTAATTACACAGAAGTCAACTAAGTAGAAAGGGGGGTTCTCCCCAAAATGCTCCCCCACCATTCACAGAGCAACTGACATGAGGCAAATGTGTAGCGTCAAGGCACCCCTGACTTGCATGGTTTGGGCCTACATGGGCTCTGCTCAGCTCGCCTTGGGCTTGACAGCTGCTTTTCTGCTTTCCCTGACTGTAACAAAAATCCTGCTTTTCACAGACTCTGAAATATTGCTTGGGGGCAGTATATGGATTTTGATGGCAGGTAAAAGGAACATGATTTGGGGGATGCTCTGTAGGAACCTGCAGATTTTCCTTGCAGCTCACCTTTGGGTTTTTTTGTCCCTGGCCTCAGGAAACTGTTAATCCACCCACACCCTGTCACACACGCTAAGAAGGGTAGTCTTACTCAGAGTAGACCCATTTAAATTAATGGTGCTAACCTGGTCATGTTAACGCTCAGTAAAACCTAGTTGCATAATACCACCCTCACGGTTCTACAACCATCATGCCACTTCCCCTTTCTGTTGGTGTTGCACCATGGCAGGCTCAGGAACTTGCCCTGTCGCCACTCTTTCTGAAATATTTCACTTTAACGAATTGCAAACAGATCATGGAGAGAAGAAGGAACAAGTTTATTTAATGGGCTGGTTTCCCCTTTTCTCCAGCAGGTCAGTCCTTATGGCAGGAGCTGCCAACACAGTGCCCTCCAGATGATGTGAACTGCAACTCCAGTCAGCCCCAGCCAGAATAGACAACAGCCAGGGATGTGGGAGTTGTTGTTCAAGACATTTGGAGGGAAGCTTGTAGCTGTTCTTGCTTTATGAGGTTCAGTGGGACTTTGTTACTCCCAGGTAACCATGCACAGGATTGCATGCAGCCTAAATCCTAAACAGTTGCCCTTAAGGCAACAAAAGAGAACAGGCTCCCTTCCTCTGCTCCATGTGAACATTTATTAGGAATTCTATGTGTGCAGCATAACTCCAAGTCTAAATCCCCCTCTTGGAAGGATGCAGTTTATGTCCTAATGCCACATACTTCATTACTCAGAAGAGAGTCCCACTGAGCACAAGCATACACATTTAGGGCCCTAAACAACATTTAAACCACAGAGTCCCTGCTGTACAACTAAATTGCAAGAATGCTCTGTTAGTCCTTTAAATAAACAAACAAACTGATGAAAACCAGCAGGGCTGCCTCCTCCCTCTTGCAGCAATGACACACCATTTTGTGTGCCCTTCCTCTGATTTTCCCCCTTTCCTTTTTTTTTTTTTAAAGCTTGTCTACATCCAACTCTGCAGTGCAGCAGTGCACATTTATTCTACAGCTGCAAACCTATGCACATTTACCTGGGAGAAGGTCCCACTGAACGCTTAAGAGTAGATAGCCATAGGATTGGGCTAGAATTTATTTCTATTTTAAAGGCAAGGAGCACAAGTATAGCTGTTCTGCTGCAGCCAGAGGGTAGCTGGCACCCCCAATATATCTGGTGAAAACCACACACACACACACACACACACACACTGCTGTAGCTTAGTTACAACACATTTTAAAACACATCATGAAAGCAAAATAAATACAAAAAATAAAATGCAATACTAATGGGGGTGGGAAATGACACCACTGCAGTAGAATTAATAATTGTGTTAGAAACCATTAAAAGTGATGAAAGACATGAAACACAAGGGGAAAGAAAACTGCTTCCATCTGGCACCCCAAATCCCACAAAGTCAGCACCAGCAAAACAGGTTTTGGGGGAGGAAGTTCTACAAATGAGGAACCACCAGAGATGAGGCTCTGTCTGTGCTAGACACCCACCGCGTTTCTGAAGGTTGGGCTCTGATGGGGATGTCAACAGGCAGGCAGGTCCTATGGATGCTATTGATACAGTAGGACCAATGAGGCAGGGCAAGTTTAAAGTGTTATGAAATATCCCCCTAATGTTACTTGTAACCAAGGCTGCAATTTTATGCAGTTGGGTGTGCCTAAATCCCTTGGCCCTGCCATGAAGTGGAACAATGAAGAAAGAGGAGGGGAAGCTGCACTTCAGGCAGTGCAGCCTAACTCTAAGGTGCAGGTATGGGGAATCTGTGGCCCTGTTGAACCCCTTCATCCCTAACCATTGGCCATGCTGGCTGGAACTGATGGGAGCTGGAGTCCATGTACATTGGAGGGCACTGAGTTCCCCAGTCCTGCTGTGAAGGATCAGGTTGCACATCCCATCAACACCGTGGTTAGCTGTGACTCACTGCCATTGGTTTCAGCAGAACATGTTGCTTACTAGGCACCCTATGCATGTTTACTCAGAAGCCAGTACCACTGACTTTCATAGGGACTACTCCCAAGTAAGCATCTGTAGTATTGCAGCCATGGTGGTTGATCTTATCCTAGTTAGGTCTGCATAGGAATGGATGGCTAGCAATGGCGGCTGGTGCCCATTGGAACTGGTGGGACAGACCAGTGGTAGGTGGAGTCAGAGCCAATGACAGGGGGAGCAAACACATTCGAGTTTTGTCATCACCACCCTCCCTGCTGACATCTACAAGGGGCAACACTGAGACTATGAAGGAGGAAGATGACAGGCAGTGTTGTCCCCTGGACTGGTTGCAAGTAAGGTAAGGAGCAGTTGGTGGTTTTGGTTTAAGACAGTGGTCTTCAAGGTGGGTCCAGGAGCACTGCCATCATGCAAAGGTCCCCAAAGGCATGTTTGGGTTAAATGCATGTTTGGGTTAAAAGTGAGGTTGAAGATGCCTGGTTTAAGGCAGACTGAGGTTGGTGAGGCAGTCCCCCATTTGACCCAATAGAGCAGCCTCCACTGATAGCTACTCACCCTTAACTGTAGCTGGGTTGTGGCCAAGGTGTGATTTTTCTGTCTGGAAAGGACCTCTGACTGCTGTTAGCAATTTACTGAGTCGGCAATTCAAGGACAATACCAGCCTGCAGTGATGAAAAGGTGGGGGGGGGGGGCAGTTATGTGCCACATTGCCTAACAGTGCAATTCAAACCATACCTTCTCAGAAGTAAATTCACCCTAAATTCTCATATCGTGATGCAGCTAAACTAAACCGGTCACTTTTCCCAAGAGCAGCATGTTTTTATAGGGCAGACATAGGAAGGGAAAATCCTCCCAAGAGTTGCCAATTTGATGCTTCTGGAATCACAGCGGCACTGAACCAAATTTTACTCAGAGTAGACGCAATTAAATTAATGGACCCAACTTAGTTGGGTTCATTAATTTCAGTGAGTCTACTCAGAGTAAGACTTAGCTGAATGCCACCCACAGAATTCTAATGGTTAATGCCAGCAATAGAGCATTAGGGTCAGCAGTGGCTTTTAGTTTACTCCTAGGCTGGGGGCACTGTGTGATTCTGTTCTTATTACTGATATTTCCAGAAAAGAAGAACAGCTCATCTGCTTGAGCTTTTTAAAAAAATGCCCAGATCTGATCCTTAAGACGTGCAGCTGTGCTACAGGGAAGGTGAACCTAGGTTATATAATGTGTATTAACAAAACAACAAAAAAATCCAGTGAATAAGCAGCAGTTTATTTCATAATCTCTCCCCTTCTATTTCCAAGTTATAAATAATGGGCTTGGCTCAGCTCAAGCCCTGCTTTTGGCTAGACACTGTCATTTCTTCCCTTACTTTCCTGCTACCCTAATATGTACCAGAACTGACAGCTTATGCAACTTGTGATTACCAGTTCGTACTTTGCATCCAAACTACAACTCCCAGCATGCCCTCTTAAAAGCTGTCAGTTTTCTGCCACTATTATTTAAAGGGAAAGCATGATGCTTGCAGGATACTTTCTGGTGCTACAATTCAAAGAAGAGGCCATAAATTGGCTGAGAAGAAGAAAGCATAAACTACACTGTCTTTATCAAAGAAGTCAACTAAAATTTACCAAAGATCTATAAAATTATACACGGCTTGAAGAACAGCACAAAATAAGGGACAAATATTTTACCTTTTCACAAAGTAGCACGATGAACGAAACAAATTAGACACAGCAAGCAAGGAAACAAGCAAGAGAAATGCTCCCCTAACAAATAATACTATCACTCTGTGGAACTCTCTGACACAGTACATAACTAACCATATATATTTTAAATTATTATTACTTTTATTAACAAACAAAATAAACCAATAAAGAGGATAAAGAAAAACAGTTACAGTTTGAAAGCAGCAAACATTGGACATTATAACTGAACTTGTTGTTCCAAAACATTACAAAAAATACCACTTTTTCCATAAACCTGTTAGTGTTAGGCTGGTTGATATGTATTCTTTTTTTTTAAAGTTAGCTTAATCACAGTTACTATGGATGAAACTTTCTCAGTCCATTCAGATATAGTAGGAGATATGCTTTCTCTCAATTTTTTAGTTATTATAATCTTAGCAGCAGCTGTAAGGTTAAACACTGTTTTGTAGAATCGTAGAGTTGGAAGGGAGAACCACGGTGCTAAACCTCTTAATCGCCATTAACTAGGATAGCCAAGGCACTGACCACAAATGCCCAGAGACTGCTAGAAGCTGCTAATGGGGAAGGAAATATGCTATGCATCTGTTCCACAGATCCCTCGTCGCCACAACTAATATTTTCCTGCAATGCTCTGCTGTGTTCTGGGGTGCATCTTCAGAGAAGTGGAGAGACCCAACACCACCTGACCAAAACTTTTCATGAGCTTAGCGTGTGCCCTGGAACGCCCCTCTGCAAAATGCAAGAGCTTCTTGATACCATTAATACAGAAAAAGCTCCCTAGAAGAAGGCCCTGATGTGGGCAGGAGTTTCCATGTGCTTTCTCCTCCTCTTGAGACAAGCCACAGATGGAACTAGCTGGGCATCTGCTGGTGAGGAATTGTGCTGGGTTTGCTATCTCCTTAATGCTCCTGTGGGTGGCTAAGGGGTATATCTGAAAGACAGCCAGGGACCACCCTGGAACTGGTGTGGGGACCCCCAGTCCTGCAGCAGGGATGCCCAGATCCAGTTGCTCTTGCTCAGCTTTGAGGACTGGGGAGGGCTGAACATGGCACGAGAGGTCTAAACCTTTGGCCCTGCACCACAGCCCCGATCCAAACCCTTCCGCGCCCAGGTGGAGAGAGCAAAACCTACAGGCGCAAAAATCGTTAAGTGGGCGCCCTCTTGTAAGCAGTGCTCCCTGGCAGGTGGCCAAGAGAAGCTGTAAGGCAGGGCAATTAGCTGAGAGTGAAGGGCTGCAAAGCGTGGATTGTTGCCCTTTGATCACCGGTTTTGAGCACCGAGCGCCTCGCCCAGACAGCAGGCGAGCGGGGACTGCGCCGCGTATAGCTGCCCCTCCCTAAGGCAGCCGGTGAACTCTGCAAAAGCTCCTTTCCCGGTGACCACCCACTCAAAGCCTGCTTGGCAAAGCTTTTTAGGCCTGCTTGCTTTTTGCACAGAACCCGCGATCCGTTCTGTCATGCGGATTAGCAGATTCTCCTTGATCTCTGATGGGTGCCTGTTTACGCGCAGGGCGCGCTTCAGCTGACAGATGGGCGAAACCCCCGTGTTGTGTAAGCCGCTCGTCAACAGCCCCCAGCAAAGCTGGAAAGGAAATGCTCCAGTTCAGCGACAGCCAGCCAACCACACGGGGGCCTGGCTGTGCCAAAAGCCGTTGGGAGAGAAGAGGCAGGGAGGCAGCCGCGCGCAAAAGGGGAGGGCTTGCGGGAGGAAATGATTGGTTCGCAAAAGAATTTTGTTGAGTTAACAAGCAAGCCGAAGCAGCCAGCTCTTGTTGCCTGCGCCCATCAGATGCAGGCTGTAATAATACAAACGGGCGGGGGGGGGAATCCGTGGTTGAACAGCAGAGCAAGTAATCCGCCTAAATTGTGCAGGGAGAGGCTGGAAGAGAGATTATCCCGCGCGCTCGGGGAGGGGCCTGTAACGTTTATTGATTCGCTCTACGTACAGCCACAAGAGAGGAGAGTCCAAAGTCACAACCCGTTCCAGAAACGTCCATGCCAGGTTTTGCATTAGGCCAAGTGACAAATGGAGGGAAATAAATGGGAGTTAGCTGGGCTGTGTTATTCTGTAAACTGCGAGATTAACATTGCTCTGGTCTGTTTTGTCCTGTTAAGTCTTATCAGCAGCATCGTTCATTTCCAAGGCTTCCCAGGGCAGTGGAATGTAAATAGAGCATTCCCAAGTAAGCAGGTCTCCCTGAAGTGTAAAATGGGCTGCGGAAGGATAAGATTAGCCCAACTGAAACTTTGCACAGGGGAAGTTTGAAGTCTCTGCACGCTTCTGCTGCCTGGGACTGGAATGGGGTGGCTCTGTTCTTTCACGCGGCTGCTGACTGGCCTGGCCAGGGACAAGCTGTTCCCTCATTAACATGCACATTCCAGGACCTCTGGGTTGCTTCTGGGCCACTGTTAACGGGGAAAGATTGCTGTAAAGAGTTCAAGGGCACAGTGCCTAATTTCTGGCTTGCTATATTTTGACACTTAGATCCACAGCAAGGGATCCACCAGTTCCGTGCAGAGGAGAGTGCATGAGGAACCCTGCAGGGGACTTACACCCATCTGGCAACAGCACCCATATTTCTGTGTGAGCTTTAGAGCAAATGCATGTGGGGCAGCAGAAGCTGGAGGTGGGGGCTTGCTCAAGTTATGAGTGCTGAAGAGATGTGGTTATTATTGTTATTGTTGTTGGCATTTGTCTGACTCAAGAGACAATGGAGTGTGCCTCCAGGGGGGTGAAGTCAAACTGCTGCCTTAGCAGCACCAAAGTGACCTCTCTGGGGTGCAAGCCTGGGCACTGTGTGTGTGTGGGGGGGGGTCCTGAGCTGCCCAGATGATGATACCCCCCCTCTCAGCCTCACTGTTGTGGTCCAAGGGAAGGCAGAGCAATATATTTGGCACTAGCTTGGCTGCAGGAGATACCAAAAGGAAGCATAGGAGGCACCATCCAACTGTCTTAGGTACTCCACTTGGGATTTGTGTATGGTTTACTCCTTAGCCTTTTCTTCTTCTGAAGAAATCCTGAAAGGCATCAGAGGTTTCGGATCAGAATTATTTTTCTCCTAGATGGACTGCCTTGTTCTGAATATTTGAATCTGTTAAAAGATACCTTGAATGTGTGTGTGTGTGTGTGTGTGTAATTTAAGAAATGTAATAAACCAAAATGCTGATTCCTTTCTTCCCACTACTTTCCTTTCCCCATATTTTAAAATTTTGATTCCATTCTTCCTCCAACTTGAATTTTTTTTTTGTAGGGCCCCAGTTCACAGCCAAAGTCTGCAAAATCTTATAGATATAAATACAGTGGTGCCCCGCAAGACGAATGCCTCGCAAGACAAAAAACTCGCTAGACGAAAGGTTTTTTCATTCGCGATTTGCCTCGCAAGACGAATTCCCCTATGCGCTTGCTTCGCAAGACGAAAACGTCTTGCGACTTTGTTAAGCCGTTTAAACCGTGCTTCGCAAGAAGAAAAATTCGTTAGACGGCAAAAATTGCGGAACGAATTAATTTCGTCTTGCGGGGCACCACTGTAAAATCTATCTAGATTGCCCTGGTGCAGGGGCCCTTCTAGGAGCGGCCCACAGGGCCCAATTTGGCTCAGTTGCTCCAATTGCCTTAAAGTCAGCCCTGTTGAGACAGTGCAGGGGTTGGACTGACAAGCCCTGCACCTTCTAGGTCCCTGGTGTCACTATTCAGAGTACAAACTCAAGGACTTGTTATGGAAATAAAGGGGGACACTTATTGGAAATCAGTTTTGTCACCTCTTCCCCCCCCCCAAAACCCCGAGACAATGAACCCAGCCACCTTTTATTCACAGTCGCATAAGCACTACACTACAGCATGGCCATAAACTTGTACGTTCAACTGCTGAAATATATACCCAATATGTAGCAATGGAGATTTATGTTACTGCTTTATGAATGAACACTGTGTTTTATGAATGGACCCTGTATTCTGGAATTACCTAAGAACCACCAATAGGGAGCTCTAGAATCTGACAGCTAACCAATTGGGTACCAGCAAACAGCGACTCCTATTGCTGAAAGCAGGTAACCAGCAGGGAATGCTTAAGCTCAGCCTCTGCACTGTTGACTGAACACCCCCTGCTGTGGAGATAATAGAGAAAGCTCATAAATTGTATCCCTTCTGGCATCCTGGCCAACTCTATTACACTGGTGTAAGCCCTGGTGCATCAGAAACACAGAATAGTAGCAAATAAAATCCGTTCATACATCAGCAGCTGATGAGACTTGTCAACTAGATCTTCCAAAATCTTCCTAATTTACAAAGCTTCAAAATACAGGCCAAAAGAGAGCAGGTCCGGGAAGAGCGAGGCATACAATGGGCACCACCAGTGAAAAGGCCCTGCTCTGTGTAACTCCTGCCCTGTCATTTGATAGAGTGTCCACTTGCCCTCCTTCTTGACATGGAATGCTCTCTATTGGAGTTTCCAGGTCCAGTACAAAGACCATAAGAAGGGAGAGCAGGGACCTTGAAGTTCCCAACAGCTGTTAAGCAAGCAAGCAAGTACACAGGTTACCTTTGTCACAGTCACATGACGTGTGATGCTAATTATTTTCCCCAAGAGTTAAATGATAACTAATCACAGGCACCTACAGGAGAGCTATGAAATTCAGGTGAGGGTCAGATGCCTTGTCAATCCCAGCAGGTATATAAGAGGACGACCAGGCCTGCGGCCTGCCCAGGGCGGAACAGGGTCTTTGTGCCTCTGACGGGTGCTGGAGGCGCTCAGGCACCAAGCCCCCGCTCCACCTCACTTACCTCCCCGCTCTCCCCTACCCGGACTCTCCTCCTGGTGCCCTCCACAGCTTGGCCCTGGCTGTGCTCAGGAAAAGATTCTGATGAGCCAGTGTCTTCTCTATCTCCCACATTATCCTCATACATGCAACAAACATGTATTACTACTATTTGCCACTAGAGGGTACTACCAACCCAACGTTCAGAATAGTTTTGTCTTGGAGAAGTGGGGTTTGTTCGCCACAATTCCTTATTGTGTGGAATCAGAGACACACAAAAATGATAGACATATCTCTTGCTTCCCCTTACTACTGTTATAAGAGGAAAATAATCTGTTCCTTTCCCCTTACAGGTTATCCAAGAGCCCGAATGGAGCCCTTAAGTGGGTTCCTTATTGGTAGGAGAAAGAGGCCAGCCAGAGAATATTGAGAAGCAAAGAATCTAATAGGCCTGATCTTTATTAAACTGTTGCAACAGTGTCCCCGTCCCCCCCCCCCACTCACCCCACGCAGGGAGGGAGGAGAGGAACCCAGAACAATGGCATGCAAGCCCTTATATAGACATTTGAAATTGCCCATCCTGCAGGTCAAGACCGCCCCCCCCCCCCGAAACATCACAGAAGGAGGAAGTCTCCAACAGAAATACATCACAGGGGGCAGTCTACAACAGAAATCCTGTCTGTCAGAATACCTGACAATGGTCACTGATTGCTTTACCTGGGCAGCCTGGCCATTCTTTTGTGATGGTTAATAGTTTAGTTCCTGAATCCAGCTCACAGGCTCACCCTATTCATACACAAATACACTCTTAAGACAGGATTTGTAAGCAAAAGACAATGGGGAGGCTTCCCCCATTTCCTCCCTTACGCAGAGGAATATTTGAGGTCACTGGGAGAGTCAAAATGGCTTCAGGATTGCTCTCCTGTACTATTTCAGACACATGGTTTATATAGGTACATATGTGTTTGCCTTGTACATTTATGAACACTTATTTTATATTTGAGACCTTAGAATTCTTATAGCACTACCTTCTCCACTTTTTATTGTTTCCTTGAATATATTTATTTATCTGCATATGCTTTGAGAACAAAAAGTTCTCAAAGCATATGCAGAGATGCAGGATTGGGTAACTGCGGTTTGAAAACTTGATCTGTGTCAGCCTTGCTCCAAGATGCAGCTGGAAGAAGCATGAGACCTGGGTAAGAAGCCAGCAGCTTCCGGATGGGCTGACAGGCATGGACAGATTCTATCCACCTTCCAGCTGCATGTTGGGGTGTGGTTATTTGCAAAAGATCCACCAGCTTGGAACTAAAGGGAGGCATTCATCTCTTGTCACTCCCCAAAGATGCTGCCAGAGATAGCATATTCTATCTAGCCATATGAGCACAACTAATATGGTGTGTGTGTAATAACATACAGTAAAGAAACAATGACTATGTTCTACCTCTAGCAATGGAGACAGAATGCCTGTTGCTGGGAATGGGAGGTGGGCAGGCTGCTGTGATGCTCAGGTCCTACTTACAGGCTCCCCATAGGCATCTGGTGAGAACAGGAAGGATGCAGGAGAGAGGGACCATTCCTATAAAGATGCTCCTAAACCATGGATGGAGAACTCTGCACCTGGTGGCTGGATAGGGCCTCTGGGACCTCCACCTCCAGGCTATGCCTCCCCTGTCCTCCTCATGCTCAGCAAATAGGATTGGGGGGGAGGAGGAAATCTCCCCCATGTTCTCCAATTGCCATGCAGGGGGGCAATTGATATAGGAATGGTTCACCCTCCCCATGCCCTGCAACCCCCTTACTGAAAATCCATATGTATACAACAATTGGGCTTGAAAAACCCAGAATCTTTGAATTTGGCCTACACGTGCTCCACAGTTGTAAATTGACATCCTATGCCCTTTTAAAATGGGGGGGGGGTTTGGGGGGAGTTATTGGGTTGTTTTTATTTTGATTATATATTTTGTGGTTTTATATTTTGATTTTGTTCTGTGACTCTCCCTGAGACCTCTGGGTATAGAGCAGTATATAAATTCAATTAATTAACAGATGTTGAGTCAGACCCTGACTAGGATTTTTGGCTAATGCTTTTACTCTGCCCCCCAATTGTACCATGAAGTTCCTTACCACCAAGGTCTCCAAGGAAGCCTTTTAACCCTTTCCTGAGCATGGCACAAGAGCAGAGTCCTTACCTGCTCCGCTGGAGGGACTCTTTCTGGGGAAGCCTCACTGCCGGGCATGGCTTCTTGACTCTGGCAGCCCGGAATGGAGACTGCAGCTTGGATCCCGTGATGATCGCAGCCCATGAACTCAAGATTTGCAAACTTCCACTAAGATCCATTGCTAGGATCCTTTCCTGAGCAAGATGGCCCACTGCTTTACACTGCGGGTAGGAATTCTGATCGCCCAAAGGAAAACAAGACGGAGAAACCCAGGCAAAAAGGGAAGAGGAGCTTTTCCCTTCTAGGAAGGCACCTGTGAATCTCTGCCCTGCTCCCACCATTCCAGAAAGGCCGCTGCAAACAATGGGTCTCTGTTGTTCTTCCCTAACTCTGTTCGCTCTCTGTTGAGACTTGCCGGTTGCCTTGGCAATGCCATCAAAGAATGCTTAGTGGGCTATACACCACAAGGGGGCAATGTTGTCCCTTGCTGGCTGCTAGGTTGTTGGGCAGTGGAAGGCTAAACTCTATCAAGTCTTGACAAGTCTTACCTATATGCACTCCATGGAGTGTCTCCCCCACTCCATGGTGCGCACTCTCTCTGTGTATGTGTGTATTGCGGCTCAGCGCAGGGTTGACAGAAAAAATGAAGGAGAACCAACTTCTGCCTTGTCTCATCATTGTCCCCATGGTCACTGCTTGGCAGAACATGCCATTAGGCAAACAAAGAAGCGATTCAAAGGCCGGTGTGGATCAGAGAGAGAGAGAGTGGCCTTGGCCATTTACATTAGGTAACATTAGTTGTTGGGAATGGCAAGGAAGGAAAGGGCTGTTAAGAATATAAAAAGAGCCTGCTGGATCAAGCCAATGGCCCATGGAGTCCAGCACTCTGTTCTCACAGGGGCCAGCCATATGCTTGTGGGAAGCCCATAAACAGGACTCAGTCACAAGAGCACTCTCCCTTCCTGTGGCTTTCAGCCACTAGTATCCAGAAGCGTTTCTGCCTCCAACCATGGAGGCAGGGCATAGCTATCACGGCTAGTTGTGCCTATGTTCTGTTTGAGGGCTTCCCATAGGCACCTGGTGGGCCACTGTGAGATAGGAAAGGAGGGGGAATTTGATTGAGCTTTGTATTTATACTTCTTCAGGTTCAGGGAGACCAGAGGGGAGGGGAGCTGCCTGTTGCAGCCTGATGCTTCATGGCTCCTCTCCAGCCTCCGCTTCTGCCTCTGATTCTGGACTGCACTCTGCCACAGTCTCTTCCTGCTCACTAAACCCTGTTGCTTCTTCAGCTTCCAACACCTCCTCCTCCCAGTCTGCTCCCTCTGACCACTCATCATTGTCCCATCACCAGTCTCCTGGCTCTGAGCCTTCTTCCCCAGCTGGTGCCTCCCACCACGGCTCTGCATCCAGCCAGTCCATGACAGGTCCCTGGGAGTCTCAGGCCAGCCCCTCCTCAGCCACCCCGCTCTCTCCAAGCCATTGCCAACCCTGCTTTGTAGCCTCCTTGCATTTTTTTATTTTTCTGGCTGGAATTGCCCTTGAACTCTGATAATGCCTCTTGCTTCCCTGGCTGGAAGGTAGGATGTATATGCAAGTGTGTGTAGAAACTAGCCTACTGCACAAAGGTGTTTAGGGAAGCTTTTAATGTTTAATAGGTTATTGTATTTTAATGTTCTGTTGGAAGCAGCCCAGAGTGGCTGGGGAAACCCAGCCAGATGGGCGGGGTATAAATAATAAATTATTATTATTATTATTATTATTATTATTATTATTATTATTATTCACACCTGCTGCTCTGTGCACTTTTGCCTCTGGCCCCACCCACCACTGGCATGTGGCCCTTGGAAGGTTGCCCAGAATGTGGCCCTTCGACAGAAAAAGATGCCCCACTCTATGCTAGCACAACAGCAGGCAGGACTGGGGGAGTTTATAACAAAAAAACAGTGTTTTCCCTTTTTTTAAGGTGAAGCTTGGCGGCACACGTAATAATCCTCTGGGGACAGTCCCTCCCCAATACACAAGTTCCTAGCTATGTTTGGTGTAACCAAGGCTTAGCTTGGCTTTCTCTGTGAATTGTGTGTTGACTCCGGCCGTAACTCAGAGACCATTCAGGCTCAGCTCCGTGTCCATCTCTAACAACAAAGCATCCCTCGTGCCTGGAGATGGACTGCGGAATGTTATAAAAGGCAGACACTGCAGGAAAACCCCTCAGTTACCAGCCTTCGTCCTCTGAGCTCATCGCCGCCAGGTCGAAGAAGACAGTTTTGCAGGATGGTGAGTCTTGCCTGGGCTTGTCAGCTGGGCTGGAGCAGCGAGGGAACGGCAGCCCCACTCAGCATAGCCGTCAGGGGCATGTGGAGCCTCCCTTGTTTTAAATATAGTGCCGTACGATCCCCGTGCCCTTCTAATAGGAATGGAGGTGCACTCAGATCTGTAACCAGGGTGTCATTCGAAGTATGCAAGGTGTAGGGGAAAGAGGATAAAATAAATTCACAGTGTAGGAACAGGAATTAGCACTCTTGATGGTGGGGTGTTTTTACCAGTTTGCCCTCCCCTTTTTCCTTTTTCACTCAGCCTCAGTTCTAGATAATGGGAAACGCTAACACTATTTTTTTATTTTTTGAGAGAGAGAGAGAGAGAGGAAGGGAAGCCCAATCTCTGAACACTGAAAGATTCCAGGAATTCCAGACCTTTATCCAGAGTTCAGTTTCCTCAGAATAAAGGACAGCAGAGACAGTGGTGTCTTGGATGTATGGTTTATTTACACAGATATACAACCTGAGCCTATGGTGGAGAGGCTCACAGCATTAACACCCCAAGAGGGCCTTCCTTCTCCCAGAGCCACAGCCTTGGATTCATACAGAAATCAGGCGTGCCTATGTCTCTCACAGCTGCCCAGCCCTCAGCCTGCCGCATTTTGCCCCTAGCTCTCACAAACAACTCCCAAGAGGGAGTGGGGGAGGCACAGACATCCATTTGTTATCTGGCATGGAGCCACTTCCTTTGTTACCTTAATGACCCATACCTAGAGGACTATTTCAACAATTTGAACCCTTGTTAAGATTTTAACACTTGCCAGATCTAGGAATTAGAAGGGTCTGGGGCATGCAGCATACCCCCCAAAAAACTTATTCCAATACTGTGACATTATACTAACTTTGGTATGCAGCCCACCATGTAAACCCTGAGTAAAAAACAACCCTTTAAAAAGAGCTTTTATGGTGTAGTGCAGCCTTCCTCAACCTGGTGCTCTTCAGATGACTGGTGAGAAGATTTTGCTTCTTTTCTTATTAAGCTCATGACCTGAGAACGAGGTGTCAGCATCTCCTAGCCACTGACTGCTGCAGTGTAAAGGCGGAGTTGTTGGAGGGGCAGGGAGATGTCCTGCCAAGGTGTTAGAGCCAAAGGACTCACCAAAATACACTAGAACCAGGAAGATGGTTGTTGCCTGTGCTTTTTTCCCTGGAAGGGATGCAGGGGTACGTATACCCCTAAACATTTTGTGAATCTTTGTACTTTTGTTCATTGACTGTATTTATTTTTCCTGGTTTCAACTATAAAATAGTGATTTTCTTGAGTCAAAGAATGAGAGTACCCCCTGAACATTTTTTTTTAAAGAAATAAAGCACTGGCTGTTGCTCTGGCAAAGACCAAGCTCCTGTCTAGGAGTGGCCACCCCAGAGCCTGGGGATACTCCACTGCCCAGAAAGATGCACCAATCTGCATTTTTGGTGGCTTGCCACAGGGGGCAGTATTATAGAGGGTCAGGGTGTGGATGGGAGTTTCCTGTTCTGCTGCTGATAGCCCCTGACATGTAGCTTCCACACCAGTGATGGATCTGCCCCTCTTTCCCCAGCGCGAGTGCATTTCTATCCACGTGGGCCAGGCTGGTGTGCAGATTGGCAATGCATGCTGGGAGCTGTACTGCCTGGAGCATGGGATTCAGCCGGATGGGCAAATGCCCAGCGACAAAACCATCGGAGGTGGAGATGACTCCTTTAATACCTTCTTCAGTGAAACCGGAGCTGGGAAGCATGTGCCTCGGGCTGTTTTCGTGGACCTGGAACCCACTGTGATCGGTGAGGGCTGCATATTAGGGGTGGAGTCTGACCGGATCCTCTGTGTATTCTGATTGGATACTGATCTGAGGTGGCCCAAGACATTCTGGTGGCTGCCACGGTGGTCAAAATATAATAATAGATGCTTAGGAACTTCCTGCCCTTTAATGGTACCCCAGGGTAGAATTCTTAACCCTGCCTAATGTTGTCCTGAAGCAGCTTGAATGAACCGGTTAAAGAACCACAGGGATCCATGATATTCATTTGTTAAGAATAAAGGTTGTTCTTCAGTCATAAAGAACAACAGGGTTGTTGTGAGCTTAAAATGGGTTGGAGTTCCTTGGAAGAAAAGTGGAATAGACATGTAATAATAAAACAAATGGATGTAGAAAGCAAGCGAGTTTGGTGCTAGGAACCCATTTCAAGTTTGTGTTACCACACAAGGGCATTTAAAATGGCAACATCCTACCAGATTTGTCTGTATTGTCACAGTATCTCAACAGGAGACGGCAAAGACTTTGGAGTGTGGCTTTCTATGGAAAATGTGCTTGCTGTGGTCCATGTCTGTATAACCTCTCTGCATGCCTACGGTGGCCCATTGGCTAGCTGAGAACTCTCTAAATCTGGTGAAAAGATTCTCAGGTCAGGGCTGAACCCGTATCATACTCTCAGCTATTGAAACCGAATCTCCATCCTGCCTTGGTCTGTCAGCAGAGTGGGCTAGGAGACAAGAGAGGTGAGGAAATGACTTGACCTACTGTTTCCTCTGCAATCCAGATGAGGTTCGGACTGGCACATACCGCCAGCTCTTCCACCCAGAGCAGCTGATCACTGGCAAGGAAGATGCTGCCAACAACTACGCCCGCGGGCACTACACCATTGGCAAAGAGATCATTGACTTGGTGCTGGACAGGATCCGGAAACTGGTAATAGGGCTTGGTGGCATGGGAGACCTGGGGAAGGAAGGGGCTGGATCTGCTTTCTGGAATCTGGAAGGGATTCTGGTTAATGAACGTGGAGGGGAGATAATGAGCGGCTTGTGTTGATGCTGCACAAGTTCAGCTTCCACTGCCTCACTCAGGGAACTAGATTATAGTGCAGAAGGTTTATCCACACTTAAGTTTTGCCCCACACTTTCTAGGTGCAGGTCCACACTTTCCTAGTCTGTGTCTGCTTGCTCACCACCCCCCCCCCCCGCTTTCCCCAGGAAAACCTGATCTTTACTGCTGAATTAGAACAAACAGTAATTTGGATTTTGCCATGGATTGCTGTTTGCTCCAATTTGGTAAACAGAGGGTTTGCACTGAAAAAGTGGCCAGGTATGTGTATGTGTGGCACAGACCTATAAAGTCTGGATCTGTGTTTAGAAATGCAGAGCAAAGCTAAGTGTGGATGAGCCCTAAAACGAAGGTGACAGCACTAAGATTGGAGACAAGCCTTTTACTATCAAAAAGCAAGCAAAGGCTTATTGCCAGTCTTGCAGCTTGAACTTTGGATCGCCTGACATCGTATTGACATCATGTGATTGACAGGGGGGCAGCCACCAACACCTGCCCAAATAAGTTGTGGAGGGCAGGCCCATCTTGGACGCCTGACTTTAAGCAAGGCTGGGTGCTGTGAACACTTCAGCGCACAGTGACCTGTGGAGCAGGCTCTTTCTGTGCTCATGCAACAGCCACTCTCCTGCAATGGTGACACAATGGCCGTCTGTCATGAGGACCAATTCTCCACAGGTAATGTAGCAAGTACACCTTTGCTGGAATGAAAGCGTTTTAGATCCTTCCCACCACCCAGATGATTGATTGGTGGAGAAATCTGGTTCAGTTTAATTTGTGCATCTCAAGCCCATGCATGAACCATAACAAAGCTTTTCTTTGAAATTTGCGCTTCTCTGAAGTTTCTGTTGCAGTTCTGCGACCAAATGATGTTAGCGAAAATGCACACATTAGGGGGAAATGTGCATAAAACGCATGCATTAGTGAAAGTAATGAACAAAAATGCAATAGATTAGGAAAAGCAGCTTGCCAAAAATTGTGTCTATTAGTCAAAGCAACATACAGTATATTAGGAGAAATCCAACAAAAATGCTGGTGAATTTTCACGAGGACTTAAAAAATATTCAGCAACCTCACTGAATCTAAAACTGGAGAAATTAGAGACAGAGAGGAGTGGAAGTTAACAAATTCATCCATCCCAACTGGCCAGCAATAGGGCTAAACTCTAATGCTGAAATACAGAGACTTGATTGTGGGTCTCCCAGAGGAATTGGGAGACAATAAAGCAGTGGTTGAGAGAGTTTTGGAGGACTCTAGTCCATTATTCCACCCCATTCCCTAACCCCAACTGACCACCGCTTGGTTTGTTTCCTGCATTCCATAGGCTGACCAATGCACAGGACTCCAGGGATTCCTCATCTTCCACAGCTTTGGGGGAGGCACCGGCTCAGGATTCACCTCCCTGCTGATGGAACGGCTCTCGGTTGACTATGGCAAGAAGTCCAAGCTGGAGTTCTCCATTTACCCAGCTCCTCAGATATCAACAGCTGTGGTTGAGCCCTACAACTCCATCCTCACCACACACACCACCCTTGAGCACTCAGACTGTGCCTTCATGGTGGACAATGAAGCCATCTATGATATCTGCCGCAGGAACCTGGACATCGAGCGCCCAACTTACACAAACCTGAACCGCCTTATCAGCCAGATTGTGTCCTCCATCACAGCCTCGCTTCGCTTTGATGGGGCACTCAATGTGGACCTGACAGAGTTCCAGACAAACCTGGTGCCCTACCCTCGCATCCACTTCCCTCTGGCCACTTACGCCCCGGTCATCTCTGCAGAGAAGGCCTATCACGAGCAGCTTTCTGTAGCAGAGATCACCAATGCTTGCTTTGAGCCAGCTAACCAGATGGTGAAATGTGACCCCCGCCATGGCAAATACATGGCCTGCTGCCTGTTGTATCGAGGCGATGTGGTGCCCAAGGATGTCAACGCTGCTATTGCCACCATTAAAACAAAGCGGACAATCCAGTTTGTGGACTGGTGTCCCACAGGCTTCAAGGTGGGCATCAACTACCAGCCCCCGACTGTGGTTCCTGGTGGAGACCTAGCCAAGGTGCAGCGGGCAGTGTGCATGCTGAGCAACACCACCGCCATTGCTGAGGCCTGGGCCCGCCTGGACCACAAGTTTGACCTGATGTACGCCAAGAGGGCTTTTGTCCACTGGTACGTAGGGGAAGGCATGGAAGAAGGGGAGTTCTCCGAGGCACGAGAAGACATGGCCGCCCTGGAGAAGGATTATGAAGAAGTGGGAACAGATAGTATAGACGGTGAAGGAGAAGAAGAGGAAGGTGATGAGTATTAGCACAGCTCAATCTGTGTTATATGGGGAATTAAAGTGTTCATTGCCTTGCCACTTGGGGATTCTCTTCGCAAAATAAAATATTAACTGTGTCACAGAAATGTGGTGTAGTTTTCTTCTTGACTCACAGCTGCTTTCTTGCTCTGTTGGCCTATAAGCATCAAGAAGTCACACGCCATTCCTGAAGAGTTACTACCTCTGTTCAAATGACACTGTCCCACATGGGAGACCTAAGTCCAATCCACATTAGTGGTCTTCTGTGGTACTGCCAGTACTGTGGTACTATTGTTTGTCATGATGCCCTTGACAAATGTCCCTCCCTGTAGAAATACTGCTACATAATTGGCTAATATAATTGTCAGGAGCTTCACCAAGCCATAATTTACAGGGAGAAGCCCTGACCGTTAAAACCCATGTAAATGTTGTATAAAAGCCCCATGACACAATCCTATGTTAGTCTATGAGAGTAGCTCTCCAGTGAAGGACTGGGGAACCTGTGCCCTCATTGCACTCAAGATATTATGGGACTCCAAATCCTATGAGCCCTAGCCAGCATAGCCAATGGCCAGGGATGATGGGAGCTGTAATCTAAGAACAGCTAGCGAACCACCATTTTCCCCATCTCTGCTCAGTGTGTAGTATTGCCGTCTGAAGTACTTTGTTCTTACAGTTTATACAGATGCAAACCAAAGAGGACTGAAGACACTTTGTGGTAAGGAATAAATTCACTGATTCTGCAAGATCCCTTCAGAATCACAAAGAAATCAAAGGGGCTTCTGTGGAATTCATTTCTCTGCTGTTAGGAAACCCAAATGGCTGTGTTTGAGCTATCAAGAGAGGCACCGGGGCAGAATTGTCTTTTTGTTTCTGATATAACTTGGGACAATAGTTGATATGTGGCAAAATTCCTTGACATTTCAAGGTGGTGCTGCGCTACTCACACCCTCATTTCAAATAAAGATCTGCTTCAGCAAAGCTTACGCAGATTCCCTAATTGCCATCAGCCTCCAAGGTGCTGTGTGAGTCAGGAAGCTTGGTTGTGGTTGGCATAGGAAGCAATGCCTACTGGAAGAGGATACTGTCACTGAGCCTCTCAGGCATAGTTTGGGTAATTCCCAAGTTCTCACTAAGGCTACGGAAAACTACCACTTTTCTCTGCCTTCTTCAGCAAGTTTATATGCACTAACCATAGACAGTCCACTTCCCCTTTTCCTCCCCTTTGGCCCCATATCTCCTGTATCTGAGTTTGGTCACATCTGCACTATAGTTTTAAGGCACTATGACCCAACTTTAACACTTATGACTTCCCCCAAAGAATCCTGGGAACTGTACTTTGTTAAGATTGCTGAGAGTTATTAGCAGATCCCTATTCCCCTCATGAGTTTGATCAAACTGCGGGAGGCAGTGGAGGACAGAAGTGCCTGGCGTGCTCTGGTCCATGGGGTCACGAAGAGTCGGACACGACTAAACGACTAAACAACAAACAACATTCCCCTCATAGTAAGGTTACCAGATTCTTTTTCAATGAATCCAGGGACACTTTTCAATTTCAGTTGAAGGGGTTGGATTTTGTCAGGGGACTGATTCATAAAACCGGGGACTGTCTCCGGGAAACAGGAACGTCTGGTAACCTTACCTCACAGGACTACAATTTAAGGATCAGTTCCTCTATCCAGGAAACCCTGAAGCCCCACATCAAGGCAACTTTGCAGAAAGAGTTCTCTTGTTGTAATGATCTGAACACATTTTTTTACATACTCCAGAGAAGCATTTATGAACCAGAAGTGCTAGCAAACACTGATAGATTGCCACAGCGAAAGGGTCAAAGGTGAGACTGGGATGGTGAAGGAGCAAGAACTGGGAAAATAAAGTATGAACTCACATGTTCCCAAAAGTGTGACCTTTTGTTGATTCCCTCCCCCACCCCACATCCTTAAGGAAAGCATAAAGCTCTGATGTCACAATAACCCCCAACTTCCCATTGGCTACTGAAGTTGTTGATCAGCAGGGGAGGAGGGAGCAGGTTTGGGGGCATGGTAAGCTCTTGCCTCCCCCAAGACATCAAGTGCCCAGCTCACCATCAGGTGGAACAAAGAACACGGGCAACCTCTGGATAAACTAAGGTATATTGAGCCTAGGTGATTTTAAGAAGTTAGAAGAGTACCGAATGATGATGGGGAGCAGGAAATGAACCCTATGGAAACATGGCTGCCATGGGAGGGGACAAGGGGGCAGCCCCCAGTCCCCAATGAACCATAATCCACCAATTACCAGCATTCTTTTTCTTTTTTAAAAAGGACATGTTTCTATCATTTGTAGAACCTGAGATAAGAGGTAAAATGTACAGGCACTACTGTATTCTCATTTGTGAGAAATTTCCCTGCTCCCATCTTTTAGATATGCATTTGCATATGTATATGTATATGTATATGTATGGAGTATTTTACTTTGCCCACACCCCATTTTATTCCCCTGTGGATATCCATGTAGGGGGGAAAAGGGTGTGTGTGAAAAGCTGGCACAAGGAGACAGGAGAACTTGAAGTCAGAAGGATTGTTAAAACAATGGGTATTTATGGATACAGGAAGCCTTAACAGCTAGAAGAAGATGTCCTGACATGGGCTAGGCCTACTAGTTGTGCACAAGAAAAGTCCTACCTTAGTCTCTGAAATGGAGGTTTTAAAGTCTCAAAAGGTCAATATAAACCCACGGGAGGTTGTAGACTCTCCTTCCTTTTTAAGCAGAGGTTGGATGGTCATCTGTCATGGATGCTTTAGTTGAGATACTTGCATTGCAAGGGGTTGGACTAGATGACCCTTGGGGTCTATTCCAAGTCTATGATTCTGTCATATACTATACATGAGGTTCCCAGGCAGTCACCCATCCACGCACTGACAGGCCTGCTTAGCTTCAGGTGGTGACCTCATTGACTTACACTATAACTTGTACCATTCTGGAAAGCCTTCCATCCTACAGTTTCATTCACTGTGTAGCTCCTCCACTGATCTTGCCCTACCGGAGCCTAAGAAGAACCCAAACTTAAGTTAAAACTAGTATAAAACCCCAACATTTCCTGGTAGATCCTCCGATCGGTACTGCTATAAGTTTGGGATGCTGTTGTTCCTCCATGAGACTTAAGTGCACCACAGACTCAGCGTTCATTCTTTCTCCTGTGCTAGGGACAATTTGGTGGCCAAAGGTTCCTGCCATTTTATCTAGTTTGCTATTTGTTCTGTATGGTAGTCAGTCTATTTCATGCTAGTGAGTAAATAAAAAATAAAGCAACAGAAATGCCCAGATCTAAATAGACACTACAGGTTCTCTTCTGAGTGAGATAACATTTGACACTCACAGGATAACTCTACAAACTTCATAGGATGACACAAACCTGTAAGTGCATATGAATGGCCCATGTATGGTTACTGCCGGGACAGCTACGTGAACAGGACCCAAGAGAAAATGAGGATCCTGTTCACAGATAAACAATTCTGGCACATAGTCCCTGATGTACTATCATTCTGGCCATGTCCTTCCCTTGGACATGTTCTTGACTTATTTATTGGGGTGGCATTGGCATCTAGTTTGTGTTGCTTGGTCAGTTGGGGTCTGGTGGTTGGACAAACCCTGTCTTTGAGAGGGAAGGTTGGCCAAGAAGGCCTTTTGTACCCCTCCATCGCAGCAATTCAAAAAGGCATGTGTGTGCACTGCTTTTCTAATAAATAGGAGCTGAAAGTGGAGAAGTGGATTCTTCAAATGGAGAAGCAACCTGGTGAAATTCTGAGTCCACACACACACACACACACACACACACACACACACTCTTTTACCTCCTGGGAAGCAGATCACCACCACCGTGTTCATTCTCCCTTTGTGTGCATGCAGTGGGGAGTTCTTGTGGGATGGATAGATTCTGTGGCGCCTCATTCTGTTTCCTCTCCCCCTGCAGGGCCCTTTGCCCACAGCACCCACCTCCTGCTGTGCTGTAAGGAGCAGTGCAGCCAAGAGTGCGGCCATGGTCAGCCCTCGAAGCAGCTCAAGTTGTGTGGACGCCTTCGGTGCTTCCAGAGACATTGTTCCCCTTGCAGCCGCTCTTTCCCCGTTTCTCTGCTACTGGTTTCTGCACAGGACAGGCGAATGGATGCCGTGCCAGACTATTATAAGCTTTTAGAGATTCCTCGGGATGCCTCTGACAATGATATTAAAAAGGCGTAAGTCTTTCTCTTGAATTCTCAGTGTTCTCTCTTGGGGCCTTTTCCGCAACTCAAGCCATGTGTGAGGCAGGAAGAAAAGATTCCTGATGCCAGTTCAATTAACACATCACACAACATTTAATACATGGCAGCATGCCCCTCAACCATCCCATTTTAGGTGGGGCATCCTGGAATTACAGAAGCCATCCCAGCTTTTGACCGGATCCTGAAATGTCCTGTTTCTCCATCTGCCACTCTTGTGTGAGTCAGCTGGCTTGAGTCAGAGCACCAAACCAAAATATGCTTGTTTCTTGGTCTCGCTTGCTTGTGCGAATCAGCTGGCTCCCGTGAGAGCTCGGAACCAAAAGAACAAGCACCCCGATTTTGTTCAGTGGGATGTCAGAGGGTATGTGACAGTGTATTTTCTTTAATGTAGAAAGTGGTGCTTTGGCAATTGCATCATGGACTGTACCCCACTGGGCCACCAGACTTGTTTCAGTGGTAGACAAGCAGTGCTTTAGAGCAAGAACGAGAAAGGCCCTACTAAACTCAGCTTACCTTTCTGGTGACTGTCCACCATCTATAGATTCCATAGCTTTATGGATTGGGGCATTTGATTTTGGGGGACTTAAGACAATGGTCAGTGCCTGGTGGCCCAGTGGAGAGCACCAAAATAGCAGCTGGGGCAGAAAAAGTATGCTAGGGGTGGCAGCTGGGCTGGGCCTGGCTGAGGTGGTGGTGTTTGTGTATAGGTGGGTGGGGCATAATTGGCACCATGCTAAGGCCCCCCAAATTCTGTGTGAGTCCTGCATGGGCATCTGGTTGTTCACTGTAAGAACAGAAATCAGGACTACATAGGTGTTTGGGCTCTTTTTACGTTCTTAACTGGGATTTGCATTGAAGGCGGTTTATTGTTGCAGAAGGTGCTGTGACGCTCAAATACTGCATTCCCTTTCTCTCCTGGGTCTGTGCAGGTACAGAAAGAAAGCCCTACAGTGGCACCCGGATAAAAATCCAGATAGGAAGAATTATGCTGAGCAGAAATTCAAAGAAGTTACAGAAGCTTATGAAGTGTTGTCAGACAGTAAGCGCCCAAGTTCATCTTTCTGCCACCGACTCTCTCTCAGATCATTTGGGATCCCATAGGCTTATGTCTCCCTGGGCTTTGGGACACTGACTTTCACAGCCCTTGTTAGCCGAAGTCACTTCATTAAATAATCAGAGGTTGTGACAGCTGTCTCTCTGGAATTCCCCCCCTTTATTTTCGATTACACTTCTAGACCAGGGAGTTGATAGCAATAGACATGGATTATGGGGAGAGGCCTTTTTGGTAAACTATGGAAAATTATTGCCTGGCAGGTGTGTCATCAGGGATTGGCACTGCCAGGCATCTGCCAAGGCCCACACCCTATCAGGGGCTCCCACTCCTAACCCCGGGAGCCCCTTAATCGAACTCCTGCTAATTCTCTTCGCTGTCATTGCCTGCTCACTTGCCCAAACCAAGTGAGCGAGGACAGGAGCAAAGAGAAAGAGCAGCAACCTTGTTCCCTCCATCTGTGGCAGTGGTGCAAATTGGGCAAAGCGCATTCAAAGCACATAGTTTCCTGCCCCCCAAAAGAGCATGGGAACTGTAGTTTACTCCCCAGCTGAGCTAAAATTCCCAGCACCCCTAACAAACTGCAAGGCGGGATTCACCTAACAAGTCAAGAGGCAGCAGTAACAATGATGAGAAAGAGACGAGGCTACTCAGGGTCTCCCCAAACCTGGAGCCAACATTGTTACCTGCAGAAGCCAGGTTTCATAATCTATATTGCAGAGCCAGAGTATAGCTTCTAGAGGGTGCAAAGATTACCGTTTTACTTGTGAATTTGCCAACGTAGTCCTCCTTCCTTTCTTCAGAGGCCAAGCGTGAACGTTATGACTGCTATGGGGATGGAATCACAGCGGCAGGTAAGAAACATATTCTTTCCCACACCTTTTGTCTAAGGCCCATGAACCTCACATATAGGCTAAGATTTGTCTGGCATCTTATTTCGAACCCATGTTATAGATTAGGGTCAACCCTAGAAATCAACACATGCTATGGTTTTGGTTATTTGTGGTATGAAAGGAGAATGCAAGCTGCAAAGGAATTCCTAGGCTGCCTTATGCAAAGCAGTCTGGCTGGCTTAGTGAAGAGCAAACCGAACGTGACACAAAGCGTTGAGAGGAATCCTTTAGCCTGGAGGGTGAGATGTTACCAAGGTCATGGGGTGTATGTTTGAGGGGACAGGAAAAGGGATTTTTCAAGCGACAGGTTTCTAGGAGAGATAAGGAAGAAGAAGATCTGGCATCTATTTTTGAGGGAAGCAGCCTGAAGGTTGCTTGTGCTGCTGCCTCTGGAAGTCTGTATGCTGTAAGATCTGGATTTCTTCCATGCAGAATGAAGGTGTAAATAGGTGAATAAGCCATATTTCTTAAAGCACGACAGTCTCCCCCATGTCTTCCATTCTCCAAAGGGACACAGACACTGTGTGTGTGCCTGGGACCTTATGGGCTTTTGCCACCACTTGGCAGAGAGAGGGGTAGGCATCCAGCTTTTGTAACAATATTCTTTCTGAAGTGTAGGTGGGTTCCCATGAGGCAAGACACAGTGATAACAGCAAGAACCTTTATTGAACTAACAGAATGGGACAACAGGCGCAAAGCAACTGCTTATATACATTTCTGAAGGCCTGGGCCACTCCTACTCCCAGTGGCGTAGCGTGGGTTGTCAGCACCCGGGGCAAGGCAAGTAATTTGCGCCCCCTAACCCATGGATTTTAGCAGGGGGCAGAGAGCTGCGAGTGTGAGCGCCCCCCCCCCCGATGTTGCGCCCGGTGCGGCCGGCCCCTCCTGCACCCCCCACGTTACGCCACTGCCTACTCCCAATGTGATTGGCTGTCTAAACTTCCAAGCTGCGAATCATAAGTCAGAATTGAAGGGCCAATGACAGAGGCACAAATCCTGAAATGTTCTGTGATTGGCTATCATGTATCGAATCAGAACACAGGGGCTCAGACTCGTTAGTCCAGACTCAAGCTCAGACAAATACAGACCACTGAATACACAACACTTTCTCTACTATTTCACACATCTTTCTTCTAAGGCCCACAAACCTCACATATAGGACATATGGCATCTTATTTTGAACCCAGAACTGGAGCCCAAAGGAGACCCCTCCCCTCTGGATGCCTTGTATTAAAACTCCCATCAGTTGTGACCAGCTCACACAGAATCCCTTGTGCCGAGTGGAGAGGTGGGTTTCCATGAGTGTTTCACAAAGGAGCACCAGTCACGGACTACTCATTCTGGCTACACAGAAAGGGAAGGGGCTTCTCCATTTTTTTCTTCATAAAAATTATACAGTGGGAGCATCCCAGGACTTCAGTGATGTGTTTGCAAATCATGTTACTACCCCAGCAGTTCCTGAAGGAGACGATTTGAAATTCACCTTCCGCAGCCCCTGGGAGGTTTTCCGAGAGATGTTTGGCAGCTCAGACTCTTATGCTGGTAAGCGTCATTCTTATCTGGATTGTGTTTTGATAGCTAAGATTTAGACTTTGTTACTGAAGGGTTGTTATGTTGAGATAAAGAGCCACAGTCCCCAGGAATAAAGAATTTCAGGATCCCTTTGCCTCACTCCACCCTTTCCTCTTGGGTATCTGTCTGTAAAAACTGTGAACTCTGTCCTTTAGTGCAGGCATCCCCAAACTCAGTCCTCCAGCTGTTTTGGGACTACAACTCCCATCATCCCTAGCTAATAGGACCAGTGGTCAGGGATGATGGGAATTGTAGTCCCAAAACATCTGGAGGGCCTACTTTAGTGTTTGCAGTTTTCTTGTGGTTCCCATTGGCAGGAGATCTACTCACCCACTGGAGTTCTACCAGGCTGAACGTGGACCATAGCTTAGTGGAAAATTAGACTTCAAAAAACAACCAAATTTCTTTGGTAGATTCTGCAACTACTAACAGCCGTTTGTTTAGGAAATCAAAACAATTTTGTCACTGTGGTTGCTACTATTTTGCAGTAGCAGAAGTCATTGTGACTGGCAGTAGTAGCAGGAGATGTATTTCATTTTTGTTACTATTACTTTATTTCATAGTAGCAGTAACAGAATTCCATGTATTTAAAGTCTGAACATCCCTCCACTGTAACACTCAAATCTGGGACGGTTGATGTAGCTGTTTACAAAGGTCAGTTTTTAAACACCTAAAAAGGCCCCAAAGAGGAATTTGACAAAGAAGTACGTAGATAAGAAAGGGGAGATGGTTCTAAACAGATAGAACAGCAGTGAGTGGTGGTGGAGGTTGCAATAAAAGAGAAAGCAACTCCAGGATTGCAATGACTTAAGTTTGCCCATAAAGCCACTTGCTGTTGCCATGAGTTGAATTTTATCCCCACTCTTCTGCTTTCTCAGCCAAAAAGGAGGAAGACGTCCCATGGTACTTACGAGGCCCCTTATTTTCCATCTCCATTTCAGAAGACTCAGGTAAGATGTTACCAGCCTTAAATGTGAATCCTTCTGTCTAACCTGGAATGCTTCTGCCATTCTTCTGCCTTCTGATCTGTCGGCTGTAACCTCCTCTCAGCTTTTCTCCTTCTGTTATGGGAGATGTTAGGAGTCCTTCCTCCCCCCTCCCTGCCAAACCTTTCCTTGTTGTGGGGGCTGACCTCCATTTCTCTAGTAGCTAGTCTGGCTCTCCAGTTTTCTCCAGTTGAGCTCTGAACCTTTTCACTTGCTGCTTCTGCTAGTCAGTATGGCACAGTGGACAGAACGCTGAATTTCAACAAGGGAGGAGGAAATCTATTTTCAAATTTATGCTTTGCCATATCGTGGGCCAGTCTTTCAGTCACAGGTGATTGCAAGGGGTAGGGTAGCAGGTTCCCCCTCTCCTCCGCTTTTCAATCAATGTGTATTAGGGCCCTTTGTAGCATTGATTAAATGTGCAGAAAGCCTACATGTTGTTAAAGAAACCTTGTTTCCATTCTCCAGGGATGGCCCTATCATTAGGTAGAGTGAGAGCTGCCTTTGGGCAGAGAGTGGACCCAGCTGTGTTCTGCGTGGCCTGGCCTGCACCCTCTCTGTTAGCCTTCTCCCTCAGGGGTGGCAGACCCGCCAAGTGTCCCTATTCTCCAGGGACATCCCTGATTTAGATAAGTTATCCCTGTTTCTGGTTTGATCCTGGAATGTCCCGCTTTTCCTTTTTACAGTGGTGCCCTGCAAGACGAATGCCTCGCAAGATGGAAAACTCGCTAGACGAAAGAGTTTTCTGTTTTGGAGGTGCTTCGCAAAACAAATTTCCTATGGGCTTGCTTCGCAAGATGACAATGTATTGCGAGTTCCTGCTGGTTTTTTTTTTCCCTTTCCCCCCTTTTTCTAAGCCTCTAAGCCGCTTATCAGCTGATCCGATCAGCAGATAAGACGCTAAAAGGCGCTAATAGCGCTAATCCGCTAATCCGTCAATGGGCTTGCTTTGCAAGACGAAAAAACCGCTAGACGAAGAGAATCACAGAACGGATTCTTTTCGTCTTGCGAGGCACCACTGTATTGGAGAAATGTTGGAGGGTATGGAGTTATCCAGCTCCTGAGCCGCCTGAAGGCAATCCTATATGGGAAAGCTTTTTTTAAAAAAAAATGTTTAATGCTTTATTATATATTTATATATGTTGGAAGCTGCCCAGAGTGGCTGGGGCTGGCTGGGTAAGATGTGTGGGGTATAAATAGTAAAATTATCATTATGGAATGCGATGTCTCAATTTTCATCAGAGAAATGTTGGAGGGTGTGGTGTGGAGGAGGACTCTGTCCCATCACCATCACCAGCATTGCAGCAGGATTAAACTGCCTGTCTAGCCAGCTTTTGAACATAGAATTGGGAAGGTATCATCTTGTAGATAGGATAGACCATTGTGCTCCGGTCTCCTAGCCAGTTCCCTAGTAGGAGCAGAGGACTGGGTGAGTCCCCACTCCATGTGTGTGGAGTGTGTGTGTGTGTGTGTGTGTGTGAATATGCAGTGCCGAGATCCTTTCTCAGGTAAACTTTCCCCTACAGGTGTGAGCTTGCACTGAGTTCCACTGTCACGTGCTCTTGGATAGGCAGAGGAAACTAGCTTCAGAGTTCAAACTGGAAGATTAGGAACATACACTAAGAACATAAAAGGGGTTTTTCCAGCACATCCTTTTAAGTACTTTCAAACATCAAGGCTAGACTCAGAGGCCTGACACACAGTGGCTTAGGGTCACTTGTAGTCCACAAGGCAAACTGCCTTGGGCAGGGGTTGTCCTGAAGGAAAAAGAGATAACCATCCTTTGGAGGATACTATCTGACGGGATGCAGGGATGACTGGCAACTGGACAGTAGCGTAGTGAAAATCTCAGCTGCCTGCTAGCATTGGTCATGAGTTCCCAGCAATGAATTTGTCATCTTCTTTTGCAGGTGTTTCAATAACATTTGGACCCAAAAGATCACTATGTTTCTTCTCTCTTGATCCCAAAGTCTTCAGTTTAAGAAACATAATAAGCAGGAAAAGGTATGAGTTGTGCCTCTGCTGTCCCTGAATGCAAGGGGAAGCAGAGGTGGGATGGCCTAGTAGCTGCTGGTCAACAGAGCTAAGCAGTGGTTCAAGGCAGAGGTGCATGTGCACAGCAAGCTCAGGTCATTTCCAGCATTAGTCTATCAGCAGGGAACTCCCAGCAGGGAACCTAGGGAACCTCTCTCCCCAGCATCTGGCAATGAGATGCCAAGGGTTATGCAGGCCTGAAGCCAAAAGGTACCCAGAAAGATGTATCCTTATATGGAAAAAATCTGAAGGACAGAACTAAATCTTTTTTTATATATTATTTCATAAAGTTTGTACACTGCTTGATTATATCACAACCATACTTGGAAAGATGCAAAAGTTAAAATACTAAAGCAGATGAAAATTACCTCAACCTTCTAAGCATCTGGGTTGCTGGGTTGCGCTGGGGATACATGGCTCTGCCATGTACAGATACAGATATAGATCTGCATTTCCGATAGGTGGTCTCCCCCCCCCACCTCAGGATCTGGTAAAAGCTGACATGTGACAATATGTCATCATGCTCAGAGTTCCCCTGTTCCCCCCTCACTTCATTTGCTGCTGCTGCTTGCAAGGGATGTGAAAACCGTGAGTATGGTGGTGTCATGCCTTCTGCTGCTAGGTAGTAGCTGGAAGACATGAGCTATAGCCCCATATCTTCTAGATGTGTCCAGAATCTAAAAAGGGCACTGATAGATTTTTAAAGCAGCCATCGTTGTGGTAGATGGAGAAAGGATGTCCATCTGTTTGCTTTCCACTGGGTAACTCCAGTGTGTTGATTTTCCAGGTCTGCAGATAAAGATTCTGAACAAGTAGAAGCTAAGGATGATAGAGAGATAAAATCTGCTGAGGCTTCAGGTAGGAAGAAATGATTTGGGGCCACAGTAAAGTTCATAGAGCTCGGAATTATTCCAGAGCAACCTGTTATTCACAGGCAGGTACAGAATAAAGTATGAGGCCAGAGTCTTTTTGTCCTGGCTACAGATTGCACTTTTGTATTTGATGTTAATTAAACTATCATCTTTTAACACTGTAAAGGTAAAGGTAAAGGGACCCCTGACCATTAAGTCCAGTCATGACCGACTGGGGTTGCGGCGCTCATCTCACTTTATTGGCCGAGGGAGCTGGCGTACAGCTTCTGGGTCATGTGGCCAGCATGACTAAGCTGCTTCTGGTGAACCAGAGCAGTGCACAGTAATGCTGTTTACTTTCCCGCCAGAACGGTACCTATTTATCTACTTGCACTTTGATGTGCTTTCAAACTGCTAGGTTGGCAGGAGCAGGGACCAAGCAACGGGAGCTCACCCTGTCGTGGGGATTCGAACCGCTGACCTTCTGATCGGCAAGTCCTAGGCTCTGTGGTTTAACCCACAGCACCACCCGCATCCCACTTTAACACTGTACTGTACCAACAAATCCTCATATGGATTAGACACCCCCTTCTCCATAAGTAAAGGGGTAGGAGTGAACCACCCTTTAAGCACTGTAAAGTTCATTGTCATGGCTCCCACCTTTGGAAACAATACTCAGACTCTCTCAGCTTGGGGAAAGTTAATTTATGAAATCAGCACATGGTTTCAGCATTAGCTCAAGGTACAGAGTACATCTTTCTAACACAAGAATCGGCATAAGCACAGGCATTGTCCCAGCAACTGACTCTCATTCTACTTTTAAAG